>NW_027556098.1:50639390-51950640 GCF_003287225.1 Phascolarctos cinereus | reverse complement strand
CCTTCCAGAGTTAATATAAAGCAGGTAAAGATAAAGAAGAGTTGAGGCAGAACAGTAGTCCCTTGCTTCACCCGCCCCCCCTCCTCCCCACAATAGGAGAAGAATGGAAGAGAAATCCCAGCCAGGACTAAGGTTTGGTCCCTGTGAAGTGTAAACACCTTCAGGCTAGTTCTACTGAAACAGCAAACAGGCAAGCCCAGTCCTGGGTCAAACTGGGTTGGGAGGTAGCCTCAGCCCCAGCCACAAGAATTTTTACCTCCTAGACAGTGTGGGGAGTTTGGCAACTGAGGGGGAAGACTGAGGGGACCTCTGCTAGTAAAGGATGCCAGGCCCACCTGTACTGTTGAGATGAAGAAACCAGAACACGTCCAGTGAGGACAGAAGTGGGGTGGGGAGGGGGAAGGAGAAGGGGACTGTACTGACTGTGGGCACTTACAGGAGGCTGGAGGTCTTGGTTTCAGTTCTAGGCCAGAGGGGAGAACTGAAGGAGAACTTGAGGCCAGAGGCACCATCCCCCATGCCCCAAGACTACAAGTGATTACAAGTTGCTATATAAAAAAAAGTGTGAAAAACGAGCAGGCAAAGGAGAAAGAATCCAGCTATAGAAAGCTACTATGGGAATAGAGAAGACCTGGGTTGTCTTCAGAGAAGGATACTAAAGCAAAACAATAGCCTCTCCTCCCCAAAGTGTAATGTCAAGTGGTCACCTGCCCAAAGAGAATTCATAGAAGAACTTTAAAAAGACTTTAAAAATCAAATGAGAGAGATTGAGGAAAAATTTTTAAAAATAGAACAATCCAAGAAAAATAAGAAGATTATGAAAAGAAAGCTAACCAACTGGAAAGGGAGACCCATAATCTTAAGGAAGAAAATGACTCCTTGAAAATTAGAATTGTGCAAGAGGGAGGCAGTGAAGTTATAAGAGACCAAGAAATAACAAAACAAAATATAAAATGAAAAAATAGAAGAGAATGTGAAACATCTCACAAGAAAAACAACTGATCTGGAGAACAGATTAAGAAGATGAAACATAAGAAAAATTGGACTATATAAAAGTTATGACCAAAAAAAGAATCTTGACACAATAATTTTAAAAATTATCCTGATGTGTTAGAATATCCACATTTAATTGTAGCCTTCTTGGGGGAGGAAGGGAGGAAGTAGGAAAAAAGAATGAAGTAAAAAATGCGCAGCAGAAAAAAAAAGAAAACTTACAAGGAAGCAAAGAAAGATGGATAGCTCTGAACACAATGTGTAGTACTTATTATATGGGCTTTCTTGAAATGGAAATTTATTGCTGTATATTTTGAATCTTCTCTTACATTATGCTGTGCACATGGCAATGCTTTATTTTTCCTTTTCTTATTTTGTATTTAAGTTCTAGAATTTAAGTTTATAATATGTTTCTGTTTTCTTTTCTTATCATATATTTAAGTTTAAAATGAATTAACAAAAAGAAAAAATTCTTGTATAAATTATTGCTCTGGTTCAGCTCATTTCACACTGCATCAGTTCATGTAAGTCTTTCAGATTTCTCAGATTCTATTCCTTTCATACATTGTAATTTGTTCAGGCATTCCTCTATTAGTGGGAACCTCCCTAGTTTTAAATTCTTTGCCACAACACAAAGAGCTGCTCTAAATATTTTTGCATTTATGGATCCTTTTTTTCTTTCTTTGATCTCCTTGGGTATAGGCCTACTTGTGGTATTTCTGTGTAAAAGGATATGCATAATTTAGACTTTTGAGGGTACAGTTCCAAGTTGCTTTCCCAAATGGCTGGAGCAATTCACCGTTCCAGCAACAGGGTATTAGAGTTTGTCCTTCCATATTCTCTCCAATGGCTCTCATGTTCTCTTTTTGTTGCCTTTGCTACTCTGATGAGTAGAAGGTACAATCTCAGAGTTGTTTTAATTTGCACCTCTCAGTAGAAGTCATTTGGAGCATTTTTCATATTTTTGTTCATTGTGTGACTTTTTTCTTTTGAAAACTATTCCTATCTTTTGACAATTTACTTCTTAGGAACCCTTTCAATATAGAGACTAACAAAGCCTGAATTTGAATTTATGTGGACAGAAGTTATCGATTTTTCTTTCTAATTTTATGACAACATAGTTCTTGTTTTTTGCTATGTGACTCAAAAAATCAACGTACAAGAGCAAAATGCTGGATATCAGGAGAGAAGGGTTTTAATTCTGATGCTGCTATTAATTTGTCTGTTTTTGTCACATACAAGTCACTTAATCTCTCTGCACATCTGTAGAATAATAATGATGATGATAATAATAATAATAAGCTGCTCTGTCTCCCTCACAAGATTGTTGTGAAGATAAATCGAATACATAGAGAATGGGAAGTTCTATGAAAAAGTGAAATATAATTTTTACTTTTAAATATAAATTTTAAATTAAATTGAAATTAAACATTTAAATTTAAATATAATTATTATTCAAATGGATCTGTGATCTCATTGACTTACGAGTTCCTTCCAATGATGCAAACATTATTAACCCATTCATGCTTCCCCATCTTTCTCTGCAATTCTCCATGTTCTGCTGAAAATGGTCCACCCAATGTGCCAGAGGTCTTCCTCAATTTCTACTGACTTGCAAAGTTGGCAGTGAAGTACTTTGACCAATCTGTTACCCCTTGATCTTGTGATCAGCCCATCTTCTCTTTCTGTCCAACAATTCCTTGATGATATTCTATACTCCTATACTTCTTCAGAGTTCCTTGAGTTTACATGGTATAGTTTGTTTATACCCACCATGCACTTTTACTTTTGTTTAACAAACACAATGACAGAAATGTAAACAGAAAGCAAAAAAAAAAAGAATCCAAATACTGTGTAATTATAACATTCGTGTTTGGACTTGAAGAAGAGGCATGAAAATGTACTTCTCGCCCTTCTTTGTTGAAGTATGGAACTATGGGAGTGAGACACTGCATACATTCTCAGATTAAATTGACTTACTATCTTCCATACTGTGTTTGTGGGCATAGCTTGTTCTGTCAACAGGAAGTTCTATTTACTTCCATTAAACTTTTCAGTCTCACAGGTCAGAATGAGAATGGTTGTTTGGCTCTCAGTGGCTTGCTCATGAATAGGTTGGCAATCTAACACATTGATCTGAATCTTGTTGCTAAGAGCAACATCTCCAAAAATTCATTCAGGGCATCTTGTCTAGAAAAAGCATTTTCATTCCAAATCAAAGTGTAGCTGTCCAGGTACAATCTAGTAAGCATCCTTCTTCTTTTATAGATAGGGTAAATATTGAAAAATTCTTCAGGATCTTTACATGTCTGATTCGTACAAATTTTAAAATCCACAGATGACACCATTGCCATTTCTGCTTTTTGTCAAGAGTTTCCAGTAAGGTCAAGGAAGACCTCCAGGTGCAGGAACAATCAGGACAGGTACTTCAGAAAGCACAGGAGTTTCAAGAGGCAGCTGAGACTGCCTAACTCCTATTTGCACTACTTTAAATTTAGGTAAATAAGGGGAAGCAGGGAGATGGAAAAGATGCAAATCCCCACGTGAACCATGCTGAATGCTGCCATTCCTTTCCTAAATATGCTGGAGGAGGAAGATGGCAGAAGAGCACCTAGGTCTAGGCAAGCCAGGGTCACACAGTAATAATACTAGAGAAGACAGTGCAGGCATCCCAAGTGCTGGCCAGGAGGAGGAGCAGGAGAAAAGGGAAGGGAGCCAGAGCCAGAGCCAGAGCTGGACCAGAGCCTGTGATGTGAAGCCCTACATTACTCCCCAACATCCCACAAATAGCTCCACCATGCATTTTTCATTGATCTCTACGTGATGCACATCATTAATTATGTGGGGTAGTAGTATTCCAGGTCTTGTTGCCATACAGCAACACTGGCAAAATGCTTGTATTGAAAAGATGAGCCTTTGCTGATATGGGATGTTTGGGGTTAGTAAAAGTTCTTTACAATTTCCTTAAAGGAATCTAGTCAATCTGTCTTTGATCTTTTCAACTCTGGGTCTAGTCCATTGTTTATCTTAATCTTGTGGCCTATTCTATTAACATGCCTGCTGATCTGAACTCTCCAATGGATCTTCACCACAGTGATGAACACTTTCACCTTACTCAATGTTTATTATCAGAGGGTTGTTGAACAGGGTTTTTTTCTGTTGTTACATCTTCCAAGAACTCCTGAATAATTTTTGTACGTGAATAGGAAATACCTTGTTGTAAGAGAGTCCATTAGAAGAGGTTTTATTCTACTGAGTGGAATGATTCATCTATTGTACCACCCAGCTGCCTATTATTATTATTATCATTATTAAAATTATGCCCCTGGCTTCTACCCATCTGTGGTAAAAGCAATATTGTAAGCCCTGCCTCTGTTCAAGTTAGGCTAATTTTTTCTTAAAAGGTATTGACAGCATCCTTGGGACTTACTTGGTATAAGGAACTAAAGTAGGGGTGGAGAACCTGTGGCTGTGAGGCCACATGTGGCCTTCTAGGTCCTTGGATGAAGCCTTTTGCCTGGGTCCAAGGTTTACAGAACAAGTCCTTTTATTAAGGGGATTTGTTCTGTGAAGTTTGGACCCAGTCAAAGGGCTGCGCTTGAGGACCTAGAGGGCCACATGTGGCCTCAAGGCTGCAGGTTCCCTATCCCTGGACTAAAGACTCAGACTGCTTATATCACTTTCTTGTCATTTGAGTACAAAACAGCCATGAGAAACTCAAGGTGTCTTTCTGATACTTGACTTGTGGGAAACAATGAGGTCAGGCAAGGGAGTGTGCTCAGCTGAATCAGGTCTAGGTGACCTCAGTGTCTGTCCTTATTAAATATCCTACTTTTGTCATGGCTAAGTAAATCTCATTTTGTTAATGGCTGAATAAACTATGAATGTCTCAGTTACTGACTTGGATCAGGTCCAGAAGTGTGAGTTCTGCTCTCAGATGGCAGTGATCAGACAGTAAGAGCCCTTACCATTTTCCTTTTCATATTGTTTAGAACAGAGTGAGTCACAGAATGAACAAATGAACAGGCACATCATTACATTGTCTTTGCTGACAAACCTGCTCCTCTTCTGAACCTCAAGGTTGCCAGTACCCTTCCAGCCACCCAGGTTTTCCTAGCTTCATGGTCTTCTTGGACTCTTCACTTTCCTTCACTCCACAAATCTAATTAACTAACAAATCTTGTTGACTCTACCTTCACTTTTCCACTATCTGCCCATTCTCTCTACTGACACAAGTCTAAGCCTTTATTATTTTATTTATTATTTATCTATTTTCACTATATTATTTATATTTATTTATGTATCACTAATTTATTTTTTATTATATTTATTTGTATTCTATAATTGATGATATATTATTATATACTTTATTATTATATTATAAGCGTCTTACCTGGACTATTGCAATAGCTTTTTTTCTACCTTCGCTCTCTCCCCCTTCCCCACACCCCACCTCTGCCCATCAGTCCTTCATACATCTGAGAAAGGAATTTTCCAAAAGTACAGATCCAACCATGTTACCTCCTCCCACTAAATAAACCCCAACAGTTCCTGTTGACTCTGAAATCAAATACAATTTTATCTTTATCTTGTTTTAATGCCTATTTTTGTGCCTTACAATGTAAATAATTAATAGTACAGCAGAACATTATACAATTTACAAATCAGTAAATATACTCTTATTGGAGGTTTATGTTCAAGTTGTTTAGTTTTGTTTTTGTCTGATAAGGGTGCACAGCCAGAGAAGATTGGAAACTTCTGCATTGGAGAATTAAAGAACAATGTGCTTTGTGAGGTGTGTGTGTGTGTGTGTGTGTGTGTGTGTGTGTGTGTGTGTGTGTGTGTGGTCGTTATTGACACAAGGGGATCTGTACATATAAAGACTGAAAAAGCCAGCATTTCGATCAGTTTGTCTGCCTGCCTTTTTGTCTTTGTCTCCTTTGTTGTCTCTGTGTTTATCTCTATCTCTTTGTCTGTGTCTGTCTCTGTCTATGTTTATCTCTGTCTCTATGTCTGTATTTTTCTTCTCTGCCTCTCTGTGTCTCTTTGTCTCAGTCTCTGTCTCTTGGGTCTGTGTCTTTATGTCTATCTCTTCTCTGTGCCTCTGTATTTGTCTCTGTCTCTCTTTGATTTTGGCTTAGCATTCCTACCCACCAGGATAGGAACTCCTTAGATTAAAAGACTCCATACCAAAGCTAATCTGACAACTTTTATTTACAGTCTTACAAAATTCCTGAAGGAATGAAAATTTAGTCCTGACCTTCAGGGCTAAACCCACAATATAAGGCTGCCTGTCATAATTTGTCTTCATATTTATGAGTAATTCCAGACTGAAAACAAATGATCTTTGAGTTTTGCCAGCAGCATGTTAACCTTTTATCTTTCACAACATGTAACCTAGACTTTTACTCCAAAGAAATTACCTATGTTGTGAACATTTTTTTTAGGGGATTGGGGTTAAGTGACTTGCCCAGGGTCACACAGCTGGTGTCAAATGTTTGGTCTGAGGCCAGATTTGAACTCAGGTCCTCCTGACTCCAGAGCTGGTACTCTATTGACTGTGCCAACCAAGCTGCCCCATTGTTACGAGCATTCTTAAAAGCTTTTTGGGAATAGTCAAGTTTTAAAGTAGTTGGTTTAAGGTTTCTAGTGACAAGGTAATACTAGACTTGCAGCCTGGCTACCCCAGGGTAACTTCAAGGGTAGACAGGTTATATTTTTAAGCCCTTTCAGGAAGAAGAGAGATAACAGAGGAAGAAGAAGGTAAAGGGAAGAACTTATCAGGCTCATAGATGGGTAAATCACTTAAAACCAATATAATCAGAGTTTCATATGAACTAATTCAGAGTCATACCACTGGAAACTGATGGATATGATGGCAACTTCTAAGAAATTGGTTAATATAAAATCGAAGTCAAATGGCACAGCATTAAAAACACATCACTTACTATTTGAGGTTTGGAAAAAATGAACTTTCATTGTCCTAGTAAATGCTAAAAGATTGATTTGAAAACACTTTTGCCTTAATTCCTTAACAATTGATTTTGAGCTGTAAGGGAACTTAGAGATGAGTATGATACAGGAGAAAGAGAACTGATGCCAGAGTCCAAAGGACTTGGTTCAGATTTTGCCTCTGATGCTCACTGCCTGTGTGATCTTGGGCAAGTTATTTAACCTTCTTGGGCCTCACTGGGGCTCAGGGGCCTGGAGAAGATAACCAAACTGTCAAGGTCACACAGACAGTAAGTAGAAAAGCCGGTATTCAAACTCAGGTGCTCTAATTCTGGCATGCTTTCTACTGCAACTCTATCCTAAAAGTTTGCAAAAGTATATTTTGTTTCATATAATATTCGTAATTAAAGAAGGAACTGGTAGGCATGCCATTTCAAGTATCAGTGAGAAGCCATATAAATGCTGGTCCTGGGTAGTAGTATAAATGGAATATTGAGTCAGGTAGCTTCTTGCCCTTGAGGGAGAGTGGGAGAGGTTGTTGATCTTAGATATGGTTGTATCTTCCTGTGGAAAAAATTTCCTCCAGATTGAACAAAGAAGAGTAAAGTAATGTCATGAACCAAAATGGAATCTGTATGGACTGGTTTTGTTGTCTCCCTACTCAATTTTTTCCTGCTACTGTATAGTCCAAGGCTAATTGTATAGTATAAAGTCCCTGTTGTCTGGAACTCACGTAAATTTTGCCTCTTACTTACAGTGATATGATCTCACCTTGTTCTGTTATTCAGAAAGGACACTCCAAGTCACAGACTGACCTTACTATGTCTTCCTCAACATATGAATTCCTTCTATCAACAAATATTTATTGAGTGCCTATTGTCTATTATTCTCTCCTAACAAACATGAAGTGAAAAGGATCTAGGGCTTTAATTCCAGGGCTGAAATTAAAGTGATATAAGTTAATGACAGATGATTTGATAGCACTTTCATTATGTATAGAATCTCAAAATCTCAGATATAGAAGATAGATCACAGAGGGTTTAGTCCAACCTATATGGGAACAGAAATCCCTTGCAAGTGGTCATACAGCCTGTCCTTGAAATTCTTCAGTAATGAAGAACTCCTGATTTTTTCAATTTTTTGAAGTAGCCCATTCCATGTGTAGATAACTCTAATTGTTAGGAAGATGTTCCTTATATTAAATCAAAAGCTGCTTCTCTGCCATCTAACTATCACAGAATTGAGTGTTAAAAGAGACAGAAGTCATCCATTCCTGGCCCATAATTTTAAAGATGAGGAAACTGAGGCTTCAAGAGGTTAAGCTGGTTTTTTAAGGGCACATGGTTACTAAGTAGCAGAGCAAGACTTTGAATCCAAGAGTTCTTATTCCAAATCTAGAACAGTGTCTGTCTCCCTATATTGCTTCTACCCATAGTTCCTAGTTGTCCTAAGGGGCTAAGGAAAATGAATCTAACCTCTCTTCCACATGACAACCCGTCCAACACTTGAAGACAACTAGTGTATTTCCCCTAAATCTTTGACCTATGTCACTGACTAAGATGATGTATCCACATGGAAGACACTGGGGGATCTGCTTCCAGGAGCTGAGAAAACTGGTAAGCATGTGTAGACATCCTACATTGACCTACCATGTGGTTTGGAGGCAGCATTTTCCCATTGATTGCATAAACATAACTGTTCCCATTGATTGCATAACTATGTCTTTAAAACTACTTAACTGAGCACTGAGGTTTTTTGTTTGTTTTGTTTTGTTTTTATTTTTGTGGCATTCGAGTCTGAAGGTGAAAGATTTCATCACTTACACCAAATATGTCATGCTTCTCAACTTGGTTTTGTTATTAAGCCACCTCTATTGTGCTTTGACCTTCCATTGATAAAACATTACTCTGAGGTGGTCCAATTCTCCATTAACTTCTAGACTAACTGCCATCCTTATAACAGATGTTGATAGAAGTCATGGGATTTAGTGGATAGAGCATTGGTTTTGTAATCAGAAGATATGAATTCAAGGTAGTAGTAGTTAGTAGTTAGTTCTAGGCAGCTAGATACACTGGGCCTGGAAGTGGGAAGTTTGTTGTTGTTGTTTAGTCATTTTTTTAATTATGTTCAACTTTTTGTGACCTCATTTGGGGTTTCCTTGGCAAAGATACTGGAGTGGTTTGCCATTTTCTTCTTCAGATCATTTTACAGATGAGGAAACTGAGGCAGAGTTAAGTGACTTGCCCAGAGTCACATAGCTAATAAATATCCAAGGCCAGATTTAAACTCAGGAAAATAAATCTTCTTGACTCCAGGCCCAGCACTCTATTCACTGCATCACCGAGCTACCCCATAGACCCCTAAAAGATCAGATAAAAGGAGAACATCAATTCACAAAAATATGTATAGCAGCACTATTTTATTTTATTTATTTTATTTTATTTTATTTTATTTTATTTTATTTTATTTTATTTTATTTTATGTTGTAGCAAAGAACTAGACAGCCTCCATTTGGGAAATTGCTAAACAAACTATGGTTTATGAATGTAATGGAATATTATTGCTCCATAAGAAATTATGAATGGAGGGTGGAGCCAAGATGGCAGAGTGAAAGCAGTGACTTGCTTGAGCTCTTCCCCAAACTCCTCCAAATACCTATAAAAAATGGCTCTAAACAAATTCTAAAGCAGCAGAACCCACAAAAAGACAGAATGAAACAAATTTCCAGCCCAAGACAACCTGGATGATTGATCAGAAAGGTATATTGTGTTGGGCAGTGAGAGGAGTGCAGTGTACCATAGGTGCGCAGGCCACAGGGAACCTGGAGCAGGCCAAGAGGACTGAATCACAGGCAGCTGTGGTGGTTTCCAGACTTCTCAACCCATGAATGCCAAAGACAACTTAGAAGGTCAGTGGGAAAAGTCTGTTTCTGAGGTGCTGAGAGAGGGCACAGGGTCTCAGTCCATTCACCAAGATCGTGGCCCTGGGAGGGGCAGCTGCCTTCTGAGCTTCTGGCCCACAGACTGAGGGGGAATCCAGTGGCTGATCAGAGAGGGATTGCAGGGATCTTTTTGCCAGTGCTGAGGCAGGAATCTCTTGCTTTGCCCGTGCTTGGATCTGGGTCACAGTTCTGGGCAGCGGTCCTGGGATGAGGAGGAGCTCTGGTGTGGTGGAGCTTGTAGTGGCTGTGAGAGGAAACCCTCCTCACAGTTCCAGCACAGAAAGGAGTGCTTGTGGTCACTAAGTGACCAGAGCACACGCCCCTTATCATACCACCTTGAAAGAACTGAAAATTTACAGGTCCCTACAGGTGTCTCTGAAAACAGCTGTACAAATCCCCAAAGCTTGGGACAGTACATTCTCCACATTGGAAACAGGCTCTTACCTTAACAAAGAGTTTAAAACTCAAGTAATTGGCCGGGATCATGAGCAAGCAGCACAAAAAGAGTCAGACTATATTATCTTACTTTGGTGAAGAAGATCAAAATATACAACCAGAAGAAGACAACAAAGTCAAAGCTCCTACATCCAAAGCCTCCAAGAAAAATATGAATCAGTCCCAGGCCTTGGAAGAGCTCAAAAGGGATTTTGAGAAGCAAGTAAGAGAAGTAGAGGAAAAACTGGGAAGAGAAATGAGAGTGATGCAAGAAAATCATGAAAAACAAGTCAACAGCTTGCTAAAGGAGACCCAAAAAATACTGAAGAAAATAACACCTTAAAAAATAGCCTAACCCAAATGGCAAAAGAGGTCCAAAAAGCCAATGAGGAGAAAATGCCCTAAAAAGAAAAATTGGCCAAATGGAAAAGGAAGTCCAAAAGATTACTGAAGAAAATACTTCCTTAAAAATTAGAATAGAGCAATTGGAAGCTAGTGACTTTATGAGAAATCAAGACACTGTAAAACAAATCCAAAAGAATGAAAAATTAGAAAACAATGTGAAATATCTCATTGGAAAAACAACTGACCTGGAAAATAGATCCAGGAGAGAGAATTTAAAAATTATTGGACTATCTGAAAGCCATGATCAAAAAAAGAGCCTAGACATCATCTTTCAAGAAATTATCAAGGAAAACTGCCCTGATATTTAGAACCAGAGGGCAAAATAGAAATTGAAAGAATCCACAGATCTCCTCCTGAAAGAGATCCCCAAAGGAAAACTCCTAGGAATATTGTAGCCAAATTCCAGAGTTCCCAGGTCAAGGAGAAAATATTACAAGCTGCCAGAAGAAACAATTCAAGTACTGTGGAAACACAATCAGGATAACACAAGATTTAGCAGTTAAAGGACCACAGGGCATGGAATATAATATTCCGAGGGCAAAGGAGATAGGATTACAACCAAGAATCACCTACCCAGCAAAACTGAGTATAATCCTTCAGGGGAAAAAATGGTCATTCAGTGAAATAGAGGACTTTCAAGCATTCTTGATGAAAAGACCAGAGCTGAATAGAAAATTTGACTTTCAAATACAGACTCAAGTGGAACATGAAGAGATAAACAGGAAAGAGAAATCATAAGAGACTTATTAAGTTGAACTGTTTACATTCCTGCATGGAAAGATGATATTTATAACTCATGAGACCTTTGTCAGTATTAGGGTAGTTGGAGGAAAAAATTATATGTATGTATGATATATGATGATGATAGATAGATAGACAGAGGGCACAGGATGAGTTGAAGATTAAGGGGTCTTATCTGGAGAATAAAATTAAGGGATGAGAGAGGATTATACTAGAAGAAGCAAGGGAGAGGTAAAATAAGGTAAATTATCTCACAAAAAAAAACAGAAAAGAAAAGCTCTTACAGTGGAGGGGAAAGGGGGAAGGTGAGAGAATCTTATTCTCATAGGATTTGGGGAGGAATAACATACACATTATTAATTAGGGAGAAGGGACAAGAAGGGGATGATAGAGAGGAGGGCAGATTGGGAAAGGGGGTAATCAGAAGCAAATACTTCTGAGGAGGGACAGGGTGAAAAGAAAGAATAGAATAAATGGGAGGGCAGGATAGAATTAAGGGAAGTAGAGTTAGTTTTTCATAATACGTCTACTATGGAAGTATTTTGCATAACTGCACATGTACAACCTATATTGAGTTGCTTGCCTTTTCAATGAGGGTGGGTGGGGAGGGAGCAAGGGAGAAAATCTGGAACCCAAAGTTTTAAAAACATATGTTTAAAAAAATGCTTTCACATGCAACTGGGAAATAAGAAATACAGGAAATGGGGTACAGAAGTATATCCTGCCCTACAGGAAAATAGAAGGGGAAGGGGACAAGAGAAGGGAGGGAGAGATAGAAGAGAGGGAAGACTAGGGGAAGGGATATTCAGAATGCATGCCATCTTGGGGTGGGGGAAGGGGTGAGATGGGGTGAAAATTTGGAACTCAAAATCTTGTGGAAGTAAATGTTGAAAACTAAAAATAAATTTATATTAAAAAAATTATGAATGGAACAGATTTAAAGAAATCTGAGAATACTTAGATGAACAGAAACAGAGTGAACCGAGCAGAAATAGAAATATTTGTGCAATGACCACAGCATTGTAAAAGGAAAACAACTTTGAAAGACTTAAGAACTGTGATCAATTCAATGACCAGGAGCATTCTGCCCCGCTCTTGGTGGGAAGTGATCATAGATTGTTGATTTAGAGTGAGATTTATATTTACAGATGCCTCCACATGCAATACAAATTCATATGGTTTGACTATACTTATTTGTTATAAGAAAGGAGGGAGAAGCTGTGGGGGAAAGCGGAGAGGAGTCATGATACAATAAAAGTAAAAAGAAGGAAACATTTGAAAACTATACAGGGGAACAAGACAGTTTTTTAAAAAGGAAGCAGAAAAGATGGCAATGTTCATGTTACCACATTGAATTTAATATGTCAATCAACAAACATTTATTAAGTGCCCCTGTCCTAACACTGTACTAAGCACCATGGATAGAAAAACAGGCAAAAGACATTTCCTGCCCTCAAAGAGTTTACAGTCTAAGGGGGGGGATAACAACATGCAAACAAATATATGCAAAGCAAGCTATATACAGGATAAATTGGAAATAACAGAGGGAAGGCACAACAAGTAAGGGGGCTTGAGGAAGCCTTCCTGTAAAAGAGGGGATTTTGGTTGGAACTTGAAGCCAGTGAGGTCAGTAAGTAGAGTTGAGAAGGGAGCATGTCCCAGGCATGGGAGATAGCCAGTGAAAATGCCTGGAGCCCAGAGATAGAATGACTTATTAAAGAGTATGTGTCGGGGGAGTAAGGTTTAAAAAGCCTAGAAAGGTAGGAGGGGGCTAGGTTATAAAGGGCTTTGAATGCCAAACAGAACATTTTATATTTGGTTCTGAAGGCAATATGGAGCCACTAGAGTTTACTGTTTAGAGGGGTGACATGATCTTACTTGCACTTTAGGAAAAATCACTTTGAATGGAAGATGAGCAAAAGGAGAGATCTGAGGCAGGCAGATCCACCAGCTGGCTATTATAATAGTTCAGGCATGAAGTGATGAAGATTTGCACTTGAGAAGTGGCAGTGTCAAGGAAGAGAAGGCTTTTTAAGAGATTTTGCAAAGGTGAAAAGGAGAGGCCTTGGAAACAGAATAGATATGGGGGGGGATGAGTGAGGAATCCAGGGTAACTCCTAGGTTGCGAGCCTAAGGGACTGGGAAGATGGTGAGGCAGGGAGAGGCAGTTAAGGTCAAAGATAATGAGTCTACTTGCATATATATTATGTGCTACATGTAACAGATTCATGGTTTCATATATTATCTTCTTTTTCTGGCCTTCATGGTATGTGAAAATGTTCATGGGGTTTTTTTTAATATAATTTTCTAGTCCATAATTTAAAAAAATGAAAAAAAAATCTCCAGGAATGAGTTTTATATTTCTAGATGACCTAAAAATAAAAAATGACAGGCCACAGTTGGAGTTCAGTGAACACAAGCATTAAATTGAAAAGGAAGAGGTGAAGATGGAGAAAACTAAATACTATACTACACGGAGGCGATATGATAGAAGAAGGTGAATGTAAAAGAGACACCCTGATGCTTACAGGAGCCAAAATTGAAGAAAGGGGCCAATGATAAAATCCATTCCATATACAAATGAACAAAGTATGTGTAACAAACAGGGTGATCTAGACATCCTACTACAAGTGACAAATTTGATCTTATAAGTATCACTGGACATAGAGGAATTAAGCCCTTTCCTGATGCAAATTAAATAACATAGGTAACAAGATATACTGATGTGAGTAATCACACCAGAGAGGGGAATATATGTATTTGGGTGAAGAACAATAGAGGCAAAAATAGGGACAATATTGTTATCAGTTTATATCAGATATACTATAGACCACCTAGACAGACAGAAGAAATAGATAAAAACTTCAGGAAATAAATCCTAAGCTTGGAACAAGGGGTGGTGTGTGTGTGTGTGTGTGTGTGTGTGTGTGTGTGTGTGTGTATCTATCTGCATACATGAGCACACATATATGTATATATGTATGTAAATAGACCTATACATATTAGTGTAAGGCACTTCAATTATTTGAACTGTATCTGAAAATGGCTTACTTTATATCTCTATTCAATAGATCATAGTCAATAAACATTTATTAAGCACCTCCTATGTGCCAGGCACTGGAGATACAAATAGAAAAAAGAAAGACAGTCCCTATCCTCAAGGAGCTTACAATCTAATGGGGGAAGACAATGCACAAAAGAAGTCCATCACTTCTCTGTCACAAGGTAGGAAGCATGATTAATCAACATACTTCTGGAGCTGTGGTTGTTCATTGAATTGATCAGAGTTTTTACATCTTTCAAAGTCATTTTCCATTACAGTGTCATAGTCATTTATTGTCTTTGTGGTTCTGTACCCTTGACTCTGCATCAGTTAATATAAATTTCATCATATTTCTCTGAATCCATCCCTTCTATCATTTCTTAGAGCACAATAATAGTCCATTGCATTCACAATACAATTGCTGTTCAGTTGTTTCAGTCATGTCTGACTCTTCATGACCCTATTTGGGGTTTTCTTGGCAGAGATATTGTAATAGTTTGCCACGATATTATTTATTGTTTCTACAATTTGTTCATTGATTCATCCATTTTTTTAGGATTAATTCTTTGGTCTCCATTTAAGTTTGAATATTTTATTCAAAAGCCCTTTGTTAATTATAATTTTATTGCATTTTGGTTGGTAAAAGATGTGTTTAAGATTTCTGCCTTTCTGTATTTGTTTATGAAATTTTATGCCCTGTTAAAAGATCAATTTTCATAAAATTGTCATGTACATATGAGAAATATGTATATTACTTATTACTCTCATTCAATAATCTACAGAGAACTATTATATTTACTTTTCTAAAGTTCTGTTTTGTTCCTTCTTTCTTGTTTATGTTTTTGTTAGATTTGTCTGGTTTTGAAAGGGCTGCAGTAAGATCCCCAAATACAGTGTTGCTAACTATATGTATGGAGAAAAATTGCAAGTATCAACTTACAAAATCTACTGACATATTCTGACCAATGCCAAGTTAGATGCTACTTGTTAGAGATAGCCAGAAGCACTAGCCAAATATGAATTCTGCATATGCAACTGGACAGGGAAGATTAATGTGGATATAGATGCCCTGTCTTGGAGGCCATTTGACACTAAATTATTGTGATACTTAAGGAGGAGTGAAGACCATGTATGACTGGGCTGCAAGCAAATGACAATATAGCTGAAGTTTGAGACTCCCATCAGACAGCATGTCAACATTATATATGAATCTGACTTAGTTGGACCAGCTTTCTTTGCCTCAATTGTCTGTAGATGACTGGCAGAGAGAAGATGGCTGAGAAAGACCACTGGAAATGTTACAAGCCAAGAAGGAAGTGATTTGTAGATGACTGGCAGAGAGATGGCTGAGAAAGACCACTGGAAATGTTACAAGCCAAGAAGGAAGTGATTCCAAAGGAATGGAACTTTGGACCCCAGAATGCATCTTGCTGTTTAGACAATGGCAAAAGTTGTGACAGTTACAGGCAAAAAAAGTTGCAACAGGACATTTTAATGAACAGTCACTGATCCCACACATGGTATCAGGAAGCTGTTGCAGCTACTTAGCTAGCCTGGAACATAGGAGTCACTTATTAAATAATAGTTTATTGATTTTGTTCCATGGCTATGATATCTTTACATGAAGACTTTGGATTTATGTGTCAGGAGAGAACCTTAGACCTAGTAAGAAACAGATTTTAATGGCTCAAGATGCCTACAGATGTCAACAAGAAGTACGAAACATATGCCCCTTACATGCAAAGAAAAGCACTACTAAAGAGTGCTGCATATTGATAGAATATGAGTGCTGGCAAACATTAAGAACTTAGCCTCATTGACTTCCTATTTCCAGAAGATAATATTAAGAACATGAGCTACATATTGATGGTTGACTGAGCATATCACAAAGTATTCACAGGCATATGCAACCAAAGAGCCAGAAAGTTTCAATGACTGCTTAAGTGTTGTGGGGAAATTGTTTTTCAATCTTTGGTCTTTCTTCCAGGATCCATTTGGACCATGGTAGAGACTTGGAAAGCACATTGTTCAAAGAAATTTTAGCTTTGTCTGACATCAAGATGTCAAGAATCATACCTAACTACCTTCAAGGGGACCTGCTGCAATTGTGTTTCATCTTTATACTTTCAAACATGTTAGGGATACCATGGCATCAATGTGTGGCCAACAGCAAACTGCCCAACTTCATGAAGATTCTACGAAGGAAGAAGAGAAAAAGCAAACTCCTCCAATGGAGTTTTGCCACATGTGTTTTCAATAAATACACCTCATTACCATTGTTCTTCTCATAGCATACAAGTGGAAAAATCTGAAAGAGAAAGTAGCAACCCCCTTTTGGGGACTCTAACCCTCCAAGTACAATTTGGGGCAGTGAGCCAGAGGGAATGTTAGATTGTTAACTTGGGAGAGCTTATTTTATTTTCACAGATAACATTTCACATTGATGCATTTAAGTATATTGGGAGCAGCTAGCTAGTACAGTGGATAGAACACTGGCCTGGAGTTGGGAAGACTTCAGATCAAATTTGGCCTCAGATACTTACTAGCTGTATACCCTGGGCAAGTGACTTAATCCCTACTTGCCTCCGTTCCTCATCTATAAAATGGGGACATACTGGAGAAGGACACGGAAAACCATCCAAGTATCTTTGCCAAGAAAACCCCATGGACAAGTACATGGGATCATGATGATTTGGACATGGCTGAACAACAAGAAGTATCAATATTTTTTTTAAAAAAGCACCTGATACCTACAATTTTGTTTACCTTCCATGCTCTTATTCTTTATTGCCTATAGTGAAGAATCTAAGTCCCAGGAGCTTAAAAAAAATGCCTAGAACTTCCACAAAGGATTGACACAAAGAAGACAAAGTCAAATGAAACTATTGTTACTTTTCTATGTTAGATTAAAATCATTGTTGCAGATGAGCCTAGTTAGTGGAGCCATTTTTAAAATTTAGATTTTATTTTTATTTAGGAAAAAAAAATCTCATGAAAGCATATCTGATTTTGGAATGGATAGACACATGTAAAATAAAAGGTGTTTTTTTGTTTTTTTGTTTGTTTGTTTTTTACTTAATGGTTAGAGCTTATCCTATGTGACAAATATGGGTGTAAACTATTTTTCTTTCTACAGGGAGTGGAAAGATTGTTGCTATGAGAGACAATTTTTAAGCAATAAGGGAAAAAAGTGATTTTGCAAAAGTAATTTTTCTTTATTAAGACATATAAACTCATGGATTACTATAGAAAATCCTAAGTTCTGCTTTGCTTAGGTTGCTGTGGTAGGTATGGCTCTAATGCCAGCACTCTCTTAGTTCAAGCTCAGTTTTGGGACAAAATGAGGCAATCATAATTCATTTAACAAAGTAGTTTTACTTTAGCCAAACACAGCAAGGATACACAGCAAAGACACTATGGCTCTTAACTTCGCTTTTAGTAGATGCATTTCTCTTACCTTCTCCAGGAAACTCTGATCAGCAGGTTTATAGGATATGGTGACTAATGTGTTCTAAGACACTTAGATGAGAAGGCCAGACTATGCATAACCGAGGCTTTTTATTGCCCATAGATCAGGAAACTGAATCAGGGAAACTGAAGCTGAAGGAATTTGTGTATGTGTGTCTGGAGAATGCTGGGAAATCACAGTTGTCTTTGAAAGTATAGATTTAAAAAAATATATATTGGTATTGTTTTTACTTCACTTTCATCTCTAAATATATCCCTCCTTCTCCTGTACCTAGTGAGCCATCCCCTATAGCACAGGATTAAAAAAAGAAAAAAAGCTCAGCCATAGCCATAGTACTTCAGCTGAATCTGACAATGTGTGCAGTATCCTACAACATAGGCCTACACTTATGCAAAGAAGGAAAAAAGGTACATTATCTCAACTCTTCTCCATGGCCAAATTTCTTTTTTTTTCTTTTTTTTTTTCTAGGCAATGGGGTTAAGTGACTTGCCCAGAGGCACACAGCTAGTAAGTGTTATATGTCTGATGCTGAATTTGAACTCACATCCTCCTGAATCCAGGGCTGGTACTCTATCCATTGTACCACCTAGCTGCCCCTATGGCCAAATTTCTTGATCTTTATAATTACATGGCAGCTTTATATTTTTGTTTTTATTGAAAGTATAGTTTAATAGTTAAAGTAATTAAAAATGGAATTAGCTTCCCATTGTACCTAATGTGTGTGTGTGTGTGTGAGAGAGAGAGAGAGAGAGAGAGAGAGAGAGAGAGAGAGAGAGAGAGAGAGAGAGAGAGAGAGATAGTCAATGTTCATGAGGCAGAAAGGCACTCATTTGATGGATAAAGAAACATTCTGCACATTGAAATTTTGGAAAGATAGATTCTAAATTCTGAAAAGAAAAAACACTGATGGATGCAGTACACTACATGGTGGTGTACTGTAGAGGAAAGAGCCCCCACTGGACTGAATCCTCTTAGGACCAGTATGAACTTGGCCAAGCTCTAAGCATCCCATAACCCCCTGCTTCATTGGCCTTCATGGCTGCTAGAATAAATTGTTCTCATCCACCCATTCTGCTGGGGAAAGTCTACACATTCTTGGGATAGACATCCTCCTTACTCACCAATAGGTTCGAGGCCCGTCAATTACCCTGAGCCTAGTTTAGCAATCTGCTGAGATAGTTTTTTACTGGGGCCTGGCTGCTGTGCATGCTACAGCTTATTTGGAGTCACAAGCCAGGAAGGTGGCTAAAGCACTCGTTCAAGGTAGCAAAGTGGCAAAGTGGATAGAATGACAGGTCTGGAGTCAAGAAGACCTCAGTTGATATCCAGACTTGAACACTTGGGTGTGTGATCACAGGCAAATCACTTAACCTCCATCTCCCTGTGCTTTCTCATCTATAAAATGAGGGTAAAAATAGAGCCGATGTTGCAGTGTTGTGCGGAAGTGCTATGTAAATGATGGTTATTGCTATTGTTGAATGTGCCATGTCAATTCACGAGGTTGCTCCTCTGCTTTACATATTTTTCACCCCCATTTGGAGGAAAGTTCAAGTAGAAAGTTTATCCCACATAATCCTGATCTACAGCATTCACATGTGTTTTTGCTTTGAAAAAGCAGCTTCTGCCTTCTCAGAACAGGTAGCGTTTTGTGGTAGTTAGGACAAAGGGGTGACTTGATTGTGGGAGAGTTAAGAGCTGTTCATTGTTCATTTCTTTGTCCTCATCCAGTTGCTTTCCACCCCTGCACACTGGGTCCTTTTTCTTCTGGCCATTTATCTACCCTGGGCTTGGAGCCTTCAGGGATACAGGCCTCTACTACAGCAGGCACTCCGTTGGAATTGCTAGCTGTGAGCACTGGGAGCAGCAGCTACTTGGCCATTTTCTGTATGGAATGGGGGTGGGGGATGGAAAGTGCTATATTTCCAGACTTAAAATTCAGGAGAAAAAAGATCCTAAAAAGTATGCAACTTTCCACTCATTTGCAAATCTTTGCTATCCGGCTTTCATAAGCAGTCACATAAAGAACTAGAGTCTAATTAATTTTTCTACTAATTGCTGTGTAACTAATCTTTGGTGAGTCTGTCACACAACATGCACTTAATGAAAGTTGGTGATGGACCGAGAGACTTTTACCTTTAGGAAATAAGGGTGAGAATCTGGAATATTAAGGAAGGTTACAGAAGACTGGGGCCCAATGCTTTGATAATCTTCCTTTTACCTTTTAGAGTCAAGATAGCATGAAAAAAGGGAAAATTACAGAAGTGACTATATTACATAGATATAATTCCTAAATGTTTATTTCATGTATGTATCAATGGGTAATGTTCAGCAATAGTTTAATATTCATCAACAGACATAACCTGTGGAAACTATTCCCCTCAGAGTTTAGTCACAGTATCTACATGAAAGGCTTTAGTTTTTATTAAGTTGAACTTATGGCCATTTAGTCTTGTCAAAGTTGAAGGCTGTTATGGAAACCTCAAATTTCCTGTGATTATTAATTCATATAAAATATATGTAAAGCCTTCTTAAATATTTTCTGCGGTAAATTAATGTTTGCAACTAGAAGAAATAATTGTGTGGGATATTCTGTTTCCCTTTCATCATCCTTGACTTCCATTTAATATCATTTTCAAGAATAGATTATCTGAATGTATCCAACAGATCAATATCAGAATAAAAAAGTATCCTACCAAGAACTATTTCGATAAACATTGGAATTAAAATCCTTAACAAAAAGTCATGCATTTGGTATATTTTTGCATGCTGTTTGGCTTTTGGGGCAGTTAGGTGGAGCTATAGTGCATAGAGTGCCAGGCCGGGAGTCAGAAAGACTCATGTTCCTGAGTCACTTAACCTTGTTTACCTCAGTTTCCTCACTTGTAAAAGTGACTGGAGAAAGAAATGGCAAACAACCATAGTATCTCTGCCAAGAAAACCTCAAATGAGGTTATGAAGAGTCAGATATAACTGAAATGGCTGAACAACAAAATTGGCTTTTATTTTTTATTAAACCCACTGTTAATGCTTTGGTGTTCCTAATTGTATGGAGTCATGTTGTACATAAAGGATACCATTACTCTGTTAGAAGTATTAATCCCCATACTGGTAAAATGAAGATTACTTTTAATTATTCTGGTATTCAGATTCAATTTACTAGATAGAAATGTGAAGATTTCAATGTATGTAAACCCACAAACCTAAGTGAATCCATATATTGTGATTTCAAAATGATCAAGCATCTTTAAGAAACGCTGAAGGAGTCAGATCAGGATCTGACTGCTAATAACAAAGAAGGGAAAACTATAAAATGCAAATTTTCCACAAAACACACATATATGTTATACATGTACACATGTGTCCATATGTAAAATATGAATAAAAGTGAGTTCAGAAGTGGAGGGAGGAAAAATCTTTAAAAATCTGGAATATTTTAAAGGACATTTTTGGGGTGGGATTCTAGGAATTCTGACAGCTTAAAAGTGGAATATTGACTCCCAAATACTACCACACATCTGAATTTTTAATTTTATTATGCTGTAGGAAATTCTACCATTTAGAGTAGGGGCTCTAAACCTGGGCTTTGAAAACTGAAAAAAAAAAAGATAACTGTACTTCTAGTTTTTGGCTTTAAAAACATTATTCTAAGAAAGGGTTCATAGGCTTTACCAGATTATTACACAAGAAAGGTTAAGAATTCCTGCTTTAAAGAGTCATTTGCATTAGTAAGTACTTTCTTTTAAAAACTGCAAATAACTTTGGGAAGATTAAGAAGTTAACAATGAGTTTCATCATGATGTGAATTAGATGGATCAGATTTTAATTCCTAAAACTTAGCTAGCATGAAGACATTGGAATAAGGTGAGGGAGAAACTTGGGGTTGGGAGAAGGTATAGAAAGGGAGGTGGGAAGAACTTCACCTGTTTCAAAATTTTGCCCAGGACTGACCTAGGAAGGAAAGGAGAAAGTTTATCTAATTCTGTTTTCTTCCTCTTCGATTCTAAAACCCCAAGTTGACTACATAGGTTTTTATGAATTGGCTGGACCCCTTAAATCAACAAAATGGTTCTATGGTAAAAAAATTCTTACAAGTTCTAAATAAATTTTTGCAACAAAGCCTATTTATAATGTCAATGCTTATCTGTATACATTTAGACACTTCTTGATAGAAAAGTCACAGGTATCTCTTCTTTTTTTAGTGGAACTAAATGTAATTATTTTGTGCCAACCTTCATGTACACAGGAAGTGCTAACTCCTGAATCTGATTTTTTTTTCATTTCTTCATCAAGCATATTATGCATACTACGTGATCCCTAGTGAGGACTCGGGAGCTGCTAGTTCTAAACTAAGAAGGACTAGTTGCACTGAAAACCCACTTTCATTTACAATGTGTTTAGAGCTCAAGATTGATGCTGCAAAGAAAACAGAAAGTAGAAATTGTTTGCACAAAGAGCATATTGTGCCAATTTATTATAGAATGCAGTTAAAAAAAATGATGTTTCAAGGTTAGGTTCTCCAATTAAAAACCACATAACTGGAAACACTTGTACAGCTACATAATGGTGGTTTTTTTCTCCTGGTGTGTTGTAAACAGAATTCTGAGAGCATTCGACTACATTCTTGATCAGAGTAACTAAAGAATAGCTTCCAAACTTAACTGTTCCTTCAGGGAAACCATATTTCAAATTTCTGAGGCATGCATTGTTATTTGGCATTAAGTACTTCAACATGAAACACTCTGCTACTGCATGTAAATCCAAAACGTAATACTTATTTACTGGACATACACATTGCAATTAGGAAAAAAAACCAACACATACAGATAGTAGAATTCCACTTGAAATTTGGGGAAAGGCACTGCATCCCTCTTCTATAATCACACATTTACTATCCACTTCACATGCTTGGAACCCAAACTCTGTTAAAAATGTTTTAACAGCATCTTCTACAACATACAGATACATAAGTAATTACGCTTTGCAATAGTCTCCCATTGTCATACTTTCACCCAGCTATACACAGCTATGAATATACTTTAATAGCTTTATTTACAAGTTTAAGTTTATTTTCATATTTCAGTGGAAAAAAAAAATCAAAATATTTGCGCCAACATTCTCCAAGTAGGTCTACAGCTAGCATTCATATTTTAACAAACATTAAATAAACCCTAATCCCAACAAAAAAACCTAAACTAAGACTATCCACTTGCTAAATTGTGCAATAAAAATGATAATTTTTTAATTCTTCAGGCTAAATCCCACATATGAATGTTAAAATCCAGATCAAGTAAGATGTCAGTGAATGCATTCCAGCTGTAAATTGAATGTTACCAAAAACAAAGGGCTAGGATCTGGAAGGGCAATAAATATTAAAGGCTTTCTCAAAATGTAAAACAACAAAGAAATTCAATAAGAGACCGACACAAAAGTTAGTTTGGAAAATCAGTAACTACACATGCACAAAATAAGAAAACATAAGGAAAAAGAAAACATTTCAAAATTCCCACATTGTATGTTTTCTTTAAACAATGCTACTATACTATGTATTCCACACAAAGACTGTAGCCCACCATCAGATGATGAATTCTATCACTGTAGATTGTATAATAACATAAGGCTCTCCCCATACCTGTGATCATCTTTTCTCTGAAACAAAACAAAAACAATACCAAACCAAAACAGCCCACCTGAAAAGAACAAGTACAAGTGTCACTTATTGGCTTTTTCAATTCTTTCCCAAATGTCTGATCATCATGAAATCAGTGATGGGCATAAGGCCTTCCTAGGGCTCCATGAACACTAACTGATGGGCAGCACTGAGAACAAGGAGACAGGCAGCTCCCTGATTCTTTTCTGAGCAACATGAACTGGAAATCTGGCCACAGCTACTCATCTTTGCTGCCACCACAAAAACCGTGACCTGACATTTCCACAGTAAAAGATTACTCCCTACGAATGAACAGTGGTTTGGAATTCATCTACGCCATCATGCCAGTTCAGCTTAAATGAATAGGTGTGTACTCGGGTCTTCTTGTCTGAATAATTTTAGGTTTGGGTTTCTTCATGCCTTCAGCCTCATCATCCTCTTCGTTTTCCTGATCGCTCTCACATACATGGACCACCACACTGGGAGTGGTGTCGGTTGCTGCATGCAATTCATATTTTTCACCTGCGAGTGGAAAACAATCACAGAATCACAGGACACCTTAGAAATGCCCCTAACAAATTTGAAAATAAAACCAAGAAGTGGTAAATGGAAATGCAAGTGGCTAGAGCACACATCAGTTTGAGTAACTTGCCAAGGAAAAATGAATAAATTTAGGAAGACCAGTATTCGTCCTGGCTAGACAGGGATTCTTAGACGTTTTTGGGTGTAGTGAACCCTCTGAAGAGCTATATAGATACCTTCTCAGAATATTTAATTTTTGTTTTTGCTTTTTGGTGAGGCAATCAGGGTTAAGTGACTTGCCTAGGGTCACACAGCTAGTAAGTGTCAAGTGTCTGAGGCTACATTTGAACTCAGGTCCTCCTGACTCCAAGGCCAGAACTCTACCGTGCCACCTAGCTGCCCCTTCAGAATATTTCTAAATGTATAAAATAAAATATATAGATTATGAAGGAAACCAATTATGCTGAAATATGTTTATTTCAATCTAAACTTTTTAAAAACAAATTCATGAACCCTTGGTTAAGAATCTCTGTACACAGATTCTGCAATTTCCAGTATTTGGTAGCTCATTCCTAAAAAACAAGAATAAAAAAAAACTATTCCCATAGCACCCAATTCTTTTGAAATAAAAAGAAATTCAAAGCTCATTTGTAATGATGTAATGACTGGGAAAAAAAATTGACAACAGACCTATTGAGAGGTCTATTTTGTACCCTAAGGCAAGTTGACATACTCTAGGTGACTACCAATTTCATCTTGGTGCTGAGCATTTTCAACACAAAGAACATTTCATTCTTATTACTCAAGTGTGTTTGTGAAACAAGTCAACACTTTAATACTTTGAGGACTTATCTATGTATCAGTGTGTTTTCCGCCTTGAAAAAGATGGGCAATTATCTACCCCTGCTATAACAGACAGCTTCCCTGACTTGCTTTGTCTTCAATCTTCCTGCAGCCGGCCTGCTAACGAGCAGTTTTTAAATTTAGGGAGGTTTGTCCTCAGACATGATAGTCCATTAGTAGATCAGATCAGAACTTGTATTCCACTGAGATAACCTGGAAATTGCAGGGTTACCTGCCTGTTACAATGAGGCAACAGTGAACTTCAGTGGAGGATCCAGTACCTGGCACAGTGCTCTGTGTGTGTGTGTGTGTGTGTGTGTGTGTGTGTGTGTGTGTGTGTGTGTGTGAGGGACTTAAAATGTTTTTCCAATTAAAATTTTTTATTTTTTTCTCTCTCCTACCTCCTTCCTCCCAAAGCTTTTTACTGAAAAAGAAAGACATTAAGCCTGTAACAAAAACTTGTTAAACTGAATTGAATTCAGAGTGAAACAAAACAAAAATAGCTCTGAGGAAGAAGAATAAAAATGTACTTGGTTTAAATTGTATGAAATGAAGAAGGCGATGGGGAAGAAGGCTATCGTTGAATGTTAACATCTTCACAACCTCCTCCTCCTCTCACATTCTTTTGCTTCTCTCTACAGACTTCTACCATTGTTACTTCCACCATCTTAAACATTTGAGATTTTTTAGAGATATCAGAGATATCACAGTCTAACCTTCTAAATTTATAGATGAAGAACCTGAGGTTTGTTCAAGATCCATAAGGCTTAGTTGCAGAGCTAGGACTAGAAGTCCTTCTTCAGTTTCAGTCTAATCTTATCATCAAACCCATGCTACCTATGTAACATTGGCTCTGTGTTTTAGGTCACTGAGGTTTACTGCTATTTATTACATTATTACAAAGAATGTTGCTAAAATCATATTTGCACAAATAGATCTTTTTCTGGCTATTAATAATATTGTTACATTGTTATAAGAATAGTCCTTACCTGGCCCTAGCTTGGAGATAGCGTATAAAAGATCATAATTAATGACTGGAGTAGCATCTTCCACTTGTTTCCAGCCAACAGGGGGAGAGGCAGGAGGAGAAATCAAAAACTGTTTGTCTGGATTAGGCGGAGCCAGGTGGGAGCTTCCTATGTGCAAAGTCTAAAGGGAAAAGAACATCAACATTTTCAGAAGGATTCTTCAGCAAGAAGTTAAAGCACATGAACAAGGTTCTCTCATTGTATGATAATCTATTGTACCATAAACTATTAAATATAACTGAAATGCTCAAAAAGACAGTTGTGAAACTGAAAAAAAAATGCTCAGGCACAAAACCCCTTGTGAATCTAGTGATAATTCTAAAGTGATCTTACTATGGTCAGGGAAAAAGATCCTTAAACAAGTCATATTGCCTAATTAGCTGTCAGACCTTGGACATACCACTGAAACTCTCTGGGTCCCAGTTTCCAAATCTTGGGCTCAGAGATATGGGGATGATAATAAATGATGATAAAAATACCTGCATTACCTTCCCCAAAGGTTTATTGTGGGTATATAAGATAACGTATGTCAATACTATGTAATCACATTACTAAATATATACAATCTTTTAAAAAATAATTGTTCTACATTTAGAGCAGTAAAGCTCACAGGTATACATCAGGAGCTCTTAACCTTTTTTGTGCCCTTTGGCAATCTGGGGAAGCCTATAGACTCTTTCTCAGAATAAGATTTTTGTTGACTACATTCATAATTGAAGAAAATGTTAAATTTTAGTTAGAAGTTAGTGAAAATAAACATATTTTTCTAGGTCCATTAAGTTCATGGATCCCCTGAACTCTATCCATAGACCTAGTGCACTCTAGGTTAACTGCCCCTGGAGAAGCTTTAATAATCATGCTGAAATTATGTAGCCATCTTAAACATTTTGGTTTTTTTAGAGATAAATTTATAGATGAAGAACCTGAGGTTTGTTCAAGATCCCATAAGGCCTTAGTTGCAGAGTTGGGACTAGAAGTCCTTCTTCTTCAGTTTCAGTCTAATCTTCTCATCAAATCCATGCTACCTATGTAACATTGGCTCTGTGTTTCAGGTCACTGAGGTTTACTGCTATTTATCTATTACATTATTATAAAGAATGTTGCTAAAATAATATTTGCACAAATAGATCTTTTTCTGGCTATTAATAATATCTTTAAGTTATATTCCTGGTAAATGTGAAAAATCTGTTAAAGATTTTGGCAGGCGGACTTTTGAAAAGTCCACTTCCTAGAAGAACAAGAATGGAAAAAGAACAAGTTGGCAAATGTTTAAATAAATATCCACAAAAACTGAATGTGAGGTTTCACCAAATAAGATGATAAGGGGGTAATGGGCATAGGGTGAGGTGGCTAAAAGATGATGAGAGAGGAATAACTTGACAGCAAAAGACTAAGGTCTTTGGTAACCTTGGGCCAAGAGGTAGAGAGTGACTCCTAATTTGATGACATGAAAGTATCACTAGCATTATGTCTGAAGAGACTTGACATTTTAAAGCTTTGTTTTAATTAGGTAACAATCCTCTACTAAAAATCCATTTCTTGAACACCCATTGAAATACATCCCACCATACTGAAATAACTGACGCTATTAGGAAGATGGAAAACTTATACTAAAATTCTTTCCTTCAACTTAGCAGTAACATTTCCAAAACTTGTTCCCTTATGACTTCCTTTCCTTGGCCCCTTGGGACTACTCTCAATATATTACTATTAACAGCACAGGAAATAGCACAGGAAAGAGCATTGGACTAGATATCAGACAAACTGGGGTCTATGCTGGTGACTCATATAGACAGAAGGACTTTTTCAGAAACTAGCAAATAGAAGAGGAGGGAAAATGGGCAAGATCTATAAACAAATAGAAAAGGTTTGATGATAGTGCCTCCACTTAACTTACATGACTTTGGGCAAGTCACTTAAATTCTTTAAGTCTCAGGTTACAATAATAACACTAACTCATGACATATGAAGCCTAAAAGAGATAATAGTATATGTAAAAAATACATTGTAATTTATAAAAGACTTACAAATTAAGAAATTAGTTTATGACTTAGTTATTAGTCCTTCTTGTGCTTATCCATGTCTTAATGACAAAGTTCCTGATGGTAGTAAATGGGGAGCTCACATTCCTACTCCAGAATAGTGTGCTATGCAGCAAAATTAAACATTTATTAAAAATATACTACTTATTTTGGGTATAACCCTTTTCATGGTTAGACCAGTTGGCTTTAAAGATTGAAACTAGAGCTATTAGTTAAACTTTCTGATGCGAGTATTTATAACCTGCTGTGAGCAGAACACAGAACTAGGTACCATTTGAGGCTAACATGGAGCAAACCTATAGTCTCTACCTTTGAGCAAATTACAATACAAAAACCATACATGTGTGTCCATATCTGGGTGTAGATATATATGTAAAAATATACACACATATGTATATATCTGCCAGGCCTAGACAACTTATGTAAATGAACATAATATTATTTTCCATCTCACGGCTGTTGGAACAGTTTTCTTCCTGAGGATGCAGAGTAAGAAAAAAATCAATGCTGCTTAACACCCTAGGATTCAATGGAATTATTATTTGGACTATAATTAAAGGATGTTATTAATAGCCCCCAAATGATCTATGCAAAAATGATTTAAGCAGCATTCTTGTAGTTGCAAAAGAATTGGAAACAACTTAGATGTCTAATCATTGGGGAATAACTGAATAAATTGTGGTATATGAATATAATGTAATATTATTGCATCATATTGGTGTGTTGTTTTTCAGTAGTGTCCAACTCTTCATGACTCCATTTGGGGTTTTCTTGGCAAAGATAATGGAGTGGTTTGTTTTTTCCTTCCACAGCTCATTTTACAGATTAGGAACTGAGGCAAACAGGATCAAGTGACTTGTTCAGGGTCACACAGCTAGTAAATCTCCGAGGCCAGGTTTGAACTCAGGAAGATGAGTCTTCTTGACTCCAAGCCCTCCACCTAGCTTCTCTATTATATCATAAGAAATAGCAAAGATGAAGACTATAAAGAAATGTGGCAAGATTTAAATGAAATAGAGTGAAGAAAATAGACTAAAAAGCATGACTATGCACAAATTACGACTATGAAGAGATGAGTGTGTAGATTTTGGTTGTTGGTGGAGAGTAGGGCAAAGGTTCCCGATTCCACTTGGCCCCAGTCTTTCTCCTTAGTTGATCTGTCAGCAGAGGGCAGCAGTTGTTCAGCAAAAAAAGCTTAGAAAATAGGGTGATAATGTCAACAGAGCATGTAGGTGGCTCTGCAGTGTCAGGTGTGAGCCATCTGCATTCTGCATGTGCCTTCCTCGAACAAATGACTATACCACAATATGCATGACCAGAGAACCCACACAGAGGGATCCACAATTTCTATCTCTGGAAAAGTGGATGGCTTCCTCTTGTGTAACATCCTCGCCCTGCTCTCACATGGGTGTCTTTGCTGAGCTGCTGGTGTGCTCTGCTGATGGTCAGCCCTAATGTGGCTTCTTCGTGTGTTTTCCCAGTGGTGAAGCTTCTTAACTTGGCTGCTAGTGCTCTTTGCTGGACTGACTGACCTTCAGGTGTGACAGTTTCCTCCACATAGAATCCATAGGGCTGGCCAGTCCTTCAGCTTCACAGTCCTAGCTATCTTTAGCTTTTTTTGAGATGCAAACCTTAGCCAAACAAGCCAAAATAGCTAGAAACAGAAAGCCTTAGCCATGTTTGGGCCTATCCTTTAACTCCTGTGGCTGCTTAGGGCTGCTTGGCATAAACTCTTTTCAGTCATGATCTGAAGTTCCTCTCTATTTCCTTCGAAACTTGGATGCTAGCCTGAATCCCTTTCAAATTGTACTGCACTTATTAGCAAATTGTAAAGGAGCTGGGTGGAGCTGGAATGAGAAGTTTTTCATCTCTTCCTTATCCTCCAGGTTGCCACGCAAATCAACTCAGTAGAAGGACTGAAAAGGGCAGGGTGGCTCTGGCTGAGAAAATGCCTTTGCCCTACTTTCCATAAGCAACCAAATCATGGTACTCCCTACATGTGAAATTAATACAATAGGAACATCTAAAAAACATTAAAAAAAATAAGGGTGCATGTAAACAAATAAGACAAATCTGACATTTCTTTCTTAATGTCAATTTGCATATTTAGGATACACTATAAATGTTGAAAAGTTTATGATTTAATGTATGATGTTCGTTTGGCTTTTGTTTGTGAACCTGAAAGTTTGTGTTTATTGAAAGTTATCAAGTTTATATAAGAAAAGATTTAAAGGAAAAAAATGAATGAACAAAATTGGTATTACTTTCTACTTCCTTCTATAAATTATCACTACACACAGCCATTTATTTATTTATTTATGTCTACTGATTTCCACGGCTAATTTCCCATATACTTCAATATATTCTAACTACCTGTACTTTTATGTTTCTTGTAAACAAAATAAAATGTGACCTGTCCATCTTAGATGCTATTAAAATGTGACATCAATTAGTCATCACCAAATTTGACAGTATTAAGTTTGGATTTTTAAATTAATTCATAAGTTGCAGTAGCAGAACACCTGGTAATAGCAGGTATGTGTGTGTGTGTGTGTGTGTGTGTGTGTGTGTGTGTGTGTGTGTGTGTGTGTGTGTAGAGGGTGTATAGAAAGAGATCATATTTTAGAAGAATACCTTGTACTTATTTCAACTTACCTGAGCAAAATATAATTTCATTTCTTTCCCAAGAAACTCGCTCTTATGAAGTTGCAGTCGAGCATCTGCTGCAGACAATGGGTTACTGAAGTTTATTCGTACTCGTTTGAAGCTCTTAAAATACTGAAATGTGATGTCCTTGTCATATGCTTTAAAGAGAGATTCAAATTTGGCCTGAAAATAACAAAAACAGCAGTTACTACATCTCAGCAAGTTTTTTAGGGTCTCTTCCTTAGATGACTGACTATAGATAGAGGAATTCAGCTAGGTTGAGCTGTTTCCAATTATTTTAGGAACTGACAAATTTTTATTTCCTTCAATAATGTAAGGACAGAAATTCAGCCTTCCCATTCAGATAAAACATTATAATACAGCCCCCCAATAAGAATTGATATGTAACCTTTTATTTTGTGATTGGTCTCTCTCACCCCACCCTGACTCCTCTGGGGAACCTGGGGAATCAGGAACAAGGTATTTTCTAATCTCAGTCCTGAAATTCTCTAATTTCCTTAATTTGATGTAGCTTAAGTTTATTGACTTTCAGAATGTATTCTCTAACTGTACTTGGTTGAATAAAAAACACATGTTTAAGGCTCACTTCTACTTATTTTTGTGGAAATATGTAGAACAAGTATTTGCTGAAACCACCACTTATAGATTGGTACTACCCAAATGTAGAAAACCATTTTATGCAAGTCTTAAAAAACAATAATGCCAATCTAAAATCCATTTTGGTGGAAAGTTAAAAACAAGTTAATGAAGCTATTTTTAATTCAATGGAGGATATTAAATTTTAAAAAATTTTTTTCCCTTTCACTCATTATTAACAAAATAATAGGAGGTTAAAATAATGTAAAACAAATAGTTGGGTTTTTTTGACATATTGGTTTTAGAATACTTATACATTTTTGCATCTCTGAGCTGTTATGTGGATGGATAATTATTGTGAAATGGTATGAGATGTTAGAAATAAAAACTTATTTTATTTATTATTAGAACTTTATAGACAGAATACAGACCACAGTATTTCATTTAAAAGCAGATATCATCATGTTCTCATTATAAATCCACTATTAAAAGCTCATCTAAATTTGGCAGCATGTAATTACCCCAAAAAGCAATTTATCATAATCTAATGTGAGGAGAAAATAAAAGATACTATGCAGCTATAAAGAAATAAATCAAGGAAAAATGAGCTAGAAGGTATATAAAAGATACCCAGTGTGACCCCAATCCCTTCACTTAATGGTGTTCTTCCCTTTTTCTCGTATTCCCAGAATACTCGGTTCTTTCCCTTACTTCTTTCTCACTCTGCCTTATACTACACTGCTTTACTTACATGTGATATTGCCCCCCCTCCAAGAACGTAAGCTCCTTGAGGACACTGATGTCATTTTTGCCTTTGCATCCCCAGCACATAGCACAGTATCTTGCTTTAAAAGTATTTGTAGAACCCTTATATTATATTATTTACAACAGTAACAGGTGCACCTCTATAGTGCTTTGAGGTTTGCAAAATGCTTTACATTTGTTATTTCATTTGATCCTCCCCCAAGCTCCTCGGGTAGATACTGTTATCATTTCAACTTTACAGATGAGGAAACCAAGGTTGGGAAGTCAAAGATCTGAGAAGGGATTCAAACTCCCCTCTTCTTGTCTTCAAGCCCAGCATTCTATGCACTGTACCATGATAAGGTGACTTCTATTTATATCTGTTCATATTTCTCCCCAAATATTCTTAAGAAAGTTATATAAATTGTTGTAAATTCATAGTGTTAGAGAACATCTAGCCTGACCCTCTTATTTTTTGCTGATAAGATTAGAATCAACATCAGCAATAAAAGTCCAGGCACCTCACTGACTCACACTGTTTGGTTTACATTATAGAAATATAACAAGTAAGAGAGCAAGACTTCCGATAAGTAGACCAGTTACGATTGGTGGGCTGTGTACATGTATCAGTCTACAAGACACTAATCTTTACCCTCTCTCACTGCTACTGGATCATTTTCTTATTAATTCTCTATCAGAGTTCTAAGGCAATCAAGAAGCATGTTTTGATAATTCCTAATAAATTAACAGAAATGCACATTATTTCTCACTAATCACTTAGCTTCAAGCCTCCACCCTAGTTAATAAGTAAACAAGGAAAATCTTTTTTCTCATATGCTTTTGCTCCTCTATCCCAAACCCCTGCTATTATAGTCTAAAACAACAATCAATGTTACTGGTCATATAATTTATTTCAGTAGCAAATAACTATACAAAAACACAAATAAGTATAATGCATTGACAGTGAGAAAAGTTCACAGTCTGGGTTCTTCAAAAGCAGAAGGAAGAGTATGATAAAAATACTCTCACCAGTACTGCCACTGAATTCTTCTCAACTCAAAACACAGTTCTCTCAGGACAGTAATCAATAACCAAGCCTTTCAGGAATTCTCTTCAAGGTGTCTCCTCTAAATAAGAGTTAAACTCAGGTCTCCCATAGTATCTCTTCAGGTTCTCTCACAAAACAACAGTTAAACTCTCCTAGTCTTTGAATTGACTCTTGACTTCAGTCCCAATCTCTCATAAGAATAACAACAGTTAAACTCTCTTAGTTCTTGAACAGACTTTTAACAGATGATGGTTAATTCCTTCAATCCCAATCTTCCACAAGAATGATCATTAACTTCTATTGATCCCAATTCTGTCACAAGGTGACAACTAACTTGCAATTTTTATTTTTAGGAAACAGCAGTTTAAATTTAGTAATTTGGTCTCCTTGTACTGCAGTTAATTGCTAGCTCTCCACAAGAATCTCTTCCCTATTGAAGTAGCAATATCTCCACGTGAGAGGCTGTTGAAACTGACTGTAAGAAAAATTATATCTATCCATCCATCCATCTATCTATTGTCTATCTTCTATCTCCTAAGAGATTTCTGTCCAAAACAGACAAAACTGGTTCAGGCTAACAGAAAAAGACATATAGACTCTCAAAGTGTCAGATAAAGCTCTGTTGCTTCCATCACAGGATAATATCTCATATTATTCTAATTTGTGTACATGTCAAATCCCCACCCACACAGAAGGATGTAAACTCCTTGATGACACTTTCATTTTTTATTTTGAATCTCCAGAAATTAATTATATTAATGGACATGGCTATTAAAATACAGAATTATATTAGTGCTAGGGAAGAGATATGAAAAAAAAATCACCTAAAAAGAAGGATTGGATTGACTTTAAATACTCAAGTCAATAAAAAACAAGAATCCATTGTCTCTGTAGTAATGTTTACTCCCCTCCTGGATTAGGGGGATTATGTCCAAAGAATAGATAGAAAAGAAAAGCAGGTCATATATTTGGCTTAGAGCTTACTAGTTTACTTTCATAATGAACAAGGGATAAATTAGCAGCTGTCATCTATACACTGAGGAATTTTGGTATAGAGTGTTTATTATATGTGTTTACTGCAGAGTAAGGACAATGATACAAACTGTTGCTTTGCTCAATGCTATCCTATGTCTTTCTTTTATTTCTATATTTAAAATTCATATACATATGTTTAGGTTAGATGATAAAAGTGTTTCAGCTGCATATGTATTGCTAAGTCTTTTTTTCTACTGAAACATGGGCAAAATTCATGTGGAAAGTTGGGCTTAACTGATCTGTAATTTCACAACAGATATCATGACTGTTCAACTATTATTGAATTTATAATTAAGAAGAGGTGACTTATTAAAAGAATTAGAAGAAACAATAAAACAGACATAGAAAAGGAAATGATAAATCCCTGTATTGATAATGCCTTATAATCACTATTCCCTTAAATACAACCAACGAAGATTTTTCTCACAGATGTCATGACAATTCTTGCAAAGCATGAACAAGATTATATATTACTATGCTTTCTCAAGCCATCACTTTTTAAGCAATCAAAAACTACGTGATTGATTTACTCATATAGCTGGAGGTTAACCCATGTTTGTCTTCTTGGAAAGCTCTTAGACTCAGTCTATACTCGCTGTAAGGGAGGGAAGTTCAGGAAACATATCTTGGGGAAGGGATAATATCAGAGAGAATGAGAAAGTGTACTGGAGAGTAGGGGAGGAAACTCAGGAGTTCTTGGCCCTCCAAGACGCCTTGCTGGAGGTGGAGGCTTTGGGAGGGAAAAGCTGGCAAGCTGCCTTCCTTGCCTCAACTATTCTCTCTATCTTCTAGGGGAAGGGGCTTAGCTTCCAGTTTCAGTCCTAGGGCTTTCCAAGCAGATAAACATTGTGGAACCCTCTGTTACAGTTTCATATTTCTAACACTGAAATATTAATTAGTACTTATACAAATTAGGTTAGACTATTATAGCATCTGGAGGGGATGGAGCCAAGATAGTAGAGAGAAGGCAGGGACTCCCTTGAGCTCTCCCTTAAACCCCTCCAAAGACCTTTAAATAATTCCCTAAAACAAATCCTGGAGTGACAGGACCCACATAAGGATGGGGTGAAACAATTTTCTAGCCCAACAACTTAAAAGTTTGGTAGGAAAGGTCTGGTGCATAGGGGTGAGAGTGGAGTGCAGTGCAGTACAGGCCACACCAGTGCTGACCAGGTCCCAGCAAACCAGGAGCTGGCCATGAGAGTAAATGAATCAACAGCTGTGATGGCTGTTTCCATAGCTCTCAGCCCACAGATGGTAAGAGAATCAAACAACTGATCAGAAGGAGATTACAGTGGTCTCTTCTTTATTGGTGTTAGGGGCAGAACTTCGTTGCTTTACCCGTCTTCAGATCCAGGTTACACTCCTGGGTGGCAGTCCCAGGGTGAAGAGGAGCATTAGCACATCAGAGATTGCAGCTGCAATGGAACAGGGACCCTCATCACAGTTCCAAGGCTGAAAAGAGTGCTTATGGTCACTCATAGACTAGAGTACAGGCCAGAAAAGTAGCAAATGCACCTCTTCTTAGGTCATACCCCCTTGGAAGAACTGACAACTTACAGGTCACTAGAAGTATCTCTGAAAATAACTGTACAAAACCCCTGAAGTTTGGGACAGTGCACCCTCCACCCTGGAAGCAGAGTCCCACTTTAGCAAAGAGTTAAAAGTAAAGAAATAAGCTGGGAAGATAAACAAACAACAGAAAAAAATTCTGACCATAGAAAGCTACTATGGTGACAAGGAAGGTCAAAATACATACTCAGAAGAAGACAGTAAAGTCAAAATTTCAACATTCAAAGCCTTTAAGAAAAATATTAATTCAGGCTATGGAGTAGCTCAAAAAGGATTTTAAAAATCAAGTAAGAGAGGTAGAGGAAAAATTGGGAAGACAAGAGTGATGCAAGAAAATCATGAAAAAAGAGTCAACAGCTTGGTAAAGGAGACAAAAAAAATACTAAAGAAAATAATACCTTAAAAAAAGAATAGGCCAAGTGGTAAGAGAGGTACAAAAAGCCATACAGGAGGAGAATGCCTTAAAAAGCAGAATGGCTCAAATGGGGAAAAAAAGGCACAAACATTCACTGAAGAAAAGAACTCCTTAAAAAGCAGAATTGACCAAATGGAAAAGGAGGTAGAAAACCTCATTGAAGAAAATAATTCATTAAAAATTAGAATTCAGCAAATGGAAGCTAATGACTCTATGAGACATCAAGAAACAATAAAAACCAAAAGAATGAAAAAATAAGATAATGTGAAATATCATATTAGAAAAGTAACTGACCTGGAAAACAGATCCAGGAGAGATAATTTAAAAATTAGTGGATTTCCTGAATGCTATAATTTTTTAAAAAGCCTACACATCATCTTTCAAGAAATTATCAAGGAAAACTGCCTTGATATTTTAGAACCAGACGATAAAACACAAATTGAAAGAATTCATCAATCACCTCCTGAAAGAGATCCCAAAACAAAACCTTCCAGGAATATTATAGCCAAATTCCAGAACTCCTAGGTCCAGGAGGAAATATTGCGGGCAGCCAGAAAAAAACAATTCAAGTATCACGGAGCCACGGTCAGGATAACACAAGATTTAGCAGCTTCTACATTAATGGATTGGAGGGCTTGGAAGACGATATTCTGGAGGGCAAAGGAGCTAGGATTACAACCAAGAATCACCTACCCAGCAAAACTGAGTATAATCCTTCCAGGGAAAAAAATAGATATTCAATGAAATAGAGGACTTTCAAGCATTCCTGATGAAAAGACCAGAGCAAATAGAAAATCTGACTTCCAAATACAAGACTCAAGAGAAACACAAAAAGGTAAATAGGAAATCAAAATTACAAGGGAATTAATAAGGTTAAGCTGTTTATATTCTTACATGGGAAGATGATACTTGTAATTTATAAGAACTTTCTTATTATTAGGGCAGTTAGAAGGAATACATACAGAGGGCACAGGTGTGAATTCAATATGATATCTTTAAAAATAAAATTAAGGGGTGAGAAAGAGGAATGAATGCACTGGGAGAAAGAGAGAGGGAGAGATAAAATAGGGTAAATTATCTCACATAAAAGAGGCAAGAAAGAGCTATTACAGTAGAGGGGATAATGGGGGAAGTGGCAGAGAATGTATGAACCTTACTCTCACTGGAATTGGCTCAAAGAGGGAATAACATACACACTAACTTGGGTATAGAAATCTATCTTACCCTATAAGTAAGTAGGAAGGGAAGGGGGATAAGGTGTGGTGCTCATAGAGGGTAGGATGGATTGGGGGATGGCAATAGCCAGAAGTAAAATACTTTTGAGGAGGGAGAGGGTGAAAGAAGAGGTCAAATAGACTAAACAGAGGGGAAATAGGATGGAGGGAAAGAGAGTTAGCAATCATAACTGTGAAAAAAATTTTGAAGCAAGTTTCTCTGATAAAGACCTCATCTCTCAAATATATAGAGACTGTAACCTCCTTCTGGTCAGGGGGCTTTCTATTTTTGCCTTTGTACCCCCAGCTCCTAGCACAGTGACCAGAAAATAAGTGAAGAATAATTTTTTATTGTTGTAGTTGCTATTAAAAATGTTGCCATTCAGTAAAGTGCTTATTATCTTTATTGAGAGGCAAAATTAAATTAGCCCATCAGGATTCATATATAATACTAACATATTAAAGGACAGCTACCTAGATCCTAAGAAATGTTACCAGGCAAACTAGAATGGAAAAAAACAAACTATAAGGTGACAAAAATTGCCTAGGTTTCATTTGGTGAACCATTTCTCTGCATTTCATTAATTAGCATCCCTTTATTCACTAGCAAGCTGTGCTTTTTAGGAAGGCACTGAGACTCCACACTTCAATGATTTATTGCATTTTTAGATTTTATTCTTATTTCTTCCTTCTTACAACCTAGAGATAGAAGCTGAGTCTTTAAGACAAGACAAAACAAAACACTGATCATGTAAACCACAAAATTTCCACAAAAAATGCAAATAATTTGCTCTTTTTAGATTGTCTATACTATTTCATATCAGAGCCCTATCCCGCCCCCCATCAAACAACAAATTTTTGAGTTAAGTTTACTGTCTTTTATAATAGATCCACAGACACAATGCTAACTTCTGTTTTGATTCAAGCCAAAGAGAATACATATATCCCAAAAAGTCTCTTTCAATGTGCCATAGGTTGTAATTTTCAAAATTTAAACTCTTAAAATCCACAAGGTAACAATGACACTCAACCAACACCTTTTTGCTAAAAGTCCCAGAGCTAACCTTTTAAATGACATTAATTTTGGAAGCCTTACCCTGGTTTCACTTTCGCAGAAGACATCACTGTGCGCAACACAGGCAATCAAGGAGCTAAAACTGTAGTTAAAATTTCTAAAATGCATCTTGCTTTTTTTTTTAACTGCTAATAGTAGCTAGAGTGAAGAGTTGTAAAGTCCTGAGTGGAGTACTTTTTAAAGAAGCTACAAGTTCTTGCGGTAGAGAGCATTTATAAAGGAAAGCAGTCCAGCCCCTTGGGGAAAAAAGAGTAGCTTTCAGAGTATCCTGTATGGGACAGCAAATTCCTGAATAAAGTCCTGCATGCTTACAGGCAATCAGGGGCAAAATGTAAGCTTCTACTGGAAAGAGGTGACGTCAGCATATTAGTCACTTTCCCTATGCTAATTAACTTTGCTTTGGGAGGATGGAAAAAACAGCTGAGGTTTGCACAGCAGCTGCTTTATCAACTCCTCTTGCAGCATAGTTTCCATTGGTAGTAATTCCATTCAGTGCTCAGACAACATGCTCCTCACTTGAATGGGATGGCTCTCCCTAAGATGGAAAATGTTACAGCAGAAAAGGAGGAAGGTCTAGAACAGTAAACAGTAATTACCCTTAGGGAAATTTCAAGGCTCTTGGAAACTTGGAAACAAATCTCTTAGCATTTTTGATCCTTGTGATTTCTGAAAAACTTGATGAAAGTTTCAAATTAGAAGATTAGAGAAAAGATTTTGAAATCTGTCTTGATCGATAAATCTAACAGTGAAAAATTAATTTTGAAACATAATTTTTCTAATTTAACTTTTGATTGGATGAATGTCCCAATTACTATTCATTATGTTGTGTTTCAATGCTTTATTAAGAAAAAAGGGTCGCTCAGTTTTTATTTCTACAAGGAACCCTAAGAATTTATTTTGAAAACCTTAAGCTTGACTGTTCTGATTGTCTGAAATCTAAAAGAATGCTGCTCCTGGAGACTTACAAACACACACACACACATACACACACACATTTGTATATATGTTATATATATTTAAATCACACAATATGAGACTTCTTTCTTAAGTTGCACGGGAATCAGTGTTTTGAAAGGGAGAGCAGAGAGACAGAATGCACAGCCTTACTGAAGACCAAAGTTCAGGTGAATTTTTTTTCATGTAAGATTACACACAAGCCTCGGTGAACATACTAGGATAGTTAGATTCTTTGTTGCTTTCCACTTCAAAAGCCTGAAACTCTTGTCAAAATGCTAAATATTTTGCCAATTCAAAGTCCTAACAAAGTACTTCCCTTCCTGGGCCCTTAACAGTCACTCCAATTTCCTTTTACAACCTATGTGCGAACAGATTATTTTAAAAAGCTTTTTCTAGTGAAGCATAAAACAACATTTGAGCTTTCAAAGTAAAGGGGTGGTGGTAGCAATCAGAATGTAAGTTCAAAAATGAATTTTGAAGAATTCTTAAAACTTTGTGAGTGGTTTAAAAGCTAAGCAGGACAAAAAGTTGACAGCAAATGTATCTCATCCCAAAAAGTCAAACATAATCTTACTAAACAAATGTTTATTTGTGATGCAATTTGATTGGTTGACAAATGTGTACATTATATAGGGTTTGCTATGCCAATTAACCATCATTTTCAATCTGAAAAGATCTAAAAGTACATATTCTAAAAGCTGCTGAAAAAATAAAGGACACCCTAATCCCCCCAGTCAATGTTGTTCTTCGAGGTTGCTGGGGACAGCTTATTAGATTGCCTCTTACTGAAGAACTTGCCATTCCATTGCCAAGATTTCAGCTGCTTAACCTGGACATAGATTTAGGACTTGGGGTGGGGTGGAAGGAGGTGGAAAGGCATTCCAGTTCTTTTTTTGGAAGCCTTTAATTTCATTCCACCCTTTCTGATTGGGTGGAAATGGCTCTGGAATGTCCTCCACCCACTCTACCATCTCCTCTCTTTCTTCTTTCTCTCTTCCTGTTATGTGGGGAAATATAAAACATTAAAAGCCAAAAAAGGATTTTCTGGTCCAAATGCCTCATTTGCAGGTGAAGGAAGTGATGTCCAAGAGATGTGAAGTGACATTCACAAGGTCACAAAGCAAAGCTGGCACGTGTCAAATTCTATCTCTAATCCAGTTTTCTATCCACTGTACTACATTGTCAGATGGAGATAGGAGGTAAAAGGTAGTCAGGGTTGATGGTCAGAGAACAAGAAATGTATATGAGAAGAATAAGGAGGAAGAGAAAATTCTACCTTTTTTCTTCTTCTGAGCAAAGTTAATACATAAGTAAGCCTGAGGAAGATCACTTAAAGCAACAACAATCAACTTGTTTTTAGTTATGTTTTAGTTTAGTTACCATTTGTTTGATGACATAGATAAAATAAGTGAAATTATTTGGTACTTTATGATTTTATAATTATCATTCTATAAAGAAAGGGCACACTTTTTAAATAAGGCTCCCCTGGAGCTAACCAAAAACCTTTCAATCCAGGCCAGCCTTTGATCCAAGGTTTCATTTAAATTGAGTTTAGTGGGGTGGTTAGCTTCCATTTTTAGGTGAATTTTTGCCATTTAAAACTCTAGCTTTCAATTACTAGTTCTGGTGGGCCACAAATTGTCTGCAAAGAATCACTGAAAAAACTTAATACAATGATCTTGTGGTTGGGGGTTGGATTAGAACACTTCCCACGGGGCAAGGCCCCTTCCGTTGTGCTCTGGATTCTCGCTAAAGGACATGCTCCACCAGAGGCCTATGGTTGGTGACTGGTTCCCTGTGACTACAGATTGTGGCAAAGATGACTGGTAACTGAGCCAGGAAGAAGATGAAATCAGTCGATCAATCAGTAAAGATTTATTAAGTGCCTACAACATGCCAGGCACTGTGTTAAGAGCTAAAGATACAAAAAAAAAAAAAGGTAAAAGACATTCCCTGCTGTCAAAGAGCACACAATATGATGACGGAGACAACAGGCAAACAACTATGTTCAAACAAGTCACATTCAGGATAAACTGGAAATAATCAACAGAGGGAAGGCACCAGGATCTGGAAGGATCCAGCAGTCCCTGTTTCTTCTGAGTGTGTCACTAGGCCTGCCATCTCTCTTTTGGACTTCCAACAAGGAAGGGAGAGGATTTTCCTTTTCTGGGTCCCTAGCAGCAGCTACTGTGGCTGCATGCACATGTCAGTGAGAACTTGAGCTTCCCTAGGGGAGCTGGCAACTGGCTCCCAAGTCCTTAGCTGCCTCTTCTGCTCAGTATTTCTTTTCTGGGGCACAGGTGATGGAACAGTGCTGTCCTAAGAGATGGATGTTTCCAGTCTTGGTGGCTTGAGAGATCCTACAATGATACCCTCTTCAGAAGATGACTGGATCACCAGCAGGAAGATCTCCACAGTAACAGAACCATGTCATTAAAACCTTTTGGAGCCACATATTAAGTCATGCATTCCTGGATAGACAAGTGATATGTACCTTGGATAAGTCAGTACAATCTGAGGTGAAAGTAAGATACTTGTTCAGCGGTCCCATAGTATTTCATGTTTTTTTTTTTTTAGGGCAATTGGGCTAAGTGACTTGCCCAGGGTCACACAGCTAGTAAGTGTCAAGTGTTTGGTCTGAGGCCGGATTTGAACTCAGGTCCTCCTGACTTCAGGGCCGGTGCTCTATCCTCTGCACCACCTAGCTGCCCCTAGTATTTCATGTTTTTAAGTATTGACTTTCTGGAAGAATATAGTGGAGTATTATAAAAGAGTATTAAAAGTATTGTGTTTTAGCATTAATATACTAATAATGGAGTATAAATAAAAGTGTTATGTTTTAAGTGCTTGCTAATGTGCACTTAAGTTTTTTTTTTGCTTTAAGAGCTTCTTTTGTGGTAGAGAAAATAAATGGTTGTCTCAAAAATATTCTTAGTTCAGTTAGTATCTTTTTGAAGAGACCCTGTTCCTCTTTTGGGAGAGACCCCAGACATAAGCCATACAACTAAGGGTTATTTAAGAGATTTCTCTGGGGCTTTGGGGTTAGGGCTAGGCCTGGATTCAGGAAGACCTGAGTTCAAATCTAGCTCCAGACACTTATTAGCTTTGTGACCCTGAAAAAGTCACTTAACTTCTGTTTGCTTCAGTTTCCTCAAGTGTAAAATGGGGATAATAATAGCACCTTCCTGGAAGAGTTTTTGTGAGGATCCAATGATATAATATCTGTAAAAAGTGCTGAGCACAGTACCTGGCACACAATAGGTACTATGCAAACCCTTATTCTCTTCCTTTCCCTTCCCTACAGGCAAAAAGTCTGAAGTCAAGTCAGCAAACATTTATTAAGTGCTCACTGAGCTGGGGTTACAAAGAAAGACAAAAAAATAGCCCCTGTTCTCAAGGAGCTCATAGTCTGTTGAGGGAGATGACACACAAACAACTACATACAAACAAGACATATATGAGGTCAATTGTATATAATTTCAAAGGGAAGGCACTAAGATTATGGAGGACTGGGAAAGGCTTCTTGCAGAAGGTAGGACTTTGGCTGAAACCTAGAGGAAGCGAGGAAGCTGAGATGAAGAGGAAGAGCATTCCAGGCAGCGAAAATGTTGAGCAGAGATGATGTACTCTAATCCAATGCCTCCCACTACAATTCCATAATGGGAAACTCTGGGAGTCAGGAGGATGAAGCTTTAGTCGAGGCAGAGTCACTGACTAGCTGTCTGAAAGGATTAAGTCACTCAACCTTTCTGGGGCTCAATTTTCTCCTCTATAAAATAAGGAATTTGGCCTAGTTGTTTATTAAAGTCCCCCTCTGGTTCATTTACTCCGTAATTCTTTGATACTGCTACAGCCCCCACAATGGTGATCTGTGTGAATAATCACTTTCAATTTATAGTCTGTCAGTTCTCTTTCCTGATGGCTTATTCCTTAGCTTTTAGACACCAGCTTTGAAGTAGCTTGTCAAGTATTCACTAGCCTATGAAGAAAGAAGTACAAGTAAAAAGGAGGAGGTTGGATAAGATGATCTCTAAGGTACCTTGTATCATCACTGACACTGATTCAGTTCTAAAGATGACTCTGATTCTATTATTTGTAAAATAATTGTACTGTTTTCCCTGATCTGCTTTCCCTGCACCCTGACAAAGGGCTGGTCATGGAACCAAGGGGTATGATTTATTAGGGTCCATGATGTTAATCATACCTATTGGAGGAATGGAGACTAACAAGAAGTTTCTGTGGTATTTAGATGTAAGGACCTTAGTGGGTCCAAGCAGACAAGTTAATGAATTGTAAAGGTCAGAGGCAAGGTGCAGTGTCTGAAAGAAAAGTAGGGTCCGAAACAGGAATCACAAAAAGGTTTAACAAGGAGCTGGTAAGGCTAATAATAAGTAGGTAATAAGTAAGGCTAATAGGGTCTGGAGATGAGATGAAGCTAAAGCCTTAATGTTTTGGTGCTGGACAAGAAATGAAGGTTTGGGGTAGAAAGCACGATCTCAATTTGCTGTACTAGATCTGCCTCATGAAGGAATGTGAGTATTAAGTTCAACTGTGTGTAGCCAGCCTTGCCTGAGCTCCCTGTAGCTGAAGACCTTCCTGTGAGAGCCCTGATCCTCCTAACAAGTCCAGTCTATGTCCATTGCCTCCTGGCAGCCAGCCAGTCAGGTAAATGCTTTGTTCTTGTTTGCAAGTATGATTTAAATAACTTGAGAATGGGAGTTTCCACAGTAATAGAACCATGTCATTGCAACTTTTTGGAGCCGCATATTAAATATGTTCTCAGAAGAGTGGAAACAAACAAAAAAAAGCCAAGGCTAACTGCCACTCTCTTCCCCCACCCCCAAACAAACCTCGAAACAATAACAAGTACCCCTTAAAGTTAGCTTAAGGTTTTAGGGAAAAAAACTGGAAGTTTAGTGTGGTTTTTTTTCCATTGAGATTATAAAAATCACAAATAACTTTCTTGCACTTTCTTGCACTTGCAAAATGTCATTTCACATATATTTTCATTAAGAAGTTTTGGGAGGTTATTTTCAGGATAGCAACAAGGAAAAACTGAGGTTTATGTTGAACTCCATCATTCCTATTACAGCATTCCTACAACCCAATTAAGGTTACCTCAGCTCTTCCATTTTAAAGTACAAGGAGTTTGTAACTCTACCTCAAAAAATATGCTGTGGGCTGAGAACATATGCACAAATTAATTGACCAGAAAGAAAAAAAAGATTTTTGACTTCGATGTGCAAACTTAAGCTGGACAGAGAATGAAGCAATCTTTTCTGTTCTTGCTCTCTTCGCCACCTCTAATCTAAGACTGAGTTGTCTGAGGTCACGGTCACGTCACATTAATAAAAAAGGTATCACCTGTTACACCCCTAAGCTAAGTCCAATTTTATGTGAACTTTCTCTGAGTTAATAGGGCAATGTTGTTATTTAGTATGTTCTTCCATTATTAGGTAAGGCAGCATTCTCCCCACTGCTGAGATCATACAAAAGAAATATTTTGTGTCATAACTCTTTTTCTCATAAGGTCAAAAATACAGTGGTATAAACTGAGCACTAATAGTGTTGAATAGTTCATGGTATAGTAGAACAAATCAAAGATATAAGCAAATGACCAATGGAAAAAGTTAAAAATACAATTTCATCAATAAAGGAGCTAAATTACATTTTTTCTCCATTAAAAAAAGGGACTAATTTCTACCTTAAGGCTGGACACCCTTGGATAACCTTTAAGATTCTACCTTATTTGTTAAATTCTTTGTGCATTTCTAATTCCATTAATCATACTTTGCATTCCTGTTTTCAAGCTTCCTTATTATCTCAACCTTTCCTTAGTTGGCAAAGGTTACCCACTCTCCTGTAACTTATTGGAACCAACTAGCCATGGAATGTTTAAGAGGAAAAAAATAGCCAAAAGCAAATCATAAGGATAATTAATGATTCTGAAACTAGAAAGTGAGCATACTTGTGTAAGATCTACTTCAAAAGCCTCTTTCTACAGATGCTTACAGTTATAGTTACGGTAGCTTTAATAGCCAAATGTGGAAACATTAACATGCTATGCTGTGGAAATGGGAGCTTTTCATTGTCAGTTGGGAGACTGTTCAGACTGATGGATGGAGAAAAGTTGAAAAGATTATTTTACATCTTGAAAGAAGCTGGAGAAAAACAGAGAGAAAGAAGATGGAGAAGCCTTTTTTTCTTGATGGAACTGATCTAATCTTCACCTTGCAAAGAAAACTTGTTTGTTATCCTGAATGAACTGAATGGTGCAGAGCTACATTTCTAGAAGTGAAGTCTTGAGTCACAACAGGGATGGTCAGAGGGGACTGGCGGTGACTCTCTGTTGTTCTTATGGGCTGTTTCAGTCATGTCTGACTCTTTGTGACCTCATTTGGGGTGTTCTTGGCAAAGATACTGGAAAGGTTTATGATTTCCTTCTCTAGCTCATTTTGGAGATGAGGAACTGAGGCAAACACGGTTAAGCTGAGGGTTAAGTCCAGGGTCACACAGCTAGTAAGTATCCGAGGATAGATTTGAACTCAGAAGATCGAGTCTTCCTGATTCCAAGCCCAGTACTTTATCTACTGTTCCACCTAGTTGCCTATTCTCTCAGTTAAATCATTGTAAATAATTACCTGTTTTTGTTCTACTATTGATTTAATTGTTGATAAATGGTTTATTCAGTAGCTTCAGTATATTTAATCCAAGAAGATTAAGGGACTTTTCTGTTTATTAAATAAATGTCATCAACTGTTAGGGACTCTGGGCTCAGCTGATTGAGAAATGTTGAAATTTTATTAATTAGTGGGGATATATATAAAAAAATATACCCCTGGATTACCTTAAACTGGGGATGAGAAGACAAAAATATTGTTGTGGTAGGAGCTGTGTTGGTTTTGTGTAAATAGTGCGTGGGGTACTGCATATCATCACTTGGTGAGGATGCACTGGGCTGTTGTGCCCAGCCTGTGGTGTGCAATGCTGTGGTGGGGTCATGTTTGTAGCCCCTTTGGGACAACTTCCATAGTCCTTTATTCTTCTTCTCTTCTCTTTCAATCCTGCCCCCTTGCTCCTTCTTATCTCTTTTCTATGGGTAGCCCTGTCTCTGATTCTATATATGTGCCAATAATTCAAGGAACAGATGAATTAGGCTGGTCCTGTGCAAGAAGGGAGGCACTTGGATTTTTAAAATGCTTCTTCAAGTATAAAGGGCTCAGCCTGGGGAGAAACTGGTGTTAGAAACTTTACCTGAATTCTTCGTGCCCTCTGGGAAATGCCTTCCTGATCTAGCTATTTGCTATGCTTATCCTAGAGGAAGAAGGTAGTATTATATCATGATTCAGTCTTGTTTTAAATTTCTTTTTAATTTCCTACTAGAAAAACTAATTTTAATTTTATTTTATGATCCACAATGCCTCACTGCATTTTAAATCTTGAACCTGAATTGCTGGACTGGCCTAGTTTAGGCCTGGCCCATAAGACATGGAATGGGTCATATAGTGGTGTTGGCCAATCCTGTTTAACCCTGTTACATCTGGGGGAAAAAAAAGTGAAGCAACAGAAATATATTTACTCAGAGATGACCTGGGCCAAAGCAACCCTAACTTGGGCCTGGCTGTTTGCTCTTTTTAGCATATCCCTTCCTGGAGTCACTCTGCTCTGTCTGCTTAAACTATTGTAGCCTTGTTAGTTAGTGGATCCAGCCACTTCTTCATTTTGTGGACTGGGGGACTAAAGTCCAAAGAGGTGATGTGATTTATCCAAGGTTACATAAGTAATAAACATCAGCTGGGATTCAGATCCAGGGCTTTTTCTATTTTTTTCCACCCGCTGCCTCCTCCCACTGGCAGTATGAGTTGTAAAGCTGGGATTCAAACCCAGGCAATAGCTCCAGATCCAATGCTATTCTTTTCCCATTACACCACTATTAGCATTAAGGTGATGAGAAGATGGGACAATGGATTCACTAGGCAGTCTTGTTCAACTACACTTGGCATTTGCTCTTGGTTTGAGTCTCATGAAACATGAAGCACCTGGAGAGTTCTGACAAACCCAAACTGACTCATTCACAGGTTAAGTCACTTCCCTTAGATTTAAGCCTGATGGTCTGTTTTCCAGGTTAAAGCTAGCCCAAACTTGAATCTTAAAGTACTGTGCTAGAAGCTAGGTGAGATCCAAAGTTAAGACAAGACCAAGTCTTTGCCTTTGTAGGGCTCACAGTCTAGGAGGGGATATGACCTACACACAGATAACTATAACAAAACAATTCTATAACAAGTACATAAAAGAGGTGGAAAGTGAGATGAGGTCCAAAGTGGTGAAAAGTGAAATAGGAACTGTGGTGAAAGAGGGAAAGGAGATCAGAGAAAGTTTAGAAAGATGTAGCATTTGAGTCAGGGGTCAAAATATCGGTAGGATTCAGCAAGCAGAGGACAACATTACAGGCATAAAAGCTTTGTATCTGTCTCTGAGTGAACATTAAACAACCAAAACGGTAGCAATCAGTCTGGAAGCTCCTGGAGAGCGGAGGCTGTCTCATTCTCATTTGGTATTTCCTATTGTCTAAAACATGCCTGGGCACAAATTGATAGGACACTAAAAGCTAAAAATTAATTATAATAGAAGGCAGTGAGGCAAGGAAAGCAAAATAGGACGTAAGCCTTTTGTCAGATCTGGAATCTAAATGAAACCCTTTTAAAAAACTGAATCACATCCAGCAAAGAGTAATGAGTGTCTCGCATATGACAGGTGCAGTACTAGTTTCAGATGGTACCAAGACCCAAATAGAAGAATCCCCGGCTTTAAGGAGCTTGCATTCATTAACTCTGCTAAGGATAACTTGCACCCACAACCATTTTTTGAGGCTCTCAAACTGTTTCTGCTAGATCACAAATGTACAGGTAGCATTTTTATTACATCCACAGGTGCTTTTATTCAATTCTGCTTACAAATTACACAAAAAAAATCAGTATATTTTCTGCCAAAACATAAAAGACATAAAATAAAATGTAAACACAAAACAAACACATCACACTTTGGATTAACCTTTAAACTCTAGGAAAGGAATTATGATAACATCTGGCAGACAATTGACACAGATCAGAAGTAATTCATTCTTTCCAATAATTTACAAAATAATCACGCCCACTCTGAGGATTAGTGGTGGCTGTCACTGGGAAACGAAACCAAAACTTATCTGAAGACTAAGCTCCAAGCTTACAGAAAGCGAGGATTGTTTTTTAAATTCTGAGAGTGTTTAAATATTGTCTGTTCAAGGAGACTTTTATTGTTTTTTCTTTAGAAAATATAGACACTGCTGTTAATATTTAGGCATGCTCACTGATGACAAGAACTATCAAGAAAGTCATGATTGACTATATTCTTTCTCCTTAAGTCTTTCCATCAGCCAGTGAATCAGGAGGGCTTGGGACTGCCCTTCTTACTCAGAGGGAAACCATCATAATGGTGTTCACTGGTTCTTTTGCAGTTGTGAAATTAGGTGATGTCAAGGTCATGACATATAAGGATCAATTGAAGGAAGGGAGATGTTTCATCCGGAGAAGAGAAGATTTAGGGAGGGAACCTGATAGTTGTTTTCAAATATTTGAAAAGCCGTAACACAGAAGAGGAAATACACTTGTTCTACTTGATCCCAAGCATTAGAAGTAAAGGGAGAAAGGCACAAAGGAACACATTTAGGTTTGATGTAAGGAAAAATTCTCAAATATTAGATTTATTGAAAAGTGCAAAGGGATGTCTCTACAGGAAATGGGTTCCTCCTGACTGGAAGCCTTTGAGTAAGGGCTGGAATAACTGCCACTTGTTAATTATAAGGTAGGGAGGACTTCTGGTCAGTTATGTTTTGGAGTAGTTGGCATCCAAGGTCCACTTGACCTCTCAGATGCTGTGAAATATTTAGATTGCCTAATGAAATAAAATAACCAATGTAGGAAATTAGGATCACCCAAAGCCTTATGAATAGTAATGACATACTACAATAACTTCCTTTAAGTTTTATGAAATGCTTTCCTTCCAACTGCCCTGTATATTAAGTAGTGCAAATATTATTCCCATTTTACAGATGAGGATACAGACTCAGGTTCAAGATAAGACCCTTCCATGGCTAGACAGTTTTAAATGTTGAATTGGGATTTGAACCTAGGTCTCATGATTCCCAAATTTAGTACCTTGTATTAATCATCAGAAATAGTATAAAAAATATTACAACCGTTATATTAGTCACTATTACAGCCTCTGATATTTCAGAATGTACTGAACAAAATTAGCTCATGTATCAATATAAAGATATCTAGTTAATAAGCAAGAATTTATTAAGTGCCTACTTATCAAGCATGTATTAAGCATTGTGTTAACTGGTTGGGATACAAAGGCAGGGAAAAAAAAAGTCCCTGCTCTTAAGGGATCGAAACAGGAGACACAATATACAAATAACTATATATAAACACAATATATATAGGGGAAGCTGGAGATAATCAACAGAGGGGAAGCACTCATATTAAGGGAAATAAGAAGAAGCCTCTATGAGAAGCAGGATTTTAGCTGAGACTTGAAGAAAGTCAGTGAAGCCAAGCAGAGATAAGGAGAGAATTCCAGGAATGGGAGACAGCAAGTGAAAATGCCCAGACTTGGAAGATAGAGCAGCCTGTGTGAGGGGCAGCAATGAGGCCAATGTCACCGGAGTACATTGCATAAGAAGACTGGAAATGTGGGGGAAGAGGAGCAGGTTATTAAGGACTTTGGATGCCAGAGAATTTATATTTAATCTGGGGGTAATAAGGAACCACTGGAGTTTTCTGAGTCCAGGGCGACATAGTTAAACTTCAGCTCTAGTAAGAGAACGGACTGTAGTGGGAAGACGCTGAAGTAGGGAGATGAATGAGCAGGCTACTACTATGGTCTAGGAGTGAGGTGATGAGGGCCTTCACCAGCGGGGTGGCACTTCAGAAGACAGAAGGGGTATATATGAGAAATGTCATGAAGGTAAAAACAATAGGACTTGATAACAGACTGAATATGGGGGAAGGTATGAAACAGAGTAAAGATATGAGGATACTAGGTACCTATATATTACTACATGTTCCTGATAATAGAACATTATTTGTAATTTCGAAGAACTAGAAAGTAACCTAAATATCCAAAAGTTGGTGACTGGTTGAATAAAATTTGATATAACAATGTAATAGAATGTTACCCACTAAAATTAAGATAAAAAGAGAATTATAAAGAAATTTAGAAAGATAAAAACAGAACCAAAAGAACACTATATCCATTGACTACAACTATATATAATAGGTTTATTATTTTTAACATAAATTAATGATTTTAAAATTGTCACAGTAAACATTGATAAGCTATAACTCATAAGCAAAAGCCCTTGAGAAGGGGATGTTCCACAATAATTTTTAAAAGAATAAAGGGGTCCTGACTCTAAAAGTTTTGAGAACTGCTGCCACACTATGAATGCTGCTTCCCAGCAACGAAAAAATGTAAACTAAAAAAGTACTAGAAAAATGTTACCGATATTTGTAGAATCACAGTATTTTTATTTACTTTAAAAGGCAGTTAATTAAATTTCAATTAAAATAAAATAACTACAAAAGATGCCCTTACATATAAAGCTTAAATTTACTAACAGATATATATACACATTTAGTAAAAAGAGTGGCCCTTTATGAGGCTTTTATTTTTAATCTGTTGTAAATGCTAGCTCAAGAATGCTGTCCAGGGAAAATAAAAATAATTACCTAGCCTAAAATGAGATTTTTATTTTATTTTATTTTTTCTACTTTAGAAGTCCTCAAGGCAAAAATAAAATGGCTTTAAAGAAAAAAATACATCTAAATCCAGTATTAGAAGTCAGAGGGTAAAACTGTAATAAGAACAATTTAGTTACAACAATGGAATATTCCCTGAGGAATACACTTCACAAGAAACTGTATAATTCCATTTCAGATGTAAAAAAAAAAACCCAACAATGCAATGTTGCATGGAATAATTGTGTTTTTCCTTTTGAGAAGGGAAATAGGAAAGGTGTATGTAGTTTTATCCACTAGAAGTTCTTAATTTAAATGTACTACTCGGAAAGGAAAAAAAAGAGTGGAGAAAATTGTAAGTGTGTTGGGACCTTCTGCTCCCATTAAGGAGGGCTGGGGGAGGGGTCTGAACTCAAGTAGACTGAGTTTAGTCCCATTTTAGAAAGAGAAGTCTCAGGCTCTCTGGCTCATTATGATCCCATCCTAGAGTGTAACCCTAGGGAAAAACAAATAAATAAAGCTTCAAATAAAGCTTAGGAATGGCTTATGCCCAAGATCTCCCCAAAAGGCATCAACAGGATACAAAATAGATTAGGCATAGAACAGCTATTTATTTCTTCCATCATATAAAAGAAATGTTTAAAATACAAAAAAAATCATAACTGCACAGTGACAAATACTTAAAGCATGGGACAGTAATCCATCATACTTTATGCTCTCCTAGGAGCCTCATACATACATACATACATACATACATACATACACACACACACACACACACACACACACACATGTTTAAACACTTGAAACCAGTGGTGTGCTGGTAAATATTTAATAACTGGCTCTATCTTAAAAAAAAGTGAATATGGGGTAGCTAGGTGGCACAGTGGATGGAGCACTGGCCCTGAAGTCAGGAGGACCTGAGTTCATATCTAGCCTCAGACCAAACACTTGACACGTACTAGCTGTGTGACCCTGGGCAAGTCACTTAACCCTGTTTGCCTCAGTTTACTCATCTGTAAAATGAGCTGGAGAAGCAAATTGCAAAACATTTCAGTATCTTTGCCAAGTAAACCCCAAATGGGGTCACAAAGAATCAGACACAACTGAAACAACTAAACAACATCAACAAAAGTTTGAGTTGGCTCCAGCACAACCCCTGCTTGAAATACTTTGTGAGACTGCAGAACAGACATTTCCCTTTCACTTCAGATTTTCACTATTTGGTATTACTCACCACTTGGAGTATTGAGACTTGAGTAAACATTGGTTGAAGAATCAATGGACCATAGAGTCCATTGAATCAAAAGTCTTTATTTTACAAATGAAGGTACAGGTACAGTAAGATTGTAACTTGCTCAGGATCACGCAGGTAATAAAGGCAGAGCTGATATTTAAGCTTAGGTCTCCTGACTCCAAATACAGTTTTCTTTCTACTATGCAATGTCTTTGTGCTTTAATCTGAGTGAAATAACATATAAAGATGATAAAGTCCAACATTTTGGTGTTAATGCAAGCATATTTCAGAAGGTTAAAAGGAATAGAATGATGCATTGTTGCAAAAAGAATAATAATCCAGAAAGCAGGAAAACATTTGTAGTCCTTGTTCTGCCACGGGCCTATGGTGTGATCACGAACAAACTAATCTTTCTGTTCAAGTTTGAACATTCACTAAACAGCAAATAATAACTTTTGCCTCTCTGTCTGTATTCCACAAATATGTTACGAAGTATATTGCAACAACCTTTACAAGTTACTCTGAAACAGACTTCATGGTGTCATACCCATACTGCTTTCAGTAAGAACCTTTTTGTAAGAACTTTACAAGTCTCAGTCAATAAATTACAACTGAAATAGGACCAGAAAAAAAGTCAATATGGCTCATAAACCATTTGTCTAACACCCAAGATGGCCTTATTTCATATATTACCTTCTTTTAGAGATATTTCTGTTATGGTGGCATTTAAAGCTTTTAAAAAAGACAGTGTAAATATCTCATAAGACTAACAAGCAATAGTAATCATAGCAATTCACACATGCATACACTGTATAGAGGTTTAAGAGTGCCTTGGTGGTTCAGAATCTAAGAAATGAAATATGTCCTTTTAAAAAAATGTCCTTTTATTAAATTAATTTACTTTGATTTATCAACAATCACTTCCATATGCTTTTGAGTTTAAAATTTTTCTCCCCCTCCCTCCCAACTACCCTCCCTAAGATGGTGCACAATCTGATATAGGCTATACATATACATTCCTATTAAACATATTTTCACATTAGTGATGTTGTAAGTAAGAATTAGAACCAATAGGAGGAACCACCAGAAAGAGGAAACAAAACTCAACCAAAGAAAAAAAAATAGTAAATGGTATGCTTCGATTCACATTCAAACTCCATATTTTTTTCTTTGGATGTGGATAGCATTTTCCATCACGAGGCCTTTGGAGTTGTCTTAGATGCCTTGTATTGCTGGGAAGGGTTAAGTTTATCAATATTAGTCATCACAAATGTGGCTGTTATTGTGTACAACATTCTCCTGGTTCTGCTCACTTCACTCAACGTCAGACCATACAGGTCTTTCCAGGTTTTTCTGAAGTCAGCTAGTTCATCATTTCTTACAGCACAATAGTATTCTATTATATTCATATACCACAACCTGTTCAGCCATTCCCCAACTGATGGGCATCCTCTCAATTTCCAATTCTTTGCCACCACAAAAAGAGCTGCTATAAATATTTTTGTGCATGTGGGTCCTTTTCCCATTTGTATGATCTCTTTGGGATATAGCCCTAGAAGTCCTATTGCTGGGTCAAAGGGTATGCACATTTTTACAGCCCTTTGGGCATAGTTCCAAATTGCTCTCCAAAATGGTTGGATCATTTCACAACTCCACCAACAATGCATTAGTGTTCCAATTTTCCCACATCTTCTCTAGCACTTATCATTTTCTTGTTTTGTCATGTTGGCCAATTTGATAGGGGTGATATGGCACCTCAGAGTTGTGTTGATTTGCATTTCTCTAATCAATAGTAATTTAGAGCATTTTTTCATATGACTATAGATGGCTTTAATTTCTTCATCTGAGAACTGCCTGTTCATATCCTTTGACCATTTATTAATTGGGGAATGACTTGTATTCTTACAAATTTGACTTAATTCTCTATATATTTTAGAAATGAGGCCCTTATCAGAGATAGTGATTGTAAAAATTCTTTCCCAATTTTCTACTTTCCTTCTAATCTTGGTTGTATTGGTTTTGTTTGTGCAAAAACTTTTCAACTTAATATAATCAAAGTTATCCATTTTGCTTTTTGTAATGTCCTCTATCTCCTGTTCAGTCATGAATTCTTCTGTTCTCCATAAATCTGATAGGTAAACTATTCCTTGCTCTCCCAGTTTGCTTACAATATCAGCCTTTATATCTAAATCATGAACCCATTTTGACTTTATTTTGGTATATGGTGTGAGATTTTGATCTATGCCTAGTTTCTGCCATACTCTTTTCCAGTTTTCCCAGCAGTTTTTATCAAAGAGAGGTTCTTATCCCAGAAGCTAGGGTCTTTGGGTTTATCAAATAATAGATTACTATAGTCATTGACTCCCGTATCTTGAATACTTAACCTATTCCACTGATCCATGACTCTATTTCTTAGCCAAAAAAATGTCTTTTAAAAAAGACTCCTCCACAATTCTTTTTAAATTTTCTCTGTAAAAGTAATTAACTTTTACATTTAAATCTGTGATGTACTAGGCCCTGAGGACAAAACAAAACAAGACAAAAAAAATGAAATAGTCTCTGTCCTTAAGAAGCTTATATTCTTCTGGGGTGGGATGGGGAAGTAGGACAACATGTATATAGAAAAGTAAATATAAAGTACATTAAAAAATACAAAATAATTTTATGGGCAAGAAGCACTAACATCTGGGAAAATTAGGAAAGCCTGAATGTAGGAAGGAGGTGGCACTTAGGCTGGGCTTTCAAGGAAGCTAAAGATTCCAGGAGATGAAGATGAGGAGAATGAGTTAAAATACATTAAGGAGTAAGGAAACTATGCTCTAGTTCACAGCCTCACCTGGATCAACTTTCATTTACAAAATGTGTGGCTATTCAGAAAAGTCATTTTAATCAGTTTTCTGGAATGAAGGCTTCCTTTTAGAGGAAAGTTGTAACTGTGCTATTATTGCTACAATGCCAGACACAGATAAACTCAAGCTCTCTCATTTCTTCTCTCATTAGATGAAGGAGTGGGTGCAGCTTTTTATAAAAAGGGTAAGAATTGCAAAATGGTTTTGGTCTGACAAGGGTATACCTTTGACATTTGCTAAGTGATTTCTTTGATCCTGATTCAGTCACCAGGAAAAGGGCTATAAGACAAAGGTGGCCTCCCTCAGCTAATACTCTTACTACTAAAAAAATACATGCATAATCCTAGCAAAAGCAGAACTGTATAATTACAGTTTGCCTTGAGGGTTTTAAAGAGGAGTATTTGGAAGAAACCATGAGGCTAGTTTAATGATAGTTCCAGTTCACTGAACTATGACCTAAGTTGCTACTTCAAGACTATTTCCATCTCCAAGTATGTGCTTATGGTACAAAGTATGTTTAAAGGGAGCCCCACATACCAGAGTAATGACCTGCTATTATAATAACAAGTTACGAGTACCCTGTTCACATATATATGGCACTACATACACTGGATATAGTAACATAATATTATATTATGCATAATAAAATAAAGCAAGGTAAATAGCTCTTTGACATTGATTAATATGGGCTTTTTAAATACAGAATTCTTGGCAGTATTTCTTTTTCTTTAAAGAAAAAAAAGGCCTTAAAAATAGCTGAAAAAGCTTTCAAAAGAGCTCATTATAGTATGAGAAATCCATCACAAAAATGCCAGAAACCTAGCAGTCAGTCCATTATATTCCTAACCATACATCAAAAATGTTCCTCTTCAAATAGAGAATATATTCTACTTCATTTCTGCTGGTTATCTTCTAAAAGGAAAATACATGCAAATTTACCATTCCAGAAAATGCCTATACTAGTTTCTTCCTTAGGAAAAAAAATACAAACCATGACAAATGCTGAATCATCTCCCCTATGATTTTTAAAGTAATGATGTGCATTTGCTGTTTGAAAATTCTTCAGTAATGAAATAACCAACTAGAGAATTAACTTATTTCTTAAGAGAACAGTAAAGGCAAAGACAGGGTGTCCTTTCTCTCTGGCTTAAAATTCTTTAAACATCACAAAACTCAGTTTGTTGAACTGGCAGAAAAAAACCCAAAACTACATTCTTGCAATTCTATATACTTTTGGGGTTCTAGACTGTTCTTTTATTGGAATAGGGAAGTTTCTTTGAGGAAATCTCCTCTCTCCCAATGCAGATCAGCATCTACTCAACAATTTATAATTTTAAGACAGCTACTTTGGGCACTGAGAGGTTAAATGATTTGCTTAGGGGCCTATGGTTAATACTTGTAAAAGGTGGGGCTTGAAACCAGGTCCTTCTGACTCTGAGGCTGAATCGCTAGTCTCTCTATACCCTTTGATTCTCAACATATATAAACTGTTGAATTTTTTCCCTGAGCTACTCTGATTCAACTCCTTTTGACTTTTTTTTAGCTGGACTCCTGAAACCATTAGCATTTTGCCCTTTTATATCTCAACATTACTTTTGAAAACTTATAAACTACTTGTATTTAGAAAGTAGGGAAAAGTACACAAAAGCTATGCTGAGAGAAGATAAGGTGTGGTGGAAAGAGTAATGGCCTACAAATAGGAATACTGGTTTGAGCTTTAGCTCTGCTACTTCCTTTATGACCCTGGGAAAAAAATCATTTAATCTTCATCAGCTTAATTTCTCTCATTTACAGAATGAAATGAACACTAGCTATCACATAAAGGTGTGAGTCTCAGATGAGATACTCTATTCTTACCAGGTTTTCACGGCACTACTCTCTCTCCTGGTTTTCCTCCTCCTTGTTTACCCTTCTTCAGTTTTGTTTGAGGGATCTTTATCAAAATCAAGCCCACTAACTCTGTGGCCACAGAGCTCTGTCCTAGGGTCCTCTTCTTTTTCCTTCTGGACCATTTTGCTTGGTGATTTCATCAGCTCCCATGGATTCAGTTATCATCTCTATGCAAATGATCCTTGGTCCCAACTTCTCTCCTGAACTTCAGTCTCACATCCCCAGTTGCCTACTGGATATCTAAAACTGGATGTTTCACAGACATGTTAAAATCAATTATCTCCCCCCCCCAACTCTCCCCTTTTCTTAACTTTCCTATTATTGCGGAGAGCAGCACTATCTCTCCAGTCACACAGGCTCACAACTTAAGTGCCATCCTCAATTTCTGTCTCACTCTTATACCCCATATCTAATCAGTTGTCATACCTTTTTTTTTCTTTTCTTTTTTTTTTTTAACACAACTCCCAAATGCAGTCTTTTCTATTTTCTGACACTACTCCCACCCTGGTGCAGATCCTATCAATGCACAATCTGGACTACTGCACTAAATAGCCTGATGACTGGTCTCCCTGCCTCATCTCCTCTCCCCACTCCAGTCCATTCTTCACTCAGGTGTCAAATTGATCTTCCTAAAGTGCAAGTCTGACCAAAGCGCCTTCCTATTCAATCGACTCCAAGGGCTCCCTCTATTGCCTCCAGGATCAAATATAAAATCCTCTGTTTAGCTTTTATAGCCCTTCATAACCTGGCCTCTTCATACCTTTCTAGGCCTTTTATACCTTACTCCTCTCCAAGTACTCTACAACCAGTGATATTGGCCCCCTTGCTATTCTTCCTACAAAACACTCCATCTCCCAACTCTGCATTGTCACTGCTGTCCCCCATGCCTGGAATGCTCTCCCTCTTCCTCTCCATTTCCTGGTGTCCTTCAAGACTCAGCTAAAAGCTCCATCTTCTGAAAGAAGCCTTTCCCAGTCCTCCTTAATTTTAGTGCCTTCCCTCTGAGACAATTCTCAATTTATCATATGTGTGTGTATGTATATATCTTGTATGTACAAGGTTGTTTGCATATTGTCTTCTTCATTTATTTGATTGTGAGCTCCTTGAGAGGAGGGATTTTTGATTTTTTCCCTACATTTCTTTGTATCTCCAGCACTCAGCATAGTGTCAGCATAGTAAGTACTTAATAAATTCTTACTGACTGACTGATAAGTCTACTTTGTGTATAATCTGAAGGGTAGATCTACCAGATAGTCTCTAAGGTCCCTTTTACCTTCTAGAAGAAGCAGGAAGGCAGGGAAGATTTTTCAGTGAACCTACATGAAGGTATTTTTTAACCTTAAAATACTAGATGTATTGGAGCTAAACTGGACATCTATTTCACTGTAAAAGTGAAAAATCAGGATAAGCGGCAAAGGGTAAAGATTTGAAGCTTTTTTTGTTTTTTGTTTTTAATGGAAGAAAGATTAGACTTATTCTGTTTGATCCTACATGGAAATATCAGGAATGATGGGTGGACATTGCAGAGAAACGGACTGTGGTGTTTTATAAGGAAAATCTTGGTAGAATTATATAAAAATGAAATGAGCTGTCTTAGGTGGTAGGGAACTCCCCTTTGCTAGAGATCTTCAAGCAGAGGACAGATAACCACTTGTTGAAGGATGTCCTAGAAGGAATTTTTTTGGAAGGTATGGATTGAACTAAATGGCCTTTGAGGTCCTTTACAACTCGAAGATTATATAATTCTCTGAAGTATCACATCTTTTCAAGAGAGTGGAAAAGTCTGAGACAGCAGATAAAACACCCCATTCTACTAGAGTGGATTGCAAAGTTTAGGGACCACTCCTAGCTATGACTCTATCATGGATTTAGTCTGAGAGCCCAAACATTAGCTCTTCATTCCTCTGTTGTTCTCCTAAATGTAAAAAAAGGGATCCTGAAGAAAAGTGCCTATCTGTAAGTAAAAGTTTCATTCCAATAAGAAAAAAAAGTAACGCCTTAGTTAAAAGGACAAACCTTCACAATACTAGATAACCTCAACAATAACGACTATGCAGATTCCACAAATCAATACCTCATGGAAACAGCAAAAACAATACTTAGAGGCAAGTTTATAGTGTTGAATACATATATTGATGTGAGAGGATACTTCCAGTATCTTCCTTCCCAAATCTAACAAATATATATCCCTAATCCAGATTTGACCATATAATTTACCCACTCAAAAATCTTTGTTGGCTCCCCACTGCCTCTAGGGTAAAATACAAACCTCTTAGCCCGGGATTCAAATTCATACAAAATATGCCTCCCATCAACTTTGTTCATTTTTTTGAATTTTCTTTTTTTAAGCTATGAACTTAAACATGAATATTTCAATAAACAAAGAACAGAAAGGAAGACTGTATATGAAGTTAACTATTATTATATACCATTTAAAAAAGTATACTTTAAGTTTAACATTATAGTAGCATGACTCTCCTACTTGTCTAAGTCACCTACTGAATTTCTTTCTATTTTCATCTTTGTATTCTAAAGTTTTCACTGACACTTTTTTTTGGGCATTATTATTACTACTCATTCCCCATTCCTCAGGCTGCCAAAAGAAGCCTTCCCTAGGAACAAATATAATAGAACAAATCAATAAAATGACTGGGTCTCTCTTCCAAGAGATCAGAAGCATGTTTTATATCAATCTTCTGAAGATATGATTCCAACCTACTCCCCTTCAAATATTTGTTTTAGTCAAACTAGTCTCATTAGCTGTTCTCCGTATACAAAATTACACTTTCCACCTCCATTCCATGTCTGCCTAGGTTGTTCCTCATATCCGGTATGCCCTTTCTCCTAACCTTCACTGCTCAGGATCAAGCACAACTCACCACCTCCTATACAAGGTCAGGGTTGTTAGTACTCTCTGCTTTGTGAAATGAATTTGTATTAACTTATTCATGCTGTACCCTCCCACAGAATCTAAACTCCTTGAGGATAGGGGCTATTTTAATTTTATCTTTGTGTAGTGCCCTCTCTGGGGCTACTTCCTCAAACATACACTTGCATGTTTGGTTTGGTGGTCCCCAGAGGGTGGTTGCTTCCTCAAATTCTAGTTGTAATGGTATGGGTGGCTACTTCTGCCACTGTAGCTCCTCAGTTGCCACAAATTAACCAGTAGACTCAATTAGCTTTTAGCAAAGAGATTTGCTAAAGGAATAGTTGGCATAAGACACTTACCTCCAAAGCTTGAGGCCTACCCTCTCTTCAAATATAGTGTCCATGGGACGGGGCTCAAACAAGGTAGTGAAGCACAAATATGGGAAACGTGTGGCAACCTCTGCTCCTGGAAGTCATTTCTTCCTTCATGGAGGATACATCAGCTTCTTTGGATATAGCTCTCTGCCAATTTGCCTCACAGATTTGGTTCCTTTCTTGAATCTAGAGTCAGTACTTTTCTCTAAATCAGTGGGCCACGTTCCCTGAAGTGGTCTCTTTCTTTATCCATCTGTGCTTAGGATGTCTCTCTGCCCCTAATACAGATCCTTCCCTGGCTATTTGCAACAGTCCTTCTTGGAACACTACAGCTGCCACATCACAGGCTGCTCAGCATCTGTGGACCTTTAGATGCCCACCAGGTTTCCCGAAAACTCTAATCTTGGTATACTCATTTGTCCGAAGTCAGGAAAGAACAAACACCAAGAGAATGAGAAAGCTACAGGTTCATAGCCACATGGCAGCTAGGTGGGGAAATGGGGTAAAGTGCCCTTCCTTTATAGGTTCTTAGAAGGCAGATTAAAGCCTTTGTGCCTTTCAACCAAAAGGAAGGGAGTGATGGAGGTGCCACTTTTTCTATAACCATTGAATTCCAGCAGACAGAGAACCTTCATGATCTCCCATTGCAACACCCTAAACCATTAACTCTTAATTGCTCAGTCACGTGTGGTCAGAAATAGGCCACCCCACACTCCAAGGAATAGCCCGTATGGGCCAGTCCATCCACATTACATTTGTGTCCCCAATGCCTTACATATGTAGTGAGTGATTTACAAGTACTTGTTGCATTAAATTAGGTTAAGCCTGTATTTTAGTACTTTAGCAGAAGAATAAAACAAGACATGGATAGAAAACACCAAAAGAGGGAGGGAAAAGATCAGAGCAGAGATTAATAAAATGGAAATTATGAAAATAACTGAAATGATAAAAAGTTTTTTAAAGGGCACTGACTTGATAAGCAACTATGAAACTGCATTAATTTAATAAAAAGGAAAGAATACATTCAAATGTTGAAAATTATTAAGCGAGATCACCAATTTAAAAGAAGTAGAAAAAAATCAGATACCTTTATGATTGAGAAAATAAAATAACCGATCTACACCTAAATAATTACAAAACTATTAAATTAAATTGGAAAGTTCTCTCCAAGTCTGGACTATTAGAGTCAAAGGGTAATATAATATTACAGCTGATAAGTCCATTAGACATAATCTAGGACAACCCCCTTATTTGCTGCTTTTGAATTTGTTTAGAGTCATTTTTTTTACAGGTATTCGGAGAGGTTTGGGGCACAACACCCTTATTTAACAGATGAAGAAACTAAGCCTGAGATTACACATATAGTTAGTGACAAAACTGGAACCCAGGACTCTGGAATCTTAGTCAGCTACTTTCTCCAGTATACATATGATGCTGCCTGTAATTCCACATAGATAAAAACCTTTCTAAAAACTTAGCAATCTACAGTTCTCTGTTTGGAGCTTTTTAACAAGCTTCAAGTATCAGAGAAGGTAAACACTTTTGTAAACATTTGTAACAGTACAGGCAAATACTGCCCCTCTGTACTGATGATTTTGTTTCTCAAAATTTACTAAGGCTCAAGAGAGAGTCCCTGATGAATTCTAACTCCTTAAAGATGACCACGCAGTAGCAGTAAAATTAAAACTGCACATTAGTGATGCTAAATTACTAAAAGGAACTTGGGAATTCTCGTTCCACAGTATACTTATCTTGAGTGAAAAATTAAAAAAAGCAAATAAAAATCTGGGTTTCCAGTTTGTTACTCATATGATTTCCAGTATAAAAAAAAAAATCACGGTAGGTGACAATTTCCTGACAGCAGACAGCTTATGCTGATCACTGAAACACTTCTGACTAATTCACTCCATGGTGTAGTTTTCCATATGTGACTCATGACCATATCCTTCTTTCTTCGCTGTCTGGAATAATTCTGATGAAGTTTATTCCATATATAAAATGTACAGATGATAAAAGTTCTGGGGCACTTTTGGATTCTTAAACCTAAGCCCTAGATAAATATTAAGTAATGCATAGGATTTAGATGAACAAAATGAGTCTTTATTTCTGGGTTCTATATTCTAATTAGAGATCATTGTCCAATTTTATTTGTTTTTTGAATTATTATTGGTGTTTTTGTTTTTGTTTTTTGGTGAGGCGATTGGGGTTAAGTGACTTGCCCAGGGTCACATAGCTAGTAAGTGTTATGCATCTGAGACTGGATTTGAACTCACGTCCTCCTGACTCCAATGAATTATTAATTGGTAAAAAGAAAAGAAAAGAAATACAATATTTTAGAAAACAATTTAAAAAAAAGGAACAATGATAGGGAAAAAAGAACTGTCATAAAAAAGAAAAACAACGCTGAGAAATGCTACACAATACACACCAAACATCACAAAGTAAAAATAACTTAACATTTTATACTTTCTTATGAAAGTAATAAGGAGGGTGAGAAGCTGATTTGATTACTCATTTCATTCAGATTAACAGAGAAAATGCAATTTAATTCTGATTTTTGAAATGATTAAGGCCTCTGGTGACACACAATATACTCCAATATTACACGAATTCAAATGATCTCTCTTGGAAATGTTTACTTCTTATGATGGTGGTTGGCAAAACATCCTGGAAAATTTACAAAGCGTTTTCAAATTCTTTCTTTCCTTCTTTCTTTTTTTTTTTTGCTTTTAGGCAACTGGGGTTAAGTGACTTGCCCAGAGTCACACAGCTAGTAAGTGTCAAGTGTTGGTCTGAGGCCGGATTTGAACTCAGGTCCTCCTGACTTCAGGGCCAGTGCTCTATCTACTGCACCACCTAGCTGCCCCTCAAATTATTTCTAGAGAAACACATCAACTTGCCCTCACCGGATGAACAAGCATTACCTAAATACACACTTGTAACAGTTCCAGGGAATGACAGTGAACATTATTAGAAATATTACAAATGTCAAAAGCTCTAATTACAAGGCATACTCAATATTACATGAAGGGTGCAAGGGCCATGTTGAGAAGTATGTGTTTATTGCTGATAAAACTTTCATATCCTTATACTGACAGAGCTTTTACTTTACCTAGATAGCATCTTCTGAAATCATCATCAACTTTCATTACTTTAAATTTAATGTCCTTTATAAGACCTCTCCACAGAATGTAATCTACAGGGCAATACATACAGCAAACTAATACCAGTAGGTTACAAGGTGGTAACTGTTCAGTTATCACTTAACTGATGAAAAGACTGAAAGGAATCATGTGATATGCCCAAAGTCATCAGAGTAACAGCAGCACAGCTAGAAATAAAACCCAACAGAAGAATTCTGACTTCCAGTGTTCAGCTAGGACTACCCCAATGTGCTCCCTTCCCAAGTCTATAGAAAATACCAAATCAGGCCATACATTAAGATGCAAATTAACAAGTATTTCATGGTGGCATTTTAAATTTTTGAGTTATTTTAAAATAATTTTGTAATCATTTAAAAAAATCAACATATCACATTGCCATACTTGAAAACAGAATGCTATTGTTTTCTGCTTTTCATGGGTAGCACAGAAACACAAGAATTAAATTTACAATAAGCAAGGTTCATGAGTTTGGTGGGGGAAAATGATATGTAATAAGTTACAAACCAGAACTATAGTAAAATCTTGACCATCTAGATTAAGGGCTCTTAAATCATTGTTTGGTGCCATAGAGCACTTTGGCAGTCTGGTGAAGCCTATGAATCCCTTCTCAGAATGTTTTTAAATGCACAAATATATAAGATTACAAAGGAAACCGGTTAAGCTGAAATATAGCTATCAAAAATTTTTTTTAAGTTCGCAGACCCTAGGAACTTTTAATCTAGACTAAAATATAGTTTTCTAGTTTTCTAGGCTTCCAAAACAGCTCCAGAAGTAAAACCACCTCTCTGTTGATGAACCACAAACCTTGACCATCCAGAAACAAAAGAAGGCATTGAGGGATAGGGAAAAGGAGTGTAAGGAGGAGCAACTACATGTGGCAATCAAAAATTGTATATATAATATACTAATCAAACCTAACAAAAGAGACCAAAGATTTTAATTCACAAATTGCACATTCAATATTCATTTATGAAGTGCCTAATTTAATGAAAAGCCCTGTACACATCCTGGGTCTGCCATCTCTTAACATCTGGGGAGAGATAAAATTTTACCATCACAAGTTTGCTGCCCTCAGAATGTCTAATAGGAGAATAAGATGCAAACAGATAACTGTAATACTTAACATCAGTCAATTCTATAGTCTAAAGATGGATGCAGGAAGCAGTATAATTAAGTTCCCATCCACAAAACTCCAGATTGAATCCTGATCAAGAATTGAGAAAAAAAAAATCACATGTAATTTGTCCAGCCCAGCTCAACAGAGAGAAACAGAAAGAGAAGGTTGTGGATACTGACGACACGTTGGGCCATAAGTATGCCCAGAGCACTCCAGTACCCTAGAAGAGGGCCTACACCAGGGCAAGAAGATATTGTAGACTCAAAGTGGAGCACCTCCAGACCCATACTATATGATATACTATAAAGGCACATCTGTCCCAACTTTGCTGCCTACTACTCAATTCTGGGTCACAGATTCAGGATACACTGAGAATGGGACCTGAGCATGAAGTGGTGTTCTTGGGCAAGGAGGTAGCCTGGGCTACCAAGAAAGCAGGAAATTCAGAAGCAAGCAGCAATGGTATGGCTCACACTACAGTTGCTGAACAGGGTCTCTGATCCAACATCTGGACCAGCTTGCAGAAGAATAACCAGCGCAGCAATAGTAGACCAGTGGGGAGCCTACAATTCCACCACCAAGCCAATAGAGCTTTCTAGCTAGCTGACAGGGGGCTGGATCCAGAGGCATCTATTGCTGTTCAGACCAAAACCCAGCTCACATATTTGAAGAGCTCAGACTAGGGGCAGCATACAGACTTCGTCCCAGATCAGATGACTTTGAGAGCACTGAAAACTTGCAGGTTCCCAGCCTGTTCCTAAGATCCTGGAATAATACAATACTCAACATCCCAACAAAACAGAAACAAGACCAGCCCAGATTTTTTTTCCTTCAGAAGTGCCACAGAGCCCAACCTTAACATCAAGTCTAAAGTCAGATTAGTAGGCTAGACGAATAGGCCAAAAACAAACAAATAAATGATTCCATCATAAGGAGATATTATGATGGCAGGAAAGCTCAAGACACAAGCCTAAGGAGATGGACTCCAATCAACCAACAAGAAAAGCCTCAGAGAAAAATACAGCTTAGGCACAAACTTAACTAGAATTCATGGAAAAGATGAACCATGAGTTAAAAAAATGTTTTTATAAAGGAATGATAGTACCTGAAGAAAAAAAATGGAAAAGAAATGAGAGTTATGTAAGAAAAACTAGGAAAGAAAATAGCTTGGCATAAGAGGTTTAAAATCTTGTCCAAGCAACAAACTCCTTGAAAATTCAAATAGAAGCCAATGACCCTATGAAGCTACAAGAAATATTAAAAGACAATAAAAGGACTAAGAAATAAGAAAAATGTAAGGTATCTTACATGCAAATACAACTGATCTAGAAAACAGATTGGACTATATGAATGCCACGACTAAAAACCAACCAAACAAAAAACCTAACAACAACAAAAAATGAGCCTAGACATCATATTTCAAGAAATCTTAAAAGTAAATAAGTAATCACTAAGTGCATGTACTATTGCCAGGAACTGTGCTAAGCACTAGGAATGCAAAAATAAGTAGAAAGAAAAACAATCCTAGTTTGTAAGAAGTTTACATTCTAATGAGGTAAGAAAACATGTAAAATGAAGACTGAAAAGGGAGAGAAGGAAGCAATACCAAGGCTGCTGGACAACAGACAGATTCCAAACAGTCTTGGTTCTACCACTTACAGGGATTTTGGCTCAGTTGCTTATTCTCTTCAGGCCTCACATTTTCTCATTTCTCAAACAGCTATTTCTCAAATATCCATGCTACCCAACTCAGAGGATTGTTTCTTGCATCAAATAAGCTAATATTCATGAAATTGCCTTGCAAAATGTGATGACATTTGTCTTTCTGTATGAAGAATGATTCATGGGAAAAAGACCCACATGTACAAAAATATTCATAGCAGCTCTATTTATGATGGCCAAAAATTGGAAACTGAGAGGATGCCCATCAATTGGAGAATGGCTGAACAAACCGTGGCAGATGAATGTAATGGAATACTATTGTGCTCTAAAAAATGATGAGCAGGTAGACATTCAGAAAAGCCTGGAAGGACTTATATGAACTGATGTTGAGTAAAGTGAGCAGAGCCAGGAGAACACTGTACACAGTAACAGCTACATCGCACGACAACTGACTTTGATAGACTTAGCTCTTCTTAGCAATGCAAGGATCTAAGACAACTCCAAAAGACTCAACATGGAAAATGCTATCCACATCCAGAGAAAGAACTATGGTGTCTGAATGCAGATGGAAGCATAGTATTGGTGCTCTCCCTCTCTCTCTCTTTTTTATTTTGCTTCTTCTTTCTTGTGGCTCCTCCCCATTCATTCTAATTCTGCTTTACAACACGACTAATGTGAAAATATGTTTAATAAGATTGGATACGTAGAAACTATATCAGATTGCACGTTGTCTTGAGGGGGAGAGGGTGGAGAAAATTTAAAACTCAAAAGCTTATGGAAGTAAATGTTGAAAACTAAAAATTAATTAATTAATTTAAAGAAGAAGAAGAAGAATGATGGATCAGTTTAGGGAGCACAATGAGAGTATAGGGGTGACTAAGGTGTTGACTAGTGGGGAAAAAATAAGAAAATAAATAGCTAGGGCTGTCTTCCTAGACAAGAAAGCTCCAGAAAAGTGGCTTTGGATATAGTTAAGAAAATTTAAAATTATCCAGGAAACATTATCAGCTAAAACTGGAAACTACAGGTTCTTTTTTTCTTTCTTTCTTTCTTTTTTGTATTAGGAAACACAATGGTCAAGTTACTGTGAAATGTTAAATTTTTTAGCATCAAGATAAATAATCACAAGAATGATATCAGCTAGATTGATTTACATACTTCCTTTGCTTTACAAGCCACTTCAACATACTATAAACATGAATACAGTTAAAGTAATTTTACTTTCCCCCATAGCACAATGAAAATTAAATTAAATTTAAATATTTAATTTACTCTCTTTTGCTTGGTTTGATTATTTAGGTATTTCCAAAGAATTTTCTTGGAGTTGATACTTCTTAAGTTTCTTCTTCAAAAAGTCAGTTTTCTAAATAATCTATACATAGAAAATTAGGCTAAAGAGAACTGACATTCTGGAAACCTTCAAAATCAAGTTTGTCATTTTTATACTTGGAGCTGACTAATCCAGGCTCTCAGCCAAAGGCAGACAGAGTCGAAGGGCCTTATTCCTACTTACTAGTACTTTATAGCTCTAGTAACTGATTAATTAAATCAAGAACCAGAGGATAGATCACAATTTCTCCATTAATATTCTCTAAAGAGTTCATTCCCTTACTAAAAACCTTTCTCAACAGTATTGTATCTGTGGATTACCTATGGAATGCAATCCCACCTTGAATGGGCAAGGTTTCTTGAACTTTACCCTTTAATCCAAGGATTCATTTAGAGGATTAAGTCTGTTTTTATTCCAGTTCCAGATTTATCAGTCAAGGCCAGGGCTGGCTCATCTATAAAACTAAGGGTGGGGTTGTGGTAAAGGTATGTTGGATGAAATGGTATCTAAGGTTTTTTCCACTTCTAAATTCTCTTTTCAGTATGGGTTGTTTTAAGGCCTTCCAGCCTTGCCTCGTGTTTTCTGTTAAGTCATGCAGAGAAAACACCTCAACAAAACCTGACTTTTGCCTTAGTTTCCATTATGAACTCACATTAGACATTATTTGATTTATGTCTCTCAAGAGTACTCTAAAATACATTTTGGCTAAATTTCCACTTCAACAAAAGGCTTATCAAGTGATTATTGCTCTTCAATGATATCAGTTTCAGTTCCTTCTGGCATGAACATTGTGTTTCTTGGAAATTCCAGATAAACTGCTCTGACTTGATTCACTCCACTATCTGTTCTTCTGTTTTTGAGGGAAACCTTTGTTTCCCAGCAGGTTCTATAGGACGACCAAAGGGCATCTTGTTTTCCATCAACATAAGTTCAAGCCAATCCAAAGGATAAATGTAACAAGATGAATAATGTTACCATTCATCATCAAAAAAGGACACTAATTTTTCATGTCAAACTTCTGCTGTCCCCAGAATTCAGGCTTATTGAACACATTGATCCTATGAAAACCTCAGAGGACATTTTTAGACCAATTTGCTCATTTTCTAGATGAGGAAGTTGTCTTATATATGTCTCTGTGATAAACGTGGGAAAAGAACTCACCAGTGTCTCTTTATGCAAATCATTAATTCTAATTCCAGATCACCCTTCTGCACCTATGTGACCTGTCACCATCCTCATCTTTTCTCCATACTTTAAATGATATGGGGCTGCATCAATTTGGTTCCACTGACACAAATCACAATCCCATTATGCCTTAGGAGCCCAGTTTAATGAGCTGCTGCAGCAAAAATAATTCATTAGTTAGTGGCCAAATGCTTTGGTGTTTATTAAGGGTATCCGAACTTAGCTAAGCTGGTCCTTAGAAAAAAACCCCATCTGCAAGTCTGTGTTTCACTGACCGGTTTCTGAGAACCCAGGGTCACCTGCATGTCATAATGAATAGGATAGGGATATTCCTAAAGTATCAGTGTGACCAGTGTTACTCTATTGCTCAAAAAGCTTCAGTGACCAAGAGCTTAAAATACAAATCTTGTTACACATGTAAAGCCCGTTCCATTCTAGTTTCGGTCTACCTTTTCAGGTTTATTATTCATTAATTCTTTAATTGATTATAGGTTCCAGACAATCTGGCCCACTTGCTGCTCTTCATACACCACAATCCATGCCCCATCTCTGTGCCTTGGTACCAGCTGACTCCCATGCTCTGAGGACTTTCCCTTCATCTCTCACTATTAGATTCTCTACTTCCCTTCAAAGCTCAGCTCAAATCCCAGCTCCTATGAGAGGCACAGAGTATCTCTTGCCTCCCCTCCCGCCACCCCCTTCTTACATTGTATTTCCCTTGAATATATTCTGTACTTACTTGTGCACGCCTCCTTTCTCTTGGTAGAATGTAGGATTCTTGGTGGCAGGGACTTGCATTTTGGTCTGTGTATCCCTGCACCTCTCATAGTGCTTGGCACGTAGCAGAGGCTTAATAAATGCTTGTTCCAGTCAACCTTAGAGTTGGAATTTGAACCCAGGTTTTCTGATTCCAAATATAGTGCTTTTTTCCTTTACACTCCCTCACTTCATAGAAAACTTTGATAATCAGAAATAAGAGAAAGACTGTATCTTGTAGGGGTAAGAGTTAACCTAGTACAAATGCTGACTCAAACTTTTCCATATTAAAATTCCACATTAAAATTCCAATTAAAATTCAACTTGGACTTGTCATGTAAATCAACTGTCACTCAATACTCCTATTAACTTCTACAGTGGATGGGCGGCACTTCCTACAGCCTGTCACCCAAGCAGCTGCTGCTAATCAGTACTACTCAATTCACATTTTTATAGTTCTTGTCAGTTAGGAACTAATTTCCTCACAACTCCTAGCACAGGAATTATTATTCCCATTTTACAGGAAACTGAAGCTCAGAGAGGTTAAGTGACTTGCATAGGCACACAATAGGTCACACAATAAATATTCAAGCTCAGGATATTCAATAAATATCCAACCTCAATCCATACTGCAGCTGGTTATTTCATTAGCCCTTTAGTAAGGCTGGTAGATCCAAGTTGTTTGTGTACTTGACATATACATTGACAACAATTTGAAGGAAGATTATATTCTGCATCACAGCATGGCATGGTGGATAGGGGTAAAGAAACAAAATGTCAAAATAAGAAACCTACTATACTTTTCTAGGCCTTTTTTTTTTTTTGGTTGGGGCAGCTAAGTGGTACAGAGGATACAGTGCTGGCCCTAGAGTCAGCTGGATCTGAATTCAAATTCAGCCTCAGACTTAATAGCTGTATGCCCCTGGGCAAGTCACTTAACCCTGTTTGTCTCAGTTCCTCATTTGTAAAATGAACTGGAGAAGGAAATGGCAAACCACTCTAGTATCTTTGCCACAAGAAAACCCCAAATTCGGTAATGGAGAGTCAGACATGACTGAAAAGACAACAACAAAAACAACTATAATTTCCTAGTACCTTTATCCTTCCAAATTCTCTATTCTTCTTCCCCTCTATTCTAAGGTAAAGCATCAGACCCCACATGACAGCCTCCACTGGCATGCACTGCCCGTAACCTATTGGTCTTTGTGGTAGAAGTAATATCCTAAGGCCCTACCCCATAAAGGTTAGGATATTTTTTTTTCCTTAAAAGGTACTGAAACCATCTTTGAGACCTAATTGGTTCAAGGAACTAGGCTCCAAGTCATCAATATAACTTTCTGGTTGCCAAATTATAAAAAAGGGAGAGTACAGGAATCACCAGTTCTTCCCTCAAGCTTCAGACTGGCAGACCAGCATGGACAGCTTAGGGCAGAAAAGGTTATTCTCAGCTGAATCAATGTGTCTTGGCTGAACATTCCTTTGTTGTTATCTATAGCTGATTAAATCTCTTATTGTTAAGTTTTAAATTATGTATGAGTATTTCTTTTTGTTTTAATTTTGAATCTGAGCTGTCAGGTCAATCAGAGGCCTTGTTACAGCCCTTTGGTAAACAACTAGTAACAGTTCACATGAACTTTAGTGGCTCTAAGGTGCTTCCTTAAATCTTCATAAACATAGCATGATGATACTTTTTAGATGAATAACATTTTATAATTTTCAAAGTTATTTTCTATTTATTATCTAATTTGGTGCTCACAAGAAACATGAGGTAGGCAGGATAATATTGTGTATCCCAGAAAGTCAGTCACTTTTTAAATAAAATCTACTACAATCAAACCACCATTCAAAACAGAAATTGAAAAATGTTCTAGCCACATAATGAATTAAGTTTTCAGAACAGGACTACTTCATGCTGTTTTATTTCACTTCTCAAAAACAAAAAAAGACATCCCCATGTCAGCCCAACTCCTGGTTTGGATATAATCAGCTTTCGTGTGTGTGTGTGTGTGTGTGTGTGTGTGGTGTGTGTGTGTGTGTGTGTGTGTGTGTGGTGTGTTTCTATCACCAGCACAGAGCACAATGCCTCACATAAAGGTAAGTGCTATAAAAATGTTTGTTCAATACCACAAAAATTCTTAAAAGATAAGGCATAATGGTGGTATGTAATGGAAAAAATGCTAGGATTATCAAAGTGGCTTAAATAAAAGCATTCCAACCTTGTAAATTAGAAAGAGGACTCAAGGATGAATGAATACTTCTCTGAAAGCCTTCTCTGAGAATTTTCTGAATGAAATGTTTAAATCTGGAACTGTCACAGAGAACACAGAACTTTAAAACTAGAAGGAAGCATAGATATACCTACAAAAATTCTATCATAATTGATCTTCAGGGACTTTTAAAAAATTATATTTTTGGTCATATGAATCACCAATCATGAAACATGTAGTCACAAACTAAGTATTCCAAAGTAAGAAAGCTACCAAATTTAAGTTACTAAAAACTCAAAAGAAACATTAGACATTCATGAAATAATACAATTTCCTTCCTGAAATTAACCACAACTATTTGTGAGACTGTTGAAAATCAACTTTGAGATTTAAACCTTAAGCTTTACTTACTGGCCCGGAAAACACCAATGGCAAACTCTAAGGTTTCCTATAGACCTACTTCTAAAATGTTCTTAAATATATCAACTTTAAAAAATAATAGCTTGGAATTTATATTATTTAGAAAATTAATTTAAAGCTAGTGCCAGGAACTTTCCATCCCTTAGAACTTTTCAAAAAGTGAAAGGAGAAGAGGAATGGAGGAGATTTATAGTGGATGTGGCATAGCAACATTAGTTGGGTAGTTTAAAAATAAGCAACACATATAGGCAGCTTCTATAGGATGTGTACACCATGTATATAATGTATACACACATACCGAAATCTTTAAAAAATATATATCATATCCTCCAAAAAATCAAAGGCAAAGGAAAAGAGTTTCTATGTTCAAAAATATTTAAAGTAGCTTTTTCTGTGGTAGCCAAATATTGGAAACTAAAGGGATATCCTATTAGGAAATAAAAACCAAATTACAGTATGTAATAATAATAATAATAATAATAAATATTTATACAGCACTTTGAGATTTGCAAAGTACTACCTGTATATTATTTCATTTTATTCTCATAACAACTCCATGATCATCCCCATTTTATAGACGAGGAATGAAGCTGAACCAGGTTAAGTGACTTGCCTTGGTCATACGACTATTAAGTGAAGTAAGATTCAAACTCAGGTTGTGCAGATCCCAACTCTCACACTTGATCTACTATACCATCTAGCTTCCTCAGCTATGAATATAATGGAATATTATTGTGACATAAGAAATGATGTGGGGCAGTGGTAGTGCAGTGAATAGAGGACTTGAGTTCAAATCAGTACTCAGACACTTACTAGCTGTGTGATCTTAGGCAAATCACTTAACCTTGACTGCCTCCAAAAGAAAGAAAAAGACAAAGAAATGATGAAATGGATAATTTCTGAGGAAAGTGTGAAGACCTTTATGAATTAATGCTGAGATAAATGAGCAGAAATAGGGTAATTTAAACAATGATGACGTTAAAAAAAAGTTTGAAAGAATTCAGAACCCTAATTAACACAATGATAAACCATGAGTCCAAAAGAATGAAGATGAAACATGCTACCCACCTCTTGATAAATGATGAACTTAAAGTGCAGAAAGAGACATACATTTTTCAGACAAGGCCAACGTGGGAATTTGTTTTGCTGGACTATGCGGCTATGAATTGAGGGCTTAAATTTTCATTTTTTTTCCTCCAGCAAGGGGGATGTGGTAAGGGGGAGGGCCAGATTAAACAATGCTTGTTAATTTTGTGTGTGTGTGTGTGTGTGTGTGTGTGTGTGTGTGCGCGCACGTGCGCGTGAGAGAGAGAGAGAGCGAGAGAGAGTGTGAGTTCAGGCTTAGTCTTTTTATTCTCCTATTTTTTTGTTAAATGATATTAAGCCAGGAGAAAGTCTGGAACTATAGGCCAGCCTACTGCAATTCAGAATGGAAGACCTTATCTGTTAACACAGAGCCCAGGGAACATGAATTAACTGTGTCCATTGAGTCCCTTAGGCATTCAGTTTACACAAATTCACCAAATTCCACCAGATTGGTAGTCTTTGTCCCAAAGCTGGGAATAGCAAGGATATTGGCAGATCTGTCTATGTAGAGAAGCATGCATAACAATTTAGACTGGGATATATTAGAGATCTAGTCAGTGCTTTTAGACCCTTGACTTTATGAGTGTTGAACCGCCACATAAAAAATAATCTCTACACACATACTGGAAAGTACTTTTACTTCAGTACTTAAGAGCTACTTGTTCTATGATAAGTCAGTCACTTCGCATCAGATTTCAATCTTGGAATCTAGACACCTTTTATACTTTTCCACTGGTTATGAAAACAAAACTAAAGGCATAACATATCTGATGTAGTTCCCTATTTTCCCCTCCTTTAAATACATCAAAAGATCCTGCTATATAAGAACTATAATTCTAATTAAGACTAGGTTATACATCCTGACCTTAAATACCCTCTGCTTCCTTCATTAACTCTGAGATTACAGTTTACCAGACTCAGAGTAAGTTGTAATTAAGAAGCTAAAAAGGTTAACTTGCCTGACCAGAAACTACAGAGGCTAAAGATGGCAATGTAGTGTTAACATTGCCTGACACATTTAATTCTTATCTACCTAATAGAGATTTCTATAGATCAATGCTGAGACAACCACATATTGCCACATAGCAAGAGACGTTTTTCTTAAAAAGGAGTCATTTGTCTAAGTAACTGCTCCCATGGCTTGATATATCTCCAACAATAGAACAAGGGTTCATTCAGACACATTACATGTGCCTATGTATTGGGAGTCTGGCATATGCAACGTGCTTTTTATGGTATCTCTCCACACGGAGAAACTTGAGAAACTTGCTTCCAGGACAGTTGTGATGACACATAAGGGAAGTACATTTGAAAGACTGAGGACCACATATGGACATTTGGTAACTGATTCCAGTCTGGTAACCACATGGTTACTAGTAAGCTCTGGCCTTAGTGGGCTTCCACCATCTCTCTCTTGCCTCAGTCCTTTTGGCTGCTCAGCTCATAGCTGGACTCTTTTTAATGGTAGCATCCATTGAGAGACAATGCTGTAAGGGGAAGAGGTCTCAGGGCTATGTGAAGTTGCTCGTGTATTCTGTTAGATGTGGATACTTTGGAAATGAGCAGGTCTTTATCCATATTTCCAAAGTATCCACATCTAACAGAATACTGAGTAAGTTTATTACAAGAAGTGAGAGGAGAGGGAGTGGAAGCAATGAGTGTAGTTACCTTAAGAAACTGTGGTTGATGGGAGGAAGAGCTGAGCCTTAGGGTCAGGAAACCTAATTAGGCTTATCAATACGTTTCAGCAAAATCACAAACAATTATTACCCATCAAAGAGTATTTCAAATGATAGCTACTGGGAACCTAGTACCCTGCCATCCTACTTGTAGGAGGTGGGGAACCACTACAGCAAGAGCAGTGATGGTGCAGACTGTTTGCCAGTTACAATCATTTTTCTTCTTCCTCCTTCTCAGCTGTCCCTGACACTACCTCCCACTCAGGGGAAGACAGCAACTGCTGCAGAAATAGCCTTCTCCATCTAAGATCTGCTCTGTACCTGTACAAGGCTGTGGGAGTCACTGCTCTGCAGGGCTGGTGCTGCACCTCGATCCTTTTACATTTCGCAAAGCCCATATTGATGAAGCTTCACCTTCCTATTTACGAGGGGCTGAGCAATGTGTACTTCTTAATAGGCAAAGGGATAAACTAGAAACTTTGTCACCTCACTGCTGCCCCCTAAGGACCACAGAGCCTAGATATCTGTCCTGAAGTGGAGTCCTCCAAATGTGTTGTTTCACATGTGATCTCAAGAGCAGGGACTGTCTTGCTTTTCTATTTACATATATATATATGTATATATATATATATATATATATATATATATATATATATATTTATTTATTCATACATGTTTTTTGTAAGGTGTTTGTCTGTGAAAGAGATGAGAAATATAGGAAGATAGGTTTTTTTTGGGGGGAGGCATTTAAAGATGAAGGACATGTTAGTAGGTAGCAGAGAATGAGCCAGTAGATATGGAGAAACTGATTAAAGGTTGAGGGGGAAATGGATCATGGGCTAATCTGCCACATGAGATTAGAATAGTTGGGAAAGGATGGGATTAAGTATACAAGTACATATATTGACCTTGAGGAGGAGAAGGACCACTTCAGTGTCAGAGACTTTATTTAATAAAGGAAAAGAGAATGGAGGAGGATATCAAGAGGCCATATAGTAAGTATATAGGAAAAGAAGGAGGCCATTGGCAATGGCCTTTATTTTCTCAGGAAATTATGACATATAAATAAGCAGACATTTCTTTTATAGAATTTTTGTAGATTGCTTTTCTGACTAATGTCTTACACATATCTATTACTAGATTTCAGAGAGAAGTAGATGGTATCCTGATTAATAAAATACAAATTCTTTTCAGCTACTTGGTGCTTCTGTACAAGCAGCACAGACTTGGTAGGCTCAGGGAGGGCTACAGTGCTCACCCTCTCCCTTTCCTACTCCCATTAATGTGCCCCACTACTATAGACTTACATATATAGGTCTGGTTCAGTCCTTGAGGTTAAGCCTTCCCCCTTGGGTTCGTGTAGCATATACAGCATCTAAAATTTCTCTAGGAATTCTTGAAACACACAGGAAATCCAACTGGAGATACAAATTCATCCTTCAGACTCAGAACGATCACAGAAATGTAGGGATCACAAAAAGGGACTAAGCATTTGAGGTCGATTAGAGTTTGTAGGTTATTGCACAAATCTTATCCTGTGGATCTGATGAGGATGGGATCTGGACCCCAAAAAGGAAAAACGCTGGACTCTCCAAATCTGGTCAAATCTCTGGTTTGCCTGAGTCTATAATTTCATCAACTGGCCTTTCACTGTGGCTATGCCCAATCTCCCAATTCTCTGTGGCCCTTAACCTAGCTATCCTTCCACTGTCTTACCTCCCTATGGCCCCCCAGCCACTTCCTGCCCTCAATCCCAGCTAGGCTCAATTCTCCCTTGGCCACGTGGTCCCTGGCATTCTATTACCTCACAGTCCCTGCAGACTACTTGGCCACTCCTACATCTCTCCCACAGTCTTTCTGTATATAAGGTCCATCTTGTCTCCATTAAGGTGCTCAGATTCTCAAAATCTAGCCACTGCTCAGATTCTTAAGAGTCCAGCCCAAAGCTCAAATTCTTATAACCTAGCCAATAGCTCGATAATGTTCAGATTCCTTAGGGGTCTGGCCAATATGGCGGATGTTGTAATAAACCTTGTCTTTGGCTGAAAGAGAGCTTGGGTCAAATTCATTTGGGCAGGACCTGTGTGTCATGATTTTGGGGTTTCAGCACCCCTAAACCTCTAGACCTCATCAGACCTACAGTCCATAAGAGTTTCAGTTAAGCTTTCTAAACTCATCATGGTAAGATAAGCAGTCTAGGTCTGCTTAAAAGTAAAGGGAAAAAAAATAACATGGATGCTCTCCCACAGTGTACTCTGGACTAATTTGCTAAGAATGAGTAGTCCAGGGATGCAATATCCATACATTTTGTATTAGCTGTAATTCTTATGATAAATACTTAGCAATATAACAGATTATCAACATATTCAACCACGCAGAAATTATCACCAAGAAACTAGTGTGACTTAGAAAGGACTGCTCAACCATATAGTTAGTAAAACCTGATTATTTTTACAACCTAAAACAAAAAAACCCCACCAATTTTCAAGTATATCTCTGCAATATTAGGGTATTCAAGAAGGAGAGTTTTGGATAGATAATCTTTACATTCGAGATTGCAGATATATTATTTCCTTCCCAAGAAGACTCGGGATATTTTAGTTCAAGACAATGTTGTTTGTCTCAGTGGAGGCATAAGTAGGCAGAGAATAAGAAGCTGTGGCGACCAAAGGTTTCCTGAAGGTGCAACTTATGACATTTCTGTCTGGGCTTCTCTTCTCTTCATTGCTCCAGGTTATTTGCTGTTTTACCCTTTCTCCTGCCATGAACTACTGCAATCCATTACTATCTGTTCTCTCTACCACTGCAGAACAGAATGCACAATGGTGGATTTAGAGTTAGAAGATCTGAGTTCAGTTCCTGACTTATGTGAACTGTGAATCCATGGACTAGTCATTTAGTCATTCTGGGCCTCAGTTTCCTTAACTGAAAAATGAGGATAAAAATACCTATACTACCTAGCTAAGAAGGTTGTTGTAGGGTACATAACTTTACAAGCTACATAGTATTATATAAATATTCTTCCTTACTCTCTTGACTCTGATGGGAAAATAGTTTTTTGATGTTCTCATGGGTATTTTTAGTTAACAATAATGAAGAACGGTCAGGGGATTAAAACAATAATAACAACAACAAAACTTCCTGCTTCTCCACACCATTCTCCCACCCCTTTCTTCTTCCATTTAGACTCGGTAGGGAAAGAGCTCATCTCTGAATACATGTTAGATCACTGACTGATTCAGTGTTTGGGTAGACAAAGAAATTATTTAAGACATCCACATTTCAGAGGAACACCCAGAACCAGTGAGTCTCCTAGCAATTTCATCACAAGAATGTGAGTTGTGGTCAGGAGTTAAGGCTCAGCTCAAACTATTGCCTACAAGATCAGTTATGAAACTGTGTAACCAGCAGGGGATGAGAAGGGAAAATCAGTCCTAACAGTTTTATCTGATTCTTCTACCTTCACCCTTCACTTGTCACTAGCTGTCCCAGAAGGCTTCCAGTGGTATGCATCTGGGATGTGAAAGAGACCCTCAAGAAAGTTTTGCAACCTAACAAACACTATCCATTTTGTGTGTGTGTGTGTGTGTGTGTGTGTGTGTGTGTGTGTGTGTGTGTGATTTGAGTAAGAAAAAAAGGATACCTCTAGAGGAATCTAGATAACTTTGTGAGGGACTGGGAAGAAACTGTAGGTCTTAATGGCACAGGTAGTATTCTTATTACTGCTGCCAATGGAAAACAGAATCTTGAAAAGAAAGGAAGACTTGGAAAGTGAATGGTTGGTTAAGAAAATGGTCTTGAGATTAGGATTTGATACAGGAATGATAGGTTTGGGGCCAGAAATAGAGTAAACCTAACAAAGCTAATAAAAATAGGATTGCCTAAATACTTGCAAATCTGATTAAGAGGGCTTTAAATTGGAGAGGATTCTGGGTAGATGGCAGATCAAGACAGGAAATATGGGGCTCTCCAAAATTCTCCCACAAACAAGGTAAAATATCACTTAAAAATGGACTTTGAGCAGCAGAAATAATTAAAAGGCATAGTAAAGCAGTTGTCCTCCAAAGACAACTTGAGAGGACTTTAGGAAATACTCCAAGAGTGGAGGTTTGGACAGACTGAAGAGCAAATACCTCCAACAACAATAAGCCCTAGAGGCAGCTGGATCCACAGAAGCCTCAACTTCAGGAACTTTACCTCAAGGTCAGTGTGGGGGTCAGACAGCTGAGTAGGGGAAGCTGAAACCATATATTCAAAACTATATATGGTCATATGAAAAAATTGTATAAATTGCTATTGATTAGAGAAATGCAAATTAAACAACTTTGAGATATCATCTCATACCTATCAGACTGACTAAAATGATAGAAGGGGAAAATGATAAATGTGGGCACGTGGAAAATTTGGGACACTAATTCACTCTTGGTGGAACTGTGAATGGATCCAACCATTTTGGAGAGCAATCTGGAATTATGCCCAAAGAGCTATAATACTGTGTATACCCTTTGACCCAGCAATACCACTACTAGGTCTATTTCCCAAGCTAATTAGCAAAAAAGGAAAAGAACCTATATGTTCTAAAATATTTATAGTGGCTTTCTTTGTGGCAGCAAAGAAATAGAAATCGAGGGGATGCCTATCAATTGGGGAATGGCTAAACAAGCTGTGGTATATGATTGTGATGGAATACTACTGTGCTATAATGAATGCTGAACAGGTTGATTTTAGAAAACATGGAACAACTTGCATGAAATAATGAAGAATGAAATGAGCAGAACCAAGAGAATGTTGTACACATTAACAGCAATACTGTTCTTTGAACAACTAAGTCATTTTGAGTTTTACAAATACTCAAATAAACTACAAAGGACCTATGAAGGAATATGCTATCCATCTCCAGAGAATGAACTGCTACATAGAAGTATATATAATATGGTTTTACATATACATATATATTTATGTCTAACGGTAGCATTCTCTAGGGTGTCATGGGGAAACAGAAAAAAAAAAGTACACAGCAGAGAACAAAAGAAAACTTAGAAGGAAGCACAGAAAAGAAGGGTAGCTTTGAAAACAATGTGTAGTATTTATTAGGTTGTTTTTTAGTAAAGAATGTAAAATGGAAATTCATGGTTTTTTTATTGAGTTCTCTTTTTATGTTGTGCTATGTATATGGAAATGTTCTTTTTTTTCTGGTCTTTTTGTATTTAAGTTCAAAATGAATAACCCCCCCCCCTTTTTTTTAAAGAGGGCTTTAATTGAAAAGCAGAATGAAGGGAAAAAATGTGACTCAAAACTAGAATATGGCTGTGGAAGAGTATATTTTATTCAAAAAGAAAAGACTACATAAAAGGGGAAGTAGAGGAGCACTAAACATTAAAAATGCAAATATATGGAATGGAGAGACTGGTGCAACAAATTGGATGATGCAATCCCCATGTGGAAGAGGCTCGAGAAACTGCTACCAGAAAGGATGAACGACTATCATGGAAGGGCTCTGCTCTCTAATTTGGTGGACGCAATCTATAAATGGGTCTGGCCTGCTAACCATATGTTGAAGAGATGGATAACACCTGGGGTACAGCAGCACTCCCTCATTCCTGATTAGGTGTCATCCGTCCTTGGTAGGGAGAGAGGTCTCAGGTCTGTTTTTCTATCTCCCCAACAGTTATACCATGATGTGGCCCCATGGCACATGGCCCTGCTGTTGCTTCACTTATTTATTTTTTCCTGCTCTGGCTGGAGTAATAGTGACAGGTACAACCTTGTGAGCTTTAAAAGATCAAAATGATAATCCACCAGAAGTTTGGGAATCACAGTCCATGCCAGGGTTTGCTGCTGGCTAGCCTAGAAGCAAATTGCCATTTATGCAATTTACTATTGCAAAAGTCTTTATGGCTCCGTGTCCCATTTCATCCTCACAACAATAACCCAGTGGGCTAACCAGCGTAGTCTTCTTCCCATTCTACGGATGAGACACTTGAGGCTCCAATATTCAGTGACAGCACACAGCTGGTCAATGACAAGATCAAGGACTTAAAGTAAGAAGATTTCCTGACTCAAAGTCCAGAGGTCATTCCCCTGTACCACTCCACTGTATCTTCCTGGGCCAATGAAGAGACATTAAAGCTGGGGAGAATGGGTAGGGAATGAGAGCCAGAGATGGGGGAAAGAAAAGAACTAAGATGGAATTTACTTTAGAGGATCTTTAAAGTCCCTTTCAGCTCTGAAGTTCTATGATTTTACAATTACAATGGCCTTTCCAATTCTTCTACATGAGAGCTGCAAGTTGAAGTGTCATCTGGCAGGTGAATAAAATAACAAACTCCAGGTATTTTGCAGGTTCATTCTTGTATGATGCCATTCTTCTGGTTTCCTGATTATATGAGGAGAGGGAGATGGAACATACAAAGGTAGGGTTTCAAAACTCTTCCAACCAAGGCTCCTAACCAACTACCTAACTTTCTAACAAAAAAAAACCTTTGTTGATAGGTAAGTAGCTGGCATGAGGAAGTTCTTTAAAAGGAATAATTTCATTTAATATCAAACTGAGTGGCCTTTAAGTATTCTCAAACTAAAGGAGAAGAAAGAAGACTTTTGTATGAAAATAATTTGTTGACTATATTACGAAACTACACAGTAAATTGAGAATGGTACATATTTACAATTAACTCAGACTGGCAAGGGCTCTGAAGTTTGGAGAATAAAAGAAAATGTTTTGAAGACAACTTATAAGGAATCTAGCTAATTGATACAATAGAAAACATGATAAAATAAGTTAATTTTACGAGTCAGCAAATGGGCATAATTCTTCAAAAGCTACTTCATAAATTATATATGTGTGCCTTATTTTTTTTTCGATGAGGTTAGGTTTTGATTGTTCATTATGTTACTTGGTAACTACATTGTGCTACCAATTCTATAAGAGTAATAAAGTTTCATAAATATGAAAGCACAAGATTTGTTGTGGCCCAAGTGGGGTGCCTAGACCAGTCCTAGTCCAGTCTCCTGAGCTGGAGAGCAATGCACAAGACCAGTATCAGGGAGTTCATACCTCCTCTTACGCAGACAATCCAGATTGGGTTAGTATCCCAAGGTATCTTGAAAGGTATCTAAAAACCCAGACGGGTTTTGGTGCTGAGTTTGCCCTAACAAGCAGTGTGACTTTTGCACAAGTTATCTGACTGTTTTGGATTTCAATTTCCTGATTTGTCAAAGGAAAACAAAGTGGGGAGGGAGAGATCAAGGTTGTACTAGGTAATTCTTGAAGTCCAATTAATCTCTAAAATTTTCTGACTCTCTAAATATGCTTCTTTAACAAATGGTAATGAACAATGCACTGTGGTTCCAAATACCAAGACACAGTCCAATTTTATTACTTAGACATTATTCACTTGCTAATGAATAATTACAGGACAAAACAAATGAATTATAGGTTCCAAAGTAGGTCCTTTCTCAATTCCCAAAAGTGGGGTCTAATCTGTCGGAAATATTCCTAAAATAGGAGAAAGGAGGCAATGGACAGGGGCATATGACCTTAACTTTGGTTTCCTTCTTTGTAAAATCGGTGTGATGACAACTGATCAGCTTCTTTAGGATGTTGGCCAGAATAACTACACCAAACTCCCTGTCGATATGGAGTCTGACAGTTCCATGTGCCAATGCTACTAGGACCAAGAGGATGATGGTGACACAAAGATAATTTTACCCTCAGACCCCAAATGTTTACACTACATTTATGTCAACAGCTCAAAATAAAACAAGGCAGCATGGTGGAAAGAATGCTGGACTTAATTTCATAAGACTTTGTTTTGAGGCTCAGCTCCACCACTTGCTAGCTGGGTAACCCTGAACAAATTGCTTTATCTCTCTGGGCTTCATTTTCTTCATCTGCAAAATGAGGGAGGTCATTGGACTAGATGATTTCTAGGACTCCCTCTACATGCTACAATTTTCTGAAAGAGAATCTGGCACTAGGGCTCAGGAGGAAGTAGGCCTTGCTTATTTTCATGAGTGTGAGAGTTCAGCTTTGAAAAAAAGCAAGAGCCAAACTCCTGTGAGCTGAAAAAAGAGGTTGATCTGCACAGTCAGACCAGCTGCTTTCCTTTGGTTAAGGCTGCTGGCACTTGGGCTTGATACTAAGCAAGAAGGGTCAGTTCTAATGGAAAGAATGATGTGGCCTTCCTTCCATCTTGCTGAGGTTCCAGGCTGATATGTAAACTGGCTAGTGCTGCCGGCAGTGGAAAATATGAATCCATTCTTGCCTGGGGTTATATGACTGAAAGAATAATCAGATCAGGGCTCATGTTAAAATATCACTGCAGCTCACTTGACAAGTTATTATCCAGTCATGTCCTTGCAGCTTTGGGAATTACATATGTTGCACCCCAGTGCAGCTAAATATACACTGCTTTAAAAGACTATTGGGATAGGGAAAATAATTGTTACAAGTAGGCTAGATGTTAGTATGGCTTTATGCCACACTATTAATATTATTTCTCTTATATGAACAAGGTAGGGTTCAGAAACGAATATTCACAGACCAGTGACTGGGCATCTTCATTCTTACCAGCATTAGACCCAAATTACTCATTCTTTTTCTAGAAGCCCAACTATAAATGTTTGGCAGGCTGGACTGTTTAAATAATACCACAGAAGGGATCCAATTAAGATTGAACTGTGAAAGGTCACAGAGGAGCCCAGCTCTCCCACATATGATCTTAAAAAGGCACCAGATCAAATAATGATCAAGAAAACCAGAAAAAAACCCCCACAAAAAGCACTGGCAAGCTTCTCTATCCAGCCTAGGACTACACAAAAAGACAGTCAAAAGCCACAATCATTGGAAGAGGTAGCCAGCCAGCCAATAAAGCCAGTTTTACTTAGTGTAGGTTTTTTTTTCTTTTTGGTGGGCAATCGGGGTTAAGTGACTTGCCCAGGGTCACACAGCTAGTAAGTACTAGTAAGTAAGTAAGTGTTTGAGACTAGATTTGAACTCAGATCCTCCTGACTCCAAGGCTGAAGGTCTATCTACTGCACCACCTAGCTGCCCCCTCAGCACTTACTTAGGGAAACAATATGGAATACCAGCAGAGCTGGGATAAGGAGTATCCCCTCAGCCTCAGAAGACCAGACCTAAGTAGAAACTTACTTCTAACTGCAAACAACAGGAGTCAAGAGAAACCTAAAATTGTGACTACATTGGAGCAAACAGAAGGGGCTATAATGCAGCAGGTACACTCTAATGGGGAGAGGAAGGGAGAAAAGACAAGGGTTCCTTCAAAATTCTAAGATCTTTAAGAGTCACAGAAGGAATTAAATAAGACAAATGGAGGGACTAGCAATGGTATACTGTTTGGTGGTCTTGAGATGAGAAGGAAAATGGAGGGGAAAAAACACTGGGGAAGAGATGAAGAGGTGGAAGGAGGTGGAATATACACACATGGAAGAAAAGATGAGGTAAATGGGCAACACATGAACCTCACTTCTACCTAAGCACAAAGGATGGCTGAACACTCTCACACCTATATACCCACACAAAGATGTGGTGGTGTAAGAACACTCAACAGAGAAGTAGGTACGGATAGGAAAGAGGGTAAGAAGAGTTTAAGAGGAAAGGGCCATTCACAATCAAAATAAAACTAGGTGAATCATAAAGTGCAGATTAAATGAAAGTATAAGAACCAGTGATGTGGTCTGGGAAAGGAGAAAATAGGAGGTTCAATGGAGTGGAACAGATTGGTTCAATTACAAAGGATTAGAATTGATCACATTCTTTCTCCTTCACCATCATCTTTTCTTTGTAAAGAGGGGGATAGAGTGGGGGTGGGAGAGCAAAGGAAAGTATATAAGGATGACAGAAGGAAAAATATAATTAACATCACATATGAATGGGATAAGTTTAACTATAAAATGGAAGGGGATACCAAACTTAATTTTAAAGTGGAATCCAACAATAAATTGTTTACCAGAAACATATTAAAAACATAAACACTCACATGGAGCTAAAGTGAGAGGCTGAAGTAGAATTTATTATGTTTAAATGAATTTAAAGAATCTGGGTAGCAAACATGACAAGGAAATGGTAAAACCAGACATGATTAAAAGGGATAAATAGGAAAGTATCTTATGCTTTAAAGCACCACAGGCTATGAAAATAAATCAGCAATTAACACATATGCACTCAATAGCATAGCATTTAAATACTTGAAGGAAAAAATAATAAAATTACAAGGAGAGATAGATAATGAAATTATAATAGTTTGGGGTTTTGATGAATTCTTCTCAGATCCAGACAAATCTAACAAAAAGATAAACAAGGAGGAAGTTAAGGATCAGAACAGAACTTTAGAAAAGTAAGATGATTCATAGTATGATAAATCTCTAGTTATTAATTAAAGGAACACGCACAAATACAAATCATCTCTGCATGGCACCTTTACAAAAAATAACCATGTACTGGGTCACAAACTCATAACCAAATGCAAATAAATGAATATTAAATGTTTTTACTAACTACAAATTTTTTAAAAATAAAGGGCCTTTGAAGAAAACATTCAAACTTAAGTGGCTACTTAATCCTAAGAAACTGGTCGATCAAAGAATAAATCATAGAAACAATGGATAATTTCACTAAAGACAACAATTACAACATAATAAGATCTTTTTGCATAAACAACATAAAAAACTTGCAAGAACAATATAATGAAACTTTTCATGTGGAATAAAAACAGTTCTCAGAAAAATACATAACAAATTACTTCATCAACGAGACAGAAAGAATAGTTCAATGAACTGGGCATGCAATTAAAATAAAGTAGAAAAGCAACAAATTAAAAAACCCAAACTAAATACAAAAAAAAGAAATCTTGAAAATCCAATAACAGATGAACAAAACTGAAAGCAAAACAAACAACAAAATATTTAACTAAAAAATAAAACTGGGAACTAGTTGGCTTTTTTTTGGGGGGGAAGTATGGAATAAATCCTTAGGTAGTCTAATTTTTAAAGAGTGAATAAAACCAAATTACCTATCTCAGAAATTTAAAAAGAGAATTCATAAATTAAGAGAAAATAAAGGACATTATTAGAAACTATTTAGCTTAATTACACAACAAAAATTATAAATGAAATGAATATATCCAGATAAATATAATAGGATATTATTTTGATGTAAGAAATGATAGAGTCAGGGAAATCTAGAAGGACTTCTATGATTTGTTATAGAGTGAAGTGAGTAGAACAATAAGAATAATTTATACAATGACTACAATACTGTAAAGAAAAACACCTTGCAAGATTTAAAAACTCTGATCAATGCAATGACCAACTATGACTCCAGGGAACTAATGATTAAACATGCTTCCAAACTCTTGATGGAGCAGCAACATATTAGAGGTGCCAAAGAGACAGGTTTTTGGATATGGCTAATGTTCAGATTTGTTTTGCTTTACTATATTGATTTGTTACAAAAATACGCTTAGTTTGCAGGGGCAGAGAATTTTGGGGGAACCTGGTGCTAGTGATAGCAATGCCAAAAAAAAATAAAAGGAAAAAATGGCATCAATGAAAGAAAATTAAGAGATCAGGAGACAATTTAGAGGGATCATAGGGACATAAAGTTAGAGCTGGAAGAGAACTCAGAAATAATGAGGATCAATCTGTTTCATTTTGTAGTTAAGGAAACTGAAGCCCTGAGAAGTTGTGCCTGAATCAAGTTCATGGAAATAGCAAATGACAGAGCCAGGATTAGAATTCAGGTCATCTGACTTCTAATCCACCATTCTTTCCCTGAATTATGACAAATGAGACAGCTTTGAAATGAATGTGTTGAATTGAGTATGTACTTGGAAAAAACCAAACAAACTACACATAAGAGAAAAAAAGAAACAGCAATAGAGTTAATTTGACATGGAAAAAAAATAATACCACAATATTCAAGCCTTAAATAACAATGAGGTTTTTTTTAAGAGAGCCTTGCTAGTGAGCATTAAGGAATATCATCAAAGTAGACTTAGAAGAGAAACTTAAATATTTAGGGCAGTGGTCTCCAAAGTATATTTCACAAGACAATCCATCAGGGCATGCAAAGAAAATATCAGAACTGAGAACAATATAGCCATTCCCTGGCTTTAGCCACTACTTGCCTCTCCTGCTTTCATTCAGCCTTGGCCAGTGCAAATTGTGCTAGATGGTCAATTATATATGCTTCTCCCCAAGCAAGTAGTCATTTCCACCTGATCTCATCTCTCTCCATGCTCCCTCCCCTCCCTCTTGCCCCCAACACTGCTCACAACAGCAGCAGCAGAACACTTCCTGTGTCCCTATACTGGAGCTCTACATACTACTTGGGTTGGGGAAGGGAGTGAGAAGAGGAAGCTACAACAGTCAGGCAGACCTTGCTTCCCAAAAAGCGGGTACCCTTGCAGAGATTCCACTTTATGGAAGGATGGATGGGATGTATGCTTACGACCTAGGATAGACTGAGGGCATATGGGGAAATCCTATGGTGAAGGAAGCCCGGAAGGAAATATTTTCTGAGGTCCTGCTTATGCAGGCTGTCTCTTTCCTGGCTGCAAAAAGGCAGAGAAGAGCACACACAGTTGTAGCAATAGGAGAGGTTGGGAGAGCAGGAATAGGACTGGCAGAGAGCCCAACAGCAAGATGCCTAAGCAAACAATAGGTATAGAGGGCAGAGGCTGCTGTGGCAATGAACTTGGGCTCAACTATCAAGATGTCTCTCAGCTCCACAACTCTTCTAATATCATCCTCTTTTTCCTTAACTAATCCAATAGCTTAGAAGCAAATGAAGGTCATCTACCTCCTTTGGTGGAGGAAGGGGAGGAGGGACTATTTGAGTTTTATTTAGATTTTGATTCAGTGCAGGGGGAAAAAAAACAACTTGACAGTTTATAACATTCAAAGGAAAGGTACTGCCACTTGATTAGAGTTTTGTTTGTGCTACAAGCTGTAGGAAACTCAAAGCTGCTGTGGAAAAAGATGTATGTTTAAGGTAAAAATGGCTTTTATTTTTTCTTATTCTCGGGAAAAGATGAGAGATAAACACAGGTGTTGGGGTGGGAAGCTTTTCTGGGAATGCTTGGGGAAAACTTGAGACATCTCTCCCATTCTGATTTAGGAAACTAATTCCATTTTCTGGAAATACCTGCTTTGTTTGCAGCAGTGAAACACTCCTAAAACTACTAGTTTTGGGCAGACCTTCACCAATCATGATCCCAGCTGCTCTAGACACAAATTTTAAGCAAGCAGAAAGACAAATCAACAACATCATGGCAAAGATTAAGGAAATCAGGGTCTGCCTGGAGATTATACTGTAGCAACCTTCAACCCACCTAGACTAGCCACCTTTTGGGACTGGGACCTGACCTCTAGGAACCAATGTCCTTCCTCACATTCAACATCAGAGAAGATGGAAATTTAATAGCTATATTTAAACAAAAACCTTTGCATAATTGATGGATGGGCTTGAAAAATGAATATCTTGATTTATTATGCACAGGCAATGATATATTTCTCCATTTGGATCTACGTATCTTTGTGACATATCATTTCAGCTAAGATGGTTTTTAAAACCAAGTACTGAAATAAACTGAATTAAGAACTGGACCTTCAAATAATTATTTCATAAAGTATTAAATGAAGGTTTTCAAAAATAACAAAGCATATTCAATTACACTGCTCTGGTTAAAACTATTATAATTTTTTAGTAGAAACAAAAAGAAATTTTTAACATTAGTAAAATGAAAAATATTTTAAATGATGTTTACTTCATTTTTGTCTCATCCTTTTAAATTTCTATCATGTATTGGTTTTTAAATATACAGTAGCTCTTGTATATAATTTATAAATAAATATATATTTGGAGGTGTGGACTCAAATTTTTTTACTGACAAGGATATGCAATCAAAAAAAGTTTGGGGATCACTAATCTAAGAGAGGTTGAAATTAAAGACTTGTTGAACAAATAAAAGAATAAATAAATGACTTTATCTTTGGATGATGTTGTAACTCTGTGATTTTTTGAGCTGACAAACAGTAAAACAGTTTGTCCTGACAAACTAAGAATTTAGAATGTTTCTTTCAAAAAAATGTTCTATAGAAGTCTCTCATTTTCTTTTGTTAATATTATTCATTCCCATCAAGTGATCAAAACAGAGCTAATTCTCAAAAAGTAGGTACAACTATTTTGAAAGGGAAAAGAAAAAAAGAAAGAGTTTCCTTTCTGACAAGCTTTGAAAACAATCAAAACCGAAAGATCCTACATCATCATCAAAGTCTGAAACCATATTTTCTAAAGTGGCATTTTCCTGAATTACAACATCTATGTTCTTGACATGCAAACTTTTAACTAAAAATGTAAAAAAACAAAATATTGCTGAAAAGTATAAAAAGTTAGGAAGTAGCCTAAACTTTCACTGAGTAAGCAGTGCTAAGGTCTTCTGCTGAGGTTCTCTAGAATTCTTGGAAAGGAGACATTTTCTATGTAGGTCAAAGAATCATGTGACCTTTTCTCAGTCAGCAGTTCTCAGTTCTGACTTGTAATCAAGATACTGTGGAGGACAACAAATAGTGCATAACCCTGTTAGGCAAAACAGGGACTGGCTTCACCTAACCTTGCAAATTAGTTCTCCCCTATTTATTCTGTTAATAGTTTATTCTGAATAAGTCAGAAATACTAGATTTCTAAAATTATTTTTTGCAAAACCATTTTTGAAGGAATGTCATGGGTGAATGAAGAAGTCAATGACTTTATTTTTAAGAGGTGGTGTTGCAAGATTTTTTCTGTGTGACAGTCATTTCCTTGAATAAAATCATGGATTTAGATCTGCAGTCAGAAGACAGTGTAAAACATTCTGTATTTATTTTCAAGTTAATTAGTAGAATTGCCTACTTCAATCTATGAGGGTAAAAATATATCTGTGGTATTGCCTCTAGGTTACACAAGGAGCAGAGTCAAGATTAGAAACCAGGAAATAGGACCATAGTATTTGGAGCTAATAGAGATTTTAGACCTCAACTAATCCCCAAAGCTTTCATTTTACAGGTGAATAAACTGAGGCCTTGAGAGGTAAAATGACTTGCCCAAGGTTACACATGAAGCAAAACCAGAATTAGGGCTCAGTTCCTTTGACTCCAAATTTAGTGTTCTTTCCACTAGACTCTAGCTTTCCCTAGTTCAGGGATCAAAGAGAAAGAACTGAGGTTGGATTTGGACAAATAAATAATAACAACTTAATTTATAATGAAGTGAAGTCAACAAGCATTTATTACGAAGCTACTATGTGCTATGCACTGAGGATACAAAGAAAGGCAAAAAGTTGTCCTTGCTATCAAAAAGCTCACATTATAATGGGGCAGATGATGTTCAAACTATGAACAAAAAAAAAAGACAAATGGGAAATAATAACAGAGGGAAGTCACTAGCAAGATTTTAAGTGAGATGTGAAGAAAGCTGGGGAAGTTAGGAGGTAAAGATTAGGGGGAAGAGAATTTCAGGCATGGGGATGAAGTGTCTTGTGTTAAGGAGTAGCAAAGAAGCCAGTGTCACTGGATATACAACTCTTTGGAGAGGAGTAAGATTTAAGAGGTTTGAGAAGGACAGACTAGTTTAAGGAAGGGATTAAAAAGTCAAATTTTATATTTGATTTTGCAAGTAATAGAGAGCCACTTGAAATTTCTGAATGGGGATGATATGATCAGACCTGCACATTAAGAAGATTATTTTGATAACTGAGTGGAGAGAGACTTGAGTCAGGGAGAACAATATGTAGCCTATTGCAATAGTCTAGGAGTGAGGTGATAAGGACCTGGCATCATGGCTGCAGTGGTAAAAGAAAGAAGGCAGTATATACAAGAGATGTTATGAAAAAACAGTACTTGGAAACAGATCACATATGGGAAGAAAAGAGAATGAGAAGTTGAGCATGACACCTAGGTTGAGAACATGTGTGATTGGGAGGATGGTGGTGCTCTTAGCAGTATTAGGGAAATTTGGAAGAGGGAAGGATTTATTAGGGAAAGACAATGAGTTCAATTTTGGACAAATTGAGTTTAAGATGTTTATGGGACATTCAGTTTGAGAAGTCCAGCAGGTAGTTGGAGATGTGAGACTGGAATAAGGAGAGAGGTTAGGGCTAGTCAAATAGATCAACTGCATAGAGATGCTAACTAAATCCATGATGACTGATGAGATCACCAAGCAAAATAACATAGAGGAAAAAGGGAAGACAGGCCAGGATAGAGCCTTGGGGGACACCCAGTAATTAGTGGTCATGACCTGGATAGATACAGCAAAGGAGCCTGAGAAGAAAGGATCAGATAGGTAAGGAGGAGAACCAGAAGAGAACAGAGTACCAAAAATGAGAGAGAAGGTGTCAAGAACAGAATGATTGACAATGAAGAAGGAGACTTATAGTTTCAAAAGATGCCAGGGGGACATGAAGGATGAGGATTGAGAAAAGACCATTAGATGAAGATCATTGGAAACTTTGGAGAAAGTAGTTTCATTTGAATGATGAAATCAGAAGCATGACTACAGAGATTTAAGAAGTGAAAAGGAAGTGGAGGCACAAATTATAGAAGTCTTCTTAAGGAATTTAACTAGGAAAATAAGGAGAGATATCAAAATAGCTACTGGGGTGGATGGATCAAGTGAGAATTTTTTCAGAATGGGGGAGGCATGGGGATGTATGTAGGTGGCAGTGAAGTAGCCAGGGGAGAAACTAAAGGTTAGTGGGACAGAGTGGGGATGATGGGGGGCAACTGTGGAAAAGACTAGACGAATTGGGATCACTTGTGCATGGTTGAAAGGTTTGCCTTGGCAAGGAGAAGGGCTACCTTTTTATGTCAGATAAAAATGAAGGAAGGGGTCATAGTAGAAAGCATCTGAGTAATGTGAAATGTACAGGAGGGGAAAAGAGGGTGCTCTCAGTGAATGGTGTCATTTCTTTTCAGTGAAATAAGAGGAAAGGTTCTCAACTGAGATGATAAAGTTCACAAAGCACTTTCTTCACTATAACCCATTTTACAGATGCAGAAAACAGCCTTAAAGAGGTAAAGTGATTGGCCCATGGACACAAAGCTAGTTAGTCTCAGAGCTGAAATTTCAACCATTACTCCAAATTCTGTTTTTATTCTATTATCTCACTTGGTCATACTTTCCCAGAAGCATACGTTTTGCTCCGAGAATGTCAACTATTCTTGGAGTCCTAGTAGATGAAGGGTAGAGTGAAGAGGAGGAGTAGTGCTGACATCCTGAAATAAAAAACCGAAATGACTTCCAAACTGAATCAATCTATTGTACTTTACTCTGAACTATCTCATTAAAACAAAATAAAAGAAAACAACAATAACAAAAAATACAGTGCTTTAATTTGGAGTATAATGAAGACACTCATATTTTCCAAGGTCATGGCTATATATAAAATAGAACTGTGTTTCCTGTAAAATCAATGAATGTTGTGGTGGTGTTAGTTTATTTCTAAATACATCATGGGGGGAGGAAAGGAATTAGGCAAGCTCTCAGCTCATGTGCCATTCTCCCTCCTTTTTCAAGAAGTTCAGTGGCTCACAGTCTTTCCATCCCAAACCCTGCCTTTCCATTTGTGGACTTCTAACTTATATGTTAAAGGTAACAAATGCCTTTATATCCCATTTCATCAGTCTCCTCAACTCGTACCATTTGCATCTTCACTTCAGCCACACATAGGGGGGTTTTATTACAATCTTCTCATCACTTACAAGTGTTCAACATATACAATCCATAGCTTTGAAATTCCTCTACATAATTAAACTTCTATCCTTCTAGTTGTCCCTGTGCCTCACTCCTCTTTTTTTTTAGGCACTTGGGGTTAAGTGACTTGGCCAGGGTCACACAGCTAATAAGTGCTTGGTCTGAGGCCGGATTTGAACTCAGGTCCTCTTGACTGCAGGGCTGGTGTTCTATCCACTGCGCCACCTAGCTGTCCCTGCCTCACCCCTTCTAAACCCTAACCTCTACACTCACTATTCTTGTTTCACTCGATATAGTACTTTCCCATATTAACATTTTTGCTCTGGCTTCAACTTTTTCCCTTCAAAATCTTAAATCTTTTCCTAGAAAGTTCAGCTTTACATTCTTCTCTACTCGTCCTGTTGCCTGCTTTTTCCCTTCCAAACCCTGATCCTAAATTACTCCCACCATCCTTTCCTGCTTATGTGCTGCTGAATATCACTGGAGGAAGGCATATGACAATGCTAACTGGATCCACTACAAATTTCTACTCTCCAGTGTCCAAATTTGGTTCTCATTGTTGCATATCAATCCTCTTACTGTTCTCTGATTGACCATTGCATTCCTTGCAGTGGCTGTTTCAAACTTTCTCTTCTCTTAAGTCACCCACACGACTATTCCCCCCCTTTCTCCAAGCAGATGACTGCCTTATGCTTCACTGAAAAAAAAATGAGGTCATTTGTCCTAAACTCCCTCTCCTCAATTCCAAACTTAAAATTACCTCAGCATAATTTCGTCCCTCTCCCATGGTCTCTAGTTCTGAAGAAGAAAGCGCCCTTCCTCCTGTAAACACCAACCCCTCTATTTGTGCCCTTGATCCCACCTCCTCATGTTTTCCAGAGGAGCTTGCTCCTTCTATCATCTTCTCTCTTTCTAATGTTCATGCTCTTTTTATCCACTGGCTGTTTCCAGGCTGCCTGTGAACATGCTCAGAAGTCCCCCATCCTTAAACTTTCATTAATTTTATCTCCCATTCAAACAATCATCCTCTAGATTTTTCCTTTCACAGTCAAATGTCTGGGGGGGGGAAAGTTAATGCTCGTATTGCCTCCTCCTTCTCACTTACCAACCATCTCACTCCTTTGCAATGTGACTCCTGTTCCAATGCTGCTTTTGTCCCCACCACCAGAAGAAAACTGTTCTCTCCAAGGTTACCAAAAAAAACTTCTCTGAAGTATTTGACAATATTGTCCACCTCCTCCTTTTAGGTACTCTCTCTTCCCTGAAATTTTATGAAATTTCTCTGTCATGATTCTCCTCCTACCTGTCAGACTTTCTGGTTCTCCGTTGCAGGATCCTCACAGATGCTCTGCTCCCTATGTGTGGGGGCTCTGTCTTCAGCCTTCTTCTCTTTCTTCTCTATCTTCTCTCGCTGACCTCATCACTGACAATGGAGTCAACTGCCATCTCTATGCAGATGATTCCCATAAATATAGCCCTAGTCTCTTTCCTGAGCTCCAATTCCACATGTCCAGTTGCCTAGACATCTCCCATAAGAATCTCAAATTCAACATCTACAAAACAGAACTCATTAGCTTTCCCCTTAAACTAACTCCTTCCTAATTTCCTTATACCTGTCAAGATCACTGCCATTCTTCTAGGAAGCAAGGTTCAGAACCTAGGAGTCATCCTTGACTCTTCATTTTGTCTTGTTCTTCCTATCCAATTCATTGTAAAATTTTGTTGATTTTCCCTCCCCAATATCATTCATACCTGTCCCTTTCCTCTCTACCCTCTCCTTGCATAGGCCCTCTTAACCTCTTACCCTGACTATCACAAAGTCATCCTAATTAGTTCCCCTGATCCAGTCTCTGTCTTCTTATGATTCCTAATCATAAGTCTGATAATGTCTCTCACCTACTCAAGAAGTTTCTGTGGCTCCTCATTGACTGTAGGATAAAATGCCAATTTCTATTTAGCATTTGAGGCTCTTCATAAGCTTGCTCTAGTTAATCTTCCTAGGCTGATTTAGCTATTATTTCCCCTAGCACACTCTATTCTAGCCACATTGGCCTTCTTGCTGTTCCCCATATCCAATATTCTGCTGCTCCTGGCCCCAACACCTTCATCAGTGCTTTTGCCCAGGTTGGAATATTCTTTCTCATCACCTCAGCCTCTTGGCACTCCATCCCCCTTTAAGGCTCAGCTCAAGTGCCACCTCTTTCAAAAGGTCGTTCCTCAAGCTCAAGTTGTTAATGCCCATATCCCCCCCCCTTTCACCCCAGTTACTGGATATCTATTTTGTATATAGCTGTGAATATGTTGTATTCAATCTGATTTTTGAATTTCTAGCCTTAATACCTAGGGGCACATGCCTGGCACATAGTAAGCACTTAATAAATACCTGTTGACTGATTAGGCAAATTAAATTCCTGAAAAAGATGATCACATTTACTTCTGTTAATCAGAGAAACTTTGCTTCCATGAACCTACTCCATTAAGGACATGGAAAATGCTTGCTCAGATTTGAATTTCCTGAGGCAGGACGAACACTGATTTAGAATGGTGATCAGACTAAGTTACTCTTCAGGATAGACTTACAAGGATTCATTTGTTGGCTTGAAGCTTTTGCCCATGTTCTTGGAAATTGCTTGTGTTCTTGGAAATATTCTATTATTAACTATAAATTTGTATGTAGTAGCAGAAAAATGACATGGTTTATTTCAAGCAATTAGTGTACTCCCCTCTGCCAATTTTCCTCTTTAGCTCCCAGATGATTTTAATAATCCAAAGGCATATAGAAACTCAGTTATCCTAGAAAAAAATTAATATATAACCCCAAACTATGATTTAAAAATAGAATGTGAAATGATAATAAAAATACATTTCCTCTCTGGATTTTAGAAGCAGACTGATTATTACTTTAGAAAAATAATTATACTTTAAAAATAAGAAAAACTATAAATTCACAATTACAATTTTTCCTTTTGCTCTGAAACATGTCCTTTTAAAATATTTTCTCTTACCTACCTACTCTTTCTTTTGATGACTACAGTGGAAAATTTCATTTCACTAAAGAAATACAATCCTTCCAGTATTAACATCTATTATGGCTTTCATCAAATTGCTAGGTGAGATGATATAATTAGGGGTATCCAGGAAAGAAATTAGAAATGATGCAAAGAATGTCAGTTGGGAATATAAGTGCTAGAAAAATCCTAAGTATTTAAATATGGGTCGTGTACAATCAAAGAAATAAAAGCTAACATGGTATTTTGATCATGTATGTTATACAGATAGATACCTGCTTTCTTGATAACTGAGCCTCTTCTATCTTCTTCCATCACCCCCAATGAATTTTCTTTTCTAGACCCACCTTTGGGGGGGGGAATTCTGTCATACTAAATCTTATGAAAGCATCATGAATTTAAATTCCCAAATTAAGTGCATGATGACATGATAGGAGTGATCTAAATGTGTGGCATCAAATAGTAAAAATAAAAACTGGAATTACTTATAGAAGTATGTTTGGTTAAGTATTTAATCTCAGAATGTTTAAGGAGCATGCCTATAAATACCATTTTTTAAAAATGTCCACAGTTTCATTTATCCTGATCAAAACAATTTAGAATACTTCCTTTATTAAAAACAACAACAAAACTTTCTCTTTTTGAGCTAATAAAACTACACTTCAGAAAGGTTTGAAGCCCAGATGAAGGCTTTAAAAAAAGATTTTAATTCCTTATAGAGATTACTACAAAGAGTTTATCTTATTGTTGGCACAACAGCATAGTCACAAGATTGGGAGATGAAAGGAGATCTAGCTCAATTTCCTCACTTTATAGAAGAAATAGAGAACTTGGGAGGTGAAGTGCACTACTTCCTCACTTGCCCTTGCCCCATTGCCCAAATACAAAGCAAAATTTCTCAACCTGAAGTATCATCATTCTTACTACTAATGTAGATGAGGGAAAATAAAAACAGAGACACAATCCCCAGTTCTGTTACCAGCATACTCCTAACATGGAAGTATGTGGCTGTCCCCCGATTCAGGAATAGTGACAGGAAGAAGACAATGGAACATGGGAGAGAATTAATGATATATTCCTTTGTGGAAGTAAATCAGGAAAGGGGGTGAGTAGTCAGTCAATAAACATTTATCAAATGCCTACTATGTTTCAGGAACTGTGCTAAGTTCTGGGGATACTAAAAAAGGCAAAAGACAGTCCCTGCCCTAAAGGAGCTTATGATCTAATGGAAGAGACAACATATAAACATATATGTACAAACAAGATATAAATAGGAAATAATGGAGAGAGGAAAAGTTCTGGAATTAAAAGGAATTGGGGAATACTTTCTGTAGAAGGTGTGAGTTTAGTTGGGATGTAAAAGAAGCCAGAAAGGTCAGTAGTTGGAGTAGAGGAGAGAGAATGTTCCAGGCATTGGAGACAACCAGAGAAAATGCCTTGGAGCTGAGAGATGGAATATCTTGTTTGTGAAAAAGCCAGAGGCCAGTGTCAGTGTACAATGTGGATAATGACAGTCATACTAGTTTATAATTACGTAACTTTTATGGTTTGCATAGAACTTTAACTCATTTGTTCTTCAAGACACTGAGAGACAGGTGATACCTTCTAAGTGAGGGTAACATCTCCATTTTAGAGATGAGGAAACTAAGGCTGAGAAAAGATAAGTCCAGAATCATATAGCTATTAAGAGTCTAAAGTATTATTTAAACCCAGGTCTTCCTGATTCTAAATCCAGGACTTTCCCCACTATACCAAATTGCCTCTGGTGAGGAAAGTGTAATACTTGACACATCAGCTGAAAAAGGGATCCAACACAAGGCTGGACTTGAATACAAAAAAGGAAGCTCTAACTTCAGAGGGCTCACAAGGACACCCACCTAAGGCCTCTCAACAGTAATGTGCAAAATTGGGCATAAACTGTCAGACATGGCCAATGTGTTGATTTGTTTCCATTAGCTATACTTTTTTGTTACAGGGGAGGATACTTTGGGGAAGGAAGTGGGGGGGGTATCCCAAAGGGACAGAAATATTTAAAAAGATAAATGAAATATTTTGGGGGGGCAAACTTGGGGGAGAGGGGGAGCTCTTAATAAATGAGTCCCAGGGGGGCAGAGCCAAGATGGCTGAGTAAAAGCAGTGACTTGCTTGAGGTCTCCCCCAAACCCCTCCAAACACCTTTAAAAAATGGCTCTAATGAAATTCTAGAGCAGCAGAACTCACAAAAAGACAGAGTGAAACAAATTTCCAGCTCAAGAGAACCTGAATGGTTGAGTGGAAAGGTCTATTGTGCTGGGCTGGGAGAGGAGAACAGTTCAGCGTGGGCCATGCAGGCAAAGACAGGGCCTCAGTGAACCTGGAGCACGCCCAGGGGACTGAATCAAGGGAAGCTATGGTAGTTTCCAGACTTCTCAACCCACAAACACCAAAGACAACTTAGAAGGTCAGTAGGAAAGGTCTGTTGGACTGTAGTGAGAGAGGAGCTTGGTCTCCGTCCCCCTCTGGGTGCAGCCTTGGGGTGGCAGCTGCTTCCTGAGCTCTAGGCCCACAGACTGAGGGGGAATCAAGCATCTGATCAGAGGGGGATTGCAGGGATCTCTTTGCTGGTGCTGAGGCAAGATTCTCTTGCTTTGCCTGGGCTTGGATCTGGGTCGTAGTACTGAGTGGCAGTCCTGTGGCAAGGAGGAGCACTGATGTGGTGAAGCTTGTGATGGTGAAGAGAGAATCCTCCTCACAGTTCCAAGGCAGAAAACAGTGCTTGTGGTCACTCATAGACCAGGAAAGGAATAAACACCTTGCCTCTGATCACACCACCTTGAAAGAACTGAAAATTTACAGGTCCCTAGAAGTATCTCTGAAAACAGCTGCACAAAACCCCTGAAGCTTCTCCATACTGGAAGCAGACCTCTACTTTAACAAAGACTTTAAAACTCAAGTAATTGGCTGGGAACATGAGCAAACAGTGCAAAAAAAAAGCCAGACCACAGAATCTTACTTTGGTGACAAAGAAGATGAAAACATACAACCAGAAGAAGACAACAAAGTCAAAGTTCCTACATCCAAAGCCTCCAAGAAAAATATGGATTAGTCCCAGGCCATGGAAGAGCTCAAAAGGGATTTTGAAATTCAAGTAAGAGAAGTGGAAGAAAAACTGGGAAAAGAAATGAGTGTGATACAAGAAAATCATGAAAAATTCAAATGGCAAAAGAGGTCCAAAAAGCCAATGAAGAGAAGAATGCCTTCAAAAGCAGAATTGGCCAAATGGAAAAGGAAGTCCAAAAGCTCACTAAAGAAAATATATCCTTAAAAATTAGAATGGAGCAAATGGAAGCTAATGACTTTATGAGAAATCAAGAAATTGTAAAATAAAACCAAAAGTATGAAAAAAAAATAGAAGACAATGTGAAATATCTCACTGGAAAAACAACTAACCTGGAAAATAGATCCAGGAGAAAGAATTTAAAAATTATTGGACTATCTGAAAGCCATGATCAAAATAAGAGCTTAGACATCATCTTTCTAGAAATTATCAAGGAAAACTGCCCTGATATTCTAGAACCAGAGGGCAAAACAGAAATGGAAAGAATCCACTGATCACCTCCTGAAAGAGATCACCAAAGGAAAACTCCTAGGAATATTATAGCCAAATTCCAGAGTTCCCAGGTCAAGGTGAAAATATTGCAAGCAGCCAAAAAGAATTCAAGTATTGTGGAAACACAATCAGGATAACACAAGATTTAGCAGTTTCTACATTAAGGGTCTGGAAGGCATGGAGTATGATATTCCAGAGGGCAAAGGAGCTAGGATTAAAACCAAGAATCACCTACCCAGCAAAACTGAGTATAATCTTTCAGGGAAAAAAATGGAAATTCAATGAGATAGAGGACTTTAAAGCATTCTTGATGAAAAGACCAGAGCTAAATATAAAATTTGACTTTCAAATACAAGACTCAAGTGAACATGAAGAGGTAAACAGGAAAGAGAAATCATAAGAGACTTATTAAGGTTGAACTGTTTACATTCTTGCAGGGAAGGATGATATTTGTAACTCATGAGAACTTTGTCAGTATTAGGGTAGTTGGAGGGGAAAAATTATATGTATGTATGTATGTATAGATAGACATGGATAGATATAGATAGATAGATAGATAGATAGATAGATAGATAGATAGATAGATAGATGGCACAGAGTGAGTTGAAGATGAAGGAGTGATATCTAAAAATAAAATTAAGGGGTGAGAGAGGATTATACTGGAAAAAGTAGAAAGGGAGAGGTAGAATAGGGTAAATTATCTCACATAAAACAGACAAGAAAAAGCTTTTACAGTGAAGGTGAAGAGGGGGAAGGTGAGAGGGAATGAGTGAGTCTCATTCTCATCTGATTTGGCTTAAGGAGGGAATAACATACACACTAAATTGGGTATGGAAATCTATCTTACCATACAGGAAAATAGGGAGGTAGGGGATAAGAGAGGGGAGGATGATAGAAGGGAGAGCAGACTTGGGGAGGGGGTAATCAGAAGCAAACACTTCTGAGGAGGGACAGGATTAAAAGAGAAAATAAATGGGGGGGCGGGATAGGATGAAGGCAAATATAGTTAGTTTTTCACAACATGACTACAATGGAAGTGTTTTGCGTGACTACATATGTATAACCTGTTTGGAGTTGCTTGAGTTCTCAATGAGGGTGGGTGGGAAGAAGGAAGGGAGAAACTTTGGAACCCAAAGCTTCAAAAACAAACTTTAAAAATTGTTTCCACATGCAACTGAGAAATAAGATATATAGGCAATGGGGTATAGAAATCTATCCTGCCTCACAGGAAAATAGAAAGGGAAGTGGATAAGAGAAGGGGGGAGAGGTGATAGAAGGAAGGGTAAATTAGGGGAAGGGGTATTCAGAATTCACTGTCTTGGGGTGTGGGGAGGGGACAAAATTTGGAACTCAAAATCTTGTGAAAGTGAATGTTGAAAACCAAGAATAAATAAATTAAATGAGTCCCAGAAGAAAGGGGAATATTTATTTAATTGCAATTCCATTTAATGACACTGAAAACAATACCTTTTTAATACTGTTATATGGATATACCAAGAAAATTATTATATACTTAAGTGTTTGTTTATAAATAATAACTACTGGAGTTAGAGGAAGCAGAGTTACTGAAAGTCAGAGTGTTATGGATGTAGACAATTCAAGGTCAACCAAAAATGAAAATAAAAGTAGTTAAGAAATTATAATGTATGTTCATTAAGAATATGATTTGATTCATGAAAACCTTTTATCATCTACTGAAGTCTTCCTCCACTGTCTCTTTAAGGCATGGGGATGAACCTACTTCTTCAAGGCTGTGCCAGAAGACTTAAGCTATCAAGTACAGAAACACTGGAAAGGTTTTCAGAGAAGAGGCTAGAGACTATGTTTTTACTCTGATGGCCAGCCTAGCAAAGTTTGGGATAGTTATCACCAGAAGATTTGTGACTAGGCGATGATTTTTTTTTTTAATGGTGAGAAGGAAAGGAGTGAAAACGTAGGGTTGTTTTCTGAGGTGGGGGGCAGGGGCATAGCAACTCATGGAACTATGCACTAAGACACTGAAAGTCTGTGAACTGCATTGATAGTAGAAGTACTTAAACTCACAAAATCATAGCCAGAAAGTGTTTGTATAGTTTTGCATAAGGCATTCCTGAACCAGAAACATATTCAGTAAACCCTGCCTTAACTAACCAATAGTATATAGGCGATGGAGTGATTGGAATGACTAGATCTAGGCTGGACTATCTGGTAAAGTCTTATGAAAGCGGTTGGTCTGATGCAGTGAAGAAAGGAGGAAAGGGCCACTAAATCCAAGTCTGTTTTTCTTAGCACAAACATAGCTCTCAAAATAAATAATTCCGTCACCTCCAAATCTATTGCAAAGGGAATTTTTATCAACTAAGTTGATATTTCAAGAACTAGGGCTCTTTGAATACCTTTTGGTTGCTATGAGGTTTAATGAATTTATCAACATGACAAAAAAAAGGAAATTATAAATGTTGGAGGGGATGTGGGAAAACTAGGACACTAATGTACTGTTGGTGGAGTTGTGACTTGATCCAGTCATTCTGGAGAGCAATCTGGAACTATGCCCAAAGGGCTATAAAACTGTACATACCTATCCAGCAATACCACTTTATGGTGGCTAAGAATTGGAAATTGAGAGGATGCCCATCAGTTGGGGAATGGTTGAACAAGTTGCGGTGTATGATTGTAACGGAATGTTATTGGGCTATAAGAAATGACAAGTAGGATGATTTCAGAAAAGCCTGGAAAGACTTACATGAACTGATACAAAGTGAAGTATGCAGAAGCAGGAGAACATTGTATACGGTAACAGCAACATTATATGATGAAGAACTGTGGATGCCTTAGCTATTTTCAGCAATGCAATGATCAAGACAATCCCAAAGGGTTCATGATGAAAAGTGCTATCTGCCTCCAGAGAAAGAACTGATGCCTAGACAGAGACTGGGGCATACTATTTTAATCTAATTTTTTTCTTCCTTTCTTTTCCTTCTTGCACAAAATAACCAATATGGAAACGTTTTATATGATTGCACATGTATAACCAAATCAGATTGCTTACCATCTCAGGGAGGGGAGAAGGGAGAGAAGGATGGAATCTGGAGCTCAAAACTTTAAAAAATATGCTTAAATTTTTTTTGTGTGTGATTGGGAAAAAATAATTTTTTAAAAAAGAGTTTATCAGCATAAAGGACTTGAAGATCCAGTAATTAGGGGGAGATCTGGCCTATTATACCAGTTAGATCAAGTAATTCCTAACAGTTATTTTATTAACCATTAGTCTGATTTCACAGCTAACAAGGCTGAAATAATTAAATTAATCCCCAAACAAAAAGTAATGCTGTACAGATACCATTCATTATTTGTAGGGGAGTATAATACAGGGTGTCCAAAAAGTCCCAAAAGATTTAATAGCTTAAAAGTGTACCAGTTCTAAAAAGCCCTACATATCCTGCCAAACTGACAGTGGCAAATAATGAAAGCATTTTTTGTTTACGTTGGAATGCATCACGTCCTGGAAGCTATCATTAATTAAGTAATAGAGCCAACACAAATGAGGTATAGAATTCAATTTTTATTTAGAACCTACTAAATACAAGACACTGGGTTAGGAACTAGGCCTTTTCTGCTATTAATCCCAAAGTTGGAGTCTAACACTCAAATTTCTGCATTATCCATGTAAGTGGAGAAGGTTCCATCTACTTTCATTTGTTAAGTTCAGCTGTTAATGTAGACCTCCAAAGATGCCATCACCTTTTTTTTTTTAAACAAAGTTTGTTAAATAGGAAAGCAGGAGAAAAGAAAAAGTAAAGGAAGGCCTAAAAAAGGGCAGAATAACAGAAAAATACTGAAATTGAAACAAAGACTTAACTTAAATTCTGGGACACAATGTTGCTTAGACACTTGGCAAGCTTGTTTAACATTGAGACATTCTGAAGCACCTGATAGCCTGAGACACAAGAACATAGTTTGAGCCTGTACTTGCACATGGCTCTCTAATCATACCAGAACACAACACACAAAAGTGAAGTTACTTCAACATTTTGTGACAAATTCACAATGCTGTCCAACAGTACTCTCATATGAATTTGCCAAAAATGTTTGAGATCTGCTGTGCTTAAAAAGATTTTTATAAAACTCAAGAATCACTCATCATGCTCCTGTTTCTTATCTGTATGAATATAAATACCCGTGGGCAAGCAATTATATCTTGGGGGAGGGTACTGCTTTTTATTACAACTGTTATCAGAAAACTAATTCAGTGACCAATGTATAGGCTACCAGGAAAAAAACTGCATATAAGCATATGCAGTCTCTCATTCCTGACCCTACCAGGGGTGTGGAACCTGCAGCCTTGAGGCCACATGTGGCCTTCTAGGTCCTTGGGTGTGGCCTTTTGACTGAGTCCAAGTTTTTTAGAACAAATACTTTTATTAACGGGATTTGAGGGGAATCTAGGTGGTACAGTGTATAGAGCACCGGCCTTGGAGTCAGAAGGGCCTGAGTTCAAATCAGGCCTCAGACAGATGATACTCACTAGCTATGTGACCCTGGGCAAGTCACTTAACCCTGACTGCCTTGCAAAAAAGAAAAAAAAGGGGGGGATTTGTTCTGTAAACCTTGGATTTAAAGGGCTGCACTAGAGGACTTAGAAGTTCACATGTGGCCTTGAGGCCTCAGGTTCCCCACCTTTGAGGGCCTATATTCTTAAAAAAACAATATAATTAAACTTCTTAGATATAAGTACTTGTCCCTAATACTGTTAAAATCATTAGAATTAAGTGCCTAAAAGGCAAAGAATTTGTTACTGGCCCAAAGTAAGTCAGTTATATATATGCTAAATACATCAATGTCAACTTGGCTTCCTATAGATCTTGGATAACTTGTCTAGTTCCCGCTAGATTTTTTGACATAACTTGCTAATTTTATGCACAGTTTTATGATTGTTGATTACAGATGATAGATCATAAAGGGAAAAAATAAAAACCCTTGATGATTTGCCTTAATTGGACTACCCGCATTAAAAAAAACTCCAGCAGCTCTCTATTACTTGCAGGATCAAATACAAAATCTTGTTTGACTTTTAAAACCTTCTACAGCCTGGCACCTTCCTATCTTTTTAATTTTCTTATACTTTACTTTCCTCTACCTACTCTATGACCCAGGAAAGCCTTTCCTGGTCCCCTAGCTGCTAGTACACTTTCCCAAACTACCTTATATTTAACTGCTTTGCCTAAATTTGCATTCACTTTATATTTATGCCTACATATATTTGGGTACCTGACTAACTCTGGCCCCGCTCTCTTCTACCCAGGCCTATTATATCTTCCCCTCCGGGTTTTCTGAGGTTGGGAGGTTTCTCTTCTGCCAGCTGTTGGCTTAAGTGTCTGCTGCTGGCTCAAGCCCCCACTTGCTATGTTCCCCACCCTATTTGTTAGTCTAGTGACCATGGCCTTTACTTCCTTTTAACCACTTTAGGTCAGATTAGCTTTTACAAAGATATATTTACTTCAAAGGTAATGCAAACACAAACACACAAACATTTTCCCCAAGATTTTAGGGGCATAATTTCCACTACACCACCTAGGTCTGGGGCTGAGGAGAAGGGAATTTAGTATCAAAATTTAACTTAGTTGTTACACAGCATTGGTCCCATAAAGTTTGAATCCAGCTGGGTTAGGGCTGGGCTCCTAATGGTCATTTCCAAAAGCTTCTCCTTGCTGGAGAACAAGGGCATTAATGCAGCAAAACTGAATTCTGGAACAGAGGTGCTGAGAAGTCCTCTGGACCTTTTGAACTCACACAGTTATAGGTTCCCCTCCCTTTTCTAGTTGTTAAGCTTCCCCAGGGGTACTAAGGCCAAGAAACTACAACTGAAGCTGAAAGAACTTTCTGAATGCCGTTACAATCAAAAAGCCTGCTCTTCAACACACGGTTAGCCAACTGAAATCAGTTACAGAATGTCTGTGCATGCTCCACAGTCTGTCTATATCATAATGATTTTCTGGAACCAGTTCTCTACTCTCTCCCATGCAGAGAAATGCCATCTCAGGGCATCAAGACATATTTCAGACCCCCATTACATTTTTATATGTACTTGCATCCCCAGTCTGGCACATAGTAGGTCCACAGTTAGTTTTTGTTGATTGGTTGATTGATTAGAATAGTCTTACTAAAGAAGGTATCAACAGCTTTCCTGGGATATTTTTCAATTAACTTGGACCTTATAAGGATGAGTCAATTATTACATTTGGATCTAGCCTTTAGTACCAAATCACCTAAAAGCTAGAGAATACACCTTTTCTTTGGGGTGGGGGGAGAGGAAGTGTCACTATAGATCCTAGATTATGTGGTGCCACTGAAATCTTGTAGAAGTTTTAGGGTTAGAACAGGGGTAGGGAACATTCAGCCTCAAGACAAACATGTGGCCCTCTAGGTCCTCAAGTGGGGCCAGCCCTTCGACTGAATCCAAACTTCACAGAACAAATCCCCTTAATTCAGTCAAAAGGCCGTACCCAAGGACCTAGAGGGCCACATGTAACCTCAAGGATGACACAGGCTCCTTTCCCCTGGGTTAGAAGATCCTCCTGACCCCATTCCTTAGGATGACAAATTACATGATTAATTAGACAGAACCCTACACTTTTACCTAGAACTAAGAGTGGAGAGGGTGTTCAATAGGGATACCTGTGGAATTAAAGCCACTTATAAGCTATTAGCATATGTTGTGCTCAATTTTTAAAAAAATTCCTTTCCTAGAAAAATCACATTATTTTAGACATACTTGCATGCAGAATCCAGGAATTAAATTTGTAAGAATGCACAGCCAAGAAATGATCTGGTTCCCTGGAAATGACTTGAAAAGATACTAAGTACATTTATTACAAACCAGACTACACAGTATAACCCAACAAAGTGGCTTACTCCCCTTGGTATGCCCCTCCCAGGATAAGCTCTTCTCTTCTAATCTCATCACCATTCTGCTACCTCAAGCCTCAAATGACACCACCTTCCTCAGTCTGCCCTCCCCTCTGGAAAGCTGAAGACTGTAATACCAAAATCCTTCTGATGCCTTCCTTTATAGAGGGCAGAAACTGGACTTTTTGGCTTACCCCACTTAGCATTTATTGCTCTTATTGGTTTCAACTCCACAAAACAAGATGCCCCTGTGCCAGGTACTCACCTGGTGGGTGTTCCCCCCCCTCTTGATTGTGAGCTCCTTGAGGGCAGGGACCATAATTCTTTTTATTCACTGTATCTCTAGAGTTTAGCACAGTGCCTGGCACATAATAGGTGCTTAATAAATGTTTGTTGGATAAGATCAAAAAGAAGCCCAGCTCAAAATTCTGTAAACTTTGCAGGATCGCTCCAAGGATTATGGTAGACCCCTCCTCAGAATGCTCCCAGTTCCTTTTAAACTTATGCTGCAATAGATAGAGCTCTCTGCCACTTTTGTGCAACATTCAGATTACCCAAAACCATTGCTTCTGACAGTGAATCTGAACCATATGTTTGCCAACTGCATAGTACTAGAATTAACTGGTATTTTATCAGAGAAGCTTCTTACTGATACCATATGAGGTAATGGCCAATTTTTTTGTTTGTTTGTGTACTGGTGGTAGTGAAGAAGTTGATCTTGGCACTATATCAATTGGTTTCCTTCCCAGTAGATTCCTATTGTCCCCATTTTCTATAATTACAGAAAGGAGAAGGTAACAGAAACAATGAAGTATTAAGGCCTTAAATGAAGTACAATAAGAAGGGTTTATACTTCATTACCACTTTATAAAGTATGAAGAAGCTCTAATCAAAATTGATGGAACTAGGGGAGAGCTAACCTTTGGTAGGCCAGGGATTGGCCATGATCCTGGTAGCTTAAAAAAAAAAACCCACAAATTCCTCCTATGGTCAAAGAAGAGACATTTTTTTCCTAAAAATTTAAAGTAAAAAAAAATCCATACAATTAATAAATAAAACTAGGAGCTTTTTTTTTTTGGGAGCAGGGACTTAATAAAACTGATTAGCTAATTTGCTTTTCAGAAAGAAAAATATATTACCAGTATCAAAAATGAGAAAAAGGTGACTATACCACCAATGAAAAAAGAAATAAAATAAATTATTAGTGTAACCCTTGGCTCAAGGGCAAATTATTGGAACTTCATTGGTGGAGATTATTTGATGCCCAGAGCAAAGTTAGGGAAAGAAAAGGAGAGGGGGAGAGTCTGTGTGTCTGGGCTTCCAGCACCAAGACAGAAGACAAGAAATTCCAACCTCTCTTCAGGCCCATGAAGGGAGAAAGACTATAAAGAAGCTGACATGTAGAAAAGGTGGAAACCTCTATCATGTCCCTATTTTCAAGTTGCTACACTAGACACTAGGAAATTTCCCACTGGGTGAGATCTGAGGCTCTCTTTTTGTTGAGTTATTTTGGCTCTCAAAGGGAAAGCTCATTCAACCTAAAATTTTTGGCTTATATTCTCTTATGTATGCTTTCTTTGATTTCTGTTTGCTATTTGGACAAATGGACTTATTTGCTACTTGCTGTGAGAAGAGAGTCAAACTTTGAATATGTAGCTTGGGACTCTGCTTTCCCATTAAAGAATAGTGATCACAATGTACCTTGAACCTAAAAATTACTTTCCTTAGACTAACAATATTTAAGGGAGCAGATAAATAAAATTCTAGCCTGGTACCCCCTCACTCTGATGAGAGAGGAGTAGCTAACCTCCAGCCCCAATCTCCTACTTTTCCTCCTGGCAGGAATCAAAGCTTTCCTTGGAGAAGTGTGGGGAAGGAGGTGCTGGACATATCTTTTCTTGCCTCCTTTCCACTCATATCTAGACAGAACCATGAACACACAACTTACATAAGTAAAAACAAAACAATACTGCACCCACACTCTACCCCTTACATTATCGACTAAATGAAAAAGATGCATATTTACAAAAATATAAAATACTCAGATTAACAAAACATGAAATAGAGGGCTTAAATAATCCAATCTCAAAACAAAAAACTTAAGCCGCAAATGAACTCCCAAAGAAATAAAATCCTAAGCCTAAATGGATTAAAATGAATTCTATCTATACTATTTATTCTATTTAAATAAAAATTAATTCTAACACTACAAAAGTTGTTTGAAAAATAGGAAAAGGGGTCCTATCAAATTTCTTCTATGACCAAAAAAGAGTAACAAAACTAAAAGCAAAAAGAGAGATATTCTTACAAAGGAGTCAGTCAACACAGAAGACAGTTTTGAAGAGTGTAATTCTGGTACCAGAGAAGAGAGCAAGGTATGGGATACATCATACCTAGGAAAAATTTAGTTATCAATTATTTCCTATTAATCCTGTATACAGTTTGTATATACTTGTTATGTCTCCTCCATTAATATATAAGCTATTTGAGAGTAGGAAATGTCTTTTGCCTCTTTTTGTTTCCCTAGTACTTAGCACAGTGCCTGGCACATAGTAGCAGCTTAATAAATATTTATTAATTACTGGACTCTCTGAAAGCCATGATCAAAAGAAGAGCCTAGAAATCATCTTTCAAGAAATTATCAAGGAAAATTGCCCTGATATTTTAGAACCAGAGGGCAAAATAGAAATTGAAAGAATCCACCGATCACCTCCTGAAAGAGATCCCCAAAGGAAAACTCCTAGGAATACTGTAGCCAAATTCCAGAATTCCCAGGTCAAGGTGAAAATATTGCAAGCAGCCAGAAAGAAACAATTCAAGTATTGTGGAAACACAATCAGGATAACACAAGATTTAGCAGTTTCTACATTAAGGGTCTGCAGGGCATGGAGTATGATATTCTGGAGGGCAAAGGAGATAGGACTACAACCAAGAATCACCTACCCAGCAAAACTGAGTATAATCCTTCAGGGTAAAAAAATGGTCATTCAATGAAATAGGAGACTTTCAAGCATTCCTGAGGAAAAGACCAGAGCTGAATATAAAATTTGACTTTCAAATACAAGACTCAAGTGAAACATGGAAGAGGTAAACAGGAAAGAGAAATCATAAGAGACTTATTAAGGTTGAACTGTTTACATTCTTGCAGGGAAGGATGATATTTGTAGCTCATGAGTCCTTTGTCAGTATTAGGGTAGAGGGAGGGAAAAAATTATATGTATGTATACATAGACAGATAGAGGGCACGGGGTGAGTTGAAGATGAAGGGGTCATATCTGGAGAATAAAATTAAGGGGTGAGAGAGGATTATACTGGGAGAAGGAGAAAGGGAGAAGTAGAATGGGGTAAATTATCTCACAAAAAAAACAGAAAAGGAAAGGCTCTTACAGTGGAGGGGAAAGGGGGGAAGGTGAGAGGGAATGAGGGAATCTTATTCTCATAGGATTTGGCTTAAGAAGGGAATAACGTACGCATGGGGTATGGAAATCTGTCTTACCCTACAGGAAAATAAGGGGGGAAGGAGACAAGAGAGCAGGGGGTTGATAGAGGGGAGGGCAGATTGGGGGAGGGGTAATCAAAAGCAAACACTTCTGAGGAGGGACAGGGTCAAAAGAGAGAATAGAATAAAATAGAATAAATGGGGGGTAGGATAGGATGAAGGGAAATATATTTAGTTTTTCGCAACAGGACTACTATGGAAGTGTTTTGCATGACTACACATCTATAACCTGTATTGAGATACTTGCCATTTCAATAAGGGTGGGTGGGGAGGGAGGAAGGGAGAACACCTGTAACCCAAAGTTTTAAAAACATATGTTAAAAATAAAAAATAAAAAAACTAACAAGATTTGCTAAAGTTCTTATTACACAAAAGATCCCTCCATGAACAGAAAAAGAGGACTCAGTTGTAGGCACTAAAGAAGTAATGTATCAAGACTGTCTCTATTCAGACTGATCTGAGCACTCACAAGAAAAACAAGAATATATTCTGTATGTTGTTCACTTTGTACTTACTCCTCATTCACTTTTACCAAAAGTGTAAACATTTGTTAGGCATTATGGAACTGAAACAAGGTGCCTTGTGTTCTCATAAATAACTGCAGCCACAGAGCACACATCATATAGGAAATCAAAGCATAGACAGGCTGTCATATTGAGCAAGCAAGAAATCATTCTTCCTCTATTTTGTCTCTTGAGAAAAAGAGAGCCTTTAAAAGTGTCCCTTAGGCCCATCTGTTATTGATCTTTTGGTTCTCTCTCTTAAGAACTCCCCAGAACCACAAAATAAAGGAAATAATAATTCCTTTCTGGCCACTACAAAGAGCTGAAGCCACCAACTATTTGAACACCTAACAGCAAAAACACAGAGACAGACAGATACCAAAGGGTATCTCAACTGTGACTGAAATAGAATGTGTTCTAAGGAGAAGATATGTTATATATATCAAGGGACTCTACTGTATAATGTAGTGATTTTACTCCTTCAGAGTTCCCTTTTGAATCCCTTTCTAAAAGGCTTCAATAGCAATAAAGTTCAAATCATGTTGAAGACCTATTCATTTTTTGCTTGTTTACTGATAATCAATATAATATTATGTTCTGCTTGAACTTAAAACAAATTAAAAGATTAATTTGGAGTCCATCTGTGAATGTCCATATCTACACTAAGAAAATAATAATAGCTAGCATGGTGATATTCAACCAGGGAACTAGGCGGAAGATTAAACATCATATAACAATCCAGATTCTCTAACAGACAAGAAATGTTAGAATTTTTCCCTAATGCCAGTAAAAATTCACTTTGGTAACATAACAAAGATAAGCAGAACTGGAGAGTATTACTTGGGTAGAGTCATACTTTCTAATGAGTAAGTCTTTTTGATGTGAAAGATGACAAGAGCTTAACAAGGTACTCTCCAGAAATGAGTCACTGGTCCTACTCTAAAAAGACATAGCCTGACCTTATAAAATCAGAAGATACTAAAATTCTTTATCGCTATGGTGGAAAATATCTACGACGGGCCCCTGCCATAGGGGTAAGACATTGAAACTGTGCTTGGAACTTAATTGACTTGGAGGAAGTGGGGGGAGGAGGGTAGGTAATGATGGAGCTGCCTACATAGTTTCCTGGTCATCAGAGAACAAAGCCAGGAGAAGCTGTAGCTAGGTCCAAGGTTTGAACAGAGAACCATTATGTGCAACAAATAGGAAGGGATGTTGTGTTTAGCTCCATCAGTGCTGTATGCTTCTTTTCTGTGCTATCATGGTAAGTAAATCTCCTGTTGAGGCAGATGGTGGAGCATATAGAGAGCTGGGCCTGGAATCAAGAAGACTTGAGTTCAAATCCAGCCTCAGACACTTACTGTGTGAACCTGGGCAAGTCAACTAACCTGTTTGCCTTAGTTTCTTCAACTATGAAATGGGGATAATAATATCTCTCTTGTAGAATTGATGTGAGGATCAAATGAGATACTTGTAAAGCACTTTGTACAGCACCTGGTACATAGTAGATATGGTATAAATGTTTCCATTCTATTCCCCTTTTCAACTATTATTAGATGGATAATAAATATCTCAATTCATTCTAATCTTGAACCTAGATACTAAACCAGTCCTGGCCTCCTTCAACTCCTATCCCTACAACATTTTTTGTTTTGTTTTGATTTTGGTTCAGAATTGTGATCTCATTAGTACAGGGAGCCTCCTGTTAGGAAATGTCCTCTACCAATGCAGATCAGCCACTGTTATACTAAGAGGTGAAAAGGTCACGTGGACAGTATGTATCAGATGGACTTGAATCCAGGTCTTGTTAACTTTGAAGTCAGCTTTCTATCTACTATGCCACAGCATTTCTCATTCCTACTGTAAAGCCCCATTACTTATTATTTCTTATTTGGTTGGACTTGGAAAACAAATAAGTGGAGGTAGAAATCTAGATTTGTTAACGGGTTTATTTAAATAAAAGCACAGCAGGCCATTTCCAAGGGAACTAGACAGTATGAATAGCCAAGAGGGGGATCATCTTTCCTGGCACAATCTAATGGAAAACTAGAGTACCATTAAGTGATGAGAAGATAAGGATCTACCCAGATAAGGCAGAGAATGTCAGGCATCTAACAGATCTCCAAGTACTAATGAAAGTACTTGTTTCTCACTTGAAGGAATCCTAAACACAATGCAAAAGTGGAGGAGGAAAGGGAAAAGAGGACAAACAACAATGAAACAGACTCTTTTTTAATCAATCAGCATTCATTTATTAGTTGTCTACTATGTGTGTCTTGCACTGGGGACACAAAGACAAAAGGAAAACAGTACCTGCCCTCAAGGAGTTTACATTCTGAAGAGAGAAGCGTGTCTATCCACAAACACATATATATACATTTTTATCACATACGCATAAATATACATATGTATATATATCTACATATACATACAACACATATACAAAATAAATAAAAAGATACCCTTGCCAACTACAAGAAAGTTTAACTCAAATAAGCCCTACCCCAATATCTTATGTCAAAGAGATGACCTTAGATTCCACAAAACAATGCCAATGGACAACATATAATTCTAATGGCCCAAAAGAGTTTGTATAGCTTTAAAAGAAGCCTTATTTGCTTCTAGGAAAATATGATCAGATTTAAAACAACACTTCTATTTTGATGTTGCTTATTTTAATCTGAATTTTAATGTATGGAATCTCCAGCTGAGTCAAATATTTGGATCCATTTTTTTGGGAAAAAAGATATGCATTTATTTATGCATGCATATTGGTCTTTTTTTCTTGATCAGGCTTCAGATATAAATAATATTAGTATCAGTACTACTAATTTTGCTAGTCACTGTGTACTTGTAGCAAGAAAGGCTATTTAGCACTGTCAGTGTGGTTCCTGTGACCTAACAGAGCTAGCTACAGAGCAAAGATCATATTATCAAAAGAAAGAATTAGGAAAAATGCTCAATCAGAAATTGACCTCTCTACTCTGTATAAGCAATGTTGGCTACTAAAAGGAAACTGATATTAAAAGGCAAGTTAAAATGGCAACCATCCTTTCCACTGCAAATACACACACACACACACACACACACACACACACACACATTCAATTAGGTGCAGTGGATAGAGTGCTGGGTTAGGAAATCTGGGTTCAAACCCAGCCTCAGACACTTATTAGTTATGTGAACTTGGACAAAACCCTAACCTTTGTTTGCCTCAATTTCCTCAACTGTAAAATAGGGATAATAATATCAACACCTACCTCTCAGGATTGCTGTGAGGATTAAATGAGAGAATATTTGTAAAGTACCTGGCACATAATAAGTGCCATATCAATGATAAGTATTATTGGGGTGTGTGTGTGTGTGTGTGTGTGTGTGTATACACACACACACACACACACACATATATGTATGTATGTATACACATATGTATATGCACATATACAATATACATAAATATAGATTCAAACTACTGAAAGACATAGCTCGCTTTACAGAACAGAATACCTAAAATGCAATTAAAGAATAAGAAATCATGAGGTAACAAGTGAAAGGCAGCAAGGCATAGTGGATAAAGAGCCGGCCTTGGTGTGTGAATGACCAAAGTTAAACTTCCTCCTTCGTTATGTGATGTCACCTTAAGAAAATCATTTAATGTCTCAATGGATCAGGCAACTCTCTAAAATTATAAACTTAGATAACAATTGCTGATCTACATTGGTAGAGAGAATTTCCTTACCCAAGAGTTATTTTATAGTCCAGTGGTGTCAAACAAATGTCTATGTTTTATTGTATTTTTATTTTATTAAGAATTTTCTAATTACATCTTAATCTCACTTGGGAGTTTTGCCTGCTGGCCCATGGGAGGGGAGTTTGATACCTCTGTTCTATACCAATGAAACTACAGATTTCCGCCAAAGCAAATACATAACATATGATATATAAACAGTATTGCTGTACATGTAAAGGAAGATTAACTGGACAGATGGCAGAAGAAGGATACAGGAAAAAATTAAGTATGGCTGCCTGGCAAATTTATGAAGTATTTTCCTACAGGTTTATGGTTGGTTCCCAAAGCAAGGTCATTCTGTAAATAGAGTAATACAACTGATTGAGTTCAATAAAGATTTGATCAAGATACATCTGTTCCAAGACATGTGTGTGTGAGTGTGTTGGAAGCAGACTTGTAATTTCAATGATAAAGGGAACACTCAAAGGAGGAAACTCCCTCTATCAATGAACTTCTCTGCAACTTAAAGCCTTAGAAGGATGTCTAGAGCATAAAGAGGGTGCCCAAAGTCACAGAGCGAACATGTGTTACAGGTGTGACTTGAACTCAGGTCTTTATGGCTTCAAGGTCAGTTTTGACTCTACTACTCCATACAGCCTCCATATATACATATAGATATGGACTGAATAACTTCTAAAACTAAACTAAAAAAGAAAAAAAGGTTTTCTAAGGTCAGTTCCTGAACAGTAACCCAGTTAAATGTTCCAAAGGTTAGTCTAGTTTTAGAGCTGCAACATTATCTGCTGACTTAAGTCTTAAAAGGACTCAATTGCCACTAGAGGGCCACAGGCTGGACTAACTACTGGAAAAGTGGATGTCTAACAACAGTGGTGGTGAGCTGTATTAGTTCACCAGAATCTTGGCTCCAGAAAAGAGAAATATTGACAGCATGCAGCCCTGGAAAGTAGTTAATGCCAGTACTATTTGAGGGCAGAGACTCCCATGTGAGAGAAAACTTTCCACCAATGCCTACTGTTTCTCTACAATCCGTTGCCCCTGCAGTTTAGTTTAGTTTGTTTTGTTTTGTTTGGAGGAAGGGGGTTCTTTTTGCTTTTAAAATCAATCTATGTAGAAACCTGATTAATTCCTAAAGGTTTTCTGTGGGAAATCTCATTATCCCTGAATAAAGTATTTGCTCCACCAGATGAGTTCATTCTATCTGAACTTTTATTTTTTTCTAAATTAATTATTTAAATCACAGAACAACCAAAACTACATCTGAGTAAATAGAATACAAATTTATACATGGGCATATTTGGAGTCAGATTAGTTATCTTGCTTTCCTTTTAAATATATGAAACTACCTTATCTTTCACTTTTCTAACAACACTGTTAGTATCATGAGAATTCTTTCCCTTATTAGATCCCCTCAGACAGAGTAGCCTACCCAACTCAGAAGAATCCTTTTTCCTGACATATCACTAACTTTTTGGTTCTTACATAATTTGAAGCTCTACCTGTAAGCAGATTTTGATAACATCTTTGCTTGGAGCATACTTCCATATAACTTTAACATCCAAAAATATACTTTTCTTCCCTACCAGGTGAAGTAAAATCAACGTCATTTACCAGACTGGACTCAGGACTGAACATAAATGAAGTTACTTTGCCCCCTAGTGGTGACTGCTGACCTTTCATTCTTATTCATCTCTCTTCTCTCTCCCCTCCACCCCCCCCAAGAAATAAATGGACTAAAGCATAAGATCATATATTTACTACTGAAAGGGACCTTAGAGGTCATGTAAGCCATTTTACAAATGAGGAAATTAATACCCAGAGTTAAGTGACTTTCCCATGGCCATACTGATAATATGGTTTGGCCACTAACTTGGAAGCTATTTGTAATTTTATAAAAGTACTTGATGTATGATAGGGATGTATAATAGTCAGACACAGTGGTATTCCTTAATACTGGTTTTGGGGAATAGGCCTAACCCTCATCTTAAACACTAACAATGTTCCATAACTTTTTTTTTTGCTTTTTACTGTTGCAGGTAGGTGTTTATCATTTTTTGCTGTTTCACTTTTTGAGAGAAGGGGAAGCATGATTTTGCATATAGTAAATAAAAGGAAGGGTGATACAGTGACAAAAGCAGAACAGAATCCAGGAGGTCTGGATTATTGTCTAGTCTCTGCAATTAACTAGCTGTATAACCTTGGACAAGTCGCTTCTACCTCTTCATACTCAATACTGCAAACTTAGAGGTTTAGATTAGTTGTTTTCTAAGGTTCCTCGCAGTTCTAACATTTCATGTTTTTACTAAACTACCAGTAGTAACTCATAATTCATAAACATTCAACACAGTAGAATGGGATTCTATTCTTTTCTACATCACAATTTTTCTTTTATTTTCTTTGGGGAAAGGGAGGGATATATGTCTCCAGGATTTCATTCTGAAATCTGAGTTCATGTTTATGTAGAACTTACTATGTTCCAGGCACTGTGCCATTACAGATATTATTTCATTTGATCTTTACAACCACCCTAATAGGTAGGTACTATTATTATCATTTTACAGATAAGGAAACTGAGGCAAAAGAGGCTAAATGACTTACCCAGGGTCACATAACTAGTAAGTATTTGAGGCCTGCTTTGAACTCAGGCCATCCTTACTCTAGGCCCAGTAGTCTATCCACTGTGCCATCCAGCTGCCCCCCTCACATAAAATGGGGATAATTGTACTTATACTTCCAACCTCAAAGGATTACTACATAAAACAAGATATATGAAATACTTATAAACCATAAAGAACTGTGCAAATGTGGGGGGAGTGAGGTGGGGCAGTGGATAGAGCACTGGCCCTGAAGTCAGGAGGTTCTCAGTTCAAATCCAGCCTCAGACCAAACACCTGACACTTACTAGCTGTGTGACCCTGGGCAAGTCACTTAACCCCAACTGACTTAGGAAAAAAAAAAGAACTATATAAATGTAAGATATCAGCATCAGTATTCATTTGGCAATGAACATTGTTTTATAATATCCCTCTTGCTGTTGTACTTAAATGTACGTCTTTCACATTAGTATTTAAATTTTCAATCTCCTCGACTAGACTGTAAGTTCTCTGGCATCAGATGTGGCATCAAGCATAAAGAAGACAAGATGATTCCTGTTCATTCCCTGAGTTCCTAAACTCCCAATAGTCAAGCTTCAGAGTACAAGTTTCTAACCTGTGTGACTATTATAGCCACCAAGGACCTCAATCCATGAATATAGCTTCTGTCTATAGTAACTGGGAAGCAGGAGGAAGCAAGGGATATGCACCATCTGTACAGGGAAAACAGGAGCTACAGGACTGAATTTCTATACAGTTTCTTCAACTCAGGGGGCTATAATCAATTGGAGCTAATGCTGAATACTTGTGACAGGACCTGTTTTGCATTAATAATCTATACTTCTAACAGGACAATGAAAGAAGGCGTAATTAGAGAGCAAATCATTTGTGCCATATGTTGGAAAAAGACTCTTAAAGAATATGCACATTAGAGAGGAAAGGTTAGAAAAAATGGAGAAAAGTAATTAAGTTGGTCCTTTGGGGGCCCTTAATTTGTTACTATATATAACCTTATATGGTAACATATAACCTAGTTCTTTTTGCTTCATTCAACAAATTTTTGCTAAGTGCCTTCTGTGTTAAATATCTCAATGAAAATGGACATTATAAGAGATACAAGGATTAGTAAGACATGGCCCCATTACACAGGGACCTTATAATCTAAAGGGAAAAAAAAGCAAATACACAAATTACTAAAATATAAGGCAGTTTGTGATGAGTGCCATAAAAATGGTACTAAAAAGGAACTATATAGGTATTGGAGAGACTGAGGGGGAGGAAGGTAGTATCTACATGGAGAGATCATGGAAGAGATGGCACTTAAGCAGAGCCCTGAAGGACGTACAAGATTTTAACAAAGGAGAAGAGAAGAAAAGGGTGCAAGCACAAAAAGTGGCACGAGAGGTACAGAGAGTTAGGAGAGTAGGAAATATTTATAAGAAATGGGAAACAGTCCAATTTGGCTCGAATATAGGTTATGTGTAGAAAACAAGGTGAAAAGGAATTTATGATAACAATTCAGGACCAGTTTCTGCCACCAGAAACTACAGAGAAGTTATATAGAGGAGTCTGATTTAGTGATCAATGTAAAGTATGAAAAGAATGCAGATTATGCCATTTTTCAAAGAGATAATTTAAGCCTATCATGGTTCCGCTTAGTCTTAATGCACTATCATCTCTCCTAAATAGCACTAAGTATGGCTTCCAAAATAAAGAGGGAGTCAAATAAAACATCTCATCAATACCTTGATTACATGGATGTTCATCAAACTATACTGACTCCCCCAGAAAACACATTAAGCAGCTCTTTCATCTTATGGAACCTTCTCTAATGAAATCAAAATGCCATTTAGACTCCACAAGTATAAAATTCTTAGCATACACCAAATAAAGATACAGACTAAAAGTTTTAAGCTTAATTCAGAGGTTAGGCAATAATCATTTGACAAGTGCTTATTATGTGTCAGGTACTAAGCACTTTAAAAGAAAGGCAAAAACACAGTCCCTGTTCTTAAGATGCTCACATTCTTTATTTTTGTTTTTGTTTTTTGTTTTTGTGCTAGGCAATGGGGTTAAGTGATTTGTGTAGGGTCACACAGCTAGTTAAGTATCAAGTGTCTGACAGCAGATTTGAACTCAGGTCCTCCTGACTCCAAGGCCAGTGCTGCCCCTGCTCATATTCTTAAAAGAAGAAAACATGCAAATAACTATGTACATAAAAGATGCATACAGTACAAATGGAAGGTAACTACAAATGGATGTATCTACCTATAAGGTGACCTTATTCCTTACATTACTGAGAAGGAAGTCTCTTCTAGCTCAAAGACTGTTGGGGGAGATTCTCAAAGATTATGCTATCCTTGCATTAGGATATTATTATTATTATTTTAGCTCTATAAAGTAATCCTTTGATAATCTGACTGACATGGCAATGAATGAACAATTTGATTTAGGCAGCATTGTCATTTTTATATTGATTTATATATTGACATTGCCCACCTATGAATGATTAAGATCTCCAATTGTTTAGGTCTCCATTAAAGCAAAAAAGTGTTTTGTAGTTGTATTCATATGATTTTTGTGTGTATTTCTTGGTAGGTGGGCTCCCAAATATTTTATATATTCTCTAATTGTTTTGAATGGAATTTTTCTTTCTCTTCCTGCTCAGTTTTGTTAGTAGTATACAGAAAGACTGATGGTTTTGTGGGTTTGTTTATATCCTGCTACTGTGCTGAAGTTATTATGTAAAAGTTTATTAAATAATAAAATTCATAGAGAGCAAGTGTTCCAGAATGTGGAGCATAGGGTCCCCAAGATTTTTTCAGAGGATCCTCTAAGTTAAAATTATTTTTATACTAAGATGTTTTATTTTTGAATATGGTATATATTGATAACTATAACCCACATAAACAAAGGCTCTTTGACAGAGTGTCCTCCTATAATTTTTAAGTGTAAAAAGGGATCCTGAGACCAAAAATTTTGATAACTACTTTTGTGGATGAACAAAAGATCAGAATCTCAAGAGAAATTTAAAAAAAGTAGGAAGGAAGTGGGGCTAGATTTCAAACTATGATCATCAAAATTATTCAGTGCTGTTTAAGAAACATCAAGTTTGACAAAATCTAGGAGGCTTTCCATACCTGGATTGCCCATGTGACTAGGAACCTGCTCATCTTTCCTATGACTTCTGTCTTGTTGGCACTGGTGAATCTTTATTATTATTCTGAAGAATGTGAGAAATTGCTTCCTGCTACTTCTCACAGAGCCCACTTCCACCCAATTGGAGGAAGCCCTGTATTATTGCTGCAGTGATGAAGTGGTCCTTCTTCCTTTCCTTCTCTGTCATGTTTGTCAAATTTCCAACCTCCTTAGACAGGGCTGATTCTTGTTTTGCCTTACTACAGAGAAAGACATAACAACCAAGGACGGTACTAGTTTAGAATACAAGCTCATTTTAGATCACTAAATGGATACATAAAATGTCAACAGAACACCAAAACAATAGATAAAAAAATGAAATTCATATTGAAACATCTTAAGGTTCAGCTGGCAAGAGACCAGATGAGCTGGATAACTTGGTAAATGCAGATAATTGACTGATTTTCTTTAACTTTACATTGAGATATTTTGCATTGGGTAGACTTGCCTTTTACTATACTAGATCCAGAACGCTAATCTGGGCCTCTATTTCAAAGGATGATGCCCATACATCAAAGTTTTTCTTGTCTGACAATGACACATGGGCGTCCTCATACCACAAACACGCTCAAAGAAGCAATACGGAACAATGGATCCAGTGCTGACCTCAGTCAGGAAGACTAAAGTTTAAGTCTTTCCTTTGCCATAAACTGGCTGTATATGTGACCCTGGGCAAACCACTTAACCTCTTAGTGCCTCGGGCAACTAAGATTATATATTATAGATCAGGTGCCAATCTATACTTCAAGAGGGAGTTTCTCAATGGGAAATTTGTCCCAATAGGTCCAGATAAATGTACATACACACAGAGTCTTATCATTCAAATACATTTTAAAAAATAATTGCCCTATTAAAGAAGCTCAAAAAAGTTATTTAACTCAAATATCTGTTCATTTCACTTGCTAAATAAACCATTAAAAAATCACAGAATTCAACAGATTATCTTTTTGCTTAATGTATCATATTCTGATAATGAAGTATTAATATCTATTATAATTCATTACTAGATTTCTGTCAGTTTTTCTTTGATTAGTTTAAGTATTAATTATTTAGGGCATATAAATTCAGTATTTGATTTTCATTATTTTTTAAATTCCTTTTATCACGATATAAATAACATTGTTTATTTCTTTCAATGTTTTCCCAGACTAAATTCGACTTGACTGGATATCACAGCTGCCATATCTGCCTTTCTTGAGCTGGCTGTTGTATGATATGTTCCTTAATCTTTTCAATTTTAATCTGTATTTCTCTTTGCCTTAAATTTCTTGCTTCTAGTATCTATCTCCCAGGGTGACAGAACAGATCAAAAACTGCATTTTTAAAACTTACAGTGCTTAAAGCAAATGTTATTGTTGGGATTATTATTTTAGCTCTCTAGTTTACTCACCCATAATTTAAAGGAGTTGAATTGGATGCTGCCTGAGATTCCCTCTAGCTCTTAATATTTTATGAATTTATCAGTTGGAAAAATAAATCTATAATAAAAGAGGAAGTGCGAAGTTCTTATGTTGATCATAAATTCAGGGCCTCTAGGAGGTGCAGCGGATAGAGCACCAGGCCTGGAGTCAGGAAGATTCCTCTACCTGAGTTCAAATCTGTCCCAAGACACTTACTAGCTATGTGACCCTGGCCAAGTCACTTAACCCTGTTTGCCCAGTTTCCTCATCTGTAAAATGAGCTAAAGAAAGAAATGGCAAACCACTCCAGTATTTTTGTCAAGAAAACTCCAAATGAGTTATTTGAATTAAATGACTGTTAGTTTAACCAAACAAAACTTAACTTCAGTCTTAATAGTCTAAATATATCTACAATCACAAAGGGAACAAAATAACCTCTGCAGGAGGAAGAAATCCTTAAATGTGAAAGCACTGCTTAGTTTCAATACTTCCTTTCCTATTGTAAAAGTGACTTTAGAAAATGATTCTACATGGGAATATCATACTGTATCTGCTGAAATCACTACAGAAAAATATTAGGCTTGTTCAAGGCTCAAATTTCAAAATTTGCTTTTTGTTGCTTTGACATACATTTCCTACAATCCTTTCTGGTAGCTTTATTACTTTAGGTACAGTCTAACTGTCCATAAATGCTACTGGATAGTGCTTTAAACATATTACCCTTAGTGAGCTGAAGCCTGTAAGATCCCAGATTGGGAGACTATCTTCATGAAAATTAGATACTTTCTCTGCAATTTCAGCACAACACTTGATTTCTTTAGAACAGCCTGAAAATTAAATACTAAAAAGAAATGGAAAATAAGTTCATGAAGAAAACTTGGGTCTGAAGCAAAAATGCTAATCATCAAATTATAAATTTCAATGAAAAAGCTAACGGCATTTTAACTATGATGTAGTCAATCTAACATTAATTTCAATCAGGATTCAGGGAAGAGGAAAGAGAAAACAATGTAGATAAAAGTACTTTAAAAATACATTGTAATTTCTCAATAAAATATTACCCAAGGAATATAATTTTGGTCTTTGACAATGTCAAAACTTGTCTTAAAGTTAATTAATGTTGTCCTGGTGATATGATATTTTGAAAGAAAAAATGCTTCTTTCTTGCTAGGAAGGGCATAAAAAGCTATTTTTATTTTCTATCCCTACCATATGCCCTATTCAAGGACCACAGCAGAGAGCATTTACTATCTCATTAAGCAACAGCCTCCCTGTATTGATGGTTATTAGTATTTATAAAGAAAAAAACTGAAGGTAATTCTTCATTTTCACATATAAAATACATTTCAAGTGTCTGGCACTATCCCTGTCACTTAACATGCTTTCTACACAAACAAGCATAAAAATTGTACACCAAAGGGTCTATTTTGCTTCCACTGATATACACATAATGACAATTACTGTACTCAGTGACACATTTAAAGGGCAGGAGAACAGGCTCCTCAATGATGTGTGAGAAAAAGAGTGTAAAGTGTGTCATTTGACTACATTAAAAAAAAATACAGCCAGAAATATAAACACTGGAATCAACATCCTCTGCTTTAGCTATTGTATTTGACTTTTCAGTCTTTTCAGACTACTTTTTGTTTCCCTTTATAATTGTCTTAGCACTCAGACAGCCTAATGATAGCCAACAACATATTAAGCCACTGCTACTTTCTTGTTTCTTTTTTAATGTATTAATCTATTTATTGCAGAAGCAGGATATGCCAAAAAATGAAACAATATTTAGGAAGGGGAAAAATTCATGAAAGAAAAGAACATTTTACTTCTTCACTAAGAAATTTTGAAATTAGGTAATAACAATAATAACTCAATATTTCTTTGGTGTTTTAAGGTGTCCAGAGTACTTTCCATAATGGTCATTTCATTTGATCCTCACAACAATGGTATGAAAGCAGGTACCTCTATATGTAGACTTTAATGTGAAAGATACTGTAAATTTTCAGCTGAATTCTGGAGCCCTATGATAATGGGAAAGAACACACTTTTATCTTTTCTACCTATTTTCCCCAAATAAAAAGTGTAGGAGGAAAACTAGCATCTTCTAGATATTTCATACATAATCTGGGCCTCATAACCCATGTGTTTATGATACCTAGGTATAAAGTAAAAATAATCTAAGAATGTCTGGATTTTGCACCATAATATAACTCAACTGTAACATGCTACTAGAATTTCAGGATTTTATGTCACAAATTTAATTGTAACATGCATAGATAGAAAGCAGCTATAAAAGAGCTCATAAAACTGGAATTATGTATTTATTATGTTAATCATGTTATTTTGTATCTCAAAATTCTTCCCAGCAGGAAAACAATGAAATAGTTTCAATTCTTTCCCCCAAAAGTTGTGGTAAGCAAATAAATGTACTGAATTTTGGTTCAGTGAGCAGTGTACATTGATGGTTATTAGATGTTGATACTCATTTCATCTTGCATGCTAAATGAAAAGACAGATCAATATCAGAAGGTAGTCAAGCTTAATACTGTTCTTATAGCATCATTTGCCCCAGGGCAGAGGTTTGGACAGCTGTTCTATCAAGGGTCACTATTGAATAGGTAAGATTGAATGGAGAGGAAACCTGGGAAATGATTACAGAGCTTAAAATGTTAAGGGTCGGGATTTGTATTTATACTGTTGTATTTACTGTTTTTCATTCATTCTGAAGAGGACCAATGACATTATGGGGTGATGTCTTGACTTGTGGATGAACTGAATTTAAATGAGGCAGAGTTGCACAAATATCAGCCTAACTCTCTTTTTCTAGTCGTTGAAGTCTAGTGGCAAGACAAAAGTCAGCATGACTGGCAATGGCCTGGGATGCAGTGGTGGATGACCTTTGCATCTTTGATGTATGACCAAGCTCTGTGAACTCCACAGCTCTTGCTTCAGCCGATTTCACGATGCTGGAACAAATTGTTTTCATCTGCCCATTTCACTGGGGGAAGTCTTTATATGCTTGGGGTAGACAACCCCCTAATTCACCAATAGGTATGAGGCCTATTGATTACCTTCAACCTAGTCCACCTGCTGAGACAGTTCTACCTGGGTGGGACCACTGTAAGTGCTACAGATTCTTGGAGCCACAGCTGAGAGCTGGGTGAAGGTGGACTCCAAAGGTGGATGAGCAGCCCTGAAAAGAACTCAGCAAGCCCTCACACCAGAGGTGCTAATCCTACCTTAACACCCCCCACACGCCTTTATTTATTATAACTTATTTGGTATTTTAACATTTTGTTTACCTAATTTAGTTCTAAGAATTCCCAAGTTAATGTATGCATTCTTTTCTTATTAATTAAAAAATTTCAATATTCTGTCAGAAAGCAAGATTTTTTTTATTTAACCACTACAATTATACTAGTAAAATATAATAATTTATGTTCTAGTCAAGAAAAAATAAGCTTCTAACATGCATCTAAGGCATAGAAAGTTAATGTGATTTTGATTTACAGAGTTATTTAGTCTTTCTAATTAAGGGTGACCAAATAGTTATACACTACTTGCTAATTCTAGGAAAGATAATCAATCTTTACTAAGAGATGTAGGCAACCATTTGTTTATTTTAAAATACATTGGTTGGTATTTTTTCCTTTTCTAAGTATCATTGTGAACAATAAGATGCAATTATAGAATATGCATAAAGTATTTGTCCAGACAGGAATTAATTTTTTCTTAATTTATGTTACAAGTCAATAAAATTGAATCATTTTAAATGGATGGCTTTTATATAATCATTTATATAACTGTGTTTAATTACTATATTTGTTGCAAACCTAGATGACTTGCCCAGAGTTATATAGCTAGTAACTAGCTAGCCTGAGACCAGATTCTAACTAAGGCTTTCCTGACTCCAAGCCCAGCAAATCTATCAACTGTACCACCTAGCTAGAATCCTCTATCTAGGATTCAGGCAATAAAGAAAAATGAGATTTTACATTGGGGCTAAACTGTTACAGTTACAAAACTCATTCATACCTTTAAAATGCTTAAATGAATGAGAAATTCAAACCAAGGCTCTTCTTTCCTTCACAGCTAAAATTAGAGGATACAATCAATGGAAAAAAGGGTGCGGGGAGGAAGGAGTTGACATATTCCATACATTTCTATTGGTATATAAGCTCCTTGAGGACAGGGATGGTCTTATAGTTGTATCCCCAGTATGTACTATTAGAACATTATATGTGTTTAATAAATTCTTTTTAATTGATTGGTTTCATTGTACAGTACAAAGGACCAATATACAGGAAAAACAATTGGAAGACTTAAACAACAGGTGGACAATGTTAGGCCTCAAACTAACACTGTTGGCGGCCTATGTTTTAAGACTCAGACAAATTCAGATCTCACCCTACCAAGTTTCAGCATTAGATTACTCCCACCGTCCATGCTTTTACTCCTACTCACCTGCTGCTGAATAAAGCTGAAGAAAATCACAAAACCGTTGAGTGGGTGGACCCACTACAAATGTATGGTACATAATCTCAACTGGGCCTGTGCTGGGGCAAGGCGATCCTTATTCAAGTCACTGCTCCACTGACCACTGCACCTTTTCCAAACCTTTGTATCCCTCTTCAAGCATCCCCTCCCATCTTCACTTCTCGGGCCTCCTTTTTGGGGAGAGGCCCAAGCCAGCCAACCTTCATTCCACTCCCAACTCTGCTTCTGACTTTCTGGACTTCAATACCATGCCTCAGCTATATTCTCTTTCTGGAACTTCCCTTAATGCCTAGGATCCCTTGACCCTGGAACATTCATCTTCTCCTGAGGTCTTCTTGCCCTGGAACATCTCCCCATGATGCTGGCCTCTTTTAACCATTGTTAAGTTCCTTCCCAAGGCCTCCTTTTTGGGGAGTTATGTAGGCTGGACAACTTTCATTCTTCTAACTCTGTTTTGGACTTTCCAGACTTTAACAGCTGGCTTTCAGGTACTTTTCTCCTCCCACTTCTTTTCAATTCCCTTTCATGTGTTGTTTTCCTCCATTAGAATGTAAACTCCTTGAAGGCAAAGAGTTCCTTTTTGTACCCTCAGCACTTTGCTGAGTACCTGGCCCATAGTAAGCACCTAATATTTATTGTCTCACCTTCCCTAACCTCTCTCCTGACCTCCAGTCTCAAATCTTCAACTGTCTATTGGACATCTCAAACGGGTTGTCCTGTAGACACCTTAAATTCAAAATAAAAATCTTAATTTTGTCTCCCAAACTCTCCCCTCTTCCATACTTCCCTAGTACTAATGAGAGTACCATTATCCTCTGAGTCTTCCAGGCTCAAAACCTAAGTGTCATCCTCTAACCTCAACTCTTCTATCTTCAACTCTCAATGTCTCTCTGAAATGGGCCCTCGTTACCATGCCTGGCCTATGGCAATAATCTTCTGGTTGGTCTTCCTGCCTTGAATTTCTCCTCACTCCAGTCCATCCTCCAATTAGCTGTTAAATAGATCTTCCTAAAGCACAAGTCTGACCATGTAAACCTCAGTCCTTTATTCAATAAAATCCAGAGCTTTCCTATTACCTCCAGAATCAAATATAAAACCTTCTAGTTTGGCTTTTAAAGCCCATCATAATCTTGTCCTTTTCTACCTTTCTAGTCTTCTTACACCTTATTCCCCTCTATTTACTTTGCCATCCAGTGACACTTGCCTCCTTGCTGTTCCTTGGACAAGTCACTCACCTCCCAACCCCAGGCACGCCTAAAACTCTCTCCCTCCTGAGCTCTTTGAGAACAGAGACTTTTCTTTCTTAAGTGCTTAACACAGTGCTTGGCACATAGTAGGAACTCAATAAATGCTTGCTGACTTTACAGTTTCTTCATGTAATCATACTACATTTATACCATCTAAAACTGGATCTGTTAGCTTTAATTACCTAAAATACATTACCCAAACAGAGAGGATTAGTTATACCCACACACACACACCTACCTTACACTGACTGATACCCACACCCAGGATCTCCAATTTTGAAACAAACAAAAGCCATGGGACTGCCCATGGTGATTTTAGCCAATGGATAAGCTCTACACACTGGGGTAAAAGGTTCTAGTATTCCATTCTGAGAGATTCTGAAGATCTTGTTAATTTTGACTAAAGCCAGAACTGAGGAGGTGGGACTGCCTTTACAAAAGGGACAAGGCAATTTCATCTTTCATGGAATGTCAGAACTGAAAAATACCTCAAAGATTCTTTAGTCTAACTTCCTTAATTTACACAGGATGGGTAACTGGCATTTTCATGACTCATCACGATGAGATTCTAGGTGTGTCTTCTCTCTCGCTGGGAAAAGGGCAATGCTTTTGTGGTCTATCATAGGCTATCTACATTGTAAAATCCATTGTGCAAAGCACGATTTTGCTCATGTAGCAAGACACCTATGGGGCCAACAGAAGTTAAGCATTGATGACTTACTCTAAAAATTCAGAGTATAGATGGAATAAAAGGTATTCCATGGGTATATATTAGAAAGCAACCTTCAGATATAAACTCTGGATAGTTAATGTAATCTAAAATCCATGCTGACAAAACTCCAGCACTTTTAAAAGAAAAAGTCCCAAAGGCAAATTTCTTTCTACAATGCCGATTACAGAATTCTAGTGCCTGAATTCTATCTAGCAGAATACATGTAGATGCAAATTTTAGATGAAAAATTAACTAGTACCATTCATTATTAAAACCTCCTTTTCTCCCCATTGGTGGCAGGGTTTTTTAAAATGAAGTTCTGATATATTAAGTACCACAATCAATTTTCTCAGTATTCTGCTTGTTACTGACATCACTCTAACACAGTAATTAGTTCCCTAGGATTAGTTCCTGAATAGACTAAATACAAAAGCATTTTAGAAATTTGCTTCTTTCCACCCAGTCAACCAAACCAGATAACTAGATTTGAGCTCCAATCTGATTTAATGTGGCCATGGACAAGTCAGCTATCATTTTTGACCCTCAGTTTTCTCATCTGTAAAATAAAAATAATACTTTCACAGTCTACCTCATATCATTGTTGCAGGGAAAGCATTTGCAACTCTTAAAGTGCAATACAAATGTGAGCTGTTTTTCTCATCAACAATCACTTTACTGCCCAGGGCCTCAGTTTCCTGACCAATAAAAATAATTGCCTATTCCATAAGGAGAAAGATTACACAAATTATTAGACAAACACACTTTACAGGACAATATGGCACTAATAATAATAGCTAGCATTTACATAGCCCTTTAAGGTTTGCAAAGTACTTTACAAATATCTCATTTTATCTTCACAACAACCCAGGCAGATAGGCTCTATTATTATTCTTATTTTACAGCTGAGGAAACTTAAACAGAAAGAGGTTAAGTGACTTGCCCAGGGTTGCACAGCTAGTAAGCTTTTGAGGCTAGATTTGATTTCAAGTCTTCTTAAGGCACTGTATCCACTGCCACTTAGCACTAAAAGAAGGCAGAGAACCATCTTGTGATTTTTATCAGTGGAAAGAGTGGAAAGAATATCAGAAGACCTGTTGAGTTCTTGCTCAACCATTGTTTGACCACAGGTTCCTTAAACTGTTCAAGACTTGCTTTCCTTGTATGTAAATTTGGAAAAGAGTTCCATAACAAATTTCACAATGGTCCTCAAATAATATAACATATGAAACCGCCATAAATAAATACTAGCTCATTATCATGATTCTTTTTGTTCTGGTAGCACATATTAGGTAGATAATCCTGGAAAAGTCACTTTCTTGAGATTCTTACCTCATCTGTAAAATGGAGATAATATTTGCACTAACTCATTGGACTGTGGTAAGGAAAGCATTCTGAAGGTCTTAAAATGACACACAAATGTGAGCTATTATTATTACCTTTACACAAGTTGATTTCCCCATTAGAACACAAGTTCTTTGAGGGCAGAGTTTGTTTATCTCTTTCAGGTCTTAGCACAGACCCCACACCTAGTGAAAGCTTAATTAATATTTATGGACAGCTGATTAGCCGATTTCCTAACATTTCCAGTAGCGTGTGTCCCCTCAATAGAGGAACGCTCGTTTCTTATTGATGAGGCCTCCTGTCATATTATAAAAAGCTCCTGTGGCTGTCCAGGTAACCCCGCTTTGGGTGTGCCCGGGTCCTGGGCTGGACAGCAACAGGCGGGCGGCTCCCTGAGCGTCTTTAACCAGCACGGTTTCGGGCCCCGTACGATCAGACGTGGGAAGCGGCTAGCGGCCCTAGAGCCGAACCGGGAAGAAGCGCAAGCCCCTGGACAGCTTCCTGCTCGGACCCAGATTTGCAAGGCTTGCGGAGGTGCCACTGAAAGCCCCCCGGACAAACCAGGGACCCCCGCCCCCCCGGTGGCATCGTTCACTAGCCGGTCGGAGGCTCCCCCCGCCCCATCCTCCCGCTCTCTGCGCTCCTCACCCGCCCCAGCCCAGCCAAGCCCGTCGCCCCGACCGCACCCGGTGCTCCCGGGTCCCGTCACCCCGAGGCCGCAGGGCAACAAGTGTCCCTCCCGGCCCCGCCCCTGCGCGGCCAGCTGCGGCCGCCATCCCTCCGGGAGCCCGGCCAGAGGGGCTGCGGAGCGTGCGGCCCGAGGGGCGCAGGCGGCCCGACGCCCTCCCAGCCCCCGCGGGTGCCCCGCTCGAGCCTCACCCGGCACGGGCTGTCCACAAAGACGCGCGGGTCCAGGTGGCAGGCGATGATGGCGCTGGGCAGGTCCTGCAGGTCGATCTCCTCCATCTCACAGTCAATGAAGCTCCAGTCCCCCCCGCCCTCGTCCCGGGCCTCCGCCCCCTCGAACGGGGAGAAGCGCTGCCGCGTCGCCTCCAAGCCCGGTGGCACCGCCTCCTCCCCTGCCTCCTCCCCTTCCACCGACGCCGCGCCGGCGACGGTAACAACCGCCGCCTCGCTCCGGGACCCCAGCACGCCGCCCTCCATCTCGGGCAGACCGGGACGCCAAGCCGGGCAGGACGAGGCGGGGCCGCGGCGAGTCCTCCCCAAGTAGGGGGGAGCGGAGGCTGGCGAGCAGGAGCGCGGGGAGCGGAGGATGCGAGCCCGGCTCGAGAGCTGGGGGCGGGGGGAGGACGGAGGCTGGCGAGCGCGAGCCTCCGCACCTAGACATTCAGGCAGGGCGCGAGCGCCGCTCCGAGCTCCGGTTCCTTCCCACGGTTACCGCCTCAGGCCGGCTCGCCGTTAACCCCCTCGTTCCCGAGAACAAGCTGCCTCCCGAGCGCAGTCACTCCAGCTTTCCCGGAGCCCGGGCCATCCCCTTCCCCGAAGCCCGAGAACGGCGAATTTGCTTGCGGATTCTTTAAGTCAGGGCGGGAGTTAACGCTTTCTTCTAGGCCGTTCCCCACCGAGAGCCAATAAGATACAAAGGTTCTCGTCACGTGACAGAGAACTCGCGCCGCTTCTGTGAAGCCGCTGGCGCTGCCATGTTGGATTTGGGCGGAGGCCTCTTATTGGAGTCTCGGCAAAGGTGCTAATGGTCCCTCTGAAGAACGCTGGACAGAGACCGGGCGCGGTGGGGAGGTGACGCTGCTTCTGACTGCCCTTGCTCTATTTCACTCGCGTCCTCAGATTTCCGAGTTCTTCCATGCCACAAGCCCTAGAGTTAGATAGTGAGCCGAGGTGTGAAAGTGGGCAAGAGACCCTGGCTCAGCGGTGTGCTGGTAAACGTTTCAACAACCCACTCTTTTCGTGGAGGGTGGGGTGGGAATTGCACACTCACAATCTTAGATTTAATTTGCATTACTAATACTTTCTTTATTACTTTCTTAAGTCTAGATAATAAACGGTATAATAAACCAAACCTTGGTTTGTAGTTTTAGGAGGTGTAAATGTACATACAATTTAACAATTGACTTCCTGGCTCTAGATCCCAACTTGACTGGTACTAAGTTATGAGGACTGATTTTTAATTCGGAAAAATTCTTGCAGAGATTATCCTTGTAAGAATAGTTGTACTATTTGTACGTTAACTTGTAAAATACACCGTGATAACAAGCTGCGGGAAATTCAGCTATACTAAGCAGACGGGCATGGTGGGAAGAGCTGCACGGGGATTCAGATCCTGTCTCTCTCTGTGTCCTGTCACTAGTGTGTCCTGAGGCAAGTGACTTAACTTCTCTGGACCTCAGGTCTAAATGAGGAAGTTGGACCAGGTGATCTCTAACACTTCTTCCTGATACATTGTTTGGTATGAGGGGAAAAATAGCACCCACAATCATTTCAAAACATTGATGGACTAGCAATGTGGAACACCCCCCCCCCAACCTGGTGGCCTGATAGTAGAAATTCTTCAACCACTACTGAAGGAGAAATAAAATATAACAAAGAATTGCAAGGACAATGTAAAGCAAATAGTCTTGGTCACTGTTGTGACAAATATTTGTTGTCTTTGGATAAGAGACACCTGAGTTTTGTCTAAGTGGACTTCCTTAACAATTATGTAAGTAGTTGGTCACCTCCTCAGAACCCTGCCCTTCAAAAGGAATGTTTTCTCATTCTGATAACAAATCTTGCCAGCTTCATGGCAAATATTCTTCCAAAACCCCTCTTTTACCTTAGCTGATTCTCCTTTTTTCTTCTCTCTCACTTGAGAATTGTTAATTTTTCTATCCTAAGCTGCTACAGAATGCTGCTGATTTGTCTGTATACTCTTAAGTGAGCCTGAAAAGTTTAAAAAACCTATATCCTCGAAGCTGAAACTGCTGTCAGCAAACAGTCTTCTATATCATGTTAATACATTTTTCTGACAGCAGTTTGGCCTCCTATCTTTGACCCTCAGTGATCAGGCCCCCTTCCTTCCTCTTCAAGATGTGATTCCTCGAGAATTCCCTGACTTTTGTATTTAAAATCTCTGTTTTATTCATTCAGAAGCAAGGAGATAGGTTTGCTATGTACTGATTCCCAGACTTATTACAAAAACTGTGTGACTGGGGATTCAGATGGGGAACTGCCATTGCTTAGGGCTCAGTTTTCTCATTTGAAAATGACAATGGGAGAGGCTTTGAACTAAATCACCATGATAATTCTACTTGTAGCCAGTTTTTCAAAATGTTTTTACATACATTATGACATTTCTCAGAAAGTTCTATGATTCCAAGTATTTAAGTGTTTGCGATGGAATGGGCACTATGCTAAGTGATGAAGAGGATGAACAAACACATGTAATGAAAGTCAGATTTAAGGCTGTGGTAGAACATACAGTACGAGTTATAATAAAGTGCTAATTTGGATAAAGCCAAATGCCAAAAATACATTTCTGATGTGCCGTTGGGGGGGGGATACACATTACAACCTAGATGAATCAGGCAGCAGCTATCATTATTGGTCTAGCAGAGAAGGTTAAGTCATGCATAGAGTTAGAAAGGCCAAAGTTAGTCGTGGGGGTGAGGTGGGGGGGTGTTCCCTATTAGTCACTGCTAGTATTTGATAGCAATAATAACAATTTAATTTCAGTGAGCCATTTTGAAAATATATATTGTTAATAGTGGAGAGAAGACAAGATAGTATGAGTTGGAATCAAAACAAATGCAACTCATGATTAGAAAAGTAGTTCCAAACCAAACATGTAGTAATGATAAATCAAAAGCATAATCATCCTTAAGATTGTACATTCATCTACTGAAGGCCAGTTGTTGGAGAGGATAAACAAGGGAAGGCTCAAATATAAATGATAAGGATATAGTGATAGCAAACATAAAAATATACCAGTAAATTATTGGCAATAGCAAAAAAAACCTGTCAAAACAAATAATACAGAATTATTTCTATTTTTTTGGGCAGGAAGGCCTCAGTTCAAATTCAACCTCAGCTATGTCCTAGCTGTGTGACCCTGGGCAAGTCACGTAACACTCTTTTCCTCAGTTTCCTCATTATAAAATGAGTTAGAGAAGGAAATGGCAAACCGCTCCAGTACCTTTGCCAAGAAAACCCTAAAAGGGGTCACAAAGAGTCAGACATGACTGAACTACATTTTTATTTATCTTCTACAACCAAGTTTACTAAAAATAAGGTCAAGCTAGCCTGGGAAATAGGGGAGAAGATAAGAGCTAGAGGAAAGGAGGCCATCTCTCTTGAAACTCTAAAGATAGCCTGCAAAATAGATTAGCTACTTAAGAATTAGGATGAAGTGTTCCCTGTTCAGCTATACAGAGCAGTATATGACATGGGATAAATAAAACATAAATGCTTCTATTTTCCCCCAGCTGTACCCCACCCCTTACAGACATTCAGTTTAGGTTTGAGCTGGAAGGGAAGGGAAATATAGAGAAAAGAGAAGAAAGAACAGAGCATAGGAAGTATGCTCTAAAGTAGTTGACTTATATCTAAAATTGGGGAGCCACTCTATCACCAAAAATATCTGGAAGACTTTCCCTCCTAACCTTCTTGCATTTCAGACATTAAAAAAAAGAACTTTTTTTTAAAAAAAAGCTTTTATTAAGCATCTCCATACAGTCCTACTCAGTACCTCATCAAAGAGGTAGAGGTGAATTTGACTCTCAATCAACAAGCATTTATTACATGTCATCCGAGTGCTAGACTAGGCACTATGCTAGGTGTAGAAATACAAACATGAAATGGTCTCTGGCCTCAAGAAGCTTACTTTCTATAAGGGAAAACAATATGAAGGCTTACTATAGCAACTGTATTTGCAGTCAGCATTGGCTGTCCCCAATGTTCAAATTCTCTTTGTCATTTCTACCTCTAGAATCCCTTGTTTCTTTCAAAACTCTACTCAAGTACCACCTTCTAAATGAAGCCTTTCCTGATCCCCCCAACTGCTTGACCATACCCCCGAAATTATCTTGCATTTTCACAAAATTATAATGTATTTATTTTGCATGTGTGATATATACATGCATGTGTGTACACACACACAAGTAATATATAACAGGATGGAAGGGTAAGTTGAGGTTTTAAAGGGCTTTTAAAGCCAGAGGACCCCATATTTTATCCTAAAGTCAATAAGGAGCCATTGGAGTTTATTGAGTAGAGGAGAGACTTGTTCAGACCTGGAGGATGGATTAAAGAGGGAGGAGACTTGAGTCTGTTGCAATAGAAGAGCAGAAGAATAGAAGCAGATTTCATCCAACAGATTGCAGTAGTGCTAAGCACATCCCTTTCTTATCACTCTCTTCTTCATAAATAGGGGAAAGTAAATTGATCATTAAAATGACTAAACAGGATTCCACAGGACTTGGGAAGAAGCATGCTGTCCTCCTGATAGAAAGGTGATGAACTCACAGTGCATACTAGGGCATCTTTTTTGGATGTGGCCAATGCAGGAATATTTATGTGTATGGGGGGGGAGGGTTCAATCTATTTATTTAAAAAAAAATTTTGGTTACATTTTATATTCCAGACTGTCACCCTTCCTCCCCACCCTGCACTAGAAAAGGCCACCATTTGACACAGATTTGTAAATATATGTAAAACCATACTGTGTGTAATTCTACTTATCGGTTCTTTCTCTGGACATGGATAGTGTCTTCCTTCATGGGTCCTTTATAGTTGATTTGAGTATTTATAGCACTCAGAATAACTTGGTTGTTCACAGTTAATTCTTCAAACAATGTTGCTGTTACTATATACCATGTTCTCTTGGATCTGCTCACTTCACATTTCATTATTTTATAGTCTTTCCATGTTTTTCTAAGATCAACCAGGTCATCATTTCTTATAGCATAGTAGTATTCCATTGAAATAATATTCCCCAATTGATGAGCATTCTCTCAATTTACAGTTCATTGCCACTACAAAGAGAGCTGCTATAAATATTTTAGAATTTATAGGTTCTTTTCCTTTTTCCCTGATCAACTTGGGAAACAGACCTAATAATGATATTGCTGGATCAGAGGGTATACACAATGTTGTAGCTCTTTGGGCATAATTCCAGATTGCTCTCCAAAATGGTTGGATCAGTTCACACTGACACACGTGTCCTGATTTTTCCTTATCCCCTCCAACATTTGTAATTTTCTTCTTCAGTCATTTTAGCCAATCTGATAGATATGAGATGATATCTCAGAGTTGTTTTAATTTAATCAATAATGATTTAATTTAATCTAATCAATAATGACTTAAAGCATTTTTATATGACTATATATAGTTTTGATTTCTCCATCAAAAAGCTATGTCTGTTCATATCTTTTGACCATTCATCAATTGGGGAGTGACTCATATTCTTATAAATTTGACAAAATTCTTTTTATGTGAGAAACTGTCTTTAAAATTTTTTCCCCAATTTTTTGCTTTCCTTCTAAACTGGGCTATGGTGGTTTTATTTATACAAAATCTTTTCAATTTAATATAATCAAAATTATCCATTTTGCATTTTGCAATGCTCTAGGTCTCCCCTTTATTCATAAATTCTCCTATCCCTAAGTCTGATGTTCTTCTAGTTTTCTTATGACATCTCCCTTTATATCTAGGCCAGGTATCCATTTTGACCTTATCTTGGTAAATTTTGTAATTGTGCCCAATTTCTGCCAGACTGCTTTTCAGTTTTCCCAACAATTTTTTTTACTAAATAATATATTCTTATTCCAAAAGCTTAAATCTTTATATTTTCAAACACGAGGTTATTATAATCATTTGCTACTATGTATTGAATGTCTTCCACTGATTCACCTTTCTATTTCTTAGCCAGTACCAGATTATTTTGATAATTACTGCCTTATAATATAGTTTAAGATCTGGTACTACTAAACCTCCTCCCTTTACAATTTTTTCATTAATTCCTTTGATATTCTTGACCTTTTGTTCTTCAAATAATTTTATTATTATTTTTTCTAGCACAGTAAAACAATTTTTGGTAGTTTAATTGGGGTGACATTGAATAAGTAGATTAGTTTAGGTAGAATTGTCATTTTTATTATATTGGCTCTGCCCACCCATGAACAATTAATATTTCTCCACTTATTTAAATCTGACTTTATTTGTATAAAAAGTGTTTTTTTATTATTATGTTCATGTAGTTCTTAGGTTTGTCTTGGCAGATGTATTCCCAGGTATTTTACACAGTCTGCAGTTATTTTAAATGGGTTATCTCTTACTATCTCTTCTTTCAGAGTTTTGTTGGTGATATATAGAAGTGTTGATTATTTTGTAGGCTTATTTTATGTCCTGCTAATTTGCTAAAATTATTAATTGTTTCAATTAGCATTTTAGTTGAATCTCTAGAATTTTCTAAGTATATCATCATATTGTCTGCAAAGAGAGATAGTTTTATTACCTCATTGCCCATTCTGATTTCTTCAATTTCTTTTCTTCTCTTATTTCTATTGCTAGCATTTCTAATATAATATTGAATAATATTGGTTATGATGGGCATCCTAGTTTCACTCCTGATCTTATTGGAAAGGCTTGTTGTAGCTTATCCCCATTACAAATAATGCTTATGGTTTTAGATAGATGCTTCTTATAATTTTAAGGAAAAATACATTTATAACTATGCTTTCGGGTATTTTTAATAGGAATGAGCATTGTATTTTGTTAAAAGCTTTTTGTGTCTATTGACATAATCATAGGATTTTTGTTACTTTTGTTATTGATATAATTAATTATGTTAATAGTTTTCCTTATGTTAAACCATTCTGGCATTCCTGGTATAAATATCACTTGTTCACCATGTATAACTTTGTGATATATTGTTGTAGTTTCATGGCTAGTATTTTATTTAGGATTTTTGCATCCATAGTCATTAATGAAATTGTTCTAGAATTTTCTTTCTCTGTTTTTGCTCTTCCTGCTTTAGGACTCAGCACCATGTTTGTTTCGTAAAAGGAGTTTAATAGGACTTCTTTGCCTATTATTACATATAATTTATTTAATATTGGAATTTTTAGATGTTTGATAGAATTCACTTGTAAATCCTTCCAGTCCTGATGTTTTGGGGTTTTTTTTTCTGAGGAAGTTCATTTATGGCCTGTTTGTTTTGTTTTTCTAAAATTGGTTTATTGAGATATTCTATTTCTTCTGTTAATCTAGGCAGTTTATATTTTTGTAAATATTTTTCTATCTCAAATTGTTAAATTTATTGGCATATAATTGGGCAAAATAATTTCTAATAATTGCTTTAATTTCATCTTTATTAACAATATATTCACCCTTTTCATTTTTGGTACTAGTGATTTGGTTTTCTTCTTTATCATACTAACCAATGGTTTATCTATTTTATTGTTGTTTTCATTATTTGTTATCAATTACCAATAACCAACCAATTGTCAAATTTATATCAGTTATCAATATTATCAATGGTTTTCTTAAATTTTATTATTCTCACCTTTAATTTTTAGGTTTCCAGTTTGGTGTTTAAGTGGGGATTTTTAATTTGTTCTTGCATACCCAATTGATTGGTCTGTTTTTTCTCTATTTTATTGATGTAAGCATTTAGAGATATACATTTTCCTCTGATTACTGGTTTTGCTGCATCCCATAAGTTTTGGTATGTTATCTCATTATTATAATTCTCTTTAATAAAATTATGTATTGCTTCTATGACTTGTTCTTTAACCCACCCATTCTTTAAGATTAGGTTATTTAGTCTCCAATTAATTTTTAATCTGTGTTTCCATGGTTCCTTATTAAATAGAAATTTAATACATTATGATCTGAAAAGGATACATTTAATATTTCTATTTTTTAGAAATAGAATTTTATTCATTTAACTGTAAAGTTTTTATGCTCTAATAGATTGTCAGTTTTTATAACTGTACCATGTACTGATGGAAAACAGATGTATTCTTTTCTGTTCCCATTCGGTTCTTTCCAGATATCATTTCTAACTTCTTTAAGATTCTATTCATCTCCTTGACTTTTTGGGTTAAATTTAGCTAGTTCTGAAAAGGAAAGATTTAAGTCCCCCACTATTGTAGTTCTGCTACATACTTGCAACTATAATTCATTTTGCATTTCTTTTAAAAATTTGAATGCCATAGCATTTGGTGCATATAGGTTTAATATTGACTTTATTATTTATGGTTCCTTTTATCATAATGTAGTTTCCCTGTTTATCTCTTTTAATTAAATCTATTTTAGCTTTGTCTGAGATCATGATTACTACCCCTACTTTTTTTTTGTATCAGTTGAGCATAATAAATTCTACTCCAGCCATTTATTTTTACTCTATGTGTATCTCTCATTTTTAAACACGTTTCTTGTAAACAACATAGATTCAGCATTAAAAAACATGGATTCTGGTTTTTAATCCATTCTACTACCATTTTCGTTTTATGAGCGATTTCATCCCATTTACATTCAAAATTATAATTTCTAGTTGTGCATTTCCCTCTATCCTATTTTTTCGTCACTGTTTATTTTCTCCCTCTCTTTTTACCCTATCTCTCCTCAAATGTCTAATTGACTTCTAACCATTGCCTCTCTAATCTGCACCTCTTCTAAGAATCCTTCCCTTATCCTCTCTCCTTACCTTCCTATTACTTTGTAAATTAAGAAGATTTTTATGCACTTCTAAATGTATATTATTCCCTTTTTAACCCAATTCTGATGAGAATAAGGTTTTAGCACTACCAGCCCTTCACCCCTTCCTGCCTCCACTGTAGCAGTTCTTCCATTCACGCCTCATTTGTATGAGATAGATGCTCCATTTTACTTCACTTACCCAGTGTTATTTTTTAGGATCATCCCATCATACTCAACTCAATCCCAACCCTTCTATCTATATATGCTCTTTGAAACTACCAAAGTAATGATAACATTCTTAAGAATTACAGATGACATTTTCTCATATAAGTAAGGATTTTGACCTTATTAAGTCCTTTATAATTGGTCTTTAATGTTTCCTTCTTATGTTTCTCCTGAGTCAAGTAGGTCAAATTTTCCATTTAGTTCTGGTCTTTTCTTCACATATCCCTGAATCTCCTAAAGGAGATTCATTAAATGTCCACTTTTTTTCCCATTCGGGATAACACAGAGCTTTGCTGGGTAAGTTATTCTTGGATGCAAGCCCAGCTCTTTTGCTCTTTAGAATATATTGTTGCATTATCTTTGGTCTTTTAGTGTAGAAATTGTTAAATCTTGTCTTATCCTGACTGCAAGTCTTCAATATTTAAATTGTTTTTTTTCTAGTTGCTTGTACTATTTTCTCCTTAACCAGGGAACTTTAAAACTTAGCTATGATGTTCCTGTGAGTAGGAATGTGTTTTGCTTGACTATACATATTTGTTGCAAGGGTTTTGTATTTCTTTTTTCAGTTGTGGTGGTGGTGGTAGTGTGTATGTATGAATGTGTGTTGGGGGGCTTCAGTGGGAGGGAAAGAAAGCGGATTTTCATCAACTGAAAAAAATAAAATTAAGTTTAAAAAAGATATAAGTTGAATTCAGCTAAGTAAAAACTGCAGAAAATTTCTCTGATAAAGATCTTGGACTTTGACCTTTCCTATATGCATATATATGGAACTTTAACGATAATTGAAAATGGTCAAAGGATGTGAATAGGCAGTTTTTCAAAGGAAGAAATCCAAGGTATCAATAGCCAAATGAAAGAATTCTCCAAAGCACTAATAATTAGAGAAAGGCAAATGAAACAGACTCCGAGGTTCTACCTCATACCCCTCAGGTTGACAAAGATGACAAAAAAGAAAATAAGAAAGTTAGAAGTGCTGCAGGAAAACAGGCACTTTAATATACTATTGGTAGAGCTGTTAAATGGTCTAGCCATTTGGAAAATAATATGCCCCTAAAGTTACTACACTTTGCATGCATTATTGCACATAACAATGCCACAACAAGGCTAATGTCCTAATGAAATCAAGTAAGAAAAGAACTCACACAAAAATCTGTTTAGCAACTCTTTTTTTATAGTATAAGGGACGGGAAACTTAGGTGGGGAGGCATCATTTGGGAAAAGGCTGAACAAATTAAGTTATATCAATGTAATGGAATATCATTTACCATAAGAAATGATGAAATTGATAGTTTCTGAATAACCTGGAAACTGATGCAGAGTAAATTGAACAGAACCAAGAGAATAAATTATGCAGTAATACATTGTAAAAAGAAGCAACTTCAAAAAAAATACTCTGATAAATGTATTGACCAAGAACCGTAATTCCAGAAGACTGATGATGAATACTACCCCTCTCCCCGCCCCTCCCCCCTTTCTAACAGAGACCTGATGGACTCAAGATGTAAAAGGAGGCTCACATTTTTACATGACCAATCTAGGAAGTTTTTTTTTCTTTTTGGTGAGGCAATTGGGATTAAGTGACTTGCTCAGAGTCACACAGCTAGTGAGTGTTATGGGTCTGAGGCCGGATTTGAACTCTGTTCCTCCTGAAATCAGGGCCAGTGCTCTATCCACTGCAACACCTAGATTCCCCTAGAAACAACTATCTATAATGTAGTAGTAGTAAAAAAAAAAAGTAATATAGAGAATATATAGAAACAAATATTTGTAATGTATTAGTAGTAAGAAAAGTTCATAGCCAGAGTCAAGCCCCAATCTCTTGCTCTTACCTACATGCTCCTCAAAAGCAAAGAAAAGAGTTGTGGAATAGAATATTCTCACTGCCTTTGACACTGACACTACCTACTCTTTAACTCTGGACCTACAGTTATCTCTGGATGATCCTTCTAGTCTCTCAGGAATTTAATTCAAAATACTTCCTCACAAAATAAGAGTTAAACTCACTTATCTCACAATATCTTCTTCAGGTTCTCTCAAAAGAATTATAGATAAACTGCCTCTTAGGCTAATCAGACTCCACAGAAGACAATCAACAGTCTTTTTTTCCCTCAGGAAACAGCCATTTAAGCTTAGGTTTCTAATAGTATCTTTGCAAAACCTGCCATCAAGTTAATTGTCAGTTCACCAATAGTTTTCCCTCTTAGAGATACAGTTACATAGTCTCTGTGGGAAGAACCTTTGCTACCTAAATTGAAACATTTGGAATCATAGAAATTTTAGAGTTTGTTGTTCCACAGAATTGTTCCATCCCTTTATTTTACAGATAAAGATTTTACTTTTTTTCCCCTGATATATTCCTGAATTGGCCTCATAGCTGGGATGTTGTGTGATATTATCTGAAAAAGCATTGGAGAATATTCATCAATTTGTAATTTTTGTACACACAGTGTGATTCTGAATTTTAGAAACTGAATTACTAGCACAATGCATGAACATGTTAATCAGTGCAGGTATATAGACTAGATCAAAATGCATCTTTTTTCTTTAAAAGACTTCTACCTTTTTTAGCAAGTGTAGTACAGTAAAAAGAGTTCTTTCAAGGAGAAGTTGTCATTGCCCTCTGCCTATCTAGCAGGGCATTGAGCTCTCTGGCTCCTTCCTCTATTTCCAGAATGCCTATTCACACTGTTAGCAGTATTTGCCCAACTGTCCAAACTTCCTGCTCAAACTTTATCAATCAGCTCACACCTGTGTGTTGTGTGGTTGGGGAGACCCATAGCTAAAGTCTGAAGCCATTCTGGTGGAGGCCCACCCAGAAGGCAGGATCTAATTGCCCTTGAATCGGTATGGGCATAGAATATGGCAGGCCATGGAGGAGGGCACATAAATCCAATTTATCAAGCCCATTTCTTTTAGGAACCTCATCTCTTCTTTCCCTTGCAAATCCCCAGTGGGAAGCTGGTTGCAATAGGAATTCATCTTTCTGAGACTTGGTGCTAATAACTCTCCATCTCAGACACCTAAAAAGTGACAAAGAACATTCCACATCTAAAGTCTCTAAAAAAAGTTAGTTGATGCTGTAAAAGTTAAGTCCTCAGAGAGCTTTCCCAGCCTGTTGAAGTCAGCTGAGCAATTCAGCTCAGCACTGGCTCTATTAGACAACAGGAACCATTGCTCCAGTGACTCATAAAGTTTCTGTTCTGTAGCTTCTTCTACAACCACACTAGCTTCTTGGTGAAGAAGGTCTGCTGCCCACATATCCCCTGCTCCCTTCGATCAGAAAGTCACTCTTCTGGGAGCAGTGATAGGATAAGCCCAGAGCTTTGTTACCACCAGTGAGAATTCCCACCAGGCAAGCTCATGCTGTCTTTTTATACTGGCAGTCCAGCTTCTAAAGGACATTTAACAACAGCTAGGGGATGTAGGACTTGGCATTCTCCTGATTCTCCCACATAGCCTGCTCTAAAACTTACTGAGTTTATTTGCTCTGCCTGATCAGGGGCCTCCTCCCCACCCCATAGAAAAGATTCCCCAAATACAATGAAAAGGGCCCTTGCAACTGGAAGCCATATGGTGAGCTGCCATTTGATCAGCTACACTCCCCAACTGAACCATGACGTGAGCCATGAAGCCATCTCAGCCCATCCAAATTTCTGAAAACCCAAATATTAGAGGTGGGCCTAATGCCAGCAGCCTTTAGGTTTTATGTCAGGACAAAATGAGTCATTCACAAGTCATTGAATAGTTAACAAGGAGGTTTCATTATATAATCTTAAAATTGCAAAGGGCCTCAGAAGTCATGGAGTCTTTTTTTTTCTAATTTTTAAATTTTTTTCCATATGCTTTTGAGTTGAAAATTTTTCTCCCTTTTCCTCCCCCCCATCCTCCCCAAGACTGCATACAAGCTGATATAGGCTTTACATTTACATACCCATTAAACATATTTTCACATTAGTGGAGTTGTAAGTAAAAATTAAAACCAATACAAGGAACTATCAGAAAGATGAAACAAAGAAGTCATGGAGTCTAACCCCTACTTAAATTAATCCTATTTACAACATCCCAGAAAAATTCCACAGTCAAGAAGCAATTATTAAGCACCCGTTATGTGCCAGGCACTGTGCTAAGAACTAAGGGTACAAAGAGAGGCAAAAGACTATCCCAGCTCTCAAGGAGTTTACAATCTAATATATATACACACACACATACTGCATACATGTATACATATAATACATATCTATATCTGCTCTGTATAGTGGTGTTGGGGATCTGTAAGGATGTAGAGGGCCACAGGCTGTTCATGAGGTCCACTGATGGGTGGAGGCCCCTCTCGAGTGTTGACCTATGAGCAAAGGTCGCCTGGTTCTGTGCTCCATTATATGGGTCTTTAACAATCTTTAACTCCCTTAGTTACTGTATGGTCATTAGCAGTTTATCTGTGATTGGAGTCAGATAAGTGCACAGGATGTGCATGCACTGTCAGCACAGCATGATCTTTACGTCATTATAACTTGAGAAGAAGTTCCTGTTGGACTTGTTGGTCAGAAATATTCCCAGACAGGAATGATTTATTGTATAGATGATAAACTTTGCAGTTGTCCTACTACTACCAAACTCTCCTTATTAATGCCCAAGTTTTAACAAGCTTTTCAGTCAACAAGTTTTCAGTCTCATAGATTTATAATTACCTCTGAAAGGGTACAGAGGGTGTCACCCTTTGCTTACTTTGGGTGTATTGTTCTGCAGTCTGCAGGTACACCACCAAAATGTTACAAATTAATCAAGATTCCTTGATAATTTTTAATAAGTTTCATATGACTTTTTATGGATATTAATTACTTTTAGCTTGCCTAATAAATCACCACTAATCGATTATTTTAAGATGAAGTTAAACTACTAGGATAACAGATAGCTAAAACTCAATTCATTTCCCCTTAATTTGTGGGTGCGATATTTCGCATTTACTGAGAGCTGTTATTTTCTCCCTCCCACTGTTTGTGCTTTTTCTATCCATAAAACTGACAAAATACAAAATGAAATCTAATGAACTTGTTTGGGTTCCTTAAAATTCACCTGTTTTTGTTATTGCAAGGAAGTCAGGAAAATTAACAATGTTTTATGACTTCCTAGCCTTTGATAGTTGTTGATTTAAAAGATTGCTTTTTTACTATTCCATTACAAAAAGCTAAAAATGATACATTACATGGATGACATTTTATGTGTTCATCCCAATCCTGAAGTGTTGGAAGAAATCTTGTTAAAAATAAGAAATTTGTTGCAAAGTCATAGGCTTCGAATAGACCCAGAAAAAATTCAAAAACATCCCCCATATCAATATTTAGGCCACCAGATACTTCAAGAAAAAATAGTTCTACATCCTCCAAAAATAGACCTACAAAAGTTGAAAACACTTAATGATTTTCAGAAACTTATGGGAGATATACAGTGGCTTCGGTCACAGATAGGCATTCCAAATTATGAATTTGTACCCTTGTATGATTGCCTTAAGGGTGATCCTCAATTAGATTCACCCCGGATACTGACCCCTGAGGCAAAGCAAACATTGTTGTATATTCAGGAACAAGTAGACGGAGTACACACAAACAGGATTGATAGGCATGAAAGCCTGGAAGCTTCCATATTTAACACCCCAAATTCTCCAACAGCAGTAATGCATCAGAAACAAAGTCTTTTAGAATGGGTATATTTACCATCTCAGCCAAAAAATACTTTAAGTAATTATATGGTCCTAATAGGGGACTTAATACATAAAATTGATAAGAGATGTTTAACATTGTGTGGCACACATCGAGAAGTCATATACCTTCCATTTCCTCAAAAAGCTATAGAAAAGGCAATACAAAAGTTGCCTAATTGGCAAATACATGTAAATTTGATACTTGTTTTTGGAAAACCCCTTAAATATCACACAATCTTTGAGAATTGGCTTTGGATACAACCCACACTTACAACAGCAGGTGAACCCGTACACGGGATTAATGTCTTTACTGATGCCACAAAGATGAATAAGGCATCTATCTGGTGCCCTAAAAGAAAGGAGTTACATGTGATTGAAACACCCTTTATATCCACCAACAGAATGAATTATATGCTGTCTATTGTGCATTTCAAAAATATAAGGAGCCAATGAATATTATCACAGATAGTAAATATGTTGAAGGAATTCTAAAACATCTAGAGACTGCTGTAAAAAAAATACTGGTAACAATATATGTCAGCTGCTTAATGATATACAACTTATGATACAGAATAGGACAGAAAAAGTTTATGTTTTGCATGTTCGTTCCCATACTCTTGCCCCAGGATCAATTTTTTGAAGGTAATGATATTGTTGATACGTCTTTAACAATGAATGTGGAAATAGCAAGGAATAGTAATAATAAATTACTTTTATCTGCTAGGTCTTTAAGAACTTTATATGGCATAACAAAATCACAAGCACGTGAAATTGTTAAACGCTGTGCTACTTATGTGCCCTTTCAACCCCCTTTCCATGTTGATGTCCATAACCCCAAGGGACTTACACCTAACACCTTATGGCAAATGGATGTTACTCATTATTCTCCTTTTGGAAGACAAAAATATGTTCATGTTTCTATTGATACTTATTCAGGCTTTATTTTTGCTACTGCTCAAGAGGGTGAGGCTGTTTGCAATGTTGTTAATCATTTGCTTCATTGTTTTTCCTTCACTGGCCCACCTCAATGCTTAAAGACTGATAATGGTCCTGCATATATTTCACAGGGTTTTAAAAAGTTTTGTACTGAGTTCTCTATTAGTCACACTAGTGGCCTTCCCTATAATCCTTGTGGTCAGGCCATAGTTGAACGCGCCAATTGTACATTGAAGATGGTGCTCCAAAAACAAAAAGGGGGAGCTAAGGGATCCCCTTGGCATCAATTGAACACTGCACTCTACACTATAAATTATTTAAAATTTGATAGTTGTAACCTCTCTCCTGCAATGAAATATCTGGCAGGAAATGACAACAGTACTAATGACACCACTAAATACGGTGACAGTGTCTGGCAGGGCCCAGGGCAAGTGCTAACCTGGCGGTGGAGAACTTTGGGTCAGAACAAAGGATGTCCATATTATCCATTCAGAAGGAACAAGGCAAGCTGAAAAGAACACACAGGCCAGCCAGGAATTGCAGGAGCTGAAAGAATAAGAAGGTGGCACTACAAGAACTTTTAACTAAGCTGTGCCTCTTGTCATTATCATCAGCAGGGATACAGAATACAGCAGCAGCAGAGACAGGAAATACAACATGATGGGCCTTCATGACAAAGCCACCATGACCCAGACTAGTTACATGGGGAGAGACAATACCTGAGGTCATTCTGCAAGGAAATACCTCCACAGGTTTTCGCAAGGTATTTCATTTCATATCACCTAAGAACCGGTTTCAACACACTGTAAAAATGAACTTTACTGGTGTGCCTTTGGTGCCGCCTATTTGTGTTACAAAAGGCAATGACACCAAAAACTCCACGTGTTTACAATTATTTAATGTAACCACCCGTTTTGATGGGAATGTGTTTAATAACATGGCACCCCCTCCTTATACTGTTGTCTTTTTTCAATTTTATAAGGTTACTTACATGGGCGTCTTGGGGTCACAGTGTGTTAATGACATGCCTATCAGACGTCCAAATAATTCAAAGCCATGCTATCATGTGACACCAATTAGCAAGAGCTTAAGGTATCCTCCTTGGTTATCTTATCATACTTCAGAACGTCATTGTGTTGTGTTACAAAAGAATTTTACATTACAATCCTGGAACAATTATACCAGGGAGAAAAACAATCATACTTGGGCTTTTGGCGGGTTTCCATTTCCTCAGTGGGTTTCCCTTCATGACAGAGGGGTTGAAAATCAATTGTGGAAGGTGTGGGCAGCCTTAGGTCCCATAAACATCACGAATTTTCAAGGGACTGTCCATTATAATATGACAATGCGAACTTGTTTGACTGGTAATCATGCATTTATGTGGGGAAGAGCACAGAATGTTAATATAATGTCCATGCATTCAGGGGAATACAATGTCACTTGTATTAACTGCAGGGTGTCTGAATGTATAGGAACCAAGATTAGAGACCAAATTATTTTTGTTATTACACAACAAAAGTTTGCCTTGGTGCCTGTGAAAAGCAAAGATTGTTATGAGTCACATTCTGATCGTATTTTTGGAATAATAGACCAAAGTAATCAATTAGCAGTTGCTAGGAAAAAGAGATGTATTTCATGTGTAGTATTAGGAATTGTTTCACTTATAGCTATCATAACTGCTTCTGTATCTTTATCTCAATCTGTATCTATCGCAAGAAATGAAATAGTTCAAGCTGATTTTATGAGTCAATTAGCTCGCAATGTATCAAAGGGTTTTCAAACACAAGAGGATAGATGATGAATTTTACCATATACTTGAGGGAATGAAGGAAACCATTATCGAAATAGGTGATGAATTGGATATTTTAGAATATAGAACACATTTGAAATGTGATTATAGGTATGAATTCATTTGCCTTACCAATGTTAAATGCAATAAATCCCAATGGGATTGGCAAAGAATATGTAGACATCTAAATGGGCTGTTTGGGAATTCTACTATTGTAGTGGATATTGACGACTTATACAAAATTGCTAAAGATATTGCAAGGGCGGCTGATAAGGATTTGATGCCAGATAAAACTGCCCAACGTATACTTGATTGGATAGATAAAATCCATAATCCTTTTAATAACCTTTGGCATTGGTTTATATCTCTATTGTCTTCTTTATTGCCATTATATTTGATTTTGCTGGCCATGCTGTGTTTTGGACCATGTTTGCTCAGGTGCATAGCTAATCAGATAAAGGACTTTGGGACTGAGCTTCATATGCTCCGTTTCCAGCAAAAACAAAAAGGGGGAATTGTTGGGGATCTGTAAGGATGTAGAGGGCCACAGGCTGTTCATGAGGTCTTACTGATGGGCAGAGGCCCCTCTCAAGTGCTGATCTATGAGCAAAGGTCGCCTGGTTCTGTGCTCCATTATATGGATCTTTAACAATCTTTAACTCCCTTAGTTACTGTATGGTCATTAGCAGTTTATCTGTGATTGGAGTCATATAAGTGCACAGGACGTGCATGCACTGTCCTTAGCACAGCATGTTCTCTACGTCATTGTAACTTGAGCAGAAGTTCCTGTTACTTTACTACTTAAGTGAATGCTTTGTTAAAATTAAACCGAGTTGCTTCCATTTTGTCTCCCACCTCATCAATGTGCATTCGAGATAGAAGGTTAAGCTGGTCTTATCCCTTCAAGGTTAGTATAGGGTCCTTGCTCTTGTGGTGATCTGAGTTAGCTGTGCACAACATAGTGGCACTAGCATCAAGGAGGATTGGGAAAGACCTTGTAGAATGTGGAATTTTAGCTGTGTTCCAGGCCTGTGGGACAGCCAATAAAAATGGACAGAGTTGGTAGGAATGTCTTGTTCAAGAAAAAGAAAGAGGATCAATTTCACTGGATCACAGAGCACATGAGGATGAGTAAGGTATAAGAAGAAATGGGCATGAAAGGCAGGAAGGGGCTAGGTTATGAAGGGCTTTGAATGCCAAAAGGAGGATTTTATATTTTATCATGGATGTGATAGGGAGCCACTGGAACTGATTGAATAGAGGACTGTCATGGTCAGACCTGTGACAGCTGAGTAGAGTTATGTGCAGGAGAAAGGAAAGACCACAAGATCCAGCCTCCAGTGGAAGGTTTTTGGTGTCTTAGAATTAACTACTATTACATTTTACAACAGTTCTAATTTTCCCCATATTGAATTCAAATCTCCCTCCCTGCACTGTCCTTTCAGAACAATTTAATCCCTTCAAACATGTGAAGACAGGTATCATGACTCCTAAGTGCTTCTTGTTTCATTTGATATTTTCTGTCATTAGAGCCATTGTAGACATATTTTTTCTCTCTAGTTCTTGAACATCTTTGTATCTGACCCACCCTTCCCACAATCCATGCCTTCTGGGAGAATGGTTTGCTCATTTTTTCTATCTATATTCCTAGCAGCTAACAAGATGCCTGGTGCAAAATAAGTGCTTCGTAGATGCGTCTTGATGAGTTTTAGCATCTTGGCAAAAACTCTAGGAGAGTCCTTTTTGCTTTTTACAAAGCATACCACCCAGGAGTAACCTATTTAGGAATTATGTTTGTTTCTGTAGAGTCTTTCTACTGAACTCATATTACAAATACTTGTATTCTTTAACTGGAATCTTGTTTCACGGAACGTGAACAGTCAACACTACCACTTAGTGGCTGAAAATGGTACAGGAGAAAAAATGTGAATTAAAAAAGCCAAGTTAAATCAGTAAGCATTTATTAAGTGTACTAACTACCATGGATACAAGGAAAGTCAATTGAGGAGCTTACAGAATAAATGGGAGATATAACACACAAACAACTATGTACAAATAAGATAAATTAGAGGGAAGGGTGACTAGGAAAAGCTAGGATTTTAGCTTAGGCTCATTGGAAACCAGGAAGCCAGGAGGAAGAATATTCAAGGCATGGCAGCCAGTAAAAATGCAGAATTGGATGATGAATATGATAGCATTTGAGGAACAGCAAGGCCAGTTTCACTGGATTTCAAGGTATGTGGAAGGGAGAAAGGTATAAGAGACTGAAATATTAGGAAAAGGCCAAGTTTTAAAAGGCTTTACAAGGCAAAAAGAGGATTTTGATTTGATCTTGGAGGTCACTGGAGTTTTTTGAATTGGGGATTGATGGGGTCAGTCCTGTGCTTTAGGAAGATCATGTTGACAGGTGAGTTGAGGATGGATTGGAGCAGGGAGAGGCCTGAAGCCCAGAAACCAAGCAGGAAACTATTGTAATAGTCAAGGATGAGGTGATGAGGGTTTGCACCAGAGAAATGTCAGAAGAGAGAAGAGGATGTATATAAGAGATGAGATATTGTGAAGGTAGAATTTATAGGGCATGGCAACAGATTGAGTATGAGAGATGAGACAAAAGGAGTAGTAGAGAGTCATACATAGGTCAGTGATGGGGGGAGGTCTTGGTGACTAGTAGAATGTTGACACCATTGACAGTATGATGGATGGATGGATTAAATGAGGTATTTTGAGGATGGGGAAGATAGAGGTATGTTTGTGAGCAACCAAAAAGAAGTCAGTAGACAGGGAGAGATTGAAGATTAGTTCAAGAGTAGGGATAATAGAAGGGGCAGTCTTCTGGAGAAGAAAGAATGGGATGGGATCACTTGTGCATGTGGAGGGATTTGCCTTGTCACAGAGGTCTAGCTCTTCATGTGAGACAATGGTCACGTAAGCAATAGTAGAGGAGAGAAGAAAAAGGAGATCTAGGCAAAGGGCCTCATTTTTTTTTTTAGTGAAATGTGAGGCAAGCTACTCAGTTGAAAGGGTGGGAGAGAGGGAGAACCATAGGAGGTTTAAAGGATATGAAGGTTGAAAAAGACCATCTGATGATTAGTACAGTGAATTGATTAGGGTAGTATGAAAGGATTGTCTTGCAACCATGATGACTCAGTTAATATCATGTAGCTTAAATTTGTAGTGGACCAAGTTAGAAAGGTTTTATAATATTCTCCATCTTTGCTCAGCAACACATAAATAGTAGTGAAGGTAACAGATCGTGGGAGTAATCATAAGCTGAGTTTTGGCAGGGCAGGATTGGCAATAAGATGAAAGGGCAAGGAACACAAGAGAAGAGGATAGTATAAAGTTGCATTATTTTGCCAAAGGGTCAGGGTAGAAAGGGAGGAGATAGTGATGCCTGGGAAAGAACTGAAGCGTAAAGGTACCACATATCACAGTGAGGAGGAAGAAGCAAGTTAGGGGTTGCAAGGTAGAGGGAGAGGTTGAATGACAGCAGATGGAAGAATGATCAGTTAAAGGAATTTCAGAGTTCATGAATGTGGAAGTGGTATATATTTATGGTTGATGATGAGATCAAAGGTATGACCATCTCTGTGTTTAGCTGAGATAGGGTGGAGAAGTAGGTCATAGAAATGAGTAAGTTGAGAAACTGTGAGGTAAGGGTATTTTAGGGAGTACTGATATGTATTCTGAAGTTCCCTAGTATGAGTGAAACAGTTGGGAAGGGGAGAAAGACTATGACTGAATACATTGAGGAAGGAAGGAGAGTATTCTGGATGTCTGTAGACTATAGCAACTAGAATCTTGATTGGGAGATAAAAATGGGTTGAATGAGACTCAGAGGAGGGGGTGTTACTGAGTGATGGTGGTAGAGAAGAGCCTGGATGTGGAAATTGGAAGCAAAGAGTATTTTGACTCACCTACCTATCCAGTGAGTCGAAGGTCTGAGTGAAAATGCAACCATTGGTGGAAAGAAGGGTCTGGGAACCTGAGTCATCAGGAGGGAGCCAGGTCTCAGTGATTGCAAGAAGTTGGAAGGAGTGAGAAAAGAAAATTTCTAATATGAAATCAGGTTTGTTTCCTATAAAGCAAACATTCTACAGAGAGTAGTGTAAAGTCTGGGTAGATCTTCTGTGGTATGTAGAGGGTGGGGTGATTCACATTGGGTCAGTGGGTGATGGGGAACAGTCACTAATGATGGAACAATTACTAATGGTGTCTTTTACCATCCCATGGCTTTTGATTCCAACATGAAGTGATACCCCATATCCCTGACAAAAGGAAGAAGAAAGAGTGACTAGAGGAGAAGCAGCTTAGTGTAGTGAAAATGTACTAGACTAGAAGAATCTTGGTTTCTTTTGAATTTCTCACACTCTGCCATCAAGTAGCTGTGTGTTCTGTGCAATTCACTTTACACTTTGAACCTCAGTTTCTCATCTGTAAAAGAATGACTTGATCTTCAAGGAACAGAGGTGTGCTGGAGCCAGCTCTAACCAGCTTGGGAATCTGTTAAATTTTCAAGTGAGTGTTCGCACCTCAGAAATCTGCAATTGATTCAAATCAGGGCTTGATTTATTATTTTGTTGGTGGTCTAAACTTAATAAAGTGTTGATACTGCAGATTAAACTTAGAAGTGTGTGCATATATGAGAGCAAATTGTTAAATATTTACCAGAACACCCTGTATTGCTTTATAAACATAGCTTGAGCTGAGCTGGAGTGCAGTAGAAGGCTCAGGGAATGAAGTCATCACCAGACTAGAGGCCTGGTAACTGTAGGCTAATAATATCAACTGGCCTTTATACAGCATTTTAAAGTTTGCAAAGGTCCACCCATTATTTTCATGAGGCTCACAAAACCCCTTCTAAGGATTCTTCCAGCTCTACTGTTCTATAAAAAGGAAGGTTGAAGGTCAGTTGGTTATCTGACTACCAAAAACCCTGAACACACACACACACACACACACACACACACACATCCCCAGAGACAGAGAGAGAGACAGAGACAGAGAGAGATAAGTAGGGCTTACTTTATGTAAATAATGTAATTTGAAGGGCATCAGAAGACCCAACTGTTTCAAAATATTTCCACAGCATGGTACTACTTGTAATTAAGTTAAAATCCCCACTATTCTAGTTGCTAGGGGAAGAAAAAGTTATCTTCAAAAGGTTACTTTTTAAGCACACTTTCATTGCCTGGTAGTAGAGAAAGGCCTGCTGACCCTCTCCCATTAGTACAAATTAGTTTATTGGCTAGTTAAGATTTTCAAAGGTACTGAAAAGCTGATCCTGAGATGGTGAAATAAAAAACCGCTCAATTTAAATTTCTCTACTAAAGTCCTACTTCATCATGTCATGGAGGTAACCCTGTGCTCTCGAACCCTAAAACTGCAGAGCACAAGCACTAATAAATTGGACCAAACTGGAAAGGCTTCTAGTGTGACAATTGGCTGTATGTCTGTGGCCCATGAACCAGTCAAGCTAATTTTGAGGTGGCTCATCACTAAAAAGTTGCCATCAATTAAGAAATTCTTATTGGCCACAGCAATTCATAAAGACCTTTTGTTAAAGATAAAGAGGGATTGTAATCTGTAATCTCCTGTGGCATCACCACTACTCTAGTGCAGGCTCTCATCACCTCACACCTTGATTACTGCAATACCCTGCTAGTGGGTCTATCTGCCTCAAGTCTTTCCCCACTCCAGTCTATTCTCCACTCAGCCACTAAAGTGGTTTTCCTAAAATGCAGGTCTGATTATCTCACCCCTGTACTCAGTCAACTCCAGTGGTTTCTTATTGCCTCCAGGAGCAAATACAAAGTGCTCTGTTTGACATTCAAAGCCCTTTATAACCTAGCCCCCTTCTAACTTTCAGGTCTTCCTGCAGTTTACTCCCCAAAACACTCAGATCCAGTGATGCTGGCCTCCCAGGTGTTCCACCAACAAGATATCTATGTCTCTGCTCTGGGCATTCTCCCTGACTGTCCTCCATGCCTGGAATGTTCTTCTTCCTCCCCTCTGACGATTGACATCCCTGGCTTCCTTTAAGTCCCAATTAAAATCCTGCCTTCTATGAGAAGCCTTCCCCAACCCCTCTTCACTATTTCCTACTTTCCTGTAATATAGCTTGTTTTGTAATTTGTTTGCATATTATCTTCTCTATTAGATTGTAACCTCCTTAAGGAGCTTGTGTCCTTTCCCTCCCAGATTTTAGTGCAGTGCCTGGCATGTAGTAGGTATTTAACAAATGTTGAAAGATTGATTGATTGATTGAAGTTATAGGCATGATGAACGTAGAGAAGCATGGGAAGACATATGGATATAAAACAATGTATGCAGTGACTTTTATTGTTGTTCAGTCATTTCAGCTCTTTGTGACTCCATTTGAAGTTTTCCTGACAAAGATACTAGAGTAGTTTGCCATTTCATTTTCCAGCTCATTTTTACAGATGAGAAAACTGAGGCAAATTGAGTTAAGTGACTTGCCCAGGGTCTGAGAATGGGTTTGAACTCAGGTCTTCCTGACTCCAGGCCCAGCACTCTATCCACTGAGCCATCTAGCTGACTCCTACACAGTGACTACAACAGTGTAAATGGAAAGAACAACAGCAAAATAATATAAACTAAATTTTGCAAAATTATGATAACTGAGCTTGATTACAAATAAGAAATATAAGAAGATGCTTCACCCTGCATTTTTGCAGAGGTAAGGGAACATGGGTGTGAAATACTGCATATAATATCAGACTTTTTTGTTATGTTTGTTAATTTTTATGAACATTTTTCCTTCCACTTTTTCCTTCCCCTTTACTTTAAGAATGACTGTCTTATGAGGAATGGGAGGAGGAATACAGTGGGAAGTGTAGGTGATGTAAAGAATAAAATTTCTTTTTAAAAATTAAAAAGAAAATGAATGGCAGAATAGACTAGAAAATAAAACTTAAGAATTTATTGCAGGCAAGTGTAGTGTGTGTAAGTTGTGGAGATCCTTATCTGAACCCACTTACACTGATCAAGTCAGGTCCTTGAAGGCTTCAGGTTACACCTCCTCCTCAGAGTTCTAAGGGCATCCTTGAGGGGGTGGTTATGGTATTCTTCTCTAAATTCATAAGCTTGAGCTCCCATTCTGTTGTGATCTTCCCAGTATTAATTGCTAGTTACAGCTAATGTCTCCCTTATATCTTTGATTGACCCACTAATTACCATCCCAGTATCATTTAATCAATTATCATCAATTAATTTTTTAAAAATTAGTGAGAAAATAAAACAAGATCAGAATTACAAAATATACTTCCCTGAACTGGGGGCATAATCTTCCCTGTACCACCTCAATCTCTTGGGAGAAAAGACTCAAACTTAAAGTAGTTATTATAAAGCATTTGCAACCACTAGTTCATTTCTTAATGCAGCCTAGCCAATGGATTCCCTCACCTGTAGAACCTGATATCTTGGTTGTGGGGTCAATCTGTGGCTGAACTGGATCCCAGTCACTCCTTGGGCCTGTTTGTGGACCAGCCTCCATTTCCTTAGACTCTGGCATGGATTGTGCTTCCTGGACCTGTGGTTGCTATAATTACAAAATTCATAAAACAGGAGTTAATAAAGCATTAATCATCTAAACCTTTTGATCCTCATTAAAAAAAATAGACAAAGAAGACCCAGAAATGATTTAACTCACTTAATCTAGTGTTTATTAGACCCAAAAAGATAAACTGCCTAGGAAAGAACTCCTATTTGAAAAGATTTGGTGGGAAAACTAGAAATCTGTCAGCAACTAGGCTTATACCCACATCTTATATCATATTCCATATTGAATTAAAAATAGATGCATCTTCTAAGTAATAAATAACTTATTCACACATGTTTGAGTCAATTCCCTATATATTTTTGATTTGTGGCTTTTAATAGAGAGACTTGCTTCAAATATCTCCCCCAGTTAACTGTTTCCCTTCTAGTACAACCTGCATTGATTTGTTTTACCAAGAAGTTTTTCAGTGTAATCAAAACTGTCCATTTTATCTTTTGTGATCTCCTCTACCATTTTTTGGTCAAGAATTCTCTGACCCCAAGCAAACAACAAGAATAACAACAATCCTTTAATGTTTTCAAAATACTTTACAAAGTGTCATTTTATTCTCACAACCCTGGGAGGTTGTTGTTTTCAGTCATGTCCTACTCTTTGTAACCACATTTGGGATTTTCTTGGCAAAGATACTGGAGTGGTTTGCTATTTCTTTCTTCAGCTCATTTTACAGATGAGGAAACTGAGGCAAGGTTAAATGACTCACTCTGGGTCACACAGCTAGTAAGTTTCTGAGGCCAGATTTGAACTTAGAAAGATGAATCTTTGTGACTCCAGACCTGACACTGCCCCACCTAGCTGCCCCAACCCTGGAAGGTAAATGCTAATATTTTCCCCATTTTTAAGGTGAGGAAACTGAGGTAGACAAAAGTTAAGTGATTTTCCCAGGATCACACAGCTAGTGTCATATTCTGAATTTGAACTTAGGTCTTCCTGCTTCCAGGTCCAGTATTCTATCCATTGCACTACCACTCCTTCCTTGTTTTTCTAATTTGTTTATGACATGACCTTTTATATCTCAATCTTGTATTCATTTGAAGCTTACTGTGGCATATAGTGTGAAATGCTGGTCAAACCTAATTTCTACTTAACTTCTTTCAAGTTCTCCAAGCAGCTTTAGCCAAATAATGTACCATTACACCAGGAGTTCAAGTCTTTGGGCTTATCAAACACTATTATGGTGTTCATTTGCTTCTGTTTCTTGTGAACCTCATCTGTTTCACTGATCTACTATTATTCTTTGTAGTATAGTTTGAGATCTAATGCTGTCAGGTCCCCCTCCTTTTCATTTTTCTTCATTATTTCTTTTGATATTCCTAACCTTTTGTCCCTCCAGTTGAATTTTATTATTTTTTTCTATCTATATAATGTATTTATTTTTAGAAGTTAGATTTAATTGGCATTGAGTAAATCAATTTAAGTAGTATTGTCATTTTTATTGTGTTTGCATAGCCAAGTGCTGAGTAATTAACATTTCTCCAATTTTTCAGGTAGGTCTATATTTTTATTAGAGTGGTTTGTAGTTATATTTTTGTAGTACCTGTCTGTGTGTTTTAGTAAGTAGATGACAAAAATATTTTTATATATTCTGCAATTATTTTGAATGAAAATTCTTTCTCTCTTCCCATTGGGTTTTAGTGGTAATATACAGAAAAGCTAATGATGTCCCTGTGTTTATTTTATATCCTGCTACTTTATTGAAATTATTGTTTCAATTAGTTTTTAGCTAAAAATTTAGAGAATTTTGCAAAAAGTGATAGTTGTTTCTTCTAGCTTCTTCCTAGGCTTATTTCTTCAATTCATTTTTCTGGTTTTATTGCTATAGCTAACATTTTCAGCATTATATTGAATAATAGTAATGATAATAAATAGCCCTGCTTTTTTTACTCCTTTATCCCTGGTTTTAGGTAGATATTATTTACCATATCAAGGAAAGGTCCATTTATTGCTACACTTTTCAGTGTTTCTGATGGAAATAGATGTTGAGTTTTTCAAAAGCTTTTTTGACATGTATTGATATGATCATGTGATTAGTATTGTATTTTGTATTGATATGATCTTTTATGTTTATATTACTCTAATATTTAAGCAATCCCACATTACTGGTATAAATCCAATCCAGTCATATCACATAGTCTTTTCAGAATGATCCGATAATCACTTTTAATATATTTGTGTCAATATCCATTAGCAGTGAGAAGAAACATATTGTAGTGGAGATATGCCTCTGACACATAAGTTGTGTGACCCTCAGCTAATCATTCTTCCTTTTGGTGCTCCTGATAGCTCTCTAAGTCTGCAAATTGCAGAGAAGGTGCCAACTTTCATTGGAAGGTAGAGTTTCCTCCTCCAGAAGTTTCCTATACCAATGAAGCCACAGGTTCAGACCCTGTCCCTATCCATCAGAGATATCAGTCTATAGTTTTCTTTCTCTAGTTTGTCTTTCTTTGGATCCGGTATTGAGATTACATTTATATCATAGAAAGATCGTGGTAGGATTTCTTCTTTTTCTTACCTTTGTAAACAGTTTATGTAATATTAGAATTAATTGTTCTTTGACTATTTAATATAATTTGCAATAATTTACTTGCAACAGCAGGCAGCTAGATGATGCAGTGGACAGAGGACTGGCCCTGGAGTCATGAGCAACTGAGTTAAAATCTGGCTTCAGATGCTAGCTGTGTGAACCTGGGCTAGTCACTTAACCTCAATTGCCTCCAAAAAATGAGTTTACTTGCAAATTCATCTGGCCCTGACATTTTTTTCTTGTGGCTTATTTAATTTCTTTTTAGGAAATTTGATTATTTAAATTTTCTTCTTATTTATTTGAGTCTTTTATATTATTATAAGTATTCATCTATATCAGCCAGTCTATGATTTTTAATTATCATTTAGTAATCATCAGTGTTTTATCATTTCTAACTTTTCTAAAATTCTATTCAAGTCCTTAACTTCTTTCTTGTTTCCTCCCACCTGCCCGCCATTGTAGTGTGCACAGTTATTCTCAGATTGCTCCTGATGGTCCCATGGAAAGTTAAGCACACACAGATACCCTTTGATTAGTTTTTGCTGCAAGGCATCACTTGGTTGACTCCCTCTGATTAGTTACTAAATTAGAAAAACTGATGATGCAGGGTGCTAAGCTTGGTAGAAGAGCAGACAGCTTCTGACTGGTAGGGCTGGAGAAGAGAAGATGTGACTCCAGTCAAGAGGTGATGGCTTATATCTGAGAAATGCAAGTGATTTCCTCAAGAAAATGTATGACTGAAAAAGCAGTTGGGTCCACCATGTAGTGAGAGTGAGGGATAAAAAATGGTTAGTGGCACTGGTAGCAATGAAATGTTAAAAAAGACCTAGGGCAAGGTCTTTAGCAGGTTGGATAGATTCTCTATGGAGAAATTTGGGAGTTCATGGGAAAGAAATTGCATTCTAGGAGAAGGTGTGGATTAGTCTCAATCTGCACCATTGGTGGAAGGATAAGTTCAGATCCACTGAAGTGTTTTACTATTCCAACTAATTTATTATGTCTGGAAATCTTGAAATGGAGACCATGCCATACAAAGGTTAGCTAACAGAAGGAAATATTTAGTTCAGAGAAGAAAAGACTTAGGGGATATGATGGCTATCTTCAAGGTTTTGAAATGCTGGCACATGGGAGAGGGATTAGATTTATTTATTCATCCACTGAGGGCAGATTTTGCAGATTAAGAGCCAGTACCTTTTGCCTAAAGTAACAAACATGTCTGTTACTTCAACCTTATAAGGAGGGAGAATCGAGGGAGACATAGTGAGACCAGTAAAGCTTGTGTAGACTAGAATGAATTACATGTCAAGGATTTTGTTACTGTCAGGTATATATAATAAGGATGTGAATAAAGACCAATGGCCCTGACAGTTTCACCTAGTTTTTCCTTTCTGCCCCTAGGAAGGTTCATTTGCATGCTAATCCCAGATTAGCATGGGATTGAAGGGAGGGAGTACATTAACCTAGACTTTACATAGCACCTGTGACATTTGTTAGTTGGAATACCCGTATATATTTGGGGGTTGCAGACTGACAATTAGTTTTTTAACAGAAGAGGTTTAACAGGGTGCAACCTCTACACCCCAGTAGATGGTACCAGAGAGCAGCTCAGGAACTATTAGACCATTGGAGATGTCAATGAAAGGGGAGACCCAGTAGGAAATAGCCAGAGAACAATGTGACGACATCACCAAAGAATATTAACAGCTCTATACAGTCAGAGATGTGACATATGTGTGTCATGGTCACATGTTTCCCTATGAATGTACCTTAGCCACACATGTACTCTACGTGGGTTCTGTCTATGCATGTTCCCTAGTCACATATGTTCTCTGCATATATGCCTTCCCCCACTTGTCATATGGTTACCTAGGAAAGAATCTATTTCCTATTGTCAAGGGGGAGATCTTTCCTTATCACTTAATTTATTATGTTGTCTTTTTCTATTTTACTTAGTAAAAGTGCATTCCTTCTGTTCATTTTTTCCTACATATCCTAAATAAAGCTTGCTTTGTATATATTTGTTTACATGTTTATATCCCTCCATTAGACTGTAAACTCCTTGAGATCAGGGAGTATCTTTTGCCTCTTTTTGAATCCCCAGTTCTTAGCCAGTATCTGCCACATAGTAGGTGCTTAAGAAATGTTTTTTGAACCGCTTCTAGGTCTGTATCCCAAAGACATCATAAAAATGGGAAAAGGACCCACATGTACAAACAGCTCTTTCAGTGCTTGCCAAGAATTGGAAATTGAGGGGATGTTCATCAATTGGGGAATGGCTGAACAAGTTGTGGTATATGAATGTAATGAAATATTATTGTGCTATAAGAAATGATGAGCAGGCAGACTGCAGAAAAACCTGGAAAGATTTATATGAACTGAGGCTGAATGAAGTGAGCAGAACCAGGATAGCATCATTGTGTGATGACTAACTTTCATAGACTTGGCTCTTCTCAGCAATGCAAAGATCTAAGACAACTCTAGAAGACTCGTGATGGAAAATGCTATCCCCATCCAGAGGAAGAACTATGGAGTCTGAATGCAGATTGAAGCATACTATTTGATTTCATTTTTTCTTTTGTTGTTTTGTTTCTTCTTTCTCGTGGTTTTTCCCATTGGTTCTAATACTTCTTTACAACATGACTAATGTGAAAATATGTGTAATATGAATGTATATGTAGAGCCTATATCAGATTGCATGCTGTCTGGGGGAGGGAGGAAGGGAGGGGGGGAATTGAAAACTCAAAAGCTAATGGAAGTGAATGTTGAAAACTAAAAATAAATAAATTAAAAATAAAAAAAGAAATGTTTATGGATTGATTAAAACAAACATGTCAGTGGATGGTACTAAGTTTTGGGTTTAAGTGGCTGCTGACCTACACTCACAGTTCTCCCTCTTTTTTAAAAAAAATGAGAACAGATTAAATTTATTCATTTATACAACAAACCTTATAGTGCTTTACATTTTGAAGGAACTTTTAACATGCAATATCTATTCTTTTGCTGCAATCACTTCTTTTATAGGATTTGACATTGAATTCATAAGATTTTGACACATTCTTTAATACTTTGTCATGAAAACACTCTTTTATCACAGAGAATTAAGTGTACCCTTGATGAACAGTCCCTTTTTTTAAAGTTTAGCCTATAAACTTTAAGTGGGACTTAAATCAGGTCATTGAAACATGTTTATCTATATCTTTTGAGTAAATTTCTTTGTGGTACAAAACTGTATTATAGTATTCCATTTCCATTTAGGAATTTCTATAATCCTGGAACAATTTCGCTTCTCAACATGTCAATATATTTTTCAGAGTTCATTGTTCCCCCAAGGAAAGACTTCCAGGCCTATTGGAAGTGAGAAAAAAAATTCCAAACATATTTTGGATAGATGCTTTTCATGGTGATGAAATTGTTCGGTTCTTAAATGCTGATTTGGACTTCATCTGTCAATGGTATAGCCTTGAATGAAAAAAACTTGTTTCACCATTAAAAACTACCTTTTTTCTCCACATTCAATACTTCAGTCTTTTTATTGTATTGCACACGACAAATGATTTTCTTCATAACAATGGTTAAACTGTTTTTTAAAAACTCATCTTCTTGCTGTTCTTCTAGTTTCAAGAATTTTACACCCCACTGCTGAGGAATCAAAAGCAATGCCTCCAGGTTCTACATCCTTTTGATGATTAATTAGGCTTTGCTTTTTGAGGATTGATTAGGCTTTAAAATTAGTTTGTCAGTTTTGTTGTTTTTAATTTCCTTTGGTCTTTGGTGTGACTGATCCTATTCCATTGTGGGTTTTAAAAATTATTATTCATTATTTATAACATTCTTTTTTAAATTTAGTATTTTATTTTCCCCCATTACAAGTAAAAAAATTTTTTAACATTCATTTAAAAACAAGTTTGTGTTCCAAATTCTTTCTTTCTCTCACTCCTCCCCCACCCATTGAGAAAGCAAAGAATATGATACGAATTATACATATGAAATCATGCAAAACATATTTCCGTATCAGTCATGTTACAAAGAAAAAAACAAGCAAAAATTGCATTTACGAAAGTAATTATTGACCATCAGTGACTTACTCTGTGGACTATAGAGAAACCTGAGATACTCAGATTAAATAATGCAAAAATCCCAATACTAGGGAGAAAGTTTTTGTCTTCTTAGATGATCTGGGTAGAAGAGTCTTCTTTCTAAACATTTAACACCTTGTATGTTTCAGATTTGTTAGCTAGGTTATCATATTTGTAGTTGAACTCTTTTTGGTGCTTGGGTATTTGAAGACGTGATACCCACAGTTGGCAATTATCAAAGAACAATATGCCAACTGACCAAACAATTTGGTTGATTATCAGCAAAGCAACAAGGAGGCAAAAAACCATATAAAAATGGGAATTATGAAAGGGTTGATTTTCTCTTAGGTTTTGGTATTTTTTTGAATTTTGATATCCTCTTATTAAGTAATAAGTATTACTATATATATACACAACTGAATAGTTTGTGAGGTTCAGTTTGATGAAATTAGTTTCACAATTAAAATTTAAAAATCAGTAAAAAATGAAATCCTTGTAAATAAATGTCTGAAAAATAATGAAAAAAATCTGCTTAATCACACACACAAAAGAATTTTGCAATAATAGTATTGTGGTACTCTAAGACAGAGAAAAGACAAAGAAAAAAATATATCCCAGCATGAATTCCACCTTGCAGCTAGGCTTCTAGGTGTTACCCTAGCACCCAGATATCTATGCCTTCCCTTCTTAACTTCTATATCAGAAAGGGGCAGAGTCAGAAACTTACTGTCTGCCTTCTGGACCAGCTGGGGCAGAACTTTCTCCTCTTCTTCTCTTTCCTTGGCCAGGAGGCTTAGCCAAAGAGGCAAGCCTGTACCAGTGAGCCACTTCTGGTGATTATAACTGATTGAAATGAAGACAAGCTTGTGATAGGAGGGAACAGACAGAAAGTCTTTTGATTTATTCTGCCTTTGGAAATTTAGCTATGAAACAAATATAGACTAAATAGCTCACTAAACTATGTGCCCAGGTGGTCCCCTTGACCACTAAGCCAGAAGGTGAGAGACTATCTGGCTGTGAGATAGTATTTTATGAAACAAAGAGAGCTGAGCCCACCCCCACTCTCTCTTAAGTATATTAGGATGACATTTTCAGTACTACTCAGCAAAACAATAGAGAACAAACTACCCAAGACCTAACAAAAAACACTTTTGTCCAGTAAAAGATCCATGTAAAAGGAATAGAAAGCTCCAGGGGAAAAATTCTATATCTGTGCAGATGGAAGAGAAAGAAGATAACCTCAGCCACTTGCCTTCACAGTAGAGGGGTAAAAATATACACTACTCTTTGTCTACTCTGGTTGCTAGTATCCGTCATGCCTGTGTTGGATGTTTGGTCTCCTGGAGGGACTCTTTCCTCTCTACCCATCTCCTGGTACCTTCATTGGCAACCCTTCCTCATTTAAAATGAAATTTAGTCTTTAACTCACTTATAAGTAGGTTAAAAAATGATTAGCCTACCAAGCCATTTTAGCAGATTATCACATGTTCAGCATTCATAATAGCAACTCTTTTAAGATTAAATATAAAACAGTTGTTGAAGTGCCTTGGTAAAGGGAGTTTGCTATATCAATTAAATTACATATTTGGAACAAATTTAAAACTGCAAAATATTTCAACTTATAGAGAGAATTCAGGGACTTCTAGCAGCCAAGATGGTAGAGTAAGGTAGGAAATTGCCTGAATTCTCCCAATTTCACCTCAAAACAACATAAAATAGTGCCTCAAAATGAATTCTGAAATGGCAGAACCAACAAAAAGATGGAGTGAAACAATTTTCCAGCCTAAGACAACTCCAAAGGTGGACAGGAAAGGTCTGCCTCACTTGGGTAAAAGGGGACTATAGCCCTGTGCAGCAGCAGCTAGCAGCAGCCACCAGCCATGTCTCCACCCCCCATCCCTACAGGCCTCAGCTCAGCACCAGGTGAGCAACAGCTAGGCCCTTTGTGACACCTATACAGCCACAGTCAAGCAACCTGGGCCTGTGAACCCTGGCATAAGAAGCTTGAGATAGTGCCCTCTCCACTCTAGAAGCAGAGCTCAACTTTAATAGTAATGAACTAGATTGAAAATAATAATAATAAAAAAAGAACCTGACCATAGAAAGTTATTATGGTGACAAGGCAGATCAGAACACAAACTCAGAAGAGAACAACAATATTAAAATGCCTACCTGCAAAGCCTCAAAGAAAAATGTGAATTGGTGTCAGGCCCAAAAAGAACTCTTGGAGGATGCAAAAAGGGTTTTTAAAATCAAATAAGAGAAGTAGAATGAAAAATAGGAAAAGAAGTGAGAGTGATTTAAGAAAATCATGAAAAAAGAGTCAACAGCATCAAGCTATTGCTTGAAGCACAAAAAATGTGAAGATATATAAAAATTTAATGAAGAATTCAGATATCATTAGACCTAAAAGGCACCTTATACATATATAATATTCTCCTTCTTTCTAGGTCAGAAAGCAGGAACAAGATGGGAACTCAGGCTCCCTGATTCCTTATTTAGTGTTCTTTCTGCTATTGTGCTCTACTCAAATGAAATAATATCTGTGAAATGCTTAGCACAGTGTCAGGAACATAATAGGTACTTTATAAATGCTTATTCCCTTATTACCATATGTCTGCACTATTCCACTCTGAAATAAACAAACCTTTTGGAAGAAATTCCTGCTGTTCCACAAAGTATTAAAGGTACTTTGCCCAATGATATTTCAGTATCCTAAAATTTCCTGAGTGCCATTAGGAAACATCACTGCTTCTTCCTCCATTTGAAAAATGGTTTTGTTTCTGTTAAGGCAAGCTGACCCGACCTACCAGTTTTTCCCCAAGCTCTCAATTCACATTTACATCTTGAAGAAGGCCTATAATCCTTCTCTGCCTCATATTATCTTCAAATGTAATGAGACTTAAAGCCCAGTGAAAAGAAGTACACATAAAAGGGTTAAATTCCTTCTGAGGATAGCCAAAAAAAAACCACACACACCAGCAAATCTCACACATTCCATAGGCTATGAAGGCCAAGAGCTGAACCTGTTCTTGAGAGCTAAATGCCACTGATTCTACCCCTGTGATCAAAAGCTTATGTTGTCCATTAAAAGCTTAGGAATATAGGATTTAGATCTGGAAGGGACCTTAGTGATTATCTGGTCCTACTCCTCATTTTAGAAAGTAGAGAATCAAGGGCAAGACAGAGAAGCAAAGGGACTGTCCTGATTCCACAAAAAGTAGCAGGACAGGATTTGAACCCAGACACATCGACAACAAACCCAATATTATTTCCACTGTTTGTGCTGCTAAAATCTCTCATTGTTGATCATCTGCCAAAAAATCTCTTTATAGTGTAATTGGCTACAATAGAAGGGTTTACTCACTTCTGATATATGATCCAACTTCAGTTATATGATACAATCAAGGATAGTATAAAGGTAAAGTCTTGGTGTAAGAAAAGAGGGACCTTGATTTCTCAAGAGCTTATCAATGCCAGTAAAGTATCAGGTGATTAATTTATTCAGCAGCTTTCCTGTAGAATAAGTTACAAACAAAGCTTACTAAAAACAAGATTATTGGCTTAAAGAAAGTTTGAAGGGAGGGTTGAGATTTTTATTTTTCATGGAAAAGGGAGGGGGAAAGTCCATGGTATCTGTGTAGATTTCATGGGAGAGAATTCCAGTGAGTATGTTTTGATAAAGACAGATTAGTCAATAAGAAAGGTCATGAGGAAAATTAGAGTGGGTCAATGAATAGAATGGAGTACAAGATGGATTAGAATTTTAAAAGTTTGTGGCTAAAATTTGAAAGAATAGTAAATTAGCTTTGGTCTTCTATAGCTATGACCTTTCTGTGAAGTAAAACATCAAGTCAAACGTATCCCAAAGGCCCTATGTTAATTCTTAAATGGCTATCCAAATTTTACAAGAGGGCTTTCAAATTTTGATCTTTTCAGCCATAGACAACAACCTGCACATGTTCAGAAGAATATAAAAGGCTGTTTTATGTGTACAAAATGAAGTGACTTCATTCCCAATGGGAGAGCTCCTTCAATCTGTATTGTCTGGGTCATATTCTCCTAGATATATTTTCTCTGGTTTCAGTTTTGCCATCAACTTAAAATCTCCCTTGGAGAAGATTAGGGGGAAAAGAGGCTAGAGAGGTCTATTCTTTGAGCCCCACAACAGCACCCCCATGCTACATGCAGAGGGGTGGAAGCCTTTGCTACACAGGCATTAAGAAAAGGCAAATATTCATGACATGTTGTGAAATTTTTGTACCTACTGAATTTTTCATTTTACTTTCCCCAGTATTAACTTTTGAGTCTTCATGATAACTTTAGGTATAGTACACACCCTAGCTGCAGAATTAACAAACTGTCATGTATATGTACACTGTTAGTATCCATTATTGCTTGTAATACAGATAGCCTGGCAAAGATAAATAAGAGCTTTCTATCCTTACCTGGTTGCTCCTGTGTATTTTCTCCTCCTCCCTGTCCTTTCCATTACACAAACCAGATTTGCATTCTCTAATTCTTACCTCCAACCTAGGTCAATGCCAAAGGAAAAGAGACAGAAGATGGTGAAGGAGGAAGGAAACTCTGCCCTGCTATCACACTTTTGAGGCATTGTCTACTTCCACCACACAACTATAGACTGGGAATGAGAGAGAAGAGGGAGTCACTGAACCACTTCAGGCCCCCAAACTTCGCCAAATCACCTCATTAAATAAAGTGGGGCACCTCCTGAGGATAGTGCATCCCTTGCAAACTTCTTCATTGGGAGCTTTTTCTTTTCCCACTCTTAATTTGTAGGGCCAAGAAAAGAAGATTTGTCTATTCCTTGCTCAGGAAATACTTTTGCTTCCAGAGCAGTCCTCTATCTCCAACCCTCAATAACCTGATCTAGTTATATCATCCTCATTGCTGCCATCTACTGATTTCCAAATCACTCTCCTAATGTTCATAATTACTCTAAAATACTGTCTAATAGTCTTCCTTTCTATGCTGCTGATATCCTTCTAACATCACCCTTCTACTAGAACTGCTCCTTCCCATAATCTATTAATTGCTGAATCTGATGGCCTTTTAAAATGTAACAGCCCTCATGGCAAATCTGGACTGATTGCCTCAAAGGAGGTGTAAGTTGCTGAAGATCCTGGAAATCGTATTTCTTCTAAGACATGAGGAGTTCTTTTAAGATCTTCTAAGACTCTAATTGTGTGATTGGTATTGGATGGTAGAGCTTCTGATGCAGTGGAAGTTTGAGAAAGAGAGAGAGAGAGAGAGAGAGAGAGAGAGAGAGAGAGAGAGAGAGAGAGAGAGAGAGAGAGAGAGAGAGAGAGAAGGCAGGGCAGAGTTAGCTGGATGACATTTTTTAAGGGTCTTGGAAGCCTCTTATTGGCTGGAACCTTTTTCTTGCAGCTTTGTTTATTAAGAGAATCCAGCAAAGAAATATTACATTCAGGCTTTTTGGGAAAAAAATCACCGGAACAGTAGTAAATTTGTTTCTCCCCCCACCTTTTTTTTTTAATTGTTTATTGAGTAGCAGCATCATTAAGGGTTCCTTTGCTATTTCAACATTTTGCCTATTGGGACCTTTACCCTTGACTAAAACTCTTAGCACTAATCTCATTTTCTCCAAAGTAGACTGGTTAGTTTGTGCCAGGGTGCTTTGGGTTTTTTCCCTCTCTAACTTCTACAGAGAGGAGGAGAGTGTAGAAACGTCAAAGGTTGGTCCTGAGTTAGCCACAGTGACCTCTGCTGGGCAAAACTAAGAATTCTCTGCAGCCTTTGAAAATGTTGACCACCCTCTATTGTTAGAGATTTCCTCATTTCTGATACTTTCCTGGTACTACTCTCTTCTTTCTCCTTCTAACTTTCTGACAAGTCTGGATAATCCATGTGTCATCCTCAAAACTGTCCTTGACACTCTTTGGTGATCTTATCAGCAATTATGGGTTCAATTTTAATTTCCATTCAGAAAACTTCCAAATCTTTTTATATTCAACTTTAATTTTCTCCTAAATCCTGCTCCACTATACCAATACTATTGCAATAATTTGCTGGTTGGTCTCCCTACCCCAAATTTCTTCCCACTCCATTCTATCCTTGACTCAGCTGCCAAAATGATTTTCCTAAAGTGTGGCACTGATTATGTCACCCTCATATTCTATAAACTCCAATGGATCCGTATTGTCTCCAAGATAAAAAGAATCTTTTGTTTGGCATTTAAAGAAGCACTACACAACCTGCTCCCTTCTGCCCTTTTAGCCCTCTTACACTTTATTCCCCTCCATGTGCTTTAGAATCCAGCAACAATGACCTGTTCCTTTCATATAACACTTCATCTCTTGATTCTATGCCTGTTTTCTGGCTATCTACCATGCCTGGAATGCTACTCCTCCTCACCCTTACCTCCTGGCCTTCTTCAAGACTCAGTATAAATCCTATCTTCCTCAAAAGTTCTTTCTTGGTCCCTCTCCCTTCCAATGCACACCCAGCATGTTCCCTCTGAGATTTTCTTCTATTTACAATGTATATGTCTTGTACATAGTTATTTGCATGATGTCTCTTCCATTAAAATGTATACATTTTGAAAGCAGGGCTTTTTTTTGCTTTTATTGTGTTTTTACTCTTATTTGTAACCCTAGCTCTTAACACAGTGTCTGGAACATAGTAAACACTTGGTGGTTGTGTTCATTGTCCTTTGTGCTGGAAGAGGATCACTATTACATCACTATGTCAGGGTCAAGGTACTGTGTGTCTGACTGTGGCTGATCAGACCAATACAAGGTAGGAAGGCTCTACCACAGGTCAGGTATAAATAGTCCATAGAAACATTTTGGTTTTCCGGCAAAGTGATGGTAGACTGTTCAGGTTTTGTGGGCATCCGGTAGTCTAATACTTCTTCTCTCCCATACTTTCCTTTAGAGCCTCCTGAACACCAAGCTGGCTCTGACAATGTGTGCATCAACCTCATCACCTATGTGTACATCCTTAGGAAGTATACTGCCAAGTAAGTGAACTTATCCATAGCATTCAATGTTTCTCCATTTGCTGTAACTGATGGTTCCACATATGAATGGTGCGGTGCTAGCTGGTGGAGAACCTCTATTTTCTTGGTGTTGCTTGTCAGGCCAAAATTAGCACAAGTGGCAGGGAATTGATCCATACTCTGTTGCAACTCAGCCTCAGAGGCTGCATTGAGTGCACAGTCATCTGTGAACAAAAAATCATGCACTAACTCTCACTCCACTTTAGTCTTGGCTTGTAGCCTTTTCAAGTTAAATAATTTTCCATCAGTATGGTAGCTGACCTTGATTCCTGTTTTGTCTTCATTGAAGGCATCTGACCACATCACTGAAAACATCATGCTAAAAAAGCATGAGAACAAGCACACAGCTCTACTTCACTCCATTGGTGACTGGGAAAGTGTGAAAGCATTGTTCGTAATCCAAAACCTATGCAGCATGTGGTTGTGGAACTGGCATACAATACTCATGAACTTCTCCAGGGAACCAAATTTTGCCATGATCTTCCACAAACCCTCATACTATCAGAGGTTTTGGTCAGATTGACAAATATTGTCTATAGACCTCTGTTCTGCTCCTAGCATTTCTTCTGGAGTTGTCAGGCATCAAGCAACATATTGACAGTTCTTCAGCCCTTTCTGAGGCCACACTGGCTCTTGAGTAGATGACTATCTTCCTGGTGAAGGATCTGCCTGTTAGGGAGGAATCTGGCAAGAATCTGGCCAACAGTGACTAAGAGAGAGACTCTTCCACATCCGATTGTCACTGGACAATCTATTTTCTTCTCCTTTATGGAGATGGACAATGGAGGCATTTTTGAACTCCTGGGGAATAACCTTCTCTTGCCATGTAACCCAGAAAATTTCAGTCAGCTTTTGTATGAGCAGTGGACTCCTTGCCTTGTAAATCTCAGCTGGAATAGAATCAGTACCAGGTGCTTTGCTACACAAGAGGAGCCTAATGGCATTCAAAACCTTTTCTTCAGTTGGAAGTTCAGCTAAAGAGGGATAGACTTCAAACACTTAATAAAAAAAAAAACAACTTGATAAAATCTTCTTGACTGATACAGTCTGACATCACCAATTTTCAGTTAGGCATCTCTATTTGCATATCCAGTGCACACCTCAGACTCAATGTATCTAAAACACAACTTGTCTTCTGTAATAAGCCCAACTTTGCTCTAAACTTCCTGAAATCTCCTCACTGATCATTACCCACTTGAGTTCCCCTCTGCCTTGCTCCTTTTTACCTATTCCTCTTCTCTGAGGCATCACATTTTTCCTGGCCCTAATCTCCTCTCTTGATAGTTTTGACTCTATGATTAATGAATTCAACACAGCATATCTTCTCTCCTTGAATACTTTCTTATTCATCTGTCCTACTTGTCAGTCTTCAATCCTGGGGCATTCTCACCACCAAACCTCTGGCTTATTTTCCCACTGCTTAGGAATGGCGGGTGGGAGACAGGAGACAATGGAGAGGAATGACAAATTATAGTAATTGTGAAAATATTGATGATAGAGTTTATGTTATATGATATTTTGTCATATCACTATATTTCCCCCCAGCCTTTTTGCTTCACTATGATCAAAGGACTAAATGAATGACAATAGCTGTCTATAAACAGGAGGTATTTCCAGTGGGTGGGAGCAACACCAGAAATGAAATCATTTGAAAATAAAAAGGAGATCTGTTAAATAGAAAGGAACCTATTACATCCAGAAGCCTGTCACACATTGGGTGGGGCAAACCTCAGTCCAAAATGAAGCATGATGTCATATGCCATATCTACTGAGAAGTACAGTTATGTGATCTCATAATTCAATCACCTTTTGCTTGGCACATAAATTATTTATCTTATTTCAGTCAGTTCTGTGCATTCTGGTTATCTACTTGAGTTTGGAAAATGCCTAGCTTATGATATCACTACTGACACTAATAACCTCTTCTGTTGCTTCTTCATGGTGTCCATGTAATCTTGAGTTATTGAAACCCAAGCTCTTTCTGGCAGGTTCCAATGAGTGGAAAGTTTTTGTGCATCAGCCCTAAAATGGACTTTATGTGTATTCTCTTAAGGTCAGAGATTTGAGAGGTTCATTATCAAAAGGCAGGCCTGCCAGGTAATTATTGTTATTATTATTTTTACGGCAACTCCTGAAACCATCAACAAAGGTATGGAGGCAGGGGTTGGGATCCATATTGGTGGAGGGAGTTTTCTCATTTATAGAAAAAAAAATGGGTTTTTTGAAGTACTGACATACCATGGCATAATAGTTATGCCTTCACATTTTCTGAAAGGAATCCACAGTATCCTGAAAACAAAGAAACAAGATGAGTGTAACTAGGCATGAGAAAATGCACCCAGTCAAAAATATCCTTTAGCTTGATGAATTCTGAGTTTCTACTGAAACCTGAGCCTATTTAATGCTGGGAAAATTCAACTTCCTTGTTCAAAGCTAGGCTTACAGCATGGTTTGCAGGACTAGTGGATATGGAATACAGTTGTTCTTACCCAACAAGATTTTTTAAATGAAATGAATGTAATTGAATCAGTGACACAAGTGTAACCCTTGAGCTCCCAAGCTACTGCCCAGTCATTATTGTCATAGAGATATTAGACTCCAAAAATGACTGACGCAGCCTGTCCCAGAATTTACCAGTTTGCTGACATCTTTTGAACTCAGTACAGGGACTCACAGGGAAGAGAAGCAGAAATAGATTCTATCTTGAGAATCATATAAAAGCAGAGACTGAGTTGGCATCTTAGGAGGCACACACACTGGCATGTGTGTCTTTCTTCTTTCCCTGGGATCCTCATCAAGGTCAAGGAGAAATGCCCTGTACCACCACCCAGTTAGTGTTCCTTGGCCCACTAGCTAGAAGCAACTCCTCGTTGGGCCTTCTGTTTGGATTCATGTGTAGGGAAGAGAAAAGAAGACAAAATCTTAGACCCATGAGGAGCCTGTGAGAGACTTCCCTCTTTCTCCTTAGAGACCTGGTAGATACTTTTGCCTCCCCCTTGTTGCCATAAAGCAAGCTCCCTCCCTCCCTCCTCGATCCTGTAAGTACTCCCTGGGGAGGAGTTGAACAACCTCACTGGGGGTTGTGCTGGCAGCAATATGGAGTGGGTCAATCAGTTATGCAAAGGGTTGCTGGGAGCCAGAGATACCACTGCCTACCTGTGCTTAGCAGGAGTTCTGTGGACGCTTTTATTGTTATGGACTCTGCCCTCCTATGCTGGAGTCCAGTGCTGAAAGCCAGAATGTCACTGCCTCTGGGTGGTCCACAACAAGTGATGAGGTCAGGGACTGAGAGACAGGAAGAATCATACAACTCCAAGGGATCTGGTAATCATTCCAGGGCTTAGGCTCCTTTTCTCTGGCATCATCCTTCTTGATGGCAATTGACTTTCACTGACAGACGCAGAAACTCCTAACATCTCAAACTCACAAAACTTTCACTAAGATTAGGAATATCTAGCTCGAGATCCATTTATATCTAGGGAAGAAGTCTACCTATATCCCCAGAGAACTTTTCAGGACTGAACATATGGGGACAAATATTCAAAAAGCACACCAGTTGATTTTCTGGGGTCAACAAATATGAAATTGTCTTTGTTTTATTCTTTGTATTCTTAGCACCAAATAGAGTACATTGCAGTCAGATTGTCAGTTCATTAAGCTTTATTAAGCATTACTATGTGCCAGGTTCTACATTAAATGCTGGGCATATAAAGTTTAAAAAAACAAGAAAGGCCTTTCCCTGCAGGAACATACATTCTACTGGTAGAAAAACATATAAATAGATGAATAAGTAAAATATTATTTGAATGAGGGAGATCAGTGGCAGAAATATAGGAAAATCTTTCTGTAGGATACTGTAGCACCTAAGCTGAGCTTTGAAGAAAGCTAAGGACTTCAGGAGACAAGGAAGGAGTGACTTCCAGCCATGGGGGACAACTTGTGTGAAAACATGGAAGTTGGAAATGTAATACCGAGTTAGGGGAAATCAAAGAGGCTACCCTGACTGGAACACTATATGTATGAAGAGAGGTAATATGAAATGTCTTGATAAAGCAGCTGAAGCTCAATTGCAAAGGCTTTAAATACCTAGCTGAGTTCAAATTGTATCTTAGAGGCAACAGGAAGTCTGCTGAATAATCACCAACTGCTTTTGAACATTTCCCCTTGGATGCCCCATAGTCATCTCAAGTATGCATGAATAACTTATTATTTGTTGTGGAAAACTCACCCTTCATCCTAATTCCCCCATTTCAGTCACTTAGGTTGACAACCTTGGAGTCACCCTTAATTCCTCTCTTTCTCTTCCACCTTCCCACAAACCCCTCCCTTCCTCTCCCATGCTTGATCGGCTGCCAAGTCTTGTTGATTCTACCTCCACCACATCTTTCCTATCCTTTTCACTTAAAGGACTGCCACCTTAGTTCAGGATCTCATCACCTTTCAAGTGAACTATTGCAGTACCCTCCTAAGTGATGTCTTGGCTTCCATTGGCTTTCCTCTGCATTTCATTCTTCACATAGCTGCCAGATTGGTTATTTTTAAAAGCATAGGTCTGACCATATCATCACTTTGCTCAAAGAGATCCAGTGGTTGGCTCTCTATTGCCTCTTAGATCAAACATGAATTCTTCTGTTTGGCATTTAAAGCAATTTACATTTTTGGTTCCAGCCTACCTTTGCAAATTTGTTATAGGTCACACCCTTTACCCACTCTATAGCAAAGCCAAACTGGCTTTTCTGCTAGCTACTCCTCATGTATGACATTCCACCTCCCAAATGAATCTCTCTGAAGTTTGTCCCTCATTGCCTAGAATGCACTTCCTACTCACATTAACTCTGTTATCTCCCAACACAGTTCATGTCCCTCTACATGAATCATTTCCTGATCCTCTGAGTTCTTGGTATCTCCCCTCTCTCAGAAATTATATATATGTATATATATGTATGTATGTGTACCTACTTATCTATATATATGTGGTTTTTCCAGGAGAATGAATGCATGGCACATAGATGCTGCTTCGTTAATATTGATTGATTGATTGAATAGGAGAATGACATGGTTAAATCTCTGTTTGAGGAAGATCTTGTTACCTACATGTTAGGGGTGGGCCTAACTCAGGCCAGCACCCTGTGAGTTCAGGTTTAAGGGGATAAAATGAGGCACTGGAAGGCACTTTTTAAAAGGAGCTATACTTTTTTTTTGGCAATTGGGATTAAGTGATTTGCCCAGGGTCACACAGGTATTAAGTGTCAAGTGTTTGGTCTGAGGCTGGATTTGAACTCAGGTCTTCCTGACTTTAGGGCCAGTGCTCTATCCACTGAGCCATCTAGCTGCCCCTATAGTTTCTTTGGAAGGGAAATTCAACAAGCATACTCCAGCATCTGGCTTCAGTAGATGTGCCCCTCAACTCAACTTTGTCTCCATATGGAAATGCATCTGGTCATCAGGCTGTAGTGACTCTTGCAGTCTTGAGATATCTGCCAAATCTAATAGACCCTAGCTGGACTTGGAAGAGCCTTTTTATATGCTTAGGAGACTAGGAATCCATTTCAAAATGGCCAGAGGCTATGAGGAAGCTGTGTCAAGGGAAGAACTTCTCGAGACTTAAGACTCCCTCTCCTCATTCTTACTCTGACTTGCCAATCAAGTCTTAAGGACTGCTTTGTTGCCTTTTAGGGAAAAACTAGCCTAACTAGGTTGTGGCAGGGGAAGGAAATTTAGAAGATATTGCTCTAATTACACCATGTAAAGGGTGGATTAGAGAGGAAGAGACTGAGATCCAGGAAATTATTTCAATAGTCCATGTGAGAGGTGAGGAGGGACGACCTAGAATGATGACCATGTGAATGTAGAGAAAGGGGTAGGTTCAAGAAATGTTGTAAAGACAGAATCAACAAATAATATTGTCACCTGGTTGGATATGAAGCAAGAAAGAGAGTAAAGATAGTTGGATACGTCTCCATAGTTGCAAACTAGTTGACTGGAAAGTTACGGGTGTACTTGATTGAAATAAGTTTAGAAGAGTTTTTTGGGGAAATGTAATGAGTTCTGTTCTGAACATGTTCAATTTGAGGTGCCAGTGGGACATCGGAGTGGAGAGATCTAGTAGACAATTGGTGATATGGAACTGGAGCTGAGGGGAGAGGTTAGAGCTAAATGTACAATCCCAAATATTTGGGAGTTTTCTGAATTGAGATTATAAGTGAACTCATGGGAGATGATAAGATCTCTATGAGAGACAGTGTGGGGAGAAAAGAAGAGTGCCCAGGACAGAACAAGGGAAGGCCACATTTAGTGAGCTGCAGATGGATGATGATATAGCAAAGGAGACTGAGGAGGGGTCAAACAGGGAAGTAGATCACCAATAAAGAACAGTGTCACAGCAACCAAGGGAGGAGAGAATAACTATGAGTGAGAGATGGTCAGCAGTAGCAAATGTTGCAGAGAGGTCAAATAGAAAGTAAGCTAAGAAAAGTCCATTGGATCTAGCACTTAAAAAGGTATTTGGTAAGCACAGTTTCAGTGGGGTGGTGGAGGCTAAAGTTAGACTGCAAGGTGTTGGGAAATGACCCAGACACCCTATCACTAGGCTTCTATCACAAGGAGGCCATTGAAAAATTCATAGAATAAGATATATTGGATTATAAATATTATGTATATACATATACATACATACATGTATATACTTATATGTATATACATGTATGTGTGTATGTGTATGTGTATATATAAAAATTCAAGAATCCCAGATTAAGAAGCCCTATACTATGAGACAGAGATATAAGTCAGAAAGTAAGAGAAAAGCCACCTCTTTTTTTAGTGGTCAGATTCCCTCAGGACTGAACCCTGTCTAATTTGAGACCAGAGGTATATCTACATAGTAGAAGAGCTTGTTAGATCATCTTTAAAGAACTTCAGTAAATCATCAGATATATATTTAGAGCCTATTAAATGTCCTGCATTTCAAGGGATCATTAAAAAAAAAGATCACAACCAATTATCTTGTACAATTTAGATGTTTACATGCTGAAGGGTAACTGGATCTGACGATATCTTGGGGTATGTTTCAGATTGAGATTCTATTATTCTAGCTATGTGGAGTACAAGTGTCCTTTGGATTAGATCCAATAGATCAGATCCATTAGACCCAAGGATAAACAAAAACAGATTGGTAAGATTTATTTATTTTTAAATTCTCATCTTGTTATATGCTGCATACTTGCTCTGGAAATGACTGATTAAAAAGACATTATACTTCTATTAAATCTAGGGTAGGTCTACCATCTAAGATAGTGGTGTCAAATTCAAATAGAAACATAGGTCGCTAAACAGCACATAAGGAAGGATCTCTGTGGGCCACATTATTGACTTAGAAAACCACACAAGTTTATATATTTCTTTTTTTTTTAAATTAATACATCAACACAGTAAAATCAGGTAAGAACCACATTTTAATCTGCCTTGGGCCGCCACCAGGAGTATTGTGGGCTGCATGATGTTTGACACCTCTGCTCTAAGGAACACTCTTCTTTAAATCCCAAACTAGAGACTTTTAAACAGATCACCAAGCCAGGCAAGACAGAAGGGGAAATAGGTGCTTGCCTACTTTTAGGTGAGGTGGATGTGTTTGGAGAGAAAGAAAGCAAAAGGACTTTTACAAAGTTCTCTGACCTGCATGACTTATGTATACATCATGGTCACATAAGATCTCTTGAATGGAACAGAAACCTCCCAGCAAAAGACGTTTGGTACCTTTTTGTTAGTTAGCTTGCTATTTCAGTGGGGGAATCTCCACAGGAACTTTGTTCAAAGTTTTAGTGGCTATTAAGGTTTTGGTAACCATATAAGTATAAATACATATGGTTACAAATATATATTTACATGGTTAACTTTTATGATTTTATTTACAAACATATACATAATTTATGTGTGTTACATTTATTTGGTTATACATATATATGAATATATATTTACCATTATGCTATACCCCATATAAATATTCATATAAATATTAACATAATGATATACATATATGTATATTTATCATTATGTCATACCACCATATAAATATCTTGTTGTTTGTCTTTTGTTTTTGAAGAAGACCAATGAAATCAAGGGGTGATATCTTGACTCATGTGTGAATTGGAGTTAAGTGAGGCTAACCCAAAGTTTCAGCCTCACTCTTCCAGAGTCATCAAAGTTTAGTGACGAGACAAAAGTCAAGATCAGATGTGATGCCCCAGGATGCAGTGGATAATGTTGGCATATTTGATGTCTGACCAGGCTCTAAGTGCTCCATAGCACCTGCTTCAGCTGCCTTCACCACCATTGGAAGAAATTGTTCTTATCTGCCCATTCTGCTGGGGGAAGTCTTCAGATGTGTGGGGTCGACATTCCCTTAACTCACCAATGAGTTTAAGGCCTGTCAGTTACCCTTAGCTTGAATTAGCCTGTCTGCCAAGATGTTTTACCGGTGTGTGGCTGCTGCTCGTGCTACAGCTTCTTGTAGCCACAGGTGAGAGTTGAGTGCCCAGTAGACACCAAAGGTGGGTGAATAGCCCTGAAAAAGGTGCCCCAAGCCTTTATACCATAGGTGTTAGTCCTTCTTGAATACCTCATAATATATATATGTATATATATAAAACATATTTTTATTACATATATATTACATGTATACATATAACACATATATATATAAATTATAAATATGTGTACATATATATTATATATACATAAATTTTTAATTTAGCAACTAACATTACAAATTACTATTTGTAACTTACCAATGTAATTTACCATTGTCACACACCATTATCCTAAAGTAGCATAGGCCTACACTACTGAATAACATTTAATCGTCCAGTGTTGTTCCCTCCTTCTTCCTCCCCACTCCCACTATGTGACCTCTGTTTAATCATCACTAATATTTAGATAGCTAATCTAGTGCTAGATGTAAAGTTACCAAACAACAGATTAATCTCTAAGTGACTTTACAGTGAGTGACCTTGACGTTATGATGTGGTATTTCCTTTTGTGTTTCTTTATGTGAACTGAATTGGCCTTGGTCTGCTAGAAAAATTTAAAGCACTCACCGAGGCAGCCAGTGCCTATTTCTGTCTATCATTGTGCTTCATTATATTTGACATACAAAAATTCACTTGAGAAAATGAAGTCAACTGTGGAAGTTTTTTAATGAGTTTACTTGAAAAGTGTTTGCCAACAGGTTGGAGAGAAATGGAAAATTCTACCAAAAGTCATAATGTTACTGTGAGGGCTAAAAATTAACACTTCAGTGTTGTTAAATTGATTCAAACTGTGGGCCACAGCCATGGTAAGAAACAAATAGCCAAGAGTCAGTGTTACCAAATACTTAACAAATATCTCTGGGTAAGGTACTAACCATTTCTGTTATTATGGTGAATGCACATAAAGTTGTTGAACAATTCAAGGAACCTGGAAATATCTCCCTCCCCCCTTTTCTCATTCAAAAGGAAGTTTTTCTGGGTACTTTACCTACCTATCATAGAACCAAAAGATTACTGTCAGAGAAGCTTTTTATGAAACACTTCTGGTCAAATGTATTCTTCAGGAGTGGTAGGTTTGGTTCTTCAGGAAAACAAACTATTAGAGCAAGTTAGTTTGGAATTAAAGGGGTTTAATTGTTAGAACACTCTACTAGGAATCAGGAGAATTTAGGTAAAAGTGCTACTCCAATAAGAGTATTATTATTATTCCTTCATTAAGGTTCTACTTCAGTACCTACATTATAGTATGGTGACCCTGAGATCTCAAAGGCTACTACAGCAGACTGTATCACCTGCTAAATCTTACAAAGATGGAAAGCCTTAAGGTGCAGACCTGACCAAGAACTTTGTACCTATTCTCTAAAGTCCTGCCTCAACAAGTTTGGAGGGGCTCTTTGCCACAGGACTGGCTACCTTGTGATTAATTTTGCCTCACAGGCCCAGAGATTTAAAGCTGGAAGGAAACTTAGAGATGACCTAGTCCAAGCCCATCATTTTTCACCAATGAGGAGGTGAGAGAAAGTGGTGTCTGAAGTATCAGCCAGAAGAAGCAAAGAGGAGAGAGGAGGTAGATATTTAGATTGAATTAAGTTGAAGTCTTGCTAGTAATTGGATTTTTCTTGAGTCTCTTATACAAAGGACATTCAGGGAAATTTTCCAGAAATTTCAAGGAACTTGGCAGGAATCTACATGTCACAAAATAAAAGCAGCTGAATAATATAGACTCATATCTCAAGAAAAGGTGGGAGATCTGCCATCATAAATATATTAAGACCCTCAAGTACTCAAGAGATTGAATGATCAGCCAATGACCAAGTAAGCCTAATAGAAAGTTTCTTATGAGTTAGTCATGAGGGCTAACAATTCAAATGACAAAGACCTGAGGATCTTGCTTCTAGAAAGGATAAAAATCAAGAAGTTTGCAGTGACATGCAGAGAGTGTACTATGTTTACCTTTCAGCCAGTAGTATTCACAAGGTAATGTTTGGTTTCCCTCTTACAGAATAAGGTGAAAGGGCTAGCCTAATGCCTATTTGCTTTTCAAGTTATCAGGGAGAAGAATGGAAGAACTGTTTGAGGAGAAAATAAAAGAGCAAAGGCATCTGATAAGGTAGAGGGTAATCCTAACCTGTGTAAGGTGTTTGGAGGGTAGAAGAATGGGACAAAGGAGAAAGGGAAGAAATAACACTGGAAATTCTTAACTAAGAATTATTAACTTATTTTGAAATTTTTCCCTTAGAGGAGTGGGGGTGGGGTGGAGGTGGGGGAACCTGAGGCCTGAAGGCCACATATGGTTTTCTAGGATTTTGGGTGTGGCCTTTTGACTGAGTCCAAGTTTTATAGAACAAATCCTTTTATTAAGGGGATTTGTTCTGTGAGGTTTGGATTCAGTCAAAGGGATGAACTTGAGGACCTGGAGGGCCACATGCAGCCTCTAGGCCATAGGTTCCCTACCCCTGCCTTACAGAATGGAATTATCCAATAATAGAAGAAGAAGAGATAAATATTGGTGGTTGTTAACTCTCTTCTGAGGAATATTGAAACAACCATTTTGTTGCTTTGGCATAAATAATGGAGAGTTCTGCTATCTTTCTGGGGCAAGTATCTAGGATAAGATGAGCAATGTTTTGAGATTTGCCAAATCTGACAAACCCTATCAACTCCTGATGATTCATGTAGGGGTAAAGAATAGTGCCCAAAGGACCCTAGAAAGCATTATTAAAGTTTAAGAAATCTTTGAAAGAGTTTTGGGTATTAGGAGCATAAGAGGTATTTTCCTCATTGTTGCTGTTTGAAAGGAAGGATTTCAGGGGAGAAATGCAGATTTTGAAAGTGAACACAAGGTTAAGAAATTGCCCAAAAATTGTATTTGGATTTCTGGTGCCATTTTCTTCTCTAGCTCATTTTACAGATGAGAAAATTGAGGCAAACAGGGTTAGGTGACACAGCTAGTAAGAAATGTGAAGGCCACATTTGAACTCAAGAAGATGAACCTTCCTGACTTCAGGCCCAGCACTCTATCCACTGTGCTACCTAGCTTGCTTTTGGCAAAGTCTTAAAGGGTAGTTTGCTACTGTGGAACTGATAACTTCCAGGAATTATGTGAATAAAAATCCTGGAGAAAAAACATATAATTAAAAAGAAGAAAGTACAAAATGTCACTAGTGAACAGGATAGCATGTCCCACTTGGACCATCTATTCTTTGTCAAGCTTTACTTCATATTTCAGGAAGAGAAGAAGCTGTATTTTGGGCTCAGCTATGCCCAAAATGGAAACCAACCGAGATATATTCAGAAACTAGGTCCTTTGGATGAGCGCCTGGTTTTAATGCTGCAGAGACAGCATCTGCCCTGGAGTACATTCATGGGATGGAGATTATTCATAGGGACCTGAAACTCAAGAACATTCTATTAAATATCTAGATGCACATTCAAATTACAGACTTTATAGTAAGCAAACCAGGACTAATAGCACAATATATCTTACAGGAGCTCTTTCATGGAGAAAAGTGCATGTAAGAGTTTGAATCTATGGGCTCTGGGGTGTGTAACATGCCACCTTATAGCAGGAATGCCTCTATTCCTTGAAATGAATATTTTATATTTCAGAAAATCATTAAGCTAGCATGTGACTTTCCAGAATAGTTCTTCCCAAAGGCAAAAAACCTTGTATGAAAACTTCTGGTTTCAGCACCTACAAATCAATTATTTTTTTCAAATAGTGAATTATTTTCCCCAAAGCACCTGACTATTTGAAGCTTTAAAGAACACAACCAAGTCAGAGTTGTTGTCTGAGGATATGCTGAGATTCCACATCCTGGGGGGAAATTTTTCCTGAGTTCTTGACCTGGTGACTGCGGGTAGATAGGATCATTTTGTATTTTTTAACTTTGGAGTTGATTCTTTTGATTTCTTAATTAGGAAAGTGGTTTTTCAAATTGTATTTATGGTCCATAAATGCCTTATTGCATTTTAACCCTTGATCCTAAATCATTGAACTGGCCTAGGTTAGGCCTAACCCAGAATATTTGGCTGACTTTGGCAGGGCTCCTCCCCTTCCCCACCCCCTACCACCTATGGCTTCATAGAATTTGAGAGAAAAAAGAGATTTCAATGAGTATCTAGTCCAATACATATATGAGAAGAACCCTCAGTATAACATAACTAACCAGTATCCTTCCAACCCCTACTTAAAGAACTCCAAGGAAAAGTAACCTACCATTTAAAAAAATTATTTTTTCCCCAATTACATGTTAAAACAATTTTAAGAAACATTTTTATTAAAGTTTTGAGTTCCCAATTCTCTCTCCCTCCCTCTCTCCTTCCACTCCCCCTCCATGAGATAAGCAATCTGATACAGTTTACACATGTACAATCATGTAAAATATTTCCATATTAGTCATGTTGTATAAGAAGACTAAAAAAAAAAAAGAATGAATGAATGGAAGAAAGAAAGAAAGTGAAAAATAGCATCCTTAAGTCTGTATTCAGACAGTATCAGTTCTTTCTCTGGAGGTGGATTGCATGCTTCCTTTGCCAACCTGCTTGCTTTCCTGCTACCCTGCGGATAGCATGAGTCCTTTGGGATTGTCTTGGACCATTGCATTGCTGAGATTGGCTAAGTCACTCACAATTCTTCATTGAATATTTTGCTGTTACAGTGTATAAAGTTCTGCTGGTTCTGCTCACTCCACTTTGCATTAATTCATAAAGGTCCTTCCAGATTTTTTTCTGAAATCATCCTGCTTGTCATTTCTTACAGCACAATAACATTGAATCACAATCACACAACACAGCTTGTTTAGCCATTTTCCAGTTAATGGGCATCATCTCAATTTCCAATTCTTTGCCATCACAAAAAAGAGATGCTATAAATATTTTTTGTACAAATAGGTTCCCCTCCTTGGGATATAGACCTAGTAGTAGTATTGCTGAGTCAAAGGGTATGCAGTTTTATAGCCCTTTCAGCAAAAGAACCCATCATTTCTCAAGGCATCCTATAGCACCTTTGGACAGCTCTAGTTGTGGAGTTTTTCCTGACATCAAAACTCAATTGACCTCTTTGTATTTACCACCCACTGATTCTGATTCTGCCCTTTGAGGCCAAACTGAACAAATCTAATGGCTCCTCTACTTCAAATACCTGAGGAGAGCTATCATGTCCCTCTCTACCTTTCCCACACTCCCTTGAGTCTTCCTTTTTTTTTTAAATAATCAAGGGATTTTTATTGCTTCTCTTATTAGCATTGACATTTATGTTCACAGAGGTAGTATGGCATAGTAGATAAGAGTCAGCCTAGTAGCCAGAAAGGCCAAGCTTCAAATTCTGTCTCTTACATGCTGACTATGTGACACTGAGGAAGTCATTTAACCTTTCAATATTACAGGGATCTTTTGAAAATTTTAATTAATTAATTAATTTTTAGTTTTCAATATTTGCTTCCATTAGCTTTTGAGTTTCAAATTTTCTCCTTCTCCCTGTCCTCCTTCCTCCCCGAGATGGCATGCAATCTGATATAGGCTCTACATATACATTCCTATTAAATATATTTTCACATTAATCATGTTGTAAAGAAGAATTAGAACCAATAGGAAGAACCACAAGAAAGAAGAAACAAAACAAAACAGAAGAAAAAAGAAAGAGCAAATAGTATCCTTTGATCTGCATTCAGACTCTATAGTTCTTTCTCTGGTTGTGGATAGCATTTTCCATCATGAGTCTTTTGGAGATGTCTTAGATTCTTGCATTGCTGAGAAGAGTTAAGTCTATCAAAGTTAGTCATCGTACAATGTGGCTGTTACTGTGTACAATGTTTTCCTGGTTCTGCTCACTTCACTCAGCATCAGTCCATACAAGTCTTTCCATGTCTTTCTGAAGTCTGCCTGCTCATCATTTCTTATAACACAATAGTATTCCATTGTATTCATATACAACAACTTGCTCAGCCATTCCCCAATTGATGGGCATCCCCTCAATTACCAATTCTTTGCCATCATAAAAAGAGCTGCCATAAGTGTTTTTGTACATGTGGGTCTGAGCCTTCCCTTTTTCAGATTAAAAACTCCAATTCCTTCAACTGATTTTCATATTACCTGAACTCAGGGCCCTTCACCATCTTGGCTGTCCTTCTCTGGACACCTTACAGATTATCAATGTTCTGCTGATATAGTGGTACCCAGAACTGAAAACACTATACCAGATGATGTATAATGAGAGCAAAGACCATTACTTTCTAATCCCTGGAAATTACACCACTTTTAAGGAGTCGCTATATTGCATAAGCAAATGCCCCCTAAAGGCTGTTACATTACAATGCTGATTTACATGGAGTTTATAGTCCACTAAACCTACAGATATTTTTCAGAGCAATTGTCTTTTCATACCTGTCCCCTTTATACCTGCAAAGTTGATTTTTTTGGTATGCAAATATAAGACCTCACATTTATCTCTGTTGAATTTAAAACTTCTCACATTTAGTTCAATGTGCTTCAGATCATGAATTTGTTATTCACTGTATCAGCTTGTTATCTCTCCCAGCTTTGTGCCATTTGAAAATTTTATGAGCATACTGTCTATCACTTTATCCAAGTCACTGATGAAAATATTAAACAGTACAGAGCTAAACAACAATTTCTAGGTTATTCCATAGGAAAATTCCTGCCACACTAACAATGAACCATTAATAAAAAATAAAAAACAAAACAAAAAAATTACTTCTTGAGTTCAGCTGTGAAACCAGTTCTGAATAGTTATAGTTATACTAGTCTAATATATTTCTTCATCTGCTCCACAGAATATCATGGAATACTTTAGCAAAATCTTTATTAAAATCTAAGTAAACTACCCTTAGCATTCTTCTCATCCATAATTTAATAATCATGTGAAAAAAGGAAATGAAGTTACCAAGGCATGACTGATGCTTGATGAAGCTATGACGACTCTTTGTAATCACTATCTTCCTTTTCAGATGTTTGCTAACCATCTTATTTAATAATCCCTTCTAGAATTTTCTGAGTAATCAAAGTCAAGATTATTGTCTTGTAGTTGGCAGATACTATTCTCCCTTTTTGAAAATTGGAATAACATTTGCCCTTCTCCAGTCTTGTAGTATATCTCCTGTATTTCATGACCTTTAAAATATCACATCTATCAGTTCTTTCAAGACCCAAGGATGGAATTTATCTGGGCCAGATGATTTGAATTCATCAAATGCAGTTAGGTGCCCTTTTACTTATCTTGGCCATTATCAGTCATTGTCATTCTATCATTTCCAGTGTAAAGGGCATTCTCCTTTACAGAGAAAACAGAAATAAATTTGTTCTTGTATAATTTCCCAATGTTTAATTTTGATTGTGATGGTTTTTATTTTTCATTTACATCAATGTAATCATTGCATACTCCAGTATCTTTGCCAAGAAAATCCCAAGGACAAATTCATGGGGTCGTGTAGAGTTGACATGACTGACAGCAAAGTCATTGCATATAGTCAGATTTTTGTTCTATTTTTTCCACTTTGCATCTACTTGTGTAAATCTTTCTATGCTTTTTTGTATTCATCAGATTTGTCTTTATTACAGTACAGTAATACTTAATCACTTCAAAGTGATGGACATCTATTTGTTTCTAGTTCTTTTTTACCACAAAAAGTCCTAATGCAAATATTTTGATATACAGTTTTTATTTTTGTCAGTGACCTCCAGAGTTGAATAAAGTTATTAATGCTAATTGCTGAGATTATCCTTTACCTTGTCAATGTTGTGGACCAGGTGTCCCAGACCCAGGATGATCAATATGGTGTTATTGATCTTGCCTATGACTGAGATGAGTGAAGAATTATTTTCTTTTACCCTATAACTTTATCATTCTTCCTCAAGGTTATTTGAATTCTCTTTCAAATTGTTAGAGTTTGGTAGACAAAGATGTGAAAGAGATCCCACTTTCTAAGGGCAATGGTGTTTACCACTATACTGACAATGCAATATTGACTGGGTCAGATAAGGCTGGGTCAGATAAGGCTATGGTGGCAGAGGCCCTAGATTTGATGGTAGTTCATATGAGACATGGGTTGGTAGATCAATCCTAAGAAGATGCAGGGTTCAGATCTCTGGGAATTTTTGGAGAAAAGCTATATGAGGAGAATTCAGATGATTCTGGAAATAGTCTATAATTGCCTAATGGCATTTGGTCTCCCATCAACTAGATGAAAACTTCGAAATTTATGAGAAAATTTAGGTTCCAGAGAACTCATATTCTCCACCTAGGTATTTTGATAGTGCCCATTTGCTGAGTTACTCAAAAGCCTGCTTCTCTCTAATGGTGACTGGAATAGGCTATAGCCTTGGAAAATCTAAAACAAGCTGTCCATCAGTCTTTCCCTTTGGGTTTTTATGATCCTGTACATTCTGTTTTCTTGGACTTTCCTATTCATAAGAAACAAGATGACACCAGGGTCATCCCCCAGTAGATAAATTTCCAGAAGCAATTTTCATTGGAAGAAACCTAAGCTATCAACAATATAAAAAATGCTCAAATCATTAATTAGTTAAATGCTGATTTAATAATCTCTAAGATCCTACCTCAAACCCACCAGATGAGCTTCCTGATGTCCTAAGGATATAAAACAACCTTTCCTTTTGACCTTATGGTACTCCTAGAAAGGACTAGGTTTTGGCAGGTGGGTCAGGAAACACTGAATGGTGTGTAAGTGATACAAGAGTGGGTCTTTTTTTTTTTTTATCAACTTAGGCCCTGGGAGAGGATGCATGCACTAGGCCTATAATTTATTAGCTATCTTTTTAAATTGAATTTTACTTTTCAGTTATCAAATTTCTTTTGCTGACATCCAACCAAAAAAAAAAAAGCAAGCAAGAAAAAGAAAATCCTTATAATAATAAATAAGCATAGACAAACAAAACAAATTCCTACATAGGCCATATCCAAAAATATGTCACATTTTACATTTGTCCATTGCCTCCTGGTCAGGAGGTGAGTAGTATTCTATATAAGTATTTTAGAATCATGATTAGTCAATGCATGACAAGAGTTTTAAGTCTTACAAAATTGTTGATTTTTAAAATGTTGATGTTATGGTATAAACTGTTCTCTTGGTTCTGTTTACTTCAATTTGCATCAGTTCATATAAATCTTCCTCAATTTCCCTGAAACTGTCTTTTTTTCATTATTTTTATGGTATAATAATATTCTATTACACCCACATGCCATAATTTGTTCAGCCATTCCCCAATAGATGGTCACTCCTTTAGTTTCCAGTTCTTTGCCACTATAAAAAGAACTACTATAAATACTTAGATATAAAAAAGACTTTGATCTCTTTGGGAGTATAGGCCTAATAGTGGCTTAATTTGCTTCAGATGATATGTAAAATTTATGAACTTGGGCAGGGCACATTTTTACATTGTTTTCTAAAATGGTTTCACCCAGTCACAGCTAGATCAATAATCAATGTACCTATTTATAGCAGCTCTTTTTGTGGTAGCAAAGAATTGGAAATTGAGGGTATCCCCATCAATTGGGGAATCTCTGAACAAGTTGCATGAGAGAAATGATTTTTAATAATCAATAATTTGGAGAGATCCAGAGTTGCCCCATTTTCCTAAAGTCCTGATTTTAAAAGTTCAGTCTATTGAAGGACATTATTAAAAATGAGATTGGACTAACTTTGTTATTCAGATCCCACTCAGTTATTGTACTCTACTAAAGTCTGGGTGGGAATAAATTCTTTGAATAGATTGCCCAAGGCTGTGGGTAACTTAAGAAGTAAATGATATAATCGAAGTTCAGGTCCAGGCCTTCACTGTAATATTCATTTTCTAATTAATTGTTAAACAATCAGAGTTGATTGCCACCCTCAGGAACACACCCCTCTTCCAATGTCAGTATAAGCTTTGAGCCTCCCTCCCCATGATTATTTGTAGTCTAAAAGACACTAAATGACTATCCTTTTATTGAAATACTGGCATTACTAATAAAATGATTAAATTACCCAGAAATTTTGTCTCTCAACCCTTTTTAAATGCTGCATGTAGTATATGATTGTAATGGAAACTGTTATAATATAAAAAATGGTAAGCAGAATGGTTTCAGAAAACCGTGGAAAGACTTACATGAACTGATACAAAGTGAAATGAGTAGAATCAGGAAAATGTCTGAACACAGTAATAGCAATATTGTATGATAATCAACTGTAAATGACAACTATTCTCAGCAATACAATGATCCAAGACAATTCCAAAAGACTCATGACTAAAAATGGTATCCACATGTGAAGGAATAATTGATAGAATTTGAATGCTGATTGAAGCATACTGTTTTTCATTTCATTTCATTTCATTCTTTTGGTCTTTGTCTTTTTTTAATAATACGATTAATATGGAAATATATTTTGCATGACTGTACATGTATAACCTATATCAAACTGCTTACTATTTCTGGGAGGGGGGAAGGAGGAAGGAGGGAGAGAATTTGGAACTCTAAATTTAAAAAAATGAATGTTAAATATTGTCTTTACAGGTAATTGGGAAATAATAAAATATTATTTTAAAAAGTTTTTTTTGCTTCATTAATGGATTCTCTTCTAATTTTAGCTGTATTGGATTTGTTTATGAAAAACTTTATTTTTATGTAATCAAAATTTACCATTTTATCTTCTGTGATTCTCTCTATCCCTTGTTTGGCCACAAATGCTTCTCTTACCCTTAGATCTGAAAGGTAATTTCTTCCTTGTTCATCTAATTTGTTTATGACAATGACCTTTTTATATCTAGGTTATGTGTCCATTTGGGGCTTATATTGACACATAATATGAGATGTTGGTCTAAACCTAATTTATTCCATAGTGTTTTCCAGTTTTCCCAGTAATTTTTGTCCAAAAGTGAGCTTACTGTGGTTCTTATCCAAGTATTTTAGGCCTTTGAAACTCTTCGCTATCTTGATACAGAAAGCCAAAACTTAATGGAGACCAATGGTGCCACTGAAGGTATGTTCATTTGTGTTGTGGACATGGGTACTAATTTCTGGCAATCATGACTTTTACGAACTGAATCTGATACTATTCCTGACTATTTAAAGAAGATTCTATTGTTTTATGTTCCTATAATTTTCTAGTTTCTCTAGTTGCTAAGGTGATTTTAAAATTATTTTAGTGGTGGAAAATCCCATTGAAAAATTTGGGGACTTTGCCACTAAAAAGTGGGATCTGGTAGGAGGTGTATTTGTTTTGCACCATGGTAGCTACAATAATTTACTGTTGATTCTTTCATTGGCCACAATGAGAATGTGAACAGTGGGTGGGGCACTGGGACCAATACTGCAGAATTTTAGTTGGTAGTTTCTGAGCACCCCATGATTCGGCTGCTGCTATGACTTTGGCTGAGGTGGCCTTCTCCCTTTTTCCTCTTTAATCTTTGCTACCTCACTCTTGAAGTGGATAGAGCACCTGACCTGGAGTTAAGACTTGAATTCAAATCTGGCCTCAGCCACTTACTATTTGTGTACTGATGGGCAAGTCCCTTAACCCTTTTTGCTTCAGTTTCCTTATCTGTAAAATGAGCTGGAAAAGGAAATGGCAAACCACTCCAATATCTTTGCCAAGGAAAGGAGTCAGATATGACTCCTCAACAACAACAACAACAACAACAACAACAACAACACCTTACTCTCCCTTCCCTGGTCTTTCCAGAGACCTCTCCCAGAAGCATATGCTGGATTGGTCCTTTAAGGAGATGGGGAGGTTTTCTGCCTGCTTTGCAGCTTAAATCTTATTAAGACCCAGACAAGGGGAATTAACTTCAGAGGATGCACCTGAGCTACTAGAGCCTTTGGGAAATGTTTTCGTGAGTTTTCAATGTGGTAGAGGGAAGTAGCATTTTGTATTCTTTTAACTTGAGGTTGATTCTTGCCAACCTCAATTGGTAAAGTGTTTTTTATTACATTTTATGGTATACTGATGCTTAATTGCATTTTAACCCTGAAGCCTGAATTTTTGGACTGGACTGGCCTGGGTTAGGTTTGACCTAGATTTCTCTCCTCTACTCAACCACCCTAGTTTAGACCCATATCACCCTTCTCCATCAAACTTTTCTATAGTCTCCCTATTGGTCTCTTTGTCTCCAGTCTTTCCTCTCTAAAACTTGTCCTTCACAGTTCCAATGTAGTATTTCTAAAGCATAGGCATGACTAAGAGTGTGCTGGTAAATGTTTGACAATTGTCCTTCCAGGAAGAAAAAAATAATTGTGGTCTGATTTGACCTGGCTCTGGCACACTCCTGGGTCTTACCATGTCACTGTCTTCCTCAAAAAGAAATTTTAAAAGGATGAGATAAAGATGAAAGAATCTTTTGATCCTATAATTTATAGGGAGTCACTGGAAATGATTGAGTTAGAAGATGATGTAACTTTCATTTTAGGAATATCAATTTGACATTTGGGTGGAAAATGAATTGGAGAAGGGAGAAGTTTGAGGCAGTGAGATCAATTTGGAAGCCCTTGCAATAGTCTAGGCAAGAGGTAATTAGGGCCTGAACTAGAGTAGTGTCCAGTGGAATGAAACCTCATGACTGGCCATGGCTCTGGATGGTTATGCCTTATTCTAAAGAAACTGGGTAGGTAGAAAGGGTGGGAGGAGAAGAGTAGCATTGTACAATAAGAAGGTATACGAGGAAATTTGAAAGAGTAACATATAAGATAATATTCAGGTTAAAGTCAAAGAAAGGAGAAACAGAAGTGATTGTCATTGGAGTATATTACAGGCCATCAGGTCAGAAAGAAAAAGATAGATAAGATGTGTGGGAAACAAAGTACAAGTCCAGCATAGAAACATCAATGGAGGACTTCAATTATTTAGCCTTCTGCTGTAGTGCTCTTTCTGTCAAAATCAAACTTTTTGATTTACCTTAGTTATCTTTTCATCCTTCACAAGGCATAGGAACCAATAAAGGGAAATTCTATTTTGGATCTGATTAGGAAAGATCCAACATGGCTTCTTCAAGAACAGATTGTGCCATACTAATGAATTGCTGGTGAAGCTGTGAATTAATACAACCATTCAGCAAAACAAGTGGGAACTACACAAATAAAGTAATTAAAATAGCCATATCTTTTGACCAGAGATTCACTTGATAGGTATGTGCCCCCAGGAGGTTATTATCAAAAAGAAAGGCTCAAAACATACTAAACTATTTTAGCAGAACTTCTGCAGCATCAAAGAACTTCCCATTAATTGAGGAATGGCTTGACAAATTGGGGTACATAAACATAGTGGAATATTATTGTGCAGTAAGAAATGATGGCTATGATAGATATGAAGAAGCATTGCAAGAATCACATTAATCGATCTGGAGTGAAATAAAAAGAGCCAAGAAAAGAATATTTACAATGACAATATAAATGGAAGAATATCAACTACAAGACCATCAAAACTGAATGTTGTGAAATCATAGGGACCAATATTGGCCCCAAAGAAAAGACATGAGAAGACCCTTCTCCCTTTGCAGAAGCAGGGGCATATAGACATGGAACATTGTATATAACATCAGATATTTTGATCTGTTCATTGGTTTTGCTCATTTCCCCTTCTTTTTCCTCTCTCTGTCTGTCTCTCTGTCTCTCTGTCTCTCTGTCTCTCTGTCTCTCTGTCTGTCTCTGTCTCTCTGTCTCTCTCTCTCTCTCTGTCTCTCTCTCTCTCTTTTTAGATATTCTTTGTTTAAGGGATAGCTCTCTGGCACAGGGAAAGGCAAGGAAATGCATATAAGATAGACAATGTAAAAATAAGAGATATCAATAAAATCAATATCTTTAAAAGAATAGGTAATGCCAGACTAACCTTATTTCCTTTCTAGATGAAGGTACATTCTATCCAGTTTACTCAGATTTTAGCAAATCTTCTGATAAAATACCTTGTACCATTTTTGTGGAGAAGATGGAAAGATATGAATTAGACATTAACACGATCAGAAGGATTCAGAACTGGTTGGATGGCTGGGCTTCAAAGGGCTAATAATTCAATATCACAGTGGTGAGTTTCCAGATGAATAACCCAGGAATCTGGGCTTGAATTTAACATTTTTAGCAATGACTTGGATAAAGTAATAGAGGGTCTGCTCATCAATACAGGGACTAGCTAATAGAATGGATGATATCATGGTCCAAAAGGAACTTGATGGGTTTAATTTGATGAGATGAAATGGGGACAGATGTCTTGAATTTGAGTGCAAAAAAAATTGACATTACTAGTATAATATGGAGCTGGTATGGGTAGATAACAGTTGTTTTGAAAATAATTCTTAAAAAAAAGAAAATAATTCTTGAAGGTATTTTAGGGCACTATAAGTTTAATATGAACAAGCAGGGTGATATAGAAGTCAACAAAGTTAATGCTGTCTTGAGCTACATTAATTTCCAGGAATAGAAAAGTAATGGTCTCGATATATCCTGCCATTGTCTGATTTGTATTGTGTTCGGTTTTGAGCACCACCGTAAAAGAAGGACACTGACAATCTGAATGGTACCTAGAGGAGATGGTGGAGGCAGCTTTAATACTGGTGCTCTTTAGCTTAGGTTTGATTTTGGGATGAAAGGAGGCATTCATAATTCACTGCACAGTGCATAAAAAGGAAGTTTACCTTGCCCTATCTGAGCAAGGATATGTAACAATAATGCAGTGGTACTTATTTTCAGCTTTGGCAGACTTGGCCTTCTTCTCACATGGAAATACAGCACATCATGATGGTATGGGAACTTGTGTGGTTTCAGGCACCAAGTCTGAGAGGCCTAGACTCCAATTTTTTATGCCCTTTGGTTACTAGGAAGCACTGTCAGGAGAAAGGAATCAATCAGTACCTGGAAGCAACTTTGACTTCTTTTAGGAAAATCTAATCCCTGGTGAAGGAAGGCAGAAGAAGGACCCTAAGCCCACTCCATATTGTTAGAAGGGGGAGAAGCTGATATATATTAGTTCTATCATAAGAGTAATACTAGGATGGTGAAAGGCCTTGAATCCGCATAATATGAGGATAAATTGAAGAAATTAGTGATGTTTAGCCCAGAGAAGAGAAGACTTGATGGGATGGTGGTGATAGATTATTAGCTGATTTCAAGTATTTGTGGAGAGCCAGTGGATTTGCATGCTTTAGCCTCAGAGAGCAGAACCAGGACCAATGACTAAATGACTAGTAGTTGCAAAGAGATCAGTTTAGTTTGAATGTCAGGGGAGAAAAAATCCCAACAATTAGAATTCTACAAAAATAGAATTAGATGACAGCTGAGATCTCTCTTAACTTTCAAAAATTCTGTGATTTTGTGAAGCAAAACTTAAATGGTTGGGGTATCACGTCAGCACTGTTTTGAAAAACACAGAAATTTGGCCTAATAGGTTTTTGTGTTGTGGAATCCTTTCTTTAAAACCAACAGGGGGACCCAGGAGGGAATGCCTGATGTTGGCTTTAGTGCCAAAGGTTATCCTAGGTGACTGAGCTCCGCCCAAGGACTAGGGGTGAAGTTTGAGTTGAGGGGGAAGGGCAGGCAAGTACTTCAAGGGTTTGCGAAGTCACCCGGTAGTGAAAGTGACCTAAACTCCGTTGGTGACCAAGGGAATTCTTTAATTTTCGGGTTGGTAAACAGATTGGAATTTGAGTGAAGAATAAGGCAGCTAAGGAACCATTAAATTTTTGAGACTGAGATCAAGGTCTTGGGACAGAGAAGATTTAGCTCTGAACGTCATGAATGCAACTAGCAATAAGTACTAATCCATCTAAACCTGGGTCACCATAGGTCCCAGAAGTCCAAGGCTAGGGAAGCAGGAAAAGGAGTTGTAACAAAGGAGTTTATCCTTCAGACTAGAGCTGAAAGGCTTGGAAGAATCGCCCTGTCGACAGAATCTCCACCAACTTTTTTCTTTCACGAGGGATCTCAAGCTAAAGACAATAATTTCATGAGACATGGCAGAGGCCACTGAACCTGCGGTAAGAGTCCTAGCCCCCAAAGAGAATGCAGAACCCCTAACACTGTTGGAAAAGGGAATCGGAGAACTGGGGCCTGCTACTGGGGCGAAAGAAGAGGAGCAGGAGACGGAGGTGAAGTTCAGTGAAGAAAAGCAGTCCGGTGAAGAAGATGCTACCGGAGACGGGGCGGGAGCAATAGCCCCAGTCGAGACTCCCAGTGAGTTGAGGGAGGAAGCAGGAGCAACAATTGGCCAAATAGACCAGAAGGAAGCAGAAGAGAGTAAAACCGAGACGCAAAGTCACTGGGAGGAGGATACACAGGAAAAAACCGAGGACACAATAAGGCAATCTCCCGGGAACGTGGAGGAGCAAAAAGAAGAGCAAAAGGAGGGAAAAGAAGAGAGGAGTAAAGTACTGGACGACGTAGAAGTAGAGGCGATCAGCCAGGTAAGAAGATACGAGCTGGAGGACAGCAACAGCACTGAGCGCCAAAGGCAAGAGGAGAGCCAGGGAGCGGCCAGAGGAGCCCAGGTCTCCGGAGACCCGGAGTCTGAGGCAGAGGTAGGGGCGGAGCACAGCTTTGGGGGTGAAGCAGCAGTTGTAACTACAGCAGCAGCAGCAGCAGCAGGACCAGCTTCTCAGGAAACGGTCCAGGGAGGCGTGAAGCTGGTACAACCCGAGGGAGAGCTAGCAGAGCCTGGAGTGGGGATGGAAACAGAGGACCTCGAAAGAGGGAGGGCAAAAGGACTAGAAGACAGAAATTCTGAAAATGGAGAGAACGACGGAGGAGAAGAAAACAGTCCCGTACACCAAATAGAGGCCAGGGAGCAGCAGGAGGAAGTGGAGGAGCAACAGAGCCTTGAGGAGGACCCTGGCAGGGGCAGTTTGATGATAGATGATGAGTCCGGAAATGAGGCTCTCCAAGGTGCACATCACCCTGAGAACAAAGAAGCTGAGGCTGCAGAAGGGCTGGCCGAGGAGGAAAGCGAAGGCCAGGAAGGTGTAAAGGACTCCGCCGCTGGAGGGGATCCTAGCGAAGCAGTGCAGGTGGAATGTGACAGCCTCGGTGCCAAGAGGGATGCCCAGGAAGAAGCTCTGGAAGAGCGGAGAGAAAATTGGGGTAAGGACCCTAATGTAGAAGTCGAGGCCCAGGGCGAGGAAGATAACCTTGATGGGAGAATACAGAAGGAGGAGGAAAATGAGGAGACTATCACAAAAAGAAACTTAGAGGCAGAGCTGAGCAACCACCTGTCGGAGACTAGCTCCGAAGGTGCCGGTGCTGAAACCGAGACAAATAAACTAGGGGAAGGGCTGAACGGCGCGAGAGAGGAAGGAGAAATATCCGAGGAGGAGGCTTCAGGAGAGAGCGCCTCAGCCCCCGCGCTGGCCCCGGGCAATGAGCACGACATTTCGCTCTTCGTTAAGGTAAGGCCCGCTTTTCTGGTCTCTCTCCAGCTTACACCCCACTCTTCAGTCCCATAACCCTTCCCCTCTGTGAGTGCGAGCTTCTCGCATTCGAGGAGAGGTTGGGCAGAGTGGGCTTCCCCCTTCGTACCCTAAGATCTTGGGTTTCCTGGGAAGAGTCGAAATTAGAAGTAATTATGAAAGTGCATCCAAACTTTCCACTGTCCTTTGTCCTGAAAATAATGACGGCTATTCGAGTAGACTATTAAAAAAAAAATCTCCAATTTCCCTTCCTCCTCTCCTTTCTCCCCTACTCCTCCACCTCCTTCCTCCCCCTACCCCCACCCCATTTACCCGCAACTACCTACCAAATAACCGTTGCTGGGGTCAGAGTAGTGCTTAAGTAGTTTCTGCCAATAAGATTAAAGATGTGAAAATGTCACGGAGAGGGATAATCAGGAAGCAGGTGAAGTAAAAAGTTAATTACAGTACTTCAAATTTCAGTGATTAAAGAGATGATCTATGTTTTCAATCTCCAAAAATTCCAGGAAGATGCCATTTCTAGTAGAATAAAGAATATTTGTAATGAAAAAAAATGTACTTTTAAAATATCATGCCATATGCCATTAAAGTGCCACATACAGAAAAAGAAATATAAAAGGGTAGTACTCTATGGTGATTAAACATTCCCTTATTTGCATGTTAAAACTTCAAATTCATTTTAAATACTAAGAAGTTACGACATTGTTTAGGATAGCTGTATAAGTTTTATGTTTAAATTTGAAGTTGTAGGAGGTATTTTAAAAAAACCATAATAACCAGTCTCTTAACATGACTTCACATAAAGATCCTTGTTAATAAGTTCTGGATGACTAGGAGAGAAGGCTATAATAAGACTAAGAATGTGCTTTATGTATTGCATCATAATCCTTTAAGAAATTATTGACAGAGTTCTAGAAGCTAGTAAACTCAAAGATAAGCAGATTCCTAAAGTAAAATAAAATAAGAATGTGAAACTTTTTTTATATAATTAAGTTAAAATAAATCTCAGAATTCTTTGATGGAAAGAAAGTGAGATGTGGAAGAAAAGGCACTCACCATTTCTTCACTCAAGGGAAATAATCACTTTCCAAAGAGGGATAGCCACTAGCTGATGTAGGATGTTTTCAAAATGAATCTAAGGATGCATCTTTAAGATTGGTAGGAGGTTGCCTATATCCTCCAATCTGCACTAGTCTACAGAGATTAACAACTGTTTCATTTTACCATCTTGACTACTAGACCTAGGAATCTCATTTCCAGTTCCACCAAATAATAAGTAGACAATGTTTGTTCTCCTTTGGCACTATGCTGCTAGACTTAGGTTCTCTTTCATTCTTTTTCTTAATCTTCTCATTGATTAAAAAAAAACAACCCAAAACTTCAATCAACATTCCTCCCCCCCTCCAGATGCTTTTTCAAGGTCATCAGTGACCAGGACAAGTCTAGCTTTTATTTTTCTGAGTCTGTATTTTCTATGATTTCTCTGTAACATTTGACATTATTTTCTCCCTTCTCCTCTTTCAAACTCTTAGGCTTCCATGACATTGCCCTTTCCTCCTTCCCTCTTACTTCTCTGCTCCTTCTACTTCTCTGACTCTGTCTTTTCTTAGTTGATACCTCTTTCTACTCTATTTGTTAGTATTTCTAAAAGTTCAATCATTACCTCTGTTTTTCTCTTCCTACATTCTTCCCCTTCAAAAATGGATCCTGTTGTACAGCCTCCACTATTGCCTTTATGTTGTTAACTGTTACTATTCCTTTAGTCCTGACCTCTCACTTGTATTCTGCTCCAGTACTTCTCCATCACTTAATGATACATTTTATGCAAATTTCTTGACATAAACTCAAAATAAACCTCTTAAAACTATTCTCCTCTTTCTCCTCTCCTCAATTTCCTATTCCATCCATGGCACTAACCATTATCTTAGGCACCCAATTAAAAAACCTCAGAATTGTCTTTGTCAAAATGCTTTTTTACATGTTTTCTTCCTTATAACACCCCTATGATTAGGAAGAGCAGGTGGTAGTTCCATTTGACAACTGAGTAAATGCAGATAAGAGGTTAAAACTTTCTCCTGGCCAAACCAGGAACCCAGGTAAGGCTAGTATTGAGGCCTCTTAATTCCTGCCTCCAGCTGTAGACTATATTCCCTTGGGTAATGGAATGCTGAATTCACTGATTTTCTTTTTGGCTGTTGTTCAGTCATTTCAGCCATGTCTGACTCTTCATGACCCCATTTGGGGTTTCCTTGGCAAAGATTACTGGAATGGTTTACTATTTCCTTCTCCAGCTCATTTTACAGATGAGAAATTGAGGCAAAGGAGGTTAAGTGGCTTGCCCAGGGTTACGCAGCTAGTAAGTGCTCGAAGCCAGATTTGAACTCATGAAGATGAGTTTTTCTGACTTCAGGCCTGGCACTCTATTGGTTGTACTACCCAGCTGCACCCCACCTTTCTTGTTTGGGTGTCAGAAATGTTGGTTTGATGCCTCCATTTCCACTAATAAGAACAAAATGTGGTAGAGAATATTCCTGATGGATGATTTTTAAAGGAAATTCCAAACCTTTAAAAGCCAGACTTATTGTGGTCTCTTGAAACCCGATTGTGTTGCCCCACTTATGACCTTCAAAATATTATTGTGGATTTTTGTCACGTGGAACTTAAAATATGCAAGAAGACCTTTTGAAACACTATGAGGGAACTTTTAGCTGCTCAGCTACCAATGACTTTATTGGATTTGTAGGGATAAAAAAAAATCCTGCTTTGAAAAAAAATCCCCTTAGGCACTTAATTATCCCCTTTTCTGGGGTAAGAGTGTGATAAGGAATAAAACAAATAATGAGTTTCTCAAGTTTCACTGGGAAGTAGTATAGCTGATTTGTTTGTGCAGAAAAATACAACCTGAAGGGCATTAATAAACAAATAACTTATCAAAAAATAATATGGATGAATTTTTAAAATTTGTTTTGTTTTTAAAGCAAACAAATCCTAAACACATTTTTCAAATAGGTTTCTGACTAAAGCAAACTTTGAAGGTCATTCAATGCTTGTCTCTCATTAAACTATTAAGGTTTTTCAACTTCTTCCTTCACTATTAATGCCATTTAAAACACAATAAAACTCAATATCGTATTCTTGTTTATAATGATACCAAATTCAAAACAAACAGCCTTTGCTTTAAGCTCCATACAGAATTCCTTGCCAGATATGATATTTTTTCTAGGTTTCCTTTTTCGATCCAATGCTATTTGGAATCAGGTTGTTTTGATTACCAGGATCAAGAAATCCACAGATGCCCTATATCTTTAGGCAAGCTCAAGCTGTGGTGATAAGTAGCTAATAAACAACAAAAGTCACAATATATAATCAATACATTTTTATTTGAGGTTGAGCAATGGATTCGTGCCTTTTAAAATGCTTTTGTTTGCATATGAGAGTTTTTTGTCTTTTTTATCAGTCATCCTATTTACAAGCTTTTAACTCATTCTTGAAGTTAATGTTTTTAAATAAAAAGTAAATTATTTGGGTACAAATGATTCATTCACCCAGTCAAAAGATTTTGAGTGTCTACTGTGTGCTAGCAGTTGATGAATTCTGGAGGAAGCAAGGATAAATAAACCCTCACAGAGCTTACAACACGATAGGGGAGATATGATTGAAATAAATAACTGTATTACACAGTACAATGTGAAAATGAAGCCTGAGTTGTTTAAAAAGCAATGAGAAAGCAAAGGAGGAAGAGATCATCTCTAGCTTGAGGAAACAGGGAAGACTTCACGGAAGAGGCCTTTTTTGAGTTGAGCCTTGGAAGGATGAAACAGAGCTTTAGTGAAAAGCATTCCAGGCAAGGAATATTATGAACAAAGGAACAGAAGAGAAGAAGCACAAGTAAGAAACAAAAAAAAATCTAGTTTGGCAATGATCTAAGAAGTAATTTGCTGCCTTGGAATATATGACAGTAATTGCCCCACTTTTCCTCCCCTGAACTGTACGATAGGAATTTAGTGGTTCTAGCTATTAAAAAAATTTTCCATCTTTGTAGGAACTTACTCTAGCTAAAGCCTTACTCTGATCTCTTATATCACAGAGATGAGACTGCATTATAACAAACTGTCCCAGTGAAGAGGTTCATTACCCAGTGTGTGTGTGTGTGTGTGTGTGTGTGTGTGTGTGTGTGTGTGTGTGTGTGTGTGTGTGTGTGTTTGTGTGTGTGTGTGTGTTTGGCTTCAGCAACTCCTGAAGACCATCTATTGTAGCAGTGTTGCAATTAGTATTAGTTGAAGGAATATCCCTTGGGCTTAAATTATAGATTCTCTAGTACTGAAATTGTAGAAGCTGATAGTTTATTAACTCTTCTAGGACTTCTTGCTATGAGAAATTATTCACATTGGGAATAATCTGAGGTTCACTTTTATGACACTTTCATGTATTTTTTTCAATAATTTTTATTATTTTTAAAATTCTCTATGTTATACTTAAAACAGATGACTATTTTCTACTTCTCCGAGGAAAATAAAGCCTTTTGACTTTATATCCTTCAATTGTCACAAATTTCTCATCATTATCACCCACTCCTTTTTTTTTCTTTTCTTTTTCTTTTTTTAGTGATTCTGGGCAAGTCATTCAGCCTCAGGTACTGCATCTGTAAAATGGAGATAAAAACATCTCCCTCAAAAGGTGGTTGTGAGAATCAAGTGAGATAATATATGTAAAGTACTTTAAAAACCTTAAAATGCTATACAAATATGATGATTGTGATAATTATTGTTATCATGATTATCATTATTGGCAGAGAGGTTTCTCATCCAGATACATTGATGCAATCTTATATTCAGTTCCTATTCTTATTGTTATTATCTTTGTCATTATCATCATTAACCTAAGTTAATTTCCTTGTCTATATGATTAATCCTATTTCAGAATCTAGCACCAACCACAATATACTTTCTCTACTTAATCATCAGTCTACAAACATGCTCATATATAATCTTAATCCAAACCTAAAACTTCTCAGATATACTGGTCTATCCTTCTGAACCCCTTCACTGTTAAATTTCTTGAAAAATTTATTTATAACTAATGCTTCCACTTTCTTATTACCTTCTCTGTTCTTAATTCTTTATAACCTGACTCCCATCCCAGTCATTCCAATAAATGTTTTGCTAAAATACAGATAAACTCTTTCCTTATTACCAATCTAGCAACCTTGTCAAAAAAGGAAACTGAATTAATCCTCTAGGACCTGTTTTTGATGATTCTGCCTCCACAGCAGCCTTAAATCCATTCAGCTTCTTAACTTTATTCTTACTTTATCATTTGAACATACATCATCACCTTATAGTATTATTTTAATACATTTTTAAACCCCAATTTTTATTGATATTGGGGTTTTTTGCACATAAAACTGCAAATCTGTTATGTACAACTTGCTTTTCTTTTTAAATGCACAATAAAGTTAACATGCAAATTTACCTTGTTCTCCCCCCTTTCCTGCCCTACAGATGGCTACTATTGGACACAAATATGTGTGTGTGTGTGTGTGTGTATATATATATATATATATACATATATATATATATATATACATATATATATATATATATATATATATATATATGTAAAATCATTCTACATAGACTTCTATTTATTGATTCTTTCTCTGGATGTAGATAGCACTTTCTTTCATAGGTTCTTTGTAGTTAATTTGAATATATAATATATCATACATATCATATCATATAATATATAATGTAATATATACTATATAACAGTCAAAACAACTTATTCCCTCAAAGTTGTTCTTAAAACAGTATTGCTGTTACTGTATACTGTATACAATGTTCTTTTGTTTCTGCTCATTTCACTCCTCATTATTTTACATGTCTTCCCATGTTTTTCTAAGATCATTAAGTGCATCATTTCTTATAGCACAGTAATAATCCATCACAATCATATACCACAATTTGTTCAGCCATTCCCCAATTGAAGTGCATTACCTAACTTTACCCCTGTATCTTTCCTTCCCATTAAAAGAGCCATCATACATAAAAAAATAATTTTTAAGGAGAAAGGAGAAAAAAATCACCAAAATTGATCAGTATATTGATAAAAATCTAAACATATATACAGTATTCCACATTATGGACTTTCCACCTTTGCAAATGAAAGGGAGAAGGTGTCTTCCCATATCTCTTGTTTGTGGCCATATTTGTTCCCTGTAATTTTGCAAATATTTATTTTTGAATGGTTGAGTTTGCTGTTTCAATTTGTATTGTTATAGTCTTTGTGTTTATTGTTTTCTTGGCTCTTCTTCACTATTCATCAGATTATGTAAATCTTTTCGTGCTTCTTGGTATCCATCATATTTGTCATGTCTTACTGAATAGTAATAATATTCCATTGCATTCATTACCACACATTCTTTAGCCATTCACCAATTGATAGGTAAATGCTTGCAGGTCTTTTCTACTCTAAGTGCTACTATAAATATTTTTGTGTATATGGGGGTGTTCTTCTTATAAATGACATTCTTGGGGGTATATCACTATTAGTGGAATTTCTGGGTCAAAGGGTTACATTTTAATCACTTTATGTGCATAACTCCAAATTGCTTTCCAAAATGGTTTTTACTGATTCACCAATTCACTAGAATGCTTATCTTCCCACAACCCCTCCAACACTATTTTGATCTTTTCTCCTTTTTACAATTTATAGGGTGTGAGACAAAGCCTCAGATTTTAAAATTTTGTGTTTCTCTTATTATTAGTGATTTGTTAATAGTGTGTATGTCTTCTTTTGGGAAATACTGCATTCATATTCTTTGACAATTTATCAATTGGGGAATAGCTTTTGGTTCTATCCATCTGGGGCAGCTAGGTGGCATAGTGGATAGAGTGCCATGCCTGGAATCAGGAAGACTTATCTTCATGAGTCCAAATCTGGACTTAGACACTTACTATCTCTGTGGTCCTGATTACTTAACACTGTTTGCCTCAGTTTTCTCACCTGTAAAATGAGGAGAAGATGGCAAACCACTCCAGTATCTTTACCAAGAAAACCCCAAATAGGGCATGAAGAATTGGATACAATTGAAATTACTGAACATCTATTTATCCAAATATATTTATGTACAAACAAAATAAGTAAGTGTGTGTATATATGTGTGTGTGTACATACATACATACATACATACATACATACATATATATATGTAGCTATGTTCCCATTTGTGCAAATGATATACCACCTGAAGTGTTCACATAATTCAAATTAACACTGCACATTCCCATTGGACTGGAACAAATGAACCATATTTTATATAATTATAAGTTCAAATAATGAGAATTCAAATAATTGTGACCATTTCAAGTGATTCATTTTTCACACCAATCAGGATCTAGCAATGTATATGCATTATATACATATTTATCTACTAATTGTCATGTATATCTTGCATACCAAACCTTTAACTGAGAAAACTGAGACAAAGATTTCTTTTTCTTCTTTGATGCTTCTGTTATTTTGATTCACTAATTTGTTTTTTTGCATAAATTTTCCAATTTTGTGTTATCAAAATTATATATTTTTTGCAATGTATTCCTAATAAGGTTTCTGAATTTCACTTTCTTTTCTGTTCCCTGAATTGTTTTTACTCTCCCCTCCCCCCAATTTATTGTATACTTACTTGGTATATATTTTGTATGTATTTCCCTGTGTCCACATTGGTTTTCTTTACTTAATACATAAATTTTGGAGAGCAGGTAGTTCCACTTCTCTGTCTACTATTTGTTACTAGCCTGTTCAGGAGCTTTGTTGCCCTTCTCCTTACTGCTTGACCTAGTTTGGGGAATCAGGGTCTCTTCAAATGATCTCATTTCCACCTGCTCCTTCTCTCAGGATCATTCTACTTTGAGTCTACCTCTCATTACCTTCCATGTCAGTGACCAGAGGGAAAGCCTTGATGGCCCTATCCTAGTTATGGATCAGTATGAGGGGGGAAGGGTTCTTAAAATATTACCCTATGACTTAATTTATTCAGTTATATTCCTTTCTCTCTTGATTGTCCCCTTGTACCAATTATCAATCCAATCTAGTTTCCTTCGCTGTTTACTATAACTTTTTGCAGAAGTGGGATATTTAGTTTAATGATGCTCCAGACTTGTCGTTCTAGAGCAAGGTTAGCTATGTTCTAGTGTCAAATCTTCTCTAATGCTAATCAAGTCAAATGGCCAATCCTGTGTGTTAACCTCCAATGATTAGTGCACCAGTTCCATTTAACCAATTAACATCATACCAAGGGATATTTGCTGGAAACATATACCAAGAATGGAAGTACACATATTTTCACCTAGCACCTGGGGGCACAGTGGGAAGAGAAGCCTTTAATTTAAAGCACTTCATACACAGTATTGGTTCCATCAAGTTCATTTCCAAATGTGATATAGTCTCTCAATTAGTCCTTGTCTCAGCTATCAATGGGTTGACTCAGTTGGAACTCTCAGCAAATCCCAGCAAAGACTCCACCTTCTGGACTTTTGGGTTCATTACCCTGACCTTTCAAAACTTACTAGGTCAAAGCAGTATCCTATCTACTGTGAAAGAGAAGGAAAATTAGGAAAGAACAGACACAAAAAAGGATAGAAGCAACAGCAGGGTAGTACATTCATGGATTACATGCTTCGGTGGGGAGAGAAAGGACTGAAGCTTCTCTTTCCACTGAGGGTTTAGTCCTTCAATTTATTTATAAGTTGGCCTTTGATATTAGGTCACATATACACTTGGAACTTACTGTAAAATATGATGTGAAATATAGATCCTATTTCAATTTCTTAAAGACTGCTTTCCAATTTTCCTAGCACTTTTTTTGTCTATACAGTGAGTTTTACCCCAGCAATTTATGTCCTTGTGTTTATCAAACTGTATGATACTGTATTCAATTACTTCTGGATCTCATGTGCTAACCTGTTCCAGTAATAAACTTTTCTTTTTTTTTAAATCAGTATTATTATTTTGATCACTGCTATATAATATAGTTTGAAATTCATTTTTGGGCCTTCATACTTGCTGTCCTACCCTCACCTCTGACCTATGACTTTTAAAATCCTTGACTTCACTTGAGACTAAGCTTAAATGTCACCTTCTGTAAAAGGCTTGGCCTGGCTCCCCCAGCTGCCAGGGCTTTCCCACCTATAGTTACTTTGCATCTTTCCCTTATATATGTTGTTACTAGTGAGTAATTTTTCAGTCATGTCTGACTCTTCATGACCCCATTTGAGGTTTTCTTGACCAAGACACTGGAGTGGTTTGCCATTTCCTTCTCCAGCTCATTTTACAGATGAGAAAACTGAGGAAAACAGGGTTAAGTGGCTTGCCCAGGGTCACAAAGTGATTTGAAATCAGGAAGATGAATCTTCCTGACAGGCCTGGCACTTTATCCATTGTGCCATTTACCTGCCCTTAACTTACATATATGTATTTACAAAAATATCTCTTCATTAGAATATAAGCTCTTTGAGGGTAGGAACTTTGCTTTCGCATTACCAGTACCATGCTTGGCACATGTTGTTGTTTTTTAATTGTTTCAGTCATGTCTGACTCTTGGTGACCCCCCTCCCCCTGCTTTTTTTTGTGTGTTTTTTTTCTTGGCGAAGATATTGGAGTAGTTTGCCATTTCCTTCTCCAGCTCATTTTACAGATGAGGAAACTGAGGCAAGCATGGTTAAGTGACTTGCTCAGGGTCACAAAGCTAGTAAGTGTCTGAGGTCAGATTTGAATTCAGGAAGAAGAATCTTCTTGATTCTGGGCTAGGCACTCTATCCACTGTACCACCTAGCTGCCCTATGCCTGGCACATGGTAAACACTCAATAAATTATTGTTGATTGACTGGTTGATATTACTTTGGTTATCTTAGTCTTTACCTCTGTAAGAGTGTTTTATTGATCTAAGTCCTGAGGGTGCTTTGGTATACTCCTAGATGTATATGTATCAAGTACAATCTGGCTCACTTTCCCAGAGTCAAGTTTCTACAGCAGCCTCTCAGATTTCCAAGGGGAGCAACCCTAAGGGGCTGGGATGCTTCCTTTCTCTGCTGGCATTGGCTTAAGCCTCCACCGACTGAATTCCTCTCAATTTTTAGTGCTCCATTGAGTCTAAAATAAACTAGCTTTTACAAAAGATTATTTAGTTCAAAGACAATAGCAAATGCATCTTTCTCCCAACATCTCAGGCATGTACTCTTCCACAGACTTCCTCAGTCTCTGAGTGGAGTAGGTTTAAAACTTAGTTCAGTTCTTAAGTAACATTGATCCCATCAAATTCATGCCTAAAGGTAGTATCTATGTCAGATGACAACAACAACAACATCTTGTTTTTATATTATGCTTTCTTTTTGTGTTTTTCCACCTGGTTCAAATTTGTTTCATGATTTCTTAAAATACTATGCGCAAGTTTTTCATTTTTCATGGTTTTTAGGGTGCTTAATGATTATTAAATTATTTCTCCTCTACCTGTTATCGAGGTCAATTAATTTTGATAGTAGACACCTTATATACTTTTCTATTTTTTCACTTTTTTGAATTTATTCTAACATTAGTTATTATCAAAGCATTGAGTTTTATTTGTTCCATTCTATTTTTCAAAGAGTCATGTTTTCTATCTTATATTCTAAGCTCCATCACACTTCTAGTTGCCTTGTGCAGTTTTATTTAGCCTTTGACACTTTTTAATTATTGGAGTTGAGAAATTGAAAGCAAAAACTAGTGATGAGTCATTTTCTCTGAGCCTGTTTCCTCATTTGTAAAATGAGTGGATGTGATTCAGTGACCTTTAAGTTCTAAAACTATGATGCTGTAAACTTTCATGTTATCAGCTTTACCAGAAATCTCGGTGTTCTGCCTTCTTGCAGCAGAACCTGTAATATACCTGAGACTGACTATTACCTAATCTATTTTTGAAGTGAAGCATTTATAGATATATGTAGAATGTCTATAATAAAATAGTGCGAATACTTATCCTTCCAGTATTACAATTACCTGACCACTCCCCCCTGACCCTGGCCAAGAAAAAAAATGGTTGCTCACAAATGAAATGCATGCGTGGAGCACAAATCCGGGATATTTTTGGTTATATCCTTCAATAGCTGGAAAGAGAACCCACTGACTTGGTCTGGGTTAAATGAATGGTAGAGAAAACAGTCAAATAGACATTTCCAGACTCTAAGGTTGAAAGTCTTCCTCTCTTCTCAGAAATCTCCTTGATCTCTAGATCTTAACAGAGGTGAAAATAACTTAAGGTCCTTTTTACTATGATGATTCATCTCCAACCCAAGTTACAACTACCACTACCATTCTCTCATTGATATTTAACCAGTAAATCACTATGTATAATTTCTATTTCTAATTCTCTAAGCTAAAGTTTTAATATTGGGATAAGAGATAGTGACTGTGATTTCATTGGTATAGGGACTTTGCAGATGAGGAAAATCCTTCTCTCAAAGTAGATTAGCACCTTCTCTGCTAGTTATCATCTTTGAAAGCTGCACAACATACTGAAAGGTTAAATGACTTGCCTGAGGTCACATGGCCAACCAATATCAAAGGCAGCACTTGAACTCAGGGCCTTGGATCCACTACATCATGCTGCCTTTGAAATTCAGGTTAAAGGTCTGAAATAACTTTATTGTCTTCTGATAGGTATAGTTAATCTCTTAGCTCTTGCGGTTCTTATGATCTTCATGTCTTGCTAATTCTTTCACTTTAGGCCCAGAAAAAGGATATAACTTGCCTAAAGTCACACAACTATCTAGGTTCAGAATTCTGCTGTCATCAAGTCCAGCAGAGTAATCTATATGTACCAACTATATGTAACACTATATGTGTATGAAGACACATAGTAGAGGTATTAGAAGAATTTTTATAGAATCGCTAAAGGGAGCTTAGCCCTGATTATGCCGCAGACTGTAACTATTTCTGGGTCATGTTAATTTGATATGCATTAAGTGATCATGAAGTCTATAGGAGGGAATGGGAGGATTAATGCTTCTTTACCAACATATTGCTACACACAAACACATATATAGTAAATTTTTATATTTAAAATTCAGGTTTATTAAAGAATACCTTCTTAGATGGCATTTTTAAAATATCTCACATTAAAAGCTGGATATGACAGACTTGATTTGAAGCATATAGTTACTGTAACAGGGCAGCTAGGTGATACAGTAGATAGAGCACCAGGCCTCAGGAAGATCTGAGTTCAAATCCAGCCTCGGACCCTTACTAGTTAGGTGATCCCGTGCAAGTCACTTAACCCCTATTTGCCTCAGTTCTTAATTTGTAAAATGGGAACACACTGGAAAAGGAAATAGCAAACCACTCCAGTATCTTTGCCAAGAAAACTCCATAGAGAAATCTGTGGGGTCACAAGGAGTCCAACACAACTGAAGGACTGAACAACAACAAAGTTACTACAATACCCCCAGAATTTAAATTCATATGCATCGAACAAACATTTATTTAGCACCTTCTATGTTCAGGGTTCTCTGCTGGTGATGGGGAGACAAAGGCAAAAACAAAACAATATTGCTAGATGAGAAGATGTGATACAATATAGAACTAGAGAAGTGCAATGAGGGGGAGAGGGGAGGGAGGAAGAGGGAGAATTTGGAACTCAGTTTTAAAAATGAATGTTAAATATTGTTTTACATGCAAGTGGGGAAAAATAAAATACTAAATAAATTTTAAAAAAAGAAAAATTATACATTAAAAAAAAAAACTAGAGAAGTAGCTATAAATTAATTTGAAGTGAAGAGCTCTAACCTCTCTGTGGATTAGGGGATGCTTCAAAGACCCAGAGTTTCAACTGAGTCTCCAAGGAAGTTAAGGATTCCAAGAGGGAGTTATGAATAGAAGCATGGGGATGACTTGGGCAAATTCACGTAGCAGTGAATGTCACAACTCTTGTGGCTGAAATGTCATTTGTTAAGGAGAGTAATGTGAGATAGGACTGCAAAGAAGTAATAGGAAGGAGAATCTCAAACACATTGGGAATCATGTAAAATTCTTCCAAAAGCAAAAGTTAAAATTGATAGTTAATAAGGTTAAGCATTTGATATTTTAGAAATTAAAAATTGAAGTAGATTTAATGTAAATTATAATGTAGGAAGGGTTTTCTCCTTCAAACTTTTAAAACTTTTTATTCGTTTCTACTGAATGCTTCTTATACTGACTTAGATTTTTAACTTGACAAATTCTTAGATCAAGCAATTGGAAGACCAATTTTAAACTATAGTACTCTCATTTTAGAAGACATTGAGCCTGCCAAAGAGATAATGGGGATTTGAAAATATTTCAAGTTAGGAATGGGAAAAAGAACCCAAACTCACCTTCATATGTTCCAGGAGATAGTTGCAGGATTGTGTTGAATAGATAAACTTTTTAAAAACACAGCTCCTTGCTTTCAATTTCTCAACCCTAGTAATTGCCCAAGAGTGGTATAGCATTTGAACAAACATTGACATTTTGCAGTGCACAATTATTCTAAAAACAATCACGTCTGTGTGCTTATTGCCACACAGGCTCTCTATGAATAAACCAGTTGTGGCCGGCTTCCCTGTTGCTTTTCATTGTAGCAAGACAGAGCATGTTGCGGCACATTTTCTGGTGCTGCCTTTTGGTCTCTAGAGGGTTTGAAAAAAAAGAAGTATTTATTTTTGTAATGTTTTATATATACTGTGACATTTAAAGGAAAATAGGCAACAGTGTATCTGAGGAATATTCATTTCATAATTTCATTTTCCCCCTTTCTAAACAAAAAATAATTCAGCATTTACTTTCTGACAGTTTTTGAAGACTAACTGCCAAATTGTGATGAAAAATTCCTTATGAATCTGTTCAGTGAATGTAAAAGTAGAACATGAAAGGTATTGAGACAGAGTGGAAAGAATACTGGATTTGAAGTTAAAAGGATGTGAGTTCAGATCTCAGATCAATCCTTACAATCTATATTAACTTAGTTAAGCTCTCTGGGTCTCAGTTTTCTCATCTGTAAAATGAAAGAGTTCGAATAGGTGATCTCTAAAGTCTCTTCTAGCTTTAATCGATGCTTTTTCAACTTACATATTCTTCAATTTGGTTTATAAAACCAAAATCCATTTTCCTAGAACACATGTAAGTACCAGAGCACAGAAGAAAGCTTCCCTATACATGTCCTGTTCACTCCTTCCCTATTTTCCAGATATTTTTAAATCTCCATCCAAGCCTATATATACTTGATTTTATTGTTGTTGTTCAGCCATTTTAGTTGTGTCCAACTTTATGACTCCATTTGGGGTTTTCTTGGCAGAGATACTGGAGCGGTTTGCCATTTCCTCCTCCAGCTCATTTTGCAGATTAAGAAAATGAGGCAAACAGGGTTAAGTGACTTGCCCAGGGTCACACAACTAGTAAATGTGTGAGGTCAGATTGGCTCAACACTCTATCCACTGTGCCACCTAGCTGCCCATGATACTTGATAGAGGTGAGGAAAAAAGTAAGATGTAAACTGCTTTGTTTGTTTCATCTTTGCATTACAAGTGCTTTGCACAGGGCCCTGCACATAGTAAGAATTTAAAAACGCCTTTTGGGTAGGAGGGCTGGGAAATTTATCAGAATGGGTTACCACAACACTTCAATTTTGACAGGATAATTCATATCGGGCCAAGCAAATGATCATAGAAATGTGGAATGTTAGGACCAGAAGGGAGATTAGAGGTGAAGGGTTCAACTAGATGATCTCTGAGGTCACTTCCAGCTCTTGGCCAGTGACCACAAGGTCATTGAGTCCAACTTGCTCATTTTTCAGATGAGGGAACAAGTCTGAAGAGGTAAAATGATTTGGGGAAACTCATACAACTAGTTAGTAGCAGATCCGGGTCTTAAATGAATGTCCTGATTCCTGGTTCAGTGATTTACTTCTGTTGACTTGAATGTACCCTTCTTTGTATCAAGATATTTAGCATCAGAGTAACTAGATGGAATTTTGACATATCTTTTGAGGGCACCTCAGACCCCATTGTGCTACAGATTATTTTCATTCATGTGCTTCAATAACTATAACTATATATATATATACACACACACACACACACATATATGTGTATATATATATATATATATATATATATATATATATATATATAGTTATTGAAGTACATGAATGGGAATATAACATATGTATATATGTGCAAATTTGTATACGTACACATACATACATATATATGTATATATATACACACATATATACATACACACACACATATACACTATGTTATGTGTGGGGTGGTGGACATGAGAGGGCAGAAGATGATTAGTACTTCTGCATTATCCCAAAATTCCCAGATCCTCACTTATTTCATCATTGATCTCCACCTCTCCTCCTCTCCATACTCCTTAAGCTACCTTCCTTCACCATCTCATTCCATTTCCACACTGCCACTTGCCTCTGTACCACTTTTCCGAGCTTGTCTTTGTGCATTTTAAAAGTGTGGCTTCCTCCCTGATTCTGGCTGCCAATTGTGGTCCTTCCTGGCAAGTACCCAAAGAACTTCTATTGCATAATTTCGTAAGTTAACTATCAATTCAAGTATAAATTGTTTTTATGGTTCTGTTCAGTTCACTCTGTCTCAATTCATACAAATCTTTCCATGTTTTTGTGAAATCATCTTTTTCCTTATTACAACACCATAGTATTCCACTATATTCATACATCACAATTTGTTGAGCCATTCCCCAATTAATGGGTATCTTTTTAGTTTCCAGGGCTTTTTTGCCACCATAAAAATAGCTGCTATAAATATTTTTGTACACATAGGACATTTTCTTTCTTTGATATCTTTTAGGTATAAACTTAGCAGTGCCATAGCTAGGTCAAAGGGCATTCACTGTTCCGTAACTTTTCGTGGGTAATTCCAAATTGTTTTCCAGAATCATTGAGCCCATCCACAACTTCAACAACGGTGCATCAATGTACCTATTTTCCTGTAACCCTTTCAATGTTTGAATAGTTGAAAATTTGTTTTTCTTCCTTTTTTTTGGCAATCTTTGCCAATATGATTATTATAAGGTAGAATTTCAGAATTTCCTTAATGTACATTTCTCTAATTATTAGTGCTGGAGAAAGAAATAGAAAAACCACTCTAGTATTTTTGCCAGGAAAAATCCCAAAAGTGTTCAGGAAGAGTCAGGCATGACTGAAAACGATTAAAGGACAAATTATCAATGACTTGGAGTATTTTTTTCATGTGACTATAGATAGCCTGGGTTAGTGTTTTCAAATTCCCAATAGATAATTAAGTTTCAGGATTTGGGAATAAGAAATTGAAATTCCTGGGAATTTTTGAGAGTTTTTGAAATTATAAATTATTTTCATGCAAGGGGAGGGAAGTCTGCTTAAGGAGCTCACTGAGTGGAACTCTCTAGCAAAGATTTTTATCCCAGTTAACTGTTTCCTTTCTAATATTTATATATTGGATTTGTTTATGTAAAACATTTTAATTTTTTGGAAACAGAATTATCCATTTTATCTTCTGTGATCCTTTCTAATCTCTGTCTGGCTATTGACTCTTCTCCTGTCCATTGGTCTGATGGGTAATTTCTTCTTGCTTTTGTAATTTGTTTATGATTTGATCTTTTCTATCTAGTTCCCGCATCCATTTGAGACTTACCTTTTGTTTTTATTATGATTAATTATATTGATTAACTAATGTTGAGACATTCTTATATTTCTGGTATAAATCTAACATGGTCATAATGAATGATTTCTTGGATGAATTAATTTAGCTTATTTGGCGTGATATTATTTTAAATTTTCAAATGGATATTAATGAATGATCTCAGTCTATAGCTCTCTTTGCTTTATTATTCTCTGGTTTGTGTGCTAGGATTATATTTGTCTCATAAAAGAGTCTGGTAGAGTGCTTTCCTTTTCTTTTGGGAATAATTTGTATAATATTTGTACTAATTTTTCTTTTAAAATTTGATGAAGTTTTCTTGCGAATCTCTCAGGACCAGGAGTATTTTTCTTTGTTAGTTACATTGCAGTTAGTCCTTTTTCCTTTTCTAAGACTGGATTACTGAAGAACTCGATATGTTCTTTTTAATGCTGTCCTTCAGTGGTGTCTTATTTCATGACCCCATTTGGGGTTTTCTTGGCAAAGATACTGGAATATTTTGGGTTTTCCATCTCCAGCTCATTTTACAGATGAGCAAACTGAGACAAACAGGTTAAATGACTTGCCTGGGGCCACAAAGCTAGCTAATGTCTGTGCCCACATTTGAACTCAGGTCTTCATGCTTCCAGGCCTGGTGATCTATCCTCTGCACGGCTTAGCTGCCCTGTTCTTTTGGTAGTTGGGGTATATTATATTTTTGAAAGTATTCCTCCATTTCTTTTATGTTTTCAGTTTTATCGGCATATGCTTGTGTAGTAGATTTTGACAATTCATTTGATTTCTTCTGCTCTTGTTATTTCACCTTGCTCATTTGCTATTTTGTTGATTTGATTTTTCTGACCTTTTTACTTTAACCACATTGGCTAAAAGTTTATCAGTTTTTTTTAGGCTTTTCAAAGAACCAGATTTTAGTTATGTTTATGATTTTTGTAGGTTTTTAGATTTCTAGTGCCTATATCTCCTCTAATTTTCAATATCTTTTCTTCTTATTTTGGACTTGTTCATTATTTGTAGGCTTTCTCATTTAAAAAAAAAGCATATTCAGTTCGCTCATCCTCTGTTTTTCTGTTTTGTATATTTGTATGTTTTTAGGAGTATCATTTTTCCTTTGAGGACTACTTTAGCTGAATTCCAGAGATTTGGATATATTTCTTCATCATTGTTTTCTTTCACATAATTGTTCATTGTTTCTATGCTTTGCTCTTTGACCTACTCATTACCATGCCCATTTGGGTCTGTGTTTTTTGTCTGTGTTTCCTGAACTGATTTGTGTTATTGGGTTCTCATCTGTAAAATAGTCCAGTTCTGTTTCTTGTTGCCATAGAATGGTGGCATGAGGGCAGATAGAGTATGTGCAGCAGTAGCAAGGGAACTTCAGAGTTCCTTTAATTGCCATTTCTCTACTTATTAGTGATTTGGAGGATGTTTGTTTGTTTGCTTTGTGGTCGTTGATAGTTTTGATTTCTTCTTTTGAGAACAGCCAGTTAATATGCTTTGACCATTTATCTTTTGAGATCTCTTTCCTGAGGTGACTGCTGGGTTTTTTCAATTCCTATTTTGCCCCTGGTTCCAGGATGTCAGGTCTGTTTTATGTGGGTTCCTTTGGAGCAGGTAGTCTGTCTCCTGGTTTTCCCTTGGTTTTTCTAAATGGTCTGTCCACCTCCTTTTCTTTTCACACATTTCCATGATTATAACCTTTCCATTGTTTATCTTGTACAGTTTTCACTATTAGAATATGTTGCAGCTTATTCACTCCCACCATGTCCTTTCCATTGGTCTCTAGGTACCCTAATGCTTTTTTTTTTTTTGGTGAGGCAATTGGGGTTAAGTGACTTACCCAGGGTCACACAGCTAGTAAGTGTCAAGTGTCTGAGGCCAGATTTGAACTCAGGTCCTCCTGATTCCAAGGCTGGAGCTCTATCCACTGCACCACCTAGCTGCCCCAACTCTCTTTTAACATTGTGATATTCCAAGACTTGTAGGCATACAGAATCACAGGAAGAATGATGTTTTTTAAAAAAGATAAACTTTTGTTTTAAGAAGAATCTTGGAGTTATAAACGTCCATCTAGTCTACTTTCCTCTTCTTGTTTAGTTCTAAGTGCCTATCTAAGACAGATGTTCATGGATGCACCTTAATGGGCTGTCTATCCAACATTATCTAGACAATATATATTCTTCATCTATTTATCTTTTCCTTATTCCAATGTAGCCAGGTAGAAAAGAGAACAAGGTTAAGATGTTGGGTCCTTTTGTAAGTGTTCTCAATAGCAACTCAGAATTGGTAGAAAAGCCTTTTCTCACCAGAGGTAAACAGACTGGAAATAGTCACAGAATACCTACACATGCTCCAAAGTCCAAAAGAGAGATTGAAAATGGCTGAGCACTTGGTTGTAAAGGCTGGGCTTTTATTGGCCAGGATATGTATGAAACAGTTCCATGTCCATCAAGTTTTTCAGCAACAAGCATGCCACCCAGTCAAAAATATGTTTTAAAAATATTCAAGAGAAAATAAAATATCTGTTAACAAAATGTAAAAAAATCACAGTGTGTATTGTTTGTCATGGAAGGCTTCAGAAAGGTGGATGTAGGGGTAAAGGGAAAAAATCCAAGAAAGGTTAAAGTAAGAGACAGGATTAATTTTTAAGTAATAAGGGGGAAATTCAAATTAAGAGCGTTAGAGGACCTGGGTTTAAATCTTGCCTCTGTGTACCCTTGGTCAAGTCATTTAAACTCTCTGGGCCTCAGTTTCCTTCCCCGTAAAATAAGAATGTTGAACATTTTGTTCCTCGTGTCTCTAACAGCTCTGAATCTATCATCTCACAATCCTATGAGACTGATATAACAGAGGAATTTTATTTAGATAGATAACTCTGCATTCATTGCCCATGACTTTTATTGTTATGGATCTTATATTCTAATTTCTCCAAACCCCCTTTTGTCCTCTTTGAAGAGGCCACTGTGGTGTTAATATTTGCTTCTTAATAAGTAATTTCTTCATTTCTGGGAACTTGTAATAATCTTTCGTTGTCCTTGTAGCATATAATAAAAGTTAACTGGAGTTCTTCCTTGTGGATTCTTTCATAGATTTTTTTTTCATTGGTGACTTTAAAAGTTTTTTTAAATTTATATTTTTATTTTTAATTTGTGGAATAAAACCAGGATTTCCATAATATAGTACAATAAAAAAAGATGATTGTATGTGAAACTGCATATCTACTATGCACAATTTGCTATTCCTTTTAAATCTACAACAAAATCATCACAAATTTTTTTCTTTCCTTCCCCTTTCCCCAGAGATGGCCACCATTAGTCACAATACACACACATGTAAAATTGTTCTATACATACTGCTATTTATCACTTTTTTCTCTGGATGCAGATAGCATCTTTCTTCATATGTCCTTTAGAGTTAATTTGGGTATTTATACTAGACAAATTATTCACTCAAAGTCATTCTTAAAACAATACTGCTGTTACTGCAAATAATATTCTCTTATTATGCCTAAAAGGTATATATATTTTAATAACTCTTTTGACATAATTCCAAATTGCTTTCCAAAATGGTTGGATCATATATTTTTCATCAGTTCTGGAAAACTTGTTTGATAATTTGAAATTAATTGTCTATTCTTTTTTTCCTTATATTTTCTGGAAAATTGGTAATCCCAAGTTAGCTGCATCATGAACTATCTTCCATATATTTTACTCAGGACTGTGTATTTTTCAGTAGTTTGAATAATTCAATAATTTTTCTTTTGGACTTGTATTTTCAGATTCTTAGCATTGTAAGGAATCTGATATTTATTGTGGCAAGTTTGCGGCTTGTTGCTTCTTTGGATTTTTTAAGGTTTTCTATTGTATTATACACATTAGTCATTTTCCTCTTCATTTTCATTTTTTATGCACTATTTCACTTGGCTTTTTCATCTGATTTTATACTTTCTTTGATCTCTCCTTTTACTTGATTATGTAATTTTCTTAGTATAGTTTATTTTTATTTATTTTCTTTGAATGTGTCATTTGTCCATTTGAAGATGTCTGTGGTAATATATTATGTGGTACCTTTATTTTTCCTGATACTTCTAGTACTCAGGCTTATTCAGTTATCCTATACTATTTTTTAATTGTGTGGATACATCTTTGCTTTGCTTATTTCAAATTTCAGCTTTTACTTTCTTGTATTTTAGGCTTTTTTTCTTCTTTTAGTGTTGTACTTGTTACTCTCTCTCTCTCTGTGTCTCTCTCACTTTTTCTCTTGCTCAACTCTCTCTCTCTCTCTCTCTCTCTCTGATTCTTTCATGCCAACATTTTGAATTAGTTTTACAGTCATTTGAAGAATATTTGGACAATGTGATCACTTCAAGTGTCATACATTACTGCCTAGTAATGCCTCATTTACCTATTCATCTGCTAAAAAAGTAAATTAACTGTTTAAAGCACTGAGCATGTATTCACATTAAGGCAAGTATATATCATATTTTATCTAAATATAGCAAACATTGATAATAAAGATGGCATAACGTACTAAGGAATCATGTTTGTCATTTCCCCCCCTTAATGTTTTTGTTTATGGTAAAGAAATAGAAAATACCAGAAGGCAAAAAGACAAAAATCTCAGGATTCTGTTGCTTAGCTATTTGATGTTGTATTATTCTCTCCTTTCCTTCCTTCCTTCCTTCCTTCCTTCCTTCCTTCCTTCCTTCCTTCCTTCCTTCCTTCCTTCCTTCCTTCCTTCCTTCCTTCCTTCCTTCCTTCCTTCCTTCCTTCTTTCCTTCCTTCCTTCCTTCCTTCCACCCTTCCTTCCACCCTTCCTTTCCCCATTTCTAAAGAGAAATGATTTTACTTATCCTGAAATCAAAATATTATAAGGATTAAAGAGAGTCTGGACAAAGTTTTCTGTTTTTTTTTTTTTTGGCATTTGGGAAGCAGCTAGCTATGCATTCTGGAGGAATAGGTGAGTTTGACTTCACCATATACACTGGATGAATTTCTCCATATTTGTATTCTGGATGTACAGCTGCTAGGAGAATAAGAAAATTGCACCCACTCCAGCTAAGGCTCACTTTCCCCTTTTTCTGGGAATACATAGGGGACAATAACATGATGGTATAACCAACTTTGCTGCACTCCTAATAGTCCTTTTTCCTGTCCCCTGCCAACTCCCCCCCCAGCCACACCTTCACCTGTCTCTAGTTGGACCTGTCTTTGGAGGTGCACAGCCCAGAAGAGCAAAGCAAGGAAGTCATGTTTCTCTCTGTGGCTTGCATAAAGGCCTAAGATACCCTGCCATATTGTGTGAACCAGGTTCAGAAGTTAGCGACTATCATTTACTAGAAAATCTGAAAACCAAACACTCTGTGTACATATTTTTAGATTGGGACCAATTCTGTGGTTGTTCAGGGCAACTAACTGAATTGCTTTCCCAAATGAAGTGAGTTCCATGGAGTCTAAGTTCCAGGGATTCCATGTAATCACTTTTTATCGGAGCATCTGAGAGAGTTTATGAGGAAACTCCTCCTTTTCAGTTTTCTTGGCTTGAGTTCAACCCAAGAGCAGACTTGTCAACTATATTGAACAATCAGATTAGAGAAGCTGAAAAAATATGGTATATGATGATTTAAATCTCCAGATGGAACATTTAATGCTTAAGAAAACATAGAATAAAATAGGAAATAGGCTTTTTATAGAAATAAAATGTTATCTTACATTTTGATCAGTGCTTTCAACTGATCAAACTGTTTCATCAACTGATGAAACAACATTTCATAAAACATACATTTCATAAAATGAAGCATACCTTGTAATTACTAGAAATTTAGATTCTTATCAGTAGCATGATGAAAGGTCAACCTGTTAACTTTCAATTATTGCTAAAACTGACATAATTTAATTCAAAATAGTTCAAGAAATTATAAATACATAAGTCAATGGAACATTTTTTTCACTTCCTAGATTCACAACACATATGTCTGGTAGAAGTTGCAAATATGACCCAAATAGAAGTTCAAAGGATAGAAAGTAAAAAAAAAATCAAGGGACAGTTTTTAGTTCGCAAGATGAAGGAGTAATTTTTATTTAGCTAAGTTTCCATGCCTAGAATATTAAAAAAGAAAATTCCAAGGACTGGATAACTTAGTCACTTGACAACATAAATACACATACCTTCGAAGCAGTCTACATAAACCTCATTAAAACACCACATAAAATAGTATGTACATGTCATCAAATATTAAATGTCATAAATAAATGTTAAACTAACACCAGTTAATAATCTTCTTTTTCCAAACCAATGTTTTCTAGAATAAGGAGTTCTTTTGTTAAAATAATCCTTTGAAGGATTTTAACAAGGAAACAAGGTTTTATCTCTAAGTAAAAAGTTCAGCTGGTACCTAGCTATGTTATTAAATGTGGATTAGAAATAGCACAGGGTTTTACATTAGGATAAATAGCAAATACTATTTGGTTTGGTCATGTGCTACTCTTGATATCATTTCAGCTATTATAACCTATGACAGAAAACTAAATATCTTGTGACAATTTAAAGCAAAGAGAAATTATTTCAATTAAGCTACTAGGTTAAATCATTTAATCAATTTAATAATATATAATTATAGAATGTGTTTGTGAAAGTAGATATGACACATTGCTGGGTATACAGAGTTTTTAATTATTGAGGATTTGTACATTTGCAATGTTATATTATTTTTATGTGTAGCAACCAATTAGGAGACCTCAGTTTAATAGAATTCTCTCAATCCACTTGAAATGATAAGTGTAAGGGGCAGGTAACAGAGTCAATGAGTTGTAAGACTGTACTCCCTTCAGGCCCATTTGCATCTTGTGAAAACTGGTTCTGTTTTGGACACTGATTGACTCATTTCTGCTGTGACTTTGTAGACTATGAAGTTCCCCTGGGTGGGGATAGTCTTGGTAAAAATTTGAAAGCAGAGACAGCTAAGTGGCACAGTGGATAGAGCACCAGTCTTGAAGTCAGGAGGACCTGAGTTCATATCTGGCCTCAGACCAAACACTTGACACTTACTAGCTGTGTGACCCTAAGCAGTTCACTTAACCCCAATTGCCTTAAAAAAAATGAAAGCAAATGAATTCAGCCAAGATATCAGTTGAGAAAACATTCAGCTTTGGCAGATGAGAAGAGAGAATTCAGCTCCCAAGGTCAGTGTTTACCTTTCCTCTTTCTCAACCCCTGTTCTATTTGTAATACCTTCTTTTTTTTTCAGCAAGAGACAAGGTTTATTAAAGATATACCATATTGACCAGACTCTTAAGGAATCTGAACATTTGTGAGCTATTGGCTAGGTACTTAAGGAATCTGAACAGTGGCTAGATTATAAGAATCTGAGCACCTTAATGGAGACAAGATGGACCTTATATACAGAAAGACTGTGGAAGAGATGTAGGAGTGGCCAAGTATAGTCTGCAGGGGACTGTGAGGTAACAGAATGCCAGGGACCTGGACCACTTGGCCAAGGGAAAATGGAGCCTAGCTAACTAGCTAAGATTAAGGGTGGGAAGTGGCTGGAGGGGGGGAGGCATGCCCCCATAGGGAGGTAAGACAATGGACAGCTAGGCTAGGTTAAAGGTAACAGAGAATTGGGAGATTGGGCATAGCCACAACAAAAGGCCACTTGATGGGCCTCAGATGAACAGCCAGAGATTTGACCTTGTGGGAAAGTCCAGGATTTTTCCTTTTTGAGGTCCAGATCCCATCTTCATCCTTCCCCCCTCAAACAAATGGTGATGAGGGCTAGATTCTTGGGGTTCTGGGACCCCAAGATGGCACAGTGGGCACTGCCTGAATGAATTCGACCCAAATCTTCTTTCGGAGAGAGACAAAGTTTATTAGCGATGGGTCAAATGGGCCAGACTCTTAAGGAATCTGAACATTAGTGACACGCATAAGGATGAGTGGGCATGAGGAAATCTCAGCATTTAAATGGGGTCATGGTGGATCTTATATACTCAAGTAATTTTGGGTGACCAGAGGAGGGGCTGGGAAAAAGATCCTGAAGCTGGTGTGAGTTTAGGGAGAATTCCATGGGAACACTGGGGAGGTTGAATAGACAATGGGAATTGACAATGGAACAAAGAACTGGGAGGAAGAGGTTGATAAATCAAAGACTAGGATTGTTAGAGAGATAGAGATCAGAATAAGAATAGGAGATTAAGGAAAGGCCAGTTGAGTGGAGTATAGCCTCAGGCAACTGTTTGAGACCAGAGTGAGGTCAAAGAAAGTTTAAGAGTTTTCTGGGGCTCAGAGATGAATGGGACCCAAATTCTTTTTGGGGCAAGGGGCAAAGGTCTCAGCTTGAGCCCATACTCCATCAATGGGACCCAAATTCTTTTGGGGCAAGGGGTGAAGGTTTTGACTTATGAAACTGCTTCCTGCTGGCAAGGAGTGTAGAGCTGTTCCTGCCTTGAGGGGTCCCAAAAAGGAGGTTGACTGGAACGGAGCACAGGCTGCATCCAGGGAAAGATTGGTGGAGGGAAGAACATTGGCTGGTACCTGCTGTTTCCTATCAATTGTAGGTGAATGGCCTGTAGTCTGGAAGACACAAATCTGACAGAAAAGATTGCAGGGCCCATATATGACAAGATAAAACATCCTTAGCTCTGTTTGGATTCAGATAATTCAGTTTTCTAATCATACAGTATCAAATCCATTTCATAGCCAGACTCAGGAATAGTTAGGTGGGTAACATTCCTTTTCAAAGGAACATAATGGGAAAACTGAGCTAGGAGGATCCTGTCTTAGACTAAAATTGTCCTCTCAGCTTTTCCTGATGCTGACTTCCCACCAGTATCACATTCTCTGAGCAGCTTGTGGCATTTCTCTCAGATAATGGATTATTATCAATGGATTATGATCCATCAGACAACTCAAAATAAAGTCCTATGAGCTTTTACCTCAAACACCAAGTTTCACTAATCACAGTTTAGGAAAAACTTTTCCAGGATTTACATCTTAAATTTAAATTTGTCCTGATGTTAAAAGCCAATCATTAGAGATTATTTCTATGTACTTGCAAATTCTCAGCAAGACAAAACCCAAACAATCTTTTTGGCAAGTTTACACATTAAAACAGTGTCAAATGATAGCCAAATTATTTTAGCAGTAACTAAATAATGAAAGTTGTTTGACATAACTGATACAAAAAGTTCACCAATTTGAAACTTGAAACAAACCCATTACCAATCAGGTGACTTCAATTTTGTTAAATGCACTTCCAAATTACTTTACACAGAGAATCAACATCTCATCATTAACAGTAAAACTACAGCTTTAAGAGAGTATGCTTACCCACATTCAGAGGCTAGGTTCTTTACCTTGAGCAGGATGTGCTGAACTGGGATAATGCTTCCAGGCAAAGGTTGTCCCAGGGCCCAAGGCCATTGTCAATGGGACCCATGCAGTAGCTGCTGCCCTTCCCCCTCATTCCTTTGGTCAGGTAGGGGAGAGCAATTTTGAAGGTGGGGGGGAAGGGTGAAACTTTCTTCTCCTATGAGAGGGGTTAACAAAGATACCCTCGTGTCTCAAGGGAAAGGGGTAGAAGAAGGTAGTGGCCAGGGTTGTAAGGAAGTGTTTCAAAACCCCTTGATGATCTATCAAAAAACTTCCAGAATCTGCTAAGATGTTTTTAGGTGTTCTAACTTTTCGGTAACCTCCAGGAAGGAAGATTCAGGGGTGTAGAGGGAAAGGAGTAAGTAAGCCTCAGGGAATCAAAAAGCACCTGCAGTTTTCCCAATTCCCTAGGACAGAGAGAAATTGACAGAATTGGGCATACGCTTCTGGATGGGGAATTTGTCTTTGTCCTCTATGCTGTGGAAGGTGCTCCTTGAACCAAACCGGTGGACTGAGAGCCTGAGAGCACAGGCTCAAGTTCGAGACAGCCTCATAACCATCTGCCTGAAAAGCACCTCCAAACTTTCTTAGGTGCTTGGAGAGCAACCCCAACTGCAGGGCAAGAAAGAAGGTGGAGGGAGGCCTACATACCTTCTAGTCTTAACTGGAGAAGAGCTTGGGATTAGGCAGTGCTTCCCGGTTGGCAGGGAACCATATGATGAGGTCTAGAAGTTTAGGGGTGCTAGGATCCCCAAACGATGACACATGGGGCCTGTCTGAATGAATTTGACCCAAGCCTTCTTTTAGCCAGAGACAAGGTTTATTAAAGATCCACCATATTGGCCAGACTTTTAAGGAATCTGAACATTTGTGAGCTATTGGCTAGGTTCTTAAGGAATCTGAGCAGTGGCTAGATTATAAGAATCTGAGCTGTAATACCATCTTTCATATGCCCTCAAAAGAGAAATCAAAGATAGTGCTTCTTGAACCTCGATCTTCTTTGTATAGCAAAGGTGTCAAACTCATGTCTGTAGGATGCTTGACCTGCAAAACTCCTGAGTGCTGCCTGAACTAGATTAAAATGTACCTGGGAAATGCTTAACAAAATGAATAAAAATACAATGCAAGATAATGTTAATTTGTGGTTTTCTAAGTTGGTCAATATATAGCCCACAGGGATCCTGTTCCATTTGAATTTGGCAAAACTGATTAGAGGATGGAAGATATTGAACTCAAGAGCTCCAGAAAATCTGTGAAGTTCATTTTGGTGAATTAATAAGAGGAACTGTAAGTCTAGCACCTAGAGCTAAGATCCTGCTCAGGTCATGGCAGATCCCAGAACCAAGACTCCTGATGGTCCTGGGGTATGGGCTCCAGTTTTTTTTCAGCAAGCACATGGAAGTATCCCAAACCAGGCTGTCATCTGAGTCTGCAGCCAGAGGCAATGATAATTACAGATAATCAGGGAAACAGCATCCACCAAAGGCTGTGAGACTGATGTTGGCTGAAGCAATGTTAGAACAACAGTACCCTTGCAAACATGAAATGAGTTGCCTCATCTCATGAAAATATGTTTCTTAAGAGTGTGTGCCTCCCTACTTGTGAATGCTGAGCATTCACATTTCCCACTGACATGTATTTGTGGGAAAGTACGCTCAAGGATCGTGGAAGAGATATTGTATTGCTACTGTTGTACTGCTGTGCCCTTATACTATTGCTTTGCCTTTGCCTTGAGCTAGTTGTGCCTTCTGGCCAACTAAAGTAAAGGTAAATGCACCAGTAATGTCTAATGACTTTTAGATTAGGAGTGCTAACCCATAGAGTGCATTGATCCTGGAGTAGTCATCCCCCAAGGGACCCAAAACTGTGAGGCTGAGTTTGGGGGGGTAACTCCAAAGGGCAGCATATATGTAGCACCCAAGGACCCTCTGCACATGAGTCCCATAATGCTATCTTCAATGATAGGAAGTTTGTGGGTAAGAAACCTCTCAAGAATATAGCTCGCAAGTCCCCCAGATTGGTTACTTTTATTAGTTAACCAGAAGATATACAAGGAAAAAACATTTAATGAAGTAGCATATTAATAAAAGTAACAATTGAAAATTCCCCTCTATAAACTTGACTTAACTCTCCAATAAATACATACAATTTCAATGTGAAGAGATGATGTGTAGGGATCACATTTGTACCACACAAGTGTACCAGGGTACCTTTGTGGCAAACACAAAGGAAATATATGTAACTAAGGTAAACATGGTAGGTCAATTCAAATCTCTATGCAAAGCTATTGATGATTTAATTAATCTGCTCTATTTTGGGCCTAAACCTCTGCATGCAGCATTTCTCTATTATTCGCCAAGAAGCATTTCTGGGTGTCATTTTCTGCTGCAGCTGATCTTAAGCTAGCCAGCTACCTTCAGTCACCTAATGTCCTATTCATCATCCATGAAAGATGCCATGATTTGTAAGAGTCTCCCCTTTAGTGGTTAGTAAGTTTCCCTCACATAATTTCCTTTACCCAGTGGCCATGAAGCTCCTTTTCAGCCAATGCTTACAAAGATCTTCTCAGCCAGGCTACTCAAAGAAGGTAGCAGACAACAAGCTTAAGATTATTCCTCTCAGGAGTAGAGCCAAGATGGCAGAGTAAAAGCAGGGACTTGCTTGAGCTCTCTCCCAAACTTCTCCAAATACTTGTAAAAAATGACTCTAAACAAATTCTAGAACAGCAGAACCCACAAAAACATAGACTAAAATAAATTTCCAGCCATGACAACCTGGATGTCAACAGGAAAGGTCTGTTGAGCTGGGTTGGGAGAGAAGCACAGTTCTGTGTGGGCTGTGCTAGCAAAGATGGGGGCCCAGCAAACCTGAAGCAGGCCTTAGGGGACTGAATGAAGGGGAGCTGTGGCAGTTTCTAGATACGTCAACCCACAAATGCCAAACACAACTTAGAAGGTCAGTGGGAAACGTCTGTCAGATCTGGGTGAGAGAGAGGCCTGATCCAGCCCTGGCCCTAGTGCAGTCCTGGGGTGGCAGCCAGAGCTGTAGTGGCTGCTTCCAGAGCTTTTGGCACACAGACAGTGGGGGTATCAAGTGGCTGATCAGAGAGGAATTGCAGGGATCTCTTTGCTGTTGTTGAGGGAGGAATCTCTTGCTTAGCCTATGCTTGGATCTGATCCCAATCCTAGGTGGCAGTTCTAGGACAAGGAAGAACACTGGCAGAGCAGAGCTTGTGACAGCAGTTAAGAGGGAATCCTCCTCTCAGTTCCAGGGAAGAAAAGAGTGTTTGTGGTCACTCATAGACCAGAGCGCAGGTCAGGAGAGGAGTAAACACTTCTCCTTAGATCATACTATCTTGGAAGAACTGAAAACTTACAGGTCCTTAGAGATATCTCTGAAAACAGCTGCACAAAACCCTTGAAGCTTGGGACAGTTCACCATCCACACTGGAAGCAGAGTCTACCTTAACAAAGAGTTAAAAAGTCAAGTAACTGGCTGGGAAGATGAACAAACAGCATAAAAAAACCTTCAGACTATAGAATCTCACTTTGGTGACAAAGAAGATCAAAACATACAACCAGAAGAAGACAACAAAGTCAAAGCTGCTACATCCAAAGCCCCCAAGAAAAATATGAATTGTTCTCAGGCCATGGAAGAGCTCAAAAAGGATTTTTAAAATCAAGTAAGAGAAGTACAGGAAAAATTGGGAAGAGAAATGAGAGTGATGCCAGAAAATCATGAAAAACAAGTCAATAGCTTGCTAAAGGAGATCTAAAAAATGCTGAAAAAAATAACACCTTAAAAATAGACTAACCCAAATGGCAAAAGAGTTCCAAAAAGTCAATGAAGAGAAGAATGCCTTAAAAAGCAGAATTGGCTAAATGGAAAAGGAGGTCCAAAAGCTCACTGAAGCTCACTTAAAAATTAGAATGGAGCAAATGGGAGCTAATGACTCTATGAGAAATCAAGAAATTATAAAACAAAACCAAAAGAATGAAAAAATAGAAGACAATGTGAAATATCTCATTGGAAAAACAAGTGACCTGGAAAATAGATCCAGGAAAGGTAACTTAAAAATTATTGGACTACCTGAAAGTTATGATCGAAAAAGAGCCTAGAGATCATCTTTCAAGAAATTATCAAGGAAAACTGTGTTGATATTCTAGAACCAGAGGGTAAAATAGAAATTGAAAGAATCAACTGATCGCCTCCTGAAAGAGATCCCAAAAGGAAAACTCTTATGAATATTATAGCCAAATTCCAGAGTTCTCAGGTCAAACAGAAAATATTGCAAGCAGCCAGAAAGAAACAATTCAAGTATTCTGGAAACACAATCAGGATAACACAAGATTTAGCAGCTTCTACATTAAGGGACTGAAGGGCTTGGTATATAATATTCCAGAGGTCAAAGGAGCTAGGATTAAAACCAAGGATCACCTACCCAGCAAAACTCAGTGTAATCAATGAGGGGGAAATTTGATATTCAGTGACATAGAGGAATTTAATGCATTCTTGAGAAGCCAGAGGTAAATAGAAAAATTGACTTTCAAATACAAGACTCAAGAGAAGATGAAAAGGTAAACAGGAAAGAGAAATCATAAGCAACTTATTAAAGTTGAACTGTTTATATTCCCACATGGAAAGACGATGTTTGTAATTCATAAAATCTTTCTCAGTATTAGAATATATATATACACGCACACACATATATATATATATATACATATATATGTACGTATACATATACATACATATACATATATGTGTGTATACATGTATGTGTGTGTGTATATATATATATAGGGCACAGGGTGAATTGAATATGAAAGCATGATATCTAAAAAAGAAAATTAAGGAGTGAGAGGGGAATGTATTGGGAGGAGAAAGGAAGAGGTAAAATGGCGTAAATTATCTCACATAAAAGAGGCAAGTTTTACAGTGGGGGGAAAAAGGAGAAGGTGAGAAGGAATGAGTGAACTTTAATCTCATCATATTTGGCTTAAGGATGGAATAACATACATACCCAATTGGGTATGGAAATCTATCTTAATCTACAGGAAAGTAAAGGGGGAATGGGATAAGAGAGGGAGGGGTGATAGAAGGGAAGGCAAATTGGGGGAGGGGTAATCAGAGGCAAACATTTTTAAGGAGGGAAAGGGACAAAGGAGAGAATAGAATAAATGAGGGTGGGATAGGATAGAGGGAAATACAGTTAGTCTTTCACAACCTGACTATTACGAAAGTGTTTTGCATGACTGCACATATATGGCCTATGTCGATTTTCTTACCTTCTCAAGGAGGACGGGTAGGGAGGAAGGAGGGGAGAGAATTTGGAATTCAAAGTTTTAGAAACAGATGTTAGAAATTGTTTCTGCATGCAACTGGGAAATAAGACACACAGGCAAAGGGGTATAGAAATCTATCTTATCCTACAAGAAAATAAAAGGGGAAGGGAATAAGAGAAGGGTGGGTAATAGAAGGGAGAACAGGTTGGGTGAAGGGAGAATCAGAATACAGCCCATCATGGTGTGGGGGGGGAGGAATGGGGAAAAAATTTGGAACTCAAAATCTTGTGGAAGTGAATGTTGAAAACTAAAAATAAATAAATAAATTGAAAAAAAAGATAATTCTTCTTTTTGAGCTCATCTATTCTCTACTGCCTCCTCTGACTCCTTCAACTCAACCCTCATCTGATTTATTTTTTTAATTTAAAATAAATTTTAGTACCATTGAGAGCCATTTTAGTTTTTTTTTTTATTTCTGAAACCCTCTGACTTTAGCAAGGATTCCCAGGGTGGTATTTCCACAAATGGACGAAGGGCTAAGTAAAATTGTAAGTAAGCAAAACTGTATCCCCATCATACTTCTCAATACTGTGCAAAAGACAAGACTTTATTGATTGGAGAAGATTGAAAGGCTGGGTGTTGGTAGTACATGTCCATAATCCCAACTACTGGAATGCTGAGGATGGCAGATCTCTTGAGATAGTTCTTGGGAGTTCTGAGTTGCATTGGATTATGTGTGCACTCAGTCTAGGATGAATATGAGTCTCTGAAAGTGTTGCCTAAGGAGGGGCCAACTGGATCAGGTCAGAAATGGAGCCGGTCAAAGTTCATGCATCAATCTGTAGTGAGATCAGGCTGGTGAGTAGCCCTTGCACTTCTAGCCTGGGTCTTAAAACGTGCTTTGAAAAAAGCAGTGCTTTGTTCTGTTTTCTCCTCAAGCAACAATTTACATCATTGTTGAAATTGGAAAATGTAATTTTTAATATCTAAAAATAAAGTTAAATTAAGAACATGATTTCTAAGATGGGACATGATCTTTATCTTTTTGGTAAAGATTGATAAGTGCTATATTTTCCTTATTTTTATGTCTTTCCACACATAGGCTACTGATCCTTTCTCAGCCACTTCCCCATAGGATATAAACATCTATAATAGTAATTTTTGTGTATTTTATCTTATGCTTTTAGCTTAATTACAAATTCAATTCACAGGTTCTATCTACCTTATATCACAATGATAACTGAGGAAACAAGACTTCAAATTTCTGAGCAGATAGATTTATTAGCAAGGCTAGCAACTGTCAATCATTTGGGTCCAAGACCTTCTTAGTGAGTACAAGGACATCACTTGGAAGTTGACAGAACTTTCTTATAGTCAATAATGAGGAACCAACCAATTTACACAGCCTTGAGTAACATGGGCATTCTCTCTTTTTGATTGACCAGAGTTTTACAAATCTTGTGGTTATTTCAAGAGTATCCTGGTATATTCTGTGGTTATTACAAAAATATAACACAACATTTTATGGTTGGAATCTACTGTCCCAATTTCCCAGAATTATATCAACAGCTCAATTTCCCCATAATCATATGATTTATGGCAAAGCAAGGCCTAACTCATAAAATGGAAGACAATCACAAAATGGAAAAAACCAAACAAAATGGAGTTAGTTTTGGATTCTACAACTGTTAGAAGAGATGGTTATATTTCATCATTTTTTTGTAGCATAGGACAGTAAATTTCTGTTTCTTGCTGAATTTGACTTTATAGTGATGGATGACATATGGTAAGGTATCATTATAATATCCACATCTGTGATACTTCTTAATACTTCTGGAGCTATTCCAAGAAAAGCAAGGTGGATAAATGTAGTCATTGAAATACATTTAAAAAAAATGGGTACCAAAATATTCCTTTAATTTTTTGATAAGTGCTATGAGAAGTCTGACATAATAGCTTAATTCCTCTCTTTTTTTTCCCTGAGGAATTTATTATATAGTCAAACTCTTTGTGTCTTATTGCTTTGGCTTCATGTATCTTTGTAACATTTCAGTGCTCCAAAAGAGGATGGGAAAGGAAAAGGAAAAAAAAAGATATGAAGTCCATATTTACATGTTTCAGGTATTAATGTCTGAAACTTGCGCATTCACACTCTCCTAGAGAACTATTTTTTTTCTGGGTAATTTGCATTAATTAGGCTTTGCAGACAGGTTAAACAATATACAACAGACTGGAAATTGGCTCTGCACACTTAGCAGAGTCATAGCAATGACTGAAGGTATTGGACATTCAAAATCTCTCAAATGGAGATATGTCTTCATTTGTTGCTTTTAAACTTACTCCACTTAACATCTTTCTATTTTTTTTCAGTGAAAACCCACTTTTTTGCCTGTTTATTTCCTTTGCCACCTTTCTCTCCTTCCTCCTAAATTTGATAAAGAAGGAAAACCAAAAACCCATTACAAATGTGTAGTCAAGCAAAAGAAATTCCCCCATTGGCCATGTCCAAAAAAAAATTTGTTTGCAATTTGCAGACAAATCAGCAATCTGAGTGTATTGCCTCTGTCAGAGGGTAAGTAGCATGTCTTATCATGAGTTCTCTGGAATTGTGATTTGATGTTGTGTTGATCAGAGGCCCTAAGTATATCAAATAGTTTGTCTTTACAATATTGTTGTCATTGCATAAGTTTTTCTCCAGATTCTGCTCACTTCACTTTGCATCAGTTCATAAGTCTTCTCAGGCTTCTCTGAAACTGTCCTCTTTATCATTTCTATAACACAATTTTTATAACATTCTATCACATTCATATACAATAAATTGCTTAAATATTCCTCAGTTGATGGTCACCTTGTCAGTTTATAATTTTTTGCCCACACAGTAAGAGTTGCTATAAATATTTCTGTGCCTATGGGTCCTTTTCTTCTTTCTATTGTTTCACTGGGGTGTCAACCTAATGTTAGTATTATTGAGTCAAAGGATATTCACAGTTTAATAATTTGGGGTTTGTAGTTCTAAATTGCTTTCCGGAATAAGTGTATTGGTTCATAATTCCAAAAAATAGTACAATAATCTACATGTTTTCCCACATTCCCTCCAATATTTGTCATTTTTTTGTCAACTTTGCCAATCTTATGAATGTTAGGTAGGACACCATAGCTGGTTTAATTTGCATTTCTCTAATTATTAGTGATTTAAAGCATTTTTCATATAACTATTGATAACTTGGACTTCTTCCTCTGAAAGTTACCAGTTCATGTTCTTTGACCATTTATTAGTTAAAGAATGGCTCTCATTCTTATACATTTGAATCAGTTTTCCATAAAACTTAGAAATGAAACCTTTCAGAGAAATTTGCTGCAATGATTTTCCCCCTTTACCTGCTTCTTTTATAATTTTAGTTGCATTGATTTTATTTGTGCAATGTTTTTAATTTTATGCAATCAGAATCATTCATTTTACTTCTTATGATCTTCTTTATCCTTTGGTCATGAACTCTTCCTTTACCCATAGTTCTGACAGGTAATTTCTTGCTTGTTCTCCTAATTTGTTTATGATGTGGCTATTATGGAGCCATTTATACTTTATCATTACATAATATGAGCTGTTGACTTGTATCCAGTGTGTGCTAGATTGCTTCCCAATTTTCCCAACAGTTTTTGTCAAGCATCAAGTTCTTACCTCAACATCTGGGATTGCTGTATTTAACAAACACAAGAGTCTTGTATGTTTGCTTCTGTAAATTGGTTATCTAATCTGTTCTGCTAATCAAGCTCTCTATTTCTTAAACAATTCTGAATTGTTTTGATGAGTATTGCTTTTTTTGTGTGTGAGGCAATTGGGGTTAAGTGACTTGCCCAGGGTCACACAGCTAGTGCATGTCAAGTATCTGAGGCCAGATTTGAACTCAGGTCCTCCTGTCTCCAAGGCTGGAACTCTATCCACCGCACCACCTAGCTGCCCCTATGATTACTGCTTTGTAGTATAGTTTGAGATCTGATCCTGCTAGGCTCCTTTCTTTCCTACTTTTTTCCTTTGGAGATTTGGGTTATTTTGTTCCTTCATATAAACTCTGTTGTCATTTTTTTCTAGCTCTATAAAATAATCCTTTGGTAGTTTAATCAGTATGGCACTGAATAAATTAATTTAGAGAGAAATGTTATGTTGGCTCAGTCTATAAATGGAAAATTGTTATTTCCCCAATACATCTGTTTTTGTTTTGTGTAAAGAGTATTTTGTAGTTATAGGTATGTAGCTCCTGTGTGTTTCTTGACAAGTGGAATCCCCAAGTATTTTTCACTTCCTATAGTTATTTAAATTCTTCTATCTCTTTCTACCTTTTCCTGCTGGATTTTGTTGGTAATATACAAAAATGTCAAGGTTTTATGTAGATTTATTTTGTAACTTGCAACTTTGCTGAAGTTGTTAATAGTTTCAGTAATTTTTGGGTGGGTTGACTCTATAAGGTTCTCTAAATAAACCATCATATTATCTGCAAACCCCCCAATAATTTTGCTTTCTTCCTTTTTATTTTATTATTGCTATAGCTAGTATTCCTAGTACTGTATCAAATACTAATGGTGATAATGGACATCCTTATTTTGCCCCTATTCTTATTGGAAATCTTATTGCTATTGCATATAATCTTAGCTCTTTATTTTGGATAGATAATACTCATCATATTAAGAAAAGATCCATTTACCCCTATGCTGTTTAGTATTTTTGTAAACAAGAGGATATATGTATACTTTCAAAATCTTTTTATGCATCTATTGATATAATTATATGATTTTTGTTCTTTTTGTTATTAATATAATAAACAGTTATGTTTATGATTTTCCTAATATCAAACTACTCTGTATTACTTATATAAATTCGGTCTAGTCATAGTATATAGTCCTTGGTATATATTCTTGTGGTCTCCTTGCTGATATTTTATTTAACATTTTTGTATGAATATTCATTAGGATTATTGGTCTGTAGTTTTATTTCTCTGCTCTGCCTGTCCCTAATTTAGGTTAACTAGATCATATTTTTACCATAGAAAGAATTTGGTGGAATTTCTGGAGGAAATGTCTGCTTTAAGTTCATCTCCTCTTGGGTCCTGCTGCCAATTTCCTGGGGATATTGAGTGTTGTGTTATTCCAGGATCTCTAGGACAGCTCAGGTTGGATATCTGTAAGTTTTCAATGCTCTCAAAATGATCTAGAAAAAAATCTGATTGATATTCTTTTTTTGTTAGCTCTGCAAGTTCCTGATCTGGGTTTGGATTTGAGCAACACACTTGTGGGTTTTCCCCTAGTTGGAGCACCAAGGAGACTGCTGTAAGACTCAGTCAACATCAAACCAGTTGGAAAACTCAGAGTGACAGAACTGTAGGCTCTCCTTTCTTCTGGGATTCTTGGTTATTCCCCTTTAGGCTTCATATTAGCTGGGGCTGGAACTGAGAACCTACTCTGCTTCTGGGGTCAAAGCTCTGCAACTACTGCTTGCTTCTGAAGTTTCCACTCAGCCGTGGTCACTCACCTCTGCCTTGGAATGCAACCCCTCAGTCAGCCTGGAATCTGTCATGTGGAATTGGGTAGTGACTGACAAAACTGTCAGTTGATAATTGTTCCTGAAATCTGCACATGGTTGTAACCCTTTCTGTGCGTCTGGGACCTCTACTTGTTCTGGTATACAGTCTCCTCTTTCAGGTCTTGACCTGAAATGCTCTGTACTATGGGCTCCTGTGTGCTCCTAGAACCCAAGGTCCTGAAGATCTCTCTATCATCATTCCAACTTGGGCTAGATAAATGATGTACAGTGATTCTTTTTCCCTTGGATCTCCAGATTAGGACTTAGGTAGATTTCCTAGATCTTTATGAAAGAGACTTTTTTTGGGGGGGGGGTGTTTCGGTTATACTTTTTCCTGCTACTCCGCCAACTTGGTTCTACCACCCGCATTTATATTAACAGTACCCATCTACTTATACCCCACACCCAGAATGCTGGCTCAGCTGCAGGCAAGTAATAGGCACCTATTGGGTGCTAGAGATACAAAACAATAACAAAAACAACAAAAAGACTCCACAAAATATAGTCCATGCTCTTAAAGAGCTTGCAGTCAAACAGAGTAGGAGAGGAAAATGAAGTATTTTTGGTTGAGATGAAAATATTTTTGATTTTCTGGACTCAAGAGCAAACATAGAGTTGTATGTCTTTGAATCTAGCTACCATTCAAACCAAAACTTTGAGGCTTTTTGACTGTTAGTCACCTTTATGGTGAAGGATCAAAGAGTAGAAAAGTCATTGTAAATAAGAGTTGTTCCATGCTTTTGAGCACCAGGTAAGCTTTGCATAACACCAACATACAAGACGAAGCTGTTAATGCATCTGGTATATGGTTGTAGAAAGCCCTTTTGTTCCAAAGGGAAGGAAGTATTACAGTTAATGACTTGGCCATTAATGCTTAAGTGACTACAGAGAATTCATAAAGAAAAAAAGAAGGCAGGAAAATTAAGTCCCTGGTCTCAAAAAGCCCTTTAGTCTCCTCCGAAGTTCACTAACACCTGGATACATTGCAGAAGACATTCTTAAGAAAAACTTAAGAGCATTTTACTCTGAATGGACGAATACAATTTTGTGTTTGCCTGTCTTGCCTGAAGAAATTTGGACATTAGAAAGCTTTTATACTCCAGTTTTGTTGATTTTTTTTTTGTATTGATACTTCTATTTACAATGACAACTGACATTTCTATGACTATAAAGTTTAGGAACTCTGGGTATGATCATACCAATTTTAAAAGAGAGGAAACAGATTTAGAGAGAATAAATGACTTTCCCAAGGTCATACAGCTTCTTAATGTTACAGACAGGATTCAAATCCAAGTCTTCCTGACTCCAAGTCTAGGAGTCTAGCTACTCCATAATGTTTATGAAGCGGCTATTTAAAAAAAAGGTAAGTAGAGTACTTGATAGGAAAAATAACACTTTATTATTAGAACCATAACTAGGTTAGGACTATTGGAGAATTGTTCCAGGATGGGGATTTACCTGAAAGGTATTATTATTGCAAATCATAATAATATTTAGTATTTATATATATTTAAAAATGCATAATATTTTACAAATATTAACTCATTTTATCCTCACAATAACCTTGGGAGATAGGTACTATTATTACTCCCATTTTCCAGATGAGGAAACTGAGGCAAACTGAGGTTAAGTTACTTGCTCAGTGTCACACACAGCAGGTAAGTGTCTGAAATGGGTAGAAAATTTAAATGGTTACTGACAGAAATTATAGAAGGAAGTGGGGACACAGACCAGAGGAAGTAGTGACGTGATACTGAGAGTAGGGATAGCAGGATGCTACTACCACAGCTGTAGGAGCCATTTGACTCCATTTTTGCCTGAGGTGATCTTCTTCCCTTCAGAAACAGTTGGAACAGAGAGATTGCAAGGGACAGCAAACATATTGGGTTTGTCAAGTGCTGCTTGTGTAGTTGAACTGCATGGGAGTGATCTGGAAGTACTGAATCATAGGAAAATAGATTTAAAGAGTAAAGGGGCTTTAGAGGTTGTCTGATCACTGTTTTGTTTTGTTTTGGTTTGGTTTTTAGTTATTTTCTTCAGGGAGATTTTGTACCTCTTTTTCCACTTAGCCTATTCTATTTTTAGGGAGTTATTTTCTTCCATATTTTTTGTCCTTCCCCCAATTTTTTTTAACCATTTGGTCAGTTCTGATTTTAAGGAGTTATCTTCAGTATTTTTTGTACCTCTTTTACCAAGCTCTTTTCATAATTTTTCTTGCATTAGCTCTAATTTCTTTTTTCCAATTTTTCCTCTACTGATTTTGATTTTTAGTTTTGTTTTTTTTTCGGCCTTTAAATTTTTTTTTAACTTTAGCTCTTCCAAGAATTCTTGTTAAGCTTGTGTACAATCTGTATTTTTCTTTGAGGCTTTGCTTATAGATTTTTTCAAGTTATTGTCTTCTGGGTTTGTGCCTTTAGCTCCCGGTCACCATAGATTTTTATGGTCAGGTTTTTTCTTTGGTCATTTCCCCAGACAATTTCTTGATTTTAGACTTCATGTTAGAGTTGGGCTCTGCTCATGTCTGGAGGCAGGGAGATATCTGGTCTGAGCTTCTGTATTTTATGAGCTCATTCTGCTTTTACAATTCAGTGAATACTTGTAAGTTTTCAGGGCTTCCAAAATGGTGTGAACTGGGGAGAGGTCTGATCACTGCCCTCCTGGTCTGTGCTCTGTGATCCTCATACAGGTAGGGCCCCTTCTTCCTTGTGACTGTGACTACTTCTCTCCTCCCTGCAACTATGGCCTGGAACTGGATAATGGGTGACAGTGCTGCCAAATATCATCAGATCCTCTGCCCAGTATAAGAGTCGCCTGGGATGTTTTTCTGACCAGGTGTTCCTTCCCTTTACCATCCCTGAACACTTCACTGCCTCCATTGCTGCTGCCCCAGAACCCATAGCCTGTGCTGCTTCTACTCTGCTTCACTGTGCTCCTGGCCAGCCTCCATTGCAGTATTTGCAGACCTTCTTTCTACCTTTCTAAGCTGCCCTGGACTGGAAAAAATGACTTGGTTTTTCTGCTCAGAAGTTTGATGTGCTTTTTAAAATTATTGTAAAAAGGTGTATTTGGAGAGCTTGGCAAAAATGCTTACTTCATCACCATCTTGGCTCTATCCTCTCAAAATCCTGTTATTTTAAATCTCATTTTTGTATTCTACACACAATAAACTTTTATATTTCCTTGATTAAATCTTTTGTTTCCTTTAATCAATGCAAAATAAGTCTATTTTTACCTAAGCCTTATGAAAACTGGGGTTTTAGTTTATAAACACAGCTTTTCTTTTTAACTATCAGATACCAGAATAAGAAGTAAAATCATGGAAAATTCTAATTTACTTAAATCTACATATCATTTGTGCTCTCTCTGCCCCCACTGAAAAACTACCCAGGTTTGAGGTACCCTGTCAGTCTTCACCCACTCCAAATTATTGCATACCCTAACTAGAATACCCATTAGTTAAAATGGAAGATGTTTAATCAAAAAGCATAGTGAATAAAATAACAAAACATACACATTACATGTAAGGAGGGCATAGATTGAAGAACTGCAATTGTCCTCTGATGATATATCATCAGTCTCTGCTTTCTCTCATGTTGCTTTTTCTGAGTATCTTCTGCTACCATCTGCTGGACTCTAACTATTTAGGACCATTTGCTGCTCTCTGCTCCTTTTTATTGTGTTATCGTGGGTAGGAAACCTTCCAGTGACAAAAGAAGGTTGAAGTTTTTATTGCGTAGCCATTGCTGATGCCATGAACCGCTAAGCCTCACTTCTTTTACCATCTGCAGCTCTGCTTGCTTTCAGCTCTGTGGAATAAGATGCCCTCAACCTGAGTACCCGTTGGTGTCCTTCTACCCCCACCCTCATCCCCAAGTCCCACTTCCACCTCCCCTTCTTTCTAGTTTTCCTTTGCCTGTGGTCTTCCCCCATTGGATTGTAAACTCCTTGAGGGTAAGGACTATCTTTTTATCTTTTTTAAAAATGTATGTCCCCAGTCACAGTGCTGGGCACAGGGTTAGCACTAGATAAATATTTGTTGAATTGAATTAAAGTAGTAAACAAAAGCCAGCAGATTGCCCTAGGATAAGATTGTCCCTTCTTTTTGATCAAGGTTCTATCTAATTTGGAATTAATAAATTCCTTTGAACTCCTGTTTAATCCTTGAATGTGTGAGACTGTATCTTCTTAATCCTCCTTAATCCTCTCTCCCCAAACAAACAAACAAAACCACTGAAGCAATATGGGGAAAGGGACAAGAAGCTAAGAGTTAGAAAGAATTAGGGCCAGGTTAAGTAGACAAGGAGACTGGGTCCACATTCCTGCCTTTTAATGCGTATCTGTCAGAAACAAAAGTGCTGATCCTTTCTTTCCTGCATTCTGGCTAGCTTAACCCACAATGGTGTCCTTAAACCTAAGGAAAAACAATAGAAAGTTTATTGAATTTGGACTTGGAAGGAAAATATGATTCTAGTTCAGAATGTGATAACTCAGTTCATTATATAGTTGTTTCTTTGAAATTCAAAGAATTTTTTTTTTGTTGTGTCAAACCACAATAAATTACAGAGGCTGTTCTAAGAAAGAGACAAATAAAATTAGGGTGCATATATTCATGGTTTAATTTCTCTCAAACTGGCATGATGTGTATCACATGGGGGTTCAGTCCAAAACTGGGCCCCCCTAAGGGATCCAGTTCAGAACTGGCTTGATTTAGGATCGGGGGGCACAGGGTTAAACCTATGCCCTTCAAAGAGCAGGTGTTACTAAGGGGTACCAATCAACACTCTGGGAGTCGGGCTATATTAAAATGAGGTCTTAAATACTTGATTTAGGTCACTTAATCTAGGTCAACAGGGGCTGATATCACCCACCATCCATACAGAGGAAATACCACTCCCAGTCTTTTGGCTATCTAGACAGAAGAATCTGTCTCCACCCAAATCTGAGTAGGATAAAATCCATTCAGGCCTGGCTTGGAGTTTGACCAGGATAAGAAGTTTCAATGCAATCTCATTATCAGTAAAGTCCTTCTGAAGAACTTTGGAGCATTGGGGGGGGGGCTCTGAATCTCCAAGACACAGATTACCAAGAGAAATCATTTTTGTGAGATGGTAAGGTTCTTACCATTTTTGATGTCAAAAAACCCTTTTTCATGGAACTTAATTAACACATGGAGATATGCATATTTCTTAATTTAATTATAAATGACTTTGTCTTAAAAATGAAACTTAAAAATTTCATTTCATAGGAGACATAATAGATGATAAAGCTTAAGAACCTCAAAATGGAAAAAAAGTCGTCTCTCCATCAGTAGACTAATGAACATTTATTAATCATCTACTATATTTTAACCATTAGAAATAATGTGCTATAGTATTTAGAGAGCTGGCATTGAAGCCAGGAAGACCCCAGTTCGAGTGTCACCTTTGACACATATGGTTAAGTGACCCTGACACTTAGCCTTATAAAGATGTGGGTACCTCCCTAAGACTATAAATTACAAAATTATGTATGTATGTATGTATGTATGTATGTATGTATGTATGTATGTATGTATCTATCTGTATACATGTATATATATATATGTATATATATATATATAATATATACATACATACATACACACACACACACACACACAAAACTACAAATGATCAAACTTCATTGATAGAAGAAATTTCCTCACCTGGTGCTTCCCATAAGTCCAAAAATAGTCAGTGTCCTCAAGGAGCTTATATTCTACTACTACTAGGTTTCATAGTTTGCTATTTTGGCCAGTTAATTTTGATTATTTATTTTAGGTTTTAAGTATGTTTTGCACTAAATAGCTCCAGAGCCATAAAATCGTGCATACCCTTTGACCAAGCAATACCATTACTAGGTCTGTATCCCAAAGAGATAAAAAGCAAAAAGGAAAAGGACCTATATGCACAAAAATATTTATAATAGCTGTTTTAATAAACTTCTTGCAAAGATTGGAAATTGAGGGAATGTCCATCAATTGTGGAATGTCTGAACAAGCTGTTAAATATGATTATGATGGAATACTATTGTACAACAAGAAATGACAAAGCAGTATGCTCCCAGAAAAACCTGGAAAGACTTACATGAACTGATGCAAAGTGAAATAAGCAGAACTAGGAGAACGTTGTACACAATAATATCAATATTGTACAATGATCAGCTGTGAATTACTTATCTATTCTCAGAAATACAATGACTTGAAACAATTTTGAAGAACTTATGATAAAAAGTGCTATCCATCTCCAGAGAAAGAACAGATGGAATCTGAATGCAGATTGAAGCATTTTCATTTTTTCCTTTTTTGTTTGCATTTACTTTCACAACATGACTTAACAGGGAAATATGTTTTGTATGACTGCATATGTATAGCCTATATCAAATTGCTTGCCTTCTCAATGGGATGGGGAGAGGAGAAGGAAAGCAGGGAGAGAGAGAATTTGCAACTCAGAATTTGAAAAAAAAGAATTGTTTTTACATGTAATTGGGGAAAAATAAAACATGAAATTAACCAAATAACTCTAAATAAGTGTGATAAAAATTTAACACGTTTTAGATCAGTATGAATATGTAATTTCTTTAACAATAAATGTATCATCACAATAAAGCCAGTGACCTTTTCTTATTCTCCTTGATCTCCCTGCAGCCTATGACACTGTTGACCACTCTCTCCTCCATACCCTCTCTAGGTTTTTGGAACACCACTCTCTCCTCATTCTTGTTTTTCTTATCTGATTGCTCTTTCTTTGTTTTTGCTGTGTCCTCTTCCGGATCATAACTATAGGTGTCCCTCATTCTGTATTGGACCTTCTTTTCTTCTCCCTTTATACTATTTCACTTGGTGATCTCATCAGCTCTCATGGATTTAATTGCCATCTTTATGCTTTTAATTCTCAGATTCACCTATCCTGCCCCAACCTCTCTGCTGATCTACAATCTCGTATCTTCAATTGCCTTTCAAATATCTCAAATTGGATGTTCAGTAGATATCTTTTTGTTGTTGTTGTTGTTGTTTTTTGTGAGGCATTTGGGGTTAAGTGACTTACCCAGGCTGGATTTGAGCTCAGGTCCTCCTGACTCCAGGGCTGGTGCTCTATCTACTGCACCATCTAGCTGCCCCTTCAATATACATCTTAAACTCAACATGTCCAAAACAAAACTCAGTATCTAACTGCCCCACTTTCCTAGTGGGTAGCACTCAGCCATTCTCCCAGTTCCTTAAGTTTGCATTCTATGAGTCATCCTGGACTCCTTATGATCTCTCATATGATTCCCCCTCCTCCCCCATTCCAGAATCCTAGATGTTGCCAAAGCCTGTCAATTTCACTTTTGCAAAGTCATTTATATACACCCCCTTCTCTCCTCTTATACCACCACCACTCTAGTGTAGTGCCTCATCACTGCAACAACCTTCTTTCCACTGAGGTTTTCTCTGTATCAGTTGGGTGTATACCACAATGTGCGGGCTGGGTCTTCTGGACACTGGTCTTCTGGTCATGTGGTTTAGTTGATTTCTTGTGTATCATCTCCAAAAGATGCTTTTGACACATCCCAACTCTGGACAAAGGCCATTTGGGAAGTTTCTCTCTATTTCTAGTTTCTGGCTCAGCTGGAATAGTTGGCTATCTTTTTCTCATGGGAAGAGTAAGCATTGCCATAGCTACTCAGTTAAAAGTCAGAAGATTTCTTAAGAGTTATTTTAGGAAAGTGGCCACTTTTGTTTTGAAACATTTAAAAACCTTTCTTATCTTGCTCACTTCAGAATTTTGGCTAGGTCTCTCATCAATAACAGGAGAGTTTTCAACCCCCAGGGTCTTCCAAGCTAGCCAATATTCATAGGATTAATTTTTCATTAGACTAAATTTCCTGGTCTCTGGACTTGGGGTTTCCATGGGTGACTTGATTCTAGCTCATGGTGAGCATTCTCTATAACTTTTTGATTTTAATTTCTGAAGGATGGATTACAAGCCATGTAAAGTGTAGTAGTAACAAAGTACTGAACACTTTGGAAGTTGGAGTTTCCTAGTTTTCCAATCCTAAACTTCTTTCTTTCTCCCATGCAGATGAGTGAGGAAAAGGCACCTAGACAAAGCTAAGCCGAAGGTGCAAAGTCATTGCCTCTTCTACTTACCTAGTTCCTTTCCTGACCTTTCATATTTATATGTGAGTAGTCAAAGCTAAAGGTTGTGAGATCACCCTTGTGTATTTATATCATTCAGGCTTTCAGGTGATCCTGTTATGTTCTATCAGCTTCCAAGTCACTCTCCCTCTTTTTTTTTTCTTTTTTTGGTGAAGCAATCAGGATTAAGTGACTTGCCCAAGGTCACAGAGCTAGTGAGTGCAATGTGTCTGAGGCCAGATTTGATCTCAGGTCCTCCTGACTCCAAGGCTGGTGCTCTATCCACTGCACCATCTAACTGCCCCCTCTCCCTCTCTTTTTAAGGAAAAGTACCTGCCATAAAATTTTTCCTTCCATCTCAAACATTTCCCTATATACCTGGAAACTTAAATATATCTGTTGATGTCTCCAAAAACATCTTGGCCTTATAGTCTATTAAATTCCTAAACTCTTATGATGTTCAGCTTTTTCTTAGCAGCTTTCAGGGATAATCAGGCCTTGGATCTCACCATCAACAATAAATTGTAGCACTTCCATGATTGTGACCTCAGAGAATTCTTCTTTATGATCACAAGCTCCTATTCTGTGTTTCTCTCTGCTTCATTCCTCCTAAATCTATTCATCATCCTCACTATAACCTTTTACCTTTCTTTCCTTTCCTAGTCCAGAGGTGAGGAACCTGAAGCTTTGAGGCCACATGTGGCCCTCTAGGTCCTCAAGTGCAGCCCTTTGACTGAATCCAAACGTCACAGAACAAATCCCCTTAATAAAAGGATTTGTTCTGTAAAACTTAGACTCAGTCAAAGAACCACACTTGAGGACCTAGAAGACCACATGTGGCCTTGAGGCCTCAGGTTCCCCACCCCTGTGACCTAGTTCTACACCCTTTCTAGCCTTACTTTCCTCTAGCCATAGATTTAATCCCATAGCTGAGTAATTAAACTCTACACACACCATCATTTAACTTTCTTGCCTCCTTATTCTCTTGATTTATATCCTGGCAATACTCAGCCCTGGTTCACCTCTATCATTTTGCTTCTCTGTGTTTTCTAACAAGCTACTGCATGCTTCCATAGTATGTCTCTCTCCTGAGCTCCAATTCCACATTGCCAAGTTCTTGATAGATAACTCCATCAGTCTATCCCGTAGGTATCTCAAATTCAACATGTCTAAAACTGAACCCATTATTTCTCTCCCAAAACCTACCCTTCACCCTAGCTTCCTTATTTCTATTGATGGTACCATCATTCTTCCATTTGCCCAAGTTTGGAATCTCAGAACCATCTTTGTCTCTTTTCTCTCCTTCAACTATACTTACACCATAGCCAATCAATTATCATATCTTATAGATTTGATCTCTATAAATATATCTCACATCTGTCTCTTTCTTTCTACTCACATGGCCACCATCTTAGTTTAGGCTTTCATCAACTTTTGCTTGGGTTACTACAATATCCTCCTAATTCTTCTCTGTCCTTTCAGTTTTTCTCATCTACAATTCCTCATTTATATCATTCCCAAAATGATGTTATTAAAGCACAGTTTTGAACATGAAATTACCTACTCAAAAAATTTCAGCAGTTTCTTTTTTGTTCTAGGATAAAATACATGCTCCTTTGGATTTAAAGACCTTTACAATCTGACTCTACCCTATATTTCATATTTATTTTACTTTGCATGATTATGTATACAAAAGATCCTTGCTTTCTTGGTCTTAATTTGTACTGGGAAAAGATCACAAAATGACAACCAAAAATGGAAACTAGCATCCTTAGAAATAGTGAAAAAAGAATAGTTTGGAATTTTATCTTGAAAAATGAAATAATAATTATGAAAATAAGTTTATTTTATCTTATTTGACAAAATTGGACTAATTTTTTAACAGAAGGAATCAAGTGTTAGTGAAAGAGGCTATAATTTTTCCGATAATATATGTATGATAGCACAACATGACATTTTTCACTTCATGGTTAACTTTTTCAGGGCAGTTATAAAAAGGGTTATTGTTGCAAATGTGTTCAAGAATTTAATCTCTTCAAAGATGACTTAATTTTTAAATTTCAAATCATGTTCTTTTGAAGTTCTTTCCAATGCCTATAGTGAAAAGCTAATGAATTATGGGCAGAGATGGGCAGGCATAGATGCTACTGTTAATAGGAAAATTATGCTTTAATAGAGATGAATTTTATATGTTAACAGAGATGAATTTATATATTAGCCATTTTGACAAGTGAAGATTTTCAAGTTATGCAGACTTTGTTGGGTAACTTTCATTTTTTTATAATATGCAATATTTTATTTCCCCACCAATTACATGTTAAAACAATTTTTAACATTTTAAAAAAAGTTTTGAATTCCAAATTCTATCCCTTTCTCCTCTCCCCACTTTCTGAGAAAACAAGTAATCAGATATATTATACATGTGCAATCATGCAAAACATTTCCATAAAAGAAAAAGACCGAAAGAAAGAAAGTGAAAATAGCATGCTTCAGTCTATATTCAAACATATCAGTTCTTTCTCTGGAGGCAGATAGTATGTTTTATCATTAGTCCTTTGGGATTTTCTTGGATAATTATATTGTTATCATCGAATGATATTGCTGTTACTGTGTACAACAGTCTCCTGGTGTTGGCAACTTTCTAAAAAAGCATTATGATATAATGAATAGCTAGCTAGCCTTCTTTTTCACACACACACACACACACACACACACACACACACACACACACACAATGCCTCACTGTAAAACCATGGGTAAGTCACTTAAGTTTTTGCACATTAAGATGTGGTAGAATAGTTGCTGACATTCATCACAGTTCAACTGAGATAATATATGTAAAATACTTTGTAAATTTCAATGTTACATTGTAGTTATTTACTGTTGTTGTTATTACTTTAATAGAAGTTCCCAACATGAGTGTAATTACAGGTCCAAACCAAAATGAAATGCAACCTCATACCTGTAGGAAATTAGGCACTCTGTCTTTATTATTATTATTATTATTATTAATCATTATCATCACTATTTTGGTCCAGACCTATGATTTCATTGGTATAAAGAACTCTCTGGTGTGGAATTTCCTTTACTAATTCTGGTCAGCAATTCTTCCCTCAGCAGTAACTTATGGTTATAATTTCAAAGAGTTACCTGTGGAATTAAGAGGCTGCTACTTGCCTATACTCACATAGCTAGCATATGTCAGAAGACATGTCAGGAGTTGAATTCTGTTCTTTATGTCTACAAATCCAGCTCTATCAACTCCCAATACCAGGGAAACAAAGACCAAAAACAAAAAACAAAACAAAACAACCAGGCCCTGCATCTAGTATAATGTCTGACACATAGGAGGTGCTTAACAAATATTTATTGATTGTTTGAGGTTGTACCTGTCCCCCTCCCCCTCAAAGGAATGTATTCCTTTCCCAAATATATAATCATGCTTTAAAAAAAAAATAAAATCACATACTTTTTATTGCTATGTATCACATAAGGTTTAAACTGGTCAAATTTTTAGTCTTGGGATAAGTTTTTGAGGAATAATTTTTTTTCTTTTCCCAAATCACAAAAATTCTGAAATAATATGTGATTCATACTTCTGTAGCTTCCTCTTAAGTTAAGATTTCTTTACAGGAAATGGTTTCCACAGGCTTTTTTGAGCCTCAACTATATCTCAGTTATCTTGGCTCTAAGGAACAAAAGCATTTTGCTCTTTGCCGCCTTGCACATATTTCATTGTATTTTAAGAGTCCCCCGAACATGTTTTTAGCATATTATGCCTTTCTTTTCAAATTCAAATTAGAGACAATTTTCCTTTAAAAAAATGAACATTTAGAATAATGCCACTAGGTGGCATCAATAGCATGAAAATAAAGTTGTTTAACTGATTTAAGGACATGACAGACATTTAAGAAGACAATAAAAATGACAATATAAATACAAGAGGTTTAAATTCATAACTGGTAAAGCAAATTAGAAGAGATCAATGTTACCTTTAATGTGTTGAAGGTATTTGTGGTCTGGCTCTACCACAGCCATTTTATAGACATGGAAAATGTCAAATGACTTTACCAAGAGCACACAAATATAGGCAGAGCTGAGGTTGAGACATAAGTTGTTTTACTCTAAATCCATTTGAAATGCAGATCAATTATCTTTGTTATAGTTTTTTTCAAATTTCAACAGAGCTTGGAATGCAAAATTATCTATAAGTCCTGCCATCTCTCTAGAATGGTCCCTCCAGAGAAGAGAGTATAGAACCAAAATTATGCATAACTCTGTTTCCTCTGTCTTTGTAGAAAAACTATGAGAGATTTTTACTCATCAGAGCCATTGTAGGGATAATCTTTGTAAAAAAGAAGATTCCAATTTGTATGATCTGGGATCTATGGGAATCTAATTTTGATAGGTACACATCCCATTTTGTGCCTAGAATCTCATCTGGTTGTGAAATCTTTAACTGACAGAGAAATAACCAAAGATGGGGAAACCAGCGCAATCTGGTTTTCATTTGGTCAAGGTGAAATGTTCTCAACCTAGCATCAGTAGAAGCACACATGTCACAAAATGAAACCATATAAAAATTATTACTTATCCCAAGCAATTTACACACCACTCTTTAATTAATTTACTGGATTAATCTGTGCTAATATGCACAGATAGCCTAGACTAGTGAATATATCATTGGGCTTGTAATCAGGAAGCTATGGATTCAAATCCTGACTCGGATATTTATTTGGTAGCTGTGTGACCCTGGGCAAGCCATTTAACTTGTATGTATCCTAGGACTTATCTACTAACTGAACTGTTGGCAGGGGGAGTTAGTTACCCTGTGCTGAGGAAATGACAGAGCCTTTAGGATATACTAGAGAAAAAAAAGTTGAAGTTCTGCTCCCAATGAATACATCACACATTTAAATCTAATTCTTCTGAAGAGAGTGCTTCCACCTCTCTAGAGAAACTTATTGGTAATTCTAATAGTGGGATTTTAAAGTCAATTATGAATGAAAAGTAGTTTCATTGACAGGCAGTGAGGAGACACTTTTGTTTAGAGGGAGAAATGCTTTGAGTCAAGTGAGCCCTCTTACCATCCCTAAAATCTTACTGATAGGCTGCTTACACATAAAGCCAGTATTAGTATTTGAAGTATGAAAATAGCATAGTAAGAACCCTGGGCACACCATTCCTCAACCCTGGGGAAGCAGGGTGGGATGTAGCCGGTCTAGCTCTGGGACATTTAGTCCAGTGTAATGTTTTAATAGTAAAATCATTTGTTTCCAGTGTAATGAGTGTGCTCTGACTCACTCTCTCAAGATCATGAAGGCTATATCAGCCCCTCGGGGTTCCAGGGAGCTCCAAGGGGATGGGGACAATTTTTCCTTTGCTTCCATCAGCCTAAGTCCCCCACCACTAGCATCTTAGTAAAAAGGAACCATTTCACCACTTACTATTGATTCACTTTTACAAAAAAAGATATTTACTTCAAAGGCAGAGCCAAAACAAACATTTCTTCAACACCTACCTCCAGGGTATACTTTCTCCTATACTAGATCAGTCTCTGGGGGAGAGAAAAAGAGGGGAGTCAGTTCTCCTTCATAGCAAATGGTTCTATTAAGTTCATTTCCAAAGGCAGCCTCTCTAATGTATGAGTCCTTATCTCAACTTATGCTGAACAGAGAACTTGAAGGTCCTCCTGAATATTGCTCCGTGTTCTTTAGGAAGTTAATATTGAGCTAATGGCAACACTAGGCTCTGACTCCCATATTTCTGTGCCTTGGTCTCCTACCTTTTGAAACTTCCAAGGCTGGGGACTCAACTCCCTTCAGCAGATATCACGAGTAAAGGAATTACTAAGGTCTCCCCAAAATGAATGAGGCAAAGAGAGTAGCTGATGCTGACAGGTCTTTGTGAATGTCTTACAGCCAACCAAGAAGCCTCTCCTTTAACATGTGATTTGCCAATGAGAGAGAGAGAGAGAGAGAGAGAGAGAGAGAGAGAGAGAGAGAGAGAAAGAGAGAGAGAGACAGAGACTAACAGATACAGACAATTAAAGATATTAAGATGGAAACAACGTAGTATTAGCTCTGAGTACGCTGAAAATGCAGAGGAGAGAGAGTAGACAGAAGTACCTTAATGGAAGAGTTAGGACTTTAGTTAGGTCCTTAAGGATACATATAATTTAGATAGAAACAAGATGAAAGGGGAAACATTTGCAGTGAGGAGGGGAATCATGGGCAAAAGCATGGAGGTTAAAGTGTACATATCTATCGGAAAATAGACAGGAGAATGAGGAAGTCAAATTAATTTAAGGAAGAGTATATGCAGATAGGCAGCTAAATGGTGCAGTGGATAGAGTGCTGGGCATAGAGTCAGGGAGATTCATCTTTTTATTATTGTTGGTCAGTTGCTTTTGGTTATGTCTGACTCTTCTTGACCCCATTTGGGGTTTTCTTGGCAAAGATACTGGAATGGCTTGCCATTTCCTTCTCCAACTCATTTTGCAGATGAATAAAATGAGACAGTTAAGTGACTTGCCCAGGGTCACACAGGTACTAAGTATCTGAGGTCAGATTTGAACTCAGGTAGATGAGTCTTCCTGACAGGCTCAGCACTCTATCCACTGTGCCACCAACTTCTTGAATTAAAAAATCTAGCCTTAGGCACTTACTACCTGTATCACCCTGGGCCAGTCACTTAACCCTGTTTGCTTCAGTTTCCTCATCTGTAAAATGAGTTGGAGAAGGAAATGGCAAACCACTGTAGAATCTTTGCCAAGAAAACCCCAAATGGGGTCTAGAAGAGTCAGACATGACTGAAAAACAACTGAACAACAAAATATGCAGATAAGTAATGGGAAATAAGGATAGGGTTTGGACTAGATTATGTAATTCTTGACATCTAGGCAGAAGAATTTTCTTAACTAATTAGGAAGACATTTTACCTATGTGACATTGGGCAAGTCACTTAATCTCTTTGGGCCTCAATTCCCTCACATTTAAAATGAGGAGGCTGGACAGAATGACCTCTAAGGTCTCTTCCTACTTTTTGAGCAGAAGCTGATATGATCAAAGTGCAGTGTGCAAGAGTCATCCAGAAGTATGTGTGGCATGGATTGGAGTAGGAGAGGCCAGAGGTAGGGCACACAGTGAGGAGATTATTGAAATAATTTAGACCTGAAGTGATGAAAGCCTGATTAGTGAGGTAGCTGTGGGGATAAGAGCAAAAGGAAATTTCATCTGAGAAACATTTTGAAGGGTGAAACAAGACTTAGTGAAAGATTGAATATAGGGGTTGAAGGAGAGAAAAGATCAAAGATGACCTCAAGGTTTCTAAGCTAGGAAAGTGGAAGAGTATTGTTGCTACTGACAGAAATGAGAAAGCTGGAAAAGGGAAGTTGATTTGGGAGAGATCTTTTTTTTTAACCAGTTAAATTAAAGACAGTGGGTGACATAGCGTAATCTACAATTCTTCTGCCTTTCAAGATTTTTCCAACTTTGAAGGAATGTGAAAAAGGAATTTTTGCAAATAGAGGAAAGAATAATTTCTAAATTATTAAAAAAAGGATAATTTCAACAAATACCACATTGAAAAGTGCTCTTTTTTGAGGGAGAAAATATCATTAGTAGGTTATTTATACTTTTGGCTCAAGAAGGAATAGATGAACTTAATTATGTTTCTGCTCTGTATTTTTTTTTGTCTTTTTTAAAAATAAATTTTATTAATATCTTTTTTACGTCACCAGTTTCTCCCAGTATGCTTCTACTCTCTATCTATCCTATCTCAGAGAGCCATCCCATATAACAAATAATATTTTTAATAGAAAATAGAGGAAGAAGAGAAAAAAATCAGCAAAACTTATTAGCACATTGAAAAAGTCTGAAAATATATGCAGTTTACCAAACCCAATGGAATTCGGGTGAGAGTGCCTTCTCATATCTTTTCTTTGGGATCATTGTTGTTTGCAATTTCACAATACTCACTTTTGACTGTTTTTGATTGTTCTTTCCATTTACATTGCTGTAGTCATTATGTGTTAATGTCATTCTCCATCTAGATCTATTGCTCCCTCTAATGGAAGTTTAGTTTAGATAGAAGAGGGTACACTACTGTTTCCAGTACCTGAAATTTACCGTCACCAAGGAGATGGCAGACAAAAGAACTGAGGACTGTTGGAGTTGCCTCAGTTCCACAAGGAAAAGTCAGAACATCTAACTTTTATGAGCAGGAGAACTTTACAAAAAAGCTTAGGATAAAAAGCTCATTCCACTATGACTGGCAATTCATCACCATCTTAAATGTTGTGCCAAGTTCTTCAAATACAACCAGGAAGCCTCTTTATACTTATAGAACATAAGCCTGAATATGTCAACAATGCCAAGCATGGGGGTCAGAGTGGGGAGAGGGCCGTTGGAAGAAAAGAGGGGCCCTATCCTATTGCAAATCAGTTTACTTTGTCATCTAAAAAATGAAAATGACATTTTTGCTTAATGAAGTTAAAATGTCTTTTCTTTAGACCTTACTATTTTTTGAGAAAACTTCTCCTTTATCCTGCTAGGATCACAATTTTGTTCATTGAAAAGATCTAAAAAATGGTACTTGTCAATTCAGTTAAAATTTCATCCCCTAAATTTCAATGTGAAAATGCAAAATTATTTAACAGATACATTAGAGGCTCATTGATTTTTTTTAAAAAAGATTCAACATGTATTTTCTATCAGGAAAGGGAGGAAGGATGGTGTAGTGGAAAGATTAGAAGTCAGACCTGCTACTACCATGGGCAGGTCATTTCATTTCTCTCATCTATAAAATTTAGTAAGTCAGTGATCTGTAAGATTCTTTCTATTTCTAAATATCATGATGCATCCTGTGGTCCTCAAGCAGATCCTAATATTTATAGATATTTAATTATTGAATAAGACTGTAGGAAAGACAGGCTGATATTGGAAGATTTTTTACTTTTATGCTTGAACCTTTATCCTATTTTTATTTCTCTCTATCCCTATCTTCTATCTCTTTTATTATATTCAGTTAGTCAAGGGATGTGCCTTCCTACATGGGATTTGCTCTCTAGAATGTATAGCCCAGTACTCAAACTGATCTGTGATGTCCTTAATATGGATATTCCACCCGGTACTGCAGATCATGATACATCTGTAGTAGGAGCAATATCTGCCATGTAGGCTAGACTAGTTTTTCCTTAAAAGGTATTGACTGTCCTCAAGATTTAGCTTCCTGGTGACCAAAGTTCCAGCCCATGAAGAGTGGCAGTACCTTTCCCTTAGACTTAACAGAGCACATCAATATGGTCAACATGGAGGCAGAAAATCTGTGCTTGACTGTATTTAACAATGCTGTAGTCATGCTGAATATTCTTTCCATGCTATGGCTAAGTAAACTTGTATTAACTATTGGATGGTCTATAAAAATGTTATAGAGCTTAAAAGCTTGAAGCACCAGACTAATCAAAATCAGGGCTGGCCTATAACATTATCTATGCCTTTCCATCTTGTTTAACTCTTTCCATGTCTCATTAAAACATGGGTCAGACCTCAATTTCATGAAGGCTGTGTCAGTAATCTGGCAGATATTGAATAGTACTTTCAGGTGCTGTTTTGCCATATCATTTTCCTCCATAGAAAACATCTTAGTAGCCTCTGATTGCTGCCCACATCAAATCTATTCCCCTTTGTTTCAATATTCATCCTAGCAGTCTCACTGGAGCAATCATACTTTACTGTGTCCATCACCACTCAATAATCTCTTCTCCTTGTACTTCGATCAAGAGAAATTAACTCTATAGCTATCTTATGTTTCGTCTCTCTTCAATGCCAAGCTAAAAATCTTTTCCTGGTTTATTGCCTATGCATGGAATAATCTGGAGATCCTCCACATGTCCCCAAGGTTCTCTCTTTATCCATTAAAAACAACTACATATAAATTTCCTCCTAATTAAATGAAAGCAAAATGCAGCACATAGAATTACATATCTCATGACACTTGTATAAATACCAACCTTTTCCTCTATTCTCCCATCAAAAATTATTCTTCCTTTGTAAAAAGAAAAAAAAAGTCTCATTGAATTATGACAGGATTTTAAAGATCATCAATGTGGTATAGTTTAATGTTTACTGACATAGGAATCAGGAGATCAGTCTGTAATTCTAATCTGTCTTTATCCAACCTGTGTGATTTTGGGCAAGCCACTTGAACTCTCAGGGTCTCAGTTTCCTCATCTTTTAAATCAGAGTTGGCAAACTATAGTCCGAGGGTCAAATCCAGTAAACAGCCTGGTTTTGTATCATCCAATGAGCTAAGAATGTTTTTTACATTTTAAAATTTCTCTTAAAATTAAAATTTATTTTTAAATATAAAAAATAGTCTTAGTTTGGCAGGCCACACACAAACAGCTGGTAGGCTATGTCCATGGGAGATAGTTTGCTGACCCCTGACCTAGATGGTCTCTAACTCTAACTTTCTATAATCCTGTCCAACTTCTTAATTATACATGTGAGAAAAATGAGATGCAGAGAAATTAAGTGACTCAGCCAAGATTACAGTATGTTAGTTACAGAGCCAGAGTAAAATAATCCTAGCCTCATTCCAATGCTCTTTCCACTATTCCACATTGCTTATGTCCCTGGTTGAGCCTGGAAAGCCAGCCCCATTAATTGTATATTGGGGTACCCCAGTAGCATGCTCATGAGTCTGCTTTAATACATTGAGTTGGAGATTTAGATTCTTATCTCAGGTCATTCATCTTCCCACCTTTGATGCTTTTGTCAAACAGACCTACCCCCTGCCCTGTAACATGCATGATTTCTCCTAACTCCACATCTTTGCTTATATCGTGCCCAAGACCTGGAATGAACTCCTGCTGAATTCCTGCCAGTCTTTCAAAGCCCAATTCAAATGTCACTTCCTCCATAAAATCTTCATTGCTGCTAATGACCTTCCTGCTCTGACCTTACATAATATGTTGTTTTGCTAACTCTTGAATGCACTTGTCAAATAATATTTTATATGATAGCTGTACTGGTAGCAAGGTCCCATTTACAGCGAGGGGCTGTCCCCCATATGTAGCATGGGAATGTTGTTGTCTGGTTCATATCTCTGGCCTCTTCCTTCCCACCCCCATCGTCCTTCTCTAAGGGAGACTTTTAATTCTTGCCAGGAGGGAAACAGGAACAGGCTACTCTGTTTTCCTCTGGGAGCGGGGTACCAGACTAGAATTATATCTATCTTCTTCATGAAATATTATTGATCTAGGGGATGAGGTTTTTAACACCCCCTGGTTACCTTAGCTTTTGATCACTTCATTTTTCTTCATGTTTCAATATGACTGATTTTTTTTTATGGGCTTAAATGCTCCTTGAAATGCTTGCTTTCCCCATATGAAGAACCACTGCAATATCTCTAATAATCATTGAGGTTTGTTCTTTAAGAGATACATTTTTTTATGTTTCCATGGATTAATATCCATTCTTAAAATCACAGAATTTCAAATGCAACAAAAACAAGCAATGGAATATATGTGTGGCTTGACATCCAGCAGTCAAATAAATAACTAAAGGGGCTGAAACTGGTTCAATCTGGTTTTATCTGGTGAAAATGAGATTTTCTGAGTCAGTTTAGTGTCAGTCAAGCACATGTGTGATTATTGCTGTCATGATATGAAACCATATCAAAATTATTGTTTGCTCCAAGTAAGTCACACACCAATATCCATTGGGGAATGGCTCATGTTATTATATTATACATGTTAATTATAGGTTATTTTTATTATGTGTTATTTATTTATATGTTGTATATAATATACATATTACTATATGTATATTATATATACACATACATACACACAGACATGTATATATACACATATATACACATACACATATACATATTTGCATATACGTGTTAATTCACTAAGCATCTTGGATCTTGGAATTTTTCAGTTATGTTAATATTTTTCTTATTCAACACTTTCTGTTCTTATTCTATTTTGATTAATTTTATGTAAAAGTATTTAAATTTTCTGTAATAAAAATTGTCTATTTTATCTTTTGTGATCTCTTTATCTCTTGCTTGGTTAAGAATTCTCAGCCATGCACTTGTGACATTATTATCTGTTCCTCTTGTCTTCTAATTTTTAATGATGTAACCCATTATATTAAAGTCACATATTTATTTTGAGGTTTTTTTTTTGTGCTTAATGTATCCAGTGGTGGGGAACCCACAAAGGATTTGTTCTGTGAAATTTGGATTCAGTCAACAGGCCACACTTGAGAACCTAGAGGGCCAATGCGGCCTCAAGGCTGCAGGTTCCCCACCCCTGGACTATAAACCATTTACCTATGACTAATTTCTACCAAATTGCTTTTCAGTTTTCTCAGAATTTTTTTTTTTAATGAAAGAATAATCCTTCTCCCCAGCAGTTTATATTCCTGGGTTTTTAAAATACTAGGTTACAGTTTTCAATTGTTTCTATTTTTTCCATATATGGTTTGTTTCATTGATTAATTTTTCTTCTTTTTAACTAGCACCAAAGAGTTTTGGTAAGTATTATTTTAGGGTATAGTCCAAAATTAATTCACTTTTTGACATCTGGCAATGCTGGACTTTTTTCATCTATGTGTTTTCTCACTTTTCCTGAAAATCTTGATCTTGTTTTTTTTCTCTAAATGAATTGCTGTTATTAGGTAGTAGAAGTATCACTGTGGTAGTCTTGACATAGCAGTAAACCTATAAGATAATTTTGATAGTATTTTTATTTTTATTATTTTGGTATAACTCAACTATCAGTATGGAGTATCTCCATTTATTGGTATAAAATGTTTTATAGTAGTAATTATATAAAATGTGTGCATTGCCTTTGTAGGTTTACTATCAGATATTTTACGCAGTTTTCAGGCGTTATGAATAGGATTTTTCACTTTATCATTTCTTCCATTTTTTTTTTTGGTTAACATTGTTTTTAAAAATGCTGATGTATTTGGTATATTGTTAAGCAACCAAAAGTCTTAATCATCACAATTAGTTCCCATTCGTGGTTATATATGGTTTTCTAAGTGCACCATCATGCCATCTACAAATGGGAATAATTTTTTCTCCATTGCAAATAATGTTAGCTCTTAGTTCTAGATATGTGATTTTTATCACATTAAAGATGAAAGAAGGTTCTTTCCATGCTTATTTTATTTTGTTTATCATGAATGAGTGTTGGATTTTGCCAAAGGCCTTTTTTTTTTTCTGCATCTACATCTGCATGGAAATAATCATGCTTTTTTATTATGCCAATAGTTTTTAAATATTGAATCATCATTGTGTCTTAGGCATGAATCTAATTTAGATAGAGGGAATTATTTGCTGAATATACTTCTGCATTATCTTTGTAAGTATATTCTTTCAAAAGAAACTACTAGGTTGTGCAGTGGCTAAAGGTCTGGTCCTGGAATCAAGAAGACTTGAGTTCAGATCAAGCCTCAGACACTTACTTGCTGTGTGACCCAGGCAAAGCACTTATCCTTTGTCTGACTCAGTTTCTTCAAGTGTAAAATGGGGATGATAATAATACCTACTTCCCAGGGTTGTTGAGAGGATCAAATGAGATAATATTTGTAAAGCACTTTTCACAATGTTTGACATATAGAAGATACTTAATAAATGCTTATTTCCTTCCCTTAAAATTTTTGCATCAACATTCTTTAGGAAATTGGTTTATATTCTCTTTTTCTATTTTGTCTCTCCCTGTCTTTTATTTCAGAAACATATTTGCTTAACAAAATGTTTGGGAAAGTACAGTTTTGTGAACAATTTCATAGTATAAATTTTCAGTGTGCTTCACAAGTTCAGTAGAATTCATTTGTAACTATTCAGCTTTCTATTTTCTTTTTTTGCTTATCTTTCTGGGAGGACTATTAAAGCCTTCTGCTAATTTTGTATGACTATCAATGTCTATATTTTTTGGTTCCTAAAATATTAATTATTTTTTTCTCTTGTTCTCCCCTTTATTTTATGCTTCCTGTTTTTTTTCTTTGGTTCTTTTGCTCATTGAAACTTTCTTTATTTTCTTAATGTCCTTTGGACAATTTGAGAGTTTTTTAAATAAAAAAATACATGTTATGTTATATATAAAATTATATATTGGATTATGTTAAAATATTATACTTATTGATTTCTTCTTTAAAATCTCTACTTTTTGTTCTTACTTCTTTGATATTTTCACTTATTTCTTTGAATCCTTTGAACCATTCTTGAGGTTATTGGAAATATTCCATTGTTATGTCAGAGGGCCTTGGATAATTTGTTACAATACCTTCACTTTCCTCAGGGGATTTTGACTCATTCTTTATTGTAAAGTATTTAATAAGATGGTCTTTTATTGATTTTTTTACGCTTCTCCTCCTTAGTCAATTTTCTTTTCTTTTCTTTCTTTTCTTTTTTTTTTTTGGTTAGGCAATGGGGTTAAGTGACTTGCCTAGGATCACACAGCTAGTGTTATGTGTCTGAGGCTGGATTTGAACTCAGGTCCTCCTGAATCCAGGGCCGATGCTCTATCCACTGCGCCACCTAGCTGTCCCCTTAGTCAATTTTCATATGCGTATTTTAGTCTTTCTTCTGATTTTTTTTCCTATGATGTTCTTATTTTAAATATTGTGCAACGAATAAGGCATACTTGTCATTGGCCATAGAAAGGCAGCTACATTGTACTGCTGGACTTGAAATCAGGAAGACCTGGGTTCAAATCCTTCCTTTAGAACTTACTAGCTGTTACTATAGGAAAGATGCTCAAGTTCTGTGAGCCTCAGACAATTTTCTAATAGTCTAATATGTGGTTATGGTCTGACTTAATAAAAGGACTACGCACATGAGCAAAATCACTCCCCAAATCTTCCCAAACTACATGTGGTGAAACCTACTTACATGTGGAACTATCCATATTGCAGACATCTTTTTTTTTTAGATAGGTGTCTTTAAATATATACTTTGAATAGTTTATAAAGCTTCAAATCCATGCTTGAAAAAACCTAAATTCTGGCTTTTTAACTGTTTGAGCAGAAATCATTTCATAGCTTTGTATCTTAAACAATTACTTTGCACAGTATCTTAAATCTTTAATCATTGTTTATTAAATTGAATGAGATTGTTTGCCTGTAGCAAGATACTAAAATTAAGTATTTTTTCTTTTTCTGAGTTTCAAGTAGACTGAATTAGTGTGAAAGAGGCAAACCATAGAGACATTATTTAAAGTAAGTTTTGATTAAAAGAGTAAATACTATATTATCCATATTTTATAATGCAGACTGCCATGCTGTTCATTTCATTCCACTATTTTTTGAGGGAAAAGCCAGCAGAAATTTCAGTGTTTTTTTTCCCTTGGCAATTGGGGTTAAATGACTTGCCCAGGGTTACACAGCTAGTAAGTGTCAAGTGTTTGGTCTGAGGCAGGATTTGAACTCAGGTTCTCCTGACTTCAGGGCCAGTACTCTATGCACGGCACCACCTAGCTGCCCCAAAATTTCAGTGATCTTAAATGCTGAAAACTGAACAAGTTGTAAAGGAAATTACAATCTCAGGCTTTTTTTTTTGAAAAAGTTGTTTTAAAAGCAGAACATACAGTTCTGAATTGTCCAAAGCCTTCCGTTGTCCAAAGGTGTCTTCAACAACTGATGGGAAGCAGGGAAGACACTTTCATCTCCCAATCTGCTTAATATAAATGTATTAAAAATATATACACATGAAAGTTTCTTTCAAGGTTTAGAACATGGTTAAGAAATCTTAAAATTAACCTAGAGAGTTGTTAGTATTGGCAAATAAAGCTTTGAAAAACTTTCCTCCCACATTAGACTATGAGCTTCTTGAGAGCAGAACTATTTTATTTTATTTTATTTTATTTTTTGCCTTTCTTATTCTCCCCAGTACAGTGCCTGGCAGTTAGTATGGTGCTTAATAAATGCTTGTTGACTGACTTTATTTGATAAAATTACTCATTTATTGTGATACTGTCAGTTAGTCATGCCTCACTTATATGTATTTATCCCATTATCTTGTCTATTTTATGAATACCATCAAGACAGAATTCTCATTGCTCATTAATGGGCTATGTGGATTATGTATCCTCTCCTTTATTTTTGCTGGCACATCCTAGTACTGAAGCACATTAAAGTAATAAAATTAGGCAGCAAGACGTCCTAGGCACTCCCACCATGTTCCCGTAACCCCCTCATTTACAACCGACTGAGACAGATTTCTTTTAAGAGTAATTTAAGATGAGGCAATACTGCATATGTAAATCCTGTTTTATTGGCACCGGTGGCAGCCAGTTAATTCTTCTAAAATGCTGTTCAGCCTTCAGTCAAACAGCCGTACTAGGTTTGAACTCTACGATTTTAAAGTGACCCTGGGGGATAATGTGCAAAGGCAGCTTTCATGACTATCATATAAATCATGGCCATTCTGGCCACACAGACGCTCCTGCCACCAACAAGCCAGATGTCAGATCCCATCTGTAATTCTGTTGCTGAGTCTCTAGAAGTCTGGGACCTTAGCAGCGTCTACTAACAATGGCATATCCCTGTCCCCCATTCATTTAACTCTGCTTCCATAAAAAGGGAGTAGTAGCTGCCAGGATACAGGAAATGGAGAGGAGTAGGACAATTACCAGGAAAAACATTGACTTGATACAGAGGTTGAGATCATTAAAGAGATGGAGCAAATTAAGAGGCTCACACAATATAATTATTCTTTGGAGCTCAGGGCTTGAAAACTACTTTCTGCATTAAAGATGCCCATTTCCAGACACAGAGCTCTTTGTGAAGGTGAGCTTTACCAAGAAATCCAACAATGAAAAAATACACGTAGTTAAGCAGGGATTTCATTGCATTCAAAATGAGTTAGACTAGGACTCCAAAGGTTAAAGAGACGAGTCAGAGAAAAAAAATGATTGCACCACTCTGCAGACTTATTTTGGGCTTTACTGTACTTAGTGTAACTACTATAAAATATGAGCTTTAAAAGGCTGCAAGTCCAGACTAGCTAAAATAGGTATGTGGTTGAATGTCCTTATTCTTTTGTACCCCTTCCCCCTTTTCTTTGCTTGCGTATGTTAGAAGCTGCAGTTATTGAGAATGTAGTGAAGTTTTAAAGAATAACAAAACAGTAAGCCATGGAAATTAAAAAAAAATAAAACTTAGCTTTCTTTTTCCTTTAGTAGGGATCTGGGGAGGGAGAAGGTAGCAGTGGAGAGAATACATTTTGTTTTGCTCTAAGGTGAAGAAAGGAGAATTGTTTGGGGCCATTTTTACAGACAGGCAAAGTGCTTGTGCCTTTTACTGCCTCCAGAGTGAAAACAAACATTTATTCAGCATTTATTTAAAGCATTATTCTAAATTCTAGGAATACAATGTTTCTGTTCTCAAGGGGCTTACATTTCAGTATGTGATATGTAATTATTACAGTTTGCATATATATACATATATATGTATATATGTGTATATATATACATATATATATGTATATATATATATACATATATATATATATACATATATATATATATATATATATATATATATATATATATATATATATATATATACATATATTGCCTTAAGGTTTGCAAAGTGCTTTACAAGTAATAGCTCATTTTATCCTTACAGTAACCCTGTGAGGTAGGCCCTATCATTGGCCCCATTTTACAGATGAGTAAACTGAGGCAGACAGTCATTAAGTGACTTGTCCAGGGTCATAAAGCTAGTAAGTAACTAGTTACTAGATTTGAACTCAGGTCTTTCTAACTCCAGGTTCAGCACTGTGCACTTTAAACACTGCCATCTAACTGCTTCCACACAGAAAAGTATGATACGGGATAGTAAATGATAGGGGCAAAGGAGCGATCTAGACAAAAAGCCTTAGGGATTTTTGAAGAGGGAGAGTATGTCCCCTGAGGAAAAGTGGCAAGGGGCCAGGCTGGGCATCCTCCGTCTTCCCCAAAGCAAAGATTTGCATTCTTGCCAGCACAAGGCAACCTTCTTCTACCTGCCCAACCTCCCAACTAGGGCATGGGAAACCTCTGGTGCAAAGAGGAGCCACCTTGCCTTTGACCTGTGCTCCTCCAACTCCTGCCGCACCCCTCTCCTGTCTAATTTTCACTCTTTGGAGTGAAGAGGAATAGTGAAACAGGACCTTCTATTTTATCTGCTGACCCTGTGCCTGTTATCTCATCTGTACTTGCCTCCAGCCTGATTTCCAGGATCCTCTGCGAAGTGGAGTGATGGCCTCCATGCCATGATGAACATTCCTACACATATTCTTCACATTTCAGTGATTCTGAGCTTCCATAGATAATCATCCAAACATCATTCCCCATCCCTACTTCCTGTTCCTTATTCTAATCCCCCTCAACTCTCTCACCCCAAAGTTTCAACCAAACACTTTTCAGATCTTCCGCTGTGCCCTGTAAAATATCTGTTCCAAAAGCAAAAATTTCTTTTCATTCTAAAATCTTTTCTTTTCCTCCTTCCATCTACTAGCCATTACTGAAACCTGGTTTCTCCCCTACTCCCCACCCCAATGACATAGCCTCCCTGGCCACTCTTTTCAATATTGGCTACACTTTAACACATTCCTCTCAGCTCACTGGTTAAGGAGAGGGCTTTGGAATGTTCCTTGCTTCCCCCATTGCCACTTCCAGATTCTCTCCCTACCTCTATCATATCTATCACCCAATCAATAATCCTGGTAGCTGTTGTTTATAGATCTCCAGGTCACTCCCCCTCCTTCCTCAGTGAACATGACTCACAATTTTTTTTTCTCCTTCCCCACTCCTGCCCTTATACTAGGGGACTTCAACATATACATTAATTCTCATTCAAACACCCTAACCACTCAGTTCTTCAATCTACTCACTTTCCATGACCTCAGTCATACACAAAAATGGTTATACCTTTGATCTTAACGTCACCCACAAACATACCGCCTCCATGTTCAAGAATTCTGAAATCCCCTTATTTGACCATAATCTATTGGCTTTTCACCTCTCCCTTTGCCATCCCTTACAAAACTTTACTCTTTGTCTGTACCATGACCTCTAAAATCTTGATCCCTCACTTCTCTCCCAGGCCATCTCCCATGCACTAGTTACTTTCCTCTTTTCCCCATCTTAAACTCTTGGTGAACTAATTCAACTCTACACTGTCTTTCTTTCTTAAATATTGAGCCTTCTTATCAATTCATTGATTATCCAAGCTTCTGCCTTGGATCACTTTGGCCATTTGCTGCCTTTTTTTCCTACAAACATGGCGCTGAATGAAGGTGGACAAAATAATGCAACAATTTTGACTAGGTATATTATAAATTTATGTTACACAACTTAAATTGGGCCCTCAGTCCTGTTAGGAAATCCTTCTATACCTCTCTTATCAGCCCACTCTCCCATTCTCCACAGTGGCTTTTCAAATCTCCAATGGCTTTACTTCTTCCCACTTTCTTAGCTGAGAACCTTGCTTCACATTTTACAGGAAAAATTGAGGCCATGAGCTCCCATTTCTCCCCCCTCTTTTATCTTATATCACTGAGACACCTTCTGCCACTATCTCCTCCTTTACTCATCTCCCTTGAGGAGATGGCCTTACTCTTTCCCTTACCCTCTCCCTGCTCAAGTGATCCCATTCTTTCTCATCTTCTTCAACAAATTGCAACCATTGTCATCACCACTCACACTTATTTTCAATCTCTCCTGTCTACTGGCTCATTCCTTACTGCTTCCAAATGTGCCCATATTTCTTCCATCCTGAGAAAAAAAACAACAAACCCTCACTTTATACTTCCATTCCAACTAACTTTTGCCATGTGTTTTTCTGCTCTTTGTCACTAAAATCCTTGAAAATGCCATCTATAATAGGTGCCTCCACTTTTTCTCCTCTCACTTTCTGCTTCACCCCTTACAGCATGGCTTTCAATCTTATCATTCTACCAAAACAGCTCTCTCCAAAGTTACTAATGATCTCTGAGTTGCCAAATCCAATGACCTTTTCTCAATCCTCATTCTACTTGGCCTCTTCAGTTATCAACACTGTTGATCACCCTCTCCTCCTTGATACTATCTTCCCTGTAGATTTTTGCCCTCTTTGAGGCAAAAATAGTATCTTTCCCCTGCCCCTAACACTGTGCCTTGTATAGAGGAGCTGCTTAGTAAATGTTGATTGATCAAAAGAATGCTATTGACTGATAAGAATCTGAAAAGGCAAGCATGTTGAGCCTTGAAGGAAGATAAGGATCCTAAAAGGTAGAGATGAAACTGGAGTACATTTTATGTCTCTGTAAATACAGGGAGGTACGTGTCAAGTTCTGGGAACAGTGTGAGTGGAACATAGGAATGTATGAAAGAGGGTAATGTGAAATGCAGTTAGAAAGTTAGTTTATACTCACATTGTGGGAGGTCTTCAATGTCAGGCTAATGAATATTTTACCTTAAATACAATAGAGAGCCACTGAAGTTTTTGAATAGGGGAGTGAAAGGGTCAGAAGGTCATTTTGGCCATTATGTAGAAGATGGAGGGGAGAGAGGTAGAGCCAAAAGAAAAGGAGATCAGTTAGGAGGCTATTATCATAGTCCAGGTGATGAGGATGAAGGTATCAACAGATGGTATTCATTGTTACTGTCTTCCCCTTCCCACTAACTCCATAACAACCTTAAAATTTTCAGTTGTTATGAATACTCAGGAACCTTTGATGTAGAGAAATATATCAGAGAGTGATAAGAAGGAAAGATGGGGTAGCACATGGGGTGGGCCCCAAAGGGAAAAGAAAATTAGGTTTACAATTATCCATTATCTTCTCTTTTCTAGTTAAATCCAATCAGATGAAACTGGATTCAATCTGTACCTTTTCCCATTTTCCAATTCTAGGTATAAGGAGAGAAAAAAGTAGATAGCCCCTCAACTCCTCTAATTGTGGATTATAATAGTAGGTTTAGGGAAAGTGATTAGTCACATTTTTGTCTTTGGTCATTACATTGAGGTTCTATTGCTTCCATCTTGCTTCAAGTACCTCAGACATAGCCCCTTCACTTATTATACCTCCTTGTAAATAATTTGAGATTCATGGAGGAGTGTGCTCCCTTAGAACCATATGACCACAGCACTATGGAAGATCAGAACTTAATTAGAACTTTAAGACCATGTAGTCCAACCACTACAGATAAGGGGACCAGATGAAATAGGCAATTTGCTTGTGGTCACACATCAAGCAGGTAGCTGAGCAAAGTTGGTTAACTTCTAGTCTAATTCTCTTTCTACTCTGCCACATTTCTTTGCCTCACCATACAAAAGGAATACCACTTAGGCTTTTTTTTTTTTGTTCAGGTCATGCTTGCATTGCTTTGGTATAGAGAGTTAATTTATTAAGTATCCTTTGTTCTTGCTATGTGTTGTGATTTCATTTGAAGTCACACGAGTCCTTTACTGAAGAGTATATCTAAATCTCATCCTGCTCTTTTCAGCATCCTTGCATTATTATGGATTTATTTAGTAATACTTTGGGACAGAAGAAGACGAATTTCAGCTCCTGCTTTGTCAGCTTTGATAATAAATGCCCATCTCAGAGGAGGTGTGAACCATTGTAGAGTCAGACACCTTCCTCTCTTCTCTGTTACCTCACTCCCCACATAATCCACTGCCTGAAAGGCAAATCAGTCAATATCAACAAGCATTTATTAAGCACTTACTATGTGCCAAGCACTATGGCCAGGGATACAAAGAAAGACAAAAACCATAAAAACTGTCTCTCTCCTCAAGAAGCTTACCTGTGAATGAGGGAAACAAGGCATAAATAAACATGTATGAGTTATGTATCAAGTAAAAAGAAGGTAACCTTAAGGGGGAAAGTTCAAATGGAAAATAGGGAAAGCCTTTTTGCAGAAAGTGGTAATTGAGCTGAGTATTAAAGAAAGATGGGGATGTCAAGAGGTCAAATTGAGGATGGAGAGCATTCTAGGCATAAGTAACAGCTGGTGCAAAGGCATGGAGAGGAGAGATGGAGTGTCATAAGTAAGGAACAGCAAGGAAATTAAAGAACTTCCCATCAATTCGGGAATGACTAAAGAAATTATGGTATACAAATGTAATAAGGTGTTATTGTATCATGAGAAATGATGAAAGGGATAATTTCAGAGAAACTTTGGAAGACATGTATGAATTGATGCAGAGTGAAGTGTGCAGAATGAGGAGAATGATTTATACAATAGAAGATTAGACAAATAGCTTTGAAACACTTGAACTCTTATTAGTGTAATGACCAGCCACAATGATGGAGCTTGACAGAAAAGGCATGCATTCAAAACGCAGAATGAGAAATATTTTTGGGCATGAATAACATGGGAATTTGTTTTGCTAAACTATGCATTTTGTTACAAGGATTGCTTTTTCAGTTGGAGGAGGGTGGGAAGGACAAAAATAATTGCTTGTTAATGTACAAAAAAACCCCCCAATGATTTAAAAGTAACAAGAAGAAGACTGGTTTGTTGGATTGTAGAGTTCATGAAAGAGAATAAATTGTGAGAAAATTGGAAAGGTCAGAAGGGATCAGGTAGTAAAGAGCCTTAAATGCCAAGCAGAGGAGTTTATATTTGATTCGACGTGGCCAAACTTAGGCTTTAGCATAATCAACTTGGCAACTGTGTGGAAGAAAGATTGGGCTTGGGAGAGTGAAGTCAGGGAAACCAATTCCAATACAATTGCAATAGTCCAATTGAGAGATCAAGAGTCTGAATTAGAATGCTGGTTTTTTTTTTGATTGGAGAGAAGAGGACATATAAGGGAGAATTTGTAAAGATAGGAAAGAGGATTTGGCAACTGCTTGGCTATGTGGAGAAAGTGAGAGTGAAAAGTGAAGGAAGAATTTGAAGTAACAAACCTGAAATGATGTTGTTGTCCACAATAGTGATAGGGATGTGCAAAAGAGGAGATGACCTTAGGGGGAAAATAATGAATTTTGGTTTGGACGTGTTGTGTTTGAGATGCTTATGGGATCTCAACAGTTCATTCTGAACCAGTTCAAAATGTCCACTAGACAGTTGGAGATGCAGTAGTGGAGTCCAGAACAGAGCCTAGAGATGGAAATACAGATTTGGGAATCATTTGCCTAGAGATGATAGTTAAACCCATGGGAATTTATGAGATAATGATAATAATAGTTAGTATTTACATGATATTTTAAGTTTTTGAAAAAGACTTTACAAATGTAATCTCACTTTATTCTCATAATATCCCTGGGAAATAGATGCTATTATTAGCCCCATTTTACAGCTGAGGACACTGAAGTAGGCACAGGTTAAGCTAGTAATTGTCTCAAGCCATATTTGAACTCAGGTCTTCCTGAATCCAGATCCAGCACTCTATGGGCCCAGGACAGGGCCTTGGGAGATAACTACACCTAGGAGATATGACAAGAATGAAGATCCAGCAAAAGAGATAGAGAAGAAGTGAAAGGAAATCAAGAAAGAGCACTGCCATGAAAACCCAGAGAGTTGAGAGTACCTAGGAGGAAATCAACGGTGTCAAAAGCTTACAGAGGTCAAGCGGAACGAGGAATGAGAAGACATCACCTGATTTAACATTTAATAGATCATATCAATGTCATATCAATAACAATATCAGAAATTAGACAGCAGTGGGTTTAGAAGCGAGTAAGAAAAAAACAAATTTGTAACAGATTTTTACAATGAATTTAGCAGAGAAGGGAAAGAGATCTGAAAGATGATACTAGCATTTTTTGAGGATGGAAACATGACCACATTTGTAGAAAACAGAGTACGATCCAACATATAAGGAGATATTGAAGATTAAAGAAAGAATGAGAATGATGGTGGGGGCAATGTGCTAGAGAACATGAGAGGAGATGGGATCAAAGTAGAATGTAAAGAGGTTGGCTTTGGCAAGAAAGACATCTAGTCATCTGATAGTGGAGTGAAGGAACAGATAGTGGGTGATAATGTGAGATGAGAAGAAGAGGGAAAACTGAAACTTTTGGTCAGTGGCATCAATTTTTCAATGAAATATGAGGTAAGTTCCTCAGCTGAAAGGGTTGGGTGCTATGGAAAGCTATAACTGAAATGAGAAGGTTTGGGAGAGTCACTATGGTAAGTGGGATAGGGAATCAATTCAACAAGAGCAGAGGCATTGCCATGCTATTATAAAGGTCCAGACGAGATTAGGTAACATAAATCTGTAGTGGAAAGGCATATTCATTATTATGAGGGAGAGTACATTTGAAAGATGAAGTTGGGAGGAATTATTTCATTTCCCCCAAGATTTTTATAAAATACATATTTTCTGCTGGGCAACCCTCATACTCTTTCCCTATCCCTTCCTCTCCAGGTTTCCAGAATTGGAAGAGACATTTTCTATAACATTTAAAAGATTAGGTTCTAACTTTATATAATTGAGAAGTAGAAGTAAGATATCTCCTTGTTACCTATCTCTTTTGTGTGCATCTCTTCTGTCTCTAAGGGGAAAAAAAACAACAGGAAATAATTCTACAGGGACCGGAGAAGAACCATATAGAATATTAGAGCTGGATGGGACCTTAGGGTTTATAGGATCATAGGTTTAGAGCTGGATGTAATCTCAGAGGCAATTTAATCCATTCCCCATCTTACAGTTAAGTAAACTGAGACCCATAGGGTTGAATGACTTGCCAAAGGTCACTCACACAGGTAATATTTGTCAGAGGCAGGATTTGAACCCACAGAGCCATTGCTTTTTTTCCCCCAAAGCATTCCACATCAAACCCTTCTGCTTTTTTTTTTTTTGGAGGGGGGTTGTCTCTTTCAGTTTTATTTATGTTTTGTGTTTGTATTACATACATTTACAGATTGCTCCTATTTCTTGAGAGGTTTCTCGACAGTAAGCAAAACTAATAAGACAGTGACATCATCTGAAACTCACACTAACAGAATTTTTTTTTCTCTTCTTTTCACTTTGCAAAGGAGAAAACTGAGTCTGAGATGGATGTGATTTGCCCAGGGTCATATGAGAGAAAGGGTCAGAGCTGTGACTTGAACCCAAGTCTTTGATATTTTAAATCATACCTTTCTTGTCAGTTGTAATGGAAGTTTTAGGTTTATGTTGGGGGAAAGGGTAATAGGCTTCTTTGGCAGTACTGGAGGAATTCTCAATGCTCATTCCTCTGTTCTTTCCTGCTACTTCTTTTCCTCACCAAAACCTTAGTTGAAAGCTGCTATCAGGAAGTGGTGAGGTGATAGATGACAGAGAAAACAAGTTTTCAGTAAAGCGAAGGAGTCAATGTTGGAAGTAGAGTCTGCTGAACTATTGCTGTGTTCCATTTACTTCCCTCACCTCCATTTGATCATTTCCGACTCCACCTAGATGAACTTGGTATCACAGTAAAATGTTCTAGAAAGGCACTTAACAAATTGATGTACCTTAGAGCAACAGCTTACCATAAACCATTTCATTTCTATTATGGAGTTTAAATATTAGAAACATGAAATTACCTTAGCTGAACATCTAAAAAATTCTATTTTAAATTTGTAGGCTGGTTATGATGGTGAGAGCATTGGAAATTGTCCATTTTCTCAGCGACTCTTTATGATACTGTGGCTAAAAGGTGTTATATTTAATGTTACAACAGTGGACTTGAAAAGGTAAGAGAACCATAGAGTATTTTAATTTCAATGATTGTAACTAATTTTCCTCCATCCCTCCTTTACTTTTGTCTTTCCCCTTTTCCATACTCTCCTGATTTCCCCAGTCCTACCCCTCCCCCGTACACCTTCCCCTGTCCCTGTAATGGAATAACATAAACAGACCTTTATATCTCAACATACATGCATGAGTAGAAAACTTGAGTACAAACTTTGGCACAAAAGATATGGTTCAGGAGAGGAGAAGGGTATGAAGTAGTGAGCGAGCCTCTCCAGTGAATACAGGCTCCTTTTGAACTCAGGGTCAGCCATATGCTTTTAGAATATGGAGCTGGTCATACTGTAGAGCAGCTCAACTCAACGGATCAGGCTGTTCTTCAATTCCTGTGTCAGGGAAATCAAACCCATCCTTTTAAGAAATCTTTTTGCTCCCCTTGCCTTTGAAAATGATCAGAACATGACAATTTGCTTTGAAATAACAATAATTGTTTCTGGCAAAATTGGAACAGATTGATACACTAAGCAAAGGAAATGAGTATCAATAAGCAGCTGCTTTCTACTAACTGCAGTGTTCATCTCCTCTTAGGAAACCTGCAGACTTGCAGGATCTGGCTCCTGGAACAAACCCACCTTTTATGACTTTCGATGGAGAAGTAAAGACAGATGTGAATAAGATTGAGGAGTTCTTAGAAGAAAAATTAGCTCCACCAAGGTACTCCATAGGAAATGAATGGACTAGTCTGGTTAAGATATTTCCAAAAAATAAATTAATGTAAAATCTTGGAAGGGGTGCTGAGAAAGGAGCTATGTTTAGATTCCATTCTTCTGGGACTACCCCCAATTTATCCTCTATGTATCATTTGATATAATTGTTTGTATATTGTCTTCCCCCATTAAACTATGAGCTACTTGAGAGCAGGAACTGTCTTTTGCCTTTCTTTTTTAACTCCAATGCTAAGCATAGTGCCTGGCACATTGTAGGTACTTTAACAATGCTAATTGATTGGCTGACTGATTTATGTTTTGATGGGAATGTTCCAACTACTGAACAGTTGACAAAGGAGACTGTAAAACAGTGTGTATGACATTTAGCACAATGGAACCATTAGGAACTTAGTAAATACTTTTATTGATACTATTTGTGTCAATATCCTACTCTAAAAACTTGAGTGGGAGTGGAACAGATGGGAATCCTTTTAGTTCTGAGTGCCAGGTGACTTCAGAGCTAGTGTCACTTAGAGCAACCCTTTCTAGTATGCTATTGGGAAGACTCCCCGAGAGGCTGAGGGACAGTCCTGGAAGGGAAAGACTTTAAGGTCTTCATTTGCTTTTTTCTCTTAGAAAAGATTTCTGCCTTCTACACAGCAATGACCCAGAATAGCTCTTGTCTGTGACATGTTTCATTTTGACCTCCACAGGTACCCTAAGCTTGGAACCCAGCACATGGAATCAAACTCTGCGGGAAATGACGTATTCGCAAAATTTTCTGCGTTTATAAAAAACACAAGAAAGGATGCCAATGAGAGTGAGTTCCTCACAGTTCCTCTGTTTTCTCCTCTTTGGAGGTGGGGGGTGGGGGAGAGGATCTTTATTAGGCAATTTGGAATCATGGGAAGAACATTGGCCTAGAAGTCCAGAAACTTAGACACTATCTGTGTAATCTTAGACAAATAATGTTATCTCTTTATTACTCAATTTCTTCACCTCTAAAGCAAGAGGGTTGGTCTAGATGGCTTCTAAGGTTCTTTTTGGCTCTAACACAGGCTGAAATTTCATCAGTGGAAGGAATTTCTGATGTAGAAACCACAAATGCAGACAAGCAACTATACAGAAACTTTTTTTTTTAAGCCCAGAGCTGTGATTTCATTAGTATAGCTCATTCCAGATGAAGCTAGAAGAATATCTAGTTGTATAGTACATTAAAACCTAAACAGAAAAGTTTATATTTTATCCTAGAGGCAATAGGAAGCCTTGGTAGGGAAGTTTACCAAGTGAGATGGCGTAAATTAGAAGAGAAGAGGGCCCAGATAGGTGCCTTGAAGTATACCCACAGTTAGGAGGCATTACATGCATGATAAGACAGCCAAGGAGATTGAGAAGGTAGGATCAGACCTATTGGAGAAGAACCAGGAGAGAGCAATGTCATAAAAACCCAGAAAGGAGGAAAGGCTAGTGAACAGTGTTAAATACTGCAGAGATCTAGAAGGATGACCATCATATTTTGCCATTAAGTTGTCATTGGTAATTTTGGAGGAGATGATTTCAGTTGAGATTGGAAGTCATATTACAAAAGATTAAGGAGCGAATATGACCAGAGAGGAAGTGGAAGGGCAAAGATCTGAGAAATTGAATAGGAATAAAGGATGATAACTTGAGAGGGTGGTGGATTCTAGTAAAGGTGAAGGTTGTTTTTTTTTTGTGTTTTTGATGGTGACATCTTGAGCATGTTTGGAAGCACTATGGAAGGAACTAGTAGACAGAGAGGTTGAAGATTCTAGAAAGAGAGGAGGGATGAGGAAAATACAATCTGCTAGGGTAGATAAGACTGGATGTGATCAAGTCTAAATGTAAAGAGATTGGGCTTGGGAAAGAGAATGGCTTCCTCTTTGTGATAGTCTGGGGGGAAAGGAGAAGAGAATGAGAGATGATGTCAAGGAGTTTTGAGATGAAGAGAATGGATACCAAGGGAGCTTAGATTGAATAGCCTCAGTGTTTTGAGCAAAGTAAGATCCAAGGTACTCAGCAGAGAAAGGAGGGAGGAGGCATGGGAGGCTTGAGGAGAGAAGACAAAGTTTGAAACAGCTTCTACTGGGAATGAGATAGAGAATTAATTTGGGAAGAATAAAAGGATTGCCTTGTTGTAGTGAGAGCTCATGTAGAGCTGGCTAACATAAGTTTGTAATGTACCCTGTAAGCATAGTTGTGAGACTTCCTTCAGCTGGGTTCATCATCTTATGAGTAGGAGCTTCTCAGGCCTCTCAAATGGTAGCAATATTGCTTACTACCTCTGTCTGACATAAAGGAATGAACTAAATTGACTTCCTAAGCCCAAATAACTTATCTCTTGAACCAGACATTACCTCTAGTTGTGATTCTTTGTGATTTTTCTCCTTTTTTGATTCTAGATTTGGAAAAAAATCTGATAAAGGCTTTGAGGAAACTAGATAATTACTTAAATACCCCTCTGCCTGATGAAATTGATGCATATAGCTCAGAAGACATCACTGTTTCCAACCGGAAGTTCCTCGATGGGAATGAGCTCAGTTTAGCAGATTGTAATCTCCTACCTAAGCTCCATATCATTAAGGTTTGGATTTCTCTTCTCCTATGTGTTGAAGAAATCACTTGTTTTTGGCCAGGCATGAAAAACCCCTGGAATCACTAATCAAATTGAAACCAGTCCAACTTGTTCCAGAAATCAGTACCTTCATTTCATATTCATGAAATCAAGATGACAGACAGCCTCATGTGGTACCTGGGCTTGCTCCCATTCACTTTACCTTCATTGTTAATACTTTTCCACATTTACTTCTATGGAGCAAAGAGAAGATCTGTAAAAACAAACACTTGCCCCAGTATGTCCATAGACATATCCTCTAAACAGGAGTCTCAGAGCTAAAGACAATGTTCTAGCAGTTAGGAAAGATAGCAAGGCAGTGTTGGACTGCCCTTGGTGTTCCTTAGGAATGCAAACTCATCCTTTCTAGAGATCTTTGCAAGATTTAGAAAGAATCTTTAAAAATCTTTAAAAAATCTCACTCTAGCTCTGGAGAAGTATACTTCCAAGTCGTTTACTTTCTTTGAGGAATGATTTATTGATTTCTTTTGTTTTTGGGTCACAGTCATTTCCTTATATCACCCCTCTACACATAGCCACATTAAGTTCTACTTTGTAGCAAAGAAAAACAAACAAAACTGATCAATACAGTAACTGTATCTCACAATGTAAGCAACATTCTTCCCCAGTAGTCCCTTATTTCTCTGCTGAGAGTGGGGAGGTGTGTTTCAGTATCTGTTCCCTGGGACCAAGATTGATCATTATAATTATTCAGAGCTTCCTTTTTGTATTCTTTCATTAAGGTGTTGTATATTTTTATAATTTTGCCAGTGACTCTGTATCATCAATTTTCCTCCTTACATGTTTTTCAGGATTTGGCCTAGCCTACCTATAATTATAGAAATAGGAGCGATGTAGTTCATATTGTTAGAACTGGAGTTAGCATTGCTGCTAGCTTTTAGAAAAGGATTCCCTAGACTCTGCTGCTATTGCTCTCAGCTCCACAGCCTCTGCATTGTCAGACATATTCATACACTGTTCAAAGAAAGAACTAACTGTAGCTCTGATATCTATTGACATTTCCTGTGTGCCTGTGGTGTAGAGAATTCAGGAGCCCCTGGGGTAGCAGAGGAGAAAAACATGAGTTCGAATTCTTGCCTTCAAATCACTTATGCTGACCCCACTTCTTCCTTTGACCATTGGTGTGGCCTGATCTTAACCCAACTCATCACAAAAACATTTTAAATTTTAGTGAAAAAGAATGATGACTTCAAATTAAGTTAAGATCATTTATGGCATTGGGAGCAACTGAAGCAGTTATTAGTACATTTAACAGTTCCTTGTTTAGGGACCTTTTGTTTTCCCTTTTCCTACTTTCTCTGATTCTTCTGTTTCCAATGATTAACACACACACACACACACACACACACACACACACACACACACGATGATGTCTTTTATGCACACAAGCCATTGTTGGTAATATGTAATAGCACCATATACACCATTCATGTTTTTTTTGTCATTTAAAATTAAACACATTTATTGAATACTTTTTAATCTCTGCCAAAAAGCCAGTCCAATGTTATTGAGGTGCATAGATAAGAAAAAGGGAGACAAGCATTACAACTACATGAGGTGATGTTCTTAACATTTACCAGTATTCAGTTGCTATAAATCCCGCCAAATTTATTGCCAAAGCAGGGTGTCCACAAAATTTCAAACATGCTAATCACCCACCTGGAATGCTTCTGAAAGAAAATCTAAACAAGAAGGACAACAATAATAGCTAACATTACATAGCACTTTAAGGTCTGAAAAGCACTTTCCATATTTTGTTTCATTTGATCTTCACAGTTCTGAAGAGCACACTATTATTATAATTTCAAAGGACTCAGGAACTGATTAAAGACATTAAATGAGGAAAGGGGTAGCTCTTCCTGACAGGTATAAATCATGTGGACAATAACTTTCTGTGGAGTATAGATTCTCTGACTCCTTGAATAGTAGAATATCCTTTAAAATACTTTCACCTTCCATCTTTAATTTAATTACTTTTAAATAAATTTCACGGAATTAGGTGGTGCAAATGATTTTTCACTTTTTGCAAACACCATTAATTTCTTGATTGACACCAATTCTATAAGTTCTCATAAGTTCTCATTAATTTCCTTGGATGGTAAATTCTTCAAAACCAGAGCTTTACAAGATGTCTGCTTTGGAACTTTCCATTGGCCCTGGACTTCAATGACTTCTATTTACTCTTTAGCATTCCTGCTGATTCTTTATCATTAAGAAGGCTACACTAACATTCATATGTTCTATGCTGATCTCAGTAATGAGTTTCATCAGGACTACAAAATAACATTGTTTTTTGAGCCCCAAACTGGTCTTTTTCATTTCCTAAATGCAGCTCTGTGGAGATTTTTTGTTTTGGTTTGATAACCTCAGGAACTGGGAAAGAAGATAAAGCTGTCCTTTTCAGAACTGCCTAATAGGGTTGCTTATCTTACTGGGGTTTTCCCTTTTCTGATTATTCTCTCCTTGTTTTCAGATTGTGGCTAAGAAATACAGGAATTTTGAGTTTCCCTCTGAAATGACTGGCCTATGGAGATATTTAAACAATGCCTACACTAGAGATGAGTTCACAAATACCTGCCCTGCTGACCAGGAGATTGAGTATGCATATTCTGATGTTGCAAAAAGAATGAAGTGATGCCATTGATCTCTGCTGGTTTTCTTCAGAGATGGAATCAGATCAAATGGTGTACAAAAAGAAAATGTTCTCCTATTTTGTTTTAAGTTTTGCCAATGGCCAATCTTTTTTTAAAAAAAACCAAGCTGGTAGTATGATCTGCTCAATGCCAAATAACATGCATGCATTCTATTTGTACACATGTCTCTATAGGCCAAATATCTACTGATGTGAAATACACACCCCTGTCCAACTCATTGTTAATAACAGGTTATAATCTTTGGTTTAGGGTTGCATATTTTAGTGGTTTCACTTTCAAAGCAAGACATGTTATGGTAAAAATTGTTGCTTGATTTTTTTTTTATTGTTCGTTTTTCTCTCTCAGACATCTTTTAGCTGTCATGATCTTATATCTTGATTCCTCACAACTGAAATATCAGTTTAAATGAAAGGAACAGCTGAAGGTTACATTTGCCAAACCCCTTGACGATAGTCCGTGGAAGAACTAAAAAAAGTTATTCATGGAATTTTAGAGCTCAAAGGGACCTTACAGATTACTTAGTCTGACTCCATCATTTTACAGGGAAGGAAAACTAAGACCCACAGAATGTAAGTGATTTGTTCAATGCCAAACAACTCACTCATATCATATTAGTAATTAGAAGCCAAGGCTTCCAGTTCTGCTTTGTGCTATATTAGGCTGTTCCTCTACCGTACCACATTGTCTCCCAACTCAGAGAAGGTATTAAAGGGTTGAAGAATGGCTCAAGCACTGAAAGGAGGAGTGAAAACAAATAGATCTTGTATATACAAACTCACTCCTTACCTTAGTGGATTTCTTTCCTCTCTTGCTTCACCATCCACAAAAGCATTAAGACTTAATCTTTGATTAAATTTGGGAGAAATTTTATGGAAGACAAAGGGGTCAGATATGGAATTTTAATAGTAGCTCTTTCCCTCCCCCCCTTTATTCTCAGGGATAGAGTTCTCAGTTTTTCAAGAATTGACTGTTCAGGGTATGAATTATTTAGGCATTCTCCTCTTAAAGTATTTAGTCACTTCCCTATCTCTTTGTACCTTCACTAGAGCTTAGACAGCTCAGTTTGACTACTTTCAGCAGTTTGGGGAAAATGGAAAATATTGACTGAAAAGAGGGCTTCTAGTTTTGTTGACACCATATCTGCACCCAGTCATCGAAAGCTACCTGTATTATTGGAAGGTATTGGAAGGACTTTTGGAAGTAGAGACACAGCTTCTAACCAGTGACATAGGAGATTCTTTATGTAATGAGAGTTGACAGAACACAGAATCATAAAATATTAGAAAAGACTTCAGTGAATCTCTATTCTGACCCCCTCATCTTACAAAGGTGGGGGGAGAAACAAAAAAAGATAGTCACAGCCAAAGTATAAATTGCTGCCTACTGGGATGTGTGTCTGTCTCATCATATAAAGTAACTATATGGTTGACTTAAATGTTTATTTTCCATTTATATATCCTGCATATATGTCATAGAATTCACAAAGGCTATAGTGAAACATATATTACAGATATAGATGCCCAAAGCAAAAACCTGGTTTCAAAGGAACAAAATACTTATCAAGTGGAAACTACTATGCTTTCTTTATTCATTGGAATATTGCTAGTTGAGAGAAAGGTCTTGTTCTTTAACCATGAACCTCTGGAACCCCAGTGCCTGCTTCATGTTGCAATTGTCAATGGTATCAACGAGGACAAAATGTGAACTTCTTACTCTACCTTCTCCTCTTTTTAGGAATTACTTTAACCTAAATTTTATGATACAACCTTTTAGGTAGTATAGAAGGAGTTAGTATACAAATGTTGCAGAAGTAATGTCAAGATCTATGCATACAAGCAGAACATCAATGTACTCTTCATGTGCCTTAAAATTAAATTGATTGTAAAACATCATAAATTAAACTAATCTTTGTACTGACTTCCTTCAGTGATTTTTTTCTTTATTTTTTTACTCTCCACTTATCTCTAAAGAAATACAATGAAGAAAATTAGGTGTGTTTTAAGGGAATGGAGGCAAACAGAGGCCTTCTGCTCCATTCATATGAAGTATTAATCATAAAAACTATTTAAAGCTGAACAGATGACTTAAGAAATAAATCAGGCTTATTATGATTCTTAGAATAGGGGCCAGGAAGTCCTGTAGCTCTTTCCCAGTTCAAATGAAAACAATTAATACCCGCTTCCTCTCCTCTTTTCCAATAGAGTTTTCACGAGCTTGTACCTAATTAAAATTTGCACTCAAAAGGCCAACATTTTTAAGGAATGGACCTCCCAAGGAAGTTCTTCTAATATAAAATATTTATTACATTATGATCTTATGTAAAATATCTTTGTTTCTTTTAGATCTCTTACACACAGGGAAAATGTGGTCAAATAGTTGTTCAATTAATTTCCCTTTTGAGGATGATATATTGAAAGGTCTTCAGATGTTGTAGGCTTTCACACGTGGACTCTCAGTTACCAAAGTTATCCATTCATTTTGAAGTTTAAATATTACTTATTCTGAACACAGTACTTCCAAAAACAGGCTGGAAAAGAACACAAGCAAATAATGAGGTTATGCTTTTTAAATATCTTCTTGTCAGACCGAGAGTGATGTAAAATCACAGAATTTTAGATTTAGAAATGAATTTAGAAATCCAGTCCAACAGTTCCCAACAAGCTGGTTGTGACTTCCAAATCTGACTTATTCTATCTCTAAACTGTTGGCAGCTTTCACTTCCCTTTGTGTTTTGGGGGATTCCCAGTTGGGAGGGAAGCACTAATTGGTAGGCCCTACCCTGATTGACAACTTTCATTCTCAGTCACCTTCTCCTGTCAGTATCTCATGCCCATCTGTGTCACTTGCCTTAAACAACAATACTTAGGCAAATCAAAAGTAGAATATAATCAAGAAAGAGGCTGGGAAATCTTGGCATCATCTAGCTTCTTCATGAAGAGACTGAGATGTCAGGGGTATGTGTGCCCCACTTAAGCAAATCTGATATAAAAACCTGAACTTGTAAAGCATGTTAGTTTTTAATTTATGCTACAAAACAATTTTGTTCCCACCCTTCTTCCCATCCCATCCTCATCCAGCCCCGTTTTCATTTTTCAAGTAATAAATATATCTCCTAGAACCATAGGACAGCAGAAACGCTGTCAGTTTTTTTTCCCCATTGACCTCTTGCTGATACAGCTTTGATGAGGTCTGGCCCCCAGGCCTATCAACATAAGACAAGTACCTTATAAAACCTCTTACCTTTCACACTATCAGCCTCTGTATGTTGTGACTGAAGTTACAACATTTTCCCTTCCATCTCCCTAAGCTTACTAACCTTTTGAATCCTCTCTGAAGTCAAGATTTCTTTTTTTTTTTAAACTAAGTTGGCTGTAGTAGAAGTGGAACTAGTCCTGGGATGTGAAATAGGGATAATCTATTCATCCTGGAGTTGAATTTCTCTGATACAAGAGAGGGCTTTGAGTTCAATTTCTTCCTCACAGGGTTGCTTTATCCAAATCTACTATTTGTAGTTTACTGAAATGGTTCCAGCTTGAGAGAGGAGGGATATTAGTAAACTAATATCACATTTATTGCACCTACAAAGTTATTTTCTGGAATATGCTATTGGTTATTAATACTAAAAATAACATTTGATAATAGAAGGGGAGTTTACAAACACACAGAATGTGGAACCATTTTCCTAGAGTGGAAAAGCAACAAAAATACTTCATCTTATGGACTCTCTTGACCAAGATCACTAAGCAGTTCCTATTGTAACTAATTCAGTCAAGAAATACTCTAACAATCCATTAAACACCCACCTATGTAGATGAGCTAACTTAATTGATTTAAGTAGAATTTGTAGAGGGAAAACTTCTGTCATCTTGTATATAAAAACTGACATACTATGGAAATATTTTCCATAAGAAGCTGAAGAAAGGAGATGAAAGTATTGTCTTTGAGGCCACACAGCTAACCATCAGCATAGCTTAATCCAGAAGGCTTCCAAACCACCATTATAACCACTAGATGGTGCCCCATGCCATCAATTCACATGAGATGGCACATACCATACACGGCTTGGAATGTGGACAGTTAGAGGTGACTGAGTATATTTGTTTTCTTGGCTACCCGAGGCCTGTGCAGTGTTAGAACAGTGCAGAAATAATAGGAAGCTATGTACTTAGTCTCAAAGCAAATTTAGTCCTTTCTTCAGCATGTGACTGACTCATACTGAATTAATGATACCTCAAAACTTCCAGATCTTTTTTAGATGAACTAACCATACTCCCTCCATCTTATAGCTGAAAAACTAATATTTTATGGAAAAAAACAAAAAACTGTAGTTAGGAAGATGAGGATTCAAGTCCTGTCTCAGATATTTATTGGCTGTGTGAGGATAAACTAATTATTTATTCTCTCTGAGCTCCAGAGAGTTGCAAAATGGATATGTTAATATCTATATTATATTCCTCATAGGGTTGTTCTGAAACTTAAATCAGATAATATATGTAAGCAATTTGAAAGCCTAAGCAATACATAAATATAAAAAAATTAAGTTGATTTTGGGGAGTGTAAGACTTATTTTCTTATTAAATTTCATCTTATTAGAGATGGCTCAATTTTCTACCTAGCCCATCAATAATAGTGTTAATAACTAGCACTTAAATAACATTTTAAGGTTTTCAAATGCTTCACAAATATTCTCTGAAATGATACTCATAATAACCCTAAGGGATAGGTATTATTATTATTATTTCTATTTTATAGGCAAGGAAACTTAAGACAGTGATTAAATTGTTTGCCTAGGGTCACACAGCTAGTAAGGATCTGAGACGGGATTTGAGTTTGGGTCTTCCAGATTCCAAGTCCAGTTCTTCATCCACTAACCCACCTAGCCACCTTTAGAGATCCTGACCAGCTATCTCCTTTAATTTTGGGTCATCTTTCAATTTGATATCACCTATGCCTTTATCAAAATCAGCTGATAAAAATATTAAATAGCACAGAGTCAAGGACAGATACCTAGAAACTGTGGGTGACATTTTTTGAGTCTGGCCCTTCAACCAAGTCCATATTAACTCTGATCTTGTCTAGCAAGATGATGAAGTAGATGGAGCATGGCACAGTTCTGATCATGTAGCCCAGGGCAAATCACCCACCAACCACTGTCTACCTCAGTATCTTCATCTTTAAAATGGGAATAATGGGAATAATAAGAACACCTACTAACCAGGATTATTGTAAGGATAAAATAAGATAATATTTTAAAGTGTTTTATAAACCTTGAAGTGCTACTTAAAGGCTAGTTACTATTATCATCTCCATTTTTTGTTTTAACTTTTAAAATCTAAGCTTATCAGAAAATTCCATATGTACTTATATTGATTTCTTAATCCCTTGCTCTAGATCACAAAGTAGTATCCCTCACTTCTCCCAAAGAAAGTCTCTCAGAGTCAAAGCATCAATTTGAGCTGCCTCAGAAGGTGTGAATTGCCTTAAAACATGGTTCTGGGGGAGGGAGGCAGTGGTATAGTGGCATTTTGAGGATTATCCACTTCCTCTCCCTACCTACACTCCTGTGGCATAGATGGTGACACTAGACTGCCTAACCAATGTCCTCCTTGTCTGTCATTTAGGGTGAATTGGTAGCTGACTAACGTGATAAAGAATGAGGTTAATGATAAAGGAATTACGCTTACTTGGTCTGGCATCCTCATGACTGAATTGTTTACTGCTAAGTCAGGCAAATTGATAGGGCAGTCAATTCAACCTGGCTATTAGGACCATTGCAATAATCAGAGAATGACAACAACGTGCAGTGATCTGAAGGTTGGCTAGTTTGATATAAGATCTAGTTGTTTGGGGCTTCTTGATGACCAAATTATAAAATACATGTGGCAACTGAATCTTTTGCTTATCAGGCAGGCTGAAAAAAAAATGAATTGGTCATATTTTCAGAGGTACCATATAGACATAGTCCATGTACCATATTGACATAGTCCATGGATTTTATTATTTCACCAAACCAGTCCCAGCCCTCAAGACAAAGCCTTGCAAAGGGTAGGTGCATAAGAAATCTTTGTATAATAGAAGAGAATAGAAGATGAGAATTTAATAGGATCTTACCTCTTTTCTGTCTTTTTTTTGGATTCTGGAGTGATGTCTTTCTGAAAGTCTGCCATAATAATGGAAAGACATCTGGATCTCCCTTTCCAAACTGGATGAAGGCTTCTTGGTGGAAATGGGGATCTGAGTTAACATTGTCCATATCTTCCCGCTCAAAGGACATCAAGAATAATAGTCAAGATATAGAGAAAGAGACAGGCCTTAAGTTTTCCCAAAAGTGGTCATTGAAAGCTGCCTGGGGAAAAGGAATTTTAGAAGAAACACTGTGGCCTGTTCTAAGAGCAGTACCATTTATTCTGGAACCTTTCCATCTTATGAGAACCCCATCTCTCTCTGTCCAACTAACTTTCTTGGTTTAATAGTAGCTTATTGTCTCTAGAGGTGTGGGTCTGTATTGGGGCAGGACTAGGAAGGTACAGAGCTATACCCAAAGTTCTATCCCTACTTTCCATTGTTTCTAGTCCAGATCCCCTCCTGGATGCATCTGACTATTAGCTACATGGATTGGGGAAAAGAGGTAGAGGGTCATGACCTTGTCCCCTTTGGTCATGTTGAATGCCATAATTACTTAAGAATGAAAGCAGTTGTTTTACCACTTAAGCCTTCTTTCTCAACATCTTGGAATAAACTAAAATAAAAAGGAAAGCAAACCATTTTAAATAAGTTACTTTTTTTTGTACATTTAGGGTCTTTGGTAGAAAACTATGACAAGATTAAAGTTTGGCAGTCAATGTTGCAAAGACTTCCTCTTCATTGTTGTGAGAATAATGGCTAGGAGGGAGTAGGGGAATATAGAAAGAAGACTAGTACTCCAAAGGGGTAGTGGTTCATAATGTCCATTCTGAATCAGCTCAACTATTTGAATGTTAAGTTTCTGTTTCTCTGACTCACTGCTCTCTAATGGGAGGAGTCTAAGTGAAGTTATGGCATTACTCAAGGGTAACTTGTTTTCTTCTGTCATGGATTCTTGGCTCTATTTTGGCTACTGGGTTAGGGTCAAGTAGAAGAAAACTTTATTAACAGACTACCATATACTGAATACTCTGATAGAATCTGTGGAAGTACAAAAGTAATGGAAAACATGGTCCCTTGATCTGAAAGAGCTTACAGTCCAATTATGAGGACACAACAAAGAGACAAGAAAAGAGATGCATCAGTGACATAAGAATATGTCCAATGAAAACTTTTTTTTAAATGTATGGAATATGACTTTAAGGAATTACAACAAAATCCCATTCTGATATCACATTGATATCAAGGTCCCAGGTGGTGACCCTGAAAGATGTGCAAATAAAACACAAACTCTGGCAGGTCCTATCAAAAGAAAGAAAGGGCTTCAAAACAGAAATCCAGTGACAGACTATGTCTGTTGTCTGGGAAGCATCAGGGAGTGCTAAGAGCAGGGAAACTCCTCAGCAGAGTGGCTTCAAGGTGATGACTTTCAGTCTGGAAATATGGTCTCTGCCTGCTACCTTGGCGGTAAGAGATCCCTCCCACACCAAGGATATCCCTGACCCTTGAAAAAGTGAAGTAAGTCCCTGAGTGCTAAGGACAGTGATGGGACTATGAAGGATAAAAGAAGATAAAGTGAATGAATAAAAAGTTACAAATGCTTACTAAGTTGCAAGCATTCTGCTAAGCACTGAGGATGCAAATGCAAAAGCAAAGATAGCCCTTGCCCCTTCATCACTCCAAGGAACTTAAATTTCATTGGGGTGGGGGGTGTAATTCAGAAAGAGAAGAAGTGCCCAGGAGGGTTTTTATTTTTGAAAGCTACAGGAATTAATGGAGCCACAGGGGAGTAAATTAACATACTCTTTCCAGTAGGAGTGTCAGTAATGGTTGAAGTTATGGTTCTAGGACCAGAAGGTGGGAGATGGCATAGAAGGTATAAATATGATGGCAAAGTAGCTGGCAAAAAGATAGTGAGGGAATTAAGTGAGGCATGGCTGGAGCAACTGGCTTACTTTAGTTGGTGCTCATCAAACAGGACCCTTGGGAACTCTGGGGTGGGAGCCACAGGTATTACTTCAGTGACTCCTTTCTTACCACTGGGTCTTTGCCTGGTAGCCTATGGTGGTAATTTGCCCCTTTTTATACTTTTCTGGGAGGGAGGGAAGGGAAAAAGGAAAAGCTAAAGTTTCTAGAAATTCTGTACAACAGTTTGGCCAATGTGAGGGATTTGTCTAATCGCTTTAGGTCAACCACCTAATCTAGTCAAAACCTGGATATGTTTCTTTGTCACCAATCTGGTACTCAATTTCTTATCCCTAAAGTGAAAGATTTGGATTAGGTGATTTTTGAGACTCTTTTTAGCTCTACCATTTTGTGAGTTTAAGCCTGGAGGCCAATAGTTAGACCCATCAGGAGAGCAGAACTGTTTAGCACACTGGGCAGTTTGACTCAAAATTCAGGCCATAATGAACACCTGAACTTTTAGGCCTCTGAATCCTGACATCACCATTCACTAGCTGTGTTACTATGGGCAAGTCACTTCCCTTTTCCCTTTTTTCTCTTTTTCCTCATGTGAAAAATGGGGATAACTACCTTACGGTATTGTTGAGAGCAAATGCTCTGGAAATCTTAAAACACTGTAGAAATGGAAGATGTTTTACCTTCTTATGAAGAGTTATAATCCTTTAGGCCCAATTCAAAGTTCAAGACATTTCTTAAGAAAGCTATCACTAGAATCTTCAAAAGGGTTCAGGATGCTAAAAAATTTGAACTAAGATGTTAATAGTTGATTATTTTCTAACTATTGCTCTCTGCCAGGTACCACTGACATGTTATAAATAAATAGTGATCCTTTCTGAAAGTCCTTCTAATCAACTACATAGCTGTCTTCTGGGCTCATAGTATCATAAATTTATTTTTATTTATTTAAACAATTTTAAAAAAATTTTATTTATTTGGTTTTAGTTTTCAACATTCACTTTTATAAGATTTTGAGTTTAAAACTTTCTCACCCTCCTTCCCCTCTCTCTCCCAAAGATGGCACACAATCTGATATGAGCTATACATGTACAATCATATTAAACATATTTCCACATTAGCCATGTTGTAAAGAAGAATTGGAATAAAAGAAAAAACCATGAGAAAAAAAAAACAAAGAAAGAGCGAGAGAGAGAGAGAGAGAGAGAGAGAGAGAGAGAGAGAGAGAGAGAGAGAGAGAGAGAGAGAGAAAGAATATAGTATGCTTCGATCTGCATTCAGACTCCATAGTTCTTTCTCTGGATGTGGATAGCATTTTCTGTCTTAAGTCTTTTGGAACTGTCTTAGTTCACTGCATTGCTGAGAAGAGCTGAGTCTATGAACATTGTTCATTGCATAATGTTGCTGTTACTGTGTACAATGTTCTCCTGGTTCTGCTCATTTCACTTAGGATCAGTTTGTGTAAGTCTTTCCAGGTTTTTCTGAAATCTGTCTGCTCATCATTTCTTATGGAACAATAATATTCCATTACATTAATATACCACAATTTGTTCAGCCCTTCCCCAATTGATGGGCATCCTCTTAATTTCCAATTCTTGGTCACCACAAAAAGAGCTGGTTTAAATATTTATGTACATATGGACCCTTTTCCCACTTTTATGATCTTTTTTGGGAGTATGATAAATTTAGACCTGCAAGAGAACTTAAAAGACATCTGATCCACACACATTTTCCTCCCCATTTTATAGATAAGAAAAATAAGGTCCAGGTAGCATTGGGCCTGGAGTCAGGAAGACTAGAGTTAAAATCCAGCCTCAGACACACACTATCCATGTGATCTTGGGCAAATCACTTAACCACTATCTGCCTTACTTTCCTCATCATGTAATTGGAGATAATAACACTTGTCTCCCAAGGTTAAAATGAGGTTATGAGGTTAAAATGAGGTAATATTTGTTAGGCTCTATGCAACTTTTAAAGCATTTTCTCAATGGTAGTTAATATTATTCATTTTTATTTTCAATTTTTATTTTCAACAACTTGCCCAAGAGAACATAAGGAATAAATGGCATGGCTAGGATTTGATCACAGGTCTCTCCAAAACTGGCTTTCTTTCTACTGCACTATGTGGCAGAATTAATTTAAACAAATGTTCATTGAAGCCCAGCTATGTGCAAGTGGTTGTATAAGATGATACAAAGATAGTCATGAACAATTCTCACCTTTAAGTTCATAGTCTACTGGAGGAGATATAACCTGCATGCAGGTACTTTGAGATGAGAGAGAGCACTAACAGCTAGAGGAGGTAGTTCCTGAACTAAGCCCCAAAGGAAGATGAGGATTTACAGAAATGCAAAAGCTAAAAATTGTAAAGGCCCTTAGCAGCCCTCTAGTGTATCCTGCAGATGAAAGGAATCCCTCCTATTACTAAGTGTTCTTGACCGTTTGAAGACCTTTGAAGAGGTGGAACCCACTGTCTCTTGAAGTAGCTCAGTCCACTTTTAGACAGTTCTAATTATTAGAAAGTTTTCCTTGACATCAAGCCTCAATTTACTTCTTTTCAAGTTCTATCCATTTTTCCTCATTCTGCCCTCTGAGACTAAATAGAATAAGTTAAATCTCTCCTTCAGTGTCCTTCCAATACTTGAAGACAGGAAACATGGCCTTTCCCTGAGCCTTCTCCAGAATAAACCTTCCCAATTACTTTTTTTCTTTTTTTCTTTTCTTTTCTTTTCTTTTTTTTAAATTTTTTTTCCCATATGTTTTTGAGTTGAAAATTTTTTCTCCCTTTTTCTCCCCCCCACCCTCCCCAAGACGGTGCACAATCTGACATAGACTTTACATTTACGTACCCATTAAACATATTTTCACATTAGTGAAGTTGTAAGTAAAAATTAAAACCAATAGGAGGAACCATCAGAAAGATGAAACAAAATTCAACTTAAGGTAAAATTAAGTGAGAGCGATTCGACTTCCATAGTTCTTTCTTTGGATGTGGACAGCATTTTCCATCCCGAGGCCTCTGGAGATGTCTTAGATCCTCGTAATGCTGAGAAGGGTTCAGTTTAACATTCTTGGTCATTGCATAACGTGGCTGCTATTGTATACAAAGTCCTCTGGGTTCCCAATTACTTTAACAGATTTTAAAAGGCATATAAAGATGAGGAAGGAGTGCAGGTTGGAAGGGTAGAGTAGAAGGGAAGAACAGCCTGTATAAAGAAACAGAGGTGAGAGATGAAATGTCAAGTTTGATGAATAGAAAGAAGTCCATAATTTGGGCTAGAATATACAGTATGCATACTGTAGGGAATAATACAAATATGAATATGGCCTGAAAGTCTTCTAGGTTCAAATTGATTGTTGAGAATCAATCAATATTTATTAAGGACCTACTATACTATGCTAAGCACTGAGGATATACAGAAAAAATTAAACAGTCTTTCCCCTCAAGGATCTTACATTCTAAACAGAAAAAGTAGATCCAGAAGGGAAAGGATCTAGAGACAGAATTAGAACATATAATAATAAAAAATCAAATTTATGGCCTCCTTTGAGATTTAGGAAGTTCTTTCTTCTCTATGAAATCATCCAAAAGTGTAGGAGTTAGTAATGATGCCTCTGAACTTCCGCATGTGTGTACTTTCTTCCCTCCAGTCCAAATGAATCCACAGTTCCTGTAACCTAAGGTCAGATAAGGTGACATCTCCAAATTTTCTAGGTGATGTGTGACTGTGTCAGAATGCCTGCTGCACCCAGTCCTGGCAGGTCTCTTCAAGGTGCTTTTGCTAATAATATTCCGACTTGGATATTCATGGGGCTAGAAGAGAGGGCGTTGCCATGAAAGGTACTTGATTTAATTCCCATGTTCAACTGACAAAGCAGAAGTTTGTTGACCTTAAAGTACTGGCACTAAACCTAGCTATTTACTCAGTCTTTTGCCAAAGGGTGGGAAGGGAGGGTGGAGCAGAAGGAATTCTTTTGCTGTTGGTCAATGAGGTGCTTTGTTATGATTTTACTTCATGTGGTACAGGTGTCCAAGTGTCTCATGAAATAGCTAGATTTTTTTTTCTCCTGAAGACTAAAAGCAAATTACGAAAATCAAGGATGAAAACAATGATCTTACTTTTCTTTTTCTTGACTATAGGGAAAGTTTACTTTAGAGAAAATAAAGGACCAGAGAGCTATTACTCAGTACTTATCAAAACAAACCTAAAAAGTACAAACCAAGGAAAGCCTTATAACCTATTCATTTCAAATTTCTTTCCGTGTCACCCAGGAATGTTTTTTTTTATCTTGGTGTAGTTCTGATTATTTCTTTTTTTGGTTGGAGATATTTCTGCCTTCCCCAGGTAGAATGGTCTTTTGGGTGAAGCTTAAATGGGTTTGCTGATTTTTACCTACATTAAAAACCCATTTAGGAGACATACAGTCTTGTATTTTACCCATAGGGTAAATATATGCAATAACTCCTTTAGCCATGTGAAGGTTCTGTCTACTTAGGAAAACCTCAATGAAAAACTGATGCAAATATTTGTTTGGTTGTCTTCACTGACTGAAGGAGCTTGGAGAAGCCAATGTGGGATAATAGAAAGTGCACTGACCTAAGAATTAGTAAATCTGAATTCTAATACCAGTTCTGCTGCTACCTAACTTGCAATTTTGGGCAACTTTAACCTTTTTGGGCTTCAATTTCCTCATCTGCAAAATGAGTGGCTTGGCCTAGATGACCTCTAAGGGTCTCTACTAGCTCAAAAATCCAAACTATGAGCTACGTAATTTTTTTAAACTTCACTTTTGTGTGTACTTAGCTAAGGACTAAAATTCCAGCTTTTCTAATTAAGCAAGATTGTAAGTTTCTCCAGGGCAAGCTGCATGAGTGAATGGTTGTATGGATAGATGAATGTTAAGGTCATTTTCTAAGGTTCAGATATTTTCCATGATGTCTGAGATACTACGTTCTTTTTAAAAAGTTATATTCACACCATTTTAAAGTCATATAACATTTCCCTTGAAGTTTTGTATTTTGAAAACTGTTCAGCAAAAAGTTAAAAAAAAGTCAATTATGATGATGCTTTCTCTACTACACATAACATGATATAAACAGATTTTCATATGAGAAATCAAATCAAATCCTTCAAATTACATCCATTGTCCATTTCCCCCTAGAAGTGATTGCTTTTTTTCTCATTAAAAACAAAGCTAGAAAATTTTCCCTGGGATTATGGACCACTCTGTCAAACTTATCTCTGAGAGGAATCATACTTCCATGTGAGAAGAGGTATCACATGTTAACAGAAAACATGCGCATTGCTTTTAATTGTAAGAGAGAATGCTTCGAAAGGAGAAATCATCAAAGTTTGTAAAACCATTATCTCATTCAATCCTTCCAACATCCCTGTTAGGGAGGCAGTCATAGAGGTATAATCCCCAGAGATTCCCAAACCCTGAGTGGTTAAGTGATTTATTTGCTCAAGGCACATAGCTCTCAAGTTGTTCTAGGATTTAGAGGGACCTTGCACAAGACCTTAGAAATCATATAGTCCAACTTTATCACTGTATAGAAGTAAAAATTGAGGACTAGAAAAATCGAATTATTTACCCAAGAGTCACAGGATCTCAGGTAGCAAAATCAGGATTTGAATTCAGATCTTCCCACTCCAAATCCATGCTCTTTCTGCTACAGTGAAATGAAGTGTAGCTCATTGCTAGAACCAAGCTCTTCTCACTCCACTTCCCATTCTTCTTTCTCTAATTTCACACTGCCACTAAAATTATAGTGACACAACACCTTAGCAGCATAAACATTGAAGTCTTTTTATCCCTTTCTGAAGTGTGGACTATTATAGAGAGATCCAAAGAACATTTCACCTTGTAGCCTATGGGACAACCTACCCTTGCGCAAGATGGAAATGTGGCAAAAGTGTCTTGTCACTTCAGAGACTGGCCTAGTATCACAAAGAGTTTCCTCAGTCTTCCTCATGGAGGACATCCAATCCTGGCCCTGTCCAACTCTGTGTAACCAGTAAAAAACATTTGGACTGAGAGAGCAGAGCAGTTTAAGGTATGGAGCTAAATGTTATGGTAATACATAATATCAGTAGAATCATCGTCATTCTTAGCTTCCCAACACTTACTATCAATATATACCATCCTGAGGATCACTGTGATACTCTAAGTGTGTTAGACATATAAACATACAAACACACATGTACACATACATACATGTATTTTGGACCTTAACCTTTCCATTAAGATAATGGAGGAGAAGTTGATGGTGAATGAGGAAAGGAGTCGTGTTTAAAGTGGGTGGGAACACCAGAGTTACCTAACATTTGTACTTTTAATCAATGGACCTTAGAAAAGAACAGGACATCTTTTGTTTGACTAAAAATAAATATACAGAACAAAAGCCATAGGGATTTAATTAATAATGCAATCAATAGGAGGGCCTGTATTCAATTATTTTTGTAACTCTTCAAAAATGATTGTTGTGGAGAAACTGACTGGCAGACATTATTTTAAACATGTCCAGAATCATTGGAAGAAAGGGAAAGGTGATATCCTGTGGGTTAAATATCTCAAACAGTAGACCCACAAAATTCATTATTTCAAATAGGAGAGTGAACTGCAAAAAGATAATTTCTCACCATTGACAAAAAATAGGCCATTTGGACAAATGCTTATAGAATTTGTTTAGTTTACATTATAATACTAGGTTTTCTTTTGAAAAAAAAACAATATTGGGTTTTGGGGCTATTAAATAGCTGGGAGATATACTTTAAAATGGGTATCTTCCTGTTTCCACCTTTCAAAATCCTTGTCAACCTAGCCCACTCAAATGTCACCTCCTCCAGGAAGTCTTCCTTGATTCTTCAGTTGTAACCTTTCTTCCCTCAGTTTTCACAAAGAGTTCTGCTTGCATCTATCTTATGCATTTGTCTCGTATTGTTTTGTACTATAGTAATTTGAGAATGTGCAAGCTTTGTAAGGGTGATGGACTGGTGTTTTATTTAATCTTTGTACTTTCCCTACTAACACAGAACTTTTTAAAGAGGTCAATAATGAAAAATAATTTCATTTTAGAGAATGACCTGAGGCATAGAGAAGTTATGTGGCTTTAAGGTCACAAAGCTAGTATCAGAGATGGGATTTGAACTCAGGTCTTCCTAACTCCAGGTTCAACACTTTTCCCACTATACCATGCTACCTCGCTTTGCACATTGTAAGGACTTATGGAGCTATGTGTCACAGTAGATAGAGTGCTGAACTTGAAGCTAGGAAGATTTGAGTTCAAATCTTACCTTAGAAACTCACCTGGGCAAGTTATTTAACCTCTGCCTCAGTTTCCTTATTGGTAAAAAGGGGATAATGATACCTACCATTCAGTGTTGTTGCAAACATAAAATTAGATAATATTTATGAAGCACTTTGCCTATCTTAAAGCACTATGAAAGGCTAGCTATTATATGAATGGCAAGTATTATTTGTTGAATAAATTAGTGAATGACTAAATTTTATAGAATTTTCAGAAAGTTGCAGAACTATCTCATCATACTTCTAACTTGCTTTTACTTTTCCCTCACCTGCATGTGGATACAAATGACTTACAGCAATGTAGTATTTCTGTTTACAATTCTGTTTAGAATTTTCCCTCTCCCTTCTGTTCCAAAGTCCTCTCCAGTGGATTGTCGGTACCTGGGTACTAATCTGAGTCCTGGCACTAACTGATTTTGGGATCTTTACTCACTTAATGAGACTTTCCTAGTCTGTAGTAGTTGAAGACTGAGAGCTGACCTAGACAGGATTGTTATAGTAGAAAGAATGATGGATTTGAAGTCAAAGGATCTGAATTGAAACCTTGGATTTGTTACATATTGCTCATGTGACCTCAGAGGACATCTTACACAACTTTTTTGGACTGCAGTTTCATTATCTACAATACACACCTGCACACATGCACAACAAAGGAATTAGACTTCTAGTCATCATCACAGCAGTGCTTTTGAGTTTCCAAAGCACTTTGCATGTTATTTCATTACAGCTTCAATTACATTACAACCTACCTTGTCAGGTAGGTTCTGCATAACAAACAGGAATTATCCATTTTGTAAGTAATTTTCTTTTTATAAATAAATTAAATGCATTAATATTCAAAATTGTAAGTGGTCATAGATGATTTTGAGGATCTCTTTCAGTGCAAAATCCTGTGAATTTGAAGCTTAAAGTTTATAAAGCATTGTCTACTTAAGGTAGTATAAATATTATTATTTCTATTTGACAGAAAAAGAAATTAAGGATCAGATAGTTTGAGTGACTTAACTAATGTCAAATAGCTAGTAAATGGCAGAACCAGGACCCAGGTCTTTGTTTGACTTGAAGACCATTTTTTCCATGATACAATTCCATTCCCTCCACCCCAATAAAATATTTGTAGCAGCAAAAGAATAAAAACTTGTTGTTCAGTTGTTTCAGGCATGTCCGACTCTTTGTAACCTCATTTGGCATTTTCTTGGCAAAGATACTGGAGTGATTTGCCACTTCCTTCTCCAGCTCATTTTTCAGATGAGAAAACTGAAGCAAATAGGGTTAAGTGACTTGCCCAGGGTCACACAGTTAGTTAATGTGTGAGGCAAGATTTTAACTCAGAAAACTGAGTCTTCCTGACTCCAGGCCTGGCACTCTACCCACTGTGCTACCTAGTTGCCGTAAACAACAAAAGAAAATGTGATCCAAAGGATTATTTTAAAAGAAAAGTGCTACATGTATATCCATAGTACTAGGTTTTGAATCCTTCCCTTATCCATAGATCTGACAGGAAATTTTTGTTCCTCTAACATGTTAATAATGTTGTGGCACAGTCAATAGAGCCTGGAGTCAGGAATACCTGAGTTCAAATCTGGACTCAGATAATTAACAGATGTTTGATTCTGAGCAAATCACTTATCCTCTGTCTTACTTTCCTCAGCTGTAAAAATGGGGATTATAATGGCACCTATCTCACAGTATTTTTGTGAGGATCAAATCAGATAATATTAGCACTTAGCACAATGCCTGGCATATAATAGGTACAATATAAATTAGTATTATGTGACTTTATATCTAAGTCAAGCATTCATTTGGAGTTTATTTTGATAGAAGGGGTGAGGTGCTGGTCTAAATCTAATTTCCTCCAACTAAGGGATAGAGAGGACTGCAGAAGATTAAATAGATAATTCTGATTATATAAAACTTAAAAGCTTTTATATAAACCAATCAAATACATTTAAGATTAAAAGGGATACAATTAACTGGGGAAACATATTTGAAGCAAGTTTTTTTTTAAATAAAGGTCAGTTTCCAATATACATAAAGAACTGATTCAAAAATTTAAGAATAAGAGCCTTCCCAAATTGATAAATGATGTAAAGATGTTGAGTTTTCAAAGGAAGAAACCAAGGATCTATATAGCCACATTAAAAAAAAACCATGAAAGGCACTAATAATTGGAGAAATTAATGTAATTTTAATATTCAATTTGATTCAATCACCTATCAGATTAACAGAGATAACATCAAAAATGACAAATATTGGAAGGTATTGGTAAAACAGACACATTGATATACTATTTGTGGAGCTTTGAATATGTCCAACCATTTGGGAAAGCAATTTGGAATTGTGCACAGTTACTTTAACCTGCCTAAACCACTTCTAGTTCTATACACAAAGGAAATTTTTTTAAAAAAGTGATGAAAGTCCTATATATGCATGAATATTTAAAAAGCAGCTCTTCTGTGCTGGCAAAAACAAAAAACAAATAAACAAACAAATAAGCCCTGGAAACTATGGGGATAATCATCAAATGGGAAATGGATGAATAAATTTTGGTACATGAATATAATGGAATACTCATGCTGTAAGAAAAGAAGAAAAAGATAATTCCAAGGATACATGGAAAGACTTGTACGAGCTGGTGCAGAATGAACTGAGCAGAATGGGAACAATTTATACCATAACATTCTTATTATAAAAACAAACAATTTTGAGAGATAAGAACTTTAATCAATTAAATAATTAATCAGAGTTTCAGAGGACTGAAAAAAAAAGAATGATGTCCACCTCATGGTAGAGAGATACTGAATAAGAAATTCATTTTTGGATACAACTAATACGGGAATATGTTTTGCTTAAGTGCACTTATACACATATACAAATATATAAGGATCCTCTTCTTTATTTCTCTTTCTCTCTCCCATTCTTTTTTCTTTCTTTCCTCCTTCTTTCCTTCCTTCTTTCCTTCCTTCCTTCCTTCCTTCCTTCCTTCCTTCCTTCCTTCCTTCCTTCCTTCCTTCCTTCCTTCCTCTTCTTTCTCTCTCTCTCTTTCTTTCTTTCCTCCTTTCTTTCTTTCCTCCTTTCTTTCTTTCTTTCTTTCTTTCTTTCTTTCTTTCTTTCTCTCTCTTTCTTTCTTTCTTTCTTTCCTCCTTTCTTTCTTTCTTTCTTTCTTTCTTTCTTTCTTTCTTTCTTTCTCTCTCTTTCTTTCTTTCTTTCTTTCTTTCCTCCTTTCTTTCTTTCTTTCTTTCTTTCTTTCTTTCTTTCTTTCTTTCTTTCTTTCTTTCTTTCTTTCTTTCTTTCTTTCTTTCTTTCTTTCTTTCTTTCTTTCTCTGTCTCTCTTCCTATCTTTCTAGTGGATGGGAGGTGGGATAGAAAAAATAAATGCTTGATAATTTAAAAATAAGTAAAATAATAATTTTTAGGAAATGATCTAGGTTTCATCCCACTTCATCTCAGTTGGCCTCTCTCCCCAGAATCCTCTCAAATATTGTTACTGAAACTGAGTACCTGGGACATCCCCTCCACTTCAAGTATCATATCTGAAGCTGTAACAAACACTCAATGCACTGAATCATCTCTTCTAGAATGTACACTTCCTTCTACTTCATTTCCTCAGCCAGATTGTGAGCTACTGTTAAGATTGGGAAGAAAAATAAGGAACAGAAATCTTTAGAAAAATAAGAAATTACTCAAGATTTGGCTAGCCACCAACTTTCTAAATTACTTTAACTTAGATACTTTTTAAAGTTTCAAAGAAGAGTAAATAAAATGCCTCAGAAAGTCCTTTTTAGTTTGGAAAATGGCAAAACTACCTTTCAATTTGATTCAAAACACATATTGGGTGTGCGTAGTATAAAAGGCACTATACTAGGTGCTGGAGATACAAAGGTGAAAAAATATGGCATACACAAATAAGTATATTACAAGGTAGTAGGATATGTTGGGACAAAAAAGAAATCCAGACAAAGTTATCTTCAATCACCTCTCAGTTGCATAACTCAACCCCTGCTGTTCACACTTCAAAGGAATGCTTCATATTGATTTTACACTTATCACTCTAGGCTAAAAATAACAAATAATAATAGTGCATATTTACCTGGCACTTTATGGATGCAAAGCACTTTGTCTCTTTTTACAACTTCCCTGTGAGGTAAGTAGAGTGTTACTAATCCTATTTTACAAATGAGGAAACAGACTTAGAAAAGTTAATTTACTTAGGATCCTAGGATCATTAATTTAAAGCCAGAAGGAAACTTAAAAGTCATCTCGTCCTGACCCTTCATTTTGCAGATGAGGAAACTGAGGTACAGAAAGGAGAAATTACTTGCTCAAAGTAATATGGTTAGTAAACAGCAAAACCTAGCCTTAAATCAAGGTCTTCTAATCCCACTCACATGGCTTTGATCCAGTACTATTGTTGAGGCTTTTATTTCACTGTCTCTTACAGTTGGACCTGATTCAGCCTTATCACATGAAGTTCCAGTTCCATGTAAATTAATGTCTAATTTCTCAAGATAGATGATTATCAGTTAACATCTGGCATCCATAGTGGTTAGGTCCAGCCTTTTTGTATTCTCAAAGCTGTCTTCTGCAGACATTCCTTTGCTCATAGGTAGACTTACCCAATCAGAGACAGAGGGGTGTCTACTTTGCTGTTACGAAACCTTTAAGTAGGGATTTCACTCTACCAGTAAACTGCTTGGGCTCTTTGTGTACAAAGAGCATGAAATGGTACCAATGCTTCCCAGTTCATATCTCTCTTTCCTCGGTACCGCTCCCTTATGCATATCATCTCCTGCATTAGATTATAAATTCCATGAAGTCAAGGACTGTTTCATATTCATATTCCCTTTCATATTTGTACCTTAAGTGTTTAACAAAGTACTTGGCATATAGTAAAAACTAATAAATGATTTTTTTATTCTTTCATTTACAAGGGGATCTGGCACATGTACCCCTCTGAGAGTGTCTCCCCATGCAAAGAAGCTGGAGGAGCTTGCCTCTGGGAGTGTCATGGTGCCATATAATGGAAGTGCTTGAGAGAGATTGGAGGATATGTACATACTCTGTAACCAATTACAATCTGCTAACCACATGTTTAAGAGGAAGCTTTTCTATTGGCTCTGTTAGTGTAGACTGACCTGAGAGTGCCTTCAAAAAGGCACCAATGACCAGAATTTTGGCCACTCTGTGCAGCTGCACTCTTGCTGGATCTCTTTGACTCCTTCCTTGCCTGATAGTATCTGGTCAGTTAGTCAGTCAGTCAGTCAATTAACATTTATTATGTACCTGTTCTACGCCAGGCACTGTGCTGAGTACTAGAATGAGACATAATGGCATAAGGGAAGAGGTCTCAGCTCCCTTTCAAATTCATATAGCCTCATGAAAATAGGTTTTATTTCTTTGCCTGCCTTAACACTTGTTCTTTTCCTTTTTAGCTGAGAGAGATTAATCTGGAAATTCTGACCTTCTGAATTTTGAAAGGTCAAGAGAGTGAGCCTCTAAGAATTTGATTCCATGCAGAGTTTTGCAACCAACCTAACATCAATGCCTTGACAAGCATGGGCCTTCTGAAGTCTGACCTTCAGAACCCATCCAAGAGTAGCTGAGATAAGGACTCATTTATTATTCAGGCCTCATTTGGAAGTGAATCTGGTGAAACCAATGCTATGTAGAAAATATGCTAGCTTTGAGCCCACTCTCCCCAGAGACCAAGATAGGATAGGGAAGACTATGCCCCCAGGTGTTGGGCAACTTTTTGATACAGTTGTTCTTGGTTATCTTCAAAGTAAATATCACTTGGTAAAAGCTAATTGAGGTTAAGTGGTGTAATAGAACCAAGGTATTAATTCCTGGCACCAAACAGTGGCGCCAGCTGGGGCTCCCTGAGGGCATCACAGACACCTTACAAATTCTCAGGGTAGTCTAGAACCCTGAGGGATGGTGTAGGTTCCTCACTCTAGGAGAGTAAGGTCAGAAGACACATAGTAGTTAATTTATCCTCACGTAGGTGATGGGAGAAATACTCAGGATAATCTGACTACTGGAGGTTGGTGGGGATGGTGATACTGAATCACAGAGATGGCAGATCTAGTAATTCTCATTTCTTCTACTGCCCTTCCGAGATGCTATAGCAGCTTGAGTCTGTGTGTCAACAGGCATGAGGGTGACATAAAAGAGAATATTAGGCTAAGAGTCACAAGACCTGAGTTCTAGTCCCAACTCTGTCACTTATGAATGATAAGACATTGGGGAAGTCTTTTAACTTCATGGAGCCTCAGTTTCATTGGGAAAATTATTTGATGATTCCCTTTAGCTGCTCCAATATTCCTTGATTCACCTCAGAGTAAGGTGGCCTCCTTGGGAAGTGATTTAATTTTTTTAAATCTTAGACAAATAAATAATCATATTCATCCATGAAGATCAGTTACAGCATTCACATGCACATCAAGGAAAGGAAATAGATGGCTCATTTGGGAGTCAACTTAAATTTTTTTTCAAACTTAGACTAATGAACAGGAGGGTGCTTTACAGTGATTAATTCACCAACTGGATCAAATTCTTTTATCCAATATTTGTTGAGCAAATTTTAACGTGTCAGTATTATGCTAGACCAATGAGATAATATTTTTAAAGCATTTAGCGTAGTGCCTGGCACATAGCAGGTGCTTAATAAGTACTTGTTCCCTTCCCTCCTAGGTAATATAGGGAATAAAAAGAAGTACGAAATATAATGTATGCTTTTAAAGAATCTATCACCCAGGGTCTCTCTGGACATGAGCTGTTGTTCTTACAACTAGCTGTCCTGGAGAATTCCTTGTAAAACTCTAAGATATAATCCTCTCTATAAAGTATGCAACAAATGGCCATCCACCCTTTGTTGAAGAATTTCAGTGGCTGGCAGAGGTAATTCATAAACCAAGACAACCCATTTTACTTTTGAATAGTTCTAATTTTTAAGAAGTTTTCCCTTACATCCAACTTAAATTCACCTTTTTGCAATAAGTAGGGATGGGTAGGGGGATGTCTTATTGAGAATGACAGAAGACTATCTGAAGCAAGTATGGAAATTCAATAATTCTCAGCCTCTTTGAAGAAAAGATGAAGGGGTTTGAGGATTGTCTCTTCATTGTTCAGGCTTTTGGGTGTAGGAGTGGGGCAAAGTATTGCTTTTAAAATAGAATAAGGGATTCCATGTGAAAAATAGCAAAAAGAATCTGAAGAGATAGAATGACATTCTGACCCATATAAGGAGGCTGGAGAATAGAAGAATGTGGCACAAAGGGAAAAGGAATGTAGTAGAACCACTAAATAATAGGAAATTGGGGGTGGGGAGATGAAGTTCTTCTTAATGTGGAGAAAGTGTATCCTCTGAAATGGAAGCAACTATTTCTCCTCCAAATGATGATGATGTAGATCCAAAAGTGCTGTCAGGTGAAAGATCACCCCATAAGGGTGAGAGGAAAACCAGATGATTAGGAGTAGTTGGTCATTTCCTGCTTAGCAGTATTGAGGCAGCCATTTGTCAAATAGCTATCAGCAACAGAGAGGTCTGCTCTTTTCCTGGAGCACGTGTCCAGGATGTGCCAAAGAAATTCTCGATACTTGTTAAACTGGATAACACCACTTCTAGTAATTCAGGCTAGGTACAGAGGAGAAAACATTGTCTTTGGGATCAGAGGACCTTGATTTCACATCTCATTTCTGACTTTTACTACCCTTGTAACCTTTGGAAAGTCACTCACAAAGTCTGTGGGCCCCATTTACATCATCTATAAAATGAGGGGGTTGGAGAAATCCTGCTTCCCAGCTCTTGGCAAAGAATTAATAGACTAGATGCACAGAATAAGAAATGCATTTCCAGGCACAAACAAGATATGGATTCATTTTTCCTGGTGATATTTAATTGTTCCAAGGGAGGGAGGAAGGAGGAAAGAGAATTAGTGATACTGATATTTTTAAAAGGAAGAAAAGAGTAAACATCAATTATTTAAAAATAAAAAGAAAGAAATTCAGAAGGGGATACAGATTAGTACCACAGTATTAAAATTGTCATGTTAAATTTGGAGTATTTTTAAAAAATGGATATTCAGTTTAATATGAAGTGCTCTTTTTCTGCTTTTCTCTGTATAAGGAAATGCTCATGTTTAGTGATGCATGACAAGTTCACAATAATACAAAGATTTTTTGGGGGGGCTAGGCAATGGGGTTAAGTGACTTGCCCAGGGTCACACAGCTAGTAAGTGGTATGTGTCTGAGACTGGATTTGAACTCAGGTGCGCCTGAATCTAGAGCCAGTGCTGTATTTACTGTGCCACCTAGCTGCCCCAAAGATTTTTTTTTAATAAGAGAGTTGGACTAGATGATCTTTGAGGTAGCTTCTGGCTCTAGAGCTATGATCCTATGACATGATACTGTTGTGAGGAATTGAAAAGTCACTACTAAAGATTACAAAGTTTTTGACAAGAAATGGAAAAGCATAGGGGTGGTATTGACATCATTGTTCTTCAGTCACATCCAACTGTTTGTGACCCCATTTGGGATTTTCTTGGCAAAGATCCTGGAGTGGTTTGCCATTTCCTTTTCTAGATCACTTTTTTTTAACAGATGAGGAAACTAAGGCAACCAGGGTTAAGTGACTTGCCCAGGGCCAGTTACACAGCTAGTAAATGTCTGAGGCTGGATTTGAACTCACCTGGCACTCTATGTACTGTGTCACCCAGCTATTCCATCAGCATCATTGCTGTTGATCAAAGGGAAGATCTCCAGAAGAGAGAAAAGCAGATTTGAGGAGTGAATAGCTGCTTAAGAATATGGTATATGAAAGTAGGGTTTGGATTTCTAGAACATGGTTTAAGATAAAGGAACAAAAAATATTTGGCCAGAAGTGAAATGCACTTAACAATGGCTAGCAAGAATGTAGTTGCTTGGAATCTTACAAATCTAATTCAAAGAACTAGTAAAACCTACATATGTATGGAAGAAACCTACACATACACACACATACGCACATGCACACGCCTCAACCTAGATTCTGTAAAAAGTAACAGCAGAGTAGGAAGAATAAGTAGTTCAGAAATTCATAGGTAACAAAACACAGAAAGAGCCATTAATAAAAAGCCATGGCTTTATACATACATAAATGTAGAATATAAAGCTAGGTTTAATTAGTTCAAATAATGAATCCTCTGAAATGATCTCATTATCCAAAATCACACTGAATATTTCCATTGGGCTGGAGCCAATGACCATATTTTACCTAATTATACCTTTCAATGGTACAAATCTGAATACACGGACCACTTTAGGTGATTCATTATTTGCACTGAGACCTCATTGTATAGATACAGCCCATGTAAGCTCTGTGAAATTCTTATCTCAATGCCCATCTCCACTGATGCATTGGGTTTCCAAAGCTTTCCTATCTACATCTTCCCTTATGGATTATAGGGATACCTCTGAGAATTCAGGGGTCATTCAAAAATGTCATTGGGTAAAACCCCTATCAGTAGGTTTCCCCTACAGCTGATAACGATTTAGTCGGCCAGGTTAAGTTACTTTTTAGAAATGATGTTCACTAAGGTGGCACAGGAAGCACAGATGATACAAAACAACTTCTCCAAAGCCTGTGACACATTGTCCCACAAGTACTTATAGAGTCCAGGGAGAAGTGAGCTCAAGCTTAGAGATCACACCTGGTAAATGCCCTGTTGCTGGAAATCATTTTATTCCATTTGTGTGGTACTCAGAAAGTTCTTCTTAAGCATGGTGAATCTGCATCCAATTTGCCCTTGGCTCCTGGTACAGACACTGCTGCTAGTTGATTCAGAGATGCATTTAGGATACTAAAAAGAAGACCTCATTAGTCTCTTTAGAGAACTCTTCCCTTGACTCATCAATGAAACTGTTTCTTTTTGAATCTTCAGAAGCTCACTAAAGAGTTTCCTATCACTGCTGAACAGGCTCCCCCTGTAGAATTTTAGACCATCAGAGTTTACCTATTCTTTCTTTGAACACTGAGATTTATTCTTCCCAAATCTAAAGTGTGTATCACAATATGCCCTCCAATCCTGTGCCCCTAAAGTTAATTGCTATTTTTATTTTTAGTAAGAATCAGATTTATAACAGTAGTTCTCCACATTTGTTTCTCCATCTTTTGAAGGATGGAATGGTAATTAAGACAAGTCAAGACATTGCTCATTGCTCTGCTTGGGGCAGAGAGAGAGAACTACAACAGATAATTGAAATGCTTCATTACTACTACTAAATCTTGTATCCTCAGTAAGCTTGTGATTTGTTTCCCAAATACCTCATCCATTTTCATTCTTCCATATTCCTCACCTTATACTCCATTGAGACCTGTCAATTCTACCTCAGCAACAGTGCTTTTACTTGGCCCCTTCCCTCTGTCTCCACTACAACTATACTAGTTTGGACCCTTGTTACTATCTTGACTCTACTATTGCTAGTCTTAATAGGTCTTCCAAGCTTGACACTCTCCCTCCTTTAAATAGTCATTTTAGGGGCAGCTAGGTGGCATAGTGGATAGAGCACCGGCCCTGAAGCCAGGAGGACATGAGTTCAAAACCAGCCTCAGACCAAACACTTAACACTTACTAGCTGTGTGACCCTGGGCAAGTCACTTAACCCCAATTGCCAAAAAAACTAAAACATAAATAGTCATTTTATTGCCAGAATAATCTTTCTCACATATCCACTTGGTCCTGTCACTTTACTGCTCTCAAAACTCTTCTCTTGGAAATGTTTGTTGGCTCTCTAAAGTCTATCAAGTGAAGATCTGCTCTGTTTGTCTGATATTCAAGACCTTCTGCAATCTTGTGCCATTTTCTCTTTCCAGATTTATTTCACATAACTACTAACCTTTGTGGTCTCTATGCTTCAGCCAAAGTCTGTTTCTTCAATTTCCTCTGAATTTTCCTGCTGACAATGCCTATTGTTTAAACTGTTCTTTTAATGCCCTTCCTTTGCCTGTTGAATTCTTTCCCATCCTTTAGAGCCCTACTCAGATACTAATTTTTCCTATAAGCCTTCCCAAATCCCCTGGTTAGTAATAATCTTTCGACTGGGACCTCACCTTCTTTTGCAATACTAATGCACTTGCCATGTAATGTTGCATATTATAGTTATGCTGGTTTCTTATCTCTTTACTAGACTATAGGTTCCATGTGGATAGGAATTAAATCTTATCTAAACTTTGTAGCACCTCTAGTTCCTTGTACAGCATTCTTCACATAGTACTTAAAATATTTCTTGGATGGATACATGAATGAAAATATATTATGACATGTGAGTAACCCCTTGAATTAATGAATGAATTAGACAGAAAATGCCATAGAAGTCCAACAGTGAGAGAGGTGACTACAGATTAGGAAAATTTCATGCAAAGATAGAACTTGGCATAATGTTGCAAAAATACATGCGTCTTTCATTTTCACAGAAGAGACTGCTAATAACAAAAAATAAATCAGTTAGCTAGATAGAATCATCCTCCAAATGCCAAGTCATTTATGTGGTAATAAAGTTGTCTCTAATGGTGTCAACATAAGCAATCAGGAAATTTTACCTTTAAAATGGCCAATTTCATTTAAAAAAATCATAAGACCAATTGTTGGACCATATCAATAAAATTACAAATTAATATTCAACTTTTACTTTTCCAGTTCTCTGATGGGGTTGTCACATTTGGCCTCTGATGCCTTCAGGACATTGATCTTTCATAAATTCTTGCAAACACAACTTAACAAAAAAAAAGTGTCCTTCCTTCCCTTTTTGGACCAAGAAGTCTAGGCATTTTGCATCTTTAGGTAAGTCACATTTATTGCTGCATCCAATGTCAGCTCCTTCAGTTGGTGGTTTAGAGCTGTCTTTAGCTTGTACAGGTCCTCATTCTTCCTTTAAAAGGAGTTAGTATATCAGTAATATCAAGAACTAGAACTCTTCTGCTAAGTTCTACTCTTTGCTTTCATAAATAGACCTTCAACTCTTGAAAAATATTAGATGAAAAGTGGGTACCTTATGAGTTCATCTCTCTCAACAGTTTCATGGAGAATTTTTATGGCTAGAGTACAAACAAATATTTAAAGTGGGGCTTTCTAGGTACCCAAGACTTCAAGAACACTGTTCAGGGCTCATTTCTGAAACCAGAACTTTCCTAGGTTGTCTCCTAGCAATCTTGCTAGGAAAGAGATCTTATGCATAGGAAAAGTGGATTAAGGAAAAATATGAAATTTGAAACATGGAAGTTATTCTCAATACATTTTTAAAAATAACTGATTTCCTTAAAGAAATAGCTTCCATTTCCTCAAAGAAAAATGATGTGTGCTGCTATCATTTTTAAGTTATCTATTTAATATGCTCAATATTATCTAACAAACTAGCCCTAGGTTAGTTTAATAAATTCCAGACTGAGAACAGTATTCTTTGGAAATGTGTCTGCCTCTTAGGATGAGGGGTGGGAAGATGGAGAAGTGGTACTTTTGGAATTCAGTTATCCAGCAATTGTTTTTGTTTTCTGGTACAAATTTGTGTAAATTTAAATGTATTTTGAAAAGATAAAGTCTCTATTTGTCAACTTAATCCTTTCCTCCAAATATTTACTCCATGCTGCAAGATTTGACCCATGAGGTAATTCCTACATAATTTAATATTAACCTAGACAGCCTCTAAGGTCCCTCCTAAAATCCTAAGGTTCCATGGTTTTAGTTTAATTAAGAAGCAAAGTCAGTGCAGACTGGTAGCTTATTTTAAGTGGTCTGAATTATTATTTTTGAAATTATAATAATAACTAACATTTATGTAACTTCAGCTTATGATCTTTTGGGGGGGTATAGATCTGGGATTTTATTAGTATGGTGGAACTCTCAGTGTGGACACTCTATTCACCAATGTAGATTGGCAATTCTCATGTAACTTACAGTCTTAGAGAATCATCTGAGGCCCTGGGAGATTAAGTGACTTGTGTAGTTAGTATGTGTGAGAGGCAAAATATAAATCCAGGTCATTCTGACTCTAAAGCTAGGACTCTAGTCATTACACCATACCATCTCTCTAGATTGTATTACATGAAAGTTTATAAGATCTTTTCTCATAAGAACCATATGAGGTAGGCATTGCAAGTAACCATTTTATTGATAAGGAAATGAAGCCTCAAAGAAGTTAAATTACTTACCCAACATTATAAAGCTAGTAAATATCAGAGTCAGGATGCAAATCCCTTTGTCTAAAATCCAAGTTCAGTCATCTTTTCACTATATCATACTGCTGAAATCTATATTACTTAATTTGCAAGGTCAGCTTCACTTTAAAATTAACTCCTCCATTAAGTTTTTCTCATTTATAAGACAACAGGATTGGTTTAGATGATCTCCAGATCAGCTCTAATATTTTATGACTGTTATGTGAAGAAGTTTTAGAGTAATCTTATTTTATTGTTTCTTGTAGAAAAAAAAACAAACGTATCCAAGAAAATCACCTTGAGACGCCTCAGTCTCCAAAGACTATTTTTTGCCCTTAATTAGGAAAGGGCAATTAGGTAATTGGAGATAGACTACAGTTAAACTCTCTCCCTCTGTATGCTAGGACTGTGGTGAGCTCCCCCTCTCTTTCTGAGGCATTGCTCCTATATTTATAGAGTTGCTTGATGCTTTGTTTGGCTTGGGATGAGCTTAGCTGGGAGTTGAGGTGACCTGTACCAAGGCGGCATATTTGAGAAACTTTCAGCACTATTTAAGTAGATGGCTTGTCCCCATTCATCATTTAAGCCGCTAGGAAATTAATTCACTTCTTAGACAGGTGTTAATCTGAGCAGAAGTAAGAGTTCTAAGATTCTGAATTCTCTATGTCCTTAAGTACACTGTTTTGGAGTGGGCATTTGTTTTTACATTTATGGGATGAATTATCATCTATCCTATAAATATGGGATCATTCCATATTTGAATAACCTCAGCAAGTATGTTAGGTTGCTGATATGTCCTGTGTCTGGGTAGTGAATTGGGAATTTGTCTGGGGGTATCACGTGAATTCTGGGAAGTTCTGATAGCTTGACTTACTCCTCTTCCTCAACATTTAACTATTTCATTAAATAAATAGGAAGGAAGGTAAGGATCTTCATATAGCAGACACTCTGCAATCAGTCTCCTATCTTTCCAATCATATCTCATGTTGTCCTCCTGAACACATTCTTCATTACAGCCAAACTGGAATATTAGATAGTCCCATCTCATATTTCACTCTCTTACCTTTATGCATTCCAAAAAGCCATCTTCTATGCACTGACTCGTCAACTCTTCCCATTGAAATCCTTCTCTTGCTTCAAGATCTAGCTCTGATACCACCTTGTACATGAAGTTTTCCTTGATTTATGAGCTGAAGACGATCTTTTCCTTTTCAAATTTTCTTAGAGAACTTCATTCAGATCATCATTGTATTCTACCCTGAACTATACTTATTTCTGTATGTGTCATATTTCCTCCAATATATTGTGAGTTCCTTTAGAGAAGGGACTTTATCAGTTCTCATTTTTGTATCTCCAGGATTTTGTTCATAAAGCCACATAATAAATATTTGTCAGATTGATAGCCCTCACATTCAACTTCCCAATCTGAGTCCTAGTTCCAGATTTTCTGTATAGAGATCTGCAAATCCCATTTGTAAGATTCAAAGTCATCTTTTTATATATTTCCTTTTTTTTTTAAAATCACCCATGGGGAATACAGTCATACTAATATAATGGTGGTGGAGCTGTGAATTGGTCTTACAATTCTGGAAAAGTATTTGTAACTATATCCATTATGTCAATAAATTGTACATTACCCTTTGACCTAGAATTGATACTTGTAGGCACATACTCCATAAAGAGGTGAAAGACAGAAGGAAAGAATACAGCTAGGTGGTGCAGTGTGTAGAGCATTGGCCCTAGAGTCAGGAGATTTACTAACTGTGGGATCCTAGGCAAAACTTCTACTTGATTCAATTTCCTCACCTGTGAAAATGAAGCTCATAATAGTACTTAATAGTACTTGTTGTAAGGGTAAAATTAGATAATACTTGTAAAGTGATTTGTGAACCTTAGAGGTTCACAGGCTTAAAAAGGAAAAGAAAGGAAAAAAGAGGTCACTAAAAGGCCAACTGCATGGAAAAAATGTTGTCAGTCTGAATTCTCTATCCTACAAGTCTCCTTTCTTGTTGTATAAATGTTATATTTCTCAAGTAATACCTAACTCAAAGGGTTAATATTAATCAGTTATTATTGTAATGTTAATAATATTAAGCAATATTATTAATTATAATTAACACAATATAATTATAATTAATACTAATATTTTATTAATATTCAATAAACATTTAATAACATAACATATTAATAATAAATAGTAGTTATTATTATTATGTACCAAATATTTATAGCTGCAACAAACAGGAAAAAATGAGTACCAATTAATTAGGAAATGGCTGAACAATTTATGGTATATGAATGTATTGAATATTGTTGCATTAAAAATGACAATATTCTGAGAAACATGTATAGAATTAGAGGAATTAATGTATAATGAAATGAGCAGAATCAGGAGGATAATTTATATAATTTTGTCAATAACATAAAGGAAAACAATTATAAAAGACTTCAGAACTTTGACCAACAAACATGGTTTGCCATTTCCTTCTCCAGCTCATTTTGACCAATCATGACTTCAGAAGACTGATGATAAAGTATATCTTCACCCTCACTTCCAATACTGCCCTCCTACCCTCAACACTTCTTAGCAGAAAGGGAGTGAGCTAGAGATCCAGCATGAGGCATACATTTTCAGATATTGTCAATGTGTTTATTTGATTTACCTAATTATATTTATTTGTTATAAGGGAAGGTTTCAGGATGGGGGATTTGGGGGCAGGGTTAGTGGGAAGAGATGGATGCAAGAAGAAAAGTTTGTTAATGAAATAATAAAAATACAGAGAAAAACAAAAAAGAAATGTAGGATACACGCAGAATAATTTTGTTGGTACCATGTTAAATTTAATATATGCTGCTTAAAAAACTGTAAAAAAACCTTTTCTTGTTTTTTCAGTTGTTTTTCATCTGTGTCCACTTCTTTGTGACCCCATTTTGGGATTTTCTTGGCAAAGATACTGGAATGGTTTGCCATTTCCTTCTCCAGCTCATTTTACAGATGAGGAAACTGAGGGAAACAGATCTAAGTGACTTACTAATGACAACTAGTAAGTGTCTGAGGTGGGGTTTGAACTCAAGAAGATGAGACTTCCTGATTCCAGACCCAGCACTGCACCACCTAATTGCCCTGTACACAATCCTGAGTTTTGTTTTTTGTATGTTGGAATATGATTTTGGTTAAGTTCATATTTTTACCACTTCAAAATAACTTGTGGGCAAAGCAATATTTATGCCTTTATAAAAACAGTTGTTTCTTCCACACTTCATAAATGGTTTATTTGTTTGAATTGTTGAACCTCTGAGTTCAGTGACTGTAGGATTCAATCTCACTTTGGGATTTTTTTTTTTTTTGCTTCTTCAAGTGCAGATGAAAGTTTCAGACTTTTACCTTTTTGGTCAGCATTGGGATTTTCCAAAGGTGTAAGTCTTTGATCTATGTAAGGCAAGAGAACAGTGTTATCATCTATATAATAAACTCTCTAAAATTGTCAGATTATTTCTCTCCAAAAATTAATGAAAGGTGGGTAGAGAGGCAAATGGAAGAAAATAAGATTTCTTCTTCCACTTGATTGGGACTCACTTTTCTTAATCATTGCTACAACAAAAAGTGAGATTGTAAATAGCTAGTATCTATATAGTGTTTGGAGACTGCAAATACACTGTATAACTGTATAACTCAAGAACTACTCTCTTTCATCAGTGGAAGTTAAACTCCATGTTCTGTTTTGCTTTTGTATCCCTAGTACTGAGCATAGTTCCGGGCCCATAAAAGGTACTTAATAAATGCTTATTGAATTGCATTCACATTAGGAAGGGGTTTCAACTAGGTGACCTCTAAGGATCTTTCCAAGTCTGATTCTATAAATCACTGTGTGATTTTCTCCACCTTGTCGTTTGTATACAGGTGACATGTGGTTAAGTGGACATCTAAGACAGACTTAAAAGGGAAAAGAGAGCATTAAAGGACCACCTATATGGAAGGAATGTCATCAGTCAGTCTCATCCCTCTTCTCCCTTTAAATCTCCTTTTTTGGTTGTTGTATAAGTGCTACACTCTTCATGTAAGACGTACCTCAAAGGGTTGTCATTAATAAAAATAATAATAATAACAATTGGCAGCACAATTTCCTTCTATATAGCCTATAATAAATAGCCTTCTGTAGCTTCTTTGGACCTCTAGCATCCTGGTAGTCCCCCTAAAGCTCAGACTTGGATTGGTTGTCTCGTTTTACCACTGGGTTTCTGAGTATACTAATTGAGGTCTTCCTTCCATACAAACTGAGTCAAAGACCAGAATCCACACGTGACCTCTCATTCCTGCCAGTGAGAACTAAGAGTCATGAAATCCTACAACTAGAGAATGTTGGAAACTTCTTTGTCTGGTTTTTAGTCTGGCTCTTGCCTACCTTTCCAGCTTATTGTATGTGATTATCCTTCATCCTCTCCATGTTCTAGCCAAGTTGGACTTGTTATTCTTCAAACAAGGACATTCCCTTTCCTGTTTGCTTTTGAACAGGCAAAACATCTTGAAATATACCACAGTCTCATTTCCACATAGGGGAAAATGTGGCTTTAAAAATTTAGCTTAAGTGCCATCTCTTACAGGAAGTCTATCTTGACATCCCCAGTGTCTAGCATCCTTCCTTGGGAAATGTTTTTTGTCATATTTTTCCCTCAAAAGAATATAAGCCTTTTGAGGGTAGACTTTTTTTGTTTTTGACTTTGTATCCCCCAGAGCCTAGCACTTCATAAACATTTAATAAGTGCTTGTTAACTAAATGTGGAATGAAAGGTACCTTAGAGACCATCTAGTTCAACTCCTTCCTTTTATGGGTGAGAAAACCAGAGTACCAGACTGGTAAGCTGACTTGTCCAAGGTCACACATCTGGTTAATCTCAGAGACAGGAGGAGAATGTCTCTTGGGGAAGTGCTGTTTGGTTCCCTCTTTTAGAAACTGTGGAAATTTTCTCAAACTTCTCCCAGAAATGGGAAAACCTTACCTTCTTGAAGTGGCAGCTCAGCTAGCCCTGTTGTAGATGTGTAGGCTGGAAAAGCTGTAGGCATGAGAATTGTGAGAAGCAATGTCACTACAGTTTTAATTTTCATTGTGGTCCCAAATAATCTCCTTTGGCTTACTGAGTTTGACTAACTGGGGCCTTTCCCCAGGGCTCCCCCAATCAGTCTCTTGCCTGGTTGCTCAGAAGGTATCAGGGACCTGCTTTTAAAGCTCTGTCCACCCTCTGCTACTCTGTCTCTTTCTCTCTCTCTCTGTCTCTCTGTCTCTCTCTCTCTCTCCTCTCTCTTGCATTAACATGGGGACAATGTCTGTTTCCCCACCCTATCACCAGAAAAGTCATTGGCAGCCCAACATTTTAACATTTGAAAATACCTCTCCTTTTGATGGAAGTTTGCTCAATGGTCTCCCAGCAATGGTTCTCACATCAGAGCCCCTTTTATCTCATTGAGCAAATATATTAACCTTCTTTTGTCAATGCCTGCACAGAAGGAATTTCTAAGGAAGCAAAGCCCCAGATTTTGGAATAGAGAGATTTGAAGCATTGGGAGGACTGAACAATTTCCTGCCATCCTTATCAACCCCCTGTCTCTTACCAGGGGAATGATATTGCTCATTCCAAGGAAGACATTTCAAACAAACCAATGACACCAGTGGTTGGCATAGCAAACTATGGAGGAACACAATAAATAGCAAGGCTTCTGGAGGGAACCGTGCTTATCTTGGAGTAAAATAGCACTGGAGATGTAGGCATGGTGAATCCTGGGTTTGGGAATGCCCATACCATCTGGGGCAACATCAAAGACAGAGCTAGTACTTGCAGAACTTTCAGAAAAGCATCTAGATAGATAGGTAGGTAGGTAGATAGACTGATGGATAGATAGATAGGTAGGTAGATTGATAGGTAGGTAGATAGATTGATAGGTAGGTAGAAAAATGGGTAGATTGCTAGGTAGGTAGATAGATTGCTAGGTAGGTAGAAAGATGGGCAGATGGATAGACAGACAGACAGATAGATAGATAGATAGGTAGATAGATAGATAGATAGATAGATAGATAGATAGATAGATAGATAGATAGATAGATAGATAAATTTCAAATAGTTAGGAAGCCCAAATGTGACTCTGCAACATATACTCATTTCCTTTATTCCATCTTCTGGGATCAGATAGGCCAATTATAATTCTTTCTCTACTTGACAACCCTTCATAATACTATAGGACAGTTATCATGTCCCACCTGCTACTTTTATTTTATAACCAATTAATGAATCAATTCAATAAGCTTGTATTAAGTGTCTAATATGTGTCAGAAACTGTGCTAGATGCTAGAGACACAAAGGCAAAAGTGCCCTCAAGAAGCTTACAATTTAAGAGGGGAAGACAATAGGTAAACACAAGATATCTGCAAAATAGAGAGAGATAGGGGCTGGACCTGTGATTTCACTGGAATAAGGAAATCCCAGGTGAGGAAACCTTTTTTTCCCCAATGGATACTTGACTTTCTCTGCAATTTACAGTCTAATAGAGTCACCTAGAACAATGAGAGGTTAAGTGACTTGCCCACAGTTGCGTACCCAGTAATTGTTAGGGAATGAACCCAGGGTCTTTCAGACTTCATGGCTTGCTTTCTATTTCCTAAGGCTATGCTCTCTCTCTCTCTCTCTCTCTCTCTCTCTCTCTCTCTCTCTCTCTCTTCTCTCTCTCTCTCTCTCTCTTCTCTCTCTCACTCTTTCCCTCTCCACATGCATATAGAAATGTATTTATATGTATGTATGTATGTATATACGTATATGTGTGATGAGAGAGGATAGCCAGACAACACAGCGGATAGAGCACTGGTGCTGGATTCAGAAAGACCTGAGTTCAAATTCGGCTTCAGACACTTACTAGCTGTGTGATCCTGGGCAAGTCAACCCTGTTTGCCTCTATTTTCTCATTTGTAAAATGAGCTGGAGAAGGAACTGGCAAACCCCTACTCTAGTTTCTTTGCGAAGAAAACTCCAAAAGGGGTCATAAAGTCTTGGAATCAACAAAACAGCAACAATGACTGACTCCAGGCCCAGCACTGTATCCACTGAGCTACCTAGCTGCCTTCTAGGCAAAAAGAGGTCAACTGACTTGCCTAAGGTCACACAGCTATCAAATGTCTGAGACCATATTTGAACTGAGCTCTTCCTGATTCCAGCCCAGGACTATATCCATTGAGCCATTTTAGTAGGTAGGCATTAGCAACTTAGGATGGGATTAATCAGGAAAAGTTTCACGTAGAAGGGAATGTTTGAGCTGGGCCTGGAAGGAAAAAACTCTATATGAAGAATTGTATTCTATACTAAGAATTACATACTTTATAAAACTTACATGAAAATAGGCTTTTTTAAAAGACTGAGATTAAGATAAAATAATATTTTGAACCTAGAATCAGTAAGGAGCTACTGGAGTTGACATAGTGGATAGATGGATAGAGTACTGGGTTTGGAGTCAGGAAGATCTGAATTCAAATCTTGCCTTAGAGACTTACTAGCTGTGTGACCTTGGGAAAGTCACTTAACTTCTCTCAGTTTCAGTTTCCTCATCTGCAAAATGAGGGAGTTGGACTCAGTCTCTAAGATTCCTTCCAGTTATAAATCTATAAGCATCTAAGTTTAATGAGTAGGATGCTGACTTGGTCAGACATGTACTTTATGGAAATCACTTTGTTGACTCTGTGGAGGATGGATTAGAGAGGGGAGAAACTTGACACAAATAGAGTAGAGACACAAATAGAGACACAATTAGAAGTCTATTGCAAGAGTCCAGGTGAGAGGTGATGAGGCCTAAACCAGGGCAGTGTCTGTATGAGTGCCGAAAAGGAGACACATGGGAGAGATGTAGAGCTATCCCTTTTTCCTTCAACCAGCCCTCAAAAAGAATGACTTTAAGGCCTTTTACCATCTCAGTCACCTTCTGGATGCTCAACAGCTGATTTATGTCCTTTCTAAATGTGGCTCCCAGTATGAGAAGTACTTCCTTTCTTTTGGAAACCCAATATTATCCTCATTCATTGGCTAAATCTGACATAGCCTAGTCAAGTATGTGAAAAGGTTTCTGTCCACGGGCAATATTGTCAACAAGTATGACTTTAAATTGTAATTTATATAAACTTTGTATCCAACTCTAGCACCCAGCACAGGTTCTTCTACACTAGATAAATACATTTTCTCTTTTGCAGTTCCTCACTTAGTTACATGCACACCCACCAGACGAGAAATGCTTCCTACCTAGTGTTGGAGTTTCTGCTTTCTGCTATGTTCGATTCTTTTCCTAGTATCTCGATGTACTTTTTAAACCCCACCTCTTTTTTTTTGAAACCATTACACATTACCCTCTTCCTTAGCTAGAAAGCCCTTTCTGCTTTTTCAGTGTTTTTAAATAGTGTACAAGTCAGAATGAGTCCATGTTCCTGACAAATGCTAAAGCTCAGAGACTATAAGATTACAAATTGAAAGGGATTGATATAAGACCCAGAGAAGGGAAACAAATCATCTAAGGTCACAGTTAGGGAACCAGGATTCAAACTTAGGATTCTAAGGAGGTGAGTGACTTGTACAAGGTACCCATGACTGGACAGAATCAGAAGAAGATTAGACCTCTGAAATGTGGATGTACAAAACTTAAGAAACTTTGTTGCTATGCAGTATCAAGTTGCCTCTTACAATCTCCATCCAACTTTCCATTGTCATTTAGAGGTTGTTTAATGGTGTACCCAGGCCCTGGGGAGGAGCCTGCCAGGTCCAGGCTCCGCGTCAGGAGACCTGGGCAGGCTTGGTTTTTCTCCCGCCAGAGCATGAGACCTTAAGGCAAATTACTCTACCTGTCTGGGCCCTTGCTTTCTCATCAGTAAGGTGGGAGCTAACATGCTTATCATTAGATAATGTTTGTCAGGTGCTATGAGATCTGGAGATAAATGGTGCTCCATTGCTGTAAATTGGTGCTAATTACTTTTGCTGACGGCAAAGCTCACTAGCCAAATGAAGTTTTCCTTACCCCGTTGCACAGTGCCATAGGGAAAACACCATAAAGGTGTGCTGGAGCCAGGTCCAAGGGGCTTGGGAGAACTTACTGTTAAATTTTCAGTGAGAGCGTTTACACCTCAAAAATCTGAAAATGCTACAAATCAGGACTTAATTTGTTGTTTTGTAGATTGTTTAGACTTAGGATAGTGATGAGAAAATGTTAATAATGTAGGTTATACTTAAAAATGTATGATATGTACGTATGTCATTTTCTCCCATGAGATGGTTGTTCAAAAACACTGACTAAAATACTCCTGAAGCCCAGTGCTTATAAATAGAAAATGCTTAATATGTCTGTAGAATCTAATAAAATTGTTTAGATTACTAAAACAATATGGTGTACCTCTGAAGGGGTACCAAATTTCATGGTAATGTATGCAGTTTGAGAGGCAGTATTGTGTGATGGATAGAGACCTGGACTCGGAGTAAGGAAGACCCAAGTTCAAGTCTGGCCTAACATATACTATCTGTGTGACTCTAAGCAAGTTATTTAAACTCTGTGTTTTAAGAAACTCTCTAAGCTGTAAGATAGCAGAACACTGGTCAATCTGCACTGGCAGAGGGAGATTTTTGACCAGGAGCACCCATAGGATGATGCCAGAGCCAGCTCAAACTGGCTCATGAGAGCCAGTTGTTAAATTTTCAGTGTGAATCTCAGAAATCTACAAATCAGTCCTTGATTTATTGTTTTCTTGATTGTCTAGACTTAAGAAAGTGATGGAGGAAATGTTAATAATTGAGGCTACACTTAAAAATGGGTCAAGCATATGTTTCTTCCCCCTCCCCCCCAAAACTTCTTTAGTCCTCAGCTTCCTCATCTACAAAATCAGGATTGAATTGGATCAGGGATTGTTAACTTGGGATCTATAAATACATTTATTTTTTATTAATTTATTTTAGTTTATCAGTAATCACGTCCATAAGTTTTGAGTTTTTAATTTTCCTCTTCCCTCCCTCACCTTCCCAAGATCGCTTGCAATCTGATATAGGCTCTACGTATCCATTCCCATTAAACATATTTTCATATTAGTGATGTTGTAAGGAAGAATTAGAACCAATAGGAGAAAACACAAGAAAGGGAAAACAAAACCAAACAGAAGAAAAAAATAGCAAATAGTATGCTTCAATCTGCATTCGAACACCATAGTTCTTGCTTTGGATGTGGATAGCATTTTTCATCATGAGGCCTTTGGAGACAGATGTCTTAGATCCTTGTATTGCTGAGAAGGGCCAAGTCTATCAACATTAGCCATCGCACAACATGACTGTCACTGTGTATGACGTTCTCCTGGTTCTGCTCACTTCACTCAGCATCAGTCCATACAAGTCTTTCCAGGTTTCTTTGAAGTCTGCCTGCTCACCATTTCTTATAGCACAATAGTATTCCATTACATTCATATACTGCAACTTGTTCAGCCATTTGCCAATTGATGGGCATCCTCTCAATTTCCAATTCATTGCCACCACAAAAGGAGCTGCTATAAATATCTTTGTACATGTGGGTCCTTTTCCCATTTGTATGATGTCTTTGGCATATAGCCCTAGAAGTGCTATTGCTGGATCAAACGGTATGCACATTTTTTATGGCCTTTTGGGCATAGTTCCAAATTTCTCTCCAAAATGGTTGGATCATTTTATAACTCCACCAACAATGCATTAATGTTACAATTTTTCTATATCTTCCCCAACATTTATCATCTTCCTATTTTGTCATGTTGGCCAATCTGATAGGTGTGATGTGGTACCTCAGAGTTGTTTTGATTTGCATTTCTCTAATCCATAGTGATTTACAGCATTTTTTCATATGACTATAGATGGCTTTAATTTCTTCCTCTGAGAACTGCCTGTTCATATCCTTTAACCATTTACATGAATATATTAAAGATATTTTGATATAATTGGTTTTCTTTGTAATTTTACATATTTTATTGTATGCTTTTAAAAACATTATTCCAGGGGCAGCTAGGTGGTGCAGTGGATAGAGCACCGGCCCTGGATTCAGGAGGACCTGAGTTCAAATCCGGCCTCAGACATATAACACTTACTAGCTGTGTGACCCTGGGCAAGTCACTTAACCCCATTGCCTATACAAAAGACAAAAAAACCCCCCAAAACCAAGCCATTATTCCAAGAATGGGTCCACTGGATTATTAAAGGGGTACCTGCTATAGAAATTTTAAAAAAAAGGTTAAGGTCCCATAATATCTAATGTCTCTTCCAGTTTTATATTTAAGATCCTGTGATCCATATCCCAGTGGCGAACATAGACCTATCTATTGAGGAAGGCTGTGGGGGGGGGAATTTGGAGATACCTAGAGGTATAGGTTTGGACTTGGGCAGATCCAGGTTATAGCTATTTAGAAAAACCAAGAGGAGGCAGGGGAGTACAGGAGCTAGAGCAAAAGAATCGCTGGTTCTCATGCTTGCTCTGCCAATGTCTAGCTCTGTGACTATGGGTGACAGAGAAACTTGAATTTTCCAAGCCTCAGTTGCCTCATTTATAAAATGAGGGATTTGCACAAGGTCCCCATGAGTATCAGATAGACTCCAAGGAGAATCTGACCTCAAAAATGTGAATGCTTAGCTTTGCTGCCCTGCAGAATCAGATTGCCTTTTAAAATATGTATTCAAATAGAAGACCTTTGATGTATTTCAAGTTCTGAGATTTTATAATTCTATGATTCATAGGATCCTTTATGTAGGCTGTGGTTCCCTGGGTCTAATCTTACCTAGACCTATATCCTTAGGTGCCCTGAAGACTTCCAGACTAGGCTTAGATTTCTTCCTCACTTTCCTCTTCTTCTCACCACATTCATGGCAATGCTCATGTTGAACCACAGGAGAATGTCAGATGGTCAGTACCACAGTGGAAAATAGTGATTGGTCACAGTGGTAATTTTCATTTTCAAAGACAGCACTCTGGGGAAAGTCATGATGTCTCATACACCGAAGACTACTTTTAGCAGATATTTTCCAGGTGGCTTCTTTTGCTGACACATGCCTTTTCCTCTTGAAGAATATGTTTGGAACCTTGAAAGAAAGCCAATCAGGCCTACTCTCCACCTCCCCATTTTAAACTATATTTAAATGCTAATTATGTCTCATCGAGATCCATCCAAAGCAATCAGCTTGGACATCCCATGTTGGAAAGAATACATAGAGGAAAACTTGAGAGCTCTCACCATTTGCCACAACCACAACCACAACCACAACCACAACCACAAACCTCCTCTGGAGTGATACAGTCATCAGTAATCACCAAGTGGTTAGTGGTCATTCCCACACTAAGCCCTTTGATCTCCATTAGTAGACTTCCCTAGGATTTTCCCCACGGTCCTTTGACAGGTGTATGAAACAGGAGGACCACCAATATAGTGGCATTATTAACAAATGTACATTAACATGTACAAGATGCCAATACACCTGTGCATACTTTGTTTCTTTGTGGTCTTTACCCCCAAGCAGTTTGTAAAGATCCAGTTTTATTATAAATAAAGTCAGGTTGTTATAGTGATCTAATAGAAAGTGGCCTGCACTAGTAGTCAGAAAACCTGGATTCAAGGCCTACCTCTGACACCAGTGAGCTAGGTGATCTTGGTCTTATAAGTTCCATAAGCTCGCTAGGACACATCTCATCACTTAAAAAATTAATGTCAGACTAGGTGATATCTAGGACTCATTCCAGCTTTGGTGAACAAATATTCTGGTTTATGATTCTATTATTTCTACCTCTTTTATGTTTTACCTTCCCCACTCCAATACCACTTAGCCAAATCTCTGGCATCATAAGTGTGCAGAGGAGATGAAAGAAACTATACTTAGCCATAGAAAGGGATTTGGGATGGTTTAAGAGAGCCAGGGTCTTGTACCTTGAAGCAAACAACTCCCACAAAGCTGACTGAGTAAATTCTCATCAAGTTACTGACAATCTCCAGAATTTAGTAGATTATCTCGGGTCCTTCTTTCTCAGGAAGGCCACTGGCCAAATATAGTTATCCACAGAAGAATCTACTTCACCCTTTCTTCTTTCCTGTAGGGTCTCCCTGCTCAAGCTGGTGTCCCCAGAGTGTCCCTTAATTGGCCGATCCTCTGGCCTGGGTCACCAGAAAGATACTATGCCATATATTTTCTTTAGGGAACTCATCCTTGGCTCAGGTCTCATCTCCCTACTGAAAGGGTAACACTAATGTTTGTGGATCAGTTAGAAACCATGTTGTGATCACTTATTGTGCCCTTCAAGATCTTTCCCCCTTAGAGTCTTTTTATCAGACTATGCAGCACAACCAGCAAAGATTTCATGAGTGAAGACCAGACTCACAATAACAGATGCTCTTCTACTCTTGAGTCTCAAGACATTGCCTGGAGAACACCTTCAAACCTACAGTTGTTAAGACTTTTATGAATATTGCTATCTTGGAAACTTACAACATTCCACCTGGAAGAAGTCTAGTCTTCAAATGGTAATAATTAACCTAAGACCCTTCTCCCTCAAAAGAAGGAGGGTGGGAGACCACTGCTGTAGGAATATAGCAGATTTTTGAAAAAATCTTTTACAACATGTATGTTTTTAATTAGCGTTTTGAGAAACATTTGTTCCTTTGAATGTAGTGGGCATGGGTTATAACAGAAGCAGAGTATATATACTGTCTGTCCTCAAGAAGTTTAGATATTAGGTGGAGGAAACAACAAAGGCAATTTCAAATCCTATAATGCCAACTTTTAAGCTTATAAATAACAATGATAAGACTGCTAGGTGAGAGGAAATGATTCAAAAAAAACGGGTAGAAATTTGTGGAGTGACTAGGCTTCATTTCCTCATCTGTAAAATGAGGTTTTGGACTACACAGGCTTTGAGGTCCCTTCAAGTGCTGAAGCTCTGACTTTCTGTGCCCATAACATCTGTCTATTGCTTCTTATAATCTTAGGCCAGCACTACCTATGACCCTCTCTACATGATATTTTAGAACACTCTTGCCCTTCATACAAAGCAAACCTGTTTCCAGAAAAAAAAAATCTTTTGCAAGGATATAGCTTTCCCACCCTGAGATGGTGTGAGCCTATGGGAATCTGATCTCTGTATGGTGATGAATTTATTATGTCAGTCACTGGGAAAGCAGGGACTAGATTTGTCTTGGCTTGACTTGTTTCCATTTTCAACTGAAAATGAAATTTTGGATAAATTTCCAGCCTAACTTGGTCTGTTTCTTGGAGACCTGCCAGTGAGCTATGAGTAAGTGCAGACAGGGTGGGGTAACTGGGATTTGATTATTAGATTTTTTCCCCCCTGTGGTTTTGGACAGACTACTTTGTGATATCCTGCTGCATCATCTGAAAATCGTAGGTGGAATTTCTGGCACAGTATTCCATTTGTTCAGGTCTAGATCACTTGATATGCCACTTGGAAGGGGCCTGTTCTTCCAAAGGTGTAAATGTTGGATACAGAGAGCTAGCTGTGTTCTTTTTACCTGGTTCCCCTTTAGTGCTGTTAAGTCTTTTGAAGTTCTGGAAACAGCTAGGTTAAATGCTATTTGTTCCATTATTTAAACAAAAAGTAATGTTGCACACATTTCAATAATGTGTCTTGGCTTCTCCCTGCATCTTGGGAACTTATTAACTGTGCTTCATTTGCTATAACTCTACTCACCTCCCACTCATCCTCTCAGGAGAGATAGGGGAAAGTCCTGGTCAAGCTGCATCCTACTCTAGGATGTATTTTTTTCTATCTCCCAAACAACCATACTCCCCCCCCCCCAGGTTGTTAATGGAAATAACTAGAGAGAGAATGTTGCTTTCCTCCAGTAGGATGTAAGCTTCTTGAGGGCAGAGATTGTTTCAGTTTTTTGTTTGTTTGTTTAGTCTTTGTATTATCTGAGTTTGGAACATGAAGGAGAATTTGAAAGGAAGAGGAATTTACTTTCTTCTCTAGCCCCCACTCTAGGAACTTGGGCATTAGAAGCTGCATCAGACACTCCCTTACTCCCCCTACTGGTCAGTTCCTACTCTCTAGTTTTCACCCTTGACTCCTGTCTTACAAAGAACAGGGTTAGAGGGTAAGGGAGAAGAATAAGAGGAAGCAATGGAGAAGAAAGCAACATGATAACTCAGTGCCTTTCAGGTAGCAGTGATGACTTGTTTTCATGTAAGAGGAGAAAAAAAAAACGCCCAACCCTAGATCTATCTTTGCCTACTTGTAGACATTAATAACAATTAATGTTGACATCATGAAGATTCTCTGTCTTTTAGCTTGTAGCCCCTAGGCAGGATAGAAGCCTGAAACTTTGGGCTGAGTATTTAAACTTCTATTCTTTATATCTCTGTATATACCACGTTTGTTGTTACCTGCCTTTTATTTTCTTTTTTTCTGCCTTCCCCTTTTCAGATGAGGCATGCAACCAGGAACAGATTATCTTTTAACTTCAAATCAGCTAGGTTTGGTACTGATTAAAACAATAAGTAAACAATTTTAATGAACAGAGATAAGGTTTGAATTTAACATCTGTCCTCTTGAACACCAAGAAGGGAGAGGAGAAAGGGAAAAGAGGCATTTTACCTAATCACATGAATTCCCATTTGGCTAAAACTTCACAACTGATTGGACATGCCCCATGCTGCTCTGGTCTCAGTTTTCCATTGGCTTTGGCGGATGAAAGTACTGGGCATCACAGAAGAGCCTGATTTTATTCAAAACCATCCACAGATGACTGCCCTTCTTTTCTGTCTCCCCATCCAACTTGTCTCTGTCTGTCTCTGCCTTTGTCTGTCTCTTTGTCTGTCTCTGTCTCTCTGTGTCACACACACACACACAGAATGTTTAGTTCTACATATTCCAACCCTTTATCATGATGTACGCTCCCTCCTGATAGCTTCTCTATCCCTATGAAGAAAGGCAGGGGAAAATGTTGTCTTGGGGGACTCTTTTTTTCCCAGAAACTCATGCACTTAAGGTTCATGGAATGTTTTATCACTGCCCACAGAAGAACTGGCCCACCAAACCCTTGATATGTTTGTATCACTGGCACTAGCACAGTTTCTCAAACAGTTTAGGTGTTTAATAAATCTGCTTTAAATGAATGATTCTTTTTTCCTAGGTTTAGTTAGATACGTTCCTTTTAGGGGTGAAGATTGGGGGTAGCTTAGAGGTGCACAAGTCAAACTTTGACTTACTTCCACAAGTTACTGATGGCTTTTTTGATATCTCCCTTCACCCAAGCTGCTCACTAATCCTAGGCCCAAAGAGGCCATTTCCCCCCTCAAGTTTAATGCTGAATATATGAAATTGTGTGCAAATACCTCCCAAACCAAATACATTTGTGAGTAGCCAGGATGGAGGCTGTTTTTCACTTAGTCTCATCCCAGATACATAACCTCAAATATGAATTTAGAACACAGAAACAAAAGCAGACATCTTTAAAATGGCCAGAACATAAAGGATTCCCCTAGAAGAGCCCAACCAACTATGTATTGTAGACTCCTGAAGTGAGAGGGATATTAAAGAATGGGAAGAAGCCCTTTAGCTCTGGTGCTCCGAATTTTGTCAATGGAGTAGGAATGACACCACTTACTTAGAGCTTTAGAAGGCTTTGTACCATGCTGAGCCATTGGTGTCAGACGCAAAAATGAGTCAATGACTGAAAAAAGTTGCCAGAAAATTTATCCCATTGGCATCAAACCTAGAATTAAGATCAGATCTTCACTTTTCCACAAATTCCTTGCTTTAGATTTTCCAAATCTGAAAATAAATATTGTGAGCAATGACTTTCCTACAGTTCTCTGATGTATGAAGAGACATTTTCATCTAATTCTGGTCAGAGAGAATTAGTCCATGGAAACTGTTAATGCAGTATCAACAGAGCCAGGCTTGAATAGTCTAGAGTTTGACCAGAAAGAAAGAAGTTATTATGTTCTGGGTTAATATTTTCCCCTCTTTAAGAAGTTTCAAGCACACCAGATGTTCCTTCACAGACAAAACATTTTGTTTCTGTAACATTACTGTTCCTCTTGTCAACGACCTTTATTAACAATTCTCATATCTACCACGAGGTGGCAGCAAACCACCGCCTCTGGATGTTCATACTTTTGCTCTGCACAGTAAAAGTTTTTGTTCTTCAAACAAAATCATTGGTTTGACGTTTCCTAGAGAAGCCTGAATCCCTCCTTCTCCTTTTAAGTTCTCCAGGTGAAACACTGAAGGGCTTGTCCTAAGTAGTAGCTTGTAGATTATCCTTCTCATTTGGAGGGCTGCAGAACGAACTATTCATTATTTAATTGAGGTACAATTCTTTGAAGAAACAAAGTTGCCCATAAATGTGTAATATTTTGATGCTGATTGTAGCTGCCATTAGGCATCCCAGGGGATCTCTCTCTCTCTCTCTCTCTCTCTCTCTCTCTCTCTGTCTGCCTCTGTCTCTCTCTCTCTGTCTCTGTCTCTGTCTCTGTCTCTCTCTTTCTCGTCTGTTTTAAGTGATGATACCAGGTACAAGTTTACTCTGGAGGTCTGCTCAGAATCTGCACTAGCCAATCAACTCCTTGGAAATAGAGGGAACAGCATGTCTTGGGTGAATTGGACCTGCAAACACTTTCTTGTTTCAGGCCCTGCTGAACTACCCATAGTTATGCTCAGCATTCCTACATTTCTGACTTGCCATCTGAAAGGGGGGGCCTCCACCTGTTGAAAATTCACCTGTGAGATGAAAATGAAGAACTTACATCAAAGATTCTTGGCTACAATGACCCCAGAGGACATGTCAGCCTGTCTCTTTTCCTTCTTGTTTGTGGCTTTGCTGTAGAGGCCCAGGGAACTTATTTGTATAACAGTCCTTTACTTCCTCTGTGGTCGGAAGAATTCTAGCCTTAGAGTCAGGAGACCTGGATTTGAGTTCTACCTTTGCCACTTACTCTAGCTAAGTGCCCATGGTAAGTCATGTAATATATCTGAGCCTCACTTTCCTAATTTGGGAGGAAGGATAAAGGAGGAGAACCCTGGAAGAACATTTCTGTTGTCCAAATTGCCATGCATTCCTGTGGGGGTATAAAAATGCATATATTACCTGCCTTAGAATTTTGTTGGGAGGAAAGTGCTTGGCAGATCATAGAATGCTATAGAAACATAAGATTGTGTTGGTACTTTTAAAATAGTTTTCTCAGGGACCAGAATGAATTCTACAAGTCATGATTATTCCCAGCAGTTGGGGAGGTGGACCCCTCTTGGCTGAGTTATGACAACTTTATGGGGGGGGGGAGAAGAGGGGATGATGTGGCTTCAGTCAGAGGAAACCTACCACTTTAGCCTTTACTCACTCTGATGTCCCGTGGCTTCTTTTCCAGTACAGTTGGAGGATAGGAAGGAAGGGAATGAGGGTCAGTGGAGCCAGTAACAGGATTGCTTCTGCACTAAGCCTGCATGCTATTGGTAGGAGAAGAAGCCCAGGGTGAAGAATTTGATCTTCTTCTTCAGCAACTACATGGTGAGTGATAGGCACTTCCTCGTGGACAGAAGGATAATAGGGGATATTAATGATCATAGATTTTGAGGTAGCAGGGATCTTAGAGATTATCAAGTTCAGTATCCCTTATTGTACAGATAAGGAAGCTGAGGCACAGAAGGCTTAAATGATTTGCCTAGTGTCACACAGCTAGTAAGTTTCTGAGATAGGATTCAAACCCAGGTCTCTCTGACACCAAATCTTATACTCTATCCACTATACCATGTTGGTCCTAACAGCTTTGACATGTACCCTATACCCTTCTGACCATTTTGGCTTACTTTCTGTCCTGCTGCTGCACCCTGAGGACCATCAAAGCCTTTCATCTATCCTAATGAGCCCTGAGAACCACCAAGACTTTCCATCAGTCCTGCAGCTGGATCCTCTTCTATGTATTGCTTCCCTTGATTAAAATGTGAAATCCTTGAGAATAGGGATGGTTTAGCTTTTCCATTTGTATCTCCAGAACTTTGTACAGTGCCTGACAGGTAGTATTCCAGAAATGCTTTTTAATCTATCTATTCATTCATTTATTAAGTGAAGGGAGAAGGGGATGGAAGGAAAAACAGGATTATGAGTCTGGATATTTGAAATACACAGGTCATCTTGAAACCAGATTTTAGTCCATATTTCCATATTTCTACTAAACATCTTATTAGAACCTGCTAACGGGTAATAAGAAGGTTGTGTGGTTTTTAGCTGGTCGCATTGTTGGGAGTATTAATAATAAGCAATGAGCTTTCCAAAAGGCAGACAAGCGAAGAAAGAAAGAAAAGACAGTAGAGGATGAACCAACTATACTTGTGTATAATTAAGGCTAAGGTACTGGAGAGCTGGCTAGAATGTTCTTTTCCAGGGAGACTGGATTCTTTCCATACATAGTCTGGAAAGCTGAAATTGTTAAGATGACAAAGAAAAATGAAGCAAAAATTCTCATAAGATAAATTTATACTAGAGGAATAATTGTGGCACTAATTTCAAGGAGGATTTAAGTCCATACTAATAAACTAGGCTTGTTTAACAGTGATAGTACTATTACTGAGGTTCCAACCTATCTTTCTAGATTGCTCTTTACAAAGTTACTAATAATTTCTTAGTGGCCAAAATAAAATGCCTCTTATCAATCCTTTTGGATACTCTCTCCTTTCTGTTTTGCGTGTGCTTGTGTGTGTGTGTGACACTGTTCTTTCTAGGTTTTCCCTAGTTCATTTCTTACTTTAACTATAGCAATAACCTTCTAATTGATTTCTCTGTCCCTGCTCTCTCTCCAACTCATCCTCTACCAGCTGCTAAAGTGATTTTCCTAAAGCATGGGTTCTGCATGTAATCCCACCCAATTTGATACTTCCTGTAGTTGTCTATTACTTCCAGGGTCAAATAAAGATCTTTTGCATTTAAAGTTCTTACAACCTAGTCCCTTTTCTATCTTTCTAGCTTCCTTACACTTCACTCTTCTATTTAATCTATTAACCAGCCATAATGATCTACAATGCTATTCCTTTCACATGAAATTCCATCTACCTTCTTTGTGCCTTTTCACTAGTTCTAGGTGCCCACCCACCACCTCACTCTACCACCGTACTCTCCCTTGCTTTTTCTTCTTAGATCCCTTGGTTTCTGCTAAGACTCAGTTTAAACACCACCTTCTGTAGGAGGCTTTCTTAGGTACATGCAGCTATTAGACTCTTCCTCCCTATGATAAGCCTATGATATCTACTCCATATATGATTATTTACATAAAATTTCCCCCATATACATAAAATATTTCCCTAGTTAGAACATAAGCTCCTTGAGGACAGGTATTATTATTTTCTTTTTCTTTGTATTCTCAGTGCTTAGCACAGTTTGTAGAACAAAGTATACATTTAACGAATGTTTGTTGACTGATTACACTTCACTTATCCCCATGCATTCTCCATTCCAACCAAACTGGTCTACTTACTGTTCTCCATACATGACATTTCAGTTCTTGTCTCTATAACTTTGTAGAGGTTGCCCCTGTTACTGGAATGCTCTCCTTCCTCACTTCTGCCAATTAGAATACCTTGTTTGATGATATGTTTAAAGATTGTTGCTACCAACTTTGATGAAATTGATTGAGATAGAGCATCCAGCGGTTTTTTGTTCATTTGTTTGGTCATAATTTCTGATAATCCAGTGAATCTTAGATTTTTTTCCCTTGATTTGTTTTTTTAGGTGAGTTGTTTTTGATTGGTGATACCTTAAATTTTCTTCCTATTTAATCTTTTGATTTTGTTTCAATATTTTTGTATCACATGGAATCTTTTATCTTTGCTTGCTCTTTTCTAATTTTTATAGAGTTAGTTATGTAGGTAAGGTGTTATACCCCCTAAGCCCTACTAAACTCTTCATTGTCCTTCCAAGTCTTTCCTGTGGATCTCTCAGTTCTTTTCTATTTTTCCCCACCTAGAGATTTTATTTCATTTATAATATCATTTTTACAAAAAAAAACCTTCTTGCTTAATTTCTTCTAGGAATTCTAGTTGACATTGTGGTCAAGTTGCGTTTTTGTTTGGTTCTTTCTTTGCAGATGCTATGGAAGAATTATTTATTTCCTTCTTGGCTTCTTGAGCATCTACGGATTTTTTTCTTGATCTTCTTTTGTTTATTGATTTTTCCAACTTTACTTCCTGAATCTGGGGCTTTTTTCCCAAAGCCAATGTCTGTGCACCTTTGGAGGGAAAAGTAGGGCCTTGTTTGGTCATGACCTGTAATATCTGTGGTCCTGCTACTAATTTCTCCAGGTATGTGATTTAAAACCATAGTGTTGCACCCAAACAGAAATGGGGGCCACTAAACTACACATTAAAGATCCATGTAACCTGCATATTGACTTAGAAAATCACATATTAACATTATCTATGCTCTATTGTATTTTATATTTCAGGCAAACCCTCTTTGTCTTCACGGTTAAGCCCCTGTTCTGATGACTAAGGTACTGGTAGTAGTGTGGAAAGAATATGGCTTGGATTTCAGCACCTGGGCTCTAGTCACCTCTATGCCATTTTTTAGCCATGGAACTACAGGAAAATCACTTAGCCTCTTTGAACTTCAGTTTCCTCATCTATAAAATTAGTAGGTTGGGTTAGGTGACCTTCAACGTGCCTTTTAGTTCTAACTTTCTGTGTTTCTCTGACATAATTCTAACCCTGGCCATCTTTAGGTCAGTAATACTTCTTTATACTCTTCCATTCCCATTACTTCATAGCAACTCAGGTCCTCAGTACCAGACCCCAAAATGTGGTAGGTGGGAGGTCTTGGTTCAGTCTTGGAGGCTTATCCATAGTAATATTATATTTTCAGCTACCGTTTCCTCTGGGACAGAATTTGCTTCATTTTATTTGCAACTGGTGCAGGTAAAACTCAAGAGAATTTTAACCTAGCAGGGAAAACTCAAGTCACCTACTATACAAACAAGGTATAGATATGAATCAGGGGTTGCTGTGGAACCCATCTGTCAATCAGCTGGTCTTTCTTCCCTAATTTCAAATATCTGGGAATTGACTGACTTACAGAAGTGCTAAATGGGGAGATCTCATAGGGTACTGGTGTCCGGGAGTATTTATTGCTCTATTCTAACAAAACCTCTTGCCCTACTCCCCAGCAGTCTCAGTACCACGGAGTAGGCAGAGGAGTTGTGTTCCTGGTGTGCCTAGCTGGAAATTGTAATGCTTTTTTTTCTACAGAGAAAATATTATAAATAGGGGCTAGATATAGTTTAAAACAGACCAATGACCCGGGATGTCTTATTCTCTCCACAGACAGATTAAATAAACTCCTGTAGGGTTCCTTGAATCCTAACCCTCACTTGTATTGTTTCTAGGCAAAATTCTTTCTCAGAACCAAAAAAGCAACTTACAAGTAGTAATACTTTGCAAAATAATCTATCATAAATAGAAACCATCTACAATGCTTTGTATTGTAATTATCTGTTTACATCCATGTCCTATCTTTCCAACCATATTTTAAGCTTTTATGAAGGATGGACTTCTTTGTGTTGCCCACAGGACCTGGTACAATTGCCAACAAACATCAGAAGCATTATTGGGGATCCTGGAACCTTGGTCAAATTCAGTTGGGAAGGAGGAGGAAAGGGTAGGGGAGGGATGATATAGAGAAACATGAGCATGAATCTGGGTGAAGGAGGGGAGGGACACACTCACTACAGAGGGAAAGCATGCCAACTTTCTCCCCCATGTTATGGCCCTGGTAGCCAGATGCTAATTAGAGATCTGATGCACGTATTTGGTGCTCAACATTTGTTTGTGGATAACAACGACAATTTGGCAATAAAACTTTCTTCTTCCCTGTGGTCAACTAAGGCACCTCTGAATTCTTTAGAATGGCTTTAACCTAGTATGAGCAGTCTGTCCCCATACTAAAGAAATCTTTAAACCTCTTAATTAACACAGTTTTCAAAAGCAATTCCTATTGTTTTCGATCAGTAGCAATGGGAAGCTGTATGACTTTAAAAAAAAAAGGCTAACTATGGGATCAGAAGGTTTGGGTGCTTGGACCCAAATTGCTCAGCCATTTATTTTGTGTTTAACCTTAGTGAAGCCACTTCACCTCTGGGGGCCTCAGTTTCTCTCTTTGGGAAGTGGGGACATTGAATACAATGATGGCTAAGGGCCCTTCCATCTTTGATGTTCTGTATCTGTGATTCAATTTCCCTTGAGGGACATAGCTATATAAAGCTAACAGGAGCTGCCCTCTCCTGGCATCACCATGAGGTCATTTCCCTGGGAAAATCAATTGTTCTTAATAGATGTGAAATTAGAATCCAGAGTTCCCCTGAATGATAAACTACTAAAGGGAGAAATAAGGGTAGACAGGGATGTTCTAGCCAAAAATGTGCCACTGCAGAGAACATTTCAAGGAGTCCATAAAAGTATTGGCTACTTGCAGCGTTGAAAATAGCAGCTGGAACCCTTTACAAGATCCTGCTATTAGAGGTAGGAGTAATTAGGTCACATTCTTTCACCTGTCCATCATATCTCTGTCTTTGGGATTTGGCTATTGACCCAAACAAGCCTAAGACCCCTTAAATGAATCAAGTCCCAAGGATCAGATGACCATTGAGCAATAATAATGATTTTGTTGTTCAGTCATGTCTGAGTCTTCATGACTTCATTTGAAGTTTTTTTGGCAAAGATTTTGGAGGGGTTTGCCATTTCTTTCTCCAGCTCATTTTACAAATGAGGAAACTGAGGCAAACAGGGTTAAGTGATAGTTAGCAAGTGTCTGAGGTCAGATTCAAACTTATGAAGATGAGTCTTCCTAACTCCAGGCTTGGCACTGTATCCACTGTACCATCTAGCTGCCCAATAATAATAATAACTAAAATTTATATAGCACTTACTTTGTGCTGGGCATGATGCTAAGCACTTTACAACTATTATTTCATTTGAGCCTAGCAAAAACATTGAGAAGTAGGTGCTATCTGCATTTTACAGATGAGGAAACTGAGGCAAACAGATTAAGTGACTTGCCCAGGATTACACAGCTAGTAAGTGTCTGAATCTGGTTTTGAACTCAGGTCTTCCTGACTTTAGGCCAGGCATTCCATCTACTGCACTACCCAGCTTCCCCCTGAGGAACAAAGTTCTAAAGTTTTGGAGTTGGAAAGATCTTAAAGACTTTTTGATCCGACATACTAGTTTTACAGATGAGAAAACAGGCCCAGATAGATGGAGGTCACATGCTTCAGCAGAGGTAGACCTAGAATCTAGGTCTTCTGACTCCCAGCCAAGTGCTCTTTCCAATTTAAGGCAACATAATCACTCAGGGCCTTGGGTTAAAAACAAAAACAAAACCAAAAAATAACAAGTGTTTTTGGATTCAGTGAGGATTCTGAGTGTCTTTCATGACCGAGGAGAATAGTGGTGCTGCCACAGCATGATCTGACTCACTGGGATTGACGTGGGGATCATGGCCCACAGCCAGATCACATCTAACTGTGTGTTTAGATGCCATGCACTGGAACACTGTAGTATGAAGACCTGAGTTCACAATCAGGGAGCCTGAGTTTGAATCCTGGTTCCTCTTGACCTTGGGCAGTTCTGTAAAATGAGATAATTGGACTGGATGATCTTTAAATAAAGCCTCTATTAGCCTTAGATCCTATGAATAAATAAGACCTTGGTCAGGAAATTCAAAATAAAGTTAATAATAACAACAACCTAAAGTGGTCATTTATGTGAAAAGATACCTTGAAAAGATCTCTGTGGAATAGCCTGGCTGCCATCCCTTAAACTGGGGTATGGCTTAAAAACAAAAACAAAAACCTCTTATGGAAAGATGAAATGAGCCCTCTTAATTCACAAATTCTATTCAGAAAGGGAGCAAGGAGTTTAGTGGACAAAATTCTGTACTTGGAGTTAGAAAGCCCTGGATACAAATCTTTTCTGTGTGACCTTGGGCAAATCACTGGACAAACCTCTCTGAGCCTCAGTTTCCACATCTGTAAAATGATGGGATTGAACTAGACCTCTAAGTTCTCTTGTAGCTCTAATCTATGATCCCATAAACTGTATGAAGGGTAGGGAAACATTCTTATCAAATGCCCTTGATTCCCAGGAGAAAAAAAAATCAAGAACTAAAAAAAAAAAAAATCCAAAACAAATCAAAACCAAACCAAAACCTATTTCACTTATCTCCATTTTAAATGAAAGACAAAGACTATAGAACTCTATTCAAAAGTATGATAATGATGCATTTTTTTCATTCAGTTCTACATTATGACCAGGTAATGACAGAGACTAAAAAGAAGAGAAGAATAATGGAGGAGAGAAATGGACAGAAAGAGAGAGGCAGAAACAGATTAACAAAGTCAGGAAAAAACAGGATTTCTACTAAAGTCTTTTGAAACTATTTCATGTTTTCACTAATACAAGCACTTTTGAAGACATCACCTTTTACTCTCCCTGTAGTCAGATAAAATTAATCTAAAACCCAGATCTTATGCATGGGCTTGAGACTTCCCATCTTTGACTTATAAGTACATGTATGCCTGCATTTAAGGGCATAAACATTTTTTCTTATTGAAAAATCTTCAGTGTGTAGTAATGAAAAACTTTAATTTATTTAACAAATATTTATTAAGCACACCATATGAGCAAGCCATTAAAATAACTCACCATTCACTTATTTATATATTGACCTAAGTCTGCACTAAGTCTCTTCATAGCATGGAGTTGACTTGCTATTCTTAGAACCTAGGTGGTGCTGCGAATATTAGACTGGACTTAGAGTCAGTAAGACATAGGTCCAAATCCTATTTCCAACACTTAATAGCTGTGACCTTGGACAAGTCACTTAATCTTTCTCGGCCCCAATTTTCCATAAAATGGGGATAATAATGGCATCTACCTCCCAGGGTTGTTGTGATGATCAAATGAGACAACATGGGAAAGAGATTTGCTAATCCTTTTGTTTTTTGGCAATTGGGGTTAAGTGACTTGCCCAGGGTCACACAGCCAGTAAGTGTCAAGTGTTTGGTCTGAGGTCAGATTTGAACTCAAGTCCTCCTGACTTCAGGGCCAGTGCTCTATCCACTGTGCCACCTAGCTGTCCTGAGATGATTTTTTTTTTGCAAGGCAATTGGGGTTAAGTGACTTGCCCAGAGTCACACAGGTAGTAAGTGTTATGTGTCTGAGGCCAGATTTGAACTCAGGTCCTCCTGAATCCAAGGCCAGTGCTCTACCCACTGTGCCACCTAGCTGCCCCGTGGGACTTGCTAATCTTAAAGAACCTTGTGAATGCTAGCTACTAGGACAGGGCAGCACATATATTGGCAGGTTCTATAAATCTGGAAAATCCTTGGTTAGGGATCTGGTGGTAGTTGTTTAAAGAGGCTGATTACCAGTAGTCTAGCAAGGATGACAATCTGGACCATGGCAACCCATAAAAATTATGTACTTAGACCTGAAGGATGGTTTTGCCATCCTGTGTGTGTCAGTGGTGGGAGTACCCACAGTGAGGAAACCATGGAACCTTGAAGTGTTAAAGCATAAGACCTGACAGTCTCCCTGGAAGTCTTGAGAGAGCTGCAATAAACTTGCAGAAAACTCTGCATTCTTGATTTGTTTCTCCACTTTTCAATTGGTTTTGGGAAAAAAAATCCTATTGAATTTTGTCCAATAACAGGTCAATACTACCAGTTGAGCTGAAAATAACTGATGGTTGGACTGACTTCAACAGTTTTTTTTTCCCTTCTCCAAAATGGTTTTCATTTAACATAGCAGTTCTCAGTGTGGTTTGGGGACCAATGGGGTCTCTGAGACCCTTTCTAGGGGTCTGTGAAGTCAAAACTATTTTCATAATACCACCAAGACATTTTAATATCTAATTTGTAGTAAACATTGATAGATTATATCCTACAAAAGCCATAATTTTAAGAGTATAAAGGCGTCCTATGACCAAAAGGTTTGAGAACCACTGGTTTAACAAGACATAGTCACTAAATAGCTCTTTTCAAAGCATTTTTTAAAAGTTTGTTTGGGGTGTGTAAATGTAGCTACCTGACATTTGTTGGGAAATGTGCTTCTAAGAAAGATGTGGGGAAGGTCTAAGGTCCCTAAAACTATTGGAACCCTTTTGATGTTTCTGTTCATGATGATTGATCACTTGCTCTTGGCAAAATCACAACTAGAGCTTTCTAACCCAGAGGAAAGTGAAAGTGGGATGGCAGTCTGGATGGCTCACCTGAGGTACTGCTTAAGGGAGAAATGCCTCTGGGATGAGGCTGTTGCTGCAGTGGTTACTATTGTAGGAGCAGAGCTGTGGGGAGGGGAGTCCCTCAGGATGTTGCTACTGACTCCCTCTAAATTTTCCACCTCAGGGTCAACCCCTATCCTCAACTTGAGTTATGGCTCTGTCTAACAGCATTGTAGAATGGGAGCCAAATAGTATTGGGGGGGCAGGGAAAGTCTTCTAAATTACGGAGGAGTTTATTTAATTATATTTGATGCTTTTCCATAGACCTAGGACCTTTTCTGTTCCAATTCCTTTTTGGAGCTCGCTCCCAAAGACACACACATATGTATGTGTATGTGTACATACACACACACACACACATATATTTATACACACACACACACACACACACACACACACACACATATATATATATATATATATATATACACATATACACACATACATGCACTTTGGGCTGAGGTCATGCCAGTGAATATATTAAGTAGCTATAAGAGGCAGATCCCTAATTTGTGATAATGTAATGCTTTCAGAGATAACCTACCTGGCCTGTAACGTCTTCAAGGAAGGATGTAAAGGAAGAAGGAAATAATTATGTTGTAAAATCTCAGCTCCTACTTTCTAAGGGACAGAAAAACCTTAGGAGATAAAAATTTATCTCTAATTCCAGGTATTGCTGTCCTTTTCCCTTTTATAATAGTAACATGAAGTGTTGGGGAGAATTTGTTATAAACAGTAACTCTGATACATAGATATTTGTCCTCCACAATTTTTGCCAATCCTTGTACCTTACTATAGTATAGTAGTAGCTAGTAGGTGCCCCCAGTATTCACATAGGGATATTGCATGTTAGAATTATAGAAGGGAACTGAGAAATCAAAGCCCCTAGTTTTACAGTTGAGGAAAGTAAGGCCCAGAAAAGATAAATGATTTGTCTGTCTCATCATGTCATTCTTCCTCTGAGTAATTTTCAATTCCCTATTACCAATTTCAGTTCTCTATTACCTACTGAGGAAAATTCCAACTCTCTTGTGTCTGACATTTGAGGCCCCCCCCCATATGTGAATCACCATTACTTTTCTACCCTTTTTCCATCTTACTCTTTGCTATTCTTCAGCCAGATTGGATTGTCATCTTTTGTACATTCCCTATACTTTGCTATCTCCATGTTGTTTTTCATATTGTCCTCTATGCCTGGAATACCTCTCCATTCCTCACCTATTGTGTTTTTTTTGTTTGTTTGTTTGTTTTTACAGGACCTGTGATTTGATTAGTATAAGGGACTCCTGATAAAGAAACTTTTTTTTTCTTTTTTTCTTTTCTTCTTTTTTTTGACCATTGCAGGTCACATAAGACTCTGCAACCTTATCCTCTTGAATTGTTGCCTAGGGACATAGAGAGGTTAAGTAACTTATCCAAGAAGGCAGAGCCATTATGGGTCAACTATGAGATTTTATTTCTAGGGCTACCCACTATGTAGATTGCATCTCATTCTTACCCATCCTCTATAGGCTGAAATGCTACTTTTTTTCTGGGGAGCTTTCCCTGATCTCTCCAATTAGTAATATCTTTTCTCCTATGAGACTTTATACAATACTTCATATTGCAATTCTTTCAGAATTTCTATAGAATACATTCTTTGGTATTACAGTTGTCTGTGTATATGTCATATCAGATTGTAAACTCCTTGAGACCAGGGATCCATGTTTTCCTCAGAGACTAACATGGTGCTTTGCACACAGTAGTGACTTAATAAGTTGTTCATTGAATTGTAATGGAATTGAATTTCCCAAGATTACACAGATAGTTCCTGGTACCTCCCAGGTTTGTTGTGAGGATCAAATGAGAAAATATTTGTAAAGTAGGCAGTACATAAATACTAGTTATTACTACTGTTTTTATTATTATTACTATTATTATAGCTGGGATTAAATCCTAGACTTCTTGGCCAAGTGCTATTTTCACTTGACTATAGTTTCTCTTTGAGGCACATGAGCGTAAGTGGCTCAGTGCAAAGAGTGCTGGGAGTCAGAAAGACCTGAGTTCAAATCTGTCTTCAGACACTTACTAGCTATGTGACCCTGGACAAGTCACTTAACCTTTCTTTGCTTTAATCCACTGGAGAAGGAAATGACAAACCACTCCAGTATGTTTGCCAAGAAAACCCCATGGACAGTATGGTCCACAGTGTCACGAAGAGTCAGACATGACCGAACAACAACAGCACTTTCTCTTTATTATATTTATTGGAATTCTGATTTAACCTTGTTATTTAATGGCCAACCTCAGACTTTGTGGTCTCTATGTAGCCACATATTTCTTAGTTTATTATAAAGGACTGTGTTTGAAAATAATAATACTTGTTTCCTTAAAAAAATATTTTACCGTTCTTCCTCTTCATTAAATCAGATTGGTCTTGACTGATATTATTCTAAATTGACCTCACGCTATGGGGTATCAGGGAAAATGAGTCACTCGAGGCAGAAGGTATCATTTGAAACAGTGCCATTCAAGCCAGATGGAGAGGTCACATCTCTTTCAGGGGTGGGGAACCTGTGGCCTCAAGGTCACATGTGACCCTCTAGGTCCTCAAGTGCAGCCCTTTGACTGAATCCAAGAAAGGGCCACACTTGAGGACCTAGAGGGCCATATATGGCCTTGAGGCCGCAGGTTTCCCACCCCAGAAGCTCCTACTGTAGCTGCACTTCCTTCTGTATCATCCCATAGCAGTACAATACCTCCTAGTGGCAGCCACAGCTTTGCTGTGCAGTCTGGGTAATGTCCTTTTTTGAAGTAGCTGTTTTAATCATTATACAGGGTGCCCCAAAGCCTGAGACTTTTGTCTGACATTTAAGGCTCTCTGCAATCTGTCTCTGAGAAGGAGTCTGAGACTTTGGGAACACTAAATTGATACCAATAACACCCTCCACTATGTTCCCTTAAAGTGCTCATCTGGTCTGTGCCAAAAGACTTCCCATGGTGCAGAATGTACAACCTACAGAGGGAGTTAATATTTCTCCTCCATAGCTCTAACCAATAGTTTTTCTTCATAGTGAGCTGAAATTGTTTTTTTTATAAATAAATACATATATGAATACATATACATGTGTGTGCATAAATATATACTTATAATTCCCACCAAATTTTTCTAGTGTTTCTCTCTGAGTATAAGCAAAATAACATGATGACCTTACTGTCAGGTCAAATGCCCCAATTTCCTCCTGTTAATTCAGAATAAATCAAAATGAGGTCAATTCAGAATAATATCAATCAAGATCAGTCTGATTTAATGAAAAGGAAGGATGGTAGAATATTTTTAAGGAATTAATTATTTTCAAATACAATTCTTTATGATAAACTAATCCAGCTAATAATCATGAGGTATGTTATTCAAGCTCTGGTACCACTCTGCTTATCATCCTCTTGATAGCCTTCAGCTTGTCAGTGTGGCACCCAGGCAACCAGCCAAGATGGGACAATCGTGAGAGTAGAACTGTCAAGTTCTCCCCCATGACTCCTTCACAAAGATAAAAAAAAAATATGCCAGACCAAGAACATATACCTGATCAAGGGAAAAAAAATCATATAGAGTCATTTTTCTAGCCTGTGTTGGCTAAGGGAGACAGATGGAAAGGTCTGTGGATGATGAAGGTGAAGTAGCTAGGAGTAACCATATGGAACTCTAACACAGGGATTGAATGAAGGTCTACCTGCCATAGTGCACCAAGGCAAGAAGATGGGTTGGATTTGGCACAGAAGGCCCTCAGACTATGCAGGGAACATATGTCACATGGTGGCCAGACAATTTGTTTACACTTGACTGACCAAAGTTCCTATTTGGCTTATCTCTAATCTTGATCCAATTGCTTTGGTTCTAGCTTTCCTTTTCCCTTTTCTTTCAACATGCTGTGTTACTTCTTGGACGCTCATAACAGAACAGATTTAGAGTCAATCAGCTAGCCTTTATTATGTACCTGCTATGTGCTTGACATCTGTGCAAACTGTTGGGGATACAAAGAAAGACAAAAGTCCTTGGTCTCACAGGAGCTCACAGAATTGAAGAGATAATTGGAGGTAATCTCAGAGGGAAGGAAATAAGGTTAAAGAGGACTAGGAAAGGCTTTTTGCAGAAGATGGGAATTTAGCTGAGACTGAAAGAAGATATGGAAGCTTGGAGGGAGAATGTTCCCAACATGAGAGACAGCCAGGGAAAATTCCTGAGTCTGGAGTTGAAGGGTTCTGTTTGATTAAAGGTAAGGAGGCCAATGGGCAGCTGGGTGGCATAGTGGATAGAGTGCTGGGCCTGAAGTCAGGAAGACTCATCTTCTTTATTCAAATCTAGCCTCAGACACTTACTAGTTGTGTGACCTTGGGCAAGTTACTTAACCCTGTTTGCCTCAGTTTCTTCATCTATAGAATGAGCCAGAGAAGAAAATAGAAAACCACTCCAGAATTTTTGTCTTTTCAAGAAAACCCCAAATGGAGTCACAAAGGGTTGAACATCACTAAAACAACTGAATAACAACAACAGCAAAAGAGGACGGTGCCACTTCATCAAAGAGTATGTGGACAGGAGTAAGGTATAATGAGTCTGGAAAGGTGGGAAGGAGCAAGGTTATAAAAGACCTTAAAAGTCAAACAAAGGATTTTATATTTGATAGGAAGCCACTGGATGTTTTTTATTGGGGGGTGTGTGTGTATGTGATATAGTCAGCTCTACATTTTAGGTAAATCAATTTAGAACTGAAAGAGACCTCAGAAAACATGAGTCCAACACTACCTAAAGAAACTGCTATGCGAGATCCTTTGGAGCTGATTTCGTGGCTTCTCCCCTCCTGACCCCCCCTCCCCCCAATTTCTTCTCCCTCCTACCACATGACCAGACATCTTGATAGAGTGATAAGACCTGATGAACTTGACTCCTTTTTGTTTCACTACTACCTCCAGATGACCTTCAAATATGGCTCCATGTAGATCCTACTGAGCCTAGCCTTTATTTCCCTAAATCAGCTACTGCTGGCCAATTTAACCTCTCCTCTCCTACAGCTCACCCACTGAACTCTGTCTGACAAGGAACTCCTAAGTGCAGAGGTGTCTAAGCTGTTTTCCAGAATGCATATGAGAGCTACCAGGAGAAGTGGGCACCCTGCAAAATCAACCTTTAGGGCAGCAACTGTGTCAGGGCAGCTCAGAGCTCAATCATTTATTTAACCAAGCTTTTTAAAAGTGTCTACTATGTGCCAGGTTCTCTACTAAGCAATGGAGATAGGAAGACAAAAATGAGATAATCCCTGACCTTAGGGACTTATATTCTACTGAAAAAAAACCCAACATATACATAGATAAGTAGATATCAATACTTTCCTGATGAGAGGAATGATATGGTAAGAACTTTGTTCTAGGAATATCAGTTTGGCAGCTAGGTGAGAGATGGAGAGGAGAGGGTAGAGATTGGAGGCCGGGAGATTGATTAGGAGGCTCTTATAATAGCCCAATTAAGAAGTGATAAGAGTTTGAACTCTTGTGTTTTGAGAGAAAAGAGAGAAAGGGATGGATGCCAAGAGGCAGAATCAACAAAACTTGGCTACTGATTGGATTTGGGAGATGTGGGAGTGGAGTAAAGGAAAGAGAATTCTGCCAGTTCACTCGTATTGTTCTCTGTTTTGATACCCAAGCTTGAACTGCGTGGTTCCTACATGTACCAGCAACTTGACATGGATGAGCAGATGCTTGGATGCTTTCTGGCACAGCCTTATTGTAACAATTACTCATTTATCAACTAATTATTAATTATCCTTATAAGGGCTCTGGCCAACATGCCCCCTTCCAGATGACCAGTAGGCTGGTTCCTTGTTGCCACAGAACAGGTTGCATAGCACAAAGGCCTGAAAATTTAATCACGTTCAATTAACAGGCAAGGACTGGTTTGCCAGCTAGGGGAAAAATGCTGCAAATACTTTGAATTAAGCCATGTGTGTTAGATCTTGCTGGAGCATGCCGAGAATTTGAAGGCTCTGAAGGCAGCTCTTAATTAATTTCTGGAGCCAAGTAGAGCAATCTTGTGAAAGCTATTGCTTTTCCTAATCTGATCCAGCCTTATTCAGAGGGAGGAGCTACCTTGGAAATTGGAGGCCAGTTGGGGTGGGGTGAATAGGGTGGAGTAAGGGAGGGCGTGGAGAGGATTGTAACAAAACCTGGCTATGATGACAAGGATTGACCAAGGTGGCGGGGATGCTGCCACACCAAACCAGGAAGGTTCCCTAGAAATATCTAACAGCTTCCTTTGCTATCTGGTCTGAAGTGTCCTAACAAATGTGTGTGTGTGTGTGTGTGTGTGTGTGTGTGTGTGTGAGAGAGAGAGAGAGAGAGAGAGAGAGAGAGAGAGAGAGAGAGAGAGAGACTGTCTCTAGAAGGCCAATGTTAAAATACAGACATGTTTGAGGACTTCCTGCCATTAGCAGTATAGCATTAATTTACTTTTTCAGGTTAACTAGTTGTTAACTTAAATCAGAATTTGCTACAGAGTGGCAGAATGCAACGACAGCAACTGATGCAGATGCCAACTTAGAGCCACTGAGTCCAGGATGAGAGAAAACTGCAATGAATGAATGCATACATGAATGAATGAATTAAAAAAAAATCTTTCAAGTGCTTACTACATGCAAAACACTGTGCAAAGTGCTAGGGATAAAAATAGAAAAGCAAGGCAATTCTTTCTCTCAAGGAACACATATTCTAATAGGGAGAGATGACATATGTAGAAGGTTTCAGCTACAAGTCATATGTTTTTGGGGTATAGCCATTGATGTGGGGGCAGCCATGTGGACAACTAGGTTAATGCCACCTGGGAAGGAGCCATGTTAGCTAGTTGGTGGTGTTACCAGACAATCTGGACTAATTTAAGAAGATAACAGAGAAGTACAGCATCTTATCTGAGGAAAAGGTATAAACATGGCCAATTGCTAGAATCCATTCAGAGTCAACTATAGCAGTTTGGCAGAGTAGAAAGAACACTTGATTTTGACTTGGAGAACCTGAGTTCAAATCCTATTACTATTATTTTTTTTTGTCTGGACAAGTTGCTTAAACTCTCTAGGCCTCAGTTTCCTCATTTGTAAAATGAAGAGGTTAGACTAGATATTCCTCCAGCTCTAAATATTATGATTAGATTATATTACTGCTAAAGGAATTGAGAACAGACATCAGGGAAAACTGGAGCAGAAAGGAGTTCTGGTCAAAATAACCAAGGAACTGGATAGGAATTTAAAGGATGGGTCAGTGTTGAGGTAAGTTATCCAGTTCTTCTTGTAAATGCCTGTGCCTAACCAAATACCTTAAAAGAACCAAAACTTGATGACCGGGAATCTTGGCATCTTGGAGGGGAGGGTTAGAGAGGAATTGGAGGGACATTATTCTAGCCTTCAAGGACCAAGTTTGGGGAGAGAAGACACAAGTATATACTTGTAAGGGTCAGCCTCTGGCAAATACTTCTGTGTGACCCTAGTCAAGTCTCTTAATCTCTCAGTGTCCTAGGCAACTCTCTGAGAGCATAATTTGTAGAACAGTTACTAATCTGCATTGGTAGAGTGAAGTTTCTTACCCTATTCTCCTATCCTAAGGAAATTATAGGTCCTAGTCTATGTCAGGTTGCATATTCTAAATTGCTAAGTGCTAGATGAGAGGAAGAAGATTGCCTTTTGTACTTTGTCAGGAAGGCTTCATAGAAGAGGATTTTGAGCTGGACCTTCTTCTGGCATGAATCCAATTTGATTTAATTCAACAAATATTTATTAAGCGTTTATTGTGAGCAAGACACTGTGCTTGATACTAAATATACAGTGATACAAAGGAAATACGCCCTGTCTTAAAAGAGCCCACATTCTAGAGGCCATAGCGTATATTCTCAATAACAGCTGGACATCTCATTGGCATGTTTTCAAAAGCTGCACTGTCACTATTCTTTCTAGTTTTTCTGGAGGAAATAGGCAGTGGTACAAAGTTTCTTCAGCTTTTCTGAAAAACAGTCTGAGAAGCATTATACTTATTTAATAAATCTTTAGGGGCAGCTGGATGGCTCAGTGGATAGAGCACTGGTCCTGAAGTCAGGAGAACCTGAGTTTAAATCCAGCCTCAGACACTTCCTAGCTGTGTGACCCTGGGCAAGTCACTTAATCCCAATTGCCTCCAAAAGTAAACAAACAAACAAATCTTTACAGAGCACCTATTTGGTTCCAGTACTATAGAGGACTATGCTGCTCCTAATCTAATTGGGAGCATATGAAGCACTATGAAAACACATATGAAACAAGTAGATAGTAATGCTGAATGCATTCCAGTACCACTCATTTCTAATTTGAGATGTTTTCTAAAAGCTAATTTCAGATTATAAGGATTCAGGAACAATGAGGGAGACAATAATCCAAGACACAACTGGCTTGCTATGAAATTTGGATGGGATTTTTGAATATAACAAACTCACAATTATCTGCCTTCATTAGGGATGCCATTGTCTATTCCGATCTCTGAGCCCCTACACCCACTGAAGCCTGGCAGGCTATGTGAATTTGCAGTTAGAATGGTATTTGAATTCTGGTCCTGTCACTTGCTACTTTTGTGACCTTGGGCAAGTCACTACTTTTGTGACCTTCCCTTCTCTGGACTTTAGTTTCCTCATCTATAGAATGAAGGTATTGAATTAGATCCAATAATCTGTAATCTGTAGAATTTGAAAATCCAGTTATGTTGTGAACCTATTTATTTTATACCACCATGATATGACTTATGTGCTTCTTACAGGTTTGGGGATCGATATGCCTTGAAGACCCAGGTATTGCAATGCTCCAGCTACTCCAAAGAAGAGGAAGAATTAAGCTCTGCAATAAGAATATGAATATTCAGTCATAGAAGCACTCAGAAACAGACCTAATTTTTATTTTTTACTTCAGAAAGCTCCAAAAGTGGGATTGAAACTGGTAGTTTTCAATATAGCATTTGCTATTCTGGTCCCATAGTTCACCTGCCCCAGGAAAATAACAATACTCATAATGCCCATGAACTTACTTAGATTTAAATTTTCTATGTATTCTCTGAATTTTCAGGTCCTGGCTTCAAATACATCTTGTTACCATCACCCCTTGCCACCCCTAGACCCAACATGATGGAAGACTACCAACAATTCACTTTTGCCAGAGATCTTGACTCTCTCCTCTACCTCATCTTTAATGAGAATTGCTATGACAAAGTAAAATTGACTGGACTTTGTTCCACTTTTTCTCCCTGCTTTGTGACTACTTTCATTAAGAATCCTGTATAATTCTCAAATGGGATTATCAGTCTTTAAAAACTGATGAGTTGCCAAGCTTCTTGCTTTTGTTTTTTCCAAATAAAGACCTAAAAGTGCTGAGATGACTCATTCATGGCCTTAAAAAGAAACCAAATCCAACCTACAAGGGACAGCTATCTGGGATTCACCCAGATGCAGGATGAGATAAACCTGCTGCTTGCTATCTCAAAGGCAAGGTACTAGGGCATAAAGTTGGTTTTCACATACTTTCCTCACTGGGGATATCAGCTCAACCTCTTTTTTTCCTCTTTATCATCTCATCACATGCTACTAAGCCAGGGGTATAACTTTGATGCAGCATCTGGATTCTGTAGATGAAACCAAAGGTTTTGAACTGAGTCGCTCAATTTGGAGTGATAGGGACTATTTTGTTTGCAACATGGTGTATCTATTATCCAGCACCTTGCTCACAATAAACACTTAACAACACTTTGACAGAAGACAAATTCTTCTTCTTTTATCCTTTCCAAAGGGAGTTGAGTAGTGCAAATATTATTATTCCTTCATTATGGACAAGGAAGTTGTGGCCCAGAAGGGTTTTAATCCTAGTAAATACTTCTCTCTGGGTTTTAATTTACTCATCTCTAAAAAGGAGAGCATTAGACTAGATAATCTCTAAAGTCCTAATCCCACTCTGCTAACACTATCTGTGTGGCCTTATGCATGTTGCTTCACTTTCCTGAAATTCAGTTTTTTTATTGATAAAATGAGGACAATAATATCTGTAGTACATGCTTTACAATGTTCTTATGAAAATCCAATTGCTTTGTAAACCACAAAAAAGCTATATCTGTATTAGCTGTTATATTTAAGTTTATAGAATTGAGGCTTAGAGCTTGAAGGAAACTTAAAACATATCTAGTCCGACCCTCTAATCTTAGGGATGAGGAAAATGAGGTTCAGGGAAGTTGAGACTTGCCTACAGTCACACAAATAGTAACTATCAGAGACTGGATTTGAACCAGGTTCTCTGATTTCAGAGCAAAGAGTTAATTCCATTATTATTATGTTTCCTCCAACAACTACACTTTATTATTATAATTATCATTTTTATTAGTGTTATCATTATTATTATTCCTAGGACTCACATTCCACTCATTCTGGACTTCTTGTGAGTTATTGAGTTTTATAAAAGGAGCTAATATATAGTTCAAGGCCCCTATGCTGCTAATAAACAAGGGAGGAACTACAAATAAAAGAGAAAAAGTATTTAATTGAGAAAGGATAGCAAAGCAAGTAATAGGAAAAAAGTCAAGCAATAAAATAATTCTTAGTCCCCTACACCCATATGCATATGATCTCCCATAGGCTCACACGCTGGTGGGGAAGGGTTTAGGGCTTCCTCCCTGAGCAAATCCCCAGAGAAATCACTCTATGAGGTGCAGGAGGGCTGAAGTTTCACTGCTGCTGCCTGATGTAGTGGCTGATAAGGATTGTATTCTATTCCAAATATTCTTGTCCCTCCTCAAGTCTCCCGCAGCACCCAGAATCATTCACCCTCAAATACACAAAAGAGAATATGTATTCATTTAGCATAAGGGTGGAGAAATGGTTGCTGATTACAAGTCCCTTTGATGAAAAGATGCTTCATTTTCATTGGTATCTTGGGGAGCTGCCTAAGAAGTTGGTTGTTCGGTTGGAAATGCGATGGAGAGTGGTTAGAAACTAGGTGTGAGGGAAAGGTATGGGAGGGCTCTCAATGAGTGTTAATTGAGAACTGAGCTCAAGGGCAGTGATAACCACAACTGTGAGAGACAGACTGGCCTTTAGGTATAGTTTGTTATAGTTCAAGAGCTCTCATATCGTGGGTCCTAGATAGGGCTTCATACTCACACAAGATACCTTCCTCATCTACATATCTGTGCCTCTAATTTCTTCGAAAGAAGACAAATTCTTTTAATCCATAGTGAGAGATAAGGCTTCAAATGTAAATATCCACAGAAGGGGTAACATTCAGACCTGAATTCATACCAAGGTGTAAATATCTGATTTCCAGTACTTTCTTAGGAATAGGCTTTAACAATGATGTTGAAAAGGGATATTGATTATGCAAGTTGTACCAAACATCAATCCTGCTCTCACACAGTCATCATCATCATCATCTCTATCATTTTAAGTAGGGCTAACCTTCCATAAAATTGTCAAGTGGCTCAGAGTGCATACTACACAATAATACCTTCTGGGGCTATCCGGCTTCTGCTTGAAGAGGAAACTCACTGCCTTACAAAGTGACCAGTTCTATTTTGGGGCAGCTGTAATTGTTAGAAGGTTTTTCTTCATGTTGACCTGAGAGTTGCTACTTTGCAACTTCTACCCCATGCTCTGCATTCTGCCTTCTGGGACATTTACTAGAAAGCCTATTTTGTTCAGGATGAGTGATAGCTTAGTATAGTTCAAGTTGATTTTACTCAAACATTACAAGTGCCAACTTTGACATATACTCTCTGTAGAATGCTGGGCAAGTTAATACCTCAGTTGATTCTCTAAGACTAAAAGTTACTGATTTGCATTGGTGGCAAGGCTTTCCACAATGGAAGTTTCCTACACTGATAAAATCACAGGTTTAGACCAAAAAAAAGCACAAAATGCAAGACATCCTTTGTGCTTGACCCTAGGACATGCAAAGACAACTAAAATCTGGCTTCTGCCTTCAAAGAATTTACACTTTAGTATTAGGAACAAGACAGGAATGGAAAATGACTATTACAAAGTAGACTTTGAAAAATGACTACAAAGGGATATGAAGAGGAAGAAATCACTTTCAGCCAGGGGAAAGGTTTGTTTAATTTGTCAATTTGGTTATGTCAGCATGGCCCCTGATAAGAACCTAAGCTCTTTCAACTGAAATTCGAGAGGTTAAAATTACCTTCACAACAGATGAAGAAATCAAAGCTATCTGTAGGCATATGAAGAAGAGCTCTAAGTCACTTTTGATTAGAGAAAAGCAAATTAAAACAACTCTGAGGTACCATCTTACATCTATCAAATTGGCTAATGTGACAAAAAAGGAAAATGGTAAACGTTGGAGAAGATGTGGAAAGATTGGGACACTAATGCACTGTTGGTAGAGTTGAGAACTGATCCAACCATTCTGGGAGAGCAATTTAGAACTATGCCCAACTGTGCATCCCTTTGATCCAGCAACACCACTGCTAGGCCTGTATCCCAAAGAGATCATATAAAAGGGAGAAGGACCTATGTGTCCAAAAATACTGATAGCAGCTCTTTTTGTAGTGGCAAAATGTTGGAAATTGAGGGGATGCTCATCAGTTGGGGAATGGTTGAACAAGTTGTGGTACATAAATGTCATGGAATACTATTGTGCTGTAAGAAATGATGAGAAGGCAGACTTTAGAAAAACCTGGAAAAACTTGTATGAACTGATGTAAAGTGAAATGAGAAGAACCAGGAAAACATCATAAACAACATCAGCAACATTGTGTGATGATCAACCATGAATAACCCAGTTCTTCTCAGCAACACAATGATCCAAGACAAGTACAAAGGACTCATGAAGGAAAATGTTATCCACATCCAGATAAAGAACTGATGGACTCTGAATGTAGACTGAAGCATACTTTTTTTCATTTTATCTTTTTTCATGTTTTTTTCTTTTGATCTGTTTCTTCTTTCACAACTGCAACTAATATGGAAATATGTTTTACATGATAGCACATGTATAACCGATATCAAATTACCTACCATTTTAGGAAGAAGGGAAGGGAGGAAGAAAAATTTGGAACCAAAAATCTTGTAAAAATTAATGTAAAAATTATCTTGACATGTAATTGGAAAAAATGAAATACTATTTAAAAAAAGATTGAATACAGTTAGGAAACAATAAACTGTCAATCATGCTTGGAAAAAAATACCTTCTAAAAGTCTTATTGCTAGTCAGGAACTCTGAGAAGGCAGAAAAGGAGCCCAAGGCCAAGAGTAGAGAAGTATGCCTGGGCTTCTGTGTGTGTGCCTTTGTGTTATTTATTTTTATCTCTATCTCTATCTCTATCTCTATCTCTATCTCTATCTCTATCTCTATCTCTATCTCTATCTCTATCTCTATCTCTATCTCTATCTCTATCTCTATCTCTATCTCTATCTCTATCTCTATCTCTATCTATATCTCTATCTCTACCTCTATCTCTACCTCTACCTCTATCTCTATCTCTATCTCTATCTCTATCTCTATCTCTATCTCTATCTCTATCTCTATCTCTATCTCTATCTCTATCTCTATCTATCTATATCTATATCTACTTTCTCCAGAAATTTGGTGTATATATATATATATATATATATATATGTATATATATATGTATACATATAATATATATATATATGTATATATATATATGTATATATATATATATATACTTTCTCCAGAAATTTGGTGTACATGAGAGATTCCCTGCCCCCAAAATTGGGGGGGGGGTTTTGTAAGTTCTCAGGAAATATTGCCTTTTCAAAAATTTTGCCTTCTCAGGAAATATTGGTGAGGTGTACTATATGGCAATTCAAGTAATAGTACTGGAAAACACAACTCCTAGAACCCTGAGGGGGAAATAAGTTGTCACTCATACATAGGGTTACCAGGTATGAGACAGAATCTCAGAGCTAGAGTCATTCTAAAGAAACAAGAAAATCAGTACAGAAGAAGAGAAAAGGGATTTAATTTTCTGAAAACTGACAAAGTTCCACCAAACAAATCAGGTCAAATGCAAGCACAGAAAAAGCCAGATTTTTTAATCAACAAGGATACTGAATAAGGAAGCTTTGCGGGACAATTGGCATCCAAATAGTATTTTTGCTGTAGTATCATTATTTTGAAAGGACCAGGTGGCACTTAACTTGAATTCCAATCCTTATAGAAGCCCATTTAGGGCCAGGCTATGAAACAAGCTACCGACTTTCATAAAGGTTATTGGTTTTCATAATAATAGTAGCATGATGTCTTGGTCAGGAAGCCAGCCTCAGAGTCAGGAAGACTTGTGTTTAAGTCTTGTGACACATACTGACTTAGTGACTCTGGGCAAATTTCCAAAGCTATAAGCTACAGAACATGTGCCAATCTAGATGGGCAAGGGAGTCTCCTTATATTGAGTTCTCAGTGAAATAACAGGTCTGGTTCTACCATTCCCCTCCCCCACTCCCTGATAGTTCACATGTGCATAGCACTTCATATACACCAATGGATCTCAAATTTTATGGTCTCAGGAACCCTTTACACTCTTAAAAGTTATTAAGAACTCCCAAGAGCTTTGATTTATATGGGTTGAATCCAGATATATTTATTATGTTAAAAATTAGAGTAGATAATTTAAATTTTATGAATTCATTAAAATAAAAATAATAAACCAATTACATGTCAGCATAAATAATATATTTTTGTTTCTAAAACACCCTAAATTTTCCAAACAAAAACAATTTAAAAGGCAGCATCATTTTATATATTCTCATACCTGCTTCTGCATTCAATCTGTTAGGATCTTTTGCTTTGAGTGAAGTAAATGAAGAAAAGCTAACCTCACACAGCTATATAGTTGGAAAAAGGAGGAACATTTTTAATAATTGAATTACATCTCAAGGGGTCTGCAGCTCACACTGTGGGAACCTCTATCTTATTAGTTCCTCACAATAATGTCTGGTGGTAGGGAGTGAAGGTATTTTAATCCCAATTTGGCAAATGAGAAAAATGTTCAAAAAGAGAAAATTAAATTTTAAATTTTAATTCAACTAGTTCACCAAACATTAATTAGTACTAACTATGTGTGAGATGCTATGCTAGTTGGTGGGGGATACAAAGTTTAGATAAAACATGGTAGCTGGGCTCATGGAGTATGCTGTCTAATAGGGAGATAAAATACTATTAAAGATTATAATTAATAATAATATAGAATAAGTGTTCTTTGGTGCCAATTAAAATGATATGTGATGTTTCAGATATAAGAGGCCATGCTAAATGTCCAGGTTATTTTCCAGTAGGATCCAACTCTGATAAGCCAGAATTCTCGATTACTTTCTTGATTCACAGCAGAAATACTAAATGACTTTGCAATGCAATTCTCTGCTCTGTCTCTCACTTTCCCCTCTAAGAATTGTATATAATAATGCTTGCTGTATATTTTATACAAGAGTTCTAGGAATAAAACAAAACTAGTAACAGGATTTCAGTTCCTAAAAGAAATGCACTATCTAAAGAAAAAAAAATTTAGACAATGAGTAACTTGCACATTTATAATGTGCCTGCTGTGTGGAGAACATTCTACTAGTCACTGGGGAAGTTATAAAGGATACAGAGCTTCTAACCTTATCATTCTTAAACTGCTCTCTCCAAAGTTACTAATGATCTATTAGTTGCCAGATCCAATGGCCTTCTTTCAATCCTCATCTTCCTTGACTTCTCTGAAGCTTTTGACACTGTTGATCCCTCTTTCCTCTTTGATACTCACTTCCCTCTATGTTTCTCTTCTTACCTGACTGTTCCTTCTCTATCTACTTTGCTGAATCATACCACCCTCTATCCATAGGTGTCCCACAGGATTCAGTCCTGGGTCTCTTTTCTTCTCCCTCTATACTACTTCACTTGGTGATCTCACTAGCTTCCATGGATTTAATTATCATCTCTATGCTGACAATTCTCAAATCTAATCTATCCTGCTGGCCATTTCTCTATTGACTTCGGATGTCCCATCTTCAACTGTCTTTAAAATATTTCGAATTGGATGTCCAGTAGGCATCTTAAACTTGATATGTCTAAAATAAAACTCATTATCTTTTCCCCTAGACCTTTCTTCCTTCCTCCTTCTTCCCTCCAAATTACTATAGAGGATAATACCATCATCCCAGTCTCCCAGACTGGCAACCTAAGAGTCATTTTGGACTCTTCACTATCTCTCACCATATTTCCCACCCCCTCCCCATTTTCAAGCTGTTGCCAAGGCTGCCAATTTTACCTTTGCAACATTTCTCATACACTCTCCCCTTTTCTCCTCCAACATGGCCACCACTCTGGGTGCAGGTCCTCCTCACCTCACCCTTGGATTATTTTACTAGCCTTCTTATAGGTCAGCCTGCCTGAAGTCTCTCACTCAAATTCATCCTCGATCCAACCACTAAAATGCAGGTCCAATTATGTTATTCTCCTACTTATTAAACTCCAGTGGCTCCCTATTGTCTCCAGGATTAAATGCAACATGTTCTGGCATTCAAGGCCCTTTATAACCTAGCACTCTCCTACCTTTCAAGTCTTCTTATATCTTACTTTCTCACATGTACCCTTTGATCCAGTGACACAGACGTCCTGGCTGTTCCACAAATAAGAAACTCCATCTCTCAGCTCTGGTACACTTTCTCTGGCTGTCTCTTATGCCTGTAATGTTCTTTCTCCTCTGCTCTATGTACTGACCTCCCTGGCTTCCTCAGAGTCCCAACTAAAGTCCCATCTTTTACTGGAAGTCTTCCTCAGCCCCTTTTAATCCTGGTGCCTTCATTCTGTTAGTTATTTCCTGCATATAGCATACTTCACATTGATTTGTCTTCATGTTGTCTCTTCTGTTAGATTATAAGCTCCTTGAGGGTAGGGACTATCTTTTGCCCTTTTTAAAAAAAATTCCCAGTGCCTAGCACGGTGCCTGACATGGTAGGTGCTTAATAAATATTTATCTATTGACTGGGTGACTCAGCTGTCCTCACTACAAAACAATACTTGATAATTATCTAAAAGATGTGTAGACCAAGTCCTATGAAAGGAAAGTCTGAAGTTCAGAAGAATTATTCCTGACTGGGGAGATCAGAGAAGACATGCTGGAGGTGGTGACACTTTCCTTGACCTTTAAGCAGTAGTAGGTTTTCAAAAAGACATGGTGGAGGTGGCAGGAGAAAGAGGAAGGCAGAAAAAGCATTTCAGGAAAAAGAAATGGTTTTTTAAAAAAGCCTGGAGACTAGAGAAAGTATAGCCTGGGTAGGCCTCCCAGCTTTGATCTTAATTATCCATATTCAATTCATTTTGTGGATTATTTATTTGTAGCATGTGTTTTGTACAGGGAGGATTTGCCTTTGGCATTGAGAACCTATAGACTACTTTTCTATGTTAGTCTCTATGTGTTCAGAAAATGTATACCAGATAAAAGAATTGGCTTAAGCAAAATAAAATTAGAAAATGAATATGCTACCACAAATATAACGTATCAGAAAGCCAAAGAAAATGATTTTTTCATCAGACACTATTTAGGACTTTCTGTCAGACATTTGTTAGGTATTTAAGAGTTAATTTCATTAAACAGATAGGCTTTGAAAATATTTCTGTGGAAATGCGTAATTCTTAATAAGAATTATGGGAATTCCAAGGCCTTTGAGATATCAAATGCAAATTTAAGGAGAATGCAATATATTATATTCTGGGAAATCCCCAAATATCTAGAGCTGACTCCTTAATGAGGTCACAATGGGATAGTGAGAGCTAGCCAAGAATATTACCCTTTCATTTCCCTCAGTCTACATATTATCATTTGTTATTTATTTTTTCAATTATCAAGCATTCTTTTTTCCCTCCCACCTTCCCCTCAGCTGAAAAAAAGAAAAAACATATTTTTAACAGATAAAATAGTCAAGCAAACAAATTCTTATATTTTCTTGTCCAAAAATGTGTCTCACTCTGCATTTTAGTCCATTACCCCTATGTCATCAGTTAACATGCTCTATTATTGGTCCTTTGCAATCATAGTTGACATAATCAGAGTTAAGTCTTTCACAGTTATTCTTTTTTTTTTTTAATATTGATGTTAAAGTGTAAATTCTTCTCCTGGTTTTCTATTTTTACTCTGTATCATTTCATACAAGTTTTCTCAGGTTTCTCTAAAATTTCATCTTCATTTCTTATAGTACAATGGTATTCTATTAAATTTATAAACTATAATTTATTTATCTGACAAGGACCATAGTTTCTAGTTTTTTTGCCAATACAAAAGTATTTGTTCTAAATTTTCTTGTACTTGTGGGGCCTTTTCCTCTTTCTTCGAGCCCTCCCATTATGCCTACTGTCTCACATATCTTCAATATCTCCCTATCTAATAGCTGCTTCCTTACTCCTAACAACACACTCATATCTCAAAAAAAAGAACCCCTCCTCTTCAAAAAGCCCTCACTCAATCCATCCATCTTTGCTCACTATCATCCTATATCTCTTCTCCCTTTTATGTCTAAACTCTTGAGTCAATGCATCCACATATTTTCCTTTCATTCTCTTCATAACTTTAGTCTAGCTTCTGACTTTATCATTCAAAAGAAACTACTGTTTCCAAAGCTACCAGTTATCTCTTGATGATCAAATCTGATGACTTCTTTCAATCTTTATCTTTCTTGATCTCTCTGCAGCCTTTGACACTGTCAAATATCCTCCTTTTCTTGATATTTTCTTCTCTCTAGGTTTTCATTAAACTACTCTCTCACTTCTCTTTCTACCTATCTGAGCAACTCTTCTTAGAAGTATTTGTTGGACAGTGTGCCCCGTATTTTAGACAAGGCATTATAACTACTGTTCTTGCCATGCATTTTGAGTAAATATCTTTTTGAAGAATTAATTGAGTCTATTGGCTGATTGTTAATGGAAAGCACACTGGTCGGGGCTTGTGGGTTACTGTATTAAGAATAGGTACCCAAAGGGTTAGGCCTAGAACCCAACATTGCAGTTGTCATTCTGAAGATCTAACCTTCCAGTTGGAATTTGAATTGAGGGAGTGAACCCAGAGGGGGTGCTACATCAAGTGATTTGGAACATTAATCCATTTGGTTATTGTTAGCTTGTAATTTTCTTTTGAGAACACTTTATTCGTATCTCTTTACAACTTATCTGCTGAACTCCTTTGAATTTTTATTAATTTTCTTTTTTTTGAATTTTTATTAATTTTCAAGCCCTTAAAATGATTAAATAATTATTATTTCTCTTCTGCTCATCAAGGAAAAAAACATAGATATCATAAAATAAATTGTGGGGGGTAAAGGTAAACCCCTAGATGGCAAGTATGGTAGGAGCAATATCTACTATGTAGTTGAGACCAGTTTTTCTTTACCCAACTTAAAAGAAACATCACTCATTTTTATCCCACATGGTCTAGGGCACTTGTCTCTCCCTGTTTTTACCCAGTGATTATAGTTTATGTACTTAAAATGTGTTGAAGCCATCCTTGAGACTTTATTGGCCTAAGACCAAGGCTTAAGACATTGATGTAGATAGCTGGGGCAGCTAGGTGGTGAAGTGGACAGAGTGCTGGACCTGGAGTCAGAAAGACTCATCTTCCTGAGATCAAATCCAGCCTCAGATACTAGCTGTGTGACCATGGGCAAGTCACTTAACCCTGAATTGTCTCAGTTTCTTTATCTGTAAAATGAGATAGAGGAGAAAACAGCAAACCACTCCAGCATCTTTGCCAAGAAAATCCCAAATGGGGTCACAAAGAGTCAGACACAACTGAAAATCACTGAGCAAGTAGATAGCTGGAGGCTTACATTCAAAAATTAGTATACAAGGAGGCAAGAATTGTTTTCTCTTAGGTATAACCATCGCTCTAGCACAGTCAATACAGAGACAGAAAAGCTGCACTCAACTGAATCAATACTGTATCCTTGCTGAGCATCCTTTCTATTCTCTGGCTAAGTAGGCCTCCTTTTGTTAAATATTACTATATATTACTATAATGATATAGTCTATAACTATATCATTTCATTCCATTTTGGAACTTGAAGCACCAGACTTGCTTGTGCTAGAACTAGATGTTAATAGGTAGGACTGTTTGGTTTTATTATTTGCCTGTTCTGTTTTTGTTTTTACCCTTAGATCTCCAGGCCTAGTATCTTGCCTTGACATTGCACATTGAAGGCCCTTAATAAATGAATAGACCATTTCTCTACGTGGCTTATATTTTCATTACAAGAGAAAGGGAAAGGCAAGAAGGAAGGTAATAGAGAAGTACTTACTTAGAACTTTCTTTTTCAAAAAGGCAGCAGCCACAACAAAATTAAGTAATCAATCAATTAATCAGCATTTATTAAGAGCCTACTATAGGCAGACACTATGTCAGGTACTAAAGACGGGAAGACATAGATGCATGTGAATGTATATGTCTATATATGAGTATGATTATAGACATGTAAGTATATGTATATGTAAGTGTGTGTATATGTATGTGTATGTATACATAACTGTATGTCTGTGTATATACATATGTTTGTATATGTATGTGTATATATGTAGATAGTATATGCATATGCACATATGTATATTGTGTGTGCATATGTGTATATATATGATATATATGCATATATACACTTAACTGTAGCCCTTCTGGAGGAGGGAGGAGGAAGGGAGAGAAAAAGAACAAAGTAAAAGTGCACAGCAGAAGACAGAAGAAAACTTACAAGGATCAAAGAAAAGATGGATAGCTCTGAACACAATGTGTAGTATTTATTATAAAGGCTTTCTTGAAATGGAAATTTGTTGTTGCATATTTTGAATCCTCTCTTACATTCTGCTGTGCACATGTCAATGCTTATTTTTTCCTTTTTTATTTTGTATATAAGTTTTAATATTTAAGTTTCTTTTTCTTTTCTTATTGTGTATTTAAGTTCCAATATTTAAGTTTAAAATTAAAAAAAAGGAAAAAGAAAGATAGGAAGACAAAAAAATGAAAACATCCTTCCCCTCAAAGAGTTTTCAACATATCTGGGAAAACAATCTATATATCTAGTATAGGGGAACTTCTGGACAGTGCATGTCAGCAAGTTCTGTGCAATTTATAGTTGCCTAGAACACTGGGAGGTTAAGTGACTTACCTGGAGCCACAGAGCCTGTATGTGTTAGAGATCTGGACTTGAATCCAGATCTTACTGGTTTGATGGTCTACTCTCTACCTGCTAAACCATGCTACCTCTCACTGGTGAGTACATCTCTAAAAAGAGGCAAATATATACACAAGCAAAATAAATGGCAGGCCATTTGGGTGAAGGAGTTGGTGACTGAGTCAAGTTTTGAAGAAGGTGGAAAAGCATTCTAGGCATGGGACACAGCCTATGTTAAGGTAAGAAGAGAAAAGATTGTCCTGCACGTAACAACAAATAAGCTAGTTTGATTGGAACGCAGAATGTTTGAAGTTGAGTGATAGCTACTAAGTCTACAAGGAAGGCACTTTACATTATCTGTTTAGTTCCCATTATCTTTTTCCTCCCTTTTCTTCCCTTCCCCTCCTCCTTTTGTGAATGGCTTGCATGTGTTTTTATGATTATTTTAAATCACATTTAAAAATAAGTGCTTGCTAGTGTTTTAGTTCTTTGGTTAACAATTAGCAAAGCTTGTCTCAAGTTGTAAAAAAGTTTGATGCAGTTGGCCTCCTCTCCTTCTTTCTGGCTAAACTGCAAACTCTTACAGCCTTGAAACTCCATTTGGATTACTTACTGACATTTGGACACGTAAATATAGGGCTGCAAGAGGACTGCCCTTGTTTATGGGCCTTTTAAAGATCAAAGAGTCATTTCCAGCCCTTGGGCTTGTCCCTTAAAGCATAATGTACTTTGCCATTTAACTGGCCGTGCCTTCAGAATGCCCTATTTGGCTTTTGGTTCTCCATGAACCTTTCAGCACTGAGATGCATAGTGTGTAAAGGAATGATGTTAGGGGGATATGCTTTATTTTCAATATTTCCACCAGAGCTGTTGTCTCCTTAACTATAGAAGTATATAGGCTTAACAAGATGCAAGCCCACCTCCCAGATCCCTGACATCCAAGCTCTTTAAGGGTAGGGATTACTTCCTCTTTCTATCTCTAGTATTTAGTTCAGTTCCCTGAACCTCATTTGTTGACTTAATATGCAGATACTTTTTTTTTGTCAGTACAATTACTAGTTAGCACATTGCAGTAGAAAGTGAATTGGATGGGCAATGCAGAGCCAAGAGTCTAGACCTAGCTTTGCTGTGTGACTAGGAACAAGTTATTGAACCTCTTCAGGCCTCCGTTTCATTGTTTTGGGGATTGGAGAGAATTGGAGTAGATGATATCTAACATTCCTTCTAGCTCCAACATTTTATGAAACTGGTTGCTCTCTTTCACAAAGTAGAGCTTTCCAATTATGAACAAAAGTGAAACAAATTTCTCTCTTCAGGATTCTCTCTGAATAATGGTTCCAAGCACAAGATCTCTTTAGTAGAGGCTAATAACGAGTACAAATAATCTATAGCTCTCCCTCTGTGGTCACTCCCTGACATGAACACTTGTACTCACAGGTTGAGGTCTCCAGAAGACTGATAATTACTCTTTATTCAGGATTCTAGGGTAATCCTGAGGAGTTGAGTTTTTCTTATTGTTACGCATGAATCTTCACTGGTGTGCTCTTCATGAACAGATAGCAAACAAGGGTTAGTTTAAGTTTTAAGACAAGATATTTACTGAGAAATCATAGCAAAAACAGTTGGCAAAATAAAAACAAAAGCAAAATAAAAAAAATACCCCCACCCACCACCCAACCTGCAGTATACTTTGACACAATTATACATAGAATTTATGGAGAGAGTAGTGAGTCACACATGTGGCAAAGGGGCACCTTCCAATTTTTGGCCCTAGAAGTCCTTTTCTCCCTTCATGGAGTCATCCTGGAGTTTCCCTTAGTGGTAGCTCTCTGCTGAATACATGCCTTTCTAGAGTCCAAAAAGGTTCATGACCTCCAGAAGTAGACTTTCTTCAGGTGACTGTTTCCCCGTCTCTTTGTCTTTGGTGGGTCTCTCTGCTCCTGCTGCATCTGCTTCCATTAATTTTAGCTATTCCACTCTAGTGACCCCTGCTGCTGCTGCCATTCAGCCCTGACTACCAATGGGGCCGCTAGATCTTCCAAACTCCCCAGATATTACTAAGAACAAACATAACAAACAGAGATATCATTGTGCTTATTGCCAGCCTGTACAGGTGGTAGACAGGACTGCTATCCTTCCCCTCACTTTTTTCTTGGCTACAGCTCAAAGTAGTCCTGTCTTCTTGAAGGTACAAAAGAAAGAAAGAAAGAGCAAGGATGGGGTAAGTTGCCCCTTTTTAATGCCTGCTTAGTTCTGGCTCAGCCATCCCTGAGTCAAAAGTTTTCTGGCCAATTAAAAATCTTCATTATCACACAATAGTAGCCTTTCAGTCGTGAGTGGTCAAAGAGAGTCTTATTCCACATTTCTATAACCAGGCAAGGAATACCCAGGAACACTCCCACCCCTACCCCTACCCAGACCAGTCGAAGGTGCTGCAGATAATATATTATTTTTATAATTCTTTAAAGTTTATGGTTATTTATGTATCAATCCCATGAGATATTCACCATACCCCAGGTAATGTATAATTGAGTAAAATGAGTCTCAGAATAATGATAGCTTTTCCCAGATTGATAATAAGTGGTAATGTTAAGATTCAAAGCTTGGTTTTCAGATTCCAATTTTTTTTAAACCACTCCAAGCTTTTTGTCATGAAACCATATTATCTCCCAAAGAACACAATTGATTTTTCTGTGTGGATTCTCAAATCAGTCTACGCTTTATGACTACAATTCATACACTTTGGTAATCATATTACTTGAATACTACAGTGAATCAAGGGGAATTGAGCCTAGATGGTAGAGTATAGGCCAAAACCCACTTGAACTCTCCCAATATTCCCTTCCAATCAACTTTAAAGTAACTCTTCAAGTAAAGTTTGGAGTGGCAGAGCCAATAATAGGTCAGAGGGAGACATTTTCCCAGCCTAAGACAACTAAGGAGGTCCACAGGAAACGTCTTGGGGTGGGCACAGACACAGAGCTAGGCAGGAACACCAGTGATGGGCCTTGGAGGTGGCCTTGACAGTAGCAGGCAGCAGCTTCAGGAGCTGGTAAGAGGGTCAGACAATTGGTCAGAAAGGGGGTCAGAAAGAGATTACAGGGGACCCTTTACTAGTACTAGGAGCAGTTGCTGCTGACCAGCAACTCCGTTGCCCATACGCAGTTCTGGGTTGCCGTTCCAAGAGAGCAGCACTTGTGATTTGGTAACAAGGAAGTAGGGGCTCTGGTCATAGTTCCAAGGCTAGTGTTTGGGGTTGCTGGGGGAGCAGGGGCCTTTCCTAAATAAAGACTAGAGTACAGACCAGGAAAGCAATGATCACACCTCTCCCAGGATAACTCCACCTCGGAAAAACCAAAAATTTGCAGGCCCCTAGAACTACCTCTGAAAACAGCAGCACGAAAAAAAGCCTGAAGCTAGGCACAGTGCCTCCCTACACCCAGGTGAACAGAATCCAACTTTAACATGAAGTTCAAAGTAAAGAAATTGCCTGGGAAAATGAGAAAACAACAAAAAAAGAACTTGACCATAAAAAACTACTACAGGGGCAGAGAAGACCAAGACATAAACTTAAAAGACAACAATGTGAAAACAACTATATCAAAGTCTAAAGGAAAAATGCTCTTTGGACCCAAGGCCAGTAAGAATTCCTGGAAGAGTTAAAGAAAGAGATGAGTGGTAGAGGAAAAGTTGCAAAAAGAAATGAGAGTGGTGCAATGAAAGAGAATTAATAGCTTGGTTGAAAAAAAATGGAACAGAACATACTGAAGAAAATAAAACCTTAAAAACCAAAATTAGTTTAATAGTTAAAAAGGTACAAAAATTAACTGAAGAAAAGAACTCATTAAAAAGTAGAGTAGGTCAAATGGGAAAGGAGGGACAAAAATTAACTGATGAAAAAGAATTCCATAAAAAGCAGAATCGGCCAAATGGAAAGAGAAACAAAAGCTCACTGAAGAAAATAATTCCTTAAAAATTAGAATTAAGGCAATAACGAGGTGGTGCACTGGATAGAGTACTGGCCCTGGAGTCAGGAAGATCTGAGTTCTTTGACCCTGGGCAAGTCACTTAGCTCTGATTTACTCCAAAAAAAAAAAAGAAAATTAAAAGTAAGCAAGTGGAAGCTAATGACTCCACAAGACTTCAAGAAAATTTTCTTCAAGAAATATGAAACAATGACTTTATTTTGAGTCAAAAGAATGAAAAAAATAGAAGAAAATGTGAAATATCTCATTGGAAAAACAACTGACCTGAAAGTAGATTGAGGAGAGATAATTCAAGAATTATTGGACTACATGAAATTCATGATAAAATGTTTAGATATCACATTTGAAGAAATTATAAATGAAAACTGCCCTGATTTCTTAGATCCAGAGGGTAAAATAGGAATTGAAAGAATCTAACGATCACTTCCTAAAAGAGATCCAAAATGAAAACTCCTAAGAACATTATAGCCAAATTTCAGAGCTCCCAGCTCAAGGAGAAAATATTGCAAGCAGCCAGAAAGAAACAATTCAAATATCATGAAACCACAGTTAGGATCATGCAAGATTTAGCAGCTTCCATATTAAATAAGAGGGCTTGGAATATGATATTCTGGAGGGCAACATAGCTAGGATTACAACCAAGAATAATTTACCCAAGAAAACTGAGTATAGTCCTTCAAATAAAAAATGTATATTTAATGAAATAGAGGACTTCCAAGTATTCATGATGCACAGACTAGAACTGAATAGAACATTTGACATTGAAACAGAAGACTCAAGGAAAGCATAAAAAGGTAAACATTAAAGAGTAATCATAAGGGATTCAGAATTAAACTGTTGCTATTCCTATGTGGGAAGATGACACATGTAACTCTTAAGAACTTTATCATTATTAGGGCAGTTAGAAGGAGTCTGCATAGACAGAAGGCATGGGCATGAGCTGATTATTTTAGGATGATCTGCAAAAAAAAAAAGAATCTAGGGGAGAGAAAGAAGCATGCACTGGGAGAAGAGTGAAGGGAGAAGAAGAAAGAATGGGGCAAATTTTCTCACATAAAGAAGATATACAAAGTAGAGCTTTTATGTGGAGGGGAAATGGGGGAGTGGGCAATGCTGAACCTCACTCTCATCAGAATTTGTTCAAAGGGGGAAGAATATGTATTTACACACTCAGTTGGATATAGAAATATATCTTACCCAATAGAGAGATATGAAGAAAAGCGGATAAGAGATATTGGCAGGCTGTGGAGGGGAAATAAGAGAGAGTGTGGGTTGGGGGAGGAAGTGGTTGGAAGCAAGACAAACTTTTGAGGAGGGACAGAATTTTTAAAAAGAGAGAAAGAGAAATTGAAGAAAATCAGATGGAAGCAAATATACAGTTAGTATAGCTGTGAATATGAGTAAGATGAGCTAATCCATAGAATGGAGGCAGAAAGCAAAATGGATTGGAAACTAGTATTCCACATTGTGTTGTATATAAGAGACATACTTGGAACAGAAAGACACACATGCAGGGTTGAAATGAAGGGCTGGAACCAAGTCTATTATGCTTCCGCTGAAGTGAAGAGGGCAAGGGTGGAAATCATGATCTCAGACAAAGCAAGAGCAAAAGTTGAGACAATTGAAAGAAATAATCAGGGAAACTACATTTTGCTAAAATGTACCATAGACAATGAAGTAGCATAAACATTATAGCATTTTTTTCTGATAAAGGACACATTTTTGAAATATATAGGGAACTGAGTCAAATTTACAAAAATAAGAGCCACTATCCAATTGATAAATGGTCAAAGAATATAAACAGCTACTTTTCAGATAAAGAAATCAAAGCCATCTATAGTCATATGAAAAATTGCTCTAAATCACTATTGATTAGAGAAAGGCAGACTAAAATAACTCTGAGGTACTATCTGAAATGACAAATGCTGGAGGGGATGAGGGAAAATAGGTACGTTAATGAATGTATGGTAGAGTGTGAATTGGTCCAACCATTCTGAGGTTGATCCAGCCACTACTAGGTCTTCATCCCAAAGAGATCAAAGAAATATGTATGAAAATATGTATGAAAATATATGTAGTAGCTATTTTTATGGTGGCAAAGAATTGGAAATTGAGGGGATGCTCATTGATTGGCGAATGGCTGAACAAGTTGTGGAATATGATTGTGATGGAAGACTACTGTTTTTTGTTTTTTTGTTTTTGTTTTTTGGCTAGGCAATGGGGTTAAGTGACTTGCCCAGGGTCACACATCTAGCAAGTGTCAAGTGTCTGAAGCTGGATTTGAACTCATGTCCTCCTGACTTCAAGGCCAGAGCTTTATCCACTGTGCCACCTAGCTGCCCCCAACTATTGTGCTATAAGAAATGATGTGGAGGGTAGCTTCAGAAAACAAAACAAAACAAAACAAAACAAAACAAAACAAAAAATCCCCAAAAACATAGCAAGACCTGTATGAACTGATGGAAAATGAAATGAGCACAATCAGGAGATCATTGTGCACAGTGACAGGAATGCTAAATTGTGAAATTGTTGAGTTGAACTGTGAAAGACTTGGCTACTCCAATCAATACAATGATTCAAGATAATTCCCAAAAATTCATGATGAAAAAATGCTAACCATCTCCGGAGAGAGAACTGATGAACTCTGAGGGCAAATTGGAATATATTTTCTTCCTTTACTACTTTTGCTTAAAAAAACCCAATATGGCTAATATGGAAATAGGTTTTGCTTGATTTCACATGTATAATTAATATCATATTGTTTGCCTTCTTTGTGGTGAGGAAGGGGTGGGAGGAAAAGAATTTGTAACTCAAAATTTAAAAAGAAAAATAAATAATAAATTAAGGGAAAAAAAATACAGTAGATCCTTATAGCTGCTGGGAGAAAGTACAAATTCCTTGGCTTGGCATTTGGAGCCCCTCATAGTATAGGCCAAAACAATCTTTACAGACTTATTTTACATTCAAATGCTCCATGTTCCAACTAAACTGGATATCTACCAATGGTCCCCTAAGTGCTGATGTTTTTCTGCCTCTGTGCATGAACACATATTCCCCACTCCTGAATTACTACTTCCTCCTTCTCCAATTTTTTTTTTTATTGTTCAGGGATTAATTCAGATGACATGTCCTTCACAAGGTGCAGAGCTGCTGGGCTTGCGGTCAGGAAGACCTGAATTCAAATTTGGTCTCAGACACTTCCTAGCTGTGTGGCACTGGACAAACCACTTAACATCTATCTTCCTCAATATCTTTAAACACAAAATGAAGATAAAAATAGCACTTACCTAACAGGTATGTTGTGAGGATCAAATGAGATAATACTTGTAAAACATTTAGCATGGTGCCTGACACATAGTAGATGTTTAATAAATGCTTTCTCCCTTTCCTTTCATGAAGCCTTCTTGAACCCCTTAGATGAATGTAATCTCTCTTTCCTTAAATTTTCCAAGAATACTTTATCTGAATCTCTCCTGTCCTTGGCTACAATCATATTCCATTGCATATCATAATAATTTATGCACATATATTGTTTCCATGACTAAATTATAAGCTCTTCGAGGACATAAAATGTTAGAGCTTTAGCACATTGATTTTTCTTTTTGGTGGGGAGGAGGACTGATCTTACTAGCCACTGGCTGAATGCCTATCTGGGGTAATAGTGGGTTTTTTTTATTTAATTTAATTTTTTAGGTTCACATTCTCTCCCTTTCTCTTCTCTCCTCCCATCATATTGAGAAATCAAGAAAAAGAAAATCCTTGTTACAAACATGTATCATTATTTAAGACAAATTCTTGCATTGTCCACATTCAAAACAAGGTCCCAGTCTGCACACTGAGTCCTATAGCACATTAAATTAAGAAACTTAAGAAATGTGTGATGGGTTTAATTATCAAATCACAGTGTGCTTTGGTCAACATGGTTCCTTTTAACCTCAATTAGAGTGTCAGATATGAGTTCTACTTACCTAAGCTGAGAGGAAGAAAGAGGCAGATAAGAGCAGATATAAACCCGAGAGCATGAATAACAACAACAATGATAACAACAACTAAGGCCAGAAAGTGTAAGTTGAAATTGGAACATTCAAGAAGCTTAATTAGGGTTTTGAATTATAGTATTCTCTAGAAGGCTACCACACTACCTTCTCTGAATGTAGCTCATCATCAGGAAACTAGGTATACAGAAAGTGCATATTTAATTAGAGGATCTAAAATGACACTTCCGCAAACCTGATCTCATGGGTTGTGCAGTGTGCTGGTCAAATTCAATATTTAAAATAACAAACAATAGTTTTTTAAATGGATTCCAAAATGAATAAGTGAATGAAAAATTGAACTCTTTTCCATACCCAGACACATCTTTCTCTCTTGTAAGCTCTATGAAGGCAAGGACTGTCTTCTTTAAACTTTGGATCTTCTAGATTTAAATTTTTTAATTTTTATTTTTAGGCAATTGGGGTTAAGTGACTTGAACAGGGTCACACAGCTAGTAAGTGTTTGAGCTCAGATTTGGACTCAGGAAGATGGGTCATCCTGACTTTCAGGTCCATAGCTCTATTCATTGTACCACCTAGCTGCCCCTGCTAACAGTAGGCACTTTATAAACATTGGTTGAAGTTGTTGAAGAGTTGGCTATACAAGTAATCTTTGTTTTTCATAACCAGATTCCTAGAAAAAATTTCAGGCACTCATAGCCTCTATCCCCTCTCCTCTTATTTGGCTTCTCCATTCTTTGTAATCTGGGTTTTGACCTCTTCACTCGATTGGAATTGCTCATTCTAAAATTATCCAGAAATCTCTTGATTGATACATCTGATAGCCTTTTCTCAAACCTCATAATTCTTATTCTTCTGGCAGCAATGGATTCTGTTGATTACCCTTTCCTCATGAATTTTCCTGATATTTCTGTCTATTGGTTCTCCTTTTACCTACTTGATCATTCTTCAGACTTTTTTTTTTTACCAGCTTATCATCCATTTTATTTGCCATAAAGTGGGTGTATCCCAAGGCTCTATTTGGGCATCAGTTCTCTTGATATCCTTTCTCAGTAAGTGATCACATTAGCTCTCATTGGCTTGATGATCATCTCTACGCAGATGACTCTGAAATATATATATAAAAGTATGTCCCTCCTGAGCTTCAGTCATGCCAGTCCAACGGCCTGTCATTCATTTCAAACTGGATGTCCCATTGTCATCTCAAACTCAACATGTCCTCATTATCTTTTCCCACAAACCCTCCTTGTTTCCAACTTTTCTATTTCTGTTGTGAGTAGCTGCCATACTTCTAGCCATTCACTTTTATAACTCCCACTCTTTACTTTCCTTGATCTTATACATTAAACTGCTAAATCTTGTTATTTTTACTTTTCCTACAATGCCTTATATATTCTCCTCTCTCCACTCAAATGGCAGCTATCCTCATTCAGACTTTTATCACCTCTTATCTTGACTCTTTAAAAAAAATATTTTATTCTGAACTCAAGAAATAAAAGAAGCATTTCCATAACATAGTAGAATAGAAAAAAAGATGATTGTACATGAAACCACAAATCTATTATGTACATGGAATGTGCTCATGCTTATCGACAACAAGAAATCCAGTAGACCTGAAAGACAAATAGCTCTTGTTGCAAAGAGAACTCAATAGGTATTCCATCCAAGAGTGAAACAAAGCTGACAGATAAAGGCCAGCTTACTCAAGTTGGAGCTAGGTACATGTTTTTTCTGGAGTGGTTGCAGTGAAAGGGAGAGGTTGCGAAGTTGGTTTGGATTTCATAATCAAATCTAATCTAGTCAACAAGCTTCTAGGCCTCCCAAAAGGAGTGGACTACAGGCTCATGACAATGTGACTGAGGAAAGAAACCATACCACCATCATCAATGACTATATTCCTACCATGACAAACCCTGATAAGATCAAAGAAAAATTTCACAAAGACCTGGAGACCCCCATCATCAATGTGCTGAAAGAGGACAGGCTTGTAATTCTGAGTGACTTTAATGCCAGGATGAGCACAGACTATCAGATATGGCAGGGAGTCCTTTGGAGGAATGGAATCAAAAATAACAATAGCAACAGTCACTTACTAGTGAAGACTTGTGTGTCTCATGACCTCATCAGCAATATTGTCCTCATTTTACCTAAATGAAACAAAACTTCATGGATGCACCCTTGCAGCAAACATTGGGATTCAATAGACTATGTCATTGTAAGGAAAAGAGATAGATAGGATGTGAGAGTGATGAAGGTGATGTGTGACACAGAGTGCTGTACTGACCATAGAATTTTCCCTTCCAAGCTAAACATTCGCATTCAACGAATGTGGCAGCTCCAAAGCAAGAGAACTACCAGAAGACCTAATGTCAACAGATTAGAGTGTTCCTTCATGTGTGAACAATTTGTTATTGACTTGGAAGGAAAGCTGAGCCAACACACTGTCGCTAACAGTGGAGCAGAAGAGGATGGGCAGTTTTCAGAGATTTGGTGTACAGCACCACATTTACTCATCTGGGCCAGAATACTCACAAATATCAGGGCTGGTTTGATAAAAATGATGGGAAATTCAGAAACTACTAAATGGAAAATGAGAACTCTACAGGATCCATCAGCATGACAGTTCATCCATCTCTAAAAAGGCAGTATTTAACTCCATTAAAATTAAAGTGCAAGTGAATCTTAGAAAGATTCAGAATTCCTGGCTTAGTAAGAAGGCAGATGAAATTCAGTTTTATGCAGATAGTAACAATCCAAAGCATTTTCACAATGCCTTGAAAGCCATTTATTTATTTATTTATTTTTGGTGAGGCAATTGGGGTTAAGTGACTTGCCCGGATCACACAGTGACTAAGTATCAAGTGTCTGAGTCCAGATTTGAACTCAGGTCCTTCTGACTCCAAGGCAGCAGCTCTAGCTACTGCACCACTTAGCTGCCCCATAGGCCAAAGATCTTTGGTACATCTCAGCTACTCAGCATTCATGGAGCCACATTGATCAGTGATAAGGACATGATCCTGGAGAGATGGGCTGAACATTTCCATAGTGTTCCCAACAGACCATCATCAATCAATGCTGAAACTATTGACTATTTTCCTCAGGTTGAAATCAATTTTTCTCTTGTTGAACTTTCAATTAAAGAAGAGGTTTTGAATGCCATTAGAATGCCATTCTCTCATGTGGCAAAGTGCCTGGTGCTGATTCCATTCCAGCAGAGATCGTACAAGGCAGGGAGCCCACTGCTCATACAAAAGCTAATGGAAATCTTCTGGGTTATATGGCAAGATGAGATTATCCATGAGATCAAGGATGATTATTTTTTCCATCTATATAAAAGAAAAAGAAATATGTTTTTCTGTGATAACTGCAGGGAGATATCTCTCTTAGTCATGGCTTGCAAGATTCTTGCCAGAGTCCTCTTAATTGGCTGACCTTCACCTGGAAGATAGTCATCTACTGAAAATCCAGTGTGGCTTCAGAAAAGGCCTAGGAATGTTTTGCATGGTGTTTGTTGCCTGACAACTCCAGGAGAAATTCTAGGAGCAGAACAAAAGCCTATGTGTATAGGTCAATTGGACCAAGACCTTTGATACTGTCAGTCATAAGGGCCTGTGGAAGATCATGGCAACATTTGGCTGCCTGGAGAAGTTCATCAGTATTATATACTGGTTTTATGATGACATGCTTGCCCAGGTTCTGGACGATGGATAATGCTCTCATGCTTTCCCAGTCACTAATGGAGTGAAGCAGGGCTGTGTGCTTGCTTTTTAGCATGATGTTTTCAGCAATATTGTCAGATACCTTCAATGAGGATGAAAATGGCATCAAGGTCAACTACTGCACTGACTGTCAATTATTTAACTTGAAAAGACTACAAGCCAAGACTAACATGGAGGGATAATTCATGTGTGACTTTTTGTTTGCAGATGATTGTGCACCAGTGCAGCCTCTGAGGCTGAGATGCAACAAAATATAGATCAATTCTCTGCCACTTGTGCTAATTTTGGCCTAATAATGAACACCAAGAAAACAGAGGTTCTCCACCAGTAGCACCACACCATCCATATGTGGAACTATTGGTTATATCAGAAAGAAAAATTTTCAATGATGTGGGTAAGCTCACTTACCTTGGCAATATACTTTCCAAGGATGTACACATAGATGATGCAGTTGATGCACACATTGCCAGAGCTAGCTCAATATTTGGGAGCCTATGGAAGAATGTGTGATAGAGGAGAGGTATCAGGCTGCCTACCAAACTGAAGCTCTACAGAGCCATTGTGCTGACCTCATTGTTGTGTGCCTGCAAAACCCGGATAGTATACTGCCACCATGCCAGAAAATGCCATGGCTTCCATTTGAATTGTCTTAGGAAGATTCTGAGGATCACCTGATAAGATAAGGACACTGAGGTCCTTTGTTGAGCTGAATTACAAACTTTCAAACTCTCCTGCAGAGAACTGGACTCCTATGGGCTGGCCACATTGTTCACACATCAAATGTACATTTTCCTAAAAGAATATTTTACAGAACTCTCAAATGGCAGGTGCTTGCATGGTGTCAGAAGAAGCAATACAAGGACACTCTCAAGGTTTCTCTAAAAACTTTGGAATTGATTGTGACATGTGGGAGACATTGGCATAGGATTGTCCACTGTCCATGCCCCATGGGCAAAGCAGAATTGTAGTAGCTCAAAAGAAACATGAGATGTGTAAATTTAGAGATATCTCCACTCCAAATGTTCATATGGACTGTGGTAGAGCCTTCTGAATTCATACTGGTCTGATCAGCCACAGCCGGACATACTGTACGTTGACCCTGATATTGTGATGTCATTTTGGTCCTCTTCAAACATGAAGGACAAACAACACCAATAGTTATTTTTGTACATTTATGTCTCAACCCTACCCCACCCTCACTAAATTGCAAAATCCATTGGGGTAGGAACAGTATCTTATTCTTCTTTGTGTATCTCTGGTTGCTTTGAATAAATATTAGTCAAAACTATTGACATCACATACATCTAGATAGCATCTTTAAGGCTTGTCAAGCACTTTCTCCATAAGGTTGTTAGTGGAAATTTTATTATCTCAGTATTGTAGGTAAAGAACCTAAGACTCAGAAAGGGAAAAAATGGCCTACTCAGGATTGTTCAACTAATAAGTGTTGGAGTTGAAATTCAATCCCAGGCATTTCTACTCTAATAATAACAATACTAATAATAACTCACATTTTCACAGCATTTTCCATATAGCAGTTCCTGTGATGTAGGGCAGTGGGAAAGAAGAAAGGAAGGAAGGAAATAAGCATTTGTTTAGTGCCTACTATATGCCAGGCACTGTGCATATATTTTACATACTTTACATATATGATCTCATTTGATCTTCACAAAAACTCTGGGGGTAGTATCATCCTTATTTTACAGATTAGGAAACTGAGGGAGACACATGTCATATTAGCCAATCTAACAGGTATTGGGTGGTACCTCAGAGTTGTTTTGATTTTCATCTAATCAATAGTGATTCAGAACATTTTTCCTTATGACTGTAGATAGCTTTGATTTCTTCTTCTGGAAACTGCCTGTTCATATCCTTTGACCATTTATCAATTGAGGAATGACTTATATTCTTATAAATTTGACTCAGTTCTCTCTATATTTGAGAAATAGGACCTTTATCAGAGAAATTTGCTTTATATTTGTTTTAACTGTATATTTCCCTCTTTCCCATTTCCCCCATTTATCCTATTCTCTCCTTTCACTCTATCCATCCTCAAAAGTATTTTGTTTCTGATTATTGCCTCTCTCAATCTGCCCTCCCTTTTATCACTTCCCTCTTCTCTTATTCCCTTCCCCTCCTCCTTTCCTATAGGGTAAGATAGATTTCTACACTCAAATGAGTGTGTTTGTTATTCTTTCTTTGAGCCAATTCTGCTGAGAGTGAGGTCTAAGCAGGGCCCCACACACCTCTCCCATCTTGACCTCCATTGTAAAAGCTCTTTCATGCCTCTTTTATGTGAGATAATTTACCCCATTCTACCTCTCTCTTACACCTTCTCCTAGTTTATTCCTTTTTTTCACCCCTTAATTTTATTTTTTAGATGTTATTCCATCATATTCAACTCACACTTGTGCCCTCTATCTATGTATACTCCTAGCTGCCCCAATAATGATAAAGTTCTTATGAGTTACAAATAACATCTTCCCATGCAGGAATATAAACAGTTCAACCTTATTGAATCCCTTATGGTTTATTTTTTCTGTTTACCTTCTCTTGAGTCTTGTATTTGAAAGTGAAATTTTCTATTCAGCTCTGGTCTTTTCATCAGGAATGCTTGAAAGTCCTCAATTTCATTAAATATCTCTTTTTTCTTCTAAAGGATTATACTTAGATTTTCTGGGTAGTGATTGGTGGTCGCAAGCCTAGCTCCTTTGCCCTCTGGAATATTATGTTCCAAGCTCTCTAGTCCTTTAATTCAGAAACAGCTAAATCTTGTGTTATCCTGGCTATCGCTCCATGATATTTGAATTGTTTGTTTCTGGCTGCTTGCAATATTTTTTTTTTAACCTGGGAGCTCTGGAATTTGGTTATAATATTCCCGAAAATTTTCATTTAAAGATCCCTTCTTTCCTTCCTTCTCCCTTCCTTCTTTCCTCCCTCCTCTCTGTCTTTCTCTCTGTCTCTGTCTCTCACTCTCCACTCCACAACTTCTGGCCCCCAAAATAAAGGCCCTCCCATATATAACTGTGTGCATGTATGTATACATATAACACAATAAGTAAAACAAAACAAATCCATACATTTGTCATGCCTGAAAATGTCTTTCTCATTCTGGAACTCTAGTCCAACACTTGTCTATCAGGAAGGGTAAAATAAGGGAGCTGGTATAGATGGGTGGGGATCTAAAGATCCTTTCTGATTTAAATCTGTGATCCTACAATTTCACTATCAGTCGTTCTACTATGAACTTATTTGATACATTGCAAAAACAGTTGCCAGTATCTTCCTTGACCAAGCCAGTGGGGTCATGACTCAAAAAGCTAGTTCAGGGTATGTGCTTTGGGCATTCTGGAAGTTGTGATAAGTAATCATCTCAGAACACTAGTCTCTATTTAACTCAGTAAAACATTGTAGTCATCAAATAGCAGAAAAAGCTCATGTTTCTCCCAGAGTGACTGTCTTACAGGCCATGAGTATCCGGGTAATGGCCTACCTATGATTATTATAGGCATAACCCCACCCTATTGCAAATTTTTTCTGCTCTTCTTTGCCGGTTGGATCCTTTCCCTCTGGGCCTTCTAGCCTCCTGTAGATCATGGATTCTTTAGAGTTACTATACACACAATTAAATATAAAAGCTCTATGTGGAGGAAATCAGACTGAAATGAATTAGAGGACAAGTGATACTGGAAATGATTATTACTCTTTGTTGAAAGGTAACTGGTATAAGATCTATGGTGAGGGAAGAGAGGAGTCATTGGGAAATGAAAGCAGCATAAAAACAATCAATAAAGCATTTATTTATTTTTAAAAGAAAGGTACCTGGGAGGAACAGAGAGTACTTAGGATTTCCGCTACTAACGGAACTTTGCAAGGTGGAGAAAATATCTGCTACAAACTTTCAAATCCCACCAGACATGCTGGGCTGTGATTTATAGAAAGGGATGCTGATGACATTGATTGGTTCCAGAATAAAAATACTCTCTTTTCTTTTTTTATATTGAAATGAGAAAATATGAGTGAATCAATGCCAGGGATGTAGGCCTATTTTAAGCTCTGTACCATTATAAGCACACATGCACATATTGAAGAGGGAGCCCTGGAAAGCAAGAATGCAGAGACAAGCCTTCAGCCCAATCAATCCAGAAGGCTATGTTTTAGATGTCATTCTCATGGACAAGTTCAAGATCTAGTTATTTGTTCTTCAAAGACAAACACATAAACAATCCTTTATATGAAGAAGAAATCAGCCGGATACGGGTATGTACTTGTCAAACTGTTTATTTGCCATTCACACTGGTTATAATATTGAATTTACAGAAGAAAGTGTGGTACAAAGAAACTAAGTCTCCATGAGAACCACAGTTGCAGTCCAGCTGCCCTATATGCCAGACGTTATTTCTGTAGCACTACACTGGGTACTGCCTTTCACTGACTGTACAATTAAATACCTACTCTTTTGTGGTATCAAGCAACACCTTGGTGAGGATGGAAGCTATTCTTTCATTTCTTGTCTGGCTCAAAATGCCAGACCTGGAAAATTCCCCTTCAGATAATGTCCAGTACATCAGTACAGGGGGGGAGGAGGAGAGGATTCCCCACATGAATGATCCAGTGCACTTTACAAACATACCCAATAACTGCTAACTGAAGATACACTTTTTTTTTCTTTTGGCTGTAGGAAGGAATTGTTCAAAGGAGGCTGCTTTTCCTCTTGCTATTTTTTCAAATAGATGGATTACTCTGCCACTTCATATGAGAAGTTGATTTTTTACATTAATTTTTTGTACATCTGGAATACCACAAATAACCCACAGTTGTTCTGCACATTCATTTCCCCTACAACAAAGAGTGAACAGTTTTTTTTTTTGATAGGAACCATGCTCTTAACTGTCGACAAAATTGAATAAAAAGTAGCTCATTTTAAAGTCTAAAATAACCAGGGTAGAAAAAAATAGGTTTCTCTACAGTATTTAGCAAACATAAGGATAAATTCCTTAAAAACACAAAAAGGGGGAAAAGTTATTACAGGCACTAAAAATATTTTGCAATGAAGCTTAAAATCTATTTACATACATAAATACAATTAATTCTGTCAATGCAACTCTTCTTCAGGAAGGAGAAAAATCCAAGTAGTCAGACTCATCAATACTGACCCAGTTAAATGAACAACTCATAAGCAAATGGATATTTTTATTCAGCTGTGTGTGTGTATTTATGTGTGAGTATGCATACATATGTATACATATACTTGTGAGAGCAAAAATGAATTACATTTTCTGAGACTGTCAAACCAACTTTCAGGTATGGAAAAAACAGGACGGAATGTCCCAAGAAAACAGGTATTTCAAGATAGAAATCCTCATTTCTAAATTACAAGTTGCTTGAGTGAAACCATTCATTTTCTTCCTAATCAGAGCATTTCTGTTTATCTATAAAGAAACCCCAAGCAGCAGAAATGCTGCCTATTTACCCTCTGATTTTAATTTGTACTGTAGGCTTCTGTTTCTAAGTGTTTCTGCATTTGGATAGCAGAGCAGATCCAAAATGGCTGGCAAATTCTGTTTTGCTGGAAGAAACCTTACATTCAGAAGACAGGCTGAGTCATTGTATTCTTTGAGTTAAAGGAAGAGAGTCTAGGAGTTTTATGTTCAGCATATCTGGCATTTAAAGAAAGGGCTTATCATCTGATAGACTTGGGGGAAGACAGAGAGAGAGAGAGAGAGAGAGAGAGAGAGAGAGAGAGAGAGAGAGAGAGAGAGAGAGAGAGAGAGAGAGGGAGAGAGAGAGAGGAGAGAGACAGACACAGACACAGAGACCGAAAGTGAGACAGAGATAGAAACAGAGACTGAGAAACAAAGTCAGAGAGACATTTCAAAATGGAGACAGAGACACAGAGAGAGACAGAGAAAGAGAGGCAGAGACAGAGAAATTGACAGTTAAGGAGACAGAGAGAGGGAAGAGGGAGAGTGATGGGGGAGGGGAGGAGGAGAAAGACAGACAAAGAAAGACAGACACCTAGAGACACATGCATACAGAAGTATACAGAGACATAGAGACACACATGCCCGCACACACACACACACACACACACACACACACACACACACACACACATACACACACACACACACACAGAGGAGATGAGACTGTTTAGAATTAAGGAAAAGGAAAGAACTGAGAAATATGAGCAAGTTGAATTCATGAGACAATAAATAATATACACTAGAATGGCTTATCCTAATTTTCTTTTTCAATTCACCAAATGCTTCCTGACACCTTGGGCAAGTCCTCACTGAGTCTCAGTTTCCTCACCAGCAAAAATGAGTGTGTTGTACTAAATGGTTTGTAAGGTCCCTTCCAGCTCTAAATCCATAATCCTTTGACATCATGAAATTCAATTATTGGCAGTTTCAGGGGGCCTCAAATGATATGCCTGAAATAGTACACCTTGTAGTTTGTTCTCATTTTTGTAATCTCTGAAGGTGTTTAAGGCAATTCCTTAAGAAAAATAGCTATGAGGTCTGAGTGAAACTACTTTCTAATGAACAACAAAGATTTAGTTGACTTTTAAAAAACTAAATATTGTTTGTTTCTGTATGTCAGAAACGACATTCTCAATGACCAACTCAAAGGATTAATAACTAGGGATCCAATCAGATACATAAGAGATACCTGCTTTTTTTTTAAATGAAAGCTTAACTGGAGAGAATATTTACTTATCTCCTTGTGTTGGACACTAGGTTGAATTCAAGATGGATTACCTAGAGGCGTTAGAATCTTAGTGGGAAAGATTGAAATTTTTCATCTTTTTGTTAGTCACTACTTAAGGTCATGAGGGACAATGTGGCAAAAATCTTATGAAAACAAAATTGTTTAATTTGGGAATGTGGGCTGAGGTTTCTTTTAAAATGGAAATTAAAAATTTTGCTATCTTTGTGGGCATTTTTGCTGCCAGCAAATACAGTATGCAATCAAACATGAAACTGAACTGAAAAGAGAGTTTTAAATCTAAAAATTAAAAATTACCAACATTCTGGGTTTTTCTGAGATGTGACATAGCTCTTTCATTAGGTGAAAATGGTTTGACTGACAACATAAATTGTTTAATCTTTAATTTTTTATACCAAAGTGCTACTGCATTCATGTATAACAAATAAGCAAAAATTTTTTTTTTCTAAAACTCAAAAACAAGTTGTTTTTAAATAAGTCCAGCTGTTTTGCTGCCTGCAGCCAAGGATCTTTTCTAATTTGAAACCTTAAAAAAATTCTTTTTTTTAGCATCAAACAGTGATGCAAAGTCGAGTTTTCAAATACTCTTCAGAGTTGACCTGCAATTGTTTCTTCTAATTTAAGAAGTACATTAAATAACAATCAGATAATTTTGAACAGACATATGCCAATATTAGCAGTTTGTACTTACCAAGTCACACAACTGCATTCCAACTAAATTCTCAAACAAAAACAGTGCTATAAAATGTAGAGTGATGTCTAATCGGTTTGAATTTTATGGATGGGCAGGAATACCAGGAATCTTAATATCATAGTGCTGTATGGGTGTACTGGGTCCTCCCATAGAATTCAGGGGGCCCCCCTTGTGGAAGCACAGCTGAGGGTAGAGAGAGGAGAGTTAGAGGAGAGAGATTGCAGCAGGAGCATGGAACTGGTTTCCATCTATGCGTAGTGTTGCTGCATTGAAACATAATGTTGGTGTGCATGTATAGTGATTGATGTGCATCCAGTTGTCAACTCAGATGTCAGCCTCTGGTTTCACCTGCTGAAAACTCAAGGAAATAAAAGCTGTTCCTTTCCACTCCCAATTTTTTGTGATGATCAGAAATTTTCTGCCAGGGCATAAGTGCTAAATTTAAAGACAAATTTTCTATAGGCTAAAATACTTTGTGGGCTCTGGGTTCAGAAGCTTTTCTGATCTTAGACCTAACTAGCTAAAAAAAAATAGTTGAGACCCACAGGTTCCCATTTAATTACAGCTCAGAACTTAGTTCCACTCTGACATATTCAATATTGAGTGTCTGAAAAAAATCAGAACCTTGGGTATCGTGCAGTGATCTGTCAGGTGTCAGAAACAGACTTCTAGGCCTGTTGTTACTTTCTCTGTAGTCAGTGGAGCCTACCTGAAGACACAAAGGCCATACTGGCTTTCCTTATTTGAAGAGAGGCAGACAGATGTGATATGTTTTGTTGAATAGAGTTCTGTGTTCCTGATTCTTAAAGAGGCTTTCAGTGTTTGAAAAACCAGTTAAAACGTTGTTTTTAGCTACAAAGTAGTTGATTCAAATGAAAGGGAGCTAAATGTAAACAATATTTCTGGATTACTAAGTGATCCTATTACCCATCCTTTTCCCCCTCAGCCTTTTTCCATGTGATATATTTAACTCTGGTTGCTACCAAAAAATAAAAATGCAGTACTTGATTGTTTTCTCTCTTACTATAAGTACATTTAAATAATAAAAGTATCAACACACAAGTAAATGTCTAGACATCAAGATACATAAATACCTGGGAACTCACTATAGGAGTACAGTAGTTGAAAATGACCCAAGGCTGTAGCTGTCACTTTAAAAACAACTACACCCAAGTTCAAAGGAAAAGTTAAATAAAACCTCAATGAAAAGGGGATTGATTCTTTCAACTGTCAAAGCAAGAAAGAAGCAAGCACAATTTTATATATTAAAAAACCACCCAAATGCAAATATGCATTTTGCAATTTATAAGGTGCCTAAAAACGAAATAAAAATGAATTAGATGCAAAAAAGGATGAGTTGCATTCCCCAAAACCAAAATTCCAAACTTTGGAATATACAACTTAGCTAAAAATCTAAGTCAAGGATATAAAACCTTTCTTTTATTCACAGCATTGCTAAATCAGAAGCATTCACAGTTTCCCTCTGGGAATCTACCTATACTTCCATACAACTATTAATGGGTCCATATGGTGAAGTGGACATACTACGGTTGTGTTGGGCATAAAAATCAGAGATGGGTCAAACAGCATTTGAGAACTGTCGGATCTCTGAAGCAGTGGATGCTTAAGAGGCCATTGGTCTGGAACTAGATCAGAGTAATGACCTACTTCACGACCAATGAGTATAACCATTTGGGGTCCTTTTGGTTCTAGAAGGCTTTATCTCCTGAAAAAGGGACAATTTCAAGGAAAATATTGTTCTTCTTTGCACATTGCCTGGATGAAATAATGACACAGTGGCCAGATGGCCTAGCCACTAGAGGGAATTTCTTCTGAAAGGAGTGAAACAGCCTTCAAGTCCCATAGGGCATTTGGAATAACTTTGGGAAAGAGTAGATCAAAGCAAATTCAGTCCTGGCCCATCTCTAGGTAAAATTCAATATGGCCGCCACACTGCTTCTTCCAGCCTTGCTGTGGTGCCCATGTTGGTTGGGGAGTTGCTGTGACTGCCTTCAGCTTCAACCACATCACTTTGGTTGGGAAGATTGGGGTTGAGGAGGGTAGATCCGGTGGAAGCATTAGTGCAAGGAGGCAGGATACGTGGAGGCGAGCGGTCTCCACCAGACATCATTGAGAACTGATAGGACCCTGCTGACGTTCCATAGTAGAGATGGTAAGATGGAGAACTTGTCTGAAAGGGGCTGCCTTGAGCCTGAGAAGAACCGGGGTATGGAGGGGGTAAGTAAGTGTGGTATCTTGTGGCAGTGGTCATGGCAGACATACCAATTCCTATTCCTGAAGTGACTGGAGTTGGGGTATAGGTAAAGGCTCCTGGGTAATGCATACGAGCATCAGAAATGGAAGGAAGAGTCGGGAATTGCCGAGGATCACTGAATGCTGTCAGGTCAGAAGCAGCTGTGGGAAGGAAAGAAGATGGAGCTGAAAACAGGCTGAATGATGGAATCAGTTTTTCAGGGTATAACTGAGACATTTAAACAATGCTTTTAAGTAAAAACAAATGGGGGAAATAATTACTAGTATTTTGCCAGTGCCTTAACTGATTAGCAGCTAGGTGGCACAGTGAATAGAGCATTGGACTTGGAATCTGGAAGTTCATGAGTTCAAATACGGCCTCGGGCACTTACTAGCTTTGTGACCCTGGCCAAATCACTTAACCTTGTTTGCCTCAGTTCTTCATCTATAAAGTGGGCTGGAAAAGGAAATGGAAAACCAGTCCATTATCTTTGCCAAAAAATCCCAAAAGAGGTCACAAAGAGCCTGAAACAACTTAATGATAACAAATCAACCTATGATATTTTTTCCAGCCCACTCAATTCTTCCCTGCTTAATTAGTCTGAGTAAGACTTATAGAATTGTATTGCTGGAAGGAACCAGAGTGATTATCTAGTCAAAAACTCTCAATTTTATAGATGAGGAAGTAGAGATCCAGAGAAGTTAATTGACTTGCCCCAAATCATACAAAGCCAGAATTAGAACACAGGTGTCCTATGTCTAGTTCAATGCCTTTTCTAATACATCATATTGCCTTTCTAATTGGATGCTCCCTGTCATTAATACATATATATATATATATATACATATATATATACATATATATATGTATATATATATATATATACATATATATATATAGTAACAATGAGCATTAGTAACTTATAGAAATAGTGTCATACTGTTTTTCATTTTGGTCCAAGTTAAGTTACTTCAGGCTGCCCCATGGACTTATATGTTTACTTAAGGTACATCTCCCTTCCTCCCCACTCCAATCCTATTTTTTCCCCAAAACTGATAAGGCCATTTTTAATACAATTCTTCCATAATTTACAATTACAGAAGCTATTTTGCTTGGAGTTTTTTTTTTTTGACATGGGCCTTGTTTTATCTAAATAATTTTTTTTCACATTATGAGATGCTCATAAAATTTATGTGGGATGGATAAGTTCTAGTTGTAAACTCATTTTCCCTGAATTGTGCATTTACAGCTTTGTTGACAGATATTAGTGATCCCCAAGGTAGCTCTCTTTGTTCTTAACTAAAGGCTGTCCCACACATTTGTGGAAGGAGCTGGGGTCAGAGATGAGAACCCCTGTGGGATGTACGGACAATTTTGAGATGAGGAATGTGTAATATACTGTGTACAGTTTCTGGGAATAGGGTAAGACTACATGACATGATAGTTAAATTATGTATTAATTATTAGTGATGATGATAATAAAACAGGAAATAAGTTTAATATAATCACTACAGTTATAAATAATCACATTTTTTAGATAGTTCTCATACATACAAAATAATTCTATGACTCATCAGATTGTGACAGTAGACACTGTCATTTTGCTTGAGAGTTAATACAAAGACTACAGAACCAGAATACTGCTCTGAGGATGAAGGTTTCAATGTGGTCTATTCAGATTTGGAAGATAGTAATAGGTGACAAATATCCATATGTTTTAAGCCTATTATTCCAGCCAGAAATTACTCTAACACATTCTTGAAATGAACTGATCTGTGGATTTGGAATGACTATGGTGAGGGGAATGTGGCATAGTGGATGGAGTACTGGACTTGAATTTAGGAAGACGTTAGTTCAAATGCTACCTCAAATACTTGCCAGCTGTGTGACCCAGGGACAGTCGCTTAATACCTATGTGCTTCAAGCAACTATTTAGAACTTAATCTTCTAAGTCGTAGATGGATGGTGAGCTGCATTGATATATGGCAAAGGTGCAAAATACATGAGTTGTGGGCTGCATGTGGTCCATAACACTCCCAAGCGTGGCCCAAACTAGATTAAAGTGTAGTTCCTATCTGACTTGACTATGTTGATATGCTAATAAAAAGAGAAATACATTAACATGTGTTTTCTAAGTCAATAGGAGGCTTGCAAAGATCCTTTATATAGTTTCTATTTGAGTTTGACACCACTGGTATAAGGTATTCCTACATGGGCAGTTCCTCATGATGACAAAACTACAGATCCTTTGTAATATGGTGAAAAGATATTTTGTTTGCTCAAAGCAAATTAAAGTTTATGGCAACATCTAATGTTCATACCAAACTCCCAACTCCACTAGAAACCATTGGGAATAGCAGGGGGTCTCATTTTATTAGAGCAAGTCAGATATGAGGACAGAGAAAATATTATAAGCTGGTTGTAGTTGGAGATTATCTTTCCTTTGTCTTCCAAAGGACAGAATTAGAGAATCTCACAGTTGGAACTGATGTTAGATATCATCTAATATGATTTCCCTTCATTTTGCAGATGAGAAACTAACACCTGGAGAGGCAAAGGGATTTATCTCAATATATACAACTAGTAAGTCACAGAACTTGGACTTAGGCCTTCTGGTTTTAAGTTCCATGCTCTTCCCATAACCTGAAGCTTCTCTTTGCTCTAAAGAACAGCTGTTCCCCACACTTGAGCTCTCTCCTTGTGACTTTGAATCATGACATCTGCTTTTGCTAACTCCCAAAGCTGCTTTGCTTTCAGTCAAGCTAGAAAACTTATATCATTGTTCCCACTATATCATCCAGACTTTTGTGAGAGGGCAGGATCAGAAGAAGAGAGTTAAGCAAATGAAATCAACTTGTTTGATTTGGTACAATATTCAGGCTACAAATAAATGAGTTCACTTATTTCTAAAGATTGCTTCACCTGCCCTGAACCAGGAAAGTTGAATTTGCTGGAAAAATGAATGGAAAGGTCATTTAGTTTCACTGCCATGTCTGCAAGTATGATGTCAGTCCTTGCCCAACCACTATGTTGAAACTACCTAATACAAAATTACAGACACCAGAAGGGGCAGGGACAGCAATGAGCTGTCAGGGGCACCAGAAATGGAATGAAGCTATAATTCTAACTGTCAGGGCAAAACAGACCTCACTGTATTCAATTGGAACATTTTAAAGTACCTACTATGTGTGAGGCACTCACATTAGGTGGCAAGGCTACAAAGTAATAGATCTTCTGTGCCTCCTTGGTTGCTTTCCAAAACCCAGTATGCTTTTGCCAAATATTAGCTATTCCTCATTACCAGGAACTATTTCTCAAGCCCAGTTGTTCACTGGACTCATATTTCCCTAGTGAAGCAGCTCAGAAAACCACATGTCCCAATTCAAATTGTCCATCTTAAATGTTTGTTTTCCTTTTATACCTAGTCTCACAATAGAAAACTACCCCAAACACACAATTGACTATGCTTTACCTATTCTTGCCTTTGGGCTAGCCTTAATACACATAAGCAGTGGGGGTGAGGGTGGGGGTCCCTGACACCCACTGTGGTTCTGGTTTAAAAGTAGGAAGTCTGAGGATTAGCGAGTTTAGGCATTTGAGGTGGAAATGATTCCCAAGTGATCACTGGGCTAAATATTTGCCATGACAGCTCAACTCTTCCTTCTGAAGTTTGACACGGATGAAGGCAGCTCCACTCTATTGCCCCTCCTACCATCCCCAAAGGATTAAACAACCTGAGCTGATAATGGGCCTCCTTAAAAGGATCCTTTGCATGACTCAGATTAATGCATGCTGATAGTCCTTTCATTTGGCAGCTACACATCACTTTTTTTTTTTAAGGAAAAAGGAAGAAAAATTGAGATGACAACTCCTTTCAGATAAAGTGGATAATTTGTTTGAAAGTGTGTGTGTGTGTGTGTGTGTGTGTGTGTGTGTGTGTGTGTGTGTGTGTGTTTATATACTCCCTGCACACATCTGCAAAGAAGGAAACTCAGGGAGGTGGGGAAGGTAAAGGTAATACAAAGTAGTTTGACTGGATTAAAAGGTAGAGCAGACAATGTAGTGTCAGGTTCTCAAAGCTTGTTGGCTGCTGAGACAGTTTTCTTTCATGTACCTTAGACCCCTCCTATTCCTAAGTTTATTACAATACTTTGCAGGCCTGCATTATATATGCTTGATTTCTTAGGAAGGGGCATTCTGCCAAGTTTAAAAGTAGTCTCTATTTCTGTTTCCTTCAATCAGCAAATGCAGGCCTGTAGCTCCTTCTTTGTCCTGAAGAACAGAGTATAAAATGGCACCTGAATTTTTGTCTGTAGAAATTTCAGGTAATTCCCCCCACCCCCACCTCATTTATGTCACCATTTCCCCATGGTCCTTAATTGATCCTTTGCTAAGTTGGTAACCACACAAGTTCTTAATTAACCCCTTGTTGTACAGAAATTAAACCAGGATTCGTCTTAGGATAGAACGAGTCGCCTACCTGACACGAACTGAAAACAACAAAAATGTCCTGGCCAAGAGAGCTGCTGGCATAATGAATACCAAGGGACAGCCACATAGTAAGGAAATTCCCATTGAAGAGGGAGGCTAAGGCTATACAACATAATGGGTCCAAGAAAAACAGTACATGATTCAGACACAGAATATAGCCAGTGGACATAGCTCAGATGCCAAGACAAGTCAGGGGAATCTGACACACAGGCCTTTGAAAGCAAACTTTGTCCCTTAGGGACAAACCCATAAGAACAAGTAAGATAAAAATTACACCATCTACACCACTACCCTTAAACCTCCACACAGCAAGACTCATGAAAATGGAGAAGCAGATGCTAGAAAGTTTCTGAAAAGAGACCACATCAGCTAGTGCCACCATTGAACCCTGGTTTACTTGCCAGCAATTCTACCAAGGACTGTCAAGAACCTTGACAAAAACCCAGTCAGGATTTAAGTATATCATCAGGAGCCTCAGTTACCCATAAAAGAAAGTATGACAAGACATTCATTTGAAGCATGTAGCAAGGAAAGAATCTTATCCTCCGCTCTCTTCCACGCTCCTAATCTATCATGAGTGCTAAAGAGAAAGACAACAAAACTGACATGTCTTAACAGAACAAAGGAAGTGATAATCTCCCTGTACCCTGCTCTATCAGTACATATACGGATTATTGGGCTCCATTCTGATATCAAATTTTAGCAGCAACATAACATCAACAAATGTAAGATCATCCAGAGGAGGCCAACTAAGAGTGAGGGGACATGAAATTACTCGATAGCAGAATCAATTGCAGGAACTCGGAATGTTTAGAGTGGTGAATCTGAAGGACTGGTCAGTTGGAAAACTGTGGGTTCTGATGTTTAGTGGTGGTATGAATATGGCAAAGTCACTAAGCCTCTCTGACACTAATTTTCCACATTTATAAAACAAGGATAATAATAACTTGTATTACCCACCTCACAAGGTTTTTGTGAGGAAATTGCTATATGTCAGTGAAAGCCTATTTCTTTAATGTCAATATTCTCCTGGTAATGCTATCATATGGTTGTGAATCATGGAACAACATGATCTTGGCATAATCCTAATTGCCAGTGACACAAAGGATAATGAAAAGAAGGATGGTGGGTTTAAGGAGGCTGTAGCATATTACCAACAATGACTTTGGAGACAAGGAACATCAAAGGTATAATAAAAAACATATGCCTAAAAAAGGAGACAGGATGGTCATGGACCAAGAATGTTAGACAATAATACTTTTTTTTTTTGGCTTTTATGTCATACTATTGACTCAGATTGAGGTTGCAGTATACTCAAACATCAGATACTTTTCTACAGGAACTACTGACTAGCTATGTGCCTCCCCTATGCTGTATTTGAAAAGCTAACTTTTTTGGTCTTAAGTTTATTATTACTCTATATTTATCCCTATCAAATTTTATCTTATCCAATTTATCCAATCATTTTATCCTGTTGGAATTTTTTAGAATTCTGACTTTGTGACACAGTGTGTCACCTCTCTTTTTTGCCTCATGTCATCTGCATATGTGACAGGCATGCCTTCTATGTATTTTTTCTAGCTCACTGATAAAAACATTGAACAGCACAAGTTAAGGGAAAATCCTTGTGGCATTCTAGTAGAGATGTCCGTCCAAGTGGACCTAGATCCACTAATGACCACTTTTTGGATCCAGTCAGTTAACCAGTTCCAAAACCACTAATCAAGTCAATAAAAGTCCTTTGTCAAATGTTTTGCTGAAGCCTAAGAATACTACCTCTATAGCATTTCCCAGATCTACAAATCTAAATACTTTGTGGAGGATTTATGAAGATAGAAATAGTAAAGAATGGAGAGGCTGTTTTCTTCACTGATAGGATCATAGACCCATCTCAGTGTTATTATCATCCTATGTGGTCCTAGAGAGAAGGACTGGGAACAAAGAGTATAAGGGAAAGGGAGATACATTTTCACAATTCGAATTATCCCACAACGGAAGAGTCTTCTTCATTAAACAGAGAGCTCCCCATCGTTGAAAGTGTTTATGTTAGGCTGGATGACAATTTGTCAGGGATATTGAAGGTGAGATTCTGTCATTTTTAAAGATGTATTAGATGTCCTCTAAGGTGCCTTCCAATTGCGAAAATTTATGATTCAAGTTTCCATTAGCAAGACCGATGAATTTCTATATGCTATTTGGTTTGGCTTGTCTCAAATTCCACCAAACAATATTTTTAAAAAATGGTCAACTAGAACAAAGGGAACAATTTTCCTTTTCAACAAATTAATTTTACCACACAATGTCAACTTCCCTTTCCATTGAGAAAGGTGATGTTAAGAAGCAGAAGGCCAAACTGTTCACAGGTTAAAGGACTAACACTTAATATGCCCATGGCAATAAGAATTGTTGTGAGGATGACAAAGGGATTGGGAAGTATAAGTAAAAGCATCTGATGTTCTTGACCCTGTGTGTGTGTGTGTGTGTGTGTGTGTGTGTGTATGTATACACTGCTCATTTCTAATGGTTTTCATTTTTGCTATGTATTTCTCTCGTTTCAAATGCATGTTGGTCTTATGAAAATTAACTCCTATCACACACTAGGCTAGACTCATAGTCTACTTAGCCTAGCATTTTGCCTTTGATTGTATTAGCAAAAGACATGCTGTAGAAGAATATGGCTACCTTCTTTTATAATGCCCTAAAAAATTAGGGAAGCTTGCCAAAACATGAGATGGTAACATGAGAAGCTCTGGGTTGGCTTTCATATGACATAGGTTCTAATTCCTGCTCTCTCACTACTTTAATATGTGACCCCAGGCAAATTACTTCTCTGGTCCTCAGTTTCCTCCTGTGTAAAATGAGGAAATTTAGATTCATGACTTTTTTTAGGCTGCTTCCAGCTCTAATAGCCAATAAATCCATTCTTACCCATCCTCATGTCATCCATGAATTTACCTAAGCTATTTTTGTAATCTTAATATTGGGATAATAAATTTCATAAACAATGTGATAAAACAGAAAGAACAGTGAATTAGAATCAAGATATCTGATTTTGAGTGCTGGCTCCAACATTAAGTGTGTGGTCAAGTCCCTTAGACTTCTCTGGACCTCAGTTTTGTCATCAATGAAATGGGAATACTAATGCTGATATTATGCTGCTGGTTATAAGAAAAGTGCAAAGTATTCTCTATACAGCTGTCGTTGTTATTGTAATGAGTTGATAGCATCAACCTTTACAAGTTTTGCCATTGTATTTCAGAAACTTTTTAGTTGCCCACTGGACTCTGCAATAATTCAACTTTCACAAACTAAGTCCATCACTGTATGTAAAAATATTGCAGTTATATTTCAGGGAGAACCAAATGTGGATGCATGTGAACAAACCAGGCCAGACTCATAGTCTACCCAGCCTAGTGTGGGAAGAGAAGAGGATGGTGCAAAGGCAAGGGAATTGAATTTAATAGAAGAGAACTAAAGAGGACCTGGCACCAAAGCTCAACTCTGCTAGTTACTGCTGGATGACTTTGGGCCAGTTCCTGGATTTGTTGATCCTCAGCCATCTCATCTATAAAATGTGGCAGTTGGATCTGAAGTTCTCCAAGTTTTCTTCTAGCTCTGAATCTATGCTCATACAATTATTTCTAGTGGCAAAACATGCCACCATGTTCATGTTCACCATGCCACCATTTATCTTCAGGTCCTGAACATGGTATGTTTTTCAATTCAAAGTATCTTTCTACCCTCCTTTCTTTCTTTCAAAGTATCTTTCCTACCCCTTCTGCCTCCCAGATCTTCTACTACAGCTGGAGCTGTCAATGAATTTTGAATACTTACTTGAAAGTCGGCTGGAAAGCTCTGCTGAGAGAGACGTCATGCCACTGGCTCGCCCAGGGGAAATAGGTGTGGCTGGGTGTACAGAAGGAGAAGCAATAGATCCCAAGTATTGGTATGACTGGTCATAGGACCAAGGAGGAGAAGGCTGGATCTGCTTTGTATCTGGAAAAAAGAAGGAAGAGTTTATTATAACAGAGAAGAGGATTATTATTCATATTGTTATGATAATTGTTATGTGTTCTCAAAGACCAAACCAAATAGAACAGAAATTTTATAGAATCTTTTTGATCTTGATAGATTTCAAATGTAGGCCCAGTGGTATGCTGCATATCTCTTATATGAAGACTGGGCCTAATTAAGGCCTGAGAGGTACATGACTAATTTCTGGCTACCAGGTAGTGATTTTTTTTTTCAACCACAGAAGCTCACAAGTACCATCTACTAAGGTATAGAAATTGTTTGATCTTCATCATTATTGGTGGTATTGAATGAATCATAGATTCTAAAAGGATACTATTATTACTATTATTCCCATTTGAGGACCCTATAACAGACAACAAATCTTTGGTTTAATACATGTTATTTATGTTCCTTTTCTGGTTGCATATGTTGGAAAAGAAGGTAAGCTATTTGATCATTCACTGAGAATGAGATACAAAAGATGAACAGTTCATTTACTACAATGATACCCCCAGGATATTAGTGGAACAAGAAAAATGCCTCCAGATAGTTGGGTAAATGCTCTATGAAAGACTTACAGAAAGACACAGATAACAACTGCTTGAGATGAGAATCCACTGAGGGATTATAATCCACAGGGCATCCTTGCAGATGAAATCTTGGACAGGACCACCAAAGTCCTGAAGTAAAGTATCAAAAGTGCCAAAGTACAAAGTACAGTGATTTTATACAGGATAGATGTCAGGATATTTAACGGCTACATTGATGTATCAATATTTCAGATCAATCCACAAGCACTTACTGAGAAGTGTGAAGTAAGCTCAAGGCATTGTGATAAGTGTGGTGAGCTGCCCCACCTTCAATTTATTGTAAAACTATAGTTTATTAGGACTCCTTTGAGAATTTGCATCTGATGAAATTTCTTTCCAAAGATATCGGATGAATCCACATTGAAAATAATTTTTAAAAAGATATAGATTCTTAGAGTGAAAACATTAGTTTAAATTATATGATGGCCAAGATTTCAAGACTCTAAGTAGATGGATACTTATGCTTAAGCCAAGTCTTGAGACCACTTTCATCACCAGAAAGCATTTTTCAGAATGCTGGTCTCCTGTACCCTCAGGGGTAACTAATTGTTGTGCATCCCAACTCAGATGCATGGAAGCAAACACAACTAGAGAGAGAGGGTAATATGATGTAGTAGAAAAAGCACTGGATTTAGCGTTAGAGGACTGGTGTTCAAATACCAGCTCAGGTACTTGCATGTCCTGTTGTTGTTTGTCCTTCATTTTCAAAAAGGATCAGTGACGTCATGGGTGATGTCTTGATTTGCTCATGAATTAGATTTAAGCAAGGCAAAGTTACACAAAGTTGTCAGCTTCGCTGTCTCTTCCTGAAGTCCAGTGGCAGGAAAAAAATTCAAGACAACTGGCAAAGGCCTGGGATGCAGTAGATAGCCTTAGAATCTTTGATGTGTGACCAAGTTCTAAGAGCTCCACGGTACCTGTTTCAGCTGTCTTCACGGTCATTGGAACAAATTGTTCTCATCCACCCATTCCACCAGGGAAAGTCTTCACATGCTTGGGGTCTAGATTTGAGGCCTGTCAGTTACCTTCATCCTGGTATTGCCCATCTGCTGAGAAGGTTTTACCAGGGTGCAGCTGCTGTGCATGCTATAGCTTCTTGGAGCCACAGGCGAGAGTTGAGTGCCAGGTGGGTACCAAAGGTGGATGACCAGCCCTGAAAAGGGCTCAGTATCCCTCACACCAGAGGTGCTAGTCCTCCCTCAATACCCCAAATACCCTTGAATATGCTAAAGCAAGAGGGACAGGGTGCCAAGTTGAGGCATGGCACTGTGGAGGTTGAACTGGCATTGACTTCAGAAAGACATAGGTTCAAGTCATAAGCATAGTAGTAAAGTGACTGGGCAAATCACTTAACCTTCTGTTACCCTTACAAAACTCTCTGAGAGAACAGGTTGCAAAGTAGTTGTAGATCTTCATGGATAGCAGGAATTCCACACGGAGAGTTCCCTACAGCAATGAAATCACATGTTGAGTGCAAAAAAGAAATCTATGCAAGTGCTTTGCTGACAACCATTACAGAAAGCCTTTGGGAAAAAGTTCATGTTGAGCCTTAACCACAACCCTGAGCTGCAACATTCTCATGCATACAGGGAAAATGTTTAATCAGAACTAGAAGAATACCACTAGTATGGAAGCTAGTATGATAATGTGATGTAATGATAGTTTTAGATCATAGAAGAATGGAAACAATGCTGTGTTTGTAGCCAGAAGATTCAGGTTCAAAGCTTACCTTTGCTCCTTATTATCTATGTAACCCTGGGCTAGTTGGTCTGTGCCTATTGACACAGTGGACAAAGCCCTGGACCTAGAGTCAGGAAGACCGCAGTTCAAATCTAACCTGAAACTTATTAGATGTGTGACCCCAGCTGGGCAAGTCGCTTATCTTCTGTTTGCTTCAGTTTCCTCAACTGTAAAATGGTGATAATAGCACCTAACTAACAGGGTTGTTGTGAGGATAAAAGAAGGTAATACTTGTAAAGTGCATAGCACAGTGCCTGGTATGTGGTAGGTGCTATATAAGTGTTTATCCTCTTCCCCTCCCCCCCATTGGTAAAAGGAGGGGGTTGAATTAAATGATCTAATAAGGTTCCCGTCAAAATTAAGTCCTATGATTCATGTGGGACTGGTTTTTCAAAAATATGACATGCTTACAGATTGGAAAGGAAAACTGCACCACCAGAAAGCATATTGAGGGTATTAAAGGATGGTTATTATCCCATCACAGAGCAATGGTATATTTCCTTAGGGTGTAACATTTATTCCACTTTTTGGGGCCATCTGTTTTAAAATAAGGACAGAGCTCAGGAGGGCCCTTAATAAAAACTGCTTCACAATGAAGATACTGGCCACTAAATACCTCCTCTCAAGTCCCTCAAAGAAACATTTTGTGTTACAACATAAAGACATTAGGAGCTCCTAAATGATGTATGTTTTCATTTTCTATTTAGCTTATGAAAGAACCAGGCTATTGAAGAAGGAGTTTCCCTCTGGACCTTTCCTTACACATTCCTGAACAGAACTATGTTTTGTAGAACTCAGGAGCAGTTGGCCTCAAAATAATAAGTTTGTCATGGATTTAGGGATGGAGAGAATCCTAGGGGTCATCTAATTCAACTCCTTTATGAGGATTTTCATGAGGATGTGGAAACTGGGGGTCATAAGTCAAAAGATGTGCCCAAGGCTACACAGATATTAAAGACAAAACTGGGACTTGAACATAGGTCTTCTAACTCCAGGTGCAGTGTTCTTTTCATCATCATGGTGCTCTTCAATTTTAGCAAGGGATTTTGGAATTCTTTATTTAAATTAAATTCTTTATTTTCTTCCTGATTTCAGGGATGGCAGAGTGATAGCTACTTGAAATTCAGAAGAAATGTTCCATTTGGGCCAAAGGCCCTGCAGTATCTTCTAGACTATCAGTGTTTCCCAGCACTTATAGACAAACAGAGATAGTAGGAGAGACATTAACTATGTTTTTGAGGCAGTGAATATTCCACATCTGTACTGAATTTTTGGGGAAATCTAGTAAATATTATTATGCTTGTATTGCATTTTTGGGGAAAGTGGATATGGAAATGGACAATCTGAATATAAATATGGAGATATGTGCACATATTAAATGAGTAGATAATACACAAATATCATTTTAATTATTTAAAAGGCAAACAAAAGAGGTTTTATAACTGTCATAAAACACTCGAGGGTGTGAATTGCGGTACTGTAATTCATGCTTGTTGTGAAGACAGCATAACGCCCTTAGCCTCATGTCTAAAACCACACTGGGCTAGGCATATAGTATTATGCCACAATTCAAGTCATGTCATGTTTTACTGCAGTGAAAAAGTTGTGTTAGGCTTTTTCAAACTCATAATCAAACCATACAAACATTGCATAATAGGTTTCATAGCCTTTTAAAAATAGGCTTTGATAAGATAGTCTTAGGATCAAAGTCCATGGACTTCTTCTTGTCTTTTCACAAGGTTTGGTGACTTTCCTACTAATTTAAGACCACAACAGTTCTGCTTTCCAGGAAAGGACAGGGTAGAGGACCGAAAAACACAAGATGGTCATGTGGAATTGGACATTCCCAGTTTAACAAAGGCTGAGTGTAGTTTGCTTTGGTTTGCTTTAAAATTTGGTTTCGTTGTCATTAGAGGGCCAGTAGGTGGTGGTGGAGAGCTTCTAACCATGGCTTAAAGGCTTTAATAACAATGATAATTATTAATTAAAAAATTAAAAAGAAAAACAACAACTATTAAGGGTTCACTGCACTCTAAGAGCTACATTTTACATAAAAGTTAAGCCTTGCCCTCATGAAGCATATGTTCTAAAACAAATAGGACACAAACAATATGAAAACAGATGCAAACTATGGGGAAGCCATGTGGGATGGTGGGAAAGGACATGATTCAGAATGAGGGACCTGGGTTAGAATCGTAGCTCTGCCTTAGGTAACTCATTTCTCTTAACCTCAGTTTCTTTATCTGAAAAATGAGGGAGTTGGTTTAGATGACTGCTAAGTTCCCTTGCAGTTCTAAATCTATAATCTTGTGGGTTTTTCTTTTCCTGTAATGATTTCTTATCTCCCTCTTAGTCTATTCCTATATAGAGCTTGCATTCACAAATTCACATATATTCTTTGGTAGAAGGAATATGATGATGAAATGCAATTAAAGGCATCTAGAAAGCTCAAGAAGAAGCTGGTGAGTCCAGAAAGCCTCATTCTATTTTATTTAAGATAGTAGGGCCCGTTTATTGATGCTGTTACTTGTGCAGAGAAAAAAGAGGGACTAGATAAGAGGATGCTAACAAGAAACACATATCCCTTTTTCATCACTTCGACAATGGCAATAAAGAATATTAGCACAGGAAAAGACATCTAATCTAACCTCCTTTATTTTACAGAAGAGGAATCAAACTTAGCTAAATTGTTTCTAGGTTCTATGTGAACTCAGTCAAGTGTTTCCCCTCTCTGGGCCTTAGTTTTCTCTACTGTGAAATGGGGAAGGAGAGAAGAGATGATGGGAGGAGTGATATTTGAACATCGTTATCTTCTACTTTGAATTAAATCATTCCAACTCTGAATCCTGGTGAAAGTGTGGTCTAGTAGAAAGAGCACTGGATTTAGAAGCAGAGGACTTGGGTTTGAACTGGATCTCTGTCTTTTGGTAATAATGTGACCTTATGAAAATAATTTAAACCTCTGGGTCTTAAATTCTTCAACTATAAAATGAAGGAGTAGAATTAGATTGTATATAAGGCTCCTTTGACTTTAATAATCTACGATCTAATCTAACCCTTTCATTTTACGGTTGAGGAACATGAAACACAGAGAGTTAGGTCTTGCCCAAGGGTCCCACAGGTAAGCAATCAGGAAAAATGGGGTTTAAAGCTTGGTTTTCTAAACCCCAATTCTATGTTTTTTCCATTACATCATACTTGATAATCATTGGCAGTGTTGGGCCTATAATCCAGGTCTTTCAATTCCCAATTCAATGCTCTTTCATTTCTTTAAGACAAATTTTTATTGAAATATTTTGTTTTAACATCACCAAAATTTCTCCCAGAATACCTCCTCCTTTCCCTCTCAGATAATTATTTCACATAGCAAATCATCTTTTTAAAGAAAAGAAAAAGTATAAGAAGAGTAAAACCAATCGGACATGGGAAAAGTCTGAAAATAAATTAAATGTCCCAAACATGGGAACCTATTATCCCTCCAAAGGAGTAGGGGTATGTGTGACTTCTCGTGTCTCTTTTTTCACACCATGTTTATTTTTAGTAATTTTGCAACACTCTTGAGTGTTACGTCATGATGTTTTCCATTTCCATTGTTTTAATCATTTGTATGTACTGCTTTTTTGTCTTTGCTTACTATAATGTGCATGTAAGTTCATGTAAGTCTTTTCTTTTCTCTGCAAAAATCATATGTGTTATTTCTTTCAATGTTCTTTCCATGGCAACCAAACATCCAGGCTCCAAAAGGTACACCTATGTTCTTTTTAAAAGGCTGCATCATGAGGACATGCACCTGTTCCCAAATCCTAGAATAAGTTAGCACAGTTGTTCAGTCCCTAGCTTCAGTGTCTCAGTCATTAGCCATAACATTTGACTCAGGTTAGTTTCCTAGTTTAAATTGCACAGTTAATCAGTTATTCAAGAAACATTTACTATGCATTTGCTTTCGGCTAGGCACTATGCTGACTGCTGGGAATACAAAGATAGGCAGAAGACTGTCCCTGTCTAATATGGGAGATGGCCTGCCAACCAACAACTGAAAGCTGAAGAACTTAGAGTGATAAGGAGGTAAAGGTGTGGTTATCTGAGTAACATTTTCTCAATCTAGTCTCTTTTACAGGAGAGAAAAAAAGACTTTAAATTTGGATATCCTAGAACTCCTATCCTATCCTCTGTTCACAATCTCTCAAGGTCAAGGGAGGAAGTAGACAGACTATACTTTTTCACTGTTGATGGCCATCACTGTTGTACCTTCTATTTCCTGAACATTCATTCACTCCTAACCATATTATTTTTATCCTTTGAATGCACATCAGCTGCACTATTCTCCCTAAAGCCCTGGGAAAGAGGAAGGATGTTGTATGATAGGGCCACATTTAAACAGTCATGTAAAACTAAAGAGCATAAAGTTATTTAGGTATAATACCATACAGTATGTGTGTATAAATACATATACAAACTCATATGTGTGTGTACATATATCTGTATCTATTTATCTATATATTCTTGATGAAAAGATAAACCCTTGAAGCAGTGTTTTCACCTAATCTGTCCCTAGAATTCCCCCCCTCCCCATTACCAGGTTGGTACTGAGTAAGACATTTCTTAGGGTACCATTGAAGTTCACCTAGCAGAGTCTTGCTTTATGGCATAACAAAGACTCTCTTGGAAGCTCTCAGAACATACAGCAGGATATGAGTCAGGCCTCAGGAATGTGATTCAGTTTCCAGGATGATGTGTCAGGGCGACCATTGATTGTTCATCTCTCCCATCATCATCACCCCATGAAACAATCTGGATTCCCCTTAAAAAAGGGAATACCCCATGATGCTCCTCCTTCCACCTGACTCTCTTCTCCTCATAATTCTAAAACCATTTCCAGAATAACAAAATCAAGATGCTTTACAGTTACAAATGATAATCTCTGGCTACAAAGAACCATTTCCCTGAAGCTCTGGCTTGGTTTCCAGAAATTGTGTCCTAGCTCAAGTGTCAGGAGTGAAAACAAGTTTTTAAAAACTAAAACTAAAAATAGACATTAACTACACATAAGTCCTAGCAGTAGATGGTTAACTGGCATATTATCCTGATCAATAAAATTTCCTGATAATATAATTCAGTTCTTACAAGCTCTAGATCCTGAAGGGGAAAACGAACAAAAAAATGCTAGAAAGACCTTTGTTGACTGCCAGCTATTTATCTCTGACTGGCTTGCAGACATCTTGGTTAGTCATGGGCCGGTAAGTTGCTTTATATTAGCATACTTTTCAGGGAAACAGCTAGCACCAAGCTGGGGCAGAGGCCTGACTTGGGTAGGCAGCTTTTAAAAAGTCCTTTGGGGTTTTGAGTTACTAACTACCCATGGCAAAGCAATGTGGCTTATGATGTGCCAGCCGGAGGGAAGTGAGAAATGAGCATTGCTCCTACAGAGCTTCAGTGATTGCCTCTAGTGTACTTTTTCCTTTCCCTCTTCCAGTTGTGGGAGAATAGGTGGTTTTGTGGTTAAACAGTCAGGCTGGGAATCTGGACCTCTGGATCCTAATCTCAGGGCTTCCCTAGAGCCCTGGTGCCTCAGGCTGAGTCCTTCAACTCTCTATGCCTCTTTCCTCATTTCTAAAGTAGGGTGTAATAATACTTACCTGCCTCACAAGTGTGAGAAATAATTAATGTTTGTAAAGCCACTTTGAGATCTACAGATGAAAGGCTCTCTATAAATGCAAAGTGTTCCTCCTCATAAGATCTTCCAGACAGTTCCCAGGGGAAATACCACCTTATGTAAAAGAGGAGTAGTCTGGGATTAGTCTTAAAAAAGCATCTTTTCATTTTCTGAGGAGGGGTTATGGCAAGTTTGAAGGTAACAGCTACCAGAATAAAGAAATAAAACAGGAGTGATTTGCAAAATTTTCATTTCCTTTTTCTCATTTGGACTCTATGGGGCAGAGAATGAATTTATACCCTCCCCTCAACAGTGATGCTTTATTTCTCTCTACTCTATTAAACTCTCACTGCATAAACCATTCACATAAATACTCTACTTTCTTCCTGCCCCTTGCCCCCTCCTCCTCCAAACATCATCAGTATTGGACTCTTTTCCCATGAAATTAGCAGAGCAAATTCCCATGATGCTAGCCCAGTAAGTTCAATTCAATTCAATAAACATTTATTCTAAACAGGGTTTTACATTATATATAGAGTTTCTGAGGAAAACACCCCTTTTCTCTTCCTGACTTCCAATCCAATTGATTTTCCTTCACTCTGTATATCCTTTCCCCCTGCAAAAAAAATGTATAAAGATTAGAGATTCTTTCATAAGTGACCAGCCAAATCTCTAGTGGCCTTATTGGGAAGTCCAATTCCACTCACCTTCACTCACATATTCTCAAATCTCTTTTCCTCTACATTAATAGCAATCCATAGAGAATGATGTCGAAAAAAAACCCAATCCTATGGAATGAACAAGTCTTTGTACTAGAGGACAGAAGTTGAAACATGCTTCTTTTTTATCGTAAGAAGGGGATGGGACTAAAGATGTAGAATGTTTCATGTCATTCATTCAACTCATTCAAGACAATGTCATTCACTGTGTGATCAGGTTTTGCTAAGATTTTTTTTTAATAAAGGTTGGTTTTATGAATGTGGTCATGGGGTATAGAGTGACTAAGGTGGGAAAAATCCCAAAAGATATCAATAATTTTTTTTAAAAAATTCTATGAATATGTGCCCTAAACTGAGAAATCTCAGGCAACTTATCTTTGTCTAATACGCTTCTGGTCCAATGCTAGGGATCTGTTAGATCTACAGAACTAACTCCTGACATTCCAGGGTGCAAAGTTGTAAACCTGAGGTACTCATTATATCTCAGAAGCATTTAAAAACATAAGGGAAAAGATCTTTCTGAAGGAAAATGTTATTAATCACAATCGTATCTACACATGTCTGATATAAGGAAAACTTTCCTATCAGAATTCTCTGTAAGTGTGATGAGCTGCTTTAGGAGGTAGTAGGCTTCCCTGAACAAAAGGCATTCAAAAGTAAGATGATCATTGGTCAGGTATATTGTAGAGATTTATGTACAGGTATGGGTTTGATATGATGGTCTTTTAGGTCCTTTCCAACTCTAAGATTCCAGGAATATCTGAATCTGGGAAAATGATATTATTTAGTAAGTCATAGTGAGAAGAATCAGGAAAGCCCATTTGTTGCTCAGAGGCCAAAAGCAGAAAAATTCAGAATTGATTTTCAATGACAACTAATCATGAATGTAGCTTTCCTCTGGTTGACAAAAACACATTTCACTGGATTATATTCTTTCACTTCAGAATTAGTTCCCTCTAACAATGCAAAATCCCTTCGGGGGTGGGGAACCTGCGGCCTCAAGGCCACATGTGGCCTGCTAGGTCCTCAAGTGTCGCCCTTTGACTGAGTCCAAGTTTCACAGAACAAATCCTTTTATTAAGGAGATATGTTCTTTGAAGTTTGGATTCAGTCCCCACTCCTGCCCTATGTATTACAACATATATATAACATGCTGATCAGTGCAGATGGATATAATATCTAAGGAAGCCATCTATCTATCTACACACATATATTCACACATACATACATATGCATACATATACATACACATAGCCATATCCATTATATTTCATTTCTGTGAAATGAATGACTAATCTCTTTGGTTCTTATTGTCTCTGCCTATGTTTTTTGTTCTGAAAAATAAAATACTACCCCCCTCCCTCAATCTATTTCTATACATATAGTCAATCAATGAATGTGCTCTTCTAGAGGGCTAGTCATAGTTAAAATACAGTGTGTTGATTAGGTTATTCTCATTAGTATTTGACATAATTGCTTGTTCAGAATCACATAATTTCAGAGCTGGAAAGTTCTTTAAGATCAGCCAGTACTATCCCCTCATCTACAGAGTAGGAGGAAGGGCCTGGAGAAGTCAACTGCTTTGTCCAAAATTAAACTCTAAGTAGACCAGGCCTCAAACAGATTTTGTGACGCGAAGGACAATGTTTTTTTTTTCTTTTCACGATTCCAACAGTGTCTCTGAGAGAACACACTAAAATTGTAATGATACTCTTCTAAGTAACTATTGTCAGACTGTCACTATGGCATGACATGATTGGTGAATCATACTTTGAGGCAGCCCTCCCTAATAGAGAATGGAGAATGACTAAGACACAGTATAGGAAAGCAGACTGGATATAGGAGAGCTCAGCCAGTTGGCACTAAAAAATGACCAGAGGCCTACATCTACCAAATTACCCTATAAACGTTCCTATTATCACTCAAGGAAAGTGGGTGGGGTTATCCCTCTCTACCTCTATTCCTACAGGATCACAAGATTTAGAGTGGGAAGGGACCCTAGAGCTCATCTAGTCTAAATTAGACCTGGCCAAGAACGCTTTCTGTAATTTTAGCAAGAGGTGATTGACCAACTTTTGCTTAAAGACTTCAAGTCCCATGGGGAACTCACTGCCTCTTCAGGCATCCTATTCCACTTCTGAAGAGTTCTAACGGTAGCAAAGTTTCTTCTTATTTCAAGCTTATATCTGCCTCAGCAACATTCACCCTCTGCTATTAATTTTATTTCTGGGGCTAAATACAACAAATTCTAATGACTCTTCTACATGATGGCTGAATGGAAGATAGGTAAATACCCCTCATTTTACAGGTGAGAAAGCTGAAGTTCAGAGGTTTTTCCATAGTTGAAGACAATTAAGTTATCTCTAAGCCTCTCTTTCCCAGGATAAACAGATCATTTCCCTTAAAGTTTTCTTCTCATTCCAAACATATGATCCTCAGTCTGTTTCTCCTCTGAATCTTTTACGATTTCTAAACATGGAGCCACAAATTGCACAAAGATGTTTGATTAGTGCAATTTGTGAGGAAATTGCTACTTATCTCCATCTAAAAACTATTTTGTTTAAATGTGTTTTAAAATGTAAGGATAAATGAATTTCTGCTTTTAGAATCAGTTTTAAATGGAGGTAGAAGCTTTCTAGCTAATCTTAAGCACTTTTGTACAAATTAGCTTTGATGCTAAGAGTAGATTCAAAGCAGGGAATTAAAGAAAAAAATAGGTCAGGTAGAAAGAAAATCTCCTGATTGGGAAAATTATTTTTAATGGAAAAAAAAACCAGAATTGAAAAGTGTATTGTATTCTATCTCTTTCAGTTATTTTTGGCTAGTAAAAATCTAGTTAGTTGGTCTATGCTGTTTGAGCCAAACCAATATATGCCAAACCAATACTGATGCAATGGAACAAGAAATGAGAGTAAATCACCCACCACAAAGATGGCAATAGAGAAGGAAGGGGTCATAACCAGCATGCCCTATAAAAAATACTAGCTTGGGGAAGGAAACTTCTTAATTAAAACTTAGGATGCCCTTTTATGACTTTCCCCCTTCAAGGCTGACCCCCAGCTTCATTTTAAATTGATTTTATGTCTATTAAAAAGGGATGTATGTGTGTGTGTGTGTGTGTGTGTGTGTGTGCATGGTGAAGTCTTAGCCCTGCTCCTAAATAGTCTTATGATGGAAGGTTCTGCTGCTATAACACAAGACAGTGACTGAGCAGGAGATCCCTCAGATTTGAACACAAAGCTGGAAAGGCCTGGTCCCAGTTCTTCTTGACCCAGGGCCTGTGGTATCCATCCCCCGTACAAGATCTGCCCCCTGGACTCTAGTATTGAAAACAGATAAAAGTAGCACTACATGATGTAAGGTTTCCATAAGATCCATAAGGTTCCAAAGTAGGTGTATAGATCCCTTCGCCCAACAAGAAAATAGTGACAATTGTAATTTACTCATTTGTAAATGTATTCATTTTGCTAAGTACTCAGTGAAGCATTAACATTCCTATTTCTTTTCATTTACAAATGAGGAAATTGGAAGCTCAGAAAAGTGAAGTGACATACCTAAGATTACATACCTCAAAGTGGCAGAATTACAGTGAGGGGTGTAATGGGCAGAGCCTTGGATCTGGAGTCTAAAGATCTATGGACACTCCCAGATCTGTTTACTACTATCTGATTACCACCATGCTCAAGTCATTTCACTTCCTTCATCTGTAAAATAAGGGGTTGGACTATGTACTCTCTATGATCCCTTCGAAATTTCAATCCCATGATCCTCTGAATGGGACTTGATCCTAGAAGCCCTGACTTTAGCCCCAATGCTTCTTGTTCTACATCACAATGCTTCTAAAACCTGCAGCCTTATCCCCATCTTTGCAGGTGGCATCCCGGTGAGGGACATACCATTTCAAAGTCCGCGTCATCTTCAAACTTACTCTATGCCAGAATTCTGCATTTCAGCATGACATTCAGAGATCTTAAAAGTTGCACAGAGTTCTGGCATGCACCTCACAAGTACTCCACAGACAGGGCTAGCTGTTGGGCTACCCTGCACATCAGTGATCTCTCCCTAGAACTTTCAGGAGTGGCCTCATGCCTCCCCCATCTTTGTTTTCTCTTTAGCACTTTTGTGGTTTTGTGAAACATTAGAACTGTTTGAAAAATCCCAGAGTAGTTTCAAGCACTTGACTCATCTTCTGTTCCCATGTGACATGGACACTAATGTATCCTTATTTGATTTCAAGCCAGAGACCCTAGTTTAGGCAGCAGTTCTAAAGACTGGCACTTTAATAAGATCCAATGAAAAACTCTTTAAAAGGAAAAGAAAATCACCAGTTGCAAAGGCAATTTCAAGTAAACTGAAGTATGGGAGGAAAGAGTTTTAACTCTCTCTTTCAATTTATGCTGGTGCTGAATAGTATCCAAGACAGCTGCAATTTATATCCCATCTCTCCCTCAGTGAAAAAAAAATAATAATTTAAAAACTGTCCATGAGGACCATATTTGAGTCGACAGGCATGGATCCCTTCATGATGAATTCCATTCCAAGCAGAATGAAGGTACTGAGAACTAGGCTTCCTTTCACTAGTTTGTTATTTCCAATCTGATGCCAGTGTTGGATACTACAAATGACCATGAGTACTTGACTGTAAAAAATGTGATTTCACAATAATGTATGTGCTGTTCTGGCAGGTTAGCACATAAGCTGCTCAGATGAAATATAAACCATCTCTCCCACTGAGTAAGCACACTCCTTCAAGGCTGGCGTCACAGTGGCTTTGAAGAACACGGCTGTATTATGTGCAAACGACAAAGTCTCCCAGGGCCAGTGACACACACAAGAGGGAAAGCTGAGTTTTTCAAATTGAAGATGTATTGTTCTTTGTCTTCTCAGATATGAGTCATACTGAGCAGTAACAGTTAAACAGTTATGTACCCAGGAACCTCCACGCCTTCAACCTGAAGTAATATTCATAATGGGGGAAGTAAAATGTTTCCTCTAACAAGAACAGCTGCACCCCTTTCAATAGATTGTTGGGAATTTAATCAAATCAGAGGTTCCATCTTAACTTTCTGACTCTCCTGTAGAATATACACATCCATATTTCTGTTACAACTCTTTTTCCCTTCCTGTGGTATATGGTGATAATTTCTCTTCTCTCAATCTCTCTTTCTCTCTCTCACACACACACACATATGCACACACATACACACACACTTACTGAGAAATGGAGATAACAATGGCATTGGAATTCCATAATTGTCAGGGAAAGCACTGCACTATAGAAGTCAAAAGACCTTGGTTCTAGGCCCTCAATCAATCAAGAAGCATTTGTTTACTACTTTTTCCATGAGAGTCACTATGTTAGACAATGGGGATGCAATGTCTGAAATAAAAGTTCCTGTCCTTAAGAAGCTTACATTCTCTACCATTACTTAGCTGTGTAATTACTTACTCTCTGGATCAGAGATGTCTTATCTCTCTTTTAATACTTCAAAAGATCCATGAGAATTCCTTTCTCTAACATTACCGATATGACTATGACTACTACTGGAATGTTAAAGTTTGCAAAGTAAATTTTCATGAGTTGATATGGTCAAAAAATCATCACCTGGTATCCAACATTTTGGTGGTGAATATACCTCTTTAAAGTTAGCCAGGCTGGTCCTTAGATCACAGTCCATCTCTAGGCCCATGCTTAACATATTTCTAACTTGGTGAGACCTGGCACACTTTGTGCTCACTGGCTAGCATAGCTTTTGAGAGCACAAGGTCCCTTCCTCTTTAGTAGAACTCTCTGCCATATCTACGAAATGGAGACGATGATACCTTGCTTTCCTGACAGCAAGAAGTTGGCTAGCCTAGGAGATCTCTAAAGGGCTCTTCCAAGCTCTGGCACCTTTGAACTTACAATACTCATTCCACTGAGTATATCAGAATGCACATTAGTACTCATTTCTGTTCTCCAGACACTACAATTTCTCTTAAGCTTTGAACCTTTCTTTACTCCTAATCTGTTTATGGGCATAGGGCTGCTAGGGCAATACATAGCAGGCCCTTAACAAATGCTTGTTGACTAAGTGGAGTATATTTGAAAAGTTTCAGTAATGCCTTCCATGTTTTACAACACACTTATTTCTTTATTTACCCTTCCCTACACCCACTGAAAATGACTTTGTAACAAACAATAACAGCAACCAGGCACTGTGCTAAGCCCTGGGAATAAAAAGACAAAAAGAATAATGAGACGAGGGACTTATATTCTATCAGGAGCAACAATCTATCATATATATGTGTATATCTATACCTATATCTAGATATATATACATATATATGTTAGTAAATATAAGGATAATATGAGGTAAATACAAAGTGATTTCAGGAGGCATGGAGAACGGGAAAGGCCTCATGGGGGAAGAGTGATGGAATATCAGTTGGAAGAGCCACACTCTACCACCAAATATTAGCTGTGTGATGAGGATATGTTCCTCATTATTCAGAGGACCTGGGCTTGAAAACTGGCTCTTCCAGTAATTATGTGTGTGACCTTGGGCAAATCACTTCACAGTAAGTTATTGTACCTTCCATTCTCTGTTTTCTTACTTACAAAATGGTTAAAAAAAATACTACCTGCCTTTTCCTGTCAGGATTGTTGCAAGGAAAGGTTTTATGAAAAAGGGAAAAAACAGTACAAAAGTGCTTTAAAATGGGAGCTATAGTGAAAAATCTGTGCTCCATCTCTATAGATGTATGCATCCTGTGAAGGCTGTGATTTCATCAGTCCAATAAGACAAGGGCAGACCCTACCAGCTAGTTCTTTCCTACTTCTCTTTCTTTTTCTTAGAGTTTCCTGATCTTTAACTATTTTCACTCTTCCTTTATTTGAAATTTTCAGGAGAAAGGCCCATTTGCTCGAGTTTGCCGTCAGTCTGCACAACATAGTAACTGACCTTGATGAGAACTCGTCAGGATTGCAATAGATTAATAATATAGGTTGCCAAAGTGGCATTTTATCTGTAGAAAAGAGGCCTTTGAAGATAAGAGCCCTTTACTCTTTCACAAGCTCATCCCTAGTGCTCAGAACAAAGAACATAAAGTAGCAAAGTGAAATTCATCTAGGGGTAATCTCCATGTGTGGCAGAGTATCTATCCAAACTGTGATTTAGAAAGGCAAAGGGAAATCTTCCAGACTTCTTTTAAACTCTAATAAAGGGGGAAAATATGTTTAAAATATTTGCTAATAAACAGGCCTCTCATGATGTAAATAAAGATACCCTGTTTCATTTTATTGACTTAGAGAGAGTAAAGGACATATCAAATGCAACCTTCCTACTTCAACAGATGAGGTCACCTTGAGAAAAATGATACCATACTGAGCCCAGCAGGATGAAACCTCCCTCCAGGGTCTTGTTTGATTTACAAGGTGAAGGAAGGTCTTCTTTTATATGAGCGACAGTTTTTTAGTGTTTTGTCCTTAAAAAAAAAAGATAGGAGATTAAAAAAAAAAGTTAAAAGTAGAAATGACACAGCAGACAACTACAAAACTGTTGCTCAGTTGTGAGGCTGACTTGAGAAGGAAAAACCTTCTAGAACACAAAATAAATGGTAAAGCCCAAGCTGACTCACTACCAACCTCTCCTCTACCATCCTATTCTGTTGCCTGTTATGGTATGAAGGAGACAGTCAGATCTCAAAAGCTACGGCAGCAGACAGAACTCAAGCTCTGGAAAGGTCCTTCCAAGCTAGAAATGCTCCAAATATGGGATGAGCAAAAGACTGTCTTTTGTCTAAAAACCAACATAAGTAGAGAAAATAGATAAGTAGGGAAATGTTCATCCTTCTTCAGAGCACCTGGTTTTGAAAACTGGCTCCGTCATTAATTATGTGTGTGACCTTGGGCAAATCACTTCACAACCTCAGGCTTCAGTTTCTCTTGTGTGGACAGAGGTTCAACTAGATGTCTTTTAGTTCTAAATATACAGCCCAGGTATACCAACTGTTTGGCCATAGTAACCCATAAAGACCATTTAAGGATTGTGATTTTCAGTGGCATGAAATTATAGATTAATATTTAAAGAAGTATTCAAACTATATATATTCATCTTCCCTATAGACTGTAAACTTCTTGAGGGTAGAGATTATTTCAGGTCTTATTTTATCTGTCATTTTATCTCTTGCCCAATATAGTGCCTTACATATAGCAGGCACTTAATAAAAATATTTATTAGAGATAAAAGTCAGTTCTCAGATCTATGCATTGTAGTCCAGTTGTTTCAATTTTGTCCAACTCTTTGTGACCCCATTTGGGGTTTTCCTGGCAAAGGCACTGGAGTGGCTTGCCATTTCCTTCTCCGGCTTATTTTACAAATGAGGAAACTGAGACAAGCTGGATTAAGTGACTTGCCCAGGGTCACATAGCTAGTAAGTGTCTGAGGCCACATTTGAACTCAGGTCTTCCTGAGCCCAGTGCTCTATCCACTGTGCCATCTAGCTGCCCTAGATCTGTGCTTATGTACCTATTAATTGGAAACGCTAATTCATTTAAACAATCCAAGGATCTTGCTCACAACAGTCTCAGTGTAGATGATTCCCTAAATGGCCAGTTAATTTAGGAGATGAGGTTGTTAACATTGGGTGTGCATACCAAAATGGAAACAACACTAAAAAAAAAATAGAAAGGAAAGCTGAAGTTTGAAAAACTCAGTGAGAAAACGCACAATACTGAAATGAATAGAATTTTTCAGTTCCTGTAGCGAATCAGAGAAGAGCCAACTACTAGTTGTTTTAAAGATGTATTTACAGATTTTATGAAATTTCACAAGGCATAGGGCTGACAGAGTGAGAATAAAGCTTGATGGAATGTCAGGGTCTGCAATTTTCTGGAGTTGCTGGAAACCTTGTATGTGAAATTTGGTTTTCTCTCATGGTTTTAGTGGTTGATTCCATAATTGTGATAAATATTGGAAAAAAAAACTTCATTCCAGCACCAGATCTGCTTTTTATAGTAAAATGTTCTGATACTTTAAAACAATGAGCTTGGCTCTCAAACCTAATGTGAGTGAAAGGCACATACTGCTCGTGAACATGAGACCGGACTGCCACATGGGAAGCAGTAGGGTCTCCTTTATCCACAGTGTCTTGGCAGTCCTCACAAGTTGACCACTGTGATTCTTTCATAGCATCCTAGAGCTAGATGGGGCTATAACAACTGTCCCAACCTCTTCATTGTATAAATGAGGAAACTGGGACATGAAGTGGTTAAGAGGATTGTTCAAGATCACACAGAATATTTGAGGACCAGAACCCACATCTAATATCTAGTCATGGATAAGTTTCTATTATATCAAAATTTGAAAAATTTCCCTCTTTAAAATAATTTTCCGATCCAATATGTTCCAATTAGAAAAAAAAAAGATTTGTTGATCATAATATTTATTTTATTTGATTTTTCTGGGGGATGCTTTCTTGTTTGTGAGATACATATCTATATACAGCTAGATAACACAGTGGTCAGAATACTGTGCCTGGAGTCCAGAAGGCCTGAGTTTTAAATTTGGCCTTAAACACTGTGTGCTTCCCTGGGCAAGTCGCTTAACCCCTGTCTACCTCAGTTTCCTCAGCTATAAAATGAAGATAATAGTAGCCCCTACCTCCCATGGTTGTTGGAAGGATCAAATGAGTTACTATTTGTAACTACTAGCACAGTGCCTGGCACATAGTACAAGTATAAGAAATACTTGTTTTCTTTCATATAATTCTTCTATATGTAGGACTAATTAGAAAGTGAAATGATTCCATATTTGTGCCACACCCAGGAAACAAAACAAAGAACCCAAAACAACAAATGGCTTTTAGTTTGGTCCTGCTGCTGTTCTGAAAAATCTATGCCAGATGTGGAATGGAAGAAAAATAGCTTGACTACAGTTAAGATTTCAGAGATGGGGAGGTTAGGGTTATGGAACTAGAAGAAAACAATGATCATGCTAACATGGGCAGCACGCTTTCCTAAAGTCTAAACCTGCCAAGTGCCTGCCACAGGCTCATTTTAAAAGCCTTTATGGAAAATGCCACACATTTTTTTTTTTGCTAACATCACTTAAACTAATGAGCTAGCTTCACTTGTATTTTTTTTTCAAGTGGATTAAGCACACAAGCTCTCTCTCTCCATCCTCACATGTTTCTGGACTAGGCAGTCTAAACCTCTGGCTTAAAGTGATGATGAGATGCCAGACAGTAATGAAACACAATTACCTAGGCAAACTTTTGAAGGATTTGAGCCCTGAGGCAAACACTGTTTACTAAAGACCAAAAGCACCATTTGTACTAAGCGCAACCAATTGCCTCAGTCCTCCATAGTTCAGGATACTGGCAGCCCCTGGACTCAAAGCCAGATTTCTAGGTGTGAGATAACATCACACTCCTGTCTGCACTTCAGCACCTCAGGGTCTTTGCTATGCTTTTCAACAAGAAAATACAAGTACTAACAAAAGCCTATTATAACATTTTCTTTTGTATTCACTCAGTGCCTTTCTTATTGGCTTCTTTTTATATTGTGAAGCACCCCCAACAGAACAGAGTTAGAAAACGCCCTATAGCCCCAGATCTGTAAAAATATGCCAGGAAATCTCCCCCTCTCCCTTAAATAACATAGTGACTTCAACAACTTGCCCAGTGTTAGTTAGTCTGTTGATTTGGATGGAAAATATTCATTAGGATCAGAGAGATCACAGAATCTAAGAGACAGAAGGTACTTCAGCAGCCATATAGTCCAACCTGCACATAAGAAAGTAACCAAGTTGTGGTTGTGCAGCTTTGTTAGGAGGGCCCTAAGGAGTACAGAGAGCCTGACCTCTGGTGGGAGGGAGCTCCATTTTCTCTTAATGACTGGTTCATTAAACAACCCTCGCTTCAAATCTCCAGTATGATACTAATTTTAATAAAAATTATAGGTTGTAAATCTATAGATTTCTCAAAAGGGGAAGAGATAAAAGGTACTTGATGAATAATATAAATTGGATATGGGATAGGTAATTTCCTATTCACAAAGAGCAGTACTGAGCATAAAAAAACCCCACAACACACATTAGTAGAATGACTGAAATATTAAAACTTATAACAATGGTTATGGTCAACTAAGAGGCTGATATTTGAGGCATATAAGAACATAAAATAGTTTGCTGGAACTCTCTAAACAACTTCTAGGGCATGTCTGCTGGTAAAACAAACCAGGCTTCAGTCCATTTTCTTTCTTATGTCTGTCCCCTTCTAATGCATCTGATTCCTTTGTCATCAGGTCATTCCTGTCACTACTGAACCAACTGCTTGTATCATTGGACTCTGGACATTTAGACCTTTCGATATTTGGGGAAAAAATGACACAGAAGTGGAAGAAACAGCCATTTGCTGATGGCCACATGGAGACCACTTGACTCTTGGGATGTATCTTGAAAAGAGTTCACAGGAGAGAAAGAGAGGAGGAAAGACTAGTGACACCCTTTTGCATATTCCATCAGAAATCAGCTCTTCAGACTAAGTAGCCAATTAGAGGACTTTTCATCATCCCCCATTACAAATAAGTCATATTATTATTAGCAGAAGCAGCTTCCCTCCTCCCTACACCATCCCCCATCTCTCCCAACCCAAATGAGTTTCCATGTGGTTTCCTGGAAACAGGAATGATGATGGAGCATGCTGCATTTGTGTGGGAAGCCCCCACTGCAGTTACTGGGGAGTTGATGTCTAGGAAAAACGAGAGTACCCAGATGACCTTATTCTGACCCTCAGTTTTTTTCTTCTTTCTTTTTCTCTCTTTTTTCCCTCTTTCTATCCTTCCTCCCTTCCTTCCTTCCTTCCTTCCTTCCTTCCTTCCTTCCTTCCTTCCTTCCTTCCTTCCTTCCTTCCTTCCTTCCTTCCTTCCTTCCTTCCTTCCTTCTTTCCAGGGGAAAGTACAGTCCTCCATATCACATATTAAATTGTCACGTTTCCTGCATCTGAGGAAATTGCAAGTCAGGCCATCTGGAGCATAAACCTCACTCAGGGAAGACCACATTCATGATCATGGCATCGCCCCTGCCAGGTAAGTATGACCTTCCTCTATTCTTGTCTAGACCATTGATTTTCATTCTTTCTTGATCTTATACTCCATTAGTAAAAATTGGGGGACTGCTCCTCCAATACATGTATATTTTCTTATTTGTAAATTATGTGCATGAACTGATTTAGTGAAAATTATATATAGCACAAAATCTACAAAGTAGTCATTTTAAAAAGATACAATAAAGATAAAATAAAATGTGATACTAGAATCCAACAGGGAGATACTGGAGTTTTCTGAGTAAGAGAGTGACATGGTGAGACTTGTGCTTTAAGAAAATCATTTTGGTAGCTGGAGAGAGAAAGGCTTGGAAAAGCGAGAGACTTAAGGAGTCCAAGGAGACCAATAAGGAGTCTGTTGCAGTAGCCCAGGTGAGAACTGAAGAGGGCCTGTATTCATGAATGGTGAGAAATTGGTGGATATGAAAGGTGTTGTGGAGGCATAAACAAGAAAGATTTTGGTAACTGATTTCAGATGTGGGGTGAGGGTAATAGCAAGGTTATAAAACAAAGATTAGGGGAATGAAGATGCCCTCCACAGAATTAGGAAGGTTCAGAAGATTAATGAGTTTGGGGAAAAGGGTAATGAATTTTATTTTGGACATGCTGAGTTTGAAGTGCCTCCAAGCCATTTACTATTTGAAAGTCCTATTAATGCACCGAACTGTTCGCTAATAGCTTAGGTAAAGTATGGCTGAGAGATCAGAGAAAGAAGTTGAAAGTATTAACTAAAAAAATATTTCTTAGTCTATGTATTTCTTTACCATGGAAATGTATGCTCTGGATGCACCTGATTCTGTAGGAGCAGTGCACTAGGGGAAAATGCTTTAAGAATGAGTAGGTCTTGGTGAGGAAGCAGTAACTAGGAATTTTTGTTGCCCTTGGACTCACATACCTGTTTTTCCTGCTTTGGTAATACATTACCTAACATGAGATACTTGGTCATTTTGCCTTGCAATGTATATGATAAAAAGAAGTAAAAAAGACCATGGAGATGATTGTAGATTGTGTACCAACTTCTATTTCAAAGCAGAGAAATTCTGTGAAGAACTTGACATGATTCTCCAAACCAAATTAACATACACCTTAATATCAGGGCAATACAAAGCTTGTCACAGAGGAAGCTTGCAAAACACACATGTGCATGCATATGTGTGTGTGAGAAAAAATATGGCTCAGGATTAAAAAATAAAAGAGACCAAAGGTTTGCAAACTACCTAGAAACCTCATATCTAGATATCATGTATGTCTCTTTATTTTTTTTAAGAAGAATCAAAAGGTGCTAAAACATATTATCTTAATGAATAGGACAAGAATAGTGATCCATGGAAAAGTCATTTCTGAATTAGGGGTTTGTGTATAATAAGGCCATTGACTAGTTAGGGAAAAGGTAGAAATCAACACCAATTTAGAAGGCAAAAGTTAAAGAAGAGAAATTGTATGCAATTCAAAAGTTCTTATCTGACTTATTGTCTACACTGTCTATGTAAAATGGGAAGAGGACAGGCCCTTTTGCTCTTCCTCACACATTCCATTCCCATTTCCACACTTTGCACTGATGATCCCCCAAGCTTGGAATGCACTCCCCCTTCACCTTCACTTCTTAAAATCCCTAGTTTCCTTTAAAGTTCAGCTCCAGCACTGTCCTCCTACATGAGGCTTTTCCAGATTCTGCTCAGCTAGTGTCCTGCTAATTAACTTGTATTTATCGTGCTCATCTCTCTGTCTCTGGGTCTCTGTGTGTGTGTCTATCTGTCTCTGTCTATCTCTCTGTCTCTCTCCCGTATCTCTGTCTCTTCCTATATAAGTGTGAGAAAATATCTTCTTCCCTGATAGAATGTAAACTCCTTTAAGTCAATGACTTTTTTTTTTTGGTTTTGTTTTGTTTTTGTCTTTATAAAGATAGCACAATGCCTGGAACATTGCAGTTGCTTCAGAAATGCTTTTTGATTAATTATTGTAATTTCTTACAGTAGTTTAACTCATTTAAAACAACTCATCATGGCAAAGAGGCCACGTTGAACACAAACACTTGAACATCTTGCCAATCCAAGTGATATGGAAGAAAGGTGACAGAACAATTTAAAGTAGAAAAGCATTTGTACATGGTCTTGTATGTCACCTCGGAAAAATAGAAAAAAAAAGCAGTGAAAGAGAAAATGAGTCTATAGAAAGTTTGGCCAACCATTAAAGGTCAGCCCAAGAGCATTCATAGATGTCTTGGGCAGTGGTGGGGAACCTGAGGCCTTGAGGCCACATGTGGCCCTCTAGGTCCTCAGCTGTGGCCCTTTGACTGAATTTGACTGGACTTCAAGTTTGGATTCAGTCCAAGGGCTGCACTTGAGGACCTAGAGGGCCACATGTGGCCTTGAAGCTGCAGGTTCCTTACCCTTGCTCTAGGAGAATAAAAAGTAGGCACAAAATAGAGTATATTTGTCAGTATTCCTATCGCTACCTATTCTTATCTTCAGCAACAGTGGAACCATTACATTTGGACTCTAACAACTCAGTATCCAGCAAGGTACTGAGGAACGAGATGAGAAGTGTGAGAAAGTAGAAATGGAGATGATAAATAAAGATGACGTCAGGAAGAGTGGACATACAAGACCATGTACAAATAGTAAACAAATTAATCTTTAAAGTTTTTCCTCCAATGAAAGACCTTTCATGAATCTGTTAAGATCAAATGTAATTCCTTGATAAATGACCACAGAAATCCCAATTATCTATATCAAGAGAGGAATAAAATAAGATGAAACAATTTTGAAAGCACAGGTTTTTACTTTTTCATTCGGTCAATTTAAACAAATATTAAGTACCTAAAATGCATGGAACAGATTATACTAGACTCTGTGAATACAAAACCAAAAGTGAAATTGTGCCTGTCCTCAAGAAAATTACATTTTTATAATGGAAATGGGGTGGGGGGAGGTGGTTATGAAATGTGCGCAGACAAGTAGGTATGAAGTAATTTAAGGAGTGGGAGGACATGAACAATTAGTGCAATCAGGGAAGGCTTAATGGAGGAGGAAATGTTATATAGTTGAAAGAGAGCTAGAATAGGAGTCAAAGGACCAGAGCTTGAGTGTCAGCTCTGCCACTTACTACCTATGAAGTATTAAGTCAATTAACTTCTCTAGGGGTTGGACTAGATGAACTCTAAGATGTGATCCTGTGAGCTAAAAGGTTCTGAAAAGTAAAGATGAGGAAAGGGGTCAGGAGGGAAATAGTATATTGAGTTTTAGAAATAGCTGTAGGAATCCCTGGATTCCACTGAATCCTGCTTTGATTATCATGATAGACCAGGGACTATGTATGCCCTACCCATTCACCCCTATCTCTCCACATAAGCCACTGGAGACTCACCTCAACCCCATTGAGGACCTCCATCTGTGGGGATAGATAATCCATTCAACACAGAAGTGAGCTCTGGGACAGAGTTAACTTAATTGAGGATTGGAGAGTAAGTTCCTCACCTCTCTAAATCCAGCCAGGTCTCAGCATTCCACTGACCACTACCTGGCCATGAGGCAGGACCAGGGATTCACAATGTGCCCTACTTCCACACATGGAAAAAAAAACAACATCATTATCATCATCAACAACAACAACAACAACACCTCAGATAGTATTAAACCACTACTTTGGTGGGTAAATGATTTCATCCTGCTCCTTCCCCAAGGTAATTAAAAGGGAGTATATTAGTATTGCTGACCCTTATGGAAACTTTCTCATTTCTATAAAATTTTTATGACAATTCTCCATGCACACACATGGGCCTCTTTGATGAAAATATTGAGAGGGAACAGGAAGTCTTTTGCAAAACCACATAATCAGTCATAGAATTGACTGAAAAAGCATAGCAAGATACTGCTGTATTTATTGTTTGTTGATTACAAAAGTAATTATAATAATTTTATTTGGTAGAGCAAAAATCAGCCTTTAAAGATCCTCTTCCAGGGAGGTGTTTCTCATGAATCTGTGAAGATCAAATTTGATTCCTTGATAGATGCCCATGGAAATCCTAATTATCTATATCAAGAGAGGAATAAAACAAGGTGATACGTGCTCACTGAAGATGTTTGTAGTAGGTCTGATAGTTGTTTTGGATATGCAGATGGTGAGGTACTCCAGTTGCTCCTATTATTGAATAGTATCAAACTGATTGCAGAAAGTGCCAGAATGCTACATTAACTCCTTAATAAGATCCATGGCTATAAAAAAGAGATTGATTTAATAATCCATTCATAAAAAAGCTAAATGGATGAAAAATAATTATTGTCCATACTAACATATACCATTGCAGGGGTAGTCTTTTGAGTTATTTCATCAATGAATTATTTTGGACAAGGCACATAACTGTGTCAGGAGTTGAATAGGAGGATCTTAGGCTATACTGCTTATGGGAAACTGTGCAATGCATTCAGACCCAATTGCCCCCCCTTCTCTCTCTCTCTCTCTCTCTCTCTCTCTCTCTCTCTCTCTCTCTCTCTCTCTCTCTCTTTCTCTCTCTCTCTCCCCTCCTCTTCCCCTCCCTTCCTCTCAGTTGCAAGTGACCTAAAGGACAAGAAGAGATGCATGAGAGGAACAAGTAAGCTACGACATATTACTAGTGATGACTGGTGCACAGGAAATGTAAAGGATATCATTCAGGAAATGAATGATTGGAAAGGATATAGGCAGGTCATATAGCAAGAACAAGGGATAATAGACAGCCTGCATGCTTCTTAGCTACCCACAGAATGTTGAAAGACCCAAGCAATTGGGTAGACTCCCTATGGAGGATTTGTGAAAAGATGTATGCAAGAACTACCCAGGATGAGAAGGAATGGATGGATTATGTTTTGCAATAATGGAATGAAATAATACCAATCCATAGAAGTAAAAGTGGGTGTTAAAAGGTCTGTGTTTTGTAGGGAAAAGAAGAGAGAGAAATAAAGGCAATTGTAACTTAAAGTTGTTTCTACATAAAGAAAACTGGCTGATGGAGCTGCTACCATTGCTAATTCAAATTCAAATTTAATTCAATTCAGACCCTACAATTTAAATGTGCAGCTTGTAAATTTTCTCTATGGTGGCAATAGGAACCTGCGCCTTGCAAATGAGGTATGGAAGATCATTGATATATGTTGAGTTTAGGAAGGAAGAAGGATAGGAGGCTGCCCAGCTCTTGCTAGAAGAAAAATGAGCAGAGAACTATCTCCTTCATTACCAGTTTTCTATTTGTAAGACGTATATTTCTGAAGTTGTGAAACATAGTAAAAGTCCTTGGGCACTCCCTGGATTCTCTCAAATGAACTCCTAAATGAAATACATTCATGTCTAGGATGATTATAAAATGTAGGAGAACTGTTAACAATGCCTTGCCTGTGGACTTTGATTATTCACAGCTTGCAGGTCCATGAAAAATGAAGCATTGCAAGATTCTGATGAATCAGGGTGATTCAGAACTATTTAGCTGGAGACAGACTATATTCCTCGGTAAAGTCAGTGCCTGCTCATTTCCAAGAAGCAAGGGCTTGCTAATCCGAAGTACTTGATGGAAGTGTGATCATGAGACTTCTGGCTAGGGGTCCAAAAGTCCTTGTTGAAAAAGCTGAGCTCAGGGGCAGTTAGGTGGCGCAGTGGATAGAGCACTGGCCCTGGAGTGCAGAGGACCTGAGTTCAAATTTGATCTCAGACCAGACATTTGACACTCACTAGCTGTGTGACTCTGGGCAAATCACGTTACCCCATTGTCTAGCAAAAGCAAACAAACAAAAAAGAATGTGAAAAAGTTGAGCTCTTCTTACCCTGTCCTAGGAACACATTCTTATCAGGTGACATTTGGGTGCCAGAAGTTACTAACAGTACTATTCTGTTGGCTTTGTTGTTCAGATGGGCTGTAAAGGGTGAGTTTCTATCTCTCTTTCATTATTTGTCCTGTATATGCATATGCTGAAAAGCAGTTTATTTCTCAGCAAATATAAGATGGAGTGACACATTATTCTCCTTTGTCATCAGAGTCTTAATTATCAAAATGTCAGTAGAGGAAGGAAAGAGAAATATGGGAGGTGGGGAACCCCACAGAACCAAAGATTGCATTGTTGTGATAAAAGATCAAGTTTTATTGTGCTGATATGAAATCTTGAAGGCCCCTAGTTGCACCCTTCTTTTCCACTGGAGAGTATGGAAATCTTCCTATATCCTTTTTTTTTTTTTGAGAAAGAAGAGATACTTTAGTCCCCCTGCTCCATTTTTGAAAAAAAAGGAGAGAACATGTAAAAAACAAGAATTAAAAAGGAGAGAAACCCAGTGTTTCCCAAAACTCCATTTTACTTTACTCCCCTGCCCCCACACTCTCCCTCCCATTACTGCCCTATTCTGAATGTGAAAAATATGCAGCCTGAGCTGCCTTTACTGGAGATGTGTCTAACAAGAACTTCATTGTCTCAGACAGGTGTGAGATTGGACTTGATTCAGGGCCAACAACTCCAATATCAGAGCCAGCTCTGTGAGCTGAAAACATGCACCAACCATCCAGTAATACCACTGCAGCCAGCCAGAGACTCAACAATTTAAGGCTTAACACACACAACATAAATCAGATGAGGATGTACCAGCCAACCGTCAGCTTCTTGGGTAGGTGCCTGCAGACTGTCTGTGTGGATCAGACCCTGCCTGTTTGGGTTATTTGAAACTTTTCTTTCTTTCTTTCTTTTTTTTTTTCAATATAAAGATGAGAGACTGGGTGGAGTAGCTAGCAGAGGCACATTTTAGTTTGCCCTGTCTTGCCTCAACAGCCCTCTTCTATATAAGTGCTGTTTTTCAGGGAGCTCTCAAATAAAGTTACCAAATGGTATACACATATTAGGACTGAATTAAATTTGGGTGTGAGGGGTTGGGAAAAGTTTAGCAGGTAGAAATAGGAATTAGTTATGTGAATTTGAGTAAATTGCTTAACATCTCTGGACTTTAGTTTCTTCGTCTATAAAATGGGGGGGGTGGAGAAGGATAAGACTAGATGACAATTACTTTCTACCTCTAACATTTTATGGCCTTATTATAATTATTTCTATTCAGTCCTTGCTATGGATGTCCCAAACCAAGCTGGTTTTGCATTGATATGTTTACTTTGTTTTTAAGAGAGCAGTTCACAGCATTCCTCCTCCCCATCTCCTTTTTTTTTTTTGAATTCCCTATAATAGCTCTTCAGTAAATTATATGGTTCAGGGCCACCAGGTACTGTATGATGTACAAAATCATTGAGAAACCTGCGCATAGGAGTCTTAGCATGGAGGCAATTCTAGAATCATAGGAATCAAGGAAGGAAATGATATGTTACATTTGGTCCAATTAGTCTGACTCCCTAAGCCTCAGTCTCTTGCAGTGAATCCTTGCAAAAGTTTAACAGAAGCAGAGATAGAGAATCATAAGATATTTAAACTGAAAGGCACCCCAGAGTACAAGCAGTCCAATCTTATATCCAATGCAGAAATATCTCTTCAATATCCTTAAGAGATAATAATAATGCCAATCAAGTAACCCAGTTTTCCATCCAATACAGAAATTTCTCCAGCATTCTTAACAGATGGTAATAATAGTTGTCATTTACATAATATTCTACAAAACATCTGTCTTATAACCAAAGAGAACTAAGAGAGAATACCGACGGACAGAGAACAAAGATGGAAAAATCAGCCAGATTAGACCAAGTACACATAAGGGAGATTTTTGTTGAAGGAGATACAATTATGATGGTGTTGGGGAATACAATATCTTACTAAACAAGGTATCTTACTATACAAGGTATCTGTAAGAGGAAAAGACTCTAAAGGTATGGGGGAAAAAATCTCTGATTTTATTATTGCTGAAAAAGGAGACAGAGAACATCAGTAATTACAAATCTATATACCCATTCTCCCATTTATATAAAATCTTTATGAGCATTCTCTATTCACAAATATAGGATATTCTGGAGAAGGGTATTAGTAGGAAACAAATAGGCTCTAACAAACAATATTCAACAATGGATTGCATCTTTTCTATTTTATAATTCACTGAAAGATCATAATTATAATGAATATATTCTGTATCCCTTTTAATTTATCCTACATACTTTTAATAGACTAAGATTATCAATATACTGCCCAAGTGATGCTTAGGGATGTCCTCCACTAAATATACCAGATCATCTTACTGGTCTCCTGAGGAACCTGTATGCAATTCAAGAAAGCACAGTTAGAACTGAACATGGAACAACTGATTGGTTTAAGATTGGAAAAGTAGTACAACAAGGCTGTATAATGTCACCTTATTTATTTAACTTATATGCAGAGTATATCATGCAAAATGCCTGGCTGGATGAATTGAAAGCTAGAATTAAGGTTGCTGGGAGAAATATCAACAATCTCAGATATGCAGATGATGCCACTCTGATGGCAGAAATTGAAGAATTAAGAAGCCTCTTGATAAGGGTGAAAGAGGAACGTGGAAAAGCTTGATGGAAGCTTAATACCAAAAAAACTAAATTCATGGCAACTGGTCCCATCACTTCCTGGCAAATAAAGGGAGAAGAAATGGAAGCAGTGTTAGATTTTGTATTCTTGTGCTCAAAGATCACTGCAGATAGCAATGGCAACCATGAAATTAAAAGATGCTTGCTTCTTGGAATGAAAGCTATGGCAAAACTGGACAGCATACTAAAAAGGAGAAACATCACCTTGATGACAAAGGTCTGTATAGTCAAAGCTATGTTTTTTCCAGTAACAATGTACAGATGTGCAAGCTGGAATATAAGCCACAGAATCAACACTTTTGAATTATTATGATGAAGAAGACTTCTGAGAATCCCTTGGACAGCAAGGGGATCAAATCAGTCAACACTTACAGCAACTGACTCAGACTATTCATTGGAAGGTCAAATCCTGAAGCTGAAGCTTAAATATGGCCACATAATGAGAAAATGAGACTCATTGGAAAAGACTCTGATGTTGGAAAAGATTAAAGGCCAAAGGAGAAGGGGATGGCAGAGGATGAGATGGATAGATAACATCATGGAAGCAACATGAACGTGAATAGACTTCAGTAGATAGTAGAGGATAGAAGAACCTGGAGTGATGTGGTCCATGGGGTCATAAAGAGTGAGACACAACTGAATGCCTGAACCACAACAACCTCTAAATAGTTACAGTGAGGAATTTAGTTGGAATGTCAATTTTAGCATTACCAGTATAGATGATAAAATCACTTTTCCCCCAAAACAAACTAAAAATCAATTAATTGAAAACTGCAGAAAATAGAAGAAGATTGTGCTTATTGCTTGTTGATTATAAAAAAAGCATTTGATTGTTGGAACAAAAGAATTATAGGCTCTTTTACAGCTATTTGTTTTCCATCTAAACACCAAAACCACTGGATATTCCTTGAAAGATTTAACAACAGCAATAAACCTGTTCAATAGCTCTTTGATACTAAATATCAGGCAAGACATAAAAAAGGAAGATGTGGGCTCACTAAAGATGTTTGCCACTCTGATGAAGGAGATCCAGTGTTGAGTCTAAGGTAAAGAGGGCTTCTCTCCAGAGGATTATGCCTCCCAGATGCTCCTGTTTATGGATGATGTTGAATTAAAAGTGAATATTAGACAGAATGGAGAGCCATGTGGAGGGGAAAAGCAGCATGCAACACAGAACAAATGAATAAGAGCAAGAGATGTCAAGGAATTGTATGACAGGAGGAAAAGATGGGCTGGTTATACAGAGAAGGATGATGGAAGGACAGACAGTGCTAGATGGCCACAAGCATATTTGGTGGAACCCTTATGAAGAATTTATGGGAAGATATGAACGAGAATAGCACAGGATGGCCAGGCATAGATAAGTTAGGATCTCCATTTTTGCTGGGAACTTCCAAGCTGGTGAGATCCCAGATCCATTTGAGCATATGGTATATCTCAAGATGGAGAGGAAGTCTGGCATATAGCAGAAAGAGAAAGCTAGCCTGGGAGACAGTAACTCTGGAGATCAAGCCATACCTCTGCCCATATTAGCTATGTTATTTAATCTCTCAGTGCCTTAAAACCCTCCAAAATTATGAGTTACAAGTGAGATTCCCACCTGTATCAGGGAGGGAATTTCTAAGCTGGGAGTTCTTTACATCAATTAAATTACACACTCTTCTCCTTATCTACCCATCTCAAAAAATAGGACTAAATCCAAACCTCACAATAACACTGAGGAAAGTAGTACAAGCATTTTTCAGCAACATATTCCAGATGAGGAAACTTACATTCAGGTTAAGTCACATGATTGAATACCTATAGGGAGCTGGGCAAAGCTCCCTAGAAAAACTTCAAGGTCAATGATCTTTCTGTTATAATGTGCTCATTCTCAGTGCTCAGTCAATAAAACTGCTGGCATCTACTTTAGTGGGTGAAATAAACTTAAATAACCCCAACAACAAAGCTAGGAGCATCCTTCACTAATCAGAGATAACAGATTTTCATTCATTTTCCTCTTTAAGTTTATAAAATGCAGCCCATTCATCATTCTGAGTTTCACAAAAACCCTATTGTTCCCATTTTATAGATGATGAAACTGATAATCCCAGAGGGTAAGTGATTCAGTCATTCTCTCACAACTAATAAATGTCAGAAGCAGGATCTGAATCCAGATCTTCTTCACTCCAAGGAATCTATATCATTATTCCATGGCTCAGGTTGGCATTTAATGCCATCCTCAACCTGGCTCCAGGCAACCTTTCTAGATACATTTCACTTTGCTCCCTTTCAAAGTCTATATTTTAGGCAAACTAGACTACTAGTTGGGCAGTGACTGTAGGAAAATTTTATGAAATAGGGGAAATACTTTAAAGTGTTAACTGACAAAATTAGGAGGAGGTTCATGGAATATGAATAATAGAGTTTTCTCTCCTTTCCCAGCCATAATTTTGAACTACAGCAATACTGAAATATTTTTGGAGGGTGATATAAAATTAAACAATGTATTTTCCCAGCAATGACTTCTACAGCTTGGCAAGATACAATAAATAGCTCCATGCCTCTGTAGGATTTACTCTGCTGGGTATGAAAGCCAACCCTGAGCACAACACAGAGGATTTCAGACAACTGCATATTGATCTGCTCAAGTCCATCATCCGCTGCATCTGAAGGCAGAACATCTTGTGATAAACTTGAAAATGACAGAAATGATAAGACCTTACCTGATAAGCTTATGAAATGTCCTTGCTGCAATTTTGCTATTTCCCCCCTATTCCACAGTGCTTATTTGTACATATACTGGTGGGCAGCTAGGTGGTGCAGTGGACAGAACACTAGGCCTGGAGTCAGGAAGATTCATGCTCCTGCGTTCAAATCCAGTCTCAGACATTTACCAGCTATGTGACTCTGGGCAAATCACTTAACCTTGTTTGTCTCAGCTCTTCATCTGTAAATATGAGCTGGAGAAGGAAATGGCAAACCACTGCAACATCTTCACCAAGAAAACCCTAAAAGGGTCACAAAGAGTCAGACAGGACTAAAACAACTGAACAAACAAAAATCATGCAGTGGCACAAACATATGTACTCATGCACCTTCAGAGTTCTAAACCTCAAAACCAAATAAAATGTAGAGTTTCAAAGGTAGTCATGTCTGAAAGCTCACATAATTATAATTGTTCCAAAGTGCAGGCAACTCCCAGCACATCTCAGAACCAATGAAGATTAGCAGGCCTCCAGAATCTAAATTAGCCAGTCAACGAATAGAAATGCCAAGTTGAACATTGAGCTTATGCCGACTTTTGTAGATATCTGAATAACTTCATTATTATATAATTTGCCATCTGATACACACAGAGGTATTCTAATGGAGCAAGAGAGAACACAACATTACAGTAATCCCATGGGACTGAATAAACTAACCATGTAACATTTTCCCCCGTATCTATTTTTCTGAGAAATGCAATCACCAACCAGATTATCTAACCCCACTTCAGCTCTTCTCTTTGCCTGCCAAAGCACGACAGTACGACACATCTAAGAAGAAACCAAGAAGAATTTGCCCAGCTATAGCTATGTACCAAAAGGCCTTGTTCTACAGTGAATCAGGTTGATTAAATGATGCTTTGAAAAAAAAGTTAGCATGTGAAAGATTGTATTACTCTGAATGCAGTCTGGAATGAGTGAGATTTGCCTGGGAATCAGGAGCCCTTAAAGATATATAGAAAATAATTTACTCCTTTTGTATCATCACAGAATCTGGCTAGCATTGCATAGTGGAAAGAATATTAGACCTGACTAGATTTGTGACCTTGGGCAAATTACTTAATCTCTCTGAGCCTTGGTTTCTTAATCTTTAAAATGAGGTAATTGGACTAGATGTTCTATAAATTCTAAAATCCTGTGATGCCACTAATGTTCTTTCTCTTATGATACTTTCAAAAAGGAAGTGGGGAGCCAAAAAGCCCTTAGGCCTAAGAATCAGTAGGGTATCCCAACCTGACCAATGACTGAGTCCCTAAGGTTCCAGGAGGGCTGGGCTCCTAAATTACAGGTTTAATTCCAACTTGTCAAAAGCCTAAATCTTATACTGAATTTGGACTTAGAATCATAAAATACTGGAGCTGGAAGGAACCTTAGAGATCATCTAGTCCAAAGTCTTCATTTTATACTTGATGAAATACGAACCCAGCAGGCTGAAATGACTAATAAGAATTTATTGAATTTAATGGAATTGCCCAAGGTTAAACAGGTAGTAAGTATCAAATCCAGGAAATTAAATGTAAGTCTTCTGACTCCTAATCCATGGATCTTTCTACTAAACAACAGTGCTGTTTGTTGGCTTGTTTGTTTTGTAGTTCAGACTGATGTCATTGTAATGGCTATATCTGAAGGCAAACCTCTTCCTCTTCCTTAGAAAAGAGGGGAGAAAGATTTATTTTATATTAAAATACTCAAAAGGTTTCATGTCTAATTAATTATTGTTACTAATCAGAATCTGCTGGAACTGAATGTGAAGTTGGGATCAATCCTGTTTCTGTCCCTTGTGGTCTCCCTTCCATGATGACTTCCAAGAGTCCTCATACCAGAAGAGATTCCAGGGAGAGGAGAGAAAAGAATAATTTTCAATTCAATAGGCAATTTAAAAGTGGTAGGTGTTCAGTCGTTTTTCAGTGGTGTCTGACTCTTCATGACCCCATTTGGGGATTTCTTGGCAAAGATACTAGAGTAGTTTGCCATTTACTTCTCCAGATCATTTTACAGATGAAGAAACTGAGGGAAATAGGGTTAAGTGACTTGTCCAGGGTCACACAGCTAGTAAGTATCTGAGGCCAGATTTGAAGTCAGGAAAGCGGTACGTATTAGAGATTTAAAGGGAAAAAATAAAATCTTTATTGAGTGAGATGTCTACTGGGTCAGATAAAAAAAAATACAAGATAAGTTGAAAGGAGAGACAGGACTAACAACTAAGGAGATCTAAGAAGGCTTTGTGGAGGGGGTAGTACATGAGCCTTGAAAGAAGTTATGGATACTAAGAGGCAGAGGTGAGGAGGGAGGGCATTCCAGGCACAGAGGACAGCCAGTGCTAAGGCACAGAGGGTCTGTCTGTGTGGAAAAGAGAGTACTTGGAAGCAGAGTAGGACAGGTATGGGGAGCAGTGGATAGGATGCTAGCAGGAGTCAGGAAGACCTGAGTTCAAAATCTACTTTGACATTTATAGTGTGACACTGGGCAAGCCACTTAAAGGCTGTCTGCTTCAGTTTCCTCTTCTGTACAATGGGGATAATAACATAACCTATATCCCAGGATTATTGTGAAGTTAAAATGAGATCATATTTGTAAAGTATTCTGTAAACTTTAAAGCATTAAAAATACTAGCTATGGAGTGGAGTTGTAAATTTATTGGACTGAGAACTGATTTTGGGCCTAGGTGACTTGAAAAAATTCTTAAAACTAATGTAAGCTATATGATGAACTTAGAATACAAAAATTCCAGGCCAGGCAAATGTCTTTTTCATTTTTTTCAAGCTACCATCCGTGAATATTATTCAAGAATTTATAATCATGTCTTTTTCTAAATATGTTTGGTTATTTAATTTAAGCATTAAAATGTTGCATCCTATTTATGTGGAAGGAACCACTAGATTAGGAGGCTAAGCTAGTTTTTAAAAATCTCAGTTAAAAATCCATGTTAATCTAGTAAAAGAACAAAACAAAACAGTATGCTAGCATAGGCAGAAGTCAACTGCTTGTGTTATGTTTACATTCCTTCTTACACGATCCCAAAGTAAGGCTAACTTCTTACACTATCCCAGTGGTAAAAACCAAAAATCCAAAACAAATAAACAACAACAAAAAAATGATCTGGTCAATGTTTGCTAGTAGGGCAAGTTCACTTTTTTTTTCTATTTTAGTTTACTCTGGTTGGTAATTGGATCTCTAGTTTCAGAACATAAAGTGTTCTGCCAGAAAGAGATTACAAGAGAAAATTCTATGCAAAGAAACCAGATTTGTCATTAAAAGAGATTTTATTTACAGGAGTTTGCAATCAGCACTTTTAATCTTCACAATAAGCGGTGCTTCAAATGCTGATAATAAATACTACAAAAATCTAGTCTAAGATTTTGTAAAACCTGAATTAAAAAAAATAGATATCAAGACATGAATGTTGGAAATATGAGTAAGCAAATACACCTGCCTCTTCTGAACAGACATTCCCTACCCACCTTTATATCATAAGAGTAAGAGGAAAAAGGAACAATAATAAAAAGGAGAGCAAAAAAAAAAAAGATACTCATTTTTTCCCTATACTCCAAGTCACAGATGTTGAACTAGCAAAAAATTCCTTAAAAAAAAACACAATTGGGGCAGCTAGGTGGTACAGTGGATAGAGCACCGGCCCTGAAGTTAGGAGGACCTGAGTTCAAATCCGGCCTCAGACCAAACACTTGACACTTACTAGCTGTGTGACCCTGGGCAAGTCACTTAACCCCAATTGCCTAAAAAAAAATAATTAAAAAAACCCCAAAACACAATTGAGTTAATGTGGACCAATACTGCTGAAACATAGAAGGGGAAAATAATGAATATGAGTAAAAACTTAGTTTGAAGACCTATGACTAACAATAGGTCATATAACGAGAAAGCTTTTCTAGGTTAGTAGAAAAATTCAATGCCTCATCTTCTCTGTCTAAAAAAAGCTTTTTGTAAATTCCTTTTCATAATAATTAATGACAATAGTCATTTTCCCCTTTAAATGTTCTCTATCTTTGGAGAATTTTCAAGTTATATATAGTGAAATATACAAACTGAATCATCACTCTTGCCATGCGTTGTCAGTGATGACTTGATATTAAAGCTATCTTCAGGAAGTGCTGTTTGTTGCTTTTAAAAAACCCCAGCAACAACAGTGGAAAGGTGCCCTGTTCTAGAGAAGACTTTGATTCTCCCTGTCTCTTAGTCTTTTATAATCATGATCTTGATATAGCATTTTAGACCTCAAAAAGACACTTACTTCAGGGGCAGCTAGGTGGCACAGTGCCAAAGCTCTGGCCTTGGAGTCAGGAGGACCTGAGTTCAAATCCATCCTTAGACACTTAACACTTACTAGCTGTGTGACCCTGGGCAAGTCACTTAACCTCGATTGCCTCAACCAAAAAAAAAAAAGACACTTACTTAGACCCCTTATTTTATCAAGAGGAAACCAAGGCCCCATGAGGCTAAATCATTTGCTGTGAGTCACACTGAGGCAAAGGTCAGAATAGAATTCAGTGCCGTTTTCACTTTACCAGACAGTCTCAATTTGTCTACGTGGTTTTTCATAGTTTGAGTTCAACAGAAGCCCTGAGAGAAGTGTTATATGGATCTAAGGTGGGAGGAACCAGTTAAATGAACTGGAAAAAAAAGAAATGAAACATTCAGCTTTTAAAAAATTCTGTACTACCTAGTTCTGACATAGTCCAGATAAGACCTTTAGGTAGAATTAGCATAGGGGAAAAGTGACATTGAACTTTATAGTACAGGATGAACTCAAAATAACTCTGACAGGAAAAAAAATAGGATGATTTTGGGAGACATAAGAAATGATTTTACATTTATTCACCTTAGATAGCAAGGGCAACAGTCTTTTGAAATAAGTGAAATATTGTCTGTTCTCTCCATTTCCAATGAGAGAAGTTTTCTTTAACTTTCCTAATACCCCAATAGCCTCTAGTAGGAATACAGAACCTATACTTTTCCTTGTTTAGAGACTGCTGTTCAATCAAATATTTGCTGGCATATAAGACTAGAAACTTAACCTTCTTATCTTTAGCTCACCACTCCATTATAAGTATAGCAATAGTGCTTCTGCTTTATGTAATAGGGATTAGGTAATTAATCTCTTCCTTATAGATGTTCCGGGTGCAGTGTTATGAATAATTATTTATTTTCTGAATCTTTCTCTCCAATTTGTTACAAATTCCAAAGAACATCTGAGATGATTAGCCCTTGTCAAGAGTCAGAGAATCAGTATTTCATCATTAAGATCAACTCACATAATTACTTATCCTTCTCCCTGACACACTCCTTTCTCCCCCTTAAAGAGGATGTCCATGAGGCACTAACCACATGCCACTGAAATCATGGCCTGATCATCTGGCACAGTCTCTATGAAAACATTCCATCTGTATATCCATTCCTACTAAAATTTACTGGTATATAATTAGTAAGGTGTTGACAGTGTGCCAGATTGGCGGCTCATTTAAATAAACTAGTTTATTAAGCACATAGCTATGAGGTACTTGTAAAGATGTTATAGTCATTTGATCATCACTTGTTCAAGTTAGTAGAAGGGTAGTGATAATTCTAGCCCATATATTTCAGATGCAGACAGTATCTACCCTACTAAGCGTGCTAAGTGAATCAAGTTAGCCAAAGAAAAGTATTTGACAATGTGCAAAGCATGAAATCAAGAGAAAGAACTTTTAGGAAATAAAATGGGCAGAGACAGTCAAGGAAGAAAAATATTTAGTTAAGGTCATTTATTCCAAAAAATACTAGCAAACAAAGATAGAGTTTTGTACCCCATTCTCAGTCTCTATAATGTAGAGTTCTTATTAGGTCTTATAAAAATCTCCTTGAATTTATAGTTTGCAAGTGAGAAACTAAGAATGTACTTAATTATGAGTGAGTTTTAAACTTCTGTAGTTACAATGCTTCTACTTCTATTAATTTATAAATTTTTAGATTGATTGTAAAGTATAAGTAAGACAGGATACAGCTGTGAATAAGAAAAAGAAAATTTAAATTCCATTTGCCATCACATAGGTTTTTATTCATTATAATATTTGCTTTTGACTTTTTTTTGTTCCTATGAAGCCTAATAAATGTGAAGTGAGAAGTATGATAGCAACCTTGAAACTTCCCTTAAATGTCATACCTGGACAAAACATTATTTATTTATTTTTTTGGTAAGGCAATTGGGGTTAATTGACTTACTTAGGGTCACACAGCTAGTGAGTCTTATGTGTTGGAAACTGGATTTGAACTCAAATCCTCCTGACTGCAGGGCCGGTGTTCTATCCATTGTGCCACCTAGCTGCCCTCACAGTATTTTTAAAATATAATTGTTCATTTTTAGTGTTTTTGGCTTTATGACAAATTGTTTTCAAGCACCTTGAGTATTCTTTTGTTCTTGGTTATTAATGACCATTTACATTGTTGCAAATGACAATTCTGGATTTTGCTGAACTCCAATTTCCAGAAAAATAAAATAACTCACTTTTCCCACTTTTATAATTTCAAAAACAACAACAACAACAAAATCATGACACGCAGACTGATACCAGGGATTTCTTTCCTCAGAGATTCTTACCCACAGGTATCTTTAGAAAACAGCTGAGGTGTTGCTACTGAAAAAGGATGGAAAGAAAATTTCTCTTCATTCTGATTTTGGGGTTAGACGACTATGAAAAGCAGAATATGGTTGCTGTCGTAGATGATATTTTGCACACCTTCATCTAAAAATAAGCTGGAGGAACTGAATCTAACAGATAGTGGCATTCTCCTCATATTGAAACTAGAAGACAAAAGGAAGTTGTAGCTAAATGGAAGAATGGCTTATACGTCCTTCTTAGAGATGTAAATAAATGAGTTGGTTTTATTGTGTATCCAAGAGCAAATGGAAAATACTTCATGAAACACTTGTTCACCTCCTATCACTGTGATTAAGTTAAGCATTTGTTTTTTTAAAAAAATCCATCCCTTTCTCTCCACTTAAATTAACACAACTTATGTGCCAACATCTTTTGCAGAGGATAATGAAATACAGAAATTATACAAAGAATGAATTAAGATCCTTCAAAATCAAACAGTATATTTTCATGTGTGGTGACATCCATGAGCACAAGATCACAGTGAAAAATATGTTGGAAAATATGGCTCATAACTAAGAAATAAAAGAAGTCAAAGGCCTGGAAACTGGACAAAAGACCTCATGTCTACATATTATGAATCAGTTCTTCATTAACAGAATAGGGAAGTACTAGAAATGGCAGGCAGGCAAAAATGAAATTAACTACATGTTAAAGGGGAAATAAGTCAGCTGTCTCTACATAGATAGACCATCAACTTCTTAAGCAAATATTAGCATCAATAGCAAACTTGAAGAAATATAAATAAGAAAATATGGCACGAAATTAATATAACATCAAACTGACCTATTTAAACAAGCTATTGATGCTTAAAAGGGGAAAGTGATAAAAGAAAAAAAAAGCATTAACAAAAATGATTAACATTTCCTATAAGAAGTTGAATCCATATGTGACTTGCCACAATGAAAAGACTAAAAGTCTAGAATTTTTCATAGCCAGAAAACATTCTGTCTGCTTTCCTAGTAGAGAGATATAGTCTCTGAGAGTTATACCAGTTTAAAATATAAACTCGTAAAAAATATAATTCTATAAAAAGGAGAATAACAATGGCAACAATGTCTATAGCTGTTGTGAGGATAAAATGTGATAATATCTGTAAGTACTTCATACACTTTTAAAGTGCTATGTAAATGCTTTCACTTTAAATGATATTTGGTCAATGCAAATATCCCACTGCTAGGCACATACCTTAAGGAAATCAAAGTTAGAAAGACAGGATTCAAACACCCAAATTTTATAGCAGCATTTTTGCAGTAGCAGAGAAATAAAGGTATACTAGATATGTTGTTTGGGGGCTGGTTAAATAAATTGCGGCACATGAATATAATAGAATATTCTTATGCTAAAAGAAATGACAAATATGAGAAATACAGAGAAGCAGTGCAAGTCATATGAACTAATCAAAAGTAAATCAGGCAGAAATCAGGGAAACAGTATGCACAATGCAAATGGGAAGAACAATAGCAAAATCAAAGTTGAAAGCTATCTGTCTAAGTACAAACTAAACTTGGATACAAAGAAGAGATATGAGAATGCGCCTTCCTCCCTTTTTTACAGAAGAGGGAACTGTGGATATAGAACATTACATATGATGTTAGAGTTAGACGACTTGTGGGTTGGTTTTGCTGAGCTTTATAAATGTTCTTCTCCTTTTTTTCTACTTTTTTTATAAGGGATGACTCTCTGGGACACAGAAGGGAAATGATATACACACACTAACACACATGGATATATGTATATATTTGTATATGTGTGTGTTATACACACAACTGGTCAAAAATTCTTCCTCCTACATATAATTGTAAAAAACCTCTCACTCCAATATCTTCTAATACATTTATGACATGAATTTTTATGTATGTCTTGTGCCCATCTGGAGAATATTGTGACACATTGGGTAAGGTTTTCCCAGTCCTTTTTGCCAAATAGTGAGTCCATACTCTAGTAATTTATGTGAACTCTATGTTACCACATTCAAATGCTTCTGACTCTATGTACCTAATCTGTCCATTGAAAAATATTTCTAGGAGCCGGTAGGTGATACCCTGGATAGACACTGGCCCTGGATTCAGGAGGACCTAAGTTCAAATGTGGCCTCAGACACATAACACTTATTAGCTGTGTGACCCTGAGCAAGTCACTTACCCCCATTGCCTAGCCAAAAAAAAAAAATTCTATTTTTTAACCAGTGCCATATTTTATTGATGATTATTACTTTGTAGCATAGTTTAAGGTTTTATACTTTTGGGACGCCTTCCTTCACTCTTTTTTTTCATCATTTCCCTTAAAATTATTGATCTTTTGTTCTTCCAGATACATATGTAATAAATTAGTCTAGTTCTCTTAAGTATTTTTTATTCATTTGATTTGTATGATATTTAAAGTATATTGTTTTATTAATATTAATGTGGCTAAACTATGAGCAATTGATTCCTTGCCATTTACTTAAATCTTCATCCTCTACAAAAATTGTTTGATAATGTATTCAAATAATGCTGGTATGTCTTGGTAAGTAGATATTTTATAAATTTTGCAGGATTATTGAATAAAATTTATTTTTTATTTTTCTTCTGGATTTTGTTGGCAGTAGGAAGAAAGGCTCAAAATTTTGCAGTTTCTAAGTCAATTATATCATAAGTCAATTTACAAAAATTTAAAAAATTGCTTCTGCTTTGTCTATGTGTCTTCTCAATTTCTTTTTCTTATCTTATTGGTATAATTAGTATTTCTAGAACTATATCAAATAATAAAGGTGACAATTAACATCCTTATTTTACCCCTGATTTTATTGGAAAGTTCCATTGCAGATAGTGTTAGCTCTTGGTTTTAAATCATATTGTCCATATTAAGAAAAGCTTCACTTAGTCCTATAAATTTTAGTATTTTTTAACACAAAAGAGTATTTTATTTTGTCAATGATTTTTATGACAATATAAATGTAATTTTTTATTATTTTTATTAATATGGCATTTACTGTTTATCTGGGAGCAGCTAGTTGGCATAGTGGATAGAGTGCCAGGCCTGGAGTCAGGAGCACATGAATTCAGACACTAGCTGTGTGACCCTGGGCAAGTCACTTAACCTGTTTGCCTTGTTTCTTCATCTGTAAAATGAGCTAGAGAAGGAAATGGTGAACCACTCCACTATCTGCTAAGAAAATCCGAAATGGGGTCACAAAGAGTTGGACATGACTGAAATGACTGAACAAAAATAACATTATGTTTATAATTTTCCTAACCAACCCTGCATCCCTAGTATAGTTCTACCTGATTACAATATATAATTTAAAAATATATTTATATAGTATCCTTACTAATATTTTATTCAATATTTTTTGCATTGACATCTATTAGAGATATTGGTCAGTAGTGTTGTTTTACTGACTCTCCTCTCCTCTCCCCTTCCTATTTAGGCCACATTTGTCTTACAGTATAAGTTTTATGGGATGCATTATTTTCCTATTATTACAAACAACTCATGGAAAATTTGAGTTAATTGTTCTATGACTGTATGATAGAATTGACATAAAGCTTTCTGGTCATTTTTCCCTTGTTGGGAAGTTCATTTATGACTTACTCAGTTTCTAAATTACTTATATTCTCTAGTTCTTGCTCCAATAATCTGGATATTTAATGTATTTATAAATATTGTCGCATTTCATTTGTTAGTATTTTTGCTGGCATATAACTGGGCAAAATGCTTTCTATTAATTTTCTTTATTTCTTCTTCATTTGCTGTGAATTCTCCTTCACTTTTTGATACGCATAATTTGGTTTTTCTCTCTATCTCAGATTAGCAAACAGTTTGTCTACTGAAAAAATAGCATCTAGTTTTACTTATAAATTCAGTAATTTTTGCTTTTTTATTTGTTGCTTTTTTATCTTTAGAACCATGTCCAATTTATTGATCCATATTCTCAAAATCTAAGTTGCTTCTCAGACTGTGATCAGATTTCCTTTCCTTTATTACAAACTTTAAGAAGGAATGGTCACTTCCCCTAAGGTTCCTATTATTGCCACCCCAGAAATCATTTTATTACTGTTGGTAAGAATCAGATCAAAAATAGAGTTTCCCCTTTTTGGTTCCTCTACTTTTTGAAGGATTAAATTATCACTAAGTCAAGTAAAGAAGTCCTTAGTTACTTTGCTTTGGGGAGAAACAGGGAGAGAGGTCTAGCAGACATGTAAGTAAATGAAATCCCCCATTACTATTTCATGCCTTTATGTTAATTTTGCGATGTTTCCCAAACTCTCATCTATATTCACTTTCTGTCTAGAGGGTCTATGGTATATTCCATTGGACAATATCACTTTTATTTTTCCCATCTTTGACCTTCACTCATGTGATTTCCATTACTGCCCCATTCTGGATCTCAATGAAGTTTGAGGTGTCTATAGGATATCACGCTTGAAATGTTCAATAGGTGATGCAGGACTGAATATCAGAGTAAAGACTGGGGCTAATTATATAGATCTGTGAGTCATCTGTGTAGAGAAGACAATAAATGGGAGTTGATGAGGTCACAAAGAGAGTAGAAACAGAAATGAGAAAAGGTCTAGGATAGCACTTAAGGAACCATGAAATGTAGAAGGCATATTATAGTTAATGAGCTAGCAAGAGTATCTGATAAGTAGTCACAGAGAGCAGAACCAGGACAGAATAGTACCATGAATATCCAGAGAAGCAGAGTAAGAAGGAAATGGTAGTCTACAGTGTCAAATGCAACAGGCAATTCAAGAAAGAGATGTAAGAAGCAAAAATTATCAGATGATCAAATCTGGCAATTAAAACATCTTTGGTAATTTGGGCAGAGCATTTCAGTTGAGTGATGAAATTAGGAGCCAGATTCCAAAGGTTTAAGGACTGAATAAGAGGAGAGGAAGTATAAGTAGCAAGTGGAGACTTTCTAGGCATCTGACTCAGAAAGACATGGGAGACATAAAGCAATAACTTCAGGAGAAAGTAGCTTTTAATCAGGGGTTTTTTTCCCCAAGGACTGAGAGAAATTCAGCATATCCAAAGGCACACTTTGGAAAGACCTACGGGTAACCAAGAGGATGAAGACTGAAAACAGAGGAATGATGAGAGTGGGGAAAATACATTGAATGAAACAGGAGATGCCTACCACATTTTTGTTGACTGATTGATCAACTGAGCTGGTCTGATCATCAAGAGTGTCTGTAGGGAAGAGGAGCCAGAAGGACATTTTGAATGTCTCAGTACTCATCCTGATGAAGCAGACTAAAAAGAATCCTTAGGGAGTATGGTACAGTGAAAAGGCACTGGCTTTGGAGTCAGAATACCTGGGTTCTAGTACTTGGTTTGCTATTTACTAGCTGTGTGTGACCCTGAGCAAATTACTTAACTTTTCTTAAACTTAGTTTCCTCATCTGGAGTATAAGAATAACCTTCCCTAACTTCTTTATTGGGTTATTCTGAAGATCAAAGGAGATAATGCAAGTTCTTTGTAAGCATAAAGAACTGGGCAAATACGAGCCACAAACCTGTAGGTACAGATCCTAAGAGAGAAATCAATGACAAATTAATCTTAGTATTCACTCAAAAATTATTTGTAAGTGTGGATGCGACATTTCTGCTTCAATCAATATTATGTAAAATCAGTTTTTAAAATATGGTTATGTATTTATTCATAAGTCCCTAATGACTTCAAGAGTGTCTCAACCATGAAAACATTTATTTAAATACCACTAAGGAGGTTTACCACAACCCACAAAATCACCAAGCTGTCTTCTTACTTCACCTGGCTGTGACAACTTTCCTTACTGTGTTCCTAAATCGGCATAACTCACATATCCTCCTACCTTCCCTGTCATAGCAGGAAGAAGTTAGTTCTCTGAATTTACAGTTCTATTTCCTTGTCTTCATGATTTGAGGTCAGAGTATTAATATTATGCAAATTAATTCAAAGGAATATCTCTTTAAATTGTGAGGGAGATAGCTGTATAAATGCTGTCATCTATTTAGAAATTTGTGTGGATAAAGTCTTATAAAAGCAGAGATACCAACTAGGTTATAGGAATTTACAATGTCTTGACCTGCATAAACTTATATCCAAAAAACAAATGTCTTTCTATTCAATTTGATGATCTGGTAAAACAGGAAGTTAAAATTAACGTTGGCCCTTTTATAGTAAAAACCTCAACAAATAAACAGTGGTTTAATGCCATGGCAACTTGTTCTCCTTTATATTTGTAATGTTTGCATAATTTGAAATGTCTATTTTCAGGTATTAGGGGTCATATATAATTTTGAATAAATAAACAAAGAAGAAACTACAATTTACACTCACCGAATTAGAACAGAAGGCTTAATGCTATGAATTAACTCTCAGGGACTACAATACTTTTCTGCTTTTATGTAAAAATTACCTCTCAATGTACTAAATTACTGGCCTTCTTTAAAGCTGAGCTCAAGCAGTAAACATTTATTAGGTGCTTATTATGTGCCAAGCATTATGTGAAGCACTGGAGATGCAAAGAAAAGAAAAAGTCACTTCTCCCAAGAAGCTCACAGTCTAATATGATGACAGATTGGCTATGGTAGTGGGGTGAGGGGAGAGAGAGGGTTAGGAAGATAACGATTTCAGTATTGGACATCCTGAGTTCCAAGTGTCTATGGGAGACCCAATTTTAGATGTCCAATAAGCAGTTGGAGATGTAAGTCAAGAAATTAGGAGAGACATTAAGACTGGATCCAAGAATCATCAGCATAGAGATCACATCCAAATCCATGGGAACTGATGAGAACACCCATTGTTAGAAGGTGTGATCTTGATGAAGAGCTGGCTAAGGAAACAGACAAAGAGTGGCCAGACAAGCAAAAGACCCAGGATGCAGTAGTGTCACAGAAACCTTGAAAGAAGAAAGCATCAAGGAGAATAGGCTGCCAAGAGGCCAAGCAGGATGAGAACTGAAAGAAGGCCTTTGAATCTGGGAATTAAAAGATCACTGGTAGCTTTGAAAAGAGCTGTTTCAGTAGAATGACAAGATTGGAAGCTAGATTGCAGAATTAAGAAGAGAACAGGAAAGGAAGTGGACGCATGAATCATAGACAGACTTTTTCAGTAGTTTAATCATAGAAGGGAGGAGAGACAAGACAATAGCCAGTGAGGTTGGGCAGGTCAGAGGAAGGCTTTTTGAGAATAATGAAGACAGGGACATGACTGTAGGCAAATGGACAGAAGCTGATAAACAAAGAAAGACTGAAGATTAGTGAGAGGGTGAGGATGATAGAATAAGTTACTCAGATAATTCAGATGGAGAAACTGAATGTTACCATAGAGCATTATGCTTGAAATGCTTCAGTGGGGATGTGGGGACATTTCCCTAAAAATGAATGCTGCTTTTCAAATAAAAACAGTGAATGATGAATTTTATGTCTAAAGTAGCTTTTAAAATATAATGTTGATGCTCTAGAATTAAATGTAGAAATTTTCTATTTACCTAAATGCTGAGAAAAATATTAAACTTCTACTTAAGACTTTAATTCTCGTTAAATTCCTAATTGTAGAAAAGTCTCCAAAGGCTGCTAAAATCTGACTAGAATAAAATATTAGTTAGGAAGAAGGAAGAAAACCAAGTTTTTCATTTGAGATATCCAAGATATATAATATTTAGTCAGTTGATAAACATTTATTCAAGGCCTACCTATGTGCTAGGAGCTATGCTAAGGGCTAGAAATTTCAAAGAAAGAAAGAAAGGAAGGAAAGAAGAAAGAAAGAAAGAAAGAAAGAAAGAAAGAAAGAAAGAAAGAAAGAAAGAAAGAAAGAAAGAAAGAAAGAAAGAAAGAAAGAAAGAAAGAGAAAGAAAGGAAGAAGGAAGGAAGGAAGGAAGGAAGGAAGAAAGAAAGAAAGAAAGAAAGAAAGAAAAAAGAAAGAAAGAAAGAAAGAAAGAAAGAAAGAAAGAAAGAAAGAAAGAAAGAAAGAAAGAAAGAAGAAAGAAAGTGCAGCTAAATGGGAACTGAAGGGATGAGTGGCCTGGGTGGCTTCTTTAAATGAAGATTCTGGGAAGAGATCTCTATTTCCATCCTTTCCAATAATAATAAATTTATAAGACTAAGAACCATTTCTCAATAGATAAATCATCAACAGATACAGTTTTGCAAAGGGAGAAATCTAAGCAATCAACAACCAAATGAAAAATATGTTCTAAATCACTAATAATTAAACAAATATAAAGTGAAGAAATTTTGTGGTTCTACCTCACACTTATTTTTTTTTTTGGCTAGGCAATGGGGTTAAGTGACTTGCCCGGGGTCACACAGCTAGTAAGTGTTATGTGTCTGAGGCCGGATTTGAACTCAGGTCCTCCTGAATCCAGGGCCAGTGCTCTATCCACTGTGCAACGTAGCTGCCCCCTACCTCACATTTATAAGACTGGTAAAGATGACAAAAGTTGGAGGGGCTGTGAGAAAATTGGCGTATCATTGCATTGTTGGTGGAGCTGTGAATTGGTATAACCATTCTACAAAGCAATTTAAAACTATGCCCCCAAATTACCAACTTGTGTATACCCTTTGACTCAGTTAATATCATTACAAGGCCCATAACCCAAAGAAATCAGAGAAAGAGGAAAAGAATCTAGTAGGTCTTTTCATGATAGCACAACATCGGAAACTAAGAGAAGTATCTTTCTATTGGGGAATGGCTAAACAAATTGTGGTATATGAATGTAATAGAATATTATTGTGCCATTAGTAATGATGAAATGTGCAATTTCTATGGAAACTGGGAAGACTTCTTTGAACTGGTGATTCAGACCAAAGTAATGAAGCCCCAGGGGTATAGTGAGGCTCAAGTAAGATAATGGATGTAAAGCACTTTGCAAATGCTAAAGATACACACACATACACACACACACACACACACACACACACACACACACACACACATACCTATGTAGGCAGCTAGGTGGCTCAGTGAATAGAGTGCTGTATCTAGAGTTTGGAAGACCTGAGTTCAAATGCAGCCTTAGACACTTAGTAGCTATGTGACCCTGGGAAAGCCACTTAACCACTGTTTGCCTTAATCCACTGGAGAAAGAAATAGCAAACCACTCCAGTATCTTTGCCAAGAAAACCCATGGACACTATGGTCCATGGGGTCACAAAGAGTTACACACAACTGAATGACTGAAAAACAACTACATACATACATACATACATACATACATGTATATATACACACATATATACAAACATGTGTATATATGTATATAGAAACACATATACATGTACGTATATACACATATATGAATATATGCCAATTATTATTCTTATTGCCCTCAGTCACCAAATCTCTAGTCTGGTGATGATTTCATTTGTGAAGACTTCTACAATGCTCCTGCTGAGTTCAAGCAGTGTTGATAGCAAGTTGTATATAACAGATTTGCAGTGTCATGTGCAATCATCTTTTTATTATACTATGTTATGGAAATGTTTATTTTAATCCACAAATTAAAAATAAAATATTCTTTTTTAGAAAAGAAAACAATAAAGGAGTTTGCTAGTAAATGTTTAACAATTGAGTTGGGGGGGATGTATACCTACATTTTTATATTTAATTTTTATTGTCAACACTTTATTATATCTAGACAATCAACAAAACAATAAATCAAGCCCTGATTTGTAGCAATTACCAATTTCTGAAGTGTAAAGGCTTTTATTGAAATTTTCACAATTAGTTTTCCCAAGCTATTCCTAACCTCTCTCCTGACCTCTAGACTTGCATCTCCAAATGACTATTGGTCATGGTGAAGCGGATGTCCCATAGACATCTTAAACTCAATATGTTCAAAGTTGAACTCATTATCTTATTCCCCCAAACCCTTCCTTCTCCAAAAATTCCCTATTGCTGTCAATGATACCACCATTCTCCCAGTCATCTGGGCTCACAATCTACATGTTATCCTTGATTCCTCATACTTTCTCCCTGCTCCCATATTCAATTTGTTGCCAAGTCATGTTAATCCGCCTCTTACATTTCTCTTCTACACTTCCTGCTTCTCTCCTCTGACATTGCCATCACCCAGGTGCATGCCCTTTTCATCCCATGCTTGGACTATTGCATTCTTTTTCTGGTGAGTCTCCCTGACTCAAGTCTCTCTGTATTCCAGTCCATCCTCTACTCAGCAGCCAAACTGATCTTAAATCCAAAGTCTAACCATGTCACACCCCTTATTCAACCAACTCTGCTGCCTCCCTTTTGTCTTCGGGATCAAGTTTAGAATTTTCTGTTTGATTTGTAAAGCCCTCTATAACCTGGACCCTTTCTATCTTTCCAGCCTTCTTACATTTTAACCCTACCCCACCACCCATATATTCTGAAAGCCCATGGCACTGGACTCTTTGCTGTTCCTTGAACTTAAGACACTTTCTACCCCCCATGCTTGGAACTCTCCCTCCTCATCTCTGCCTCTTGGCTTCCCTGGCTTCCTTCAAGTCTCAGGTAGAGACTCACATTCTGGAAGAACCCTTTCTCAATCCTCCTTAATGCTGTTTATCATCTCCACTTTATCCTGTATATCTTGTTTGTTTTAACACAGCTGATTGTTCCCACAATTAGACTGTAAGTTCTTTGAGAGCAAAGACTGTCTTTTGCCATTCATTTTGTATCCTCTGTGCTTAGCACAGCGTTGTTTATTAAGCACATGGCAGGGACTTAAAAAATGCTTACTGACTGACAAAAAAGTGAGCAGAAGTTGGTGAACAATTTATCCAACGATAACAACATTACAAAGAAAAGCAACAGCTTTGAAAGATGACAGAACTCTGAACAATGGAAAGATAAATGATGAGTCCGAAAGAATGGAGATGAAACATACTATTCACAGCCTGACAGAGAGATAGTGAAGTTAAAATGAAGAAACATACATGCACACATATAGATATATTTGTATATCTATACATATACATGTATACACAAAACACACACATCCAAAAATGGCTAATGTAGGAATTGTTTTTGCCTGATTAAGGAGCTACATATTTACTGAGAGTTTTATTTTCATCTTTAAAAACATTGTTCAATCATGGGGCAGGGTTAATGGAAAGGACAGATTAATGAAAATGCTTCTTAACTTAAAAAAAATAGTAACCTTGGGAATCCACTATTGGTTAAGGCAGCCCATTCTACTTTTCAAAGCTGGATGGGTAGAGTTAACTAATGCACTCAAATAAATCACAAAATTATTGAAGGAACTAGTAGTGAAAAAAAAGTAATAATTTTATGAAAACAACAGCCAACATTCTTACATTTCCTAAACCATTTCTATAAATTCACATGTGAGGCAATATATCCACATCATACTTTGAAAAGAAATCATAACAGTAAAATCTTAAACAACTTTTTAAAAAGTGATTGCTAGGTTCCTGGAGCACCACAAAATAAAGTTATTATTGCTTAGATGTTGTAGAAGTTTTTTGTTTTTTCCCCCTAAAGGAACAAGAAAAAAGTGATAGTGTTGAACCTGATACTTTGCTAAGCATATACTGTTTCAAAGTAGCTGAAGAAGGCAAGTCCCTACTAATTCCTCTACCCACGCAGCTCCTGAATGCTGAGAAGACAAAATACTATATTCATTTTACTTTAACAGAGTATATCTGGAAATGAGATTCATTATTCACCAAATTAGCTGAGATAAAGGATAATAAACAGTAGCTGGAATTTAATTTGTGTTTATGTCTATCTTTTTCATTGTTTTAAAAATATACATTGGTTCCATTATTTTCAGAAAAAAATTCTTCTAGTTATGTTAGTGGGGTGTTACTAAGTTACAGACTAAAAGGACTTTAAAAAATCCTTTTCTTTCAAGTTAGAAAAGGACTTCTAGAGAAAATTATTTTCTAAAAACTCATTTTATCTAACAATAAGCCAGACTTTAGAAATTCTGACCTAATCTATTTTATTCCTGTGAGAAGAGTAATTACTAATTAGAAAGCATTTTGTTTATTCACCTTCTCAACCCCCCCCCCCAATGATTATCAAATAAACTTTGCTACCCAGGAGAAGACTTTGATACTCTAATGCATTCTAAAATCTAACTTATCTGACGATGAAAAGGCTGAAAATAACATGTGACAGTGTATTGACAGAAGGAGTCATGCCTTATACCCTACTTCTGAATTCCATGTGGCCCTAATTTTCAGGTTCATTTGGGATACTTATTGTACTATTGATTGGATAGTTACCCATTCAAACTCAGCTTATTATAACTAGACTAGAGTAACAGAATTGCCTCTGGTTGCTTGGTTTAAGACATTAATCAGACAGGTTTTTGTCTGAATAATAAAGAGTTGGGTGATCAGTCACATGAAAAAAAGTGGAATTACTCTGAAATGGCATTTTCCATTGAGCCATGTAGATGTGATATCAGATTAAATCAACAATGTGGTTCATACAATTAAAGATTTTTGTTAATACTCAGAAGAGCTGGAACTAGACAAAGATGCCATTTAACAGCTGTCACCAGTGCTAAGCTCTCCTAAGTTTTCTTTGGGACTGGCTTCTTAGGGAAATGAATTCCACACTAATACAAAAATCTCTTTAAGGTTGTAATTCATGTACAAAACAAACAAAAAGAACTATGTCTACACATTAACAAGGCCCGTGGAAGAGCACACTGCAATTGCTCATTTTAGTAGGTCCCACAGCTTCCACCTTCAAATCCAAAGTACATTATCCACAAAGGAGTCCTGAAGAATGCACAGTTTTAAAATGTCAAGGATAGACATCGAGATATAAAACTGATGGACTTGGAGTTCAAATCCTGCCTCAGAACTTCTTACTTACGTGGCCCTGGCAAAGTCATTTAACTTCTCTCCTCCCCAGTTTCCTCATTTGTAAATTGAGGATAATAATAGCACCTGCCTTACAGGATTGTTGTGAAGATCAAATAAATGAAACATAAGTAAAGCATTTTGCAAACCTTAAAGTGCTAGATAAATGTTAGCTGTTATTATCATCATTATTATCATTGGTTCCTGGAAAACTCGACCTCAGGCAAAACAGAGGGCAGCTAACTTCAAAGAAACAGTGTTATACATGGGCTAGTGGTGGAAGAATATAGTGGTATTTTACAATCTTATATGTAGTAGGTTTGGCTGTGATACATTAATGATCGTATTACAAAATTATGTTAGAGCAATGTTATTTGAGGTATGCCTGAAGTTTAGCAAACGACCTCAAATGTACCTACCATAGATGTCAGATACTCTTTAACAATAAGCTTGTAGCAGCTTCAAATTTAAGACCCTAATGCCATTCTGGCCATTCATCTGTGTGCTGAAAATACCACTTATCCTTTCCTGCTGAGTTTCTCCCGAGTCTCTTTAAGGTGGCATGATCACTGCAAAAAATAGTATCTAATTTCTGTGACCTTTAAGCATCTAAAAAGTAAATGGTCTTAGATGTAGTTTTCATGATAACATCTACACAATAACGATTTATCCACCTGCTTTATTTGTTGGCAGAATAAAGCATATCACATCTATAGCGATCCTAGAACAAGCAGTGCGTTCTATTTTAGCACAGAGTAGTTTTTTAATAATGACCATTATTTTTGCTACAACCTTTTACTTTCATACCAAAAATACTACATTTTTTAGTGTTGTCACCATAGAAATATACAGAAAAATTCACCTCTAGAAGTTCCCAGGTCCTGAGACAATTGTGTTTGAAAACTCTGTGTAATCTGAAAACTAGGATTATGGATTATGCCAGGGGTGGGGAACCGGTGGCCTCGAGACCATATGTGGCCCTCTAGGTCCTAAAGTGCAGCTGAATCCAGTCAAAGGGCTGCACTTGAGGGCCTAGAGGACCACATATGGTCTCGAGGCTTCTGGTTCCCCACCCCTGGATTATGCCCATCTTCATCTTCTCTGCTCTATTATAATGCTCCAAACCTCATAGATTCCATCAGGAAGTAAAAAACAGACAAACAAAAACAATATGACCAAAGCTTTTTTTTTTCAATCAAGGTACATATTCACTCTTTGGCCCTCCAAATTTTACCTCTTTCCTGGTGACCCAAGGTACACCAAAATGATACAAATTAATGAGCATCTTGAAGGGTCTAAATAAATCTTGTGGAGAATAAACAAAATTCTATCCAGTGGGTTTTACCTGTGTGCATATAAGTTTGTGGATAATGGCAGTAATGAGAAGGAAAAAAAAAGGTGTATTTGTGTTTTCCTCTAGGCACTTACCCTGAATCTGACTCTGAGGCTGAGGGTTAAAAGCCGTTGTGTGGTTCAAGGAAGCTCGTGGGTTAGATGTAGGGGCTGGGTGGTGGGGGCTGATCCTCATGGCACTACGGCGTAGCTGTTCCAGTTCACTCAGTCTCTCTGAAAAAGATAAGCTCCCAGGCTTTGTCTGTTCATCTATTTTCTGACGGTGTCCTGTATGGGGAGAGAGAGGGGAGAAGGCAGAAGAGAGAGGGAAGGGGAGGAAAGGGGAAAAAAAAAGATTTAAAGAAAAAACCTCACTGACATTTATACTTGTGGGTTTTTTAAAATTCCATATTTTCTTTTTTTCCCCCCTCTTTCCTCTCCCATTCCTTATACTGACTCACTGGTGTTTAGCAAAGTTGGTTAGTTCCCAGTGGAAATTCAGTGAAAGAAGGGAATATGGAGCCAGTTGACACATTGTCGCCCACACAGTAGAAGGTTCTTCTGTCCTACAAGCTATAAACTACTCTCATAATGTATCTGTCCAAATGCTTCACAGCTACCTCCCCTGGTACTCCAATTATATGGGCAGAAAGCAATGAGGATGGTTTGAAGGCATAAGGACATGGAGGGAGAATTATTTTTTGGTGGTTGGCAATTCACTCTGTGCTAAGTCACAGGTACAGCAGTTAGGTAAGTAGCCTGCTCTGATAATCCATTGAAACCACTAGATTGTAAGTAGGCCAGAGCATACTGCATACACAAACCACTAGTACATTTTAAAGCAAAGAATTAGGTCCTACGCCCTGACTGCAATTTGATTTTTAAACAGGAAATGAGCAATATTTGATAACCCAGAGGCTATGGTGATTTCAAATCCCCTTTAAAATATATTTAAAGTCTTTAGCACTTCAACTGCCTTTCCTTCCTCACAAATTTTCCATTAATATCTGTTAGTTCTGCTGCTAATTTCACCAACATGACATCAGAATGTCTTGGTAAGAGACTAGTATTCAGATACGAGTCAAATATTCCCTATAGGCTGATTCTAGCATAGCTCTGGGGAGCAGCTGCCAAATACTTTGAACATATGAAGGCCTTTTGGTTCTCCACGCAAACAAACAAACAAACAAAACAATGAGGGGCTACTGAAGATACTTCTTGGCAAAAAGATTGTCAGATGTCATTAAAATCAACTGTTATCTTTAAATAGCAAAGCGGTCATTTAAAACTGGACAGGTCTAAGATTTTTCCTGTAATTTCTCAGATGTAGTCTAATTTTACATCAAAACTCTTGAATGTTGCCTTGTTCTTTGTTTAAGATATAGCATATAATTTACTGGGCAGCTAGGTGGCACAGTAGATAGAGTGCCTGGCCTGAAGTCAGGAAGGCTCATCTTCCTGAGCTCAAATCTGGCCTCAAACACTTACTAGCTGTGTGACCCTGGGCAAGTCACTGTTTGCCTGTGTTTCCTCATCTGTAAAATGAGCTGGAGAAGGAAATGGCAAATCACTCCAATATCTTTGCCAAGAGAACCCCAAAGGGCTCACAAGTCAGACACGATTGAAACAACTGAACAACACGTAACTTCCAATATGGTGGTGGATATTGGTATCTAAGAATCCATGATCCCTTCTTTCAGTCATTTTGTCATTTTTTTTTTTAAAGAGGAGATTCCTATCCTCTAATACTTTCCTTAACTCTGCTTGGGGGAGACTGTGTGTAAGTTAGCACTGGCCAACTGCATAAACATAGCACAGAATGTCAAACTAATGGAAACAAGATTGGAAAAGTCTGCTACTTGTCTGCAATACAGTACTCTTTCACATATCCTCAACATAATCTTAAGTCAAAGAGGGGATTTAAAAAAAAATTATTTTTTTCCCTGTGGAGAAAATTAAAGATCACTTTCCAGTAGCTAAAATTCTAAAGTTAAGTTTTATAACTTGTATTTTGGTTCCAAATCTCAGTAGCTCAACTTTTCTTCCTGCTGTCAGGTCCCTTGGCAGAGTTTGCACTGTCTCAGATTCCAGACCAGAAAAAGACCCACTATATTGAGGTGACTCTTACCATTAACAAGACCTTTTTGGCTTTCAAAAAAGGAAACATGCTTAAGTATAATATTTATGTGGTTTAAATGCGACTCACCCTCTTTCATTTGTCTGCATAGCAAATCTGGACTCAGGTTGAGAGCTCCAGCTCACAACACTTGACTTTAATGCAAACCCACTGTCATGCATGTTATGTATATATGCGAGAGGTTTCATACATGCTGATTACTTTGAGCCCTGGGCCTTGGATATAGGTACCAGAATAATGTACATCATTCTTTTCATTAAGCAACTAAAAAAAACTCCTTCTAAAGTTCAATTTCAATAAATAATGCTAAAATCTGGTGTTTCTGCATGGTATTTTTCTTTCCGTTCTCTTTCCCTATTACTCATGTTTTCCTGATGAACAGACAAATAATCTTGCAGAAAAATAAAACACCTGAACTAATAAATAATATAAAGAGTTAATTAAACTCTATAAGGATACCGCCTAAACTCAACATAGTAACCAAGGGGAAAAAGGAAAGAAGAGGTAGAAAAATAAGGGAAAAGATTTAGAAAAAATCTGCTGCTTCAAAGGAGCATGACTCAATTGTTTTTGTTTTAAACTATATTTCAAAATTACAATATTCCTTGGGCATAAGGTAGCTTTGTCCAAGAGAAGCAGGTGATCTGAGGAGAATAGTTTGAGGTTCATATTTTTGAAAATTCCATTGGCATACATAGCATTCATGACAGTTGGATTCTTCAGGCTTAGCCTTTTAAGGAAGGCCATCAGTGATATAAGCCTCAGCCAGGAAGCTTGGTGACCTATGCTAGAAAGGAATGGTTCTCAGATTTGTAATTTGGGGTAAACATCACTAGAAAAGCAAAAATAAGGGTTGCTTATTTCCTCCATTAAGTACTCCTCTCTCGGTGTTCATTTTTAAAAAGAAATTTTTATAATTTATCAATTATTATGCCAGACAATATTTTACATTTCATTACATGACAAGCATTTAGCCATTTAAAGAAATGAATGATGACTGACAATTGCTATCTTCAGTAGGAATGTTTAGACTTAGGCTACAACTATGACTGACTCAGAGAAAATGATCTTGTAATTTTGTAAGCCCTGAAAGAAACCAAGGAATGGGAAAGGGTGACATGAAGTGAGTCAGACAGAACCCCCTCCTGATTGTGTCGTCCATAGGATTGCAGGAATGACATTGACTTTGTGGGGAACCTTAAACTCCTTCTTTTTGGTGAGTTGTACCATCCAGGCAAAAGCGAAATAAAAATCATTATGTTAAAGATGTGGGCAAATTTTCATTTATAAAATAGATCAAAGCAGTGCTTAATTCTTTTTTTCCCCCAAAGCCATCAAAATATCATGCTTCAAGGTCTAAACGGCAAATTATATTTTGCACGAAATACAGGTGCTTCCATTACCACCTTCTGATCTATTTGGAAAGATGAATGTTTTATGGCTCCCATTAACTACTGTTTTTTGCAAATAGAATGTCAGTCCCCAACCCCCACAATGAATTTTAGAGAACAGTAGAAAATTTTCCAAGACTTCTGGTGTTTTTACTCAAAAATCAATATTAAATTCATTTTTAATTAGATGAAAATACTCTTTTAGCTTCAGAAGACATGGGGGATTCAATTTGGACTGTACCCATCTGGCTCAAACACTGGATTCTAATCCTGACTGAAACATAAGCAGTCTGACAGCCCTGGCTTTGAGCATGTTCAAAGGTGATTATAAATGTTTACTTGGTGATGTTTAAAATTGTGGCTGACCAGAGAGATAATGCATTGGTCCTTCTTAAAGAAAAACTTAAACTCTTTTGGAGTTTTTTCTTTCTTTCTGGTAATCATCTTTCTAATAGTGTTATAATTTTCATAATTTAATTCTTCTGAAATAACATTAATAAAGGGTACTATATGTTAGCAGCTACACGGAGCACTGGGTTAGGTGTTGTAGGTGATACAAAGTTTAGGTAATCTACTACAGTTTCCCACTTCATGGAGTTTATAGTTTAGAAGAGGGGTATACCACATATACTGCTATTTATAATATAAAATAACACATGTGGTAAGTACAACTTAGTCCTTGCCACAAAGGCTAAGCAATTTTTTTTCTCCCCTAAAAAAGCAATGAAACTTGCTTTTGTGACTTAACTGATTCAGAGGACTAAGGCTCTAACTTTGCCATGACTTCTAATTGCCTAAGGGACAAAAATCTCAGTCCAAAAGTAGATGGTACTCTTCTGGAGCCCAATGAGTCAATGTGTCTTCTTGATCAGGCATGGTGAAGTAAGGGGAGCTATGACTACCTGAACCATTTTGTATTCACCTCTTCTATTTGCTACTTGTGCTGCTCCGAGTACATCACTTAACTTTGATGAGCCTATTTTGTCATCTGTAAAATAGACTAGAGATGGCCTCTGAGACCCTTTTGGGCTGTGGATGTGTGATTTTATTTATCCATTGCACATACAGCTAATAAACCAATCGTCTTAATGTGGAGGTCTGATTGTAACTCTTCTGGTCAAAAAGTTTCAATGTCTCCCCACTGCTACTGAATAAAGACTTAGCTCATAGATTGGCATTCAAGGCCTGTCACAATCTTACTCCAACTGACTTTTCCAGTTTTAACATACTCTTTATATGTTTTCTGTTCCAATTAAATTGTTTCAATAGCCTTACTATTTTCCGAAAACCTCCTGCACTTTCTTGTCTCCATGTTTTTGTTCACATTGTTCCCTATGCCTGCAATGTTACTCCTTATTCCATCCTCTACCTTCACTGATTGGCATTTCAAATGTTTTAAGTCTTCCACCCCTGCCATGTCACCTTGTTCTGGAAAACTTCCCTTATCTCCCCAACCACATATGATTTTCCTTTCTTTCTTCTTTCTTTCTTTCTTTCTTTCTTTCTTTCTTTCTTTCTTTCTTTCTTTCTTTCTTTCTTTCTTTCTTTCTTTCTTCTTTCTTTCTTTTCTTTCTTTCTCTCTCTTCTCTCTCTCTCTCTCTCTCTCTCTCTCTCTCTTTCTTTCTTTCTTTCTTTTTTTTTTTTAGGTAATTGGTATTAAGTGACTTGCCCAGGGTCACACAGCTAGTAAGTGTCAAGTGTTTGGTCTGAGGCTGGATTTGAACTCAGGTCCTCCTGACTCCAAGGCCAGAGCTCTATCCACTGTGCCACCTAGTTGCCCCATACTCTTTTTTATATACAACTTAAAAAAAATCTAGCTATTGGTGTATATGTCTTATTTTCCCTGCTATTGATTTACAGGCATTTATTAGTCACCTATTCTATGAATAGTGCTGTTAGCACACTAAGGTCAAATATCTTATTTGATCCTCACAACAGCTCTGAGAGGTAGGTGCTTTATGACCATTTGATAGATCTGGAAACTGAGACAAACAAAGATTAAATTACTTGCCCAGGATCACATAGCTAGTAAGTGTCTAAGGCTGGATTTGAATTCAGGTCCTCCTGACTTCAGATCCAGTGCTCTATCCATTGTATACCCTATAATAAACTTTTGTTCCAGTGGGGGAAACAATTAGTGTACATACAATATATATGCAACTCAAATATAAAGTGAACAGGAAGGGATTAGAAAATGCTAAAGGAAGTGAGGGCCTCCATGAGGCCCAGGTACAAGGGGAATGTATCCCAAGCAGGGGGTTACTAGGTTGTGAGCTCCTTTAATGTAGTAACTAGGTCTTATTTGCCTTCTTTAAGGCCTGTTGTGTAGTTATTTCAGTCATGACCCCATTTGGGGTTTTCTTGGAGTAGTTTACTGGAGTGGTTTGCCATTTCCTTCTCCAGCTCATTTTACAGATAAGGAAACTGAGACAAACAGGGTTAAGTGACTTGCCCAGGGTCACACAGTTAGTAAGTGTCTGAGGCCAGATTTGAACTTAGGACGATGAGTCTTCCTGACACTCCATCTACTGTGTGACCTAGCTACCCATTCAGGGCCTAGTAAAGCAATTTATACATACTAAGCATTTAATAATTATTGGCTGGACACATTGTGTTATCATGCACTATTTTCCCCCTTGAAATAACCAGCTTATAAATTGAATATACTGCCTCCATGAAAGCTAAAGGAAAAGAAAAATCTTTTATTTCCCCCATGATTCCTCTGAATGTGCCATCCAGTTTAACCAACAGTATCTTTAGAACATGAGACTAAAGCTAGTTTGGAGAAAAGGCAGCTTTTCTCCAAGTAAAAATGAAGTTGTTTCACATTTGGAAATGATTCAGCTTACTGAAGAAAAAAAATGCAACAGAGAATATGCACTTTAGTGAACATCAATCTCATTGGAAGTACAAATAGGGTATAAATTGTACATTTTTCTTTCATCTTAACATGTATGCTTCATTTTCAAAAAAGAATCAGTGCTAGAGTTTTTCAGTGTCATCCCCAAATAAGCAAAAAGCTGCCAAAAAGCCTCCTTCATTTCTTTGTTGTTTTCATCTTCCCACACACACAAAAATGCCCTAAGAATATCCTCAAGACATGAGTTAAGACATGATTGCTAGAGGCAGGCATAAAAGCAAAAGATATAGAAAGCAATAGTAAAGGAGGGCATAAAAGCCGGTTGAGCTCAAAGCAAAATCAATAACTTAAGCTAGGCTTCAAACATTTTTTGTCACTTTTGCCGTCTCTCTTTAACATCTTATTTGTTAATTTCCCAGAATGTATCATAAAGAATGTGTCAAACCAATAGCTCCAGATTGGGGAACCTCGTATCCACTCTCGGATATTCTCTGAGGCCTAGAATTCAAAAAATGTCCTCAGCACTGGTCTCTTCATCATCTGTCTACTGACTAGGGGCATAACTCCATCTTGCAGCAGACAGAAGAGACTAGATTTTCTTTTTCCTCCTAACCAGGATTAGCCCTTTCACCTGAGCAGGCAATCTCCTGTAGTATACTTTGAAAGGCAACATGCAGTCACAAAGATATTTCCTTTTACACCAGAATTCCCATTGATATCAACTCTCCTTGAGATTAAGAAAATTTCTCAAGAAGGTCTCTGTATATGTGTGTGTATATATACACATACATGCACATACACACATATATGTATTATGATCATGGATCATTAATTTGCTGAAACAGTATATTTTTAGTACTCTTTTTAATCAGTCACTCTGAGTAATTATGCCAGGTCCCGGTGACAAAACGATATGTAAGGTACAACTCATTTTCTCAAGGAGTTTACCCTCTGAGATAAAGAAGGAGGCTGAGATATTGGAATGAATGGAAGAGGGGAGTTGAGAGAATTTAAGTTGGATGGCCATTCTTTTAATGAAAGTAGGATGCAAAGTTGGGAGGCAAAATAATTTGTTAAGAGGGGGTTGAGTTGGAGATACGAGGAGAAAAAATGGTTTAGAGTATCAACAAGATATGAATAGAAGGCCTGCCATGAAGCAATGTAGCAATGAATGCCCAGTTGAGGTTAATTAGCATAATTTTTTGAGGACTCAGTCACCATGATTTCATGATTTCCTTCAACTGCATTCAGCATTTTGGAAGTAGGAGCAGACATAATAGATGGTAGGATTTATACAGAGTTGATGGTTAGCAGCTAAGATTGGGGAGTCAAAGGATTCAAGTGACCATTATAGAGGAGTAGGACCATAGGGTCAAAATTAGGCAGGTAGGAAAGTGAGGCCAGAACAGAACAGATGAACTGGGAAAATAAGGTGGAATCAAAGCACTGACGGTTGCAATAAGACAAAAAGGGGGCATTATGAAAGGAATAAATGTTCAGAGAAATTGGAAGAACTTTAAATTAGTTTTAGCTACCTAGGAAGCTCCTAAAAGATAAATTTAATATGGGGAGTGGGTGGCAGAATAGACATATGAAGCTATTTGATACCTATGAGTTGCCTTGGTTTTGAGGCAGTTTAGGGCCCTGGAAGGTGTTGGTTTTGGGAGAAGATGGGAGCACCCGAGATGAAATTTCACTACTCACAATTTTTCTGAGGATCAGCCCTGCTCTTGCCAGAGTTGCTCTGGCTTCTCATCAGTTATCTCATCCTAACAATTCTGTGAGGAATGTGCTTTAGTCCTCAAAGTGGATGTCTCCAATCTCCTTCAAACAATACTGACGCTTTCTATACCACTCATCATTGGGACGTAGTCAAAGATCTCACATAGAGATTTAGCTGACAGAATCCGCCAATTTTGTAAATAGCCAATATTTTGGGGTTAAGGCAGCTGACCCAGAAGAACATAAATATTATTTCTTACAAAAGTCATCTTCACTAGTAGACCAAAAATCCCTTGTTCATTGCACTTATAAATAGGATCTAAGCTAGCCTTTATTTCACCCCTAGAATGTCCTTCACACTCATTACTCTATCAAAATTCTAGCCATCCTGGAAGCCTTAGTTTAGTTTCCATTGAATTCCATTCCACAATGATTTCTCTCTTCCCTGAAGCCTCGGGACATCTCCTAAACTGTTGTCACGTCCCCCAACTAGATTATGATCTTGAGGGAAAGGACGCTGCCTCATACTTATTTGTATCCTCCATCATGCCTAGAACAGTGGAGAACAGAGTAGGTGCTCAATAAATATTTGTTGAATGACTACTATCAAAATAGGTTTTACATGACTATACATGTATAACCTATATCAAATCACTTGCCTTCTGGGGGCGGGGAGCAAGAGAGAGAGAATTTGGAACTCAAAACTTAAAAATGAATGTTAAAAATTGTTTTACGTGTAATTGGGGAAAAATAAAATACTTAATAAATAGTTTTTTAAAAATAAGTATTTGTTGAATGAATTCCCCCAGCCAGGGAGGAAATCTTTGTCCGGGGAACACCAGAATACTTTTCTCATAGCCTATGTGGTAATGTATACTTTTTTTCCTTTTAGAATAAGTGAAGGCATATGTTCCTCATCACCACCAGCAATAGATATTGATCAACTGCAACCAACAGATGGACAGGCAGAGGAGCCCTGGGAGTAGCAATCTCCTGGATCATGGTCCTGCTTTTGGCTCAGCCCCAATAGCCATAGTCTGAAAAGAAACTCCTGTGAAGAATTGGCCAGCCAGTCCTACAAACTGCCAAGTAAATACTTCATATGGCATAGGCAACTCAACCTGGCTGAAACAGCAAAACATCCCAAAGGAGAGAAAGGAGGCAGCATGTGCCAGATATGTCAAACTACCACTACCTTGACTACCATCCTCCATTGAACTCTGATGGAGACAATTTAGAACCCTGAACCCAAGAGCCTGGGAAGTAGGAGTGCTTTCAGCCCAGTTCCCTCACTGTAATCCTGGGAAATAACCCCTGTTGAGATGTGGCCTGGCAATTATTCCTGCAAATGGTATAGCCACAGTTACTGAAGACCCAGAGAAGAAAATTCTGGTCACCAAAGTCCGTAGCATTATCAAATCAGAAACTAATACGATTTTATTAGTGGAAATAACATTAAAGAAGAATCATTATCATATAATTTGCCACTGCACCCTAAGGACTATAGGACCTACCTTCCACGTGTATAGTGTCCATTAAAACATGAGCTCCTTGCAAGTAGGGTCTGTCTTTTTCTATTTGTATCTCTGCCACTTAATATAGTGTTTTGTACACAATACAAAAATACATATTTTCCCCATTCATTCATTCATTGATCTAACAACCCTAGCAACAAAGCTCAGTGGCTTGGCATCATAGGAATTTTCCCATGAGTGGCAGAGGATATATCATTCCATCAACATCTTTGATTTGGTATTTTAGGGGAGGAGAGATAGGAAAGAACTACTAATTGAAATCTTTTAAAAAAGATTAACCCAAACATTCTCTCCCAGGCCCTCTTCATAATCAAATAACAATAACTACAACAGCAATAGTAGTGTGTCAATAGTTCAAGGATCCATGGTTTCATTGGTTTTACCTGTGCAATCACAATTTCCCATCTACTACTTGGTAACCAGTCTCTCATAGTTACTGTGGCAGAAAAATTCGTCATTCTTCAGCTAACCCGATGATGAGCCTTTGTGAACTTAGCTTGGCTGGTCCTTGGGTGACAGACATAGGATTCAATGCCAGGCCTGTACTTAAAGTCTTTCCAGCCTAATAGGACCTGCCAAAGCTTGTCTTGTGCTTACATACTCTGTTCTTTTATTTATTTATTTTTCAATTAACCAAAAATATTTATTTTCTCTCCATCCCATCCTCCCATTCAAAAAGTAAAACAAAAACATCCTTGAAACAAATATGTATAGTCAAGAAAAAGTAACTCTCAAATTGGCCATGTTCCTCCCTGCCCCCCACCCCCAAAGTCTCAATCTGTATCCCGAGACCATTATCTCTTTGTTAGGAGGTAGGTGGCTTTATTGTTTCTCTGGAATCCTGGTTGGTCACGGAATTGATTCAAATTCTTAAGATTCTCAAAATTGTTTGTCTTTATACTGTTGTTATTGTAAGAATTGTTCTACTGGTTTTGCCCACTTCACTCTGCATCAGTTTATAAATCTGTTAACTGTCTCCATTATTTCTTATACCACAATAGGATTCCATTATACTCATATACCATAATTTATTCAGCCTTTTCCAAATTCAGGTGAATCCCCTTAGTTTCCAGTTTTTTGCTAGAACCCCCCAAAAGTTGTTGTGAATGTTTTTGAACATTTGGGTGCTTTTCCTTTTTCTTTGACCTCTTTTGAGTATAGATCTAGTAATGGTATTAATATGTCAAAGGGTATGCACAATTTAGTACTTTTTGGGGTATAGCTGTAAATTGCTTTCCATCATGCTTGGAAATTCATGGCTCTAACAATAGTATATTCTTATACCTGTCTTCACACAATCCTTCCAGCATTTATCATTTTCCTTTTTTTTTTTGTTAGTTTTGCCAATCCAACACATATGAGGTACATTCTCAGAGTTGCTTTTATTTCCATTTCTCTAATTAATGGTGAATGGCTATTATACCCTGGATTTCTTCCACTGAAAACTGCCTGTTCATATCCTTTGACCATTTATCATTTGAGGAATCAATCTTATTCTTATACATTTGAATAAGGTCCCTATATGTATGATAGAAATGAGACCTTGATCAGGGAAACTTTCTTCAAAGACATTTTTTCCAGTTACCTGTTTCCCTTCTAATTTTAAAACATTACTTTTATTTGTGTCATTTAAAAAAATATGTAATCAAAATAGTCCATTTTGCCCCCCTGGTCTCTCTTATCTTTTTTGATCACCAATTCTTTCCATATCTGGAGATCTGAAAGGTAAATTTTATCCTGGCTCCTCTAAATTATTTATTATGTCACCATTATGTCTCTGTCATGGACCCATTTGGAACTTATCTTGGTATATAATGTGAGATTTTGATCTACGCATAGTTTCTGCAAGACTGCTTTCCCAAGAGCTTTTGTCAAACAGTAAGCTCTTGCCCTGGTAGATGGGGTATTTAGATTTTATAAACATCAGGCTACTGTATTCATATGCTTTTGCATTTTGCACACCTAATTTATTTCAATTAGTTACCTCTTTTTTCTTAACCAGTAACAATCACTTTGATGATTATTGTTTCCTAGTATAGTCTGAGATCTGGTACTGCTTAGCCCCAATTTTCTCTCACATTTTCCCCCCATTGTTTCCTTGAGAACTTTGACCACTACCTGTTTTTCCAAATAAATTTAGTTATTATTTTTTCCAGTTTCATAAAGTAATACATTGGTAGTTTGATTAGCATGGCACTTAATAAGTAAATTAATTTAGGAAGTAGTATCCTTTTTATTATGTTGGCTCAGCATACCCAAGAACAATTAATATTCTCTGATTATTTAGGTTGGTCTTTATGTAAATGTTATTTTGTAGTTGTATTCATATAGTTCCTGTATCTATCTTGGCTCCCATGTATTTTGTACATGTTTTGTTATTTTAAATGGAATTTCTCTTCTGCTTTTTCTTGCTGGGTTTTATTGGTAATATAAAAAATTCTGATGATTTACATGGGTTTCTTTTATAGCCTGCAATTTTGCTGATGTTATTATCTCAGTTAATTTTTAGTTAATTCTCTAAATAATCTGAAGAAAGTCATAATTTTATTTCCCCTTTATTATTATTCTCTATTTCTTTATTTTGTCTTACTTATACAGCTAACTAGTTTGAGTACTACATCAAATAGCAGAGGTGATAGTGAGTCCATGTTGGTACCATAGGAGGGATTTTTTCAAACAGATTATTAAATATTGGAATTAATTTTTCTTTGAATGTTTTATAGAATTTGCTTGTAAATCTATCTGGTCCCAGGGAACTCCTCCTATTAGATGACAACACTTCATGTTTATTTAGTCCTTTATGATGGTTTGCTCATATTTATCTTTTAATTTTTCTCTTGATTCCTATGCTTATATAGAAAGATTTCTACTCAGGTCTGACCTTTTCATCAACAATGCTTGAATTTCATCTATTTCATTAAAAGCCCGTTTTTTTTCCACCTTGTAGGATTATACTCAGTTTGGTTGAGTAACTTATTCTTGTTTGTAAGTCTATATCTTTGGCCCTCTGGAACGTCACATTTCGAGTCCTCCCCTCCCGTATAGTATTGTCTGATAAATCTCCTGTGATCCTGACTATGACTCCTTGATACTTGAATTCTTTCTTTTTGGCTATTTGCAGCATTTTTCTTTAACCTGGAAGCTCTGGATTTTTACTATGATGTCATGAGAGTTTTGATTTTTGAAATTTTTTCTATTTTCATTTTGTCCTCTGGTTCTAAAAGACATAGCCATGGTTCCCCTCTCCCAACTTGGATTACTTAAAATATTATGTTTAAGTACTTTTGTTTTTATCATGTCTATCAAGTAGTTCAGTGAGTACCTGATACACACTAGATGCTTAATAAATGCTAGTTGACTGGCTGATTCTTAAATTATCTCCCTTTGCTCTATTTTCTAGTTGCTTTATATATATATATATATATATATATATATAATATAATATATATATATATATAATATATATATATATATATATATTCTATTTTTCAGTATTTTGACTACTAAAAAGTATTTTTGCTGTCTCAGAGTAAGTAATTTCTATTTTGTCAATTCTGATTTTCAAGTAGCATATTTCTTGGGTCAAGTTTTATATGTCTTTTTTTTTTGGCTAAGTTTTTAATTCTCTCTCCAAATCTTTTCATTGTATCTCTCAATTCTTTTCTAATACTTTCTTCTAGTACTCTACTTTCATTTATAATATTTTTAACTCTTAAAAAACCCCTCACGCTTCAGTTTTTTGGGTAATTCTATTTTAACTTGTGCCCAATCTGTGGTTTTCTTTGAGGTTTTGTTTGAAGATGTTTTGGAGTCATTCTCTTATGCATTTGTACCTCAAGCATCCTTGTCACAATAATAGCTTTTATGATGGGATTTTTTTTTACCTAATTTCTGACTTCAGATTTTACATTATGGCCAAACTCCATGCATTTCTGGAACGAATGGCTGGACTACGCTTGGTCTTGTTTGGATTTTGCTGCTGAATTTTCTAGGTATTTGGTATTATATACTTCAAGGATCTCAGGGGCATCTCAGGCTGAGGCCCTGCAACCTTTCAGTGCCTTTAAAGAGGTCTGATCCAAGGCAAAGTCTGATTACTGCCTTCCTGGTTTGAGCTTTGCAAACTTCTGACCTGGTTTTGGGTCTGGGCAAAATAACTGTGGTCTAACACTATGTTGGAGCTCCAGCATATTTCTGCTTTCCCCATCCACCACTGGATAGCTAAAAAGCTATGCAACTTCAAAGCAGAAGAAATGTAGACTCCCTTGGTCTAAGCTATCTGCCCCACTTACTCTGCTACAGTTTTCAGACAGGGATTGGGGCCAGAACTGAGACCTAGTTCCAGCCCAAGCATCAAAGCCACAGGGCCACTCTCTGCTTCTGTTCCTGATGCTTGCTGGGTACATAGCCTCAGGCCTATGATCACTCCTTGCCCTCATCTACCAACTTAAGTATACCTCTGTGACCCAGCTCTGAAGTATGAGGAACAAAGCTTAAGTTAGTTTCTATTTCTGCTGCCTGCATATTGTTAGTTCCCTCCATGTTGGATCCTCGACTTCTTGCCCTAGCACACAAACAGAGATCTCATTTCAGTCGCAGAGCAGAAAGGCTTCAAACATATTGGTATCTTCCTGGACAGACCCTTTTTCTCTACTGCCCAACCACAAACCTTTGTCTCAACATGCCTATGTGGGCTGGAGAGATGAGTGACTTTTCCTTGGATTTCTCATTCAAGACTCATTCTGGTGCATTTTTCTAGGCATTTTTAAACTAGATATTGGGAGGAACTAGGCTATACAAATTTCTCCTATTTCATTATCAGAACTGTTCTCATGCTGGCATAACTTTTGAGAACTTAGAGTCCCCTCTGCCCAAGAATTAGGCATATATCTGATAATAAGAGTATTTCAATTTCTATATCATTTTAACATTTACAAAGTGCTTTCATCTCACTGTCGGGTGGAAACTAGTTAAGGAAACCAAAGGTCAGTGGCCAGGTAGATACAGCTGGTAAGTGTAGGAGTCAAGATCTGAATGCTACTCCTTTGGATTGAAGTTCTCACTCTACTAGAGTGAATGAGTTACTCAATAAGCATTTTTTAAGCACCTGCTATGAGTCGTACACTGTGCTTAAGCTCTGGGGATACAAAAAGGGACAAAAGAGTCCTTGCCATCATGGTAGGCACAATCTAATAGGGAAGACAAGAAATGAATATGTACAAACAAGTTGTATACAAGAAAAATAGGAAATAACTAAAAGAAGGAAGGCACCAGAATTAAGGGGGCTTGGGAAATGACTCTTGTAGAAGATGGGAAGCCAGGAAAGCCAGGAGACAGAGATAAGGAGGGAGAGCATTCCAGGCACAGGGGACAGCCAAAAAAATTGCCCACAGTTGAGAAATGAAGTATGTCATTCGAGGAGCAACAAGGAGGCCTACAAAGAGTGCTAGTACCATACTTACTGTTGTCTCTCTCTCTCTCTCTCTCTCTGTCTCTCTTTCTGCCTGTCTGTCTGTCTGTCTGTCTCTCTCTCTCTCTCACACACACACACACACACACACACATACAGACATAGGAATATATGTGTGTGTATAAGAGAAGGGAGGGAGATAGGGACAGAGACAGAGAGACAGTGTGTGTGTGTGTGTGTGTGTGTGTGTATGAGAGAGAGAGAGAGAGAGAGACAGAGAGAGAGAGAGAGAGAGAGAGAGAGAGAGAGAGAGAGAGAGAGAATATCTATTCCTTATCTTATTCCATGACTTCAATTATTACCTCCACACAGATAACTCCCAAGTCTATTTCTCTAGTCCTTAACTCTATATTTCCCACCTCCAATTCCTCTGGGGCATCACCACCAAGATGTTTTGCTGGCCCTACAAACTCAATATGTCCAAAACCAAGCTTACTAATGATCTTTCCCAAAACTTGCTCTTCCTTAATTTTGCTGTTTCTCTCAGTGACACCACCACTTAATCTTCCATGTCTGAAATATGGATGTTATTTTTGACTCCTCCTTCACCTAACACGGTTGATCTCATCTCTTCCTTTCTAATACCACTGCCAACTCATGAGGCTCTCATTACTAGCCACCTGGACAACTACAATAGCCTTCCAACCAGTTTTTCCACCTTCACTATCTCCCCTCCCCCAATATATCCTTCATATTACAGGCAGATCAGTCTTCTTTATGCAGAGATCTGGCCACTTCCATCCTCTGCTTAATCTCTTTTATAACTCTCTGTGGTTTACAAAGAAAGTTCAAACTCTTTAGTCTGGCATTCTACATCTTCCATGATCTGGCCCTATCATGCCTTTCTAGCTTCATCTTAGTCCCTTCAAGATAGTACATGCTCCAGGCTTCAGTGTATACTTTGCATTCCATGACTATAACTTGGCTTATGTTATTTCCTATCAATGTCTGGTAAAATGCTATGAATCTTCTAAAATTCAACTAAAATAGTATCTCCTCCATAAAGCTTCTCCTGGTTCTTCCTTTTTCTTGTAGAACCAAGAATAGATTTTGTTTTATTTTGGTTTTTTGTTTGTTTCAAGCTCTCCAATGAACTTATAGATTATTTTGTACTGTAAATATTGTGTCATATCCCCTTATGAGACTGTAAACTCCATGAGGGCAGGGAACATATCCACATAATTTGTGTATCTACCTTTTTGATTACTTGGCTATGACAATGTTTTGTACTATACTAGGTCCTTAATAGACATATATACATGTATATATGTGTGTATATATATATATATGTATATATATATACACACACACATATATATTATATATACATGTATATATATATTATATATACACATATATATGTGTGAGAGGAAGAGGAAGAGGAAGAAGGAGAGGTGAGAGAAAGAGAGAGAGAGATAGATAGAGAGATAGAGAGAGAGAGAGAGAGAGAGAGAGAGAGAGAGAGAGAGAGAGAGAGAGAGAGAGAGAGAACAGAGTTGCTTGATTTCCTGGTATTTATATTTCACTAAGAATGGTCAGTCTTTACTTTCAAAAGATTTAGAAATGGAAGAAAGCTTAGAGATCATTAATCCCAACTTCTCTTATTTAGAAATGAAAAAACTGAGACCCAGTTGGTGAAGTATCATGGCCAAAGCCCTTATAGCTACAGAGGCTGAATTTAACCTGGGTTTTCTGTATGCTCTTTTCACTGTGTCATGGTTTCTCTTAAGAAATAGATTTTTAAAAAATAAAAAAAAGAAGGGATAGGGGACAATTGCCTCTGTTCAGCTTCTTAAACACTGCTTTGAGACCTGGTTTGGGATATTTGAGTTTGATGAGTCTGGGTTGGATGCGATTGGCATAGGTGAATAGCTCCATTGCTGACTGGGAACATTCTAATCTTTGTGTTTGACCTGAGTCCCAGACTGAATGAAACTTGAGGGTTCCTGAAGTCCTTACCTCTCACTTAAGCTTCTCTCCTACAGCTGACTTATGAACATTGCTGTGTTTTAATTCACTAATTTAGAAATGCTACTGGGGCTGTTGCCTTTAACTTATGGAGCCTGTGAATGGTTTGCTCATTTTGCATGACTTTTCATATGATATGTCACAGCAATATGGCATATTAGTACATTGAGACCCAACAATTTTGGTAAGACAGCAGCAGGGAAGAGGCTTAAAGGAGACATTAAAGTAATTCATAAAGCCTCAAGCTTCATCCAGTTTAAACTACCATGTCTGCTATCAAAAATATTGGAAAAGATCCAGTCAGAGTCAGATCTAGCTACCTTTGCCAATCACATCCAATCCAAAAAAAAAAAAGACCCAAACAAACAAACCTCAATCATCCCAACCCAAGGTGGCTGTGTAGTGGAAAGAACACTTGTCTTGGAATCAGAAAACCTGTGTTTCATTCTAACAGTTCTGACAGTTACTAGCAGTGATACTTCATCGCTCTGAACCTCATTCTCTTATTCTGCAAAATGGGGACATGATGGCAACCCCAACCCAGGACCTTAGCTACAGCAAGAGTCCAATGCCTTCAAAATCACTTCTTTTGAATGTAGGTTTATAAAAAATAATCTGGGGTGCTTGTGGTTTGAGTGAGTTGAATGACTGTGCATGTGTTTTAAGAACAGTCTTTCAAACCTTCTTCTCCATCATCCAGGAAAGAAGCATTATACTTGTCATTCTAAAAATAATTTTGTAAATGTGAAAAGCTCATTTTTATGCTCAACGGTGGTTGCCAATGATACTTGGCACCTAACAACAACTTGAAAGGGGTTTTCCATAATGGGGACACTTGCCATTAACTAATGGACCAATACAAGTCACTTATTTCACCCTGGGATATTAAGAGCCATAGATTAGTGAAAAAAAAAAAAACTGCCTGATGACCTTGTGATAGAAGTTTCATGTTTCTTCTGGGACATAAGGGTATCCCTAATTCTCCTTTCTACTACACCTGCATTAGTAATGAAAGGGAGAGCATACATCTCAAGGATCTGAACAGTTCACCCTTTGATCCCCAACAACATCTACCCTCCCTGATCCTTAACCCCTTTGAAAACAAAAAGGGTACATTCTCCCTTTTTTCAAGTATTTTTCCTCCAGTACGCTAGTTAACTCATAACAGCTTTGCACAGCAATGCTATACTATGAAAGCAGCCAGAGAGTTGACTTTTCAGTGAAATGTTTTGAACTTTTTTCTCACTTTCAACTTCTTAAACAGTCTCCCCTCTGTATGAATACTCTGATGCGTACAAGTAGAACCTCAGTTCAGTGAAAGCTCATAAATTTTTAGAGGTTATGCCCAGTCTTCTCTTCTCCCCATTCCCTCCTCCCTCAATCTTCCCCACCCTCTGCTTCCTTCATTTTCTTTGCAGCTGCAGCGGAGAGATATAGTAAAGCTACTGTATAGTATTTTGAAAGCAGGGCCTCTGAGAACTTTCCAAACTACATACAAGCAGGTTATTCTTTGGCTTGTTTTCTTTGGCTCCAGGTTAGTAACACAGAATGAGTCAAACAGTATTAACTTTCAATAGGGAAGTGATGTGGTCAACCAAAACTCTTTGTGGCTAGATTGTGAAGATAGGTAGAGCAGGTAACGAAGAACAGCCCATAATACTGTGTGTAGGAAGAGGGAGACAGAAGCTTTCAGAATGCTTAACAATTAAATCAATGCCACATCTATAATAGTAAAAATAGTTTGGGTTGGTGTGTAACTTAAGTTATAATGTAGCATAAAGGTTTCTGACTGAACAGTACCAAGAAATTAGCTGTATGTGTAGGTTTATGCAGGGTTTCCCCCCCTAAACTTTGTGGGTTTGTGGATGTCTTGCTTTGTGCCCTTTTTTGCAGGTTGCCAATATCTCGGAGATATGTTAATATGATATCTTTGCTCCTATTCTATTACTCTAGAGTAAAACTCACACATTTTTTATTTTGCACAGTAGGCAGGTGTGTACATTGTTTCCCTCTCTTAGCCTCTTTTCCTGACTTCTCACTTTGGGCTGATTGTGTTTTGTGTGTTAGCAGGCTGACTAAAGTGCAATCTATCTAATTTAGTGACATAGGACTTTTCTGTGCCATTAACTTGTAGAATCGCTGAACTCCAGAAATAAGAGAGCTTCGAGATCTATATCATGTGGGCAAGGGAACTGAGACCCAAGAGGTGAAGTGATTTGCTTTTGGTTGTTCGGTTAGGCAGGGGCCAAGCCAAGGCTCCAAGCCCTGGCCCTTCTACTGTCTTCCAGTCATAGAATGCTGCCTCTCCCTTGCTCAAGGCATAACATTCTCTTGAGTTTTAAATTTCAACGATAAAGCACAGCATCTATATGAGAATAGATTATCCCTTAAAGCACATATATGGAAGTTCCTCTCCCCTACCCAGACCCACATTCAGTTATTTATTTAATTTATAGCTGTGGATGATAGGGAAAAGTCAGAAGTCCAAATCACTTATGGAACAGAACTCATTTTCCAACAACCTTTTCATAGAAGCATGTCAACAAATGAACAAAGCAAAACAAGATAGCTTCTAGCATTTTTTAAAAATATGCCTACTTAAAAGAAGCTGCAACTTCTGATCCAATTTGGGAAAATGGCACTGAGGCTACATTTTGATTTGTTGTTCAGTCATTTTTTACTTGTCCCACTCTTCGTGGCCCCATTTTTTTTTTTGGCAAAGATACTGAAGTGGTTTGCCATTTCCTTCTCCAGCTCATTTTACAGATGAGGAAACTAAGGCAAACAGGGTGAAGGGTCACACAGCTAGTAAGTGTCTCAGGTCAGACTTGAACTCAGGAAGATGAGTCTTTCTGACTCCAGGTCACGTGCTCTAGCTACTGCACCACTTAAATGGCCCAACATTTTGATAATGTGAAATTTAATATAGAACTTAGAGGAAACAAGCATATTAAGTAAAAAGCAATGGAGAAGAAAAAAAGGAAGAAGGATTTTGTAAGCTCTGAGGATATCTCACATGTCTTGCAGAATTTTTACAGCTTTCTGATTATGTTAGCATTATAATGAAAGGAAAGGTAAAACATGGAATTGGAAGGTAGTGTAAGGTGCAGGAAACACCATGAAGTTAAATGGGTTTTAATAAAGTACTCAAAAATAAGATACAATTTAGTACAGATAATCATTTGTTTAATACTGTGTTTCTCTTCAATTTCAATTTTCAAAAATGGAATACAATAAACTAAGGAGAACATGGAGAGGTTCTTTTTGAGGGCAAAGTGGCAAAATTTCTGAAAAAAAATGAGAATCAGTGGGTAGTAACTTAAGTGCTTCCAATTTCCCTTCAGAGCTCTTTCCTGATAAATTCCAAAAGTCTGGCCCATGTAACAAAACCACCTCCAACAGAACAATCTTTCTTTTCTGGGGAAAGACTTTTTTTTTTCAAGATTTTGTATGCACCATATTTTTTTCTTTACACACACACACATACACACACACACACACACAGAGCTACATGATGATTAAATCCATATTTGCTTAAATAAAGGATCTCTTGTCATCAGGGCAGTGTAAGACCAAAGCTAAAGTAGCTGGTGTTCAATTTAAAAAGGAACTAACTGCTTTATTTGTATGATGAACAAATTTGTCAAAATCTATTTTAAAAAGTCCTCTACTTGGGTTTAGCAATTTGTAAGAAGCATGAAATAAAGCTGTTATTCTACTCTTACCTTAGGGCCCATTCTTCCAGAAAAGTTTTTTTTTTTAAATTCCCTGCCAATGAAACTAATCTGGCTCCCACTCCCAGTTTTGGGAAAACTACACCATTTGAGGAAAATTACAACTGTTTTGCCTAAGAAAGGTCTATAGGATAAGGCTCATTCAATTTATTTTAGGTCATCTCAAAGAATTTTGTAATGAAATGTAATAAAAATTACATGATTATTTCTCAGCTGTCTAAGGATAAATAACTTGTTAATATCATCAAGTTCAATTAATGGGAAATAAATCAATCTGGTAATGAGTAAACCAAAAAGGAAATAGTTAATGGCTTTGTATGCTCATCTTAAGAGTATATCCATAATGTTAACCTATGACTTCCATGTGATAGTAAACTAAAAGTCTTTTACATTTTTTTTACCATGCTTAAATCATTAAAGATTTGAATAGTTAAAGGTGGTAGAGGAGAAATAATGGCATTTAAAATTATTTCAGTCAGAGAAACAAACTGAAAGATTTGGAAAAAAAACCATTCTGGCTTTTAATCAATTTTGTACTTAATGGAACCCAAGTATATGAAGTTCATGGATGTCCCAAACTAATGCATTACCATTAACTTACTTTATAGAGGTCTAGGGACTTAGTAGATTAATGCAATTTATCAAGTTTACAAGGTATGGGAGAGCTTTTGCTCTCAGGACCAAAATGTTTCTATCTTGTCTTTGATCGAATAGTTATATGTATATGTGTGTATATGTGTGTATGTGTGTGTGTGTGTATATATATATATATGTATGCATATACACATGTATATATGTATATATATGCAAGCACACATACATATGTGTGTATATATAATAAAGCTGGATTTCAACCTGCAAAAGATGCCACTTACAGTCCATACACATTGATAGAGAACTTCAAATTACATTGAATTTTGGCATTCTCAATATACCAGTTCAGTACAGATTCATATCTTAACAATATTGGATTAAATTGTATTATGTGTCTCTTCACTCCCATTTCTACAAAATTACGATAAAAAGGAATTAGTAAAACAGAAATAAAAATATTGGGATGAATTAAAAGTTATCAGGTATGGTGGCTTCAGAGCATGTGATTTCATCTATATAAGGAACTTCCGGTACAGAAATCTCTACCAAAGTAGACCTGTAATTCCTCTGTAACTCATCATGGGTGTCATTTATAGTCTTATAAAGTTGCAATGAGTGGCTAAGTTATTTGCTTTCGTTAACACAGCTAATATATGTCAGAACCACAACCTGAAGCAATGTCTTCATGACTTTGAGGCCCACCATGAAGGTTACCATGGCCTCTCAGGAAGAACTCTATTCACAAATAAACATCTACATAAGCACATATGTGTGTAGAGAGATGAACATAGAAAAGACAAAGGTATTAGACATTTCAAACTGGGTCAAATGGCTACAAAAATACCTAATGTAAAGGCCATTTATTTATTCTGAGCTTCCTTGCCATTAAAAAAAAAAGATGTATAACTCTTGATCAGGTTAATACTGACAGATTTGCTTAGTAGTGTCAAGGGGGGAAACACTTGAATCAAAATTCCTTTGAAAATTAAAAAATGAAAAGTGAATATATTATGATTTTTAAAAAAAATCAATCCATAATGAAAGCATAGAAGCATAATAGTAGTAATATTCATGACACTATAAAGTGCTGACCGTAATTGCTTTACATGTGTCAGGGCATGTATCTATGCAAATAGGATGACTATACGTTGGACATGTACTATTTATACACATAGAACTAATATAAATAGTTACAATTCAAAGTCTTGAATTTAGGAGCTTTGCACAAGTGGAGTTGGCTGGCCAGAAATAACCTTGCCTAAGCTTGTTTCCAGACCAGGTCTATGCCTAGATAATGGGCCCCTCAAATAGGCTGAGCAATAAACTCTATGGTCAACTAAGAATGCAAGAAAACGCAAAGAAAATAGAAGTCAAATGACACCATGATAATAATGATAATAATGAAATTCCTTCAGGTAAAAAGGCACAAGTAGAGAAAAGAAATTATAGACAGAAGGTGCAAAAAAGAAAAGAAACAAAAAGAAAGAAAGCTGGATTACTACTTGTCAGGGATGTTTTAAGTAGGGAGGGGGTTGAATTAGATGACTGTTACATTTCTTTTCAACTCCAAGTTCGTATGAAAGAAGCAAAAAGATAACATAGGGGGAAAATATAATAATCCCAAAGACATATCATAAGATTACAGATTTAGGACTAGAAGAGAAGGATTTCAAGTCCAACAGACTCCTTTTATAGATGAGGAAACTGAGACACAGAGGTTAAGTGATTTTTCTAGTAAATGGATAAATTGCTTCTTAAACCCAGATCTTCTTGATTCCAAGACCAGTGTATACTTTGCCATGCTAACTCTCCAAGGAAAGTGCATGGGCTTTAGGATGGAAAACCCAAGGAGGTAATTGGCCAAGCTATGTGTATGTGTATACATACATAAATATATATTTTTGCATTCCTGTTTTTGCCTATTAAGTATATACATTGACTCTTTATGGATTTATGATTTCATTGATGTGATGTTTCCTTTCCGTGGTTCAGATCACAATACATCTCCTCCTTTCAACTTGAACAATGTTTATCTGTGTCCTAAAAATTTTCCATAAAGGGAGAATTCCAAAATACTGGAAACCTTTCTCTAGATTTTTAAAGTATTTTGTGAATACTATATTTTAGAAAGTCAAAATTGCAGATGACCTAAAAAGTGATATGGAGACACACAGTGAATATATCATTATGCCTTTATAATCTTTGATAATTGATATGTAGGAAGTATAGTAAAAATTTTAAGGAAATATTTGATCAGAAGGGAGTTACTTATGCAAGAAAAAGAGACAGTAAATTTAAAAGTCTAAATGTTGGCACTGGTGCTATGAATTCAGCAAATTCATAATCAGAAAAAAATGTGATTTTTTTCTAGCCCAACACTTGTCTTATTTGGCTTTTTCTTTTGTGTTTCTCAGTAATTGTATTGGGGATAATAATCTATGCTTCCTTATTAGTACATTGCAAATTTACTTATAAAATTTTATGTATCCACTTTAAATGATATTCAAATCTAATTAAAATATAAGTTCCCAGGAAAATGAAACATATATTTGAAGGAAATCTTAAGTACAATAAAGCAACCTTATTACACTTGAAGATATTGTGGTTCACAGAAATATCCTCATAGATCTATAGCTCTGAATCAGTCAATCAACAGAAATTTATTCAGCACTTACTATGAGCCAGGTGTTAAGTACTGGGGATACAAAGAAATATAAAAACAATCCCTTCCCTCAAGGAGCTATTGTCCTATTTCTGTCTTCCCCCATTCACCTAACTTCCTTGAGAATCATCTATTTTCAGTGCCTCCTCTTCCTCCTTCTCACTCTTTTTTTTTTTTGGCAATTGGGGTTAAGTGACTTGCCCAGGGTTGCACAGCTAGTAAGTGTCAAGTGTTTGGTCTGGGGCCAGATCTGAACTCAGGTCCTCCTGACTTCAGGGCCGGTGCCCTATCCTCTGTGCCACCTAGCTGCCCCACTCACTCTTCTTAAATCCTCTTCAGACTGCCACGTAACCTTATCACTCAACTGAAACTGCTTTTTCCACCCCTCTCTAAGGTTATCTCCAATCTTATATATCTTGTATGTACTTGTTTATGTACATACTGTCTCCCAACTCAAATATAAGCTCCTTGAGGGCAGGTCCCACATATGGCCTAGAAGGCCCTGAAGTGTGGCCCTTTGACTGAATCCAAACTTCACAGAACAAATCCCCTTACTGAAAGGAATTGTTTTGTAAAAGTTGGACTCCTTGGCCACACCCAAGGACTTAGAAGGCCACATGTGACCTCAAGGCCTCATGTTTCCCACTAATGTAACTAGACCCCTCCTCTGCTGTTATTATTGTGTTATTATTATCATAATCTTTACTATTTCCTAACAATAAAATTATATAGCTTAGCCAAAATCTCTATCAGTAAAGGCATAAAGATAGTTTTGTAGAGTATGCCCTGCTCTGGTGAGAAGTAGGTGATTGATACATTTCACCTGCTTTGGTTCGATTTCATTAACTAGTCAGCTGAGATAGGCACAACCCAGATGCCTTTGCATGAGGTAGATAAGTACTGTCATTGCAAATGCAACATTTTTCAAATCCATAAGTACTTTCTTTTGAGGAGCAAACCAAATTAGAATTATTTTGTCCTACTGATTAACTACTGAGAGGCTGAGAACATCTCTAACTCAAAATATAGAAATTTTAGCACAAAGATGTTCCAATAATGAACACTTAAAAATCAGAAGATCATTCAAAACTGAGTGCAATCAATAAGTTCTATTTCTTTTGTCTTATTTTACTTAGGTTTATAAGACAGCTCAGGAATCTACATATATAAAACAAACAAAAAGAAAGATTAGTAGTACAGTATATTCTTGAGAAAATATTTTTTAAAAGGCCTTGAGGTCTGTCAAATTGAAGATTTTAAAAAATTGTGACCCTCCCCTACTCACCTCTGGTCAGGCAGGTGATAAACTTAAATGGAAGAGTGAGACATATATATTTGCAGATGGCCAATGTGGGAACTTGTTTTGCTGGACTATTCATATTTTGTTTTTTTTTAAATTGTTCAATTTAGGGGAAGGGAAAATGAGAGAGGCAGATAATAAATGCATGTAAAATTTAAATAAAAGTTGTATTCAAGACTAGTGGCCTAAGCAGGCAGCATTCTCCAGAGTTTATAAATTATAATTTTGACCTCACTGTCAGGAATTATGAATCTAAAAATTTCAGGCACAACATAACCATTGTGAAGGACTGTTTTAACCTGAGGGCAGAATTTGTCCCAGAAATAGTCAATATTTGCTTTATTAACCTTTTGAATTTTTAATTAGGTATCTCAATGTTCTACATGTTATGGATACCTGACTAAACAGATGATGAGTTATGACATCGGATGGACTGCCCCAATCCAGCTCACTAGGAGAAATGCCCAGATGGGTCAATTGGGGACAATGGTCCTTTTTTTATTTTTTAAAAGTCAAAGACCATATTCGAGTGCAACTGAACCATTCAAATGGTTCAGTGAAAGAAATATATGTAGGCATTTATGTGTCTATTTTATTATTTCCACACAATATGGCCAAACCAAATTCCAGGCACATGAAATTATGATTACTGTTTTTTTCATTACTGAGGAGAAAAAAAAACCCCTTAAACATTCAACTATTCAGCTTCATCCATAAAGCTAGAAACAATAATAAAAGGGGTGAGGGAATGGTATTTACCATATCACTGTCATGGGCCAAAATTTTCAAGTTAAAGGAAAGTCTCTTTTAATGTGTTAATAATGTATTTCACTAATTAATGGTCTCCATACATACTAACAAATAGATTCTTTAGATTTCTATGCATGAAACATCCTTATGTATAAAATTCCTTCTATCTATGTGTTTTCCCCAAAAATCAGTTAAAGTTTTATACAAGAAATATTTTCTATATTGGAGTAAATATTATACTACAAATAACAAGTCAATTATTTTAAAATGATCAGTAGGGAAAGAGAATAAGCATTAGTGTAGTATCTATTATGTACCAGGAAGTGTGCCAAGTGCTTTACAAATACATGTATTTTACACCTTTTAAGGTTTTTTGCAACAAGGCATAACAATATAGAACTATCTTAAAGTGGTATAGAATTATCTTAAAGAAGGAAATTGACCTGCCCCCAAATATTATTTGACAAGAAAGACTCTGTGAAAATGCCCTATAGTTGAGCTAATTACCATTTGTTTTAAGTCTTTCATACATCTATTGTTATGATGAATTCTAAAATAAGAAGAGGTACAAAAAACTTGTTTACAGCCTATTAAGTAGTAATCTTACTTTGTCCTTTGGTTGATTGATTTAAAAAAAAATTAGACCAACAGGATTATCTTTTTGAAAATTAAACAATGTGACTAATATATTTCTATGGAAAAAGATTCAGTAATTTCTTTTCATAGCCTCTGTTCGTGTTTAAACATTATCATAGGCATAGAGCTCTTTCCTATTTTTAATAAAAATCTTTCTTGCTCCAACTTACATGTTTCTTCTCATTTGGTCTTGGCAGATAGAGAGCAGTTTAATTAATAATCTCATAATAATTTGCATTTACCTAGAGTAACTAATCAGGATATCAACATACATGAAAGAATGCTCCAATAACCAATAAGAAGAGAACTGCAAATTAAAACAAATCTAAATTTTTACCTCACTCTATTAGAATAGCAAAGATGACAAAAGCTGAAATGGTAAACATTGGATGATCTATGAGAAGAAAAGCAAGAGTTAATTGGTCCAGCCTTTCTGGAAACAATTTTAGACTAATAGGACTAAATTAATTTTAGACTATTAGACTAAAATAAGTCTAACTTTAGACTTAGTAGACTAAAATAGACTTAATTAGGCTAAAATAAGTTTAACCCAGAAATGCCACTATAGTCAAAAGTGAATACTCATTGGTCAATAAACCCTTATTAAGCACATACTCTATGCCAGATATCATGCTAAATGCTGGAGATACAAGTAAGAAAAAGAACAGTTCCTGCCCTCAAGGAGCTTACAGTCTAATTAACAATACATAAAAGGAAGCTAGGGCTACCAGAACGATCCTGAGAGGGAGTGGTACAAGACATTCATGAGAAACCAATGAAGTTAGCTGGAAAAGTCTGAGCACTCAATAAAGACAGGCCTTGGGAAGAGTTCATTGTTCTACTCTCCAAGAGGAGAGAGGTAGCTGAATGTGCTGAAGAGGTGCTGAGAATCAAAGCTGAACTAATCTTCAAGATGATAAGATATCAGATGTATACTCTAAGGATATCAAACACAGAGGAAATGATCTATATATAAAAAATTATAGCAACACCTTTTTTAATAGTAGTAGTAAAGAACTGTAATCAGAAAGAGTATCCATCAATTACAGAATAGTTGAACATAATATAGAATATTATGTTATCATAAGAAGTAACAAATATAAAGAATTCAAAAATGAAAAAAAACACCTAAGCTGACGCAGAATCAAGTAGGTTGAACCCAGAGAACAATGTATACAATGACCATAGTAATATAAAATACAGCTGTGTTGAATGCCTTTAAACTGTGTTCACTGTAGAACCATTCACAATCATGACTTAAGACATAGAGGTGGCGGACAAGGGTCATAGAATGAGGCATATGTTTTCAGAAATTATCAATGTGCTGATTTGCTTTGATCAACTATGGTTATTATTATTATTGTTTACATTGCAGTATTTTAGAGTCAGTCACTGAAAAGTGCTGGCAATCTTTAAAACAAAAAAGAATATATACATATACATATACATATATGTATTTAAGTAGATGTATCCTTGACCAAAAAAAAAAAAAAAGGAAGTTTGGAGGAAGGATGATGTGATGAGCCACAGCCAGGCATGTACATATTACAAGGGAGGAACACAGATAGAATTTCAAAGAGGGAAGAGCCTAGTCTGTCACACAGCTGGGAATTTAAGGCATGAAGGAACTTGGAATACTGCTGTCCAGTAACCCTTAACATGTAAGCAGGTAGAACATAAAGATTTTTTCCTTTTCATGAATAACAGAATGTTTGCACTAGTATCCCCATGAGAATATAAAAAGTACCTACTGAGAGTAACCACTCATTGGTGTCTGGCAGAATATCCCATTATATTTGCCATCATCTTGGTATCATCTCCACAGAGGAAAGGGGAGATGAGGGAATCTTGGTCCTCAACTGAACCAAAGCATGAATTATTAACATGTATCTTTGCCCTGTGCTTGACAACTATATCCTTATAAGCTATGTAAGCCTATTTTTAACCTTGGTTGCATCAAGCTGGTTATTTTCTCCATTCCATTAAAACAATAATAACTAGCATTTACATAGCACTTGCTATGTGCCAAGCCCTGTAGTAAGTCCTTTATAAATATTATCTCTTTTGATTCTCACAATAATCCTATGAGGTAGGTGGGTGCCATCATTATCCCCATTTTACAGCTGAGGAAATGAGGTAAACAGAGTGTAAGTGACTTGCCCAAGGTCATACAACTAGTAAGTATCTGAGGATGAACTCAGCTCTTCATGGTGCAAGGCAAGCATTCTATCCACTTTGCCACCTATCTGAGCCTAGGTTGGCTCTCTCCAGCTTTCCATAATAGATGGGTTTAGGGGAAAAGAAAATTCTTTCTGTTTTAGACATGGGGAGTGTGAGATATTTATGGGGCATTAAGATGAACATGCCCAATAGGAGCTTGGTGATGTAGAACTGGAAATCAAGGGAGATAATGGGGCTGGATATAAAGATATGGAAGTCACCTGGTTGGAACTGATAGCTGAATTCATCAAAGTGGATAAGAGCAAGGAGAAAGAGTATAAAGAAAGAGGGGAAGAAGGCTCAAGTCAGAGCCCTGGGCTACATCGACATATATGGACAAGTATGAAAAGCTAGCAAAGGAGACTGAGAAAGATTGCTTATATGTGTAGGAAGAAGACCATGACAAAGCAAGGTCACAAAAATCCAAGGAAGAAAGAGTAACTAGAGGGAGGGGATAGTCAACAGTACTGAAAGTTTTAGAGTTATTAAAATAAAGGATTAGGATTAAGCAAAGGCCTTTGAATTTATCCATAAAGAGGTCATCAGTGACTTTAGAAGATATAGTTTTAGTTGAGCTGTAGGGATTGAAGCCAGATTGTAAGAAGTTGAGAATTTACTGGGAGATAAGGAAACAGGTGTACATGGCTTTTTCTAGTTAGACTGTGAAAGAAAGGAAGTATAAAATGATAGTTAAAGGTGATGGTTGGGTAATGAAGGTTGTTTTTTCATTTGTTTTTGTTTGTTTGTTTGTTTAGGATAAGGAGGATCTGGGCATCTTTGTAGCCAATTAGGAAGAAAGGAGTGAATGAGAAACTGAAAATTCAGGAGAGGGGGGATAATCAAAGGAGCAAGCTTCTCAAGAGACAGAAAAGAATGGTATCAAGAATTGGTGCTGGCAAGGAGAAGGCCCACTTTATCCTCAGACTGAAGCTGAGGTTTCTTCCTCAGAATGAAGTCAGTCCTAAGCTTTCTAGTTTTCAAACCAAACAAACTCAAGTTCTAAAAATTCCTTCATAAACACATTTCTCTTCATCTATATTCTGTTACTTTTCTCTAAAAACTTCCATTTATTTATATTCTATTCAAAAGAAGAAATTCAGAGTAGATATAATAGTGCAGTGCAACATAGAAAAGTTTATTCCCTGATGTTGCACATCAGACTCCAGTTAAAATATCTCAGTATACATTTTGAAACCAATAATAGACCAACATCACTGATATGCTGTAATCACCTATGCTAATGAGTTTTACCTCCTTCTGTGTTATATTATGGGTTCTGTATAATTTCAAGGTGTTTTTGGTGATCAGTTTCTCTAACACATTCCATCCCTTCAAGAAGTTCTTAGTATAACTTAAACCAAGTCCATTGGTTTATCTCCTGATATTCATCACTGTGTTTCAAAAAATTTCCTCCATTTACACAATATGTTTGAAGAACCAGCGTATTTAGAATGTAATTTCTTTAAGTGCAAGTGGCTGATTTACTCTATGACCCCCTGGATGTTGGTAAAGTTTCTGTTTCCTTTAAGGTGATACCATATTTACTAAGGACACAAATTAAGACCATGTCCTCCAATGAGGTAAATACCTAGGGAATAGGTAACTTACTTCTAGGCTCCCGAGGTCCATCCACAGTAATTTTGATGGCTCTGTGATAGGTGGCTACTTGTGGAGGATTCGTGAAGACGGTGATGGTCAACGTGAAACTTTTCCCTACAAGAAAGAAGAGAATGGTGGTATTATATTACTAAATATGAAATCACTGAATTTGCTAGGGATTAATTATCACTGACTTTTACTTTCCAGCACAGAAGCAGAAATGGCATTTTTACATTAAAGCGACTAAAGCTTTGAGTTTAGATACATTTTAATGCCGGCATACTGGCCATCATTCTGGCACAAAGAGTGTTGCCCATGAAATCCCAAGGCAAAGTATACCATATTTAGAAGACATGGCTAATAGTTAATCCATTCTGTTATTATATAACTTTATTTTATGACATATAACATTTCACATGATTGTTAATTTTAATTATTCAATTCTCCAAACATTTAATAAGCATAATAATTAACAAGTAAGATAGGCCCGAGGTATTTTATGCTAATGACTCTAGAAACTTGAGGATCAGTTTGGCAGATTCACCCATTTGGCCCTGGGACAAAAGGAATAAGTAAGAGAACAATACAAGGCAAGGTAAACCTTTGAAAGAAAGGAAAACATGTTAGTGGGCCAATGCCTATCAGAAGCCCCAGTGGAATTCCTCTGTATCTATTTATAAGGCCCTCTCAGTTTCAGCCATCAACCTTCTTGCTTTCTTTAACTTCCACTTAAAGCTTTGGGGAAGCAAGAAGAATATAATTTCTAATTTAGGGAACAGATTGGATATAAAAAAATTCTCTCAATATTTGAAAATGCAAATTACTGATACACTGACACTATTGTGGGTTGGGTTTTATTTTACTTTGCTTTGTTTTTTCTAGATATACAGAAAGAAACTGGCCTGCTAGATCATATAAAAATTAAAAGTCACTAAAACAAATAAGGAAATGTACTTAATAGACTGAGCTGAAATAAATGTGAAGCCAATATGAATATGCTCTGTGTGCGGCCCACTGAAATTGGCCTCTATAAAATAAGCGTAATAATTCTTGCAGTATCTACTTCCCAGGACTATTTGGAAGATCAAATGATGTTTTTAAAGTGATTTGTAGTCATCAAATGAGCTATAAATATGATAGCATAGGTTTTACTTTCATATAACTTGAGTACATGGAAAAAGAGTGAGCACTAAGTCCAGAAGAGAAAAGCAAAAATATGCCCAATTCCTTTACTTCCTAAAAAAACTACACACACACACACACACACACACACACACACACAAACTAATTTTCCCCCTCCAAGGTAGAGTGTACTATTTTTCAGTTTCCCCATCTGCAAAATGGGATAATAATAGCACCTACCTCATAACGTTATCGTAAAAATCAAATAAGATAACTTATGTAAAGCAATTTGCCTTAAAGCTCTGTATAAATGCTAGCTGCATTAAGTCAGTTGAACTACAGGACCTTCTAGCTGTAAAGTTCTATAATTGAATCAACCTAAACAAGTAAGCAGCCCAAAATCTTGCATGGCTTCCCTTAAACAATATGCTGTGTTACAAAGTTTCATCTTCTATTTCTGATTTCATAAGAAAAATACTTAAACATTTCAAGGATTTGTAAATTTATCAGCATGAGTATTCCCTCCATTAATGTAGAGTTCGATTGTCATAACATGGCGGATTGCCTCTGAGAATTCTTGTGACTGAAGAAGTTATCGCCCTTTACCTAACCTAGTGACAAACCTCCCTGTACTTAGCTAGGCTAGTTATAAAAAACCAGACATCATTGGACCCATATTCAATTTCTTTGAGAACGAAGGCTCACTAGTAGGACTAAACTCACTGTAGAAGTACACTGTTGATACGCAAGATAAGGTTGACCTTTTGAGTAGGTGGTTGCTTACATGTTTTAAATTTAAAGGTTTCAGGAAGACAACTTTCCAAGTATACCTCCCCCACCAGTCTGTTAATGATGCCTGAAATTCTACCACTACAGATTCTTTTTTTCCCTCACTGCCCTGGTTGGGATAACACCATAAGCTGTTGTCAGCTAATATCTCAGCAGGGATTAGTTGATCAGATGCATTCCAGCTATCATATCTAGCTAAGAGAAAGACTCTGCTGGAATAGAACACAGGATAGCTACTTGGTGGGGGTGGGAGGTGCAGGAGGCCGTAGAGCCTGGGCATTAACCAAGTCTATCTAGCACACCATCTGTCAGGCTTTCTAAAAATAGTACACTTTTCATCTGTCACTCCTATGCTAAAGAACCTATACTAGCTCCCCATTTCAATTCAAATCAACTAACATTTATTAAATATCTGCTACGTACAAGATACTGTACTAAGTACTTGAGAGTAAAAAAGACAAAAACAGAAGAGTCTTTGCTCTCAAGAAACTTCTATTCTATGGATTACTTACAACATTACACATAAACTCTACTATAAATGTTTCAAGTCCTGCTATATTAAGACATCACTCTCGTTACTTTCTAGTAACTCACATTGACCTCATCAGTTTGGTCTCTCTCATAAGCACTACTGTTCTCACCTCTCTGTCTTTGGGTCATGTCATTTCCCCAGGCAAAAAGTTCTTCCATTATCAGAATAAATGAATTTCAGAAATAAAAGCATCTTCAAACTACCAAGTCCAATCCATATCTGAGCAATAAGCCCCTCTGACAGGTCCAAGAAATGATCCTCCACTCTATGCTCGAACACTTCATGTTAAGAGAGAATTCACTATTTCCTAAAACAGTGAAATCCACTTTGGGAGAATTCTAATTGGTCAGAAATTTTCCCTTAGACCCAAGCAATATTTTTCTCTTTTTCTTTTCATTGGTCCTCATTCTGCCCCAGAGGCCCAGCAAGACAAATATAGTCCTCCCTCCATATGACAGATATTTAAATTTCTAAATATAGGCAACATATTCATCCTAAGACTTTGCTTATTCAGGTTAAACATTCCTACTTCCTCAAAACATCTTCAAATGATATGTCCCTTTACCATTTTAGTTGCTATTCTCCTAAAATAAATGGTAGCAAAACATTTTTAAGCTGCCATTTTAAAATTTTTTCTTATAAAAGACATTATCACATGCAAAGAATGGTGCTCAAATTTACACAGCAACAATCTTTCTTCTGTCCCCAAACAATCCTCCCTTTCTTCATTATTGCTGAGTCATTTTAGTCATGTCCAACTCTTAGAGTGTTGTAGCTCCATTTGGGGTTTTCTTAGCAAAGACACTGGAGTGGTTTGCCATTTTCTTCTCCATTACCTGAGTTTACTGATATACAAAATTAAGAATTTTGATTGGATTATACCTAAGGTACTTTTGTTGGTCTTAATCTACAAAGACTCATATGAACAGACACAGTGATGTTGGTGGAGCTAAAACACACTGTGCCAAATAACTACAACAACAGAAATTGACAGAACAACAAAGCAATTGAAACTAAATGCTGCACAAGTAAAATGGCCAAACTTGGCCCTAAAGAAGAGATATAAGGAGACATTTCCTCCAACTTCTTTGAAGATGTATGTGTGTATAACTGGAACACCGCACATAAAGTCAGGCTTTCTTGATATATTGGTCAGCCTTGCTAATCAATTCTATTTATCCGTTCTTTGTTTTTCTTCATAAGGTATTGTTCTCAGGGAGGGAGAATCTTGAGAAATGGAATTGATAGAAAAAGATATGAATAAAAGTTTACTTTAAAAAGTGATTAAAAAGATATTAAGAGGTATGGAATACAAAACAATGAAAGAAAGGAATATCTGGCATAATGGAAGCAAAATACAACAATTTTAAAAGAATGAGTGAATTATATTCAAGACAGGATGCACAGAGACAACTAACAATACATGAGGTCTTTAAGAAGGTGTCATATCAAAAAGCCTAAATAGCATAATTCAGGGAACAATGCAAGAAAATTTGCCAGAACTTTTGAATATTGACATAAAGCATCAATTGAGAGAACCCACAGATCATCTCCAGGACAGTAACAGCTATGTTTTAAACTGCAAGATATGTAGTGGTTAAGTTGAATATTTTCAATGACAGACAACAAAATTTATGAGACCAGGAGAAAAACTTTCAAATATAAAGAAAAGAAAATTAAAATAGCACCAGGTTATTGAGTAGTGACAACGAATTTCAGGATGTAGTAGAACAGCATATTTCAAAAAGCAAAGCACCTCAAGCTTTGATCCAAAACTATATATCCTGAAAGCTTGAACTTAACCATCAGTGAAAAAAATATGGATGATCAATAAGAGAGATATTGAAGTTTATCCTTAAAAAACATCGAGATGTAAAAAAAAGAAGTCAAAGAGCAATAATCAAGAGATAGAAATGGACATAATGGAATAATGATGCAAATAGATCTTAATGAAACTGGAGAAGTGAAGGCAGAGAAGCAGAACTGCTGCATTGTGGACTAAATAAATACCCTGACCCCTTAGAAGTGAATCAGTATATTTTGTGGGAAGGAATAGCAAAATTAGAGGGTTCATAAATGAGAGAGGGAATGAGAACATATTTTTAAGATTAAGCAGGAATAAAAATTAATGCTGTCTTCATGTTTCTATGTGTTTTAGCAGTGAAACTGGATGGCTGACTTTTCTAAACTTATTATACATTATAGTCCTTTATGTTTTTATGACCCAACTCAATTGATCTTCTTGCTGTTTCATATGTGCAAAATTATATCTTCTCTCTCTACGCCTTTGCATGTCTGGAATGCAGTTCCTCCAAATCATGGTTTCAAAGAATCCCAGTCTTCCTTTAAAGAGCAACACCTTTTCCATGAAGCTTGTATCAATCCCTGTAGTTACTAGTATCTTCTGGTTTCCTGGACTTGGATCACCATCATTTACTGTGCGTGGGTGTGATTTTCCTCAGTAGAATGTAAGTTCCTTGAGAGAAAGAGCTCTTTTATTTCTGTTTATCTCCAGCATTTAATCTAATACATACTAAGGTTTAGTAAATGTTTGTTGTTGAATTGGTTGGTGATAAAGAACTTATAGTTCTATAGCTTCATGAAAATAAAAACTTCCTTCAATTAATCGTTCAATCTACCAGCATTCCTTAAGAAACTACTAGGCTAGGCACTGGAGATACAAGTACAAAGGATGTAACAAGTCATACTCCCAAGTAGGGATTTCATTCTAAAAGTAGAGACAACATACAAAGCAGAAATATAAAGTGACTACAATAGAAACATGTACAAAGATACTTTGGAAGAGAGGCACTCTGATGGATCAGGAAAAGCTTCATGCAGAAGATGTCGCTTGTGCTGCATCTTAAAGGAAGAGAGGGACTCTGAGATGCAGAAGAAGAGATAGTGCATTTCAGCCCTGTGGTATGGACTCTGCTAAGGCACAGAAACAGGAAATGGAGACTTGTATATGGGGAACAGAGAAAAGGCAGGTTTGGCAGAACTAGAGACTGATTTCCTTTTGGGGAATAGTTTCTGTGAGATATGAAAATTTCCCTTTGTCACAAAAGATTTCTATACACAGAGATAATTCAGTTTTTAAGATGGAGAAATTAGTTAGAAAAATAAGGCTTTGTTTTTTTTTCTGTTTGTTTGTTTCAACCAGCTGCAAGTAAAGAGAACCCTCTGCTTCTGAAGCAAGACTTGACTTCAGAGGCCCTAGGGTCAAATTCCAGCTCTGCCACTTACTGTATGGCATTGGACAAGACATTTAACCATTTTGGGCCCCAGTTTCTTCATCTATAAAATAGGAGAATTGGATATAATCTAAATTTCAGCTCTAAGTCTATGACCCTGTGAATCTCTAATTACTGAGTAAATAGAAAGAAATCTTACTTATTTGTAGCTGAAAAAAAGTAGCAGATCACTAAGGCTTTCTTTTCTTTTCCTTTTTTTAAATTCAGGAATGTCCCTGGTGATTTTCAAGTGGATGAAGGGACATTTTCTTTCACATACTGTATTGAGTCAAAATGTGACCTTCTAACACTAACAGATTTGAGACACAGAGCCAAAGATTTCAGGTAACTCACATACTTTGAGATTCATTTGATTATACCTTCATGTGGGAATTAGCCTAAAGCTAAAATGTATACATTTTATCCAAACACTACTTTGCTAGACAATGAAGGTTTCACAATTATTTTGCTCAGGGACTTCTTAGTAGATTTTAATTTCTAGAAGTCTTGAACTTCAACTGTGTTTATGGGTATGAACATATATACCTACACACATAATGGCTGGAAGGCCTAAACCTGATCCCAGAAAATTGTTTTTCAGACTTAGGTCCCTAAGTGTGTGACCAATCTTTTGGCAAGCCTCTTAAATTCTCCAAGTCGCAGTTTTCCTATCTATAAAATAAGGATAATAATATTTATGCTGCCAACTTCTCATTGTGTAGTTTGAAGAACAAATTAAAATATTATACATATATACTTACAGATGTATACATATCCATATATATTATATATATAGTTCTTTGTGAACTATAAATTACATATAAATATGTTGTTAACATATAGCAGGAAGAGTCCTCAGAGATCTTTCCCAACACACTCATTTTAAAAGTGAGGAAGCAGAGACACAGAGAGGTTTAACAATTTAAACAACGTCACATAGTTAGTGAGGAGCCTAGTGAAGCTGGGACTAGAACTCATCTCCTTATTCCCAAACAAGTTCTCATTCCACCATACTAAATACTGTAGTCATGTGTAATAAAAAAATAATAGTGTAGAATCTGTCTCAACATACATTGTAATGTATTTAAACATTCAAAATGTGTAAAAAATATTTTAAAATAGATATGTAGTAGTTTTGTGCTTTAATGCTGGCAATTAATGACAATTGAAAATCAAAATTTGATTAGAAATTGTTTTTTATGTACATTGAATGTTGATGTGTGAGAAAATATGAAGAATGAGAAAAAGGAGGAGTTGTATTTGGAAATAATGAAGGTGATTTGGGGGATTTGCAAGGTCTCCAGAAGTGCATATTTTTTCTTTTTTATTATGTCTAATTTCAGCTAAATTTTTTGAAAGAAGAAATTATCATTTTCTTTAATGATAAAATGACAGTTTCCTTAGTGATAATTTCCTCCTTCAAAAGGTGAAGGAATCAATGATGACAATTTTTCTTTCAAATTTGATTCTCACTACTTAGGAGAAACTGGTGATTGGGGTGAACTCCAGTGTTCCTGACTCCAAGTCCAGCATAGTTATCTACTGTGTCACCTAGCTGCCCCTAGAGATACCATAGTTGTTTTTAATTATTTGGAGATCTGTCATATATTCTGCCAGAAAAACTAGGAGTAATCAATGAAAGTTGCAAAGTGGCAAGTTTGGGAAAATGTAGGATCAACTTCTTGATAATTCATTATCAAAAATCTGATTGGACTGCCTCAGGAAGAGCCATCACAGGAGGAGGTTTCTAAAAGAAATGTCCCTTTTATGGAGTATCAGAGATTGAAAAGGAGATTGTTATTCAAGCACCAGTTGGACAAGATGGCCTCAGAGGGTCCTTTCAATACTAAAATTCTGTGATTCTGCCATAATGTAAGTTTTATATGGAAAATTATTATCAAATATAAATGGCAATTTCAAGTACAAATCAGCAAATTTGACAAAGGAAAGGCGACTGGATGGACAGTACACATGACAAATCTGATTTTATGTGACATGGCCTAGAATGATGCCAGGTGAAGTTATAAAGTAGATTAAATTTTATCTTTTACTCTCCTCCCACTTGCCTTATCACCAACTCCTAATCTCCATCCTTCCTCTCCTCCCATCTGGTCCAAGCCCTTTTTGCATGTTACATTCTTTTTTTTTTTGGCTAGACAATGTGGTTAAGTGACTTGCCCAGGGTCACACAGCTAGTGAGTGTTCTGTGTCTGAGGTCGGATTTGAACTCAGGTTCTCCTGACTCCAGGACCAGTGCTCTATCTATTGCACCACCTAGATGCCCCCTGCATTCTTGATACAAAATTAGCTTGCTATCAATTTGTTATTGTTTAGTTGTTTCCATCATGTCTGATTCTTTGTGACCCCATTTGGGATTTTCTTGGCAAAGATACTAAAGTGGTTTGCTATTTCCTTTTCCAGTTCATTTAACAGATGAGGAAACTGAGGTAAACAGTGTTTGACTTCCCCAGAATCACCCATGAGTATTTGAGGCTAGATTCAGGTCTTCCTGACTCTAGGTTGTTCTATCCACTGCATTACCTAGCTTGCCACTGTCAGTCCTCACTGTCAATTATTTCTTCCTAATATGTTAATTGATGATTAAGGGTTTTTTTTATTCTTAAGAGGGTGAGACAATACAATATTTGCATTTTAAATAAGGGATGCTTTTAAACCTATTCGTAGAGAGAACCTACAAGGGGAGGAACTCCCACACGTACCCCTAGTCCATATTTTTCTGTTCTTATGTTGAGTATAGATAGGTGACAATGGAAAGGACTTTCTAATTCATCTGGTCTAACTCTTGTAATTTTACAAGTGAGGAAACAGAATCAGAAAATTTTAGCGATTTATCTGAATTGATAAACATTGTCGATGGCAATTCTGGGACTAGAACCTGGGTCTTCTGATTCCCAGCTCAGAGCCCCCAGAACATGGTTATATAGCTAATGGTGCTTCATAAATGTTTTAGATAACAGCAATATAAAAACTCCAAATGGTATATGGTCTCTGGTTAGAACTATTATTAGCACAAAAACTGTTTTAAGTATTTTAAAGTAACCACTCTGGTATTTAAAATGCTTTCACCAATCAGCACATGACAACCGACTATATTATATGTTATATATGATATATTCAATAAGTATTCAACTTGGTCCACCTACATCAGTCTCTTCCCTCTCCAATCCATCCCCTACACAACCGCCAAAATTCAATGCCTTTAGGATAAAATATGATATAGAAATTTGACATTTAAGGTCCTGCACAGAATGCTTCCAGACTACTCCAGACTAATCAGACATTATTTCTCTGTTCAGCCAAAGTGTTGCTCTCCATTCTACTTCCTACTTTTTTGCATTGGTACAAGCCAGCCTTTCTATCTGAAAATTCAGTCTTTACTCAACTGTCTCTAAGAATCCCTATCTATCAAAAGAAATGCAAGATGCACAAATTTAGAGGATGCCACCCCAAATGCTCACATGGACTATTTGTGCCTGATCTGTGTAAAACATTCCAAGCTTGTATTTGTGTGATCAGCCACAGTCAGACACACCATAAATTGACTCTAGCATAGTGAGGTCATTTTGGTCCTTTTCAAAAACAAAGGACAATAACCAACCAATCTTCACTTAAAGCATAACCAAGATGGCAAAACTTCTGTGAAGTCTTCCCTTATACACCCAGCTATTAGTATTCTCTTCTTAAATCACCATATATTTACTTATCTGTGCATAATGTAGCCTTCAGTAGACAATAAAAGAAAACAATATAGAAGATTAACCCCATTTGTCCATTCATTCAATTCAGGGACATTTAACTATCAGAAGATCATAGATGTACTGCTAGAAGGGATGTAAGAGGCCAGAGACTTCCACTATCTCAATTTACAGATGTGGAAACTGCACCTCAAAGATGTTAAGTGATTCAGCCAAGGTCACACAGGTACTGACCTATGAAAGATTTGAACCTAGGTTATCTGATTCCAGATCCAGATAACCAGCTCTTATATGCGAACCATGCTCTAGACACCATTCTAGACGGTGCAGGGTATCCAAAGACTGTTTGATTCCTCACTTCCTATCCCCAGTAAGTAGCTAACACCCCTCCCTTTTGCCCAGCTTCACTCACTGTGAAGGTTACATTTTAATGATAAGTGATAATGTTTTGCCCTCTAAACCAGTTTTAGAACTTTTCCATTTAATATCACCTCATTTTTGCCCTCCCAACAGCCCTAGAAGTTAGGCTAGACAGGAATGTTTATCTTTGCTTTGTAGCTAAGAAAAGGAAGGCTCAGAGTTTTAGGGGAGTTCTCCCATATTACTGGTGTTAGGCACTAATATTACTAAAGAGCCCACAAAATGCTAATCCACAGAAATCCTTTGTGATCTGCCTAGCTACTCAGATTTTGGTGAAGTCACAAAAGGCCAATCACTCAGTCAACAAGCATTTAAGTTGCTGGCAAGATGTGAGGTACATTACTATGTCCTAAGGATACAAAGGAAAGGCAAAAACCAATCCTGCCCTTAGGAAGCTCAAGTTCTAATGGAGGAAACAATAAACAATAAACAAGTAAACTAAAGTAGGAGATGACAGTCTTGGGAATAGAAAAGCTTCATAAGAACAAAAAGATATTCTTAAGAACTTCCAGGAGCCATATGAATTCCAACTTAATATTTTTCCTTTTAAACATTTTGTATAAAAACGGAAAGGGACTAGTGGAGCCCATCACATGAGGCACCCAATGTTTGGTGTTATATTCCTTTATTTGGGAAACAGAGTATCCTAGTTAAAATTAAAAAAAAACTGTCAGAGGTCTGGTAAATGCAGGTTAAGCCTCACTGATGTCTGTTTTTTTTTAAATACCATCCAGTGAGGCCTCCTAGTTCATGTTTCTGCCAAGCCAAGTTGTAGTCCAAAAGTTTGGATAGAACTATTAATGCACTGATCTATCGTTGTCCTAACGTAACTTTCTAAATAGGTCTGAACAAAGCTAAATTTGCACAGAGATGGAAAGGGGCTGAATTTCCATTTAGAGCTTATGAAAATGGTGAAACAGTCAGAACCTCAAGAATTATGTCTAGTGGAAAAGCCCAGAAGTCCTTAAGTACAGTCTGAGGCCAACTGCCCTGGCATTGCTACAAATTCTTTGAAATTTGGGTGGAGGCAGTAATTACAGCTCAGGAAAAATGTGATACTGTCGGTGCCCAACCTCAGCAGCACAGAGACACCACACAGTTTTATTGTTAAAATACAGTGCTTATTGTGAAAATATCACTTAAATAGAAAAGGGCATGTATGAGTTATAAATATTTGTGAGACATTAATGTTTATATGAAAAAAGTTAGAATGAGTTAGGAAAAATACTTTTCCTATGGAAAATAATGATTCAGATTAGAATATTAATTTCAGTTCTTTTCTTCCGCTGATAATATGCGTTCTCAGTGCCCAGTGCTTGTAACTTTTTAGTATAGTATTTTATATTGCCAAGAAACAAACTAACTAAAATTGAAGGATTCAAACTACATATTTCAGCATACTTGTAGACAGTTGGAAATCAGCACTGAAAAACTTCTGCTAACCTACAAACTATTTACCATCCACTCTGTTCTTATAGCTTCTCTATTAAAGCTCTACTTTCGGTGCCTCCTTTGGAGCTTTCACGTGGCTCTCTGTTTTTCAAAGCTATGACAATGGAACACAGCTCTGTAGATTCTATCTATCAGAAAAGACTTTTAAAAGGCCTTATTGGATATAGTTCCAGTCCAATGGACTGTGTGCCTATTGTCCAAAGGCTAACCTAAACTAATCAAAGGGGTTCATCAATATGTCTTGGTCCCAGTCCCTGTCATCAATAATTTTTAATCATTGAATCTCACAGAAACAAGTTACAAAATGGAGGGGCCGTGAACTACGTTAGTAAAGAGCACACTGATGTTGATGAAATCATGGGTTCTTGAGGTAATAAAGTGTCACAGCAATGACTTACCATAAGGAATGATATCTGTGGAAACTGAAGAGCTCCCAAGGCTGTGGGTCCATTTTTCCATTTTTTGAATAAAATTCCAATTTCTCTATAACCTGATTTCATCCAGGCTTACCTTTATTTCTTTTCAGTTTAGGGATATTGTGACCATTTGGTAGTACTTTTGAATCACTCACAATTGCAAGGTAATTCCCTTCAGAGTATGTGGAGCTGGGGGGCAGGAAAGGAAGACAGCAGCTATTTAACTGGACGAACTAACATGTAGATATTGTGCTGGACTAAATTTATTCAAGAAATGTCATTGGAAGATAACCTGTGACCCAGGTGATTAGGGCCTTGGTTCATCTTTGATTAGCCATCACTCCTTTATGGCCACACATAATCTAGTAGCCCAACTGTCTCATTTTATACATGAAGAAAGTGAGGCTCATACAGGTTATGTACACAGGTAGTTTGTGGAAGAGCTAGGATTTAAATGCAAGTGCTATGACGTTAAAGGCTGGGGTCCTTTCTCTGTACCTCATTATTTCTCTCTGTGATGGCTCTCTCTTTACCTCAAGTGCACAAACTAGGTATGATTTTTGATTGGGCTACAAGAGAAGACTATCACCTAACAATGAGGCAAAAAAGACAGTGGAACAACTCCTTTAGGTTGCCACCTAAAAGAAGCCCAGACCTATTCCACTTATAGTCTTGAATTAAATAAGCATATTAAAGAAAGATGGCTGATGCTTCCCAGCCTACATTATTATAGAGCATTAGCTCTGAGCCATGGAAAGGCTCTTCCTGTCTCAGTATGATGACTCAATTAGAACCACACGCTACTCTTAACTATGGCAAATGCTCCATTAAGTCTATGGGATTTTCTCACATGGTCTAGGGGGCAGTATGCAAATCATAATTTCTTAATGATGGGCCTAGGCTTTATGGTAAAAGCAGGGAATAATCTAACCTGAAATATAAGTAGAATATTTGCTTACATTTTCTTTGAGAAAAATATAATTTAAGTGGGTCCTAATTTAATGTTTTTACATTTCAGGGTAACACTTGGGAAATCATAGGAAACACATTTTAAATCTAGCAGTATGCAAAGTACGGTGAATATTTCAAAAGAACCTCTCCTGGCGAGGTCATTATACAATTTAAGAGGGCTCCATGGCCTAAAATTTGGTGGAAGATGTCAGTGACATATGATGTCAATTAAAGTTACTTAAAGTGATAAGTCTCTAGATAGTGTAAGAGCATCAGGATGCCGTATTGAGATTCTATATTAACAAAGAACAAAATAAATACCTCTTTTTAAAATTAAATTTTTTTGTTCAAACAATAAAAATTCACCTCCCTTCCTTTTCACCTTCCTTCTCTTCTCTCCCCAAATGAAAAAGAAAGAAAAACAAAACCCCTGTTACAAACATGTATAGTCAAGGAAAATAAATTTCCTATAAGCCATTTTATTAGCCATTCAGTGTATGAATCTATACTCTGAGCCAGGAGCATGTTTCATCATGTGACCCCTGGAATGGTAATTGGTCATTGCATTGATTAGAATTTGTATTTCAAAATTGTTTCTCTTTAGAATTACTATTATATAAATCATTCTACTGGTTCTACTCATTTCACTCTCTGTGAGTTCACTGAAGTCTTCCCAGTTCTCTGTGGATTCTGCTTTTTAACCCATTCTGCTATCCTCTTCTTTTTATTGCTAAGTTTCTTCCATTCACATACGTAGTTGGGGACATTATCTGTGCATTTCTCTCCATCCTATGTTCTCACACTTTCTCTTTTCTTCAATTCTTGCCTCCTCCTTACAAATAAGAAGAGAGTAGTGAGGGGAGTGTCCTCAGAACCAATGCTCTAGGTTTTAAAATCTCAGTTCACCTCTTTGAGGAGTTGATCTTGTGCCAAAGTTGCATTTTTGAGACTATTTTGGTAGATCTGTTGGATTTTATTCTTCTAGGTGTGGATCCCAAGCTTTCCTGTCACTATAATAGCTCTTTATTGCGTGATTTTTTTTTGCCTATTCGTTCTTCCAACCCCCTTCCTGACTTCTGATTTTATTTTAGGGACAAACTTTTTATACTTCTGGAGATAATGTTTGGGCTGAGTTTTGTCCTGATCAGTCCTCCTATTCCTTTCTTGGGGTATTGAGTATTGTATCACTGTAGTTTCTTAGAGATCTCTCAGGCTGAGGACCTGAAAGCTTTCATTCTTCCAGAGATGTCTTACTGTTGCCCTACTGTCCGAGCTCTACAAATTTCTGACCTGGAATTTAACATAGACAACATACCTGTGGCTTGCCCCTGGTTTGAGTTTGAGTAGACTGCTGTTACTTGACTATCAGGTAGGTAGAAAGCTCTGCAAGTTCAGAGAGACAGACTGCAGTTTCCTCTTTGGTCTAGGATTCCTGCCCTAATTATTCTCTGATTGAGCTGAAACTGAAACTCTCATTCTGTCTCTGGGTTTAGATCCATATAGATGCTAGTTGCTTCTGAAATTTCTCCACACTCAGTCTATAACCTAATAATAATAGTAATAATAGCTAGTATTTGTATTACACTTAAAGTTTTTCAAAGTGCTCTAAGTATATACATTAACTTATTTTATCCCCATAACAGCTCTTTGAGGTAGGTGCTATTATCATTCCCATTTTACAGATACAGAAACTGAGGATGAGAGAGATTAAGTGACTTGCCTAGGGTCCTACAGCTAGCAAATATCTGAGGTGGGATGTGAACTCAGGTCTTCCTGACTCCATGTCAGGAACTTCAACATTTCATCCATTGAACAACCTAGGAACCTGACTATTGTTCAACCTGCATTATTGCTCCTTAGATACACGTATCCTCCTCAGTCTCCTCTGGATCTCTTTCTTATCACTGGGTAGTGAGTGACCAAGCTGCTTTTTTGCACCTGTTCCTGCTTTCTACATAAGGTCCAGCACCCCTACGTGGGTCTAGGACTCCTTGCCCTAACATTGGTCATCTTTTGGTCCCTGTATTGGAATGCTCCTAGAAGCCCTTCCTGGCTAGACCTTGTCCCCAATGTCTGCAACCCTCTCTGTCTTCCTATGCCATCCTGGGCTGAAATAATGACTCACTGGGATTTTTTCTTGTATTTATCAATCAGGATTTGGCTGGTGTGTTTTCTAGCTCCTTCTGGCAAAGAGCTCAGCTGTACTTTTTACTACCCCACCATCTTGGCTGGTCTCCCACCTTTAATCTTAACATGGACCAAAATAAAATAAAAACTGACTCATAATTACTGAATAAAATCAGGGTTAGACTATAAGGTAGAGAAGTATGCTGTCCACTAAAAAATATTTGCATCTACAGGCATGTTACAAAACATCCCTCTTTTATTATTCCTTTGCAAGGAGTTTGACAAGACCAGCATGAAATAATAGATCACAGAATCAGAGAAATAGATCTAGAAGATATCTCAGAGGTACTTTAGTCTATCCCCCCCCCCAAATTTGAAAAATGAGACCATTTAAGCCCAAGTAAGTTGTTTTTTCTCCAAGATTGCACAGGTAAGAAGTGGAAAAGCTAAGATCTTTCAAATTATTCCCTGGGAGTTCATACAATCCATGAACTAATTTGTTAATTTTTGTTAATTGTTTTATTTTGAATGCAGAATAGTATTTTATTATTAGGATGTTATTAGCAAAAGATCCTTTCCTCAGACAACTTAGATGAAGACCATTATAAGAACAAATACATACACACACAGTTTGGCCAAAAGGCAAAAACAAAAACCCCCTGATAAGATAATATGTAGGAATGTTAAATGTGGAGGTGCCTTGTAACCCATGAACTATTTTGCTGATCAGAATTTTTGTTATGATAATTGAAAACAAGATAGCATTAAGTAAATAGCATATCATCTTTTCCTTTCAAATAAAAGAAAAAAAATTTAAAGATATATTAAATGTCAATCTATGATTCAGCACTTGTCTAGATGACCATTTGTGTCTCTATAATGCTTGCTGCTGAAACAGGAAGCTCTAAAAATCACTCAACCATTATTTCTCTTATAGCCACTTTGTAATTGATAGCTATCTCCTCTCTACTCAGACCAAAATGAACTACAACTGACCAAAGATATGCAGGCTGGCAAGTAAAGGTAAATGGTGGATGGGAAGATGAGTTCAATTTATCTCCGCTAACTACTCTACCATAACATGCATTTAAAAAAAATTCTCAAGAAAAAGACTGCCTCATACTAATTATAATACCCACACACTTAAAATCAGAGTAATGCTCAAGCACTTAACAAAATCATAGTAATTCCCAAGTGCTTAATAAGATCTTCAAAGAATAAAATATCAAAGAATTTGTTCAAGGTATGTAAAGTTTCAAAAATTGTTCTTTTCCTGTGGTCCCTGTTATGGATGTTGCTTTGTAGGGCTTAAAGTGAGGAAGTAGCTTAGTTTAAGATACAAAACAAATGAATCACTGCTATTTTGTTCAACTATATAAAACAAAGTTAAAAAAATGATTTCATGGATAAAATGTAATTCATATCTTTGCTGCAAAATTTCAATTTGCCATACAGTGTAAAGAAATCGGTTTGCTAAGGCTAGTTGAACATTCAATTTTTCACACTAAAATATAAACAGTTATTTCTCTGTCTTCATTGTTTTAAAGCAAGACAGGGAAGTATACCTATAGCTAAGTATATTTAAAAACAATAAACAAGAAAAAAAGTCAAGTAAACTTTTGACAGAAGTTGATTAGTTATAATCTAATTGCCATTATACTTAATCACTTCTTGTTTTCAATAAATCTCATGTCTCTTTGATGCCCTTAAAGTAGAAGACTGGTCCACATAGCTAAACAGCTAAACATAACCCTTTCCTATGGCATAAAACGGGAGTGTGTGAATAATGAATTGGTTTATTTTCTATTATCAATACTGCATGTTGAAATAATTGTTCAAATATATTAATAATAGCCATTTACTATAAAGTATTTTTTACAGGAAAAAAATCCTTCCTTTCCCTTCCATTATATTTAAGCACTCAGCAGGAATGCATCTTTCTCATGCAATTGCCTAAATAAAGGAAATGACTTATCAAATAAAAATCCCCTAAATACAGGACACTGTGTGTGTGTGAAATGCACTAGTCCAGACCATTAAACACTGTACTACCAAGGAATGCTTGCTGAGGAAAATACTATATACTCAATGTATTCATGATTTTGTTGCACATGATTAAATTGTGAGAGGTAACATAAGTATAAATTCCAAAACACAAAAATAAAAACAAAAACTCTACAGTGACAAGATACAGGGAGTCTGATGCTTGGCTTAGTACAGCACATGTATGCATTCCACATTGGCGCATGGCAGTGAGTAACATGTGCATGCGTCTGAAGACAGTGGACTTTCTGTTATAAAATAAGAAAATACATGGAAACATTATATCTCAACCTGACAGCCCTCTAAAATGTTTACAGATTGAACGGAATTTGGTCCATATTTTTAGTTATTTAAATTATGCCCATTTGAAATAAAACATGCTATAAGGCAAATCATGGGATACCAGATATCTATTGCATTCATTCATCTATTTATTCACTCATTCATTTGTTTGTTTATTATTTCATTCAAGGATAAGAGGTGGTACATAGTGGTTAGAGAGCTGGCTTTGGAATCAGGAATGATTGACTGAAAAATAATTCATTAAACACTTATTATGTCCAACTACTGTGCTAAACAGTGGGGGATTCAAAGAGAAAAGCGTCATAGTCCCAACGAACTCAAATTCTAACCGGGGGATACAATATTTAGGATATTTCAGTTTCAGGGCTATAAGAAGGCCTCATGATCCTTAGGGTACAGCACTGAAGCATAATTTGTTAATGTTGTTCAGTCATATCCAACTCTTTGTGACCCCATGGAACCCATTTCAATACTGCCCATGGGTTTTCTTAGCAAAGATACAGAAGCGGTTTGCCATTTCCTTCTCCAGTGAATTAAGGAAAACAAAGGCTAAATGACTTGTCCAGGGTCACAAGGCTAACAAGTATCTGAGACCAGATTTTTTTTTTCTTTTGGTGAGGCAATTGGGGTTAAGTGATTTGCCCAGGGTCACACAGATAGTAAGTGTTAAATGTCTGAGGCTGTATTTGAGTTCAGGTATTCCTGACTCCAGGGCCAGTGCTCTATCCACTTCACCACCTAGCTGCCCCTGAGAACAGATTTGAACTCAGGAAGATGAGCCTTCCTGATTCCAGGCCCACTGGGCCACCTAGCTTGCCCATCACTTTTTTAAGCTTAGACAGTAACAGATTAAACTCTAATTTGTAGTATTTGTCAATTTCTGAGGTATGAATGTTCATACTAAAAATTTAACAATTGCCTCTCACAAGATAGTTTGATATGGCTCCAGCATACTCCTGATTTACTTCACAAAATAATTCACAACATAGAAAGTAAAAGGAAGCAATTAAATATAATTCTGCAAAACACCATTAAAAAAACCAAACAAACCTGATACTTGTTAATGTTTGCAAAATATTTTTGGAAGTAGAAAGTATACTGTGTAAGTATGTGCATTTTATGTCCATAACTCAAACTATTCTTGCTACTTAAAACACAAAATATTGAAAGTTCAGGGACCTTCTCAGAGGCCAGGCTGCTGTATTTGCAAGTTTTTGTGTTTTCCAAGGCTCTCTCTCTCTTTCTCTCTGTCTCTCTGTCTCTCTCTCTCTCTCCCTTCCTCCCTCCCTCCTCCCCTGTGTTTAGATAGATAGATAGATAGATAGGTAGGTAGATAGATAGATAGATGGATAAACTCTTTTCTACTGGACATATACCATTTTTATGTGAATGATTCTGAAGTTTATGTAATCAGTCCTGACAACTCTCCTGAACTCTGGTCCCTGATTGCCAACTGCTGGTGTATATCTATACTTGAATAGCTTAACAATGTCTTAGGTGACACAAGTCCCCATTGAAATTCATCATTGTGTGGGTGGAGCCAAGATTGCAAAGAAAAACCAGGAAGTTGCCTGACCTCTCCCCAGTTTCCCTTGGAAACAACATTAAATCAAGCCTCTAAATGATTCTGGAGTAACAGAATCTACAAAAATATGGAGTGAAACAATTTTCCAACTTAAGACAACTTAGAAGTACTTCAGGAAAAATCTGTCTCACTTGAGTAAAAGGGGAGTGCAGCCCAACATGGATGGTGTCTGGTCAAGCCATTGGGAGGTTCTTAACCATAGCACAGATCAGCAACTGAGGCCCTTTGGTTCTGGTTCAGCAATCCAGTAGCACAGCAGGATAGTTGTGAAGCGTCTAGCTGCAGCACAGAAGGCAAATTGCCTGCCCTGGAACCCAGGACATAACACGCACAACTAGGCCACCCCAGTGGGCAAGCTGCCAGAGCCTTAGGCCCTGGCACAGAAAGCCAGTGAACAAGTCCCTGGCCCCCAGCACAAGAAGTTGGGACAGTGTCTCTTGTGCCACAGGAACAGAGGTCAGCTTAAAAAAAAACAAACATGACATAGGCTAAAAAAATGAACAAAAAACCATAAAAAGCTACTACAGTGACAGGGAAGATTAAAACACAAGCTTAGAAGAGGACAACAATGTCAAAATGCATACATATGAAACCTCACAGGAGAATATCAGTTGGTCTTAATTCCAAAAGGCCTTCTTTGAAGAGCTCAAGAAGGATTGTAAAAATCAGAGGGGTAGAAGAAAAATTGTGAAAAAAATGAAAGGTATGCAAGAGAGAGTCAACAGCTTGGAAAAGGAAGGACAAAAACTGACTGAAGAAAACAACTGATTAAAAATAGTCAAATGGAGAAGGAGATACAAAAGCTAACTAGAGAAAATAATTTCTTAAAAATTAGAATTGGGTAAGTGGAAGTTAATGACTCTATGATTCATTAAAAATCAGTCAAGCAAAATCAAATGAAAAAATAGAAGAAAATGTAAAATACCTCATTGGAAAACAACTGACCTGAAAAGTAACAAATTTAACAAGACTCAAGAGAAGCATAAAAAGGTAAACAGGAAAGAAAAAAAAAACATATTATGTAATAAGGCTAAATTGTTTACATCCCAAATGGGAAGATGATATTTGTAACTCTTGAAAACTGTATCTTTATTAGGGTAGTTAGTAGGGGTATACATAGACAGAGGGTGTGGGTATAAGTTGACTTTGATGTGATGATATAAAAACATAAGGGATAAAGAAAAAAGATTGTATTGGGAGAAGAGGAAAGAGAAGGCAAAATAGGGTAAATTACAGCACATGAAGAGGTGCAAAAGACCTAGTATAGTAGAAAGAAAGAAGGGAGGGGTGGGTGAGGATTGTTTGAACCTTACTTTCATTGGATTTGGCTCAAAGAGGGAATAACATACATATTTAGTTGGGTATAGAAATTTATCTTGCCCTATAGGGAAGTAGGAGGGGAAAGGGGAAAGAAAAGAAAGGGGAGTGGATAGAAGGAAAGGCAGAAGTATGAAGGGAAAGAAAAGGGAAGGGGGGCTGATAGAAGGGAGGGCAGATTGAAGGAGGCAGTGGTCAGAAGGAAAACACTGGTGAGGAGGGGAAGAGTGAAAGGAGAGAGAAAAGTATAAATAGGAGGGAATAGGATAGAGGAAAATACACAGTAATCATAATAACTGTGAATGTGAATGGGATGAAATATCCCATAAAAAAGAAATGGATAGCATAGTGGGTTAAAAACCAGCATCATACAATATGTTGTTTATAAGAAATACATCTGAAGTACAGAGGCAGAGTAAAGGTAAAAGACTGGAGCAGAATAAATTATGCTTCAGCTGAAGTAAAGCAAACAAATAAACAAACAAACAGGCATAGCAATCATGATCTCAGAGAAAGCAAAAACAAACACAGATTTTATTAAAAGAGATAAAGAAGGAAACTACATCTTGCTAAAAGGTACCATAGACAAGAAGTAATAGCAATACTAAGCATATATGCACCAAGTGGTATAGCATCCAAATTCTTAGAGGAGAAGTGAGCAGCATGAAGAAATACACAGCAAAACTATACCAGTGGGGGATCTCAACATCCCTCTCCCAGAACTAGATAAATCTAACCACAAAATAAACAAGAGAGAAGTTAAGGAAGTGAATAGAATTTTAGAAAGGCTAGATATGATAGACCTCTGGAGAAAACGTGGATGGAAAAGAATACGTCTTTTTCTCAGCGGTACATGGCACCTACACCAAAACTGATTATATATCAGGACATAAAAACCTCATAGTCAAATGCAGAAAGGCAGAAATATTAAATGCGTCCTTTTCATGTCATGATGCAATAAAAATTATATGTGATAAAGGGCCATGGAAAATAGATTAGCAATTAATTGGAAACTAAATAATCTAATCCTCAAGAATAAGTAGGTCAAACAACAAATCTCAGAAGCAATCACTGATTTCATCAAAGAGAATGACAATAATAAGACAACATACCAAAATTTGTGAGAGGCAGCCAAAGCAGTTTGTAGGGGAAATTTTATATCTCTAAATGCTTACATGAATAAAACAGAGAAAGAGCAGATCAATGAATTGAGCATGCAATTAAAAAGCTAGAAAAAGAAAAAAAAATCCCAAATTAAATACCAAATTAAAAATTCTAAAAATCAAAGGAGAGATTAATAAAATTGGAAGTAAAACTATTGAACTAATAAGTAAAACTAAGAACTGCTTTTATGAAAAATCTAATAAAATAGATAAGCTTTTGGTTAATTTGATTTAAAAAAGAAAGAAGGAAACCAAATTACTAGTATCAAAAATAAAAAGGGCAAATTTACCACCAATGAAATGGAAATTAAAACAATGATTAGGAGCTATTTTGCCCTATGCCAAAAAATCTGACAATCTAAGTGAAATGGATGAATATTTACGAAAACCTAAATTGACCAGATTAATAGAAGAAGCTCTAAATCACTATTGATTAGAGAAACGCAAATTAAAACAATTCTCAGGTACCACTTCATACCTATCAGATTGGCTAATATGACAGAAAAGGAAAATGATAAATTTGGAGATGTGGGAAAATTGGAACACTAATGCATTGTTGGTAAAATTATGAACTGATCCAATCATTCTGAAGAACAACTATGCCCAAAGGGCTGTAGAACAGTGCATACTCTTTGATTCAGCAACACCTCTATTAGGTCTATATCTCAAAGAGAACATACAAAAGTGAAAAAGGACCCACATGTACAACAAACAATATTTATAACAACTCTTTTGTGGTAGCAAAGAATTGGAAATTGAGGGGATGCCCATCATTTGGGGAATGGCTGAACAAATTGTGGTATATGAATGTAATGGAATATTATTGTGCTATAAGAAACGATGAGCAGGTGAATTTCAGAAAAAACCCGGAAAAACTTATATGAATTGATGCTGAGTGAGGTGAGCAGAACCAGGAGAACATTGCACACAATAACAGTAACATTCTGCGATGATCAACTATGATAGACTTAGTTCTTCTCAGCAATAAAATGATCAAAGACAATTCCAAAAGACCAATGATGAAAAATGCGATCCACATCCAGAGAAGGAACTAAGGAGTCTGAATGCAGTTGGAAGCATACTATTTTCAAAGTTTTTTGTTTTTTTTCTTTCTCATGGTTTTTCCCTTTTGTTCTGATTCTTCTTTCATAACACGACTAATGTAGAAATATGTTTAATATGAGTGTGCATATATCAGATTGCCTGCTGTCTTGGGGAAGAAGGAGGGGAGGAAGAGAGAAAAATTTGGAACTCAAAATCTCATAAAAGTGAACATTGAAAACTATCTTTATGTATAATTGGAAAAAAAATCAAATACTATTAAGTGGGAAAAAAAAACTTAAAGAAAAAAGAAACTCATCATTTTGTGTGATACAGTGGAAAGGATGCTAGATTTGGAGTCAGGGGCCTTGGCTTTTGAATCTTGGCTGACCTACTCACCATTGCTGTTACCCTGGTTGTTTCTTTTAACCTCCTTGGGCCTCAGTTTCTTCATCTGTAAAATTAAAGACCTGGACTAGATGACCAAAATGTCTCTTCAAGCCCTAAATTAAAGATTCTAATGATAATAAACAATTCCCATTTTAGAAATGAAACTAAGGTTCAGAAATTAAAAGTGATATTGGCCCATGATCACAAAGCTAGTATCAGACATGGTATTTGAGCCAAGGTCTTTCTAACTTCAAGACCAGCCCTCTATCCACTATATAAAGCTTCTGTCCATTCTCCTGATGAAATAAACAGTACATCATTCTGTACTGATAAAATTAATTATGTACCTTTCAGCCAATTACATAATACCATTTCCCAGTACTATTTTGACAAAAGTGAGATATAATTGTATATTTATATGTATGTGTGAAATATTATTAATGAGATTCTGTGGTCTCAATATGATTTTTTAAAAGATTTTGCCTTCCAATCTCCTTTTATGATGATAGAATATTATGTCTATTTCATATTTTCACGTCTATTATTTCTGTTTTGTGGCAGAAACCTAGCAAATTTACATGAAAACTGAAACAGAAGGACAAAGACTTTGAATGAAAAAAAATATGGGAGTATTTCACATCTATTTTAATTGGTGAAGGGAGAGCAGTGAGGAGGAAAACAACATATTTAGGGAAGGAGATTCAGAGTATCAGAAGCCTTAAACTTCATTGGGAGGAGGGGGTATTAAGACCTTAAAAGCCAGATAGGCAGGTTTTCCCGGCTGCATGGTGAACTTGAAGTTAGGAGCAGTAATCCTGGACATCAGCCCAGACAGATCTGTTTTGTAGAGCAGAGAAAGCCCTTCCATGTTCACTATCTTGTTATTTCCAAGGGACTTTGTGATTTTCTGTTTTTGGTAATTTTTTTTTTAGAGAACCTTTGTTTCTTCCTTTCTGAACCTTTCATGAGGCTGAGGAGCAATAAAAACATGTTTTTGGAGTGTGTACAACACTAGCATTATAAAGTAACTGATAGGATGTTCAGTTTCTTCTTTGCCATGCTTTGCTTCATGTCTATTCTAATTGTATATTTTGATGCATAAAGTTTTAAAAACAACACATGAAAAAGTGGCTAGTTTTAAGATTCCTTTATAGGAAGTAATGATACTTTAAAAGGAATGAATGTCATGGAAAATTAACACTAATTGTTAAAATTAGTGAGATTCATCTACTCTCACAGTGATGGAAGCAAATTATAAAAAAAAAATTGGCAGCCTTCTGATGTCGACACTTAGATTTGGAACAGCAAGATCTCACCTTCTACTTAATGCAGAATAAGGGAAAATAAGAAATGAATGCAGATTCTCAAACCTTTAAAAAAGGTCTCTCTCTATTGGAGTAATAATCAGTTCTCACTAAAAGCAAACAATATACAGTAACCATAACAGACTTAAACTTTCAATTACAGTTTTACATATCTTTGGTTTCTACTTATCACATGTAGGAAGGTGAACCTGTTTGAAAAGAAACATTTCATATGTAAAGTTTCAACTTTCCTTCCTTCCTTCCTTCCTTCCTTCCTTCCTTCCTTCCTTCCTTCCTTCCTTCCTTCCTTTCTTCCTTCCTTTCTCTTTCTTTCTTTCTTTCTTTCTTTCTTTTTCTTTCTTCTTTCTTTCTTCTTTCTTTCTTTCTTTCTTTCTTTCTTCCTCTCTCTCTCTTTCTCTCTTTTCTCTTCTCTTTTCTTTCTTCTCTCTCTTTCTTCTCTCTCTCTCTCTCTTTCTTTTTTCTTTCTTTCTTTTCTTTCTTCTTTCTTCTTTCTTTCTCCTCTCTCTCTTTTTCTCTCTCTCTCTTTCTCTCTCTCTCTTTCTTTCTCTCTCTCTTTCTCTCTCTCTCTTTCTTTCTTTCTTTCTTTCTTTCTTTCTTTCTTTCTTTCTTTCTCTCTTTCTTTCTTTCTTTCTTTCTTTCTTCCTTTCTCTCTTTCTCTCCCTCTCTCTTTCTCTCCCTCTCTCTTTCTCTCCCTCTCTTTCTTTCTTTCTTTCTTTCTTTCTTTCTTTCTTTCTTTCTTTCTTTCTTTCTTTCTTTCTTTCTTTCTTTCTTTTTCACAGGGAATTAAAAGAAGCACTGCCTTCCTCCTGAGGCAGAGATTTTTCTCTTCAGTGTATATGCAAACTCAAGAATAGACCAGCAGAAATCAAGCAGCCAAATGCAAACATCCACACCTTTAGGAAACAATTCGTTTGTTATACAAGTAAACAAAAGTACCTATTAGTCACCCACTCAAAATAGGAATATCCAATGGTGTTTGGGAGATTAGATCTTTGATACAGAAAAGAGAGCAAGCAGTGTCCAAATTCTCATTATTTACCATTACCAATTGAGGTATGGCATATCTCCAGAAACCTTATTTTAGTAAAATGTAAGGCATATTGGTAACCAGTTTTCAAAGCTTTCATAAGAAAAAAAACCATGAGATAGCTATATATTCTAGTAGAACACCTGATTTCTTTGAATAATTAATGTACTACATTCAGCTATTAAATCTTAAAGTTGAAAATCAAGAACATATTTGTGATATTTATCTCAGAGAATATGCTGGAAACCAAACTGTAGGTCCTCCATTTTTTTTTTAAGTTTCTCAATTGCTTTGCTAGCTATCTCTCTAAAGTCTTTGAAATATTTTCTAAACACATCTCAGAATCACAAGATAAAATCCATTTATTCAAAGGAGAGTACCTCTAATAGATAAACATATTTAATAACTGATCTTTTTGCTTTTATTCAATGGATTTTTCCCCCCTTATAACATCATTATCCTTAGGACTAGGAGCCTATATTAGAAATCACATGTTATATTTTGCCCCTACATATTCCATTTGAAAGACACACCAAACTGTTAGGTTAACAGAACCGACAAATATCAAACAACAACCAGAATACTAAATACTTTCCCTCAACTATCCTGGAATACTTATTGAGTACTGTATGTTCCTTTTAAATAATAGACATTAAATATTTTTTAAAATAAGTATTATACTTATATGTATTTTACTAATACCTTTAAAACTTCTCAAATGAAACATTATAAAATATTTTTAAAATGTTATTTATCCTGTTGTTTTTTTAAACTCTACTTAACATAGCGGTATTTGTAAACTGACTCACCTACAGTCAGTGTGGCATAAGTAGAAAGGGAACAACTCTGATAATTCTAAAGACCTGGGTTCAAGTCCTCCCTCTGACATGTACAAGTTGTACCAGCCATGACACCATGTCAGGGCAGTTAAACTCTCAGTGCCCCAGGCAACTTTCTGAGATGACAAACTACAGAAAAGCTGCCAGTCTTTACTGGTGGAGGAAGTTTTCAACACTGATGACATCATAGGTCAGGGCCAAACAACAACACACATTTGAATCCTTTAATGCAGAAGTAAACTTTCCTGATAGACGATGGCATCTCCTTAAACTGTCCATCTACCCACATTTGCTGCTGTTCTAAATATATCAGGCACACATAATGAAATGATTAACATAAAACCCACTATACAAATAATAACAATTAACCAACAAGGCTGCAACTCTTTTGACAAATAGAGCTAAATAGCATCTGTTGTCTGAGTTCCTAGCTAGACCAAAGGAAACATAGGGTATCAGATATGAGTGTAACAAGACGGCATAACACAAGTAAACCACAGATGAATTTGAATTAGAATGCCATTGCCAATTCTTCTTCAATGTTTCATGATATAAATATATAAGATTTATTGTAAGCAATATAACAAAGTTATATTGCAATGTCACTAGTGTGCAATATACTTTACATATAAACTCCTTAAGTTTTCTACAATCTAGATCAGAGGTATGAAAGAAGCAAGGCCTAAAAAACTTGTTACCCACAAAATTCACAAGTGTGGCCCAAGCCAAATTAAATTGTAATTAGGAAATGTTTAACAAAATAAATAAAAATATAATAAAATGTAGATAATGTTAATTTGTGGTTTTCTAAGTCAAATGCAGCCCTCAGGGGATCTGTTTCTATTTGAGTGTGACACCACTAATCTAGATCTTTAAATCATAATTACCACCTAATATCGCTTGTTCACAAGTGGTTGTATATAGGACCTAAGTTAGAAGTTTTTCAGAGATTCTCAAAAAGAGAATCTCTACTTTTTAATCATATAGTTACCTCCTATTAGATATGTATTTTTTTACTTTTAAATATGAGGGGAAAAAGCTAGATGTTATGCCCTGAAATATATAATTCAAATTACGCACCTTTTAAGACGTTAAAAAAATAATTTTATATTGCTGAGTATACAATAAGAACCAAATTCAGTAAAAGCATTAATGCCATTCTTCAAATACAGAAGTGAAAGAAAATTAAAAAAAAAAAGGTAAAGGTTGATGTCCATGATAGGACTTTTTGAAGTGGATTTTCCCCCAAGGAAATATTATAACTTATAAGTATCTTACATTTTATAAGTATATGTATATGCATATTATATACGTCCATACTTAAAAACATAAATATAATATATGCAGTTATGGAAAATATGTACCTCTTCCACTTCTCCCCACGAATCTGAGGTCATTGAACCTTGCAACTTGGTTCTTCATTGCCGCTGTGGCATTTCTCAATTCAGCAGAGTAATTTTCATCATTTCCAGCCATCACAGTGACCAACGTCCCATCAGGAACATCTCCCAAGGCAACCACCTAAATTAGTCAAAAAGAAAACACAGACATAAAAAATTCTTGTATTTGGCATTTACTGAAACATGAGTCTGTCCAAAATTAAATATGCAATTGTACTATTTTAAGATTGTAAAGGAAAAGCAACTACAAATTATGCAACACCCTCAAATCTATGTATAGGAAGTTATTTTCACATACATTTTATGTAACAAATATAGGTTTCAAAATAGAGGAATATCTATCAAATTTAACCTAATATAACCTAGTAAAATAATAATGCTATACAATATAGTGGAATTCTCTCGCAATGTGATGCCAGTTGGAAGTTTTACTTTTCAGAATATAGTTTATGTTAGGTCAACTTATCTTGTTATGAAAATAATGAGAAATTTCTTTTTCTATTGCCTGAATCTGCATATTTCACTAGTCTAGGTAGTTTGGATGAACAAACTGTCTCTGTTGAAACTGGCATCTGTTCTGCAAATATTTCATCTTGGAGAGTTGGGGTTAAATGACTTTTTTCAGGTTCACAAAGCCACTAGGTATAAGAGTTTTTATCAGGAGTGTCAGAGTAGGACTTCACTTCACGTCTTCCTGACTCTGAGGCTGGGAATGACTCTATCCATTATGCCACAATGCCTCTCTGAGACATTTCATATTTATACAAAACCTAGAAATTAAACTTTGAAAGATGGTACTATAAAAGATAAAATACAATATTATGCATGAAAGCTACACATCCTAATTACAATAATCTCTTCCTCTTTCTTTGCTACCTACTTCTGCTTGTATACATTTAGATTCAAAGGAAGAATGGGGCTTTATGTACTATCTTCAGGGAGAACTAACTAGCCTTAGACTTCTTCACTTTGCCATAAAACTGCTTCGGAGAAAAAAAATTGAATTTTGCTCTGCACAGATGACTTCATGAAAAATTTTTAATCACATTTAAATTGTCTTTTGGAATATCATCTTGTTGATTTGCTGATAAAACTCTTGTTTTGTCATGTGTTTCAACTGACTTTGTGAATTTCAAAGTGCTGTATCAATGCTAGCAAGTATTAACACTAGTATTAGTGGCTTTAAATTAAATTCTGGGCTAAAAGGAAAAAAAATTGCCACAAAGGAACCTCGTGACTTTTAAAAATTAATTATAAAACAAACATCTCCAAAGGCTTAGATTCTACAATTTATGAGTTCCTCTGCAATGCAGGGTCTTCTTGAATTATACTGATAACTATGGGTGGGTCTTAGAGAAACATTTAGTTGATCTGGAAAGACATTTCATGTATAGCTCCATCTCAAATCACATCCTCAGTGTTCTCTTATTTATATTCCTAATTTTCTTTTCATTATACATAATTCATCCTCCTGGGCCTTAGGTAATACTCAATAAACTTCTCACAAGCTACCTCTGCTCACCTATATCACTTCCCTGCCCTATCCCCACTCATTTTTCTTCTAACAGTATATAAAACTACTCTAGTCTTTTGTTGTTATCATTGGCAAGGCCCAGACCACCGTCTTCTATAATGGGTTCTGTGCTCCTTGGAATTTTGATCTACTCTTTCTATTTTCCCTTTATCATATACTTGAGACAATTGTTGTTTTCTTTGCAATAGTACCACTTCTCTGATAGAATATGACAAAGAAAAGACATTGAGGTGTGATAATAATAGCTTTTTTTCAATCATTGTTTTGTTTTTCAAAGTACTTTTCTTAAAATCCTGTGAAATAGGTTGTATAAATAATAATATTCCCATTTCTCAAACTGAGAAATTGAACCTCAGAAAAGTTCAGTGGCTTTTCCAGGGTTACAGAACTAGTTAGTGTTACCATCTCGGACTTCACTAAAGTTTTCTGTCTCCAAGACAAGTCCCCGCTCCCCAATAGAACAGCTGATCAGTACATAAAGCAAATTCTCTCTTATCATAATATTAAATCTGTGTAGTAGCTGAACATATTTTTAACCTAATTTACCCTCAAGAGATTAGAATTAGAACAATATATTTTGTTATTTTATTTCAGCATAAGCTTCTGTTAAAGTCTCCTACAGAATGCCTTTGAAAAATACGGTTACATATATATTTCTGCTTCTTAGGTCTTTGGTTCTTACATTAAATCCTTTTTATCTTGTTTAATTTAGATCAAAAATGTGATAAGCTCTTTGGTTAACAAAGGGGGATGAATTAATCTCTCTCTACTCATTATTTACATATTAACACTCTATCATAAGAAGCATCCTTTCTACAATGGATAGACAGTTGATCTCAAAACCTAAGTGCAAGTTTCACCCCTGACAGATACTGGCTGTGAGGGCCAAGGAAAGTAACAACCTCCTAGTACCCCAGGCAAAGCTCTAAAAACGTAAGTTACAGAACAGGTGCCATTCTGCATTAGCTGAAGGAGGTCCTTATGAAGAATGCCTTAAAATGATGAAATCATAGGCCCATTGTTTTTTTTTTAAAATGACCACTATCACTTCAGCCTTCTTTATGTAGAGTGTTTCAGTTCTATTCTATTAGCTGTCTTCTGCTGTGTTGGATTTTTTTTTCTCACTTCCCTAAATATAATTAGTCTCGCACAGTGTTGAAATGCCCTCCTTAAGTACATATTTCTACTTCCTCCTTTCCTTCTCCCCATGGTGGCTCAGGCTTCCTTATTTAATTCAACATTAACTAAGTACACAGGGACTGGGTTAAAATATTTGTTTTGCAAAGTGAATAACTCATTGTTGAGGCTGAATTTATAAAAAGGTCAAAATAAATAATTCTGCTTTACAGATATATATTTTAAATTACCTCCATCTCAGCAAAGTTCCACTTAAATCATCACAGCTCTGTGATTATTTTGTTCCATTTTGTCTATGCTGTACAAGTTACTAATTTGGCTGTTGAAGTGAGCAATCCACTTTGAATTTCTCAACAAACTTTTGAAAACACAATAAGTATTATCTTTATTAAATTGTAAAAGGCTGCTGACATAAAATTTTAAAGGTAAGAAAATGAGGATTTTTTATATGCATATATATATATATATATATATATATATATATATATATTTTTTTTTTTTTAATTTTGAAAGTTACCATCTTGGGAATATGCCTTTTGTCCTTCAGCACACTGCTTAGAGTCTGATGCTTTGTTATTATATTAGTGTTTCTAGTGGGAGCTGAGGGGAGGAATTGAGTAAGAAATACATAAAACTATTACTCTCTGTATATTTTGTACCACAAAATGACTACTATCATGATTACTACTATATAATTAAAGCTCCAATTGGGTTAAATTATTTTAAAGCTGATTTTTAAAATAAGGTTTGTGTTCATATCCTACAGTGTCATCTATAGACAATATGAAAAGAAATAAAAAAGAATTTATTTAGCCTTCAGAGGTAAGGGGAGGAGGAGTATCTGGAATTAAAGATCACAAAGAATAGGTAGGAAAATACAAACATTTACATTATGACACAGACTAAACAGACAAGAAGGGGCCTGTTGGATGAAGCTTTCATATTATGGTTTACTTTTCTGTTTTAAAAATATTATCAGGAAATTGAGCAAAATGACAATCCTCTCATACTCAAGACTACATAGATGCTTTATGGATGTCCTGATACAGCTCTTGGTTAGTCCTCTCACAACATCATTGGTATTTTAAACTTAAAGTTACTAAGTTTAAGTCACAGTTACAATTGACTTAATTTAAAATCCCTTTATTTTCTGGTATTCCAAAGGAAAGCTGTGAAGTAGAACTTTGAATTCAGTACAGATTATATTTCATTTATAACTAGGAATAGTGGTCTTGCTGACAGAAAGAACTCTTAGCTTTTTCTTGCTCTATAAAGAATATTACCTATTAGGCGATGCAAGGTCCTAGAGCTTTGGTATTTTTTAGTGTACCAATAGCATCAACCAAACTTTCTAATATCATCTTATTTCTCAAGTTTATTTAATGCCTTTTAAATGATATTTAAATTGCTCGGATATGTTTTATAAGGACCTTTTTGCAAAAAACTTATTAAGGGACAACAGATTTAAGGCTTCCTAAAATTTAGCAAAATGCACATCCTTCCTATTTAAAAATAAATGCATTTTATTACCTAAGACATACAACTATGGCAAAACACAACCTTAGAATTATTTTACAATAATTTATGACCCGTTAGGTCTAAAGATTGCAGACATAGCATGTCAGGAGATGGTTAAGGAAGTCCAGAAATTTTTCAATGTTACTATAACTATCAGATGTAGTTTGTCCCTCAGAGGGAATTTGTCATGTTTTTTTTGTTTCAAGGTTTTTTATTTTGTTTTGCACTTTTTTTTTGCTGCTCTGCTGCTAAATGTTTTATACAAGTAACTGAAAATTTCTCAAAATGTAAATTTTGAAATATATAGTTCTGCAGTCACTAAATGGAGTAGGTGGCATGGGTAAAGGGCTTTTTCAGCTCTGGCCTAGTCACTCCTTGAAGGCTTTTCCCTTCTACCCTGCTTTACTAACTTCAAACCTCTGCATTCGATGTGCATTAAGGAAAACAGACAAAGTAGGTAAATTTCAGTGCAGTATTCATTGGGGAAAATCTAAGTTACTCAGAAGCAGACCTGTATTTGAACAGGATGGAGGCAATGTAATTAATCTATTTGATTACTTTGATAATTTCTTTCCCCAAACTTTAAGGGGAGTCCCTCTGCCCTACATGCTACAGTATATAAACTACTAAATTCAGAGAACTCAAGAATCTTAATTCACTCAAGAAATAAGAAATTAAGAAGGAAGGAGAAATCTCTAAAACAAAACATCACTCAGACAAATAAGCCTTAAAAAAAGAGGGATTCATTAATGATTTATGACTTTTTTTCTACAAGTATTTTCCTCCCATCCTCTTTATTTTTGAAGGAATAACTTTCTTCTCTTTCATAAGGTAACTTTCTAAGATGAGCAGTTTTATTTGTTGGGGTGAGGGGATGTGTATCTTTTATTAAATAATTTTTGACTTAAAGTAAATGTGAGTATGAAGGATGTGAGGTGTATGAGGGGGGGGAGAGGGACAAGGGTTAAACAAAGACACTTGATTGCCCAGGAGGATATGATTGATACTGGCTGGCCTCTCTGATTCTACCGGGCTATTCCTTTAAATAGTAGCATTGTGAAAGTATTCTTTTTGCCTAGACATCTCTGCATGCTCTTCTGGACACTGGAATATGCTCTTGTGCTTTGCTGAAGATCAGAGGGTGGGCAGAGGAGGGTTAGGTAGGAAGACTGCTTTCACAAAGGGATTAGTCTGAATTAAACTTCAAAATGTGTTCCTGACTCTAAGTGTAAATAAATGGAGAAGGGATAAAATTATAAGGTAACTACATACTTCTCACTCCAGCAAAAATTAAAATAAAACTGTTTTCAGGGCAAAGAATGGGGTGTTTTTCATAGAGAGAGCTATTTTTTAAAATGTTATAGGACAACAGAGGTATAGAATTTGCTTGGAATTTAAGAAGAAGGGAGAACTCCTATTAATGATTGTATATTGCCTATGAGACAGTGTCAAATGTAGAATAATCTAAAATAATATTAAGTCAATAAATGCACAGTGTACAGAAACAAAAGACTATTTAAAAGGAAGCAGAAGGTATAATCACACAAATGAGAAAGAAAAAAAGTGGTGCATTTCTGTAACTTGAATCACCTGCCTTAAAAATCTCCTTAAATTGTTCAAAACCCTTTAAATCAGCACTACACTGATGGTTCAAAATCAAGGAAGAAGGGACAGAAACAACCTAGGAAGAAATGTTTTGATTTGGCATGCATGTTTTTAAAATTTGGGATTGTTTATTTACTCTCTAGCTAAAGGCCCTTGCTTACAGGAGCCCAAAGATGAAGAGGGAAGCCTCCTCGATCAAAAATGAGAGAAATATTCCTCACCCACACTCCCATTCCCTGCTCCATTCCTCCACTTTCACCCCAAATTGAAATTGCTGCTAAACTACGCATTGGTTCAAGGCATCTTCCTTTAAAAGTACACCCTCTGTTAACCTTTCACTGCCTCAAGGCTTTAATCTAGGTGAATCCGGTGATAACATTTAGGAGAGTTCCAGGAAAAGAAACAAGATTTGCTACTTCTGGCATCTAGTAGGGATGGGGCTAGTGCTTAACATAATTACTCAGAAAACTTTTTCAAAATTTAATGTAATCATTTATGCTGTGTTGTTTGGTTAAGACGACACCTAAGAGACTAAAAAATAAAAAAAAAATAAAAAAATACACCACTCAAAGCCAGCATAGGCATTTTCCTCTTTGCCAAGAAATTAAATCTACAAGGTAAGTTTATGTTTCTTCTCACTGGCAAATATGAAAAACACTGAGAAGAGAAACGGGAGAGGCAGCATTTGGATGCTGGACGTAGACAATTTTGCTCCTAACCTGTGATCCTTTTAAGAGAAAGTGAGTGGAAAGCATAACTCTCTATCATCTCACTATGAAAGAGACAGGAAAAGAATAGCCTTGTGAGTTGTTTGGGAACTTTTAAAAGGTGCACTGTCACACCCGATGCCTTTTAAGATGTTTTTATAGTGCCTATGAACATTTACCCACTTTTTCTAAATGCTAGCTCCGCCCTCTTCACCCCCAACCTCCCTTCACTCTTAGCTACTGGACAGCTGGAGCCCGAAATAACTAATATATTCTTTGAAAGTCACTACACCAATACAGCATCCTCTTTAGTCCTGCAGAATACGGAGAGCTTCAGTTAAAAAAGAGGCCCATCCCCAGTCTGGTAAGGCACAGCAGAGCTGAGCAGGCTGATTAGAGAAATAGTTACGTTCTCTCAAGATGTGGGAATAGCTACTAGAATTAAAAACAGAAAAAACAAAAAAACCCAACCCTTACACTTTCAGTCGGGCCTGACTGCCTTTCACCTCTTCTTCCTATGACCAAGTACCCCATTCTCCTTTACCCCTCCTCCCTCCTTTCCTCCTCTCCCTCCTTACTTTCTTATCACCTGGGTCAAAGTTTAAAAGCGCGATACCTTGAAAGCAATCGGCAACGTTTTGTTGCATCTCCAGTGCGTGGGTAACACGGAGCAGAGGAAGTTAGGACTGTCTGTACGGACCAACTCTCCCGCGTGATCCGCTAAAACCTCCACCATGCTGCGGTCTGTACTTCTGAGTTTTCCCACCAGGGAGGCGCTGTTCTCCTGGACAGCCAGCGGCAACGTTTCACTCATCTTCCCGGGACTCAGCGTGGTGGAGGGTGGCGTGAAGCGGCGGCTGGTGCTTGTATCTACGGGGATACGCATCACAACAAACGTTTTGAGTTAAGTCTCCCAACAGTTCTTATAAAACAGAGAAATAACTGCAAATCTTCAGCAACTAGCTCTCTGGAAACCAACATAAAAGTATGTGAGACTTTATTTTTTGAGTGGTGGGAAAGAGAGAAGAAATAAGTTGATAAGCCGGTCCAAGTTAAAAAAAAAGTTTTAACGATGTTGCAGGGCTTCAGGATATACACACACGCCTTCTAGGCGACTTTTTAGTGGGTTAAAATGCAGCGAAAAAATCTTCTTATACTTTCTTCTCCTAAGTTTTCAAATTCAGTCTTTGGTTGTTATAAAAAATCACCATAGGCCAAGTTCCCATACGCTTCCTAAAACATTTATGCAGAGAGAAATATGACCACCACATATACAATCTGGAATCTCCAGTAGTTAACTGCCTTAGGTTTTTCCTGGTGATTTTTCTAAAGTCCCAATAGAACACAAAATACCTTAGTGCCTTCCATGTACAGCCAGTTTTAAAATATAAAATTGTCTTCAGTCCACAAAGACAAAAGTTGTAGTTTCCAAAGGTCAAGCTAACAATGTATGTGCACTATACACACACACACACACACACACACATTGTACTTCATAAAATATTTACAATATAATCTTTAGAGAATTTAAACACAACAGAAATCCATTAATGTTCTATCCAGGTTTTGGTTTTGTTTTTTTTAAGTAGCCTTGAAAATCAGCTTCAGTAGTTGGATCTGTGTTGGTCTAGGAGTATTTGTCATGATCTCTTGATACAGTCTTGCAAAATGCTCATTGTAGAAAATTCAGATTTTAAAATATTTTTTTTTCTTGCTCTCGCAAGTTTTAGAAAAGTTCCAGTAGACGATGAACTCTCAGGCTAAAACAAAACAAAACAAAACTCCACATCTGAGAGCTTGGGTTTGGGGGTGTTGGTTAAACTTGTGGGTTCCTCTGTGGTTTTATAGTGTATGAAAGAGCACTCAGAAACACAGGCACTCTCCCTCTTCAGAAGCCAACTAATATTCTGCATCAGCCAACTTTTGCAATACTTAAACCAATCTTCCTCAATTCAGCCACAGCAGGACTGTTTAACTACATAGAAATATGTATACGTCTATATATACATATGTATATACATACACATATCTATATACATAATATATATGCATATATTATGTATATCCCAGCAGGTGTAACTCCTTTCTGAATCATACTCAAACAACAGATCAATGCAGATGCTGCAGTTCTGGTTTAAAACACACACACACACTAACGTTTCTATTTGAAGTGCAGCACACTTGCTTCCGCAGAGAGAGAGAGCAGTTGTCAAAGGAAACAGAAACAAAAAAAAGTTCGTAGCCAGGATAGACGTTAAAGCATCCAGCCAAGAATACAGCTCATTAAAAAGTGGGGGAAAAAAATACAAGCAAAAACACCAATGCAGAGCAAGGAAAAATAAATCTTGAAATTCTTCACGGGTTCACGGGAGTCAGCTGGATAGAGCTGTCTACAAGCTCACTGAGAGTGCAGCGTTATGACCTTCTGTGAGATGTTTGTTTGCTCAGATTGCGTCTTGAGAAAAGCCCGGTCCAGCCTGCGCCTTCTGGCTCTATGAATGAGATTGACTGGAAATGAATGTGCTTTTACTGTAAGAGAGTTCGGAGGAATGCCATTCCCTCAGCTCATTTGCATAGGGGGAGGACGCTGGCCAATGAGCAACCTTTCCGGTTCAAGCCAGGGCGCGGCTCAAGTCCACTGGCTCCTGGAATTGGCCAGTTGATTCAGCCGCTGCCGCTACTGTACTGAGCAAGGAGCCTGTGTCAATGGGATGCCAAGGCCACCACAACACGTAGACACAGTCACCCACTTGTTATGGCTGTGATTGGAACCTTACCACCCACCGACCACATTTCCTGAGGCCCGGCCCTGATGCTCTTGCTTTGCAAATACCCCCATTTCCTTTCAGTCGTGCAAAGGGGCTGTGCGGGAGTAGCTGTAATATCTACAGCTGCCAGCCTGTGGAGGAGGAGAAAGGGGTTGCTGGTTTAGGGAGGACTTATGCAAGCTTTAGAGTTTGTTATATAATTTGCAAAGGAAGGGTTGCAAGAAGGAGTTGGAACTCTGTGCAGATGTAGCTGGTGCTCTGAGTGTCTCGGGATAATTGTCTGAAAATCTCAGCGAGGTCACCAGTTTTCTCTCAAAGCCCACGAGAAGCCGCAAACCTACTCCTCGGGCTCACAGACCTTCCCAGGTCCTGGAGGTGGGAGAGAATGACTCAGGACAAGGGCAGGGTGGAGGTTAGAGGGAGTTGTGCATGTCTATATGTCTTGTTTTGAGGCTGTAGAAAATTGGTGCTGATTCATTTCAAGGATCCAGATAACGACAACCTTTGGGTCTTTGTTGTTGTTTTCTTTTCTTTGCGGTTGAGTCGTGTACCCCTATCCTCCCCCCGCAATTGTGTCAGAGTCCGTAATAACTTGCCCCGACGTATTCTAAGCTTTAGAAAAAATATGTATGTGTGTTTCTATGGTGGGAGAGACTAATGAGAGGTAATTCCCACCCCCTTCAGAAAAAAAAAAAGAAAAAACCTTCTCTATTTCCTGTCCTGTATTCAACAGTAATGGTGCTCCGAGGGAAGCACTCCGGTCTTGGGCACTTCAGACTCTACTGCCCTGCCCCTGTCCAGAGCCATCCCAGCCCCAGTCTTTCTAGCTTAAGCTTCAGATTCTTCTCTCCTCCTCTCCTTCCCGTTTCTTTAACTAGTTGACCCCCTAACAAAAACGAACTCTACGAACTCGATCTAGGAACTTCCCTTGCTCAAATCCCCAACCGCCTCAAGCTCTCTCCAAGTCCCTGGTAGATTTCCCTTCTGGGAACTTCCGGGCAGACTCATCACTCATCTCCTCCTCCACCCGTCTGCCACCCAACCCGCACCTCCACTTCTGCGTAGCCCGGGGCAGGGGGAGAGTGAAACCCCTAGCTGGGACGCAGGAGCAGGAGGAACCAAAAGAGGGTGGTGGGGCGGGGGAAGGAGAGGACCGGCCAGAGGCTCAGCCTGGCACTCGAAGTCTTTCCTTCTCCCTAGCGGCTGCATTAATGTGGCGGAGAAAGAAGTCAGAGAGAGGAAAAACTGGGGTTGTATGCAGATGGGATGGGGGTGGGGTGGGGTAGAGAATGCGTTTTCTCCTTGGCTTCTTGGGTGATTATCTCTTTTTTTACTCCTAATCCCCCCTCCCCCCGAGTCATTGCACGAACCCCTCTGACCGCAGGCGAGCGTAGCCAGAAAGAATACAAGTCCCAAGAGAGGCGCAACAAAACCCAGAGGCTACTGCTGGGCGGGTAGTTGATCTCGCCTGGGAGTGTCCCCTCCAGCTCCAGCATACGCCGGCGTAAGGAAGCTTGGACACTAGAGGGCACCGCTAGCCCTGCACATGGGGAACCTTCACAGCTTCAGAGATGCTGGATCGCGAAGCGTTAAGTATTTTAGTTACAGCATGACTGTCTGTCCAAGCCATCCACTTCAACTACACATGCTCCCCGGTCCCGCATTCCTAACGGGGAAAACTTTCTGTGCATTAGCATCCCCAGATTGCTCCCCGTTTCCCCACTCCCTCCAAGCCAAGGCGCGGCAGCGAGCACAGAGGAAATGAGTACGTACAGCTTGACCGAGGACCATTAACAACATTTTAGAGCAGATGTCTATATGTATCATACTTCGTTTCCCTTACTTCGCTCCCAACCTGGTTGGAAATATGTCTTGGTAGGAACTGAGTTCCAGCCGACCAGTGAAGACAATTGCCTCTTCCTCACACCAGATGTTTCAAAGTTAAATTAGAGATGATCACTCGTATCTGCTGGCGAAGGCCCTTGTCCTTGTATTTCTTTTCTCTCCCTATCACTTCCTCGGGCTGTGCCATTGATTCCAGCGCAGTAGCTTCAGCTCAAACCATCTTCGGGACTGTCTTGGTGGGAGGGGGCGGGTGCGTAAGGAGAGGCACAGCCGCTAGTTCTGATACACTCCATCTCCGGCCTGGCCTGAATTCTTTATCCCTCTTCTTCTCCTACCTTAGCCGCTTCCCCATTTCTCTACAAGTCGAGAAACTTCTTAATTACTGACCTGGGAATAATCCTGGAGAACTTCTAGTACTGGTATGCTTAATAAAATAAATTGTACCGGAAGGAAAGGTCAACACTTGTGTTTCTAAGAATGGTTTTTGAGAAAGATCAATTTCTGTCTAACCTTAAAGAAATCAAGTGCAGCCTTTCATCCGCAAGAGACTCCTTTCTTGCTCCCGATGACAAACAATGAGTTAAACACACACACACAGAGTCCAAAAACTCCTTTCTTTCACCCCTTCACAAGTACCAAGTACTGTCTCACGTCTTGGTTCTGCGAAAGGCGATCACAGCGTCTGATTTCTATGTGCTACCCCACTGCACCCCTTAAAATACACCAAAACCCCTTTAGTTGATTTGTTTCCGGACAGGTAAAATGTGTATCGCCGCTGTTTCAGTGCTGCCCAGCATTCAACTATGCTAGGTTGTTGTGCAAATTTATCTTTGAAGATATAATTAAATCCAAAAATTGTTTGAAAATAAAGTTATTCGTCTTGGAGTGGTAGACATGAACTCTGACTCCTGGGTTCTTGAATCTTTTTAAATGTACAACTGTACATAGTTTGTCGGGGGAAACGTGCTAACGGATCTTCGGAGCCCTAAGATAGTGTCCTAAAAAAGATGTAATCAAAAGGAAGGTACTCTTGAAGCAGTAGTTTGCCAGGCTACAGAAGTCATGCTCTTATCACTTTTAAAGGAAAGCTTGATAATTACATGGCTGTACATACTGCATGTGTAAGTATTTTAGTGATTGGGTTTATGAGTTTCAACTGGTAATAACGAACCTATGACCTTGGAAGATTTTTTTCAAAGGCAGGACAAATAGAATAACAAACAATAATAATGAAAGTCTTTGCTTGTTTCTTCTCTGTTGGACAATTTTGTGTTTCTGTTTTCCAGAATCTACTCCTTTTATATAATGTGCTGAGAAAATCTGGAAAACTACTAATAATTTGTCTTCTTTTCTAGAAGCTGAAAGTGAATGGAAAGCAAGTTATCATGAATTGATTTAGAAGTGCCTGGAAACCTAAGGATTGCTAGGTTTACTATACTATGCACAAATTTCAGTAATGCAATATCACAAACAATGATATCTTTTGCATTTGGGGGGAAGGTTCAGGGAGAATACCTTAACAGAATGTAATTCCTTTCCCCACACTCTTTAAGAAAGAAAAAAGGGTGAAAATAATGCAATATTACCTTCTGCCCTTAAAACCTGCCCACAGCTAACTGAAAAGCCCAGGGATCTTCCTTTGGGAAAAAAAAATACTTCAAGTGCCTAAGAAGTCAAGAATAAAAGATAACCCTGTAAACTTATTTTAGTATCACAAGTGCTTTCAAATTTGCTGCAGGAAGAAAAAAAATTAAAAAGGGCTTATAATATGGTAAAATGAATATTGCCCTATTCTATAATAAGTAGTATGCATAGGAGGAGCAATCATTTCCATTGAAAGCTATAAAAGTTTACTAATGTCTTCTATAATATAGGGTAAGCATCCAACTAAGACTAGAAGGATATGTCAAAGATATTTTAACTCTGCTTTTTAGGAAATTTTCAAAGAAGAAATCATGCATATAGGAGAAATAAAATTTCTCTATTAACCTCAGTTTAAAATTGCTGGGTTTCCTTTTTTCTTTTTCTGCCTTTCTATGTTTCTGTCAATTTAAGTATAAAATGCTTTAAAATATTTAATTCTAGTACCAGGATTAACTAAATGCATTTTATTATAGTTGAAACATATTACAGTGGTGAATAGTCAATGTACAAGCAAGAAGATTTTAATCCGAGTGTAATAATATAAAGGTATGATGGCACAAAGTCTACAGACATATATCTAAATATATAAATTGGTTTGGTTTTGAATATTAAAATATATGTTTCTCTTTGGAGTGTTTCAAAGATAATAAACTTTTAAAAAATCATATCATTATGGGGTTTCACACCTTACCCCAATGTCTCTTTTCTTAATTCAAGTATTCAGGTATATTGTGGTCAATATGTATTAATTTTATTAAGACTACCCCTCATTAAGTCAATTGTGTACATAATAAGTACAAAATTTTGAAATTAAAAAAAATGAATCCTTTTAATTTAGGAAGGCTGAGTAAACATTCTATCCTCATTAAAATTTTGTATTGCTTAGCTTGCAATACGTATATTAAAAAAACACATTGTTAAAATAGGTAATAAAATGTGCTCTAACAGAAGCCAAGCTTTACATTAGACAACATTCCTACAAAGAGTCACTTAATAATAGTAGAATGCAGATGTTGTAAATGCTACAAAAATTAAGGTATTATTCAAGGTTTCATTTGAATGTTTTATATGGCATGCCACTTATGTGGAAAGCTGTTTAAAAATATTTGAATCAGCAAAAAGCTTGCTTTAATTGTTTAATTAATTAACTTTTATTTTTTATATCTCAACATGTTACATATGTGTCTGATGCATTCATGTACACACAAATGCTCAAATGGATCTGAGATATAAATAATCGGAGTATTTCATACCGTGAAAGTCTCTAGGAGGATTCATTCCATGCACACACTCTGAAAGAAAAGAAATTAGTGAAATAAATGTTACATGAATAAAATGAAAATTGCTACTGAATTTTCTGATAATTGGTGGATTTTCTATGAAATGGATATTGCCTTCTTTTAAAGATAAGTTTTTTTTACCCCAGCATCAAGCTTCTTAGAATTTTTAACACATGCTGTTTTTGCACAGCACATATTGTATGATTTTTGGCAGTATAGTCTCTTCAAAACATTAGTAACACACTGAATAAAAGTAAGCATGCACATATGCACATGATCATGTGTACTTTAAGACAGTACTTTCCATTATATGCGACTGCTGAATTTTTATCTGTTTCTGGAATTATTTCCCCAGTAGTCTTTATCTAATACAATGAAAATTATCTGTATTTTAAATTCATGCAACATGATAAAACCTTTAGAACCCTAGGAACCAATGAGTTTATAGTTAAATTTAAATTTAAATATCCAACATCATATAAACAGCTCAGTAGATAATCATCATTAGATGGATGTAATAAAAAATGTTAGTGTCATTTAAAAGAAGACAACACATAAGACCTTGAAAATAAATCTTCAGAGAGAAACATATTCATAAATCTTAAGGTCATTTATTTATTCGCAGATGATAGTGACTATTTAGAAACATTCCTTCTCTCTGCTTTCTTTTTCTTCCTCTCCTTTGCTAGAGGGAAAAACTATTGGACTTGTACCACTTTCTTTTAGGCTACTTGAAGATTGTCTCTCTCTGATATAACTGATGTAATAAAACATTCTATTTGGAAGTGACTTTTCTGTGTAGCTACCGTTTTTTAAACAGAAATGTCAAATTGCACTTGGGGGAAGGGTTAAAAAGAAGGCACTAGATTGACAATTTTAGGCAAATAAGCAGAGTATTTAAAAAGTTCATTTTCTTTCATTTGCTATCTATAAATGCAACATTATAAATTTTCAATTACTTTTCAGGTTATATATGATAATGCAACACAGAAAAGTTAGTTTATATTGAAAATCCCACCTCTTGGAGGTGGTAAAAATGAGCATCTCAAGTATTTTTGCCCTAAAATTTGATGCAAATATGTGGCGTAGTTATATTTTTTAAACTTTTCTATGCCAACAAAATTTTACAACAAAATTAATCATGTTTTTAAATGAGGCATATATTGAATGAATAGAAATATTGCTATCATGACTACTAAGATATTATCACTACGAGGGAATTATTTTAGATTTTCACAGACTGATTTAGATAGGAAATGGAATAAGATTCATTTCTTTGTGATTGGAAAGGGTAAACTACTCAAATGAAGGAGTGACCTATAATGAAAGATAGAAGGAATTAAATATGAATAGATAAAAGCATGCTAAAAAGGGGCAAGATTGTGGTTTATAAGCACATAAAAAAGAGGTTATAAAAAAAGGGAGTGAGGTAGAGGTAAATAATTGTTCTTGCTCATTAAGAATAATAAGATAAGAAATAACAAATGAATACTGAATTCAGGTAAGTTCAGTTCAGAAAGAAGGTCTGAAACATTAGGATTGACTAGACAACTGAAATGTAATTAAGAAGTACTGACACTGGAAGGATCAGCTCTGGAAAGTCCCCCACCCCCACTCCTTCCATCACCACCAAGTGACAACATGAGAAATGCAGGGATGTACAATAGTTTAAAAAAATAATGGGAGCATTGTTGAAAACCAAGGACTTAATTGAGCAGAGCTAATAGTTCTGTGATTCTAAGCTACTTCACAAAAGCACACACAAGTCCCAAATTTTCATGGCTTTTTTTTAAAGCACAACACAGAGAAAGAAATATGTCAATTGTGATAGTTTGTTTCTTTGTTTTTATCTTAATGGGGTGAGTGTGGTTAGTAAAATCTATAATACATTGTCCCTGTATAGGTAATTTTGTGATAATATAGAAAAAAATCAGACCTTAAAAGGCTACTGTAACAAACTTGGAGATTCTAAGTGATTTACAAAAAAAAAAAGGCAGAGAAAAAATAGTCTAAGAATCAAGCTCTTCTGTACTTTGCCACCAAGGAAGCCAGTTACCTTAAGTGTTATAGTAAACACTCATAGTGAATATATTTCTATTAGAGGAGAGAAATGTCTACAATACTGTGTCCTTTCATTCACCTCATTTTCAGACTTTCTAAAGTAAGTATCATGTCTTAGATTTCTCATTTTCCCCTTACCTTGCCTTATGATGTGAATCAGGTAATAACCATAAAGTTCTTTACCACAATATCCTCTATAATCATTTTAAAGTAAAACACTCACTTTTTTTTTTTAGTATGAAAGTTATGCTTGGAAAATCAGCTAGGTCAGATTCTGAAGCCCTGCAGAAGATCTTCAAAGAGTTTGGCAGATGAAAGCTGGTCAAGGCCAATCTGGCCATTTTGGTACATAGAATATTAGGAATATCGACTCTGTTATCTTAACTTATATATAATGTCCAATAGAAATAGTATTTCTTATTGTTTCTTATATATATATATATATATATATATATATATATATATATATATATATATGAGAAGTACACATATAAGTATATAACAAATATGTTCAAGGTAAACAAACACATGGTAATTGTGTTTGGGGGAGTGGTGAGGGAGTGCAGCCGAAGGGACCAGGAAAGGCCACAGGTAGCTGAGCTTTGAAAGAATTTTGAGAGGCTTAGCTGAGAAGGTACTGGATTCCAAACATAGGAGACATAAAATTTGACAGATACATATAGTGACACTGTGCTAGGCACTGAGTAGGCAGAGACCAATCTAAACTTTCTCTATCCATAGGAATTTGCACTCTATATGGAAAATGACATGTGTTCTTTCATTGCTGTCCTTATTACTTGAATAGGACCAAAATGATATCAGGATAGATTTGAGATTGTGTTCAGCTGTGGCTGATCGGACCAATAGCAGCTCAGAAGGCCCACAGACTGGGCAAAAATAGTCTGTGTGAAGATTTGGGATGGAGATATACAACATGCTAACAAAAGTGAATAAATGTAACACACATGCCCACCCTAAACCACCTGCCATCCATACTTGCCTATTTCTACCAAATGCATCACCATCCTTCTGGTCTTCCCAGGTTTGCAGCCTCAGTATTACTGTTCATTCTCCTTCACCCTACATATCCAATGAGTTGCCAAATATTTTTATTTCTATCTTCATAACATTTTGCTCAGCTAACAGCTTCTCTCTACTCACAGAACCAATACTTTAATTAAGGCCCTTATCACCTCTCCTAAATTGTTTCAACAATTGGCTTCCCCAATTCAAGTTTCTCTCAATTCCAGTCAATCCTCCACATAGATGCCAAAGTGATTTTCCTTAAGCTCAGAAATGATCATGTCACTCCCTTACTTAGGAAACTCCAGTGTCTCCCTATCACTTCTAGGATAAAATATAAATTTCTCTGTTAAGCTTTTAAAGCTCTACTTAACCTGGCCCCAAGCCATCTTTTCAGATTCAATCAATGTTTCTCTCCTTCTTGCATGCTTCAATCCAGCCAAACTACCTTTCTCTTTTCCACACATATGGTACTTCATCTCCAGTGTGCACCACTGCACTTTCCATCCCCTATGCCTGGGATGCATTCCCTCCTTTCTTCTCCCTAATAGGGACTTCTTCCTTTAAGATATGACTCAAGCACCGTTTTCTATCTACAGACTTCCTGATCTTCCCTAAGTACTAATATTCTCTATTCCAAACCACTTTGCATTTAACTACTTCACAAATACTTGTATTTGTTCTCTTTAAACTGTATGTATTTCTATATGTTCTTGTATTCTCCACAGTTTAGAATATGAGCTCCTTGTAAGTATGGATTGTTTCATATTTAATATGTATTCTCAGTAACTAGCACAGTATCTGGCACATATAAGGTGCTTAATATATAATTTATTGAAGATACTTAAGAAACATGAGTGCATATGTAAGAAAAGAAATGAAAGCCATACACATAACTGACATTTTGGCTGGTTGAGTGGGAGAGTGAGAAATGGCTTGAATATAATCTAATAGTAACAAGCATTGATATGCCAAACACTTCGCTAGGCACTGAGGATAAAAGGACAAATACAAAAACATCCCTAAAGAGTTCCCATTGTTTTAGAAGAAACCACACAGAACATATGTAAGTAAATGCTAATTATGTTCAGAGTTTGTTGTTGTTGTTCAATTGTGTCTGACTCTGTGACCCTGTCTGCTGTTTTTCTGGCAAAGACACTGCCGCGGTCTGCCATTTCCTTCTCCGGTGGATTAAGGCAAACAGAGGTTAAATGATTTGCCCAGGGTCACACAGTTCGTGAGTGTTCTGAGGTCACATTTGAACTCAGCTCTTCCTGACTCCACGCTCAGCCCTCTTTCCGTTGAGTTACCTAGCTACACCTGCTCAGAATAAATATGGTAATATGTGGTGGTCGTGGTGGTGCCATACTAGTAGCTGAGGGGACTAGGAAAGTTCACAGGTGGCTGAGCTCTGAAAAAAGTTAGGGATTTCAAGAGGCTCACCTAAGAAGGTAGTGCATTCCAGGTATTAGAGACAAATAATTCAGCAGATAATTATAAAGATTTTGACTGTGCTAAGGACTAAGGAGGCAAAGGTCAATCTAAACTTTGTTTATGGGAGCTTGAAAATGACAACATAGACACACATGTAAGTAAATATAACATATGGGTCTAGAAAACTTGTTGCTTGACTGAACCCGGAACGTTTCCACAAATGGATTGCATGAGTAGATGAAATCAGTCTAAGATGCTTTATGTGCAGCCCTTCCCAAAAGTAGAGGGATGGACTAGATGAATTTTGGATTCTTTGGAATCTTCTGATTCTAAAATTCACCAGCTTCATGAGCGGGATGATAGAGACATTTAAAATTGCTATGAATATAAAATAACATGCTGAGAATAAAATTCACTCAATGGCAGATTTGATACCTGTCTTTTAGTGATTGATTATATTCTGTAATATCATGACAGTGATTAATTAACTGAGCAGTGCCCATGAAGCAACACATCTTCACAGAATGATGTATGTGCCCTTTTAGCTGTGTGCCCACAGAACTCAGAATTTCAACAAAGCATCTTTTGATTGAATCAGAAATGTAAGCAAAACAACAGTCAACAACAATTGAATTGCGCAGCCCTATTAACCAGGATCAACACCACTAATGCATTTTCTTAGCCACACCTGAAGCCACAAGTTAATCTCATAAATTGTTTCTTGTCCACTTAACATTTCACCAGCCACTGATTGCTTAGTCTGTCCTTTGATTCTTGGGATTCTAATATATCATTTCAATAGCTTTCCCTGTTCTTTTATCCACTAGCAAAACTGCTTTATATGAAATCTTTTTTAATAGATTCTTACAGACATGCAGATTCTTCTGATTCTAAAATTCACCATAGGGGAACAAAACTTATACTTTAAAAGGCCTTGAAAACACAGATTTTTCACAAGAATTATTAAGTTAAATATTTGTTTATCTAAAAGATGAAATCCTTAAAAAAAAAGATTTAGGTGGAGAGGGTTGGTATAGGGCTGACCTGCACAACTTGGCAGTAGGTAAGGGCCAAAATTAAAATAGGCTAAACTTCTTCAGGCCCAGATAGGTTAGACTAGAGACAGACTGATGATGGTTGGTTGCCAAGAGTAACCTGACAAACAGGAGCTTATGCAGTGGCAACCCTAGATTTTTTGTGAGCAGCCTGAAATTCTTTGGTGGGCTGCAAATGGCCTACAGGTCTGTTAAAGGGCAAAAGGTATGACAGATTCTTCAAGTACAACTCAGTTTAGTTCAAACACATTTAGATACAAAAAGGAAACAGTTCCTACTCTAAAGAGGCATACATTCTATTGAAGGAGAACAACAGGAAAACAGAGAAAGTCTAAGTCTATACAAAGTACATATAAAGGTAATTGCCTGGAGTTGGAGTGGGAGAACCTAGTAAACGAGGCCATCAAGTGAATAAGGCCTACTCTAGCACTTCACTTGACTCCTCAAAGAATCAATAGAATTTCAACCTCCACTTGAAGACCTTTAAGAAAGAAGGATCTATCACCCATTTCAATTTTGGACAATGCTAATTGTCAGGAAAAGTTCAAGAGGGAGGACTTTGGAAATATGTGAGTTAAGAAAAAATGAGAGTGTTGTGGAGGTAGAATTGGTAAGACTTGGAAACCAATTAGTTAAAGGGGTGAGGGAAAGTGAAAAGTCAAGGATGTTGAGAACCTGGGTGACTGGAAAGATGGTTGTGACTTCAATAGACACAAGAAAGTTAGGGAAAAGGGAGGGCTTGTAGGAAAAGATAATGAGTCCTGCTTTTAAAAAAAAAATCTGGACTTTAAAATGCCTGTGGCATATCTAGTTGAAAATATTTTTTCTTACACATGGTTAGCAGTGTGGGACTGGACCTCAGGAATAATTTACTATGTTTCATTTGGTTAATATATGTATAAAAGGTATGGACTCCATTTAGCTCATGGGAATACTAAATTAAATATCCCATGCATAAAGAAGCAGAGAATATCTATCTTAATTTTCTTCAGAAAGAGGAAAAACAGGTACTGCAAATTCTCTGTTTGGTTATATTGTTCACTGATTATGCTCTTCACTGGGTTCTTCTGCAGTCCCAGTCTGTCTCTTGGTGCGTGTTGCCCTCAGCCTCACCTCTCCAAGTCCTACAGGGTAGTATCTTGATATCAAATAGCTATGGAAAATGAAAGACAGTCACTCTTTGGTACTCCTAATTGACCTCTCCACTCTTGTAGGATAAACTATAAGCCTGTACTAAGGGGACTACAGAGTCCCCTTATCTGGAAACCAATTTATTTTATTATCATAGCATAAAATATGTATTCCCCCCCACTGAGTTGGTAATTTTTGAGTACACATCAAGTGGCCTCTATTCAGAATTAATATAAAAATGCCATTTTGTAATTTTCTGAGACTGCTCAGACACTCAATTATTTATCAGTGGTGTTCGTTCTCTTTACTTGAGTACTATTCTGATAAAGGTCAATGTAATGATGAGTGTGGTGTATATATTTGATAGATCTCTCTTCTGCTAAGCTGGGCTGCTCCACAGCTATGTTATGGTATCTTAGCTAGGCAGGTCAACCATAGGACTCTTCGATTGCTACTATTAAGATGGGCTCTTCCTCTGTTTAGCTGGGCTTGCTCCTTCATGACAGCTATATATGGTCTTTGAGATTTCCAATTTCAGGCTCAGTTGAAGTTTTATTATGTTTTAGAAAGGGCAGAAACCCTCCCTCCCAGGCATCAGGTGCCAATGAAGAGAAGTATATCCTTTCCACTCTACTCCACTTTCCAGACAGGTGGTGACAGTATGAAGGGAGGTATGGCTTCCTCTTCATAACCAGCTCTTCTAGACAGTGCAGAGAGCTATGGTCTCTCTTTAAAACAGCTCTGAGAGTACTTTCTTCGACCTTCCTGGTTCAGAAATTGGTATTCATAGTGTTTATCTCTAAGTTTATCACTAAATCTTCATTTAACCTAATTAATAACTTTGTGGGTATTCATGTCACTGTGAAAGGTAGTCTGGTACTCAATCCTTTCTGCTTTTCTTCTTCTAATATCAATGTGTGGATTTTTACTATGAATGGCTGTAGAATAGTGACCCTCCCTTCCTACTCCTCCTTTTTCTGGAGTTTTAATCAGCTGTAACAAGTTGCTTTTCAGTCTAAGGGTAATATAAAGCTCTCACATACATGTGGTCCTTTTCCTCTTTTATATCAGTGTTGAGGTTTAGAGGTGTAGGGGTGCAGGGACCCCAATATCACAGCATACAGGTCCTGCCCGAAAGAATTTGATCTAAGCCTTCTTTCAGCCAAAGACAAGGTTTATTAGAACATCTGCCATATTGGCCAGACTTTTAAGGAATCTGAACATTACTGAGCCATTGGCTAGATTATAAGAATCTGAGCACCTTAATAGAGACAAGATGGACCTTATATACAGAAAGACTGTGGGAGGGATCTAGAAGTGCCAAGTAATTTGGGGTGACTGGGTGAGGGGTGTAAGGAAGATTTGGATGGGAGTGGCCAGTAAGCTGGGGTGAACAGAACACCAGGGACTTGGACCACATGGCCAAGGGAGAATGTAGTCTAGACAGGATTAAAGCTGGGAAGCAGCCAGCGGCAATTGGGAGGTAACAGAACAGAATTGAGAGTATAGGTATAGTAGCAATGAAAGGCCAGATGATAGGATTATAGTCTTAGGTGAACTCCAGAGATTTGGCCAGGTGGGAAAGTCCAGGGTTTTTTCTTTTTGGGGTCCAGATCCTAAAGACATGGTCTTTTCCTTTCAGGGGTTCAGATCCCACCCCCATCATCAGTATGAAAGTTATTGCAATCAAAATAGCTTACAACCTCAAATTAGAAAATTTCTCACATTCTGAGAGTGGTTTGGCTCTCTGCCCTAATTATATTTTTTGCTTATCTCTAGTTACCCTCTGGCCTCTTTAAATTTGGGACAAAAATCAGGAAATTTTTAGGTAAGAGATGTGATCAGAGTATATTATAGCATCAGTTATTGAACAGGCATGAGAAGGAAAAGTTAGGGAAAGATCAGACCTTTTTCTGGAACTTTCCTCAGTCCTCAAAGAAGTGAATACAACCAGTAGCTTCAGCCCAAGGTCTTTGCTTAGAGATCCCTTTAGATGCTAAATGACTTTCTTCCCTCTGTCCCTTTGCTATCTAAGCTCAGCCCTCCTTTCATTTTCTGCTTCCAGTCTTTGCTTTTCATTTTTTTCATCTGTTTCCCCTGTAATGTTAATTCTGGATCAGCTTCTAAAGACCTGCTCTTATTTGGGCATGGTATCTCCCTGCTGCTATTCAGTTCTTGAAGTCCCCATTCCTTCCTCAATATACACATCTTAAAGGTTTCATGTATCTCTTTAGGAATTCCCAGACATGGGGGGCAGCTAGGTGGTGCAGTGGATAGAACACCGGCCCTGAAGTCAGGAGGACTTGAGTTCAAATCCGGCCTCAGACCAAACACTCGATACTTACTAGCTGTGTGACCCTGGGCAAGTCACTTAAACCCAATTGCCTAAAGAAAAAAAAGAATTCCCAGACATTACCCCTTTGTCTTCTGGCTCTCTGAACTATAGATCACAGGATGCCAGTGGGTTCTTAAAAGCCCCTATGACATTCCTCCCTGGAGTCTGGAATATTACAATCCCTTACAAAATTGGCTGCGGTAAGCTTAATATATAACATTTATCAAATAATCATGAAACAGTTCTAGGTTTCATAATTCCAAGGTTATTAACTCTAAACTTCTCCAGTTATATTCAAATAAGTAATTTCACAGAACACTGAAGTACGCTTTGCCCTGGGCAAGTGAATTTTCTCTGCTGCTGCTTTTTCAATATTTTTCATATACAAGTCTCCCATTTATTTGTATTTTTACCCTTTCAATGTTCAAGTGTCAAAATCTGAAAAGGCCTCACCCTTATGAAAGCATGGGGTAAGGAGATTCCTTTGAGGTCACAGCATTAAGATCTGGAAGACATCTTAGAGGTTATTTCCTTTAAGCTGCCACTGGGACCCAGAGTGGTTAATCAATTTGCCCAAGGCTGTATAGGTAGTAAATTTTGAAGTCAATTAAAAAACCCTGTCCAGTGATTCTACTTCTAGGGATACTTAGACTAGATTGCAATTGCAGGGTCCTTGAGAACCTATTGAAATGTTGTGTTTCCATAAAGTCAACAAATCAGAGACTGTAAGAGATGTAATAAAATGACTTTAACCATTCACTTGGCCCTTCCATCACTAGAGTATGGCACAGTTAAAATAACACTAACTCTGCAGTTAAAATGTTTTAATTTAAATCCCAATTATGGTTATTATCTGTGTGACTTGGGCAAGTCATTTAACTTGCCTGAGCCTTGTTTTCTTTATCTGAAATGAAGAGATTGGACTTCTTACTCTGAATGTATAATTCTTTGAACCTATAAACCTAAGCCTTAGTTTGCTCATTGAAGAAATGAATCTTCTATCCAGCTATATTTTATAGCACCTGACACTTAAAATACAGGTTCCATTCATTTGGAATTTTTGACAACTTACTCTATGCTAGGACTAAAGGTTTACCTTAATAGTACTTATGGAAGTGTGGTTCAATAGAAAGAATTCTGGACCTCGAATTAGGAGAGATTTGGCTTTGAGACTTGGTTCTGATTCTTCTTAGCTCTTTAACCTTTGCACAATCATTTGATTTCTCCAAGCCTCAGTTTCCTCGTTTGTAAAATGGGGATAGTATCACTAGTAAATACTTGAGGGTTGCTTACTAATCAGTACAAAGCACTACAAAAATGTCAACTAATATTATTATGAAGAAAGGGAAACTAAATTCCTCTGGAGGTGGACTAGGGAATGAAAGGTATAAATTTAAGCCACTTAAGAGATAAACACATTTTCAGGACTTCAGATTATTTTACAAGTAGTGATTGTACCATTCACTCAAACAAGCCACCGAAGAACCATATTTAGCAAAGCTTTGTGAGCAGTTTGAACTTCTATATCTCCTTAGAAGTACAAGAAATACATTTCTTTAATATTCCAAGACTCACACATTTTACTAATTTTGATGGATTCACCCCAGCTACTCCAAACCAATGAGGTTTTTCTTACACCCCCTACACACATTTACATATATATGTATACATGTATTCTGATATAAGGTAAGAATATATTTACATCAGACTAAGGATAATTTAGTTAGATTTCTTTAAGATGAAGGTGTTTACTATTTACTAATATTTATTATTTTAAAAATGTTACTTTACTATATGTGTCTATACTAGTTTGAGCTTAAAAGTTTTTTTATTATTACTATTATTAACATAGATTTAAATGCATATAATATCTGTCTTCAAAAGAGCTCAAACTCAGTAAGTCAATAAACATTTATTAAGCACTGTTATGTTCCAATCACTATGCTAAGCACTGGGAATACAAAAAGAGGTTGAAGACAATCCCTGCCATCTAGGAACTCACAATCTAATGGAGGAGGCAACAAGCAAATGTCTGTGTGCTGGGAAAGCCTTCCTGTAGAACCTGGGATTTTAGTGGTACTTAAAGGAAGCCCTGTAAACCAAGCAGGAGTAGAGGGAGAAAATTCCAGATGTGGGGGACAACCAGAGGAAATGACTGGAGGCAGAGATGGCGTATCAAGTTCATGGAACAGCAAGGAGGCCAGTGTTACTAGATGGATATAGATTCATTTCTTGGTAAATATCCACTGGCTTACATATATATACACATATATGTGTATATACACATAATATGTTTTAGACACACACACACACAAACACATATATCTGCAGAAAGACATTCATACTATAGAAGAGTAAGCTAGACACCATAGACCAAACCTTATTTTTATACCTTCCTGCCTTGAGGAATTTGGCAAAAAGATGAAGAGAATAAGTGCAAAAGGAGTAAGCATCCATTAAATTTCATCACTGTCAATAGTTTAATGAGATAGTACTTTGAAAGTTCACAATGGAGCTTTAGCTAACTGATTTGGTCATTTCTAAAGCCAAATAAGCTATACAATTACCAAATCTCCATTTCCCATTGTGTTATATAGACACAGAGAAAAAGATAAAACGTATTGTGGTATCTTTAAAATTGGACAATAGAATTTGATTTTAAAAAAGTGAACAAACTTGTATTATCATCATACCTTTTTGAGAATTTATGAAATTATTATTCTCCACAAAATTATCAGACTTTCATATTGTATCATGAATCACTGAATAAATGCTTAAACTAAAAATTTAGCAGTTTTAGGAGATTATAAAAGTATTTGTTAATGTTAACTGATTAAATATATGTGTACATATATGAATATTATATATAGATTTGCATCAGAATTGTTAACATTTGAATCTATTAAATATATTAGTACAATGTATAAAATATTAAAAGTAGAGTTAAGTAGGATATATTAAAATTAAGACAATTATGGAATTTTTATAAATTGCTAGTTAAAAAAAGTTAATATGCCACACACTTACTGGAAACTTAAAATCCTGTTTATAATGAGGGAACAACATCCTTTGAAAGTTGTTTGAGACATTCTAATGGGTTTAAAAATAAGCCAAAATGATCAGAGCACTAATGTTGGAATCAGAGGAACTGGGTTCAAATTCTGCTTCTGACGTACTACATGCTTAACCTTAGGCAAGCCATTTACCATCCCCAGGCCTCCGTTTTCTCACCCTTCAATTGAAAGGGTTGGACTAGATAACCTGAAAGGTTACTAACTCCAACTCAAAATCTATTGTCCTACTATTTTACTATTTTCATGTAATCATTTTTTTTCCATTTGTGAACTTTATAAAAATAACTTAAATAGTAACATTTTATGGAAACAAATGGAATTTAACCATGAACATATGAAACAAATTCGGATGCTTCTGGCAAAAGAAATTTCTTGTTTAGACATTAGCTCCCTTTTTATCCAAGGTAAAAAGGAATATGTGCTTAAAATGAGGAGACAGCGATTAGAACACAGAAATATGACAGATGAAATGTTTTTGAGGAATAGATGTTACATAAGATGTGGTTCATATTTCATATTTAGATGTGTAATATAAATAAAAAAGTCATATTAAGTCTATATCATTTGAAGAAATTGAATATTATTATTCTTAAAGACTTGGTATAAATATTTGGTGTATTTATATATAAGCTCCATTGTGAACTTTTAAAGCACTATCTCACCAAACTGTCTGCAGTGAGAAAATTTAATGTATAATTGCTAGTTCTTCACTTTCTTCATCTCTTTGCATATTTCCTGAAGTTAGGAAGGTATAGAAAGTAAGGTTTGTTCTATGGTGTCAAGCTTAGTCTTCTACAGTATGAATCTCTTTCTACAGATGTATGCATGTGTGCATATACACACATATTATATATAGCCAGTGAATATTTACTAAGAAATGAATATATATGAATACATCTAGGGCAACTAGTGGCACAGTGGATAGATTACTGAATCTATAGTCAGGAAGACCTGACTTCAAATCTGGCCTCAGACACTTACTAGCTGTGTGACCCTGAGCAAGTCATTTAAACCTGTTTGCTTCAGTTTCCTCATTTGTAAAATGAGATGGAGAAGGAAATGATAAACCACTCCAGCATCTTTGCCAAGAAAACCCCAAATGATGCATCAGACATAACTGAAATGATTCAACAACAACAACAACAACAATGTACATAAATGTAAAGAACAACCAGATGAATAGATAATACCCTAAATATAATATTTATTTGGTAATTGAATTAAGATTGAACTTCTGACCAATGGGTTCATTGATGATCAAGATACTGTAATGCAAAAACATTTTCATGACATCTTTAAGATGTCATGATTCAAGACATAAGATTCAAGCCACAAAGAAAATTCAAGGAATGTGAGGAAGTACAAGGAAGAAAATCTCATTTGTAAGAGCATTTTCAATATTCTTAACATCTGCAACGCTCTCAAGTAATTGACACATTTTTTAATGGGCTATATAGATAGTTCTTTTGTAAAAAAGCATTTCCCTTTGGAAAATTTTAATTTTAGTTAAAAACTTAAAACAAATTTTAAAATCTAGTGACACAAAGCTCCATAGATCCAATCCCTTATGTTTTTAATGGTAGAAATGATACAACATTCTTCAAACAAGAATCACTTAAATTCATTGTTAACAAGTTTTCCCAAAGAAATTGAACAATAAAAGGCTCAAGCAGAAGCAAGAATAAAACTTTACCTAAGATACCAGTGGCAGCTCCATTTGTTCTTATCAAACATGTAGCCCAAGACGAGGGAGATGATATGCCAAACTGCTCGTGGTTCATGATTTAACTGAATAATAGTCATGCAGGGGTCACACACTACAGAAAATGAACGTATACTAAACTGGACCTGGGAGAAGCTCCTCTGTTTCGCTTCACTCTCTCACTGCCTAAGAAATCATTATTTAACACAAGCAAATTGAAAAATGACATGTAGTGATGCTTAATATGTGTTTCATCTTTTTCCTTCACTGACCAAACTCACAAGAGAATTCACCTTTTTTCTTTTTTGCCTCAGGCATATATAGGCTGGTAATTTTCATATAGCTACTAAAATGCTTTTTCTCCCTCCTCTTTACAATTAGAGTGAAAATGTATTAAGATTTTCAGTTAACCCATTTGATACTAGAAAGGAAGATGGAATTGAGTTGTGTTTAAAATGGCTCATCACTTTTAAGCTTTATTTATTTTCTCCTGGGCATCAGACATTTTAAGATTTGGGTGGGGTTTATTATACTCTCCTAGAAAGATTTTTTTTCTCCCAATTAAAACCTTATTGCTCGAAGAAAACAGCATAAAAAAAAAGGTGATGCTAGTTGGTACCTCTGTTCCCTATTTTGTCTTTGCCATTGTGATACCTAAAAGTATGTCTCTTCTACTATGTTAACAAATCAATTCTTATGTGTAAAATCAATTAGTTCTGGTATAAATTGAAGTAGAAAGTTCGTACTGAAGCAACAAAACATATAGATTTCCATATACACAGGGGATGTAGGACAAAGGGCATTTTTTTCTTGTTTGGTATCAAGTTTGGAATTTTAAAATTTTGAAAAGGTTTGGAGTTTAGGAATAATGTAGATGTAAGATATTATATCTTTAATACATGAACGATTTGTTGAAAGGGGCAGAAAGAATACTTTAAATAAGCTTGGGAAGAGAATAAGTCAATGCCACTTTCATAGGTGAGCAGTTTGGCAGCTGAAAAAGATTAAAAAATAACTTTAATAAAAACTGCTAAAAATCCATGCATAAAAAAAAGATATGAGCAGTTTGGTAGCCATAAGGGTCAGAAAATGAACTTTCACACTATTTTTTTAAAGGCTTTAGTCACCTTGTAAATGACATAAGGTGACACATTCTTCACATGAAGTTTGGCAGCTGAAAAGGGCAAGGAGAAAAAAACCTTTATGTACTAAAAACTTATAAAATTAAAGCATGAAGAAATAGTTTTCAGAGATGCAGAATGTTAAGAGGAATGGCATTGCCATTTCTCAACTAATTTCCACGTAACTTTTTTTAAGGCTTATGTTAAAGCTGAACTATTTGAAAACTATGGGATGATTCAGTAAGGAGTATTTTGTAATAAACAGTTCATGAATTTTTGCCTTATCAAGGAAAGGTGTGTCACTAAGCTCCTGGAAGCTCTAATTTAAGCCACTGAGAGCAGTGAAAAAACCTGAGTGGAGTGGTGAAGTAATGGGCTGGAGTGAAAAACTGGGTAAAAATAATAACTCAGTAGACTGTGGAAAAGCCAACTCTGAGAGAGCCATATGAACAAATTCTGCCTGGCTGGATAAAGGCAGAGGCTCATAGGAAGACACCTCTTGAGTTTTAACATCATCCACAATTTGAGAGAAGTGAAGCCTGTCCAGGTGTCCATTGCTCTCTTCTTCCCCCTCTGGTTTGGGAGGAAAAAGCAGAAAAGGGAAACTCAAGCTAATTCCTTTGATTGGCTGACAGATAAATGGATGAAGCTGAATTCTGGTGAGTGAAGGGTTAGTTGTGACCTCATTTTAAAAATAGTCCTGCCCTAAGGAACTCCACAAGATTGTCTGAGAATTGTTTCATTGATAAATTGATGAATAAAAAGAGGGGGTGCTGGGAAAAGAGAAAGTGTGAAAGAGAAGTGAAGAGGGAAAGGATCAGAAGATGCAATACAGCTGGAATACATTCTTCAAGAGTGGGAGAAAAATGGAGAACAGAATTGAATAGCTTCATTGAGCTCAGTGAATTGGCAAGGATGAGAACATTTTCATGGAGTGGTTTGGTTGCTGTGCACAGAGCAGATGATACATGTGTTTTTAATATAATGTTCTGTCTTGTTTAATTGTTAAAGGAATTCCAGGTAATTTCTGAAGTGCCACAAAGAATGACCAAAGATCAATTCATCTTCTAATAGGCAGCCCAAAAAGAAAATACTGCAGTGATAATCCTAGTGCCTCCTTTAGTATTATAGAACTTGGATGGATAAATATTTTAATGACTTATGTAAGATGGCACTTAAGGAGCAGAACTAATATCATTTTGGGTTGAAGCCCATATCCTGATGGTTTAAATATAAAACACATTAAAGTTTTGCTTTTGCTTTTTAATTTAGAAAGCCTGATCCATTTATAGGAGAGATTATTGGTGAAGGAACTAGTCTATGTAGGCTCTCTAATTTAAGGGAGAAAATACTATGCAAATGGGTGTCTCTATATTGTCATTAGTATTTATTATTTATTGAAGGTTGAGGATTATGGATAGGAGGTAAATTCTTAACCAAACAAAGGAGAGAAGGGATTGCAAAATATTTTAAAAAAATAGATAATTTTAATTACGTGAAATTGAGAAAAGTTTCTCAAGAACAAGATAAGTGCAACTGTGGGTAAGAAAAGAAGTGGCCAACTGGGAAAAAAATCTTTGTATCAAATACCTCTGAAAAGAGTTTGACATTCAAAATATTTAGGCAATTGACACGCACACACATATATTTCTCTCTCCATAACATATATATGTGTGTGTGTGTGTGTGTGTGTGTGTGTATGTATGTATGTATACACACATATATATATAAATACATAAGTATATGTGTATATTTATATATGTGTGTGTATGTAGATAGATAGATAGATAGATAGATAGATAGATAGATAGATAGAAAGAAATCCATTCCCTAACAAATGGTCAAAAGATATCAGCAAACAGGTCTCAAAAGGAGAATTGCAAACCATTAACAGCTATATGAAAGAATATTCCTATCACTAATAATAAAAGTTTCAGATTAAAACTTCTCTAAAGTTTTACCTCACACTAAGAAAACTAGAAAAGAAAACTGGAAAACAAAATACAAGAACAGTCAGTGTTGGATTGTGGTTCAAGAAAGTAATGAGATGTTAATAGTGTGAGAAGTTACGTATATGAAAAATACCAGGAAAAAAATGGGAAGATACACAAAATGACAGAAGACGTAAACAGAGCCAGGAAAACAACATACATAATCACTACAATTATGTAAACAGAACAACATCAAAACAATTGAAATTGAATTCTGTCAAATTATAATCACCCAAAGAAGGGACATAAGAAAGTTCCACTTCCTATTTCTTTATAGAGGTGGAGAATTATGGTAGTGGAACACTGCATATAATGCCAGACTTTTTTTTGATATGTCAGTGTGCTTTCATTCTTTTTCATTCTTTTATTCTTTGTTATAAGTTATTGCTCTTTGAGAAGGATAACATGGAAGGATATGTTGGAAAACAGTAATATAAAAACAAAAGCTCTCAATAGAAAATTTTAAATCAATTGAAGATAAAATAAGAGTCATATACACCAAGACATATCATGGTCCTTATGTAGTGTATTGGAAAGGGCACTAAACCTGAATGCACAGGACTTGATTGTATGTCCTTCCTTGACCTTAGTTTCCACATTTGTGGACAGTGTAGGGGTGGGACCCTCAAGTCCCTCCTAGCCATCTGAGTGTTGTGATTCGTATAAAAGGATTTGGCTCCAAGGATGATATTTTCCCCAGTTTACACTGTTGGTGGGCTCTATGAAGAAGAGGAGTGGAGAGTGGTAGAAGAATATAGCTGAACACATTAAAATTTGAGGAAAGAATAAGATGGTCAGAACTAGCCTTTATGTAAAATTTTAAATTACTAAAAACCAATCTGGAAAAATTTATTTAGAAAACAAATTCAATGTGCCTAAGTTTCCTTATCTGTCAAATGAATACAATTATTTCCCTCAGGGTTATTATGAATATCAAATGAAATAATAAACGTAGAAGGCTATAAATGTAAGTTTTACGTATAAGCCATGAAGACACTGGTTTTGAAGCCTATTTTTTTTTGAACAGCACAAAATTTTAGTACTTAAAGAATTTTTTAGACATATTTAAATAAACAAAAATCCAACTTCTTCCTTTTTTATGGCAATTGGGGGAAGTGACTTGCCCAGGGTCACACAGCCAGTAAGTGTCAAGTGTTTGGTCTGAGGCCACATTTGAACTCAGGTACTCCTGACTTCAGGGCTGGTGCTCCATCTGCTGCTCCACCTAGCTGCCTCTATCCAATTTCTTTTCCTACCACCTCCTCCTTCCCCTCCTTCATTGAGAAAGACAGAAAAATGAAATCCTTATTACAAACAGGCATAGTCAAGAAACAAATAGTCAAGAAAAACAAATTAATGCATTGTCCATGTCCAAAGAAGAAAAATCTCTGACTATACCCTGATCCATCACCTCTCTATCAGGAGGTGGGTAGCATATTTCACGACTAATCTTCTGGAATTGTGGCTGGTCATTAAGTTGATCAGAGTACCTAAGTCTATCTTTTCTTTCTTTCTTTCTTTCTTTCTTTCTTTCTTTCTTTCTTTCTTTCTTTCTTTCTTTCTTTCTTTCTTTCTTTCTTTCTTTCTTTCTTTCATTCTTTCTATCATTCTATCGTTCTTTCTTTCTTTCTTTCTTTCTTTCTTTCTTTCTTTCTTTCTTTCTTTCTTTCTTCCTTCTAAGTTTAGTCTGTGTTATTAACATCTTATCCATCAATTTTTAAGCCAATCAACAAAACAAGGAGTCAAGCTCTGATCTATAGCTCATACTGATTTCTGAGGTATAAATGCTCATGCTGAAAATTTACAGTCCACAAACTGGTTTCAGCACACTCCTGGATATACTCCTCTTACACTCTTATAACCAATTCATTTTATTTTACTTTAAGCACTTAATTTTTTTTTAAAAAAATCAATTTCAAATTCTCTCCCTTTCTCTACCCCTCCCTCACTCATCAAGAAGGCAAGAAATACAATACCCATTAGGCACATGAAGTAATGCAAAACATAGTTCCCACATTATCCATGTTACCAAATAAATAATAAAGCAAGAAAAATGGAGAAAGTGAAAAATATGCTCTAATCTGCTTTCAGAGTTCATTAGTTCTCTTTCTGGAGGTGGATAGCATTTTTCATCATGAGTCTATTGGAATTGTCATGGATCATTGCTTTGACCAGAGTTACTACGTCTGCTGTTATTGTGTACATTGTTCTCCTGGTTCTGCTCAGTTCACTTTGAATCAGTACAGATACATCTTTCCAGTTTTTTGAACTACCCATTTTATCATTTATTACAGCAAAACAGTACTCCATCACAATCATGTATCATAATTTGTTGAGCCATTCCCCAATTTATGGGTATCCCTTCAGTTTCCAATTCTTTGCCACCCAAAAAGAGCCCCTATAAGTACTTTTCAATGTATGTATCCCTTTCCTTTTCCTTTGATCTCTTTGGGAGTACAGACCTAGTAATTGTATTGCTGGGTCAAAGGGAATGCATGGTTTTATAGCCCTTTGAACATAGTTCCAAACTGTTTTCCAGAATGATTGGACTAGAGAACCTAAATGTTTCAGAGTTGTTTGTCTCTACAATACTGTTGTCATTGTATAATTTTTTTCTCTTGGTTCTGCTCACTTTATTCTGCATAAATTCATATAAATATTCACAGGTTTCTCTGAAATCATACCCTACTTTATTCCTTGCAGCACAATAGTATTTCATTAATTATATCATAACTTGTTCAGCTATTCCCCAATTGATAGGTATCCCTTCAGTTTCCAATTCTTTGTCACCACAAAAAAGAGTTGCTACAAATACCTTAGTTCACCTTCAGGATTTGCTTTGAACTAATCCCTCCTTTAATTTAACCTCCCTCTAATTCCACCCCCTTCTCTTCTCTCCTTTTCCCTTTTTAAATTAAATGTATTTCTACTCCCAATCGTGTGGGTATGTGTATTATATCCTTTTTACCAGTACAAATGAGACTGAGGTTTGTGTCACCCATAGCCTCTTCTCCCTCCTTGTTTGCATAGACTTCTACTTGCTCCCTCCACCCAATTATATGTGAATTTTCCCAGTCTTCTTCTATCCTCTGTCCACTGTCCTAGTATTCCTCTTTCCTTCCCTTTCCATCCTTTGAAGTACATCCAAACATAACACAAAACCACTCCTAGGCCCTCTCTTTCTCATTAGAATTCTTCTATGATTCCTGATGATAATTGGCTTCTGAAGGACACATATATCATCTCCCCATATTAGAATGTAAATATTTTATTCCTTATTTAATCTCATATATTTGTTTGCTCATATTTACCTTTTTATTTTTCTCTCAACTCTTGTGTTTTTACTTCAAAGTTTCTTTAAAGCTCTAATCTCTTAATCAGGAATGCTTGGAAGTCCTCTATTTCATTAAAAATCCATTTTTCCCATGTGGGATTAAACTCAGTTTTTCTGGGTAAACTGTCCTTGGTTGTAAGTTTATATCCATTGTTTACTAGTATATAATATTCTAAGCTCTTTGTTCCTTTATAGTGCTGGCTGCTAAATCATCTGTGATCCTGACTGTAACTCATCAGTACTTGATTTCTTGCAACATTTTTTTTTGACCTGGAAACACTGGGTTTTAGGGAATTTTCATTTGGGAGTTGCTTTTAGGAAATGATCAGTGGCTACTTTCTATTTCTTCTTTGCTGTCTGGTTCTAATAGATCTTGGCAGTTTTCTTTTATGATTTCTTGAAATATGCTGTTCAGAGTCTTTTTTTTGGTTATGGCTTTCTTGGAGTACGATTTTTAGAAAAATATTCTATTTTTCCCCAGTTACATGTAAAGACAATTTTAAACATTTATTTTAAAAAATTTGAGTTCCAAATTTTCTCTCTCCCTCCCTCATCTCCTCCCACCCTGAGACAGTAAGCAATTTGATATAGGTTATATATATTCAATCATATTACAATCAAAACTTACTACTGTATTAGTCATAATGTGAAAATAGACACAGACCCTCCCCCCAAAAACACCCATGAAAAATGCAGAAAGTGAAAAATGGTATGCTTTAATCTGCATTTAGACTCCATCAGTTCTTTCTTTGAAGGTGGATAGCATTTTTCATCTCAAGTCCTTTGGGATTATCTTGGATCATGGTTTTGCTGAGAATAGCTAAGTCATTCATGGTTGATCATCAGAGTACAATGATTTTTAAATGTTCTCTCCCTGATCGATTTTCTAGGTCACTTGTGTTTTCTATGAAACACCTTACATTTTCTTATATTTTTTTCAATCTTTGGCTTTTGTTTTGATTTTTGTTGTTGTTGTTGTTTGGTGATGTCATTATCTTCTATTTGTTCCACTCTATTTTTCAGGAAGCTTCTTGCCTGGGTTTAACTGTTAGTTCCCTGTTCATGTCTTTCTTCCATAGTTTGCATTTCTTTTCAGTTTTTTCCTCTCTAAATCTTCATTTAAGTTATTAATTTTTTTTATACTCTTGCTTCCTTTCTTCCAGGAAATCTAGTGAAATCTTTTCTCAAGCTGTGTTTTTCTTTGAAGCTTTGTAGATCTCTTGGTGTCATTCTCATTTTTGAGGTTTGTGTCTTGGGTGTCACAGTTATCATAACAACTTTTTATGCTGGGATTCTTTTTGTTTGTTTCTTTGCTTATTTGTTTGTTTGATAATTTCTTCTAGCCTACTTTCTGATCAGATTTTTCATTAGGCCAGCGCTTTGCATAATTCTGGAGGTGTCTAAGATGTTCCTGTTACTTTCTTGGGGTATTGAGTGCTGAATTATTCCAGGAATTCAGGGACAGCTTAAGGTGGGGACATGCAAGCTTTCATGCTCCCAGAATGACCCGATCCAGGTTAGAGTCTGATTGCTGGCCTCCTTGTCTGAGCTCTACAAGTTCCTGACCTGGGTTTGGGTCTGAGCAATACATCTGGGGGTTTACCTCTCATTAGAGGTCTTGTCGACTTCTGCTGGGATTAGCCACTATCCACCAGCTAGAAAGCTCTGATGGTGCAGAGTTTAGAGAAATGCAGGCTCCCTTTTGATCTGGCATTTCTGCCCTTCTCATTCTGCCATAAGACTCATAATGAACATTAACTAAGACCACCACTGTCTACTTCTGGGGCCAGAGTCCTACATCTGCTACTTGCTTTTGAACTAGTTCCTTGATTACCACATAGCCTATGGCCTGCAACCATCCCTTACCAGCAACACTACTGTGAGGCACCGGTTCTCTCCTCCTCAGTGAGCACTGGATTTGTGACTGGGAACTAGGAAGTGAGCAACAGAGCTGTCAGTTAGCACCTATTCCTGTATGCTGCACAAGATTATGCCACTCAGAGCTGGATTTTGAACTTCTTGCCCTAATTCACAGCCTCTCCTTGCTCTAGAACAATTATTCTTGGCTAGACCCCATACCCAGTGTCAGCAGATGTTCCTATGTGACTTTTTTTCCCTTGGCTTTTGGATCAGGGCTCAGTCTGGTGCATTTTCTAGATCTGTTTGGAGGAGTTATGGGGAAGAACTTGGCTGGACTTCTTCCTGCTACTCAGCCATCTTGGCTCTACCTTCATATTAACAGAATTTTAAATAACTAGGGCTCTTGACTTCCAGCCCAGTAGTCTTGCCACCATAACTTGCATCTCTCATTAAGTTATATTTCACTTTCTTCCCTTCTAAAGAAATAAGCAGACCTACTCATGTATCACATGAGATTTTACTTATAGAAAAAATATACAATGAAAAAGTCCATATTGGTTATTTTCTCCTTAAAATAGGTTTACTGATTAGAATCATAGAATTCTGGCTACACACACACACACACACACACACACACACACACACCCCCTAACTTCAGTGACTAACTTATAAATTTCAAAAACAGATAACAAAGTCTCATTAAAATCCTCCAGAAATATTACAATAAAATTCCGGGAAGAATGTTACTGATCTCTTGCCTAAAAAGTATATCTGCAACAAGCTGTTTTCAGATTTTACAAGGAAGCAAGAAGGTAAACTGTCTCATTTCTTTCCTTCATGGGCTAAAGAGAAAGTAAGGAGAGCCTGGGGAGAAAATAAATATGGACTGAAATAACTTTATAAAGAAGTTTCTTAAGGAAAATAAAGTAAAAGATAGACATGGCTGAGGCAGCACAAATATTTCCCAACTTTATGTTGTAACATGATTTAACTGTCACTAAAGGACTAGGGGGAGGGGAACGGAGATGATCAGCAAATATTTCATCAGCTACATAGCAAGGTGTTTCCTGGGCTTTGCAGACACAGTGGTTGGTTGAAGGTGCAATCACTCCTCTGGTGGAGGCCAGATAAAGCATTCACCCCACCAACTACTATCTTTCAATGCAGAGACTGTTGATAACACTATTTCACCCCATGCTGTTGAAGTCTTGCTTTCCCAATTTGCAGATTACTACAGAGTTTTGTGCTTTAAGATCTTTCTCCAAATGCATTTTGTATTGTTCAGTAGCACAGAATCTTTTGCATCTTAATACAACATCAAGATGTTTCAGGGTGAAAGGCTTTCACATTTTCCCCCTGTATTTCTAGGGAAGTAAGTTTAGAAGTTTACCTTTGAGTCATAAACTTAATCCTTAGGCTTAATATATTATAAATATTAAATATAAATATTAAATTTTCTAACTATCATTCACACATTTTTGCTATTTTATTTAGTTTGTATTTTCAGTTATCTAAATTGAACCAGAGAGATCTTGGAGCAGGATTGAAAATTTTGTGGGTCCAGACTTGACTTGCTTTTAAGGCTATAGGATAAGCAAATAGACTAATTTTATTAGTAAAAGGGATTCCTTCTACTAATGCAGGTCAGCACTTTCTCTTCAACTTAAGTCTTAAAAAATTGATTAAAGCACTGAGAAGGTTGTGACTTGCCTAGGGTCATGCAGCCAGCTAGTCATTTGAAGAGGCAGGGTATGAATTGAGGTTTTCTTAGCTTCTAAGCAAACTCCCTACCCACTAAGTTACTGTAGTGTGAAATCAATCACCTGATTCATGGTCCAGTCCCAGAGCTGAAGTTTAGATTAATGAACTACAGTAAAATGGGCCAGCTGAGTTTCCAGTCCAGTTTACAGTCAGTGGAGCCTCAGTCATAGGAAGACCTCTACCTACCATTTATTTGTTCCATCTTCACTTTCTATCCCTGCCCCAATCCCTGGATCTGGTTGTCTCTGAAAGAGCAGATGTAAATTATGTTATTTTTTTGGGGGTGGGGGTGGAGTGGAGGCATTCAGTGTGTGTGTGTGTGTGTGTGTGTGTGTGCATGGAAACAAACTTGCTCACATTATGTCTACTTAGTGTGGAAACCACATGGAATACATTTTTTTTTTATCAAATCTGATGTGTTCATAATTTCACTCTTCCTCTTTCTTCCTTTCTTTCTTTTTCTATGTCAGACAGTCACATCTCAGATACAAATCTTAAAACTGTGAAAAATCAGAACTGAAAAGACGGAAGATAGAGATATCTGGGAAGGGGAGGAGTAGAATCCTTGCTCCTATAGGAATAGAGAAAAAAAATTTAATTTGGTGCACATGCTTCTTGACTGACCATATTATACTTAAAACAAGATTTTTATCTTATTCAATTGGAATACATGACACAAGCGATATACGCGCTTGCATGCACACACTCACACACACACACACACACACACACACACACATACACACACATACACACGCACACATCTCCAGAAGGGTGGTCAGTTTGTATTTTAGTCTTATCAGCAGGGCTTGAATTGGGCAAGATTTTGCAGGATCTCATCTATTTGATATCTGGAATGTTTTGGGGGGATGTGAAGTGGGAGTGGGAGTGAGGGAGAATAGTCCTAGAGAGAGAATATGAACTTATCTCATAGTCAGTGGATAGAAGGAATTTAGTGGCTTATTTTGAGTAAAACCTCACACTTTTCATCAAAATCTCTCTGCTCATGTACTATATATACATAAGTGTGCATGCATATATGTATGTATTTATATGTGTCAAATGTAAATTATCTATGTCAAGGTTAATAAGCCTGAAGTGCAGTGTTTCACAGCCTGGTGACACACCTGCATGCTTGTATGGTAACTGGAACCAGGCAGTGGATTTCAGTTTTAAACAAATCAAGATTTGCCTAAGTTGGCTTTGAAGTCAGTTGTCTTACAAACAAGCAGGAATGCTTTTTATATTCATATATTAATAACACTATTTCCCATTGGCTCACCAGATTCTTACCTCACCCTCTATATATTGTCACAGAATCACCAAAGTCAGGAAACTTCTATCTGAGTCACGCTCTGTGTCCACAGCATTGTGGCTCCATGGTGTCTCTTTAATGAATGAGGGGCTGCAATTTCTTTTGCATTTCCTAATTTTTTTCGGTGACTGGATTTTTGAGTCTTACTTAGGGCCCCTTTTCTCTGTTTTGTAATTTCCTGATCAAATCTTCAGGGACAGAGATAATTTTCAGAACTTTGCTTTCTGGCAGAGAATAAATTTAGGCTTCTGGGAACTGAGAAAAAATGAACGACATTTTAAGTCAAGACCTGTATAATGTAAGTTATATGAATAGGGAAGGACATCAACTTCCTTTGTCTCCTCCATCCTCAGCTTGGAAAAAAATGAAGTAAATGGTAGCATTCTCATGTGTTGGCTTCCTAATTTGAACTCAAAACTATGCTTAATGTAGATTGCTGAAATTCATTTACTTTCCAGAGAGTTTATATATTGCTTGTCCCTTTGAGATTTCTAAACTCTCATTCAGGCTCAGAACTTCACTCAGACTCACAAGGTCAAAGATTAAAAAGAAATCCTTGGGGATTCCTCTCTATTCTAGCCTAGTATTTTTTAAGATGATTGAGTAAAACAGAATAGGAAGGTAGGCGTGTTGGGAAATCATGCCACTTCTCTAAGCATTCCCTAGGTTATGTTGAACAGATCACTAAAACGGAACTCCAGAGGCAGCTAGATGGTGCAGTGGATACAGCACAGACCCTGGAGTCAGGTGGACCTGAGTTCAAATTAGGCCTCAGACACTTGGCCCTTACTAGCTGTGTGACCTTGGGCAAGTTACTTAACCCCAAGTGCCTTGCTAAAGGAAAAAAAAAGAAGGAAAACCATTGGGGAAGCATCCCTAGAAAGGGGTAAATTGTGAATTTAGGGTCTAAAAATAGGAATCCTTTCTTTTAAATAGTGAGCTGTCTATTATGCCATGCCTTGTGTGGATGGTAGTTCATCTTTGAAGCTTAGACTTCAGTATTATATACTTTTGTGATACTCTTTTGAAAAAATACCCCTTTTCCTAGGAATGTTCTCTTCTCTTCCAAATTCCCCAGCCTCCTCCTACTCCATCTTCTTTTTTATAAAGCTGTTTTAGCAACTCAGCTTTGACACACGTGTTTATAGTCTTATCCATCCCATTCTTCTTTTTGTTCACTCACCCTGCTTATTAGGCTTGTGTCAGAATTGCCGTTTTAAACTATCAGTTTAGAGAAAGGAAAAAAACCCCTCAAACCTTGAATTCTTTAATAATTCAAGTGTCAGCATTGTGTAGATACTCTTAACTTCTACTTAAAAGTAATTAATTGATTTTCTGACATATCAGTTAACAGTATATTGCACTGACACGAAGCTGTGATTCAACTGCTGATTGGGCTGGATGACGATATGAATCATACTCAAGCTCTGGAGTTCTGCTTAGAATACTCTAAAAATACTCATCTATAAAAAGAAAGGCTTTTTACATGTAGTGTTGCCTAAAAATCTAAACCATATAGACTTTCCATCACTATCATGGGGATAAAACCTAGCATTTTGGTGTGTCATTGCTGCTAAGACTTGACATTGAGTGTCACAAAACACACAATACGCTCTGCATTAAAACAAACATAATGCGCACAAGTGAGAATTTTCCAACATTCAGCACAACAAAAGGATGAACACAACCAAAAGTCGTATTTGCCAAGGACTCTTGAAAAGAGGCATGTGCTAACTTTTATTTCCTTGAAATGGGTTTGGGAACTGGGAAACATGGGGAAATGGAACCTGCTGTGCAAGTTCCTCTCAAGGCAGAGTTTGTCCTTAGGCTTCCATTCACAAGTGCATGTGAAGGAGGAATAATATATGTGCCCACAGAATTCCCCTTCATTAATACAGACAATGTGAATATACAAAATCAAGACTCAGAATGATTAATTGTTTGCTCTATGTAGTAACTCAATTTATGGTTTGGAGCAAAGGTTTTCTGATACTCAGGCCTTTTTAGATTGGCGGGACAATTGGGTAATGAGAATGAGAAATTTTTATATTTATTTCTTTTTTAAATTTTATTTTTAATTTATGGAATAAAATAAGCATTTCCATAACACAGTACAATAAAAAGATGATTGCACATGAAACTACAAATCTACTATGCACAACTTGCTATTCCTTTCAAATATACCACAACATTATCATGTATATTTATTTTTTTCTTCCCTCCCACCCCTACCCCCCCAGATGATTATTTCTACTTGTAAGTCAACTACTTCTAAGTCAATAGATCTTTTAAAGTACTACTATGCAAATGACATTCTCCTTCATATAAGGTAACTTTTGTTTTTAAAGAGGCAAGGTTAAGTGACTTGCCCAGGATCACACAGCTAGTAAGTGTCTAGTGTCTGAGGCCAGATTTGAACTCAGGTCCTCCTGATTGCAGGGCTGGTGCTCTATCTACTGTACCACCTAGATATATAACTTTTAAATCTCAAAGATATGATCATTACTATGCATATTGTGAGTCTAAAGGGAAGTAATGGAATTTGATCTAATTCAATTCAACAACCTTTGTTAATTTCCTACTATGGGCAAAACACCATGCTTTCTTTTGGAAGAAATAAATACATAGGAAATAAAGACTTCTCCCACAAAACCCTAGTGTTCACACATTGCATTACTGTTTTTGTTTTTGATCAAGGTGGGGGTTGGGAGCTGCATGGAACAGTGGAAATGACAACGGTATCAGAGGACCTAGCTTCAAATCCTGGCTCAGTCATTTATTACTTCCGGCAAGTCACTTAGCATGTTGGGACCTCAGTTTTCTGTAAAATGGGACAAGACATAAACAGGATAAATTGGAGATAATTTTAGAGGGAAGGTACATGCTTTAAGGGGGACAAGAAAGGCATTTTTGTAGATGGTAGTTTCCTTAGGTGGGAGCTGAAGGAACTCAGAGAAGCCAAGAGACAGAGATGACCAGGAAGAGTGTTCCAGGAATTGGGGGTGGGGTGAGAAAGGGGCAGAGAGTGGGGCTTGAGGGACACAGCCTGTGAAAATGTATGGAGTTCAGAGATGGATAGTTAAGATATATAAGGCAAGAGCTAGTGGGGTTAGATGAACCAGGTGAGAGTTTTTTGAGGATGGAGGAGACGTGGGCAGATTTGTGGGGAAGCAGCCACTAGACAGGGAAAGATTACAGATGAGTGAGGGAGTAAGGAAGACAGGGAAGGCAATCTCCTAGAGAATATAGCTTCTCATGAAGGATGGGGCAACCATAAGATGGAGAAACAGAGAGAAAGAACTTATGAGAAAAGGTGGGGAAAGTGATGGTGATCATAGATTACTGTATGATAGATTTAAGCTAAAAGGAACTTTAAATGCCATCTAGTTCAGCTCTCTTATTTTATAAGAGGAAATTTAGTCCCAGAGAAGTTAAGTCATTTGCCCAAGCAGTGTTGCATAGGTAATATATAAAAGAATGGGGATTTAGATCCGGATCTTCCTCTTAACCCAGTGCTCTTTCCTCTGTTACTCAATGCCTCGCTTTATTTGCATGTGGAGGAAGGACTTGTGGCGCTCCATCTACACAGGCCCCCAAAAGAAGGGACAGTACAGTGTGTGCACTTTATATGGAGGAACAACCCAGACCTTTCCCTTCATTGTGAACTGTGTTGTTTGTGTCAGGGAGAGGATGGCTTGCCTCCTTAGCGACCCCACGTTCTTGCTCTGCATAAGCCTCAAGCCCAGGCTGGTGCCTTTTGTTGAAGTAACTATGCAGGACCCTGATGGACGGGACTCACAGGAGGGGTGAACTATCTGAATTGGTTTGGGTACAGATCCTTTGCATTTTCTAATGAAAACTCACTATTTGCTCAAGTGCTTGTGATGGGAATTGAGGGAGCTTTGAGGTCAATATTACTTGACCTTTTTTTGTGTCTTAGACTCTTTTGGCACTGTGGTGAAGCCTTTGAACCACTTCTTAGAATAACATTTTTAAATGTACAAAATAAGGTACTCAGGATTACGAAGGAAACCAATGATATTGAAACACAGTTATCAAAATATTTTTAAAAATCATAGACCCTAGCTTAAGGAATTCTAAAGACCTGAGACAAGTTTTGATGTTCTGGGGGTTGGAGTTCTGGTAGGGTTTGAGCCCACAGGGACCCTCAAGGTGAACTAAGTCTGTGTCATAGGGTTGAGGCACTAATTGACATACACATTATATTTTGGGAGTTCTGTTAAAATTGCTTTTGTTTTTTGCCTAGAATTGCTTTACTAGTAAAAATTAGGTTCAGTGCATCACTGCAGCCATCAGAACATGAATGAGCCTAGAGATTCATTCCACAATTATGACTCTCTCAGTCTTAGTTTTTTTAATGTAAAAAAATGAATACAGCATTTGCACTACCCACCTCTCTAGCTTGTGTGGAAAATAATTTGCAATTCAATCTAAACAAACAAACATTGATTAAGTGGTTACTAGAATTATACTAGGTATTGGAGACATAAAGATAAAAATGAAATAGTCTCTTCCCTCATTAAGCTTACTTTATATTGGGAGAATATAACATACATAAAGAAGTAAAATTTTAAATGTACACACAGTGATTGAAAAGTAAACTTAGAGAGAGAGAAAAAAGAGAGAGAGAAAGAGAGAGAGAAAGAGAGAGACTGGGGGCACAGGAAAGTTAAATAAGAGATGGCAGTGCTTTGAAAGAAGCTATGGATTCTACCAGGTAGAGATGAGGAGCAGTAAAATAAGGTGGGAGAGAGGAAGAGGATCCAGTAGTGCAAACCTCTGGAAATGGGACATTGAATGTTACATTCAGGGAATAACAAGTAGGCTAGTTTGACTAGAAAAAAAAGAATGCATGTAAGAAAGCAATATAAGACTGTAAGGGTAGGAGGGAGCTAGATTGTGGAGAATTTTAAATACAGGTCTAAATTTTTTGTATTTTATACAAGAGGTAACAGAGAGCCATTGAAGATCATTGAGAGGGTATGTGTGTGTGTGTGTGTGTGTGTGTGTGTGTATGTGGCAGATTTATTTATCAGTTATTAATTCGTTCATCAATTTAGTAGTTGTGCAGAAGATAGTTTAAAGGGCAAAGGGACTAGAGGCAGGAAGATGCATTAAAGAGTTCTTATAATAGAGTAGCTGGATGCTTTGTGAGTATAGAAAAAGGGATAAATTTAGACATGAAAACAGGATTGACAGGAGTTGGTAGCTAATTGAATAAAGGGATTAAGGTAGAAGAGTCAAGGATAACTCCAAGGTTGAAAACCTGGAGAAATGGGTTTTTGGGGAAATATACAGTGAATTCTGTTTTACATTTTCAGTTTGAGATACCTATGGGACAATGACGTGATGCCTATCAGACATCTGCTAATATAAGACTGGAATTCAAGAGTTTAATGCCAGCTATGTAGATTTACAAGTCATCTTCATATCATTAAACACATGATTGAAATCCCTGAAGAGGGTCCACAGACCTCCCCAAGAGATCTTTGGTAGATTTCAGGGAGTCCATGAAGTTCAATGGAAACTTTTTTTTAATTTTTATTTTCACTATCCTCTAACTGAAATAATAATTTCCTTCAATCATGAATTAAAACAACAAAATATTATTCTAAGAAGGGGTCTAGAATTTTCACCAGACTGCCAAAGAGGATATATACACATACACATATACATATCATACATATATACATACATACATGTATATATGTGTGTATATGTATACATACACACACACACATAGAGAGATAGATAGATAGATAGATAGATAGATAGATAGATAGATAGATAGATAAATAGATAGATAGTCTTATACTCTTGATAGAATTAGTAGTAGAGAAAGAAAGTTATCTGGAACTGAATCTTGGGGATACCCACACTTTGTATTGTATAATATGTACTACTCATTATTATGCAGAAATTATTTTGCCAATAGATTATAAGATGGTAAAGCAATAGACAAAGGGGAAGCAATTAAATTTAAATTTTTTAAAAAAATCTGTAAATTCTTTATCTTTGGGAAATGAAAAACTTGGCATTTCTAGACATTATATTTTGCCTTCTATATGCTTTAGGAAAAATTGGCAACCAGAGATTCTAGGCAGATTCAATAATGCATATTCTGTGAGGTATTTTGGTTAAGAATAGAAGAGTTTGGGGGAGGGGGAGAGACTTGATGAATTATTTACCATTCATGTACAGAGGGAAGAAAATCTCAAGATTTTGCTTAAGTTCCTGATTGATTTTCTGACACAAGTGAAATGATACTGAAGCAGCTACTTTGTGCTTGTTAGATAAATGACCTACTGTCAAACGCATATCTGAATTTCAATTGTGAGAGCAGTTTGTATTCTGGGGAGTCTCTGCTGTCCTATGATTTCCAAATTATTCATTGTATGAAGCTCAGCATTGCACCTCACCCAGAATAGGTTCTTAAAATGTATTGTTGGGTTAAATTATGTCAAGTTGCCAAAGTAAAAATGGGAAAATCTGAACTCCATCTAGCATGAATTATGAATTTCAGACTTGGAGTACTAGGTAGATCACTGATAATCATAGAATTTCCAGACTAAGAGAGACCTTAGCGATCATGGAGTCCAGTGTTCTCACTAAATGTCTCAAACCACAGTCTACCACATACAGTTTCACCATGTAACACTTGGAATCTCAGACTTTGAGACCAAAAGCTGACCTGGCAGGGAGGGAAGGAGAATGAGGTGGTCAGGAAAGGAAGTATGTGAAAAGCCAGCTGCAAAGGGAAGGAGGAGGAAGAGGAGTACGTTTTTCATTTTTTAAGTTTATAGATTTTCGGAAGACCGGTAGTAAAAATTTTAAGGACTGGATTTTTTTTTCAAATAAGACTGATATTTGGAAACGAGTTGTTCAATTCAACTCTTATTTTTACCTCAAAGAATTGAAATCACTTACCCAAAGTCATTCAGTGAATTAATAACAAATTCTAGACTGGAACCCAAGTTTCTCAACACTTGGCTTAGAGATTTTTTCCATACCACACTGTCAACTATATATCTAAGAATTAGCTCTGAGTATCTTTATTATTAATGTTAACATGCATTCGTATAGTATTTTATCTATAGAAATATAACCTTTGATTGTTAGTCAAATTTTAGAGATGAGGAAAATTAAGCTCAGAGAGTTTGAATAAGTTACTAAGGGTTATACAGATAATACATATTTGAGTAAGGATTTGAACTTAAGTCTCCTGATTTCAAGTCCACTGCTTTTTCTACTTTTTATCATTATATACTCAATTTATAGCGATGTAATAGTGTTTGCCCAAAGCCTCATAAACATTGGAGTTTTCTGATTTCCTTGAATTTCTTTCCTTGTTTGAGCCTTCTTTTCTATTTCTACCAATCTCTCTCTCTCTCTCTCTCTCTCTCTCTCTCTCTCTCTCTCTCTCTCTCGGGAGGAATGGTGCCTGATTTTCAACAACATAACAATATGTCTCACTTTTCTAAAGCATAAAGAAGATTAACAACTTAATTTTAACCAAATTTTATGGACCTGATATAAATCAATGAGCAAATTTCTATGAAAATTAGGGGAAAGAATGCCTAGTTTGATTTAAAGTTGCTCTCATAGCTTATTATGCTTAGAAGAGACAACTCATACTCATACCTTTCCCTTATAATTTTCAAATATGTGAATGGAAGGTTAGGACAAAATGCTGATTTTTTAAAAGCTCCCTTTCTATTCAGGTTCCTTTATGCATCATTCCTTCTTTGTAGATTTAACTCATACATGGTAAAAAGGTAGCAAAGCATGCCAGCCACAATTTTTTTTTCCTGAGATAACCAATTCAGTTCATCAGATATTTTAAATATACAATGTATCAATAAATTTTCATAAATTAGACACATTTTCCCCACAAATAGTTGCTCATTTCTCACTCAATGTCAAAATCCCTAATGTCATAGGTTTAACAATATCAAAGTAACTAACCCATCCTACATCAATTGGAGTATTCACCCAGTTTGCACTGACTCCTAAAGGAATGGAAAATGATCTTAATTATTCAAGATTCCAAAGCTCTTTTAAAATGCAGCAACAATATCTATATTCATTATTGCATGAGCTATTGAAACATGTCATGCCAGATGCAATCTTAAGTAATACTTCTAACAATATTCACAATATTAAGAGAGGAAAGGAAGTGGGTAAGGAGGAATAAAGGGAATAAAGCATTTATATAGGGCCTACTATTTACTAAGTACTGCATAAATATTATCTGATTTGATCCTCACCACATCCCTCTGCAAAATAGGTGCTATTATTATACTCATTTTACAGTTAAGGTAACTGAGCCAGACAGAGGTTAGATGACTTGCCCAGGTAGGAAGTATCTGAAGTCTGATTTTGAACTCTGTTCTTCCTGACCCTGGGCCCAGGGCTCCAGCCACCGTACCACCAGTACTGCCTCTAGACATGTAAGTAGGGTCTAATAGGAAGTAAGAGAAATGAGAAGGACTAATATGGCAATAGAACATGTAATCAAAGGATTATAATTATAGGTGTAGGACAATTATTATGATTGCTCTTGACTACTGTCATAAACCAGTTAGATTTTAACCATGAACCAGTACATGGAATGATACCATGCTGGAAGTCTGAATCTAAGAATGTGTTTGAATTTACAGAGACAGAACTGAAATAATAGCATAATATTAATAAAATATGATTATGAGAGAAACTTAATAAAACAAAGGACCCTAATATATTCTTGTTTAACAAGCAGAAATAACTTTAAAAAAGGTTCACAGAGGCTAAGAAGTCTGGTATAGCTATTGAAAAAAAAAAGCTGAGGGGCAGGGAGACTTGAAGCACATCAAAGTAAACTATTATCCAAACAATTGAGAATTAATTCAGCATGTGCCATTGAATGCCAATTATGTTAACCAGAGATTTTATTCTGAATATTACATGATTATATACCCAGAATATTATGATGTAAAGGGTTCAACATATTGATTTGTCAAATAAATATTTAATCACAGTATGTTCTTTTTCTCAAAGGAATCTTAGATATGTCTAGTCCAATCTCCTTCTTTTACAGATGAGAAAACTGAGGTCCAGAGAACTTAAGTGACTTAAATCCAGGTCTTCTGTTGATGAGTGCAATACTCTGATACAACATCTGACAATCAGATCTGTTCTTTGGTTCCAGACTCACAGAACACAACAGGGAAGTTCTAGCCTTTGTATGATCCTGTAAGGTAGGGAATAAGGCAGGATAATAAAATCTCTGATTCTGAAGAAAGGACTTGGGAGTGGTTTCCTGCCTCAAGTTTAAGATACTTGACTTCTGACTGTTGTAAAGTCAGTTTATTAACAAGAAGAGATCCACTTTAATAGTTTCCTTCAAAGAAGAAACATTTCTATAAGCACAAGGTAGTAAAGAAAAACATAACCTCAATGAATAATATTTAAGAATAACTTACCTAAAGTATTACTATATTTTGTTTTATATATCATATATATTTATTTTATTTTACCATATTTATTTATTTTCTTCTTTGTGCGGAAGGGATAATTATCATTTTGTGATTTAAAGTCTTTCCTTATAGTTTTATAGAATATCTGGAATCTTACTTTACAATATAACATATTGTAAGTTATTAAAATGTTATTTTTAATGCAGATTGATAAATATAGTCCTGAAAAGTAATGAACACAGAGAAAATAGTGCTTCAATGTAAATGCTTGGCTGTAAAGGTCATCTATAGATAAATGATCAGTGGAAGCTAAGGCATAAATCAACAATCTTTAATTATTGGCTGTGAATTTTCTGAGAAAGAAGGAGAAAGCAAGTGCTCCTATTCATTTTTCTGGCTTATTGGTTTACTGCTAAAGATAACTACATATAGTATGTGGTTTTATCAGATACTATTGACATGTCTTTTAAATGTAGCAAATTTGGTCATTTTTTTGAGTTCTTGGAGGATTTTTCCCCCTTCTATCACATAGCTGGCATTCATCCAATAGAACCTTCTTCTGAAGGAAAAGAGACTTATTAATTAGCACAGGGAAAAATGTTTCCTTGTTCAATTGGATGGCCTTTTATAGATACGAAACAAAATTAGATACAGGAAGTGTCAGATATTTTAGGGAATGATGTTTGTTGATTGATTAGACATAGATGACTGAACCAAACTTCACAGAACTCTAGAAAGAAAATTACTTAGATTTGTTTGTTCAGATCTGTCTCAAGATGTAAAAGAAAAGAATCTCATATGTCCCTGCTGTCCAGAAATAAAATGTGAAAAATGGCTTTGAGGAAATTGTAGAGTTAGACCAAACAATTATATTATTTCAAATTCTATACATGAGGAATAGACAAATCCAAGCACTTTTGTGAAAACAGGAAATGTTATTTTTTTTCTCACATGTCTTTTTCTTACTAACACTAGTTACGTTTCAGAAGTACTGAGATATTTTTTGCAAAGCTCAACTTTTTAGCTTCTAGCCAGATTTCATTGGATGGATTTGGATATCCATGGATTTCACATTGGATTTGGAGTTGGATACATTGGAGTTCACAGATACCCTTTCTATTTTTCTACCTACTTCCCCCTTTTGCCAAATCATCCATTAAGAACATTTCCTCCAGTTTCAGATCCAAACGATGAAAGAAGAAAGAGAGGAGGTCTTGGGCTTCATATATCCCCACATCAGTGAAACAATTGAGATAGAAATAAATAAATCAAATTGTAATCTACATGTGTAAGATTTTCCCTTTTTTTGTTTTCTTTACTCAAGGTTCACAATGACCATTAGGACAACCCCTGGAAGCCATATTTGTGGTGATTGTGGTATCTTTTTTCAGATAGTCAAGATCATTTCACTATTAGTGCATAGGATTAAAAATAGATGTAAGCAATATAATTTTAAAATCTAGATTTGGAGAATAGCACTAATTAATCTTCCAGTTGATATCTTTATAATGTGGTACATCATAATGGCAGTACCCAGGTGTGTATAGAAGAAAGGAAGTGTAATTTGGAGAAGATGTTGGATCCAGATGTTCATAAAGCACTTTTTGTGTGAAATACAGCCTATCACTTAGTATAGTACCTATTACTGGTGCTCCAGCACTTAATGCTCTCATACTCCAGAAAATGTGACCTTTTTCAGGTGTGCCTTCCATCTTGATATAGATCCTAACCCAGTTTTGCATTGCCATGTTGTGAGACTCTCTGCTCCAGGAGATATTTTATTTATATAGTATAAAGTGGGGGATTGAATTCAGATAGAGCCTTTAAGAAACTGACAGTGTTAGTGTGTGCATGTTTGTGTGTGTGATTTTTTTGGGGGGGATGGGTCCTTTTGGGTGTTCAGTAAGAGTTTTGCTTTCCCAAAGTTTGGAGCCTCAGGCTAGAGAGCAGATTGGTGGGATTAATTCACAGATCTGCCATTAGTTTACTGGAATCCTTGATTTCCTTCTGGTGACTTTCTGACCATCAATCCAAGCAGTTCCCATGCCCTTACCAAGCCACTGCCTCCTTGAGACTCACTAATGTCATAACTAGAATCCCCATTGAGCCAGGAGACCATCTCAAAACTTAATTCCCCAAAATGATTTGCTAGATGATTTGTGGCATGTAGCAGATATCCAGTTTCCCTCACCAGACAGAATAAACTGTCTGGGAAATGAGGGAAAAAACCGTGTATTCCAGGTGTCTATATTCCCAATTAACTGGCCCACACCATCTACCATTCCATCCTGAAAAGAATATCCTAGAAAGCAGAGCTTTAAATTTGGGTTCCTATAGTCCAGTGCAGCCACATCTGTCTCCTATATGCATTCCTCTATGCTGAACAATCTACTCTGCTAGCTACTCAAGACCAGCCATGTTTAGCTCTTTGTAATTCACTACCATCTTCTGGTGCCTGAGGCTGTGCTGTGGCTATTTATAAGAAATTGGAATATAAGAAGATGATGAAACTCTCTGCTTCTCTCACAGTGAGTCCCTGGCATCCTCATAAGCATCTGACCTTGGTCAAAGGAAACTTATTGGCTAAATATTTAGATGCTGTCACCATCATTTGTCTGTGTAGTATGAGTCTCCTGAGGTTGTCTGCAACTCTACTACTATTCATGACAAGTACATGTGTAACAATTCCTGCATGGGAGGCATGAATTTGTGCCTGACCTTCACCATCATCACACTGGAAGACTCCAGTGGTCTGCTGCCCTGCCTTTTGATGTTCTAAGCTATATGCACATATCTGGCTGAGAGGATCCTGGTGAATAGAGGAAGAATATTTTCCACAAGATGATCCTGATAACTCAGCTTTCCTCTAGTGCTAGGTGGTTATTGCCTAAAGTCCATGGCAACATTTCCAAGGCCAAGAAGAGAATTATTGATAGAGAATATTTCACCCTTTAGATCTGGGGTTACCTGGGTACTTTTTGGAGTACAGAATTAAGCCTTGGAACTGGAGGATTATCACTATTGGAAAGAATGTGAGGGAAGCTGTCTCTACAGCAGCTACTTGAAACTTAGAAGAGGGGGTTCAATTCCTTGCCAAGGCAAATGACTTTTTTGTGAAAAAACAAAAATACATGACTGATTAACATAATTCCCACTGGACCTTTATCTTTCTTGCATATGTACTCTTTCCTTAGGATCTCACCTTTAGAGATTTCCATTCTCTAGACCTCCCCCTTTTTCCATTTTGAACGCCTAAGGCTCAAACTATATTAACACCTAGCATTTATATAGCCCTTTAAACTTGGAAAAGTACTTTTACAAATATCATCTCATTTGATCCTTATAATCAATCTGGGAAGTAGATGCTATTATTATCTCCATTTTATATATGAAGAAGCAGAGGTGGACATAGATTGTGACTTGACTGAGGTCACACAGCTAGTCTTCCTGACTGCACATCCTGCACTCCATTCATTGTCCCCCCAGTTGCATCTAAGGGTTCCTCATTGAAACAACAGAAAAATATGGAGGGTGATCTGACTTGGCCTCTGATCCTCTCTCCACTATACCATGTTGCCTCACTTTCGAGTTCCTCTCAAAGAGGCTGGGTAAGAGATAGTGCTATCTGAGAAAAGAGTTTTATATACAAACTTAGAAGGTTAAAATCATAGATTTAAAGCTGAAAAGGAACTTGGAGGTTATCTAATTAAGCCCACTCATGGTACAGATGAAGAAAATGAGGCTCAAAGAAGTTAAGAGGCTTGACAAGGTTGCAAAGGTAATAAATAACGGGCAGCATTTAAACCCAGATTCTCTGACTCCAAAGCCACTGACATCCTGTCCACTCTACCATGATGCCTCTCTTTAAGACAAGATGCCTTTAACCTGTGGCAGCTACAGTTTTAAGAAAGTTTTGCTACTTTGGAAGGGGTGTGGTGTGGGTACATTCACACGTACATGCCTACTGAAGGAGGAGCATGTCAGTAAAGAGTAAATGTTTGTCGATTTGTTAGTTGACTGATGAAGGGAATATGAGGGAATGTTAGAATGGGCTTATCCACATTTCCAACATAAAAGACATTTCTTCCTCACTCAACCCCAGTATTTTTCTAACCCCTTTGATACAAACTTGAAAGAGTTCCAACTTCATGCCTATTTAGCAAAGGACTTAATTCTTCTTCCTTAGGATTTGGTCTCTGGGAATATAGAACCTAAGTTCCTACAGGAGACAGTAAGGAAATAGCATTTGCATCTAGCAAAATCTTATTTTGTAGTTCTTATCCCAAATTCTAAGGGGCATAGCAGTTGTATAATATGAGGTACACTGGTATTCCCCCTTCCCCAACTCCTGGGACCTTTCTGTTTCTCAGTGTCCTCCTATGACTTGTTTACCATTTTTGTTCTATCTTCTCCTAATCTATGTATATTACTTATTTTTAAATGGAGTTCCTGCTGAGAAAATAAGAGAAATTTATGGCACTACTTTTAGCAAAGAGATGAGATGACTAGGACAGAATGTTGTAAACATTTTTAGACTCAATCACTATTATTAGGTATTTTTGCTTAATTGTTTTTCTTTGCTACAGGGTAGGGATCAATTTGTAGGTGGGGAGATTTCTAGAATTGATTGTAAAGTACAAATGAAATGGACCATTACTTTTTTATATCAAGGAATTGATGACAGAGACATGAGCTGTTTCAGGGTAATTTAGTTCATTTTCCTTTTATATTTGAGAAATCATTATCCTTAAATTACTTTAAAATTTGGTTACCGTACAACCAATTAGCATGTCTACGATAGGGGAGTAATCCCATTTCCTTTCCATTATAGCCTTTTTGAAAGAAAGAGCACCTTCGAGAGGTAAAGAGATCGGCTCAGCAGCAAATTTTCTAATTTTCCAGAATTCAGAATTTTAATTGCTGTGGATAAGATACCTAGATGACTTTAAGGAATAATTCTTTAGAAAACACAAGGATGCATCATTTTAACTAAGTCTGTATAGGTACAGAAAATGGCAAGGGTTGTGATAGTCTGTCTTCTGTGCATTTAGAGTAACTGTGAAAGGCAGTCACATGCAGCTAAGGTAAACTTTCTATCCCCAGGGCAATTTAGAGAAACTAATGATCACTGTCTAATACTTTTGACCGTTGTGACAGGTGGCTACATAACGTATCCTGCCTAGAAAATAATAACCTTATCAGACATCCAAAGACTATTGATTCACTTTTATCTTATGCAACAGTTAAAATAAAATTTCTATATTTAAATTGTGCACTTTGTGAGGTGGGCTGTTACTGTCCGTTAGCTTTGTGGTTACCATTATTTTCCAGTCGAAAATTGTGGTGTGTATTATTCATGAAGAAGCTGACTTTCTGCCATGAAGCTGTTCTGCCTTCCAGTAATGATTAGTCCAAAAGACTCTATTGGTCCTAGGATTATAGAGCTAGGTCATTTAGTGAACTTTCAATACTCTCATGTCATAGATGAGGAAAATAAGGTGAAGTGCCTTGTCCAAGGTCAGATATTTAGTAAAGCATAGAACTTGAACCCAAGTTCTCTACGTAGGTAGTCTTTCCACTATGTAAGGAAAATTGGTCATATTGTACCATAGAAGTAAATAAACTGGAATTTGGTTTCACATGCCCACAACTGTTGAGAAACGGACACTTTGTATTGCATAAGTCATTATGAAACTTAAATATATGTATTTTGGGTCAAGCCATACTCTTTCTTAAATTCCTCGTGCCTCCCCTGGAAAGGTGACGTAAATAGGATCCATAATCTCTATGCATATGGAGAAAAACCTTGAAGTGATGTTGCAATCAGCCTGAAGATATTTTAAATGAACTCCAACAATCCAGATGTCACATAAACTTATCAGGTTACATTTTGGTACCCGTGATGCCAGTTTGGAACTTTGCATGGAGTTTTATGAGGGGTTCTGGACATTGAATACTGATACTGAAGAAAAAGACTATTATTAGACTCTCCCAGTGCCATGGTAGAAATAATTTCAAACTTCAATAGTGTATTTTTAGTGAATCACTGAGACATGTCTATGCTCTAATGATAGTTGTATCCCCACTGTGCCATACTATACTGGTTCTCATATTTGCTCATAGATTTTCAGGAGCCTCCCTTCCCTCTATGCTTATTCAAATTCTATTATTTTTTTAGGTTTCAGGCAGCCCTAATTTCTCCACAAATCCTTCCCAAACTACTACAGGAGAAAGAGTGGGATTGGAGACAGAAGAAGACCAAGGTTCAAATATCATTTATACTGTTTTGTGACCATTAAGTGAGTCACTAAATCTCTCTGGGCCTCTTTTTCCTCATATGAAAACTGATAGAATTGGACCAGATGACCTCTAAGTCCACTTTATAGTTTTAAATCTGTTGTCACATAAAACCTCCATTGATCTTTCATCTCATAGCATGTATATATATACACATATATATGATACACATGTGCATACATGTATATGTATATGCACACATGCCAAACTTGTGAAAAAACAGGTTTGTTATAGTATTTTTATTTTAAGTAGCCCATACGAGTGAGATTTAATATACTGTAACATGAATTCTGAATTCGAGAATTTTACCTGGAGTGACTTGGCTCTTCACTCACCTTTACTCTGCATATATAATAAGTTTCCAGGTCTTATCTGTTCTTTCTACTCATTTCTACAGAGGCTGTTTGTATTCTCTCCAGTCTCACAGATGCCATTGGATAATTGCAATAGCTTTTTAATTTGTCTGCTAGCCTCAAGTCTCTCTCCTTTTCAATCCATCCTCCACACAGCTGTCAAAGTGATAGTGTTAAAGCAAAGGATCCTAACGCTTTGACTGACCAAAGCCGAAGAATTTGAGTGGGAAGGGACCTCAGCAAGCATCTAGTCCAATTTATACATGAAAGGAATCCTTACCATAAGACACTTGACAAGTGCTTATCTAGTCCATGCCTAAAGACCTACAATTGGGGGAATTTACTGTGTTTTGAGATAGCCCATTCTGTTTGTATATAGATCAAATTATTAGAAGGTTTTCCTTGACATGAAGTCTAATTGGCCTTTTCGCATATTCTGTCCCATTGCTCTTGGATCTGTCCAAAGAAAACAAGTCTGATCTATATGACAGCTGTCATGTTCCCCACTGGGTCCTCTTTTCTCCAAGCTAAAAGGCTTAAGTTCCTTCTATTTTACTACCCTGATCAATAAATTCCAGAGGTTCACTACTACTTTTTTGGATCAAATACAAAATCCTCTGCTTGGAATTTAAAGTCTTTCATAATCTAACTCCAATTTACCAGGTTTGTTGCATGTTACTCCCCTTCACATGGTCTTACTTTTCCTCACAGGCAACATTTTATCTCCCATCTCTGTGCTTTGGCACAGGATGTCTCTAGGCCTGGTATGAACTGTCTGTAAGAATTCCTTATTTTGGAGCAGTTAGGTGGTGAAGTGGGTGGAGCACTGGCCCTGGAGTCAGAAGGACTTGAGTTCAAATTTGGCCTCCGACACTTACTAATGATGTGACCCTGGGTAAGTCACTTAATCCCAATTGCCTCCCAACAAACAAACATAAAAAAAAATTTCCTTATTTCTTTCAAGCCTCAGCTCAAGTGCCATTTCCTAGATGAGGCCTTTCTTGACTCACCAGATACTAGTGGCTCCCACATGACTTTGCTTTTATTTTATATGTACTTATATAGGCTTGTGGTCAAGAGTTGAATCAGGGCACACCCTGATGGAGAATGTGTGGAGCTAAATCTGTGCTGTGGCCATTTCCAGAAGCTTCTTGCTAAACGGCATGCAGGTCTCGCTGGTGTCTTGGTCCCCATGCCAATGCCAAAGAGGATAGACCATTGAACCAAGAGGAGACTCCTTATTAGTAGACTCTAAGGAGAATAATTTTGCCTTTCTCTTCCCACTTTTAGAGTATGTTGGGATGTTTGAGCCTTTTTCTAAGAATTTCAGGGAGAAAGGGGAATCTTCCTCCTTTTTCCCAACCTTCCCACTTCCCCAGCGGTTATGGTGACCACTCCTACATGACAGCAATGGCTTGGATATGAGAACCTAAGTCCAGATCTCAAGTTCTTAGCGCTTGTTCTATTTTGTTTCCTTCCCTTGGCACTGATAAGTAAGAAGGTGCTAACCTTATGAGTTTGAGAGATCAGGAATGCCTGGGTCTGGGTGCTGCAGCAGTGGCCAGCAGGAGGTGATCTCGTCAGCTTCTCATTGGAGATAATCACTGACAAAAAGATAAGCCATTCATCCCGGGCTGACCCGTCACTGAATTTTTTGGAAAGTGCAGGTCTGTGATTAATGGATATACAGCACTTTATGAACCTAAAGTGCTATAGAGATGAAAATAGTGGTATCTCCTCCTCCTCTTCCTGTTGTTCCTCCTCCTCCTCTTTCTCTTCCGTCTTCATCAGTCACCAGGCCTCCAGTCTGGTAGGGGGATGGATGCACACAATTCTAAATTTAATCTCCCTTATTGACACTTTCTTAAGTCTAGACGTTCAACAAAACAATAAATCAAACCCTGATTTGTAGCTATTGCTAATTTCTGAGTTATAAATGCTCACACTGAGAAGATAACAATAGTCTTGAGCACACCCATGACTCCATCTCTGGGAGAATATAATAGGTATGCTGGGCTTCTAGCGTGTCTTATAAGTTTCCATTTCTGGGTGTATGTGGGTCCTTTGTGAAGTCTTTTATGTTTTCAGCACTTCTTTAATAATGTAGATGTCCTGTACCTCAGTAATTTTCTAGAGGAGAACTTGTTAACCTCCCCTTTTGGGGAGAACAGATGTGAGCTATTCCTAAAATGTGTTTCAGAGATTTCCCCAATACTTCTGCTTTGGAGGCAGGGTGTAATGAACCAGACACTGTAAGAAGATTCTCATACCTTTTCTTTGGGGAGAAAATTCCCCAGGACATGAACCTGGCCCATATGGTAGAGGGTGACTCCTACTCTTATAGATCTTTACATGTGTTTATTGTTTCCTCCGAGAAATGTAAACTCTTTGAGGGCATGGATTATTTCTTTTTTTTCTTTGTGTTCCTAGTGCCTACCATAATGCATGGAATGTAGTAAGTGTGTTATAAACATTTGCTAATAAATTTATAGATCATTGTTCAGAGACTTGTCACATACAAGATGATCCCTGGTCAGAGAGGAGAGGTAGATAATTCTTTAACAATAACAGTACCTTGGAAGTAAACTCAAAGGCCTCATCAGAAACAACATGACAAGAAAGAAACAGTCAGAAAATGCATCTACATGGTGGTTTAGTAGACCTGGCTCTATAGGTCCTGGCTCCATGAATCTTTCAGCTTAAGCTTTGGTGCTACTAAAGGGTCAGCAGCCCGAGGTAGGTATTAGGAGCCAGAGAACCTGTTCTTTACACAAATTTACTCAAGCGTAAGTGGAAAAAGTGTGAATTCAAGCATTTCAATAACTCTTCTGATTTAGGAAGGAGGGGAAAAACTTCACCAGGACAGTGATCCAATTACAGCAAAAGACAAGAGAAAAGGTGTGGGACAAACATCATTAAAGCATCACTGGGAAGCATTATTAAATAAATAAGTGTATTTAGGCACACATTTTATTCTCATTTTCACTCACCATGGTGACCATGCAATCACCTCAAGCCACTGAATGTTCATTTTTTTTTCTTGAAATAGTAATGTAGTTTAATCTAACATTTTAATTCACATTTAGTGACTCAAGAAAGAAGCAAATTCTTCCTCAGGCATATTGTTCTGTATCAAAATGGGTCAGGGGACAACATGCAGAAGTTCTTCTGCTGCTACATCCCCCCCATCTTCTCCGATCTGTGTGTGGGTGGTGGTGGGGGCAGTGAGTGGGGTAGGGGGTAGTTGTGGAGATGGGAAAGACGGGAGAGAAGCACTGTGTTTGTATTCAAAGGAGTTAAAATACTGGGCCTGTTACATACTACCTAGGTGGTGTTGCCCAAGCTACTTCAGCTGTTTAGGTCTTCACTTCTCATTTATAAGATTTCCAGCTTAGAAATTGTATGAAGAAATTTATGCAGTCCATTTACTATCTAATCTATTCCTCTGAGGTTGTATAGCTTTCCCGTCTCTACTCTGCATCTCTCTGGGATTAGGAAAAACTCTTCTCATCTCATATTTGTCACTTTAGTTACAACTATCAGTAGCTCTTTATAACTAAAGTTGTTATTTGACAACATGGTTTGATGTTGTAAGGGTCTATTTGAGAGAAAAATGAGGTAACTTTTGTGGGGTAGTCAAACATCTTTAATGAACAATATTTAAAGTTGTTAGTATAAAGTGAAACAAGGGCATTCTGAGACAGGATGTCCCAAAAGTCTTAGTGCAGGGAAAAACTTTAGTGGCTCAAAACCACTAAGATTTTTAGAATACCCTATCTCCTTTGAAATAATTTTATTCTGTTTTTGGTGTTAGCCACATTTTATGTATGAACCAGTACTTAGATGCTGTGGGAATCCAATAGGTACTACTGTTATTTTTGTACCATGTTTCTCCTATTGAAACATTTCAGTCATGGATTGATGGATTGATTAAAATGACTTGGACTTTTCTGTCCATAGTTGAAGACATGATGGAATGAGGGCTCTCATATGTAGGTTAAAATGATGATGATCTTTCATAAGATTTTTCATAAGACATGCTTTCATGGCTGCTTTTGGTACCTATGACTGCATTTAGATTGTACTCTGCAACTTTTACCCCACTTTCAGGAGTGTTAAGAAAAAATGAAATTCCCAAAGTAGGTTCCTGAATGCGTATGAAGGAATACTGGAATATACATGTTTGAAGTCTTGCAAATTAACTTTTTCAACCTCTACTTCAGTTTTCTTTTTTAAATAAGTCCCTTGTAGGAAAAATCAGCAAACACTTCTAAATAATTGACCCATCAGTCCCCTTGAACTTCTTGGTGAGAACTTAAAAATGCAGCCTACAGCATAAAATCACCAAAAGTAAATGATTAAAAGATCTTCTTTCAACATTAAATCTAACACAAACCAGCTTTTATTTCATGAAACCAGAAATGTACTTAATTTAGCTTTATCATAAAAAGGCTTTCTTTTGTAGCCATATTTATTCAGAAGGTTATGAGATGGGTCTGTTATAATGCTCAGCAAATGTCAGTTTAAAACAAAATTGAATCCAGTAACAGGTTATTTATTTAGAAATATCACAGTCTTGCAAATTTACCACATACTCAATTAGAAGTCCTAGGAACAAATTCACTCCCAGGAATATTTTCTCTTTGAAAGGGGAAGAAGAGTAAGGATATGGAGGTAGACATTAGATCTTCTGTCTAGCTCCATATCATGCATATGTCTAAATAAATGCCTATATTTATATACATATATAAGATATATAAATATATATGCATGTATATACACATATAAGATGTATAAATATGTATATATGAAGAGAGAGAGAGAGAGAGAGAGAGAGAGAGAGAAAGAGAAAGAGAGAGAGAGAGAGAAGAGAGAGAGAGAGAGAGAGAGAGAGAGAGAGAGACTGAAAGGATGGAAGCATTCAGGAAAATCCGTTCCATAATGCCAAGAAATGAAAGGAAACCATATGATGAAAGGAACCATACAATTCATAAACAATTTGTTTGGTAGTCATTTTCCCATCATGGAAAAAGAGATGGTAAAGTGCTGATACATTTGTAGGGGAGGGAGAATGGACTTTTGGGTTGCCTGGCAAAGGAGAATAGGACTTTGGAATAGTTACCTGGCAAGTACCAACGAATTTCTGGGCCAAGCAGAATTGTGGAAACTGATGCTGGAGTGAGGGAGAATGAGGCCTCTAGGGAAGAAGGAAGGCAGTTGGCATTGGATTAGTCCTGAAACTCTCAATAGCAGGATACAAGGTGAAGACTTTACTATGTAGTGCTGGGCATTTTGTGGAGATTGTTCTTGAGCTGGAGTTTTTGAGTTTGTAGCAGAGTAGAAGGAAGGAAATGGCTCCCCAAAGAAGAATTATAACAATCTTTTTACTCACTGAAATAATATGAGAGTTGCTTTCCCTTTCTCTGTATATCCCACTTATTTTCTATTTTATTTTGTTGCTGGTCTTTATTTTTATACAACCTTCATTTTTAATGTAGCCCTCTTCTTCCATTACACAGTAAGCATCTCTTATAATAATAAACAAAAAAGAAAAAAAAGGTCAGCAAAATTGACTGAGCAACACATCAACCATGGCTGATGTGGTTGCGATCAGTGAAATTTGCAATATTCCATATTCATAATTCCCCACTTCTGCAAAGAAGAGATGGAAATGCTTTTTCTCAACTTTTCTCTGGAGCCAAGCTTACTTTACATGCTTTTAAAATTTGTTCTATGTTTAAATGAATGCTTGATGCTTTCATGAGAAACTTAATCTCTTTGGGATAGAGCTGGAAGTGAGTATAAAAATCCCTATATTTTATTACCGATGCTACAATTTGCAATATTGGAGACAGTCTTGGCCACATATGGCCAGATAGCATTGAGGCACTAGTTTCATAATTGTCAATTTAACTCAATTTAATGAGCATTTGTTAAGTGTTTAATGTATGCCAAGAACTGAGGGAGATTCAAAGTCCCTTCCTTAATGGAGGGCTATGACATATGCACAGGTAAATACAACAAAAATTAATCATAATAAGTGAATTAGAGTCACAAAGCAAGGGCTGTGTCAGTTAGTCAACAAGCTTTTATTAAGCAGTTCCCCACCCCCGAACTAGATATTTTAGATCTAGCCATAATTTACCATCTAATACTTTTACTTTATGCTTATGATTACACACTCAGCTAGGAACCTAGAACTATGTGAAGTGCCAAAGGCCTATACTGGCTGTTACCACACATCTCAGATTATATTACAAAACCTCTGTTACAAGTTGTGATATTCTATGGTTCATTAGAAACCTCTCAGGCTAATTAAATCATAATATTAATTATACATCTCAAATTGGCTTGTGCCATGAACTGGATGTGGAGGGGTGGCCAAGAGAGAAAATTCTTGAAGAATCCAAGCTGTTCACAAGTTATCAACATGAGTTATCTGTCCATAAAGAGTGTCTTTGAGGGAAAATCATATTGTTATTCCATAGGGGTGGTGGGATCATTATATTATCTTGGCCACACCACATATAGCACATCTGGGAGTAGTTCACATGAAAGCATTGACTAGAAGCTAAGTATGATAGCCTGAAATTGATCCTGACACTAAGGAGATTGTAAAGGAGTGTGGTGCTTACAATATTATTCAGTATTGCTAGCCAAAGTCATGGGGGTAGCTAAGTTGTCTCAGTCCAGAATCACTGATCTTTTCACAGAGAAAAGTTGGGGATTGCAGATGCCTTAATATGAAAAAGCATTTTTAATTATATTTTATGTCTCTTTTGCAGTTCTCAAAGCTCTGTGTAGGTTGTTTACAATACACAAGTTGCCAGATGTTATTGTTTTGGAGATGGATTTACCACAGTTGAGTTTAAAGGATTTGTGGTTAAGTACTTCATTCAAGTTGTCATAATCACACTTCATCACATTCCAGGCAATGTTCAGCCTAAAAGAACGATGCAGACAACTCACAGTTCTCTCAAAAAGGATTGAAAGACAGGATTCCTAATCATTCCTCACTGTTCTATTCCATTGTTCCATATCAAGAATCAGTCCTTTCCAATGCACTTGCCTTAACTGTCTCCATTAAGGTCTAGTTGAATACTTCTAAGATGAATAAAAACATATTTTGGAAGCAGCTGTTAACCACATTCTTTATTCATTTCAAATAAAAATAACTCATATTTATATAACATATTACAAAAACAAAGCACTATGTTCATGATTCCACTTAATCACAAAATCCTGTGATAATCAATGGGACAGATATCATTATGCCTCATTTCACGTATGTGAAAACTAAGGCCTAGAGAGAATAACTGACTTATCTAACATAATGAGGCTAGTTAGTGATAGACCTAGGGCTTGAACTGAAAAATTTCTGACTCTTTCTAAGTCACCATATTGCCATTTCTTCATCAGAAAGGTTAGTCTTTAGAATGAATTATGGAGTTTCAGCAGGTTAGGTTCCTGATACTACAGAAAGCCTATGTCAGATAGGGTTCTAGGTACAACACAGTGGGGCCACATTGCTTACTGCGAAGGAACTTCTCCCAGGATGACTTGGCAACAGGACAGAGACCAGAAACATTTGTATCAGAACCATTTGGTATTGATTTTTAAAGTTAGATTTCCTTAGCTGGTCCCGATGCTATTGGAGTCACTTGGCATTTCTGTAGCATTTTATTTAAGACCGAGACAGATTCCCAGAAAGGCACAATTAAGTTATGTAAAGGTTGTATACTCTAGGGTGGAACTCCATTGTGAAGTGAGTCGGTTCCTTCAATCACTTGAACTTTAGAAGTTGGTTCCTTTAAGTTCCATGTAGTTGCGTGTTGTACCTTTTGCCAAGAGCACTTTTGCAACCATAAGAAGACTGTCATGTCGAAAGCCTGCTCATCCCTTCCTTGTTAACTGATACCAGACATGAGAGATGTCTGCTGCAGCAGCCACCTTTGTACTTGGCTTACAGAGTCCTTGGGAATCAATGAAAGAACTTTAGGGGTTGGTCTGTGGTTACTGCTTCTTGGTAAATGACGCACCATTTTGAAGTTCTCTCAATAATATTATTATTTTTCTAAGTGTCTGGAAGGAATAAGTACCTTTGTTTTACCTTTGGAAGCATGTTATCCAGTATGTTTTCATTAGCTGTGGTAGCCAAACAATGGCAACAATAGTGGTTAGGATTATGCCATTTATTCAAGTTTTATTTTTCAATTATCCATTTGAATACTAAGTAAAGATTCCCTCAAAATTGGTAAAAAAAAAAAGAAATCAAAATTTCAGGCCATTCAAAACAGTATTAAGGGGAGAAGTCACTTGGGTATCAGCCTTTAAAATTAGCCTTGTACACCTTTAATAATATGTCATTAAAAATACTCTTTTATAACTAGATAGAATAACATTTATTCAACAAATGTTTATTAGGAATCTGCTATTCACAGATTAAAATGACAATTATTCGAAGTGCTACAAATATAGGACATGATTCCTACTTTCATGGAATGAGTGCTGTGGTATATATACATGTGTGTATATGGAAGGGTGGATGAGAAATGGCATCCGCATATAGGTAACTAATACAAAATCCTACATGATTAGTGCATATGCAAACAAATTTGGTAGGTGAATCTGTCGGAGGAAAGGCCATTTCTGACTAGGGGAGTCAGAAAAACTTGATGAAAGAGGTGGCTTTTGAATCAGGATTTAAAAGATGCACATGATTTTTAATAGAGGAAGAACATTCTTAGCATGTAAGAAATAGCATGAAAACAGTCAAGGAGAGAAGAAAGCATGGGATATGTGGAGGAGTAGATGAATAGTGCAATTTGATTGGATTATGGAAGTCAGGTGGTATGAGGCATAGAATGAAGCATGTGGAATCAAGGCAACTTGAATTTGAATCCTGCCACTGATAGCCCTTGGCTGTGTGACCCAGGAAAAATCACTTAAACTCTCTGTGCTTTAGTTACCTCAACTGTGAGATGAGAGGGCTGGATTCAACAGCTTTTTAACTCTTAACAATATGCCATTGACTAGAAGCTCTTTCAGGCATTATGGTGTAAGTATGGTGTAAGCATGTTTTATTTATTCCACAAACATTTATTAGGTATTTGCTTAATATAGTATACTGTAATAGGTATTGGAAGACATGTGACACAGTCCCTACTTTTATGGAACTTTTCAGTCCTAAATTTATGATCCTATGAAATTAGGGGAAGAGATCATCAGATTTTTGAGGGTCTTGAATGATAGATTTCTAAATTTGGACTATATTCCATGAGTAATGAGTTTCAGTTCAAAGCATGGTGGAATTTGACATCTCTCCCTTTCCCACTTTCTTTTCTCACTACCTTCATATTCCACCACAGGTATATTATTTATTTTTAAATAAATAATATGTAAATATTACATAATACATAAATAAATATGTTGTAAAAATAGCAGATTCCCAATAAATGTTTGTTGAATAAATAAAACAGTCTAGCTATAAAAGAGCATTTTTAATGATATATTGTTAAAGGTGTATGAGGTCAGTTTTAAAAGCTTATACCCAAGTGTGTTCTCCCATTAATACTGTTTTGAATCACCTGAAATCACCATTTCTTTCTTTCTTTTTTTTAAACCAATTTTGAGGGAATCTTTACTTAGTATTCAAATGGATAATTAAAACATAAAACTTTAATAAATGGCATCATCTTAACCACTATTGTTGCCATTGTTTGGCTACCACAGTTAAATTACACAGTTTTATGTATTATTTATTTATGTATTACATAAACACAAAAATATCTCATACACAGTTTTAGTTAATGAAAGTGACCTATATGATCCTAATACTCTGATTTCAAATGATATCGTAGAGTACAATCATTGACACCTGAGGAAATTAAAAGCAAACTCCATCATGATGGTTATCCTACAGTTACATGAATCCAGTGGCCCTATTAGCAGTTGCTGCACTTGGCATTTACCATTTTAAGTTTCCCTCTCTATCTTTCCCCCACTCTCCATCCTATTCTTTACATTTCTCCTTTGAGATAGCTATCTACCTTTCCCCAACCTCCAATGCTATCTTCATAGTTTCTCTCTTTGGGATTTTTTATTTTCCCCTTTCTTATATTTCTCCCTTTTGTAAGCATGTGCATATGTATGTGTTCAAAGACCATGGGAGACAAGTGTGTGTAACTGCACATTTTCTAAGGTTAAAAAAACCCCACTCAACTGCATTCAACCTGGAAACTGAAAAATGTAGTGTGACCTCTAGAGAGAAATTAGAGGACAGGAAGGGAGGAGAGAATTATATTAACTGGCCTTTCTATAGTCTGTGAAGTTTACAAAGAGTTTGTACACATCATTTTAATTGATCTTCATAATAATTTCAAAAAAAATCCCTATTTTACAGCTGAGGAACTTTGGTTTAGTTCAGTTAAATGACTTTCTCTCATTAACTGGGCTAGGACACAATGAATCGAAATTCAAACCCAGGTCTTTCTAGATTTCAGGGTTACACTTCATCTAACTATGCCATACTTTTCCTTAAAGAACTATCCTTGAAAATCAGTGCTTAAAAACCACCTTTTCAGTGACTGAGTACAGCTCTAAAGAACAAGTTGTAAACCACATATCTGCTCAAGTTATATACGGAAATCTTTTGGATTTTTCTTTACTATGTCATATAAATGCCCCCTTAAGATTAGACTTAATATATCCAAACATACATGTAATGGGTCAGATTGTATTTATGGCTAGGCCATGATACCATGGCAGAATGAATTTTCAGTCAGTGGAATTCCATGACTCTTTTGGTGCCAAGTAATAAAATTAATATGTTACCCTGGGATTTTAAGGGAGTGAGATGGAAATCTCACCATTGAGTTTTCCTGACTTCTTCATGACTTCTTGCAGGGTGTATTCACTGGGATTTGTAGCCAGAATGTGATTATATGTTACATGCAATTAGAAGAGGAGGAAAAAATGAGTTCTAAAATTCCTGTGCTCTTCATTGAAAACTTGACCCAGACTTTGCATTGTTTTCTCTTTACCTAGGTATGTAATATGGCATGTATGAAGACTTAATTGAATTGACCAGCAGTGTGCTAATTAATTTTTGGTTCCATTTTTTTTGTTCTAAGTTCTCCTATGTCATCTCTTGCCAAAAGCTTGTCAAATACATGATGGAAAGCCCATTAAGGTTGAAATAAATGTGAAACTAATACACAGACAGATTTATATGTTAATGTTGTATAGAATATTATTGTAAGAGTTTCATCAGAGAAGTTGGGTGGGCTGGGTATGGTGGCATAAACTTGTAATCCCTCCTACCAGGAAGGCTGAGCCTGGTGAATTGTTTGAGCCTGGGAAGTCAAAGCTTCAATTGCACTTGGGTGTCCATTCTAAGTCTGGCATTAATACGGGGAGCCCCAAAGACTGGGTGAACTGCCGGGTTCCCTGAGGAGTATTCAACAGACTGGGGCCAGAAATGGAGAAAGTTTCTATGTTAATAATTAGTGGGATTGGTTTATGAGTGTCTACGGCACTTCCAGCCTGGAAGAGATTGGGAGACCCAGTGACAAAAAAGAGAAAGAAAGATACAAGGAAAGAAAAAAAAGAAGAAAGGAAGGAAAGAAAGAAGGAAGCAAAAGAAAACCAAAAAAAAAAGGAAGAGAAAGAAAAGAAAAGTAGAGCTGAAAGAAACAGGAGCCTTGGGATTAGAAACATTAAGATAGCAGGTGGGACCTTGGCAGTGGATTGATCATGCAATTGGGGATCAAAGCTGTTTATCCTCAGAGCTGTGATCCAAAGTTAGAGCAAGCTGCCTGATGAGAAAACCATGGGGAGCTATGGTCCAAATAAAACTGTTCCTTTTGGTCATTCATTGATGTAGTCATAAGAGCACTGGACATAAGCTATGTAACACTTAACCTCTTTGGGCCTTAGTTTCTTCATCTTTAATAGTGTGTGTGTGTGTGTGGGGGGATAGACCCGATGACCTATAAAGCCCTTTCCAGCTCTTAATCTTTGATCCTATGATCCTTAGTCATGAAGTATTTCTCCCTTTTCGTCCTACCCTTCTAGCATTTTTCTCCCTTGTGTTTTTCATAGTCTTATTCTCTTTTTCACCCTTACGATTCTGTCCAATCCTGTACTGGATGAAAGAAAATATGGTCACTTTATATATAACTAATCTCTAAGCCAATAATATTTAAATTAAAAAATAGTACAAAAAAGAAAGAAATCCAAATTTACTTCTGTATCTTCTAGAATGTGAAGTAATTGCTAATTGGCTTTCAGTGATATGCCCATTTTATAAGTGAGGTCTATGAGAACAAGCAAACATAGTTATGACCTCTAATTAAAATCACCTTGTTTTAGACACTTTTTTGAGCAAGTTTGGTAATTTAACAAGGAGAATGCTAATGCCAGGAGATCTGAATTCTAATGTTGGTCTTATAATAAAACCTTTATGTGATCCTGAGTTAAACCTGTCTGTAAAAGTGATAGATGTGAAGCCCATAGGAAAATAAGGAGAATGTGATCATGTAGAACTTTGAACATCTTAAAAGGCATTATCACTGAAGGTAGATTAATTATTAATATTTGCACTATTACCAAAATTATGTTATATTATGATATGTATGTGTATATATTTATATGTATGTGTGTATATATATATATATATATATATATATATATATATATGTAATATTTATTTGTATCATACTGACATGGTTGGAACCATTTAACAAATTGTAGTTAGAAAAATGCCTTATATATCTCTGTTTTCCTTTCCTTACCTTAACCTTTCAATATATCATTTGAAAAAAAAATTATCTATATTAAAAGGCAAAATGGTGAATATAGCAAATTATAATCAAGGTACAAATGCCACACATCCACATAACATTTTGCATCACAGACAAAACAAGGAAAAATCTCACACAATTTCACATTGTATTTACTAGTAAAAATCTAGTTGATTTTTGAGGGGGCACCCCACATAGGGAATATCAAGGGAGTGGTGGTAGAAAATAATAATAATAATAGCTCTTATTTAAATAACAAAGTCCTTTATACCAGAAGTGTCAAATGAGGCTGAGAGGGAGCAACACTCCTGAATGTTGCTAGAACTAGATAATTGGGAAATGTTTAACACAATAAATAAAAATACAATAAAACATAGATAATGTTAATTTGTGGTTTTCTAAGTCACTAAGCAGTCTTCAGGGATTCCTATCTGGTTGAGTTTGACACCACTGCTTTATGTAACAACTACCCAGAGGCAGGGCAAGATAGGGTGATCTGAATAGCTTTCTCTTCTACTAAAATGATTTGTGGGTGAATTTATGTATGAATACATATAGGTTAGGAAAGGTTAGGTATTGATTTATGTTAGTGACCATATATGTCCACATACATATATAAAATTCCATTAGAGACTTAAAAATAAATGCTGCCTTATTAATTTTTCTAAATTTATTTACGATAATCATTTAGAATGAAATCTCTTAAAAATAACATGCTGTCATTTCTAGAAAATGTTTCAAATGAGTACAAAACTAGGCTAAATTTAGCTATTATAGAAGAAAGAATAAAACATAATTAATTATTTAAAGAAGAAAACAAAAACCACATGAAACAATCAAACTTGCTGGTGAGAAATCTAACATAAGTACCTTGCAGCAAAACCATCTCCTGTGTAACAGATGTCCATAATTTTAATGAAAATGGTTGGGCTTGGTGACACATCACTGAAATCTCAGTTACCCACAATGCTGAGGCTAGCAGATTTTTTGGGCTATGGAGTTCTTTACTTCAGTAACCTATGCTTTATCCTCACCAAGCCTATTGAGCCCCAAGGAATCAAGGGCCACCAGTTTGCCTGAGAAGGGGAAAACAGGCTCAGGTAAAAAGTGGAGTAGGTCAAGGCTCCTGGAACAGTAAGTACTGAGATCAGTGAGTAGCCTCTACATTCCTAGCCTGGGTGAAACCCAGTCTTAAAAAATAATATAGAATGGAATAAAATTAAATAAAAAAGAAATAAATGGAATTAGGAAAGAAAAGTACTTTGCCCCCGGGATTAAATTGCATTTCCTCATATTATGAAATTCATTTGTGACTATGAAATTCATTAGCGACCAAAACAAGCAAACTATGTAAATGTTTGACTTTAGCATAGGGGCAGTATTTTCAGCTTTCTGGTTATCCACATATAGGATCTCAAGCACACTGAAGTGTAAATATGAAAAAAAAATTAATAACCCAAGATGTTTTGAGAAATATCGACAGATAGAACACTAGCCTTGACTTTCAGCCTCCAGGCAGCTTTTAGTGCTGTCTGAATGGCTAATTATTGCCAGCAGTGGTGGAAAAGCAGACACTATGCTTTAAGGGTCCTGAAGTATTAGCTACTAGGTTTATCAGAATATAAAATGTATTTTATAATTGCTATGCAAATACTTGTGTTTGGGAAGAATCCTCCCCCCCCCAAAAAAAAGACTACTTATGTCTGTTTCATGGGAAAAAGAGTGGTCAACTTAATTTTAAGAAAACTGACAAGGATGCTCTGTTTAGATTTTTAAAAAAGGTTTTTTGAAAAAAAATGTGTAGAACAGATAAAGACAAAGGATTCTATTATGGCAATGACCTGGGCATGTAATGTCTCTTTCCTACATGCACAGACAGAGGACCCAGCCCAGAACGCAATGGCATGCACAGATGGATCCAATCTTTGTTAGTTAATAAAGACTCATTGACTAAAAGACCAAGCCATCATTTATTCTACTGGATTAACTAACACAACATTCTAACTTTAAAGAAATCTTTTCTTAATACTCTGACAATTATTGTTATTATTATAATATTTTCATAATGTAGATGAATCGGGTGCAACCTTATGGCAACAGTATGGCCCCTAGCCAATAAGGTAACAATTGTCTATTGTTGGGATGAAACTCTCTTGGTATGTGATATGGTAAATTTCTAGGTCTGCTTTTTTGATTCCTTTCCACCCTTCATGGCCCAGATAAAATGTGACCTCATCCGTTCTGAAGCCTTCTCTGATCGTCTCAGACAGATCTCTCTCTTCTCTGAACTTCCAAGCATACTGAACTCATGCTTTTACATCCTATCCTGTTGGAGTTAAATGTATAAATAGTTTATGTAGAACCTAGTAGGTTTATAAAGCTCCCACAGCTAAGTTCCATAAAGGCAAGGACAATGCATTATGTTACTTTGTATTATCCATAATGCTTATACAACCTAATTTTGTCTCATTTTCTCCATTTAGTTCACTTTCTTTACCAAAACAATATTGTTTGTAGTATTAAGAACAATGACAATAAATAACCAAATCCTATATTTCAGTGTTTTCAGTAGAGGCATTTTTGGATTAGATGAGATTCTACAATGTCCAAGGTAGGCTTTACTTTGTGAACAGAATGAAAGTTCCTTGACAGCGGGGAATTTTATATCTTTTGTTGTATCTCTAGCACCCAGCACAGACTAGGCACTTTGCTTTTTAAAATTAAATTGAATTAGTTAGCTGGTTAAAACTAAAGGACATTATTTAGAGCTTCAAATTTTCAGAATTCACGTTTACTTTTTAATATTGAGAAATGCAGTTTAATCCTGGGGGTAATGAACTTTTCTTTCCTATCTTGCAAATGAAAAAAAAAAAGGAAACAAAGCAGCCATCTCAGTAAGCCCACACTCCATCTATATAATGTAGATTTTTAAATAACACTTTTTTCTGAAAGTACTTTGATTCAGAGCTGCATTAGGGAAAAAAAGACTCTTTTCACATGTGACATTGGAAAGTGAGCTTCCCATCTTTCCAGGCTTATCATTTATTATGCTAATCCTGAGAAACTGTGTGATTGCCTTGCAGCTTGATTCATATTTCTTATTAGGAAAATTTTACTTTATATTTCCTAACATTAGAAATCTGAGAAAAAAATTACCTGAAACTCACCATAGGATGTTATTGACTAAAAATCCAATTCTTGGTGAACCATTATTAGTCAAAGGGGGAACTAGGTAGCACAGTAAATAGAGTATCAAGCCTGAAGTCAAGAAGACCTATCTTTCTGAGTTCAAATCTGGTCTCAGACACTTACTAGCCATGTGACCCTGGGCAAGTCACTTAGCCCTATTTTCTTCAGTTTCCTATTTGTAAAATGAGCTGGAGAAGAAAATGGCAAACCATTCCAGTATCTTTGCCAAGAAAATCCCAAATTGGGTCACTAAGAGTCCGGCACAACTGTAAAACAACTGAACAACAACAACATTAATAGTTATGAAAATATACTTCCAATATAGTTAAAGTAATTACAGCCTGATTAACTAAGAATAACTTTTATTCAAAGTCACATGTATCTAAAAAAAATACCCTAATATACTATATTTCAGAAAACCTACTTTTAAATGAAAATTTTCCAGTTTCTTATTTTGACAAATATATATGACTGGCCTGAGGAAAATATCTTTTTTCCCATCAACTTTAGATAAATAAATATATTCTAATATATTGCACAAAAGACTAACAAAAAGAGAAAAGTCGTTTACTGTATTCAAGTCTATCTCAGTATGTCATGTTGTTACTCATGTTTATTTCTGGTTCCTTTTGCTTTTCTGCATGTGGAAATTACTCTGGTTTTTATAGAACAACATCTGCCAAAGTCCTGAAGACATACTGTTTATTAATGATGATGGAAACTTGGCCCTTCTTTATAAATTCAGGTCACAAACCCAATTACCATTCTGTTAAAAGTGTTGTCTTGTCCTTCCTTGATATCGTCTTTAGTCATGTTTCATGTTTTTGTCTCCACACGTAGAAGAAAAGGAATGAATAAATGCACCCTTCACTTTTATTTCTATAAGTTTTAGTCATATCAGCTTTGGCCAATGATTTACACAGCCACAGAATCCCTAGTTTTGGTTTGGTAGCAAAAGGCATTCTAGCTAAACTTATGACCATTTTTACCACAATACATCTTAGATGCTTTCTAATCCAAACCTAATTTCATATCAGTCCTTTCCCCCTACCTGCCACCCCTCATCCCCCCTGCCCAAGGGTTTCATCATGTCTTTTTTTTTCTTTTTTGGCTGGGCAAGTGGGTTAAGTGGCTTGCCCAGGGTCACACAGATAGTAAGTGTTATGTGTCTGAGGCTGGATTTGAATTCAGGTCCTCCTGAATCCAGGGCTGGTGCTCTGTCCACTTCACCACCTACTGCCCCAGTTTCATCGTGTCTTAAGTTAGATTCAAAAAAGGATATGGAAAAGGATTAGGGAGAGGGACAGAGGGAGATGGAGATGGAGAGAACAGAAAACAGATGTGTCCCTGAGCAGAGCTTTGGGATATGCCCACAGTTAGAGGCATAACATCTAGTGAAGAAATGGTCAGACAGGGAGGGGGAGAACCAAGACAAAGTAGCATCATACTAAACCTGAGCAGGAGGATATTTAAGAGGAGAAGTGGGTAACAGAGGTCAAGAAAAATGAGAAGTGAGAAAAGGCCAACAGATTTGCCAATTACAAAATCTTTGGAGAGAGCAGCTGAATGATGAGGTCAGAAACCAAAATAAAAAGGAATCAGAAGTAAGTGAGAAGAGGAAATGAAGGCAAGGAGACTAGTTGGTTTTGGCTTTTTTTCTCAAAATTTGGCAATGAAAGTGAGGGGAAATGCAAGTAGGTAGGTTAAAGGGATAACAGAATCAAGTGAGTTTTTCTTTTAAGATTGAGAGTGGGGGAAGATGGTAGGAGGGACAGATCTGAGCATGTTTGTAGACAATGACAGAGGAATCAACAGAATAGAGGGAGACTGTAAATTAGAAGGAGGAGAGCATATAAGGCCCATCTGCAAGAACATAAAGGAGGGAATGGGATCAAAGAAGCATGCAGATGAGTCAGCCTTAACAAAGAGAAGTGTCATATCTTCATTAGAGATTGCGGTAAAGGAGCAGAGAATGGAGAAGGATGCCAAAGAGCTATGAGATATAGAGAAGGGAAGATGAGAAAGATCTGACAAATGGCCTCTATTTTCTCAGTATAATATGATGCAAAGTCCTCAGCTGAAATGGTGGAAGAGTAATGTGGAAGGCATGAGGAGAAAAAAAGAATGCTAAAGATGACAATATGGACTCTTCTGAGTTATGTTGGGAAGAAGAGGTGCACCAAAGAAAGGTTGGACTTGTTGTCATATGGTAATGGATGGTAGATAGAAAGCGGAGCTATTCATCTTTGATTTTGCTTATTTTCTCTGACAGGAGAAATGATCATAATACTGGAAAGTACTGAAGAGTTAGGAAATAGTAAAAAAAATTACATTTTTCTTTCATTAAGTACTTTACTTTACCAGCTTAACTACGTCTCAGGGCATTGAAAGGGCAGGTTGGATTGTTGAAGTCTTGAGAGTGGTATCTGGAACTTTGTGGAGAATGGGAGAAGTAGGAGAGCAGAAGTAAAATACTCTGTTCCTCACAACAGGAAGAGATTAGAATAGGTAAACTATAGGGTACTGAGTTTGCTTTCAATTCAAGGCAAAAATTATAGAATGTCTTATTAAAGGGATGGTTTGGGAACATCTAGAAAGTCAGCAATCACTAAACTCCTGAAGTTTTCATGAAGAATCAAGCATAACAGGAAAACCTAATTTCTTTTATTGAAAAGTTTACTAGGCTAATAGATCAAGAGAATGTTATAGGCATTCTCAGATCTGTCTCATTTTGGTGGTCTACCATTTGTGTCATCCCCCTTAATTGCAAGTATTCCCTAGGGTCTGATCTGGTCTCTCGTCTAATTCTCTGTCTTCACTTTCTCACTTATTAGCTCTCATGGATTTAATTATCATCTTTTTGCAGAAGTATATACAAAATCCTCATAAGAGCCATCTCAACAATAATTGATAAGAGTATTAATAGAGAACAATGAGGCTTTCACTATCAATATTCCATAATGGGCCACATTTTTACCATTCCAGAATTAACTGTAAGAGAATATAAGATTCCATTGTGCTGATTTTGTTGATTTTGGGAAAAAAAGCATTGTATTTTGGAGAAGGGAAGTACACCTTAATGGCTCCTTTATAACAAGATGTCTTCTATTCACACATCAAGATCATTCAAAATTCCTTGGAATTTGGACAACAGAAGTAACTCTATTCAATGACCTCAGATAAGAAACATCACATAAAATGGGACATGTATGCTAATCAAAGGTAAGGGAGATGATCAAAAGTCAAGTCTAGGTCAAAGAATGATTCTCTGTGAATGGCAAAGTCTAGCAAACACTCCTATTTACAGATGACGTTATGCTGATTGCACCAAACTCAAGAACATTGTGTGTAGCTCAAACATGGAGCCAGGCCATTGATCCTTCTCAAGCCTCAGACCTGGAACAAAGTGTCTTCTGTCCTTTCCTTTTGGGCAATAGTCATATAACCTCTAGATGTATGAATGAGGATCATCTTGAAAAATCTAATACAAAATTATACAGATTTCTGGGGTCCTGTCAAAACATAATTTTTTGTATGTGTTTAAATTTACTTATATGTACACTAGTTTCCCCCAGTAGAATGTAAGCTCCTTGAAGGTAGGAGGTATTTTGTTTCTGTTTTACATCTCCATCACCTAGAACTGAGAAGCACATAGTAGGCCTCTGTCACTTACCACCTGTGTAACCTTGTGAAAGTCACTTTTTCCTTTTGGGTCTTTTTCTCTTATCTATAGAAATGGAGTTGGTCTAGATCAGTGGTGAAAACTTAAATAGAAATACTGCCTTGCTGGGAGCATGTCAACTTAGAAAACCATATATCAACTTTATCTACATTCTATTGTATTTTCATTTATTTTGTTAAATATTTCCCAATTACATTTTAATCTGGTACCAGCAACATTTAGGGATATTGGAGAAGGTCTTGGACCTGTTTGATATTACCTCTGGTCCAGATAACTTCTAAGGTCCTTTCTGGATCCAAATCTATGAGCTTAATACATTCTTGTTCAGTTGAGTTGGCTCATTTTAGATTCTGAAATTTCAAAGAAATCTAAATCTAAATTCAAATCCCATGGGCACTCTAAAATCATCCTGTCTGGCCACATGATATATAATGGTATACATCATGGTATAGAGGAAATGAAATAGGAGTCAGAAAGTTAATTGTTAATCTCGACTCTGCCAGTATTTAGGTTCATATTTGAACAAGTTGCTTTACTTATTTTAGCCTTCACTTCTTTATACTTAAAATAATGATTTTGAACTACATTCCTACAGATTGTGTGGAGACCAGAGCAAGTTATATTATACAAAGGCTTACCATTCCCTGGACTTCAAAGATATTTTTGCAGATGAAATCTAGTTGAAACAAACCTCAAGGTAGGTGAATATATTGGCAACAAATAGGGCAGAAGAAAGGGACCTGTCTATGTTTGCATTGGTAAAAGTGAAGGAAGTACATGTGCACGTGTCTTGCAAGCAGTGGGTAAGCTGGGAAATTTTCTAGATATTTAGAACTATCAAATTTAAAGCTAGAAAAGACCTATGAGAAAGATCTAGGAAAGATCACGTAATTCAACATTGTTAGTTTATAGAATCCAAGAGTGACTTGCCCAAGGTCACACAGCTAGCTATTCAAGCCTGCTTCTGCCACATACTGGTTGTGTGATCCTGGGCAAGCCACTTAACATCTCGATGCCCCAGGCAACTCTCTAAGACCATAATTTTTAGAGCAGACTTGCATCTATGCAAGGAGTTTCCTCATTGGGAGTTACCTTGTGCCAATGAAGTTGCAGTTGTGGTAAAATAAAATGGCCCCCTAATGACAACTTTTTTATGTGTTTTAGACTATAGATGACAATTTAGCAGTGAAGTTTAGGAAAATTATTTAAGGAAAGATGTGACAAGTTAAGATTAGCATGTAAATTTTGTCTCTATACCCCAGAAGTATCTTTAACTCCTTTGATCCTTATTTTTCATCATTCTGAACCATACAACAAAAACAACTGATCCTTCATACCTAAGGAAACTGGAAACCACCCACAACAAGACAGAATACCTTTGTTAGCACAGTCTCCAGTCTAGCATCTAAAATTTACTGATAGGATCAAAATACTATCAATTTAATTTGTGCCAGAAAGATTCAACATCATTAACAAAATTATGTAGCTTTGTTGTAGAGCAGTGGTGTCAAACTCAAATAGAAATGTATCCCTGAGGCTGCATGTTGTCTTAGAAAACCATAAATTAATATTATCTATGTTGTATCTTATTTTTAATTATTTTGTCAAACATACCCCAGTTACATTTTAATCTGGTTTGGGCTGAACTCCAGAGTTTTCTGGCTGAAATGAAGTTATTCACTATTAGCTATGAGGATTTTCTTCCTTTGTTGGGCTGTGGAGTAGGCTATGGCTATTATAACATAATTGTTATAATAAATATTCTTGATCATTAATTAATATTGTAGTTAATCTAATGAATAGCTAGGTCCCATTTAGCTTGGACAATGAATCTCCTGAAGTGGCTATATTATTCAAATTCCTGCTTTATATTTCTACGATAAGAAATCAATTACCATATTTTACATAATTATAACTCCAAATAGTACTAATCTCATTGCATGAGACCACTTCAGGAAATATATTATCTGTACTAATCAGGACCTAGCTGTTTAAATGGCATAATTCCATTAAAAAAACATTTACTAAATAACTACTATGTACAAGGTATATGCTAGGTACAGGGGATCCAAAGATGAAAGGAGAAGTAGCCCCTGCTCATAAGGAAAGGGCTAACACTTGATGCCCCAACATTTCCACCTATAGTGCTGTCCTTGGCAACAAGTTTCAATCCTACTCTTCTACCACATTCTGGTGTGGCAAATTATGGCATACTGGGCCATATAAAAGTCTGATCATGTCCTGCAGTCTGCTCATCAGATATAAAGAAGTATTCAAAGGTATGTCAGGTGCAAGAGACTCCTTTAACTGACTTTCCTTGTTTATGATGTCGATTTCCCACTCTTCCCAGTTTTCCAGCCATTTATCTCTCCTCTGGTCTTTGACTTTTGAGCCTATGACACAGGGCCCACTCTCTTCTCATGCAGGATGCATATTTAATCACCATTTGATTTTGCAGAAAGCTAAGGAATCTAAGAGGCAGAAAGGGAATAAGGAGTACATTCGAGACATGGGAAAATGTGGTGATAAGTCACAGAATGATTGAATATTAATTTCTGGAAATAGCCAGTAGGCCAGGATGGCTAGAAAGTAGAGATCCTGAAGGATAGTATTATAGAATGTGGCTTGTCTTTTGTCCTCAAAGAGGACTGTGACATCAGAAAGATGATGACATGACTTGCAATTGAATTTGATTTAAGTGAGAGAGGGCTGTACAAAGTCACCAGCCTCACTTTCTCCTCCAGAGCCATGTGGTTCCACTGGCCAGAAAGGATATGGAGTCAGGAAGACCTGAGTTCAAACCCAGCCTCAGACACTTATTAGTTGTGTGACCCTGGGAAATATTTAACCTTGTTTGCCTCAGTTTCCTCATATGCAAAATGAGCTGGAGGAGGTCATAAAGATCTGTCTGGAATGATAGGATGGAGCCAGTTGCAAATGGCTGTAAAAGTGAAACAGAGGAATTTGTATTTTATGTTAGAGGCAATGGATAGAGTCTCTGAAGATTCTTGAGTGGGAAAGTGACCTGGACAGAACTATGTTTTACAAAGTTTATTTGGTTAGCTGAATAAAGGATGGATTGGAAAGAAGAGAGACTGGAAGCTAGGAGACCAAGTGGAAGCCTCTTTTGTGGAGGAGACAGATGAGGATGGCTTGGATTAAGATAGTGGCTATGTGAAGGAATGAGACAGATAAAAGCAAGAGATGGTGTAGCTGTAAAATTGATTAAGGCTGCTTGCATATGGGGAGTGAGGCACTGAGAGTGACCTTTCTGAGGGGTGGGATCTGGACTTGTGATTGAAGAAATTCTCTCTACCAAACCGTATTGGCAATTATTTTGTAATTTAGTCTTAACTTTTTTCCCTCTAGCACAGACATCAAATGACTTACCCAGGGTTGCAAAGTCAGTAGGTGGTGCTTGACCCCAAATCTTCCTAATTCTGGTGTGAGTTTTCTAAAGTTCCATACTATCTCTGAGGATGAGTATGAGGTTATAAATCTGAGTGTCTGGAAGGATAGCTGTGCTCTTGGAAGAAACAAAGAAGTTTGGAGGCAGTTTTAGAAAAGATAGTGAATTCTTTTTTGGACATACCCAAAGGATACCCACAAAGAGATTTCTAGAAGGCAGTTGACTATGCAGGACTGGAGTTCAAGGGAGACATTAGTGCTGGGTCTATTAATTTAGGAATCATCTACCTTGAGATGATAATTGAAGCCTTAGAACATGATGAAATAAATAAGAGAGAGGGTATACAGAGAAAATAGAAAAGAGTCCAGGAAAGAACATTGGGAGACACAGTTAAGGGGTAGGGCATGGATAATTATCCAGCAAAGGATGCTAGGAAAGAACGGCAGATGAGTTGGGCATAAAAATTCAAACACTGGACACAAATAGAAGATGAGGCATGTATTATATTCATGGAGGAAAGTTAACAAGGATTCCAAGGACGTAGTAATTCTGATGAATATAAGATGGTTTAATCATAGAATCATGAAATCAGAGTTTCAAAGTTGGAGGAACTTGAGAGGATATGTTAGCTAAACTCCTGTCTGTCATCTGAATCCCTTTTACAACAGAAAGGTGATATGATATGGTGGAAAGGAAAGTCAAGAGACCTAGGCTTCATTTCTGGCTCTAGGATTTAGTGGATATGCCCATAATCACGAGCAAGTTCCCACCTCTTTAGGTCTCATGTTTCCTCATCTATAAAATGATGGAGAAGCTTGAAATCAATCCTCTTTACAGTGTCTGTCCAGCTCCCATTGCAACATCTTTAATAACAGGTAACTCACTACATTATTTATAAAGCATTCCATAATATAAAACATTCCCTCAGCTGCGCTTACTCAATGAATTCTTAAGTCTTAATGTGCCTAGATACCAAATTGTACCTACTCATTTTGAATAATCTCTAAGCTCTAAATTCTCTGAATCTCTGAATTAGGAGCTCCAAGATTCCCTTGAAAAAGATAAATTTTCATCTTGTTGGAATTAAATGTTGTTGTTTGGTTGCGTCTTTTTGTGACCTCATTTGAGGTTTTCTTGGAAAAGATGGTCAAATGGTTTCCTTTTTCCTGCTCCAGCTCATTTTACAGATGAGGAAACTAAGGCAAACAGGGTTAAGTGACTTGCCCAGGGTCACCCAGCTAGTAAGTACCTGAGGCCAGATTTGAATTCAGGAAGATAAGTCTTCCTGACTCCAGGCCTGGTGCTCTGGTGCTCTATCTACTGCACCACCTAGATGCCATTAGAACTAAATACTAAGGAATAAATGGATTCCAATTTCCTGGGACAGTTTCAATAGAGAGAATTTTTCCTGTAATCCCAAATAGAGTGAACCATAAACTTTTGCAAAATTATCACCCTTCCATTGCTGGATTTGGTTCAGAACTGGATGTAAGCATTGTCAGCATTTTAATTCACTACTTCTCAGCATGTTCAGACACATTTGTAATTGGATATATGGAAAAGGTATGTGGAAAGGGTCAAAAGATGACAACAAATCATGTTACTAAGCACAGTGTCTGCCCAAAGCAAACAAATGTGTTGTGTGAAAAAAAAATGTTTTATCTGTTATACTGTTCTTGCCTTTATGATTATGTATTTTTTTCTCACTGTGCACAATGAAAAAACCCAAAGGACAGTAAAAACAGTGAAGAATCTGTTTTGAGTACTTTTTTTCCTTTCAATGCCTTTGCTGACTTTTCCAGATATAGACAAAAATCACACAGGAGTCATCAAGCCCATTTCTGTCGGAAGATTCCTAAATAAACTTTAGGAACAGGGATAGGACCCATGATTCCATTGATATAAGAAATCCCAAATGGGGAAATCCATCTTAGAGATTCAGTTCAGCATCTTTTTGGAAAGTTACAGTCTTAGAGAATTGCCTAGAGAACTGAGAACTTAAGGTCACATAGCCAGAATATGATAGAAGAAGGGCCTGAACCCAGGTCTTCCTGACTTCTATCAGCCATCTATCCTCTATGCCATGTTGCCTCTCAAAACAATGAAGAAAACTTCTGTAATATCTCCTTGAAAAAAATATACCATAGCAACTTATGCTAAGTCTAGTTTTTCTAACTCCAACAAAAAGAAATCTTAACCAAAAGACAATATGGTCAGGAGACTAGACAATAGTACTAAGGGTTAGGCTGCTCACATTCTGGATTTGGATCTGCTAGTCATCTGTATGTCCTCAATCAGGTCATTTAGGCTACAGTTTTCCTACCTTTGAAGGGTGTTTTGAGGTTTATGGAATAATGCCTTCATGTTGCCCTCACCTCAGGAATGGACTCTACTATGTAAAATTCAATATATTAGTGTAGAATTGCTAATCATTGAATTTGATGCTTCTATCTAAGGGTTGGTAAGCATGTAGGAGAAGGAGCTTTAAAGCTTACATGGGGTAGAGTGGGGGATAGAGAAGATATAGCCATCTTTTGTTCTTTTCTTTGACCCTTTTTTTTTTTGCTGAGGTAATGGAGGTTAAGTGACTTGCCCAGAGCCACACAGCTAGTAAGTCTGAGGCCAAATTTGAACTCAGGTCCTCCTGACTCCAAGGCAAGAGCTCTATCCACTGTACCACCTTGCTGCCCTCTTCCCTGATATTTTGCACAGCGTCTGGTGCTTTACAGCTCCCAGGTTGCATCAGAAGGTTGCATTAGTACCTATTCCCATTAAGGACTAGGACTAAACAGGATGAAATTTTAGATGCTTTAAAAATAATAATAGTTAATATTTGTATAGCATGGTGAAATTTGCAACATTGAAGGTTATCTACATATTGAAAATTTCCTCTCTACTTTCATTAAAAAAATTAGTGGGAACATGGAAAGGAATGAAAATTATGCAACTAACTAGGTACTGGTCTATTGTAACCTTCAGCAATTTTCATTTCTCTTTGAAATTTCTATGCCAATTCACTAAAAAACAAATGAACAAAAGCTTCACCCAGACATATACATTAATCAGTGGCAAAGTTAAGGAGAATTTAGATCACAATATTTTTGCTTTTCTTCAGTGATTTCTCTGAGAATTTGGATTGGATTTTCCCAACTCGAATGAGGAGGAAAAGATTATGTTAAGGTATTTTCTTGATTTTTCTTTGAAAATTACATGTGCAAGAGAAATTTAGAACCAAAGAATCACCAGAATTTAGAGTGAAAGAGACCTTAGGGAAAACTTAGTCTACCTCTCTTATTTTACAGTTGGATAAATTGAGGCCCAGAGATGTTAAATGACTTGTTTCAGGCCACACAGCTAATTTGTTGCAGAGCTGGGACTAGTACCGACATCTTTTGACTTTTAGTTTGGTGTTCTTTCCTTTTTACTGCCCTGCTTTCAGGGTCAAATATGGCATCCTGAATGCCTGACACAACAGCTTCCTTTAGCTTGAAAATCATTTCAGAAACTACATTATTTGGCTTACACCAGTTTCAGGGGATATTCAGCAACATTAATATTAGTAATAGCTAGCATTTATATAGCACTTGAAGGTTTGCAAAGCACTCACTTTGCCTAAGTTATCTCTCTTGATCCCCATAAAAAATCCTGTGATTTAGTTGTTATTATTGTCACTCTCATTTTACAGAGGAAGAAACTGAGGCTGACAAGAAGGGTAAAAGACTCACCTAGAGTCACATAGCAAATGTCTCAGTCAAGGTTTTAACTCAGGTCTTTCTCATTCTAAGTCCAGCACTGTATGCACTTTGTGAATGGGAGAAGGAAGAAGTTTGTTTTCTGTTCTGCTCTAGAGGGTGCACGTGTGTGCTCCCTGTAGCTTGAAAGGGAAAATAATGGTGAACCTGGCATATCTTTAGGTGGATACATGTCATTTAAAAATGTCTATTTGCCTGCTTTTCCCAGAAACACCAGAAGGTAACATTACTATGCTATGTTTCCTTTACTACCAGATTTCTAAATAGAGTAGGGTTTAGCCATGGCCTCCACTTATTCATCATATGCTCAATTCCTATACTTGGGCAACATGCATTCAGTTCTCACTAACGTACATCTCTAAGGTCACCAATGTACCATTAATAACCCATTCCAATGGTGTTTTATCTAGTAATCATGAGGCATGGTTAACCACACCTTCTTTCTTGAAACTTTCTCCTCCCTAGGTTTCTTTTGCCACTCTCATAGTTTTCTCTGTTTTCTTTAGCTAATTCCCCTTTCTTCTTCCCATTAGCTAAAAGTAGGCGCTCCCCAAGGCCAGATGTCTTTTTTCTCTCTCTATGTCTAGCTTCACACCTTCAACTATCATGACCATACTGATGACTCCCATATCTTTATCTCTTTGTCCCATCTTGTGTGTTCTAGCTTCATATTTCCATCGCCTGGCAGACATTTTCATCCTGCCAGCACATCAGATTCTGTATGTCCCAAACTATACTCATTATTTTGTTCTCATTCCATCCCCCAAAACTGTATTCATCTTCCTGACTTCTTCCTTTCTCTTAATGCTGCTGACATTCTGGCAAACACCCAGGCTTAAAGTCTCAGAGTCATCTTTGAGTAATTCCCCTTGGCCACCATCTGTAATCAATTATCAAGTCCTGTCCATTCTGCATATGTACACGCATATTCATATATCTTATCCTTTCCTTTCTTTCCATTCTCACTAAGAGTATACTGTACAGGGTCACATAATCTTTTGGCTTGAATGCAATAATCACCTCCTAACAAATCTCATTGCCTCTATTTTCTCTACCCTCTCATCCCTGCACACTGCTGAAAGGTTAGACTTTCTAAAATTAAGCTCTGATTTTGTCACTGATTATCCATATTGCTTTCCAAATAAGGTCTAACTCCTGTTTGCCATTCAAGGCTTTCCATGTTCTGGTCCCAAACTTTTTTTCAGTCTTAGCCTACTAGACTCTATATGTACTTTGTGGTCTAGTCACCCGGAAATCACTCTCTGTTACCAATATGCCCTATACTTTTCTGCTGGCATGACTGTACTCATGCCAGTTCTTCCACCTGTATCATCCTTCACCACCACTAGCTATTAACAAAGCTATCTAATTACTTCCAAAGGCTCAGCTTAATGTCTACCTGCTATCTCCAACTGAAAGTGGTATCTTCCTTCTCTGAACTCCCATAACACTTTCTGTACCTTTCCTATGGTTGTTATAAATCCTGTATTTTTATCATAATCATTTGTGTACTTTCCACTATCAGACTGAGAAGTTCTCTTGCCTAGGGATGGTGTATCATTCATTTTTGTGTCCTGTAATAGATTTCACACAACTGGGTTTCACACATGGTGGGTGCTCAACAATCATTCATTGAATGGCTTTCAATGGGCAAAATTTCAGTCATTATCTCTTCAGTTAACCATAGGTATTATAATAACTGAGTTAGAAGTCCACTGCTCAGGTTAGAACCTGCTTCAATAGGACATTCGTGAGTGTAGCATGCATACTGCCCTAGGCAGTGGGGAATTCTCAAGTTACAAAGCAAATGATGTTTTGGAAATCCCTTTTTCCCCTTGTACATACATACACATATTTATTTTATGTAAAAGTTTCCAATATGGGTCAGAAAGACAACTACTGCATTTCTCCAGTAGCATAACATTCTTGTAAGAAACCATTTCCCCAATCCTGGCAACCTTATATAGCCCTGGTATCCCCAAAAGAGAAGTTTGATTTTTTGTCTTAGGGAAATAGAAATACTTTCCTCTTAGAAAAAGTCTATTACATTGATTATGACAAAGCTTGCCTCTTCCCAAAACAGAGACTTTCAGAACTGTGGCATATATAAACTTACTCTTATGTTCAAACCTTTTCCAGAAGTGTTTCCTTTGATGTCTTTGTAAAAGTCCTGGTTTAGAATGTGGTAAATTTCTAGTGTTTGAAAAGTAATTGTCACACTGTGGTGCATGTGAGAGGAAACAGTACAGACCACTGGGGTCTAAACCTTTATGTGGACATTTAATCTCCCTCACTAACATCAAAGCCCAAAGCTCTGATATCCAATTGGGTTTCCTCATGTGAGTTTTCCAGATTTTTTTTCTCCCCCTCCCCCCCTTATTATCTGTCTTCCCCTTCCCTTAGCTTTTGACATTAATAGAAAATAAATATTTCTTTCTCTTCTCAAATGAAGATTAGTTTTTCAGCTGGCTTAAAAAACTGCAGATAGACTCTTGGTTATTGTTCTTTTTTGCCTAAGCAAAATGGAAATGAATGGGAAAATCTCTAGTTAGGCAAAAGACATTTTGGGGAAACTGTTGCTTAAGGACTAAATTTTCTTACATAAGACTGGTAGAGGGGTGGGGAACCTGTGACCTTGAGGCCACATGTGGCCCTCCAGGTCCTCAAGTGTGGCCCTTTGCCTGAATCCAAACTTCACAGAACAAATCTCCTTAATAAAAGGAGGCTCAGTCAAAAGGCCGTACCCAAGGACTTAGAAGGCCATGTGTGACCTCAAGGCCGCAGGTTCCCAACCCCTGGGCTGGTATCTTGGCCCCACAGAAATAAAATTGGATGCCAACCCACCCTATTACGCCTATCATTGCTCTTTGTGACTGAGGGAACAGTCAATGAGGACAATATTAGTCTTACGAACAGAGTACCATCCCATCTGGGGAATATCTCAGGAGAGGTATATCCATGCTTCCCATACTAGATTTTACCAATCATCTATTTGACTCTGGGCAAGTAACTCAACCTCTCTGGGCTTCACTTCCTCTGCTATAAAAATGTGATGATTTGAGGGTCCTTCCAGCTCTGAATTTATGAATTGGGAACTATGCAAGCTCCAAACTAAATGTGATTGCTCTATTGCAGAGAATACTATTGACTGCTGGGCTTTTGGGGAAAATGTAACATAAGCATTCTTTTTAAAAGCTACAAAATTGTATTTAAGGAGTGGTGACAAGCAGTTATCTGTCTCAATCCCAACAGGATAATACGAAAGGAATGATTCAGATTCAACAAGAAATCGAGCTTCCTGGCTTGGAGGGTTGGAAAACAAGGGAAGTTGTAGAATTTCTCTTGTCTGAAGATCTGGAAGAAAGGGATCGATAGCTATATCTATGATAATTTAGATACAGTTTGGCCCCATGTCAGAAGGACCAGTTAGATAATAAGCCTATGATCCTGCCTAGTGACCTCTTTGCACATTTGGTTCTAGTACCGAGTCTCCTGTTTTTTCTCAGCCTGGCAATGTTATTTTTAAATCTATTCCCTTTTATTCCTTCTCCTCTGCAGCAGAGCAAGGCATAGCTGCAACTCATGAGTCACCCATTCACAAATTAATTCAAATCACTTCTTATCATGGCCTGCATCCTGTAATGAATCCTTTCTCTGTGTTAGAGATTCCAATGAATTGACTTAAAATGAGAGCTACCATCTATTTGCCCCTTTGGATTTAGAATTGTAGTTGATTAACAAATCATAGACTCGAGTTTTAGAGCTGAAATGAACTTTAGCTATAATCTAATCCAAACACATTGTTTTACAGTTGAGAAAACTAAGTCAATGAGATTAAATGGTTTACTTAAGGCTACACAGCTGAAGTGTTATTTAAAAATATTGGTTAGTGCTTCTTGTTGATTTTTTTTCTTTTTAAACTATAATTAGCACATAAATGATAGAATAGAAAAGTCTACTAAAAAAAGTCAAGATATAATTTTTCATGAAAACCTTTCATGTTGTTATAGGGCATATTAGGTAATAAAAAACAAACACCTAACCCTAACCTAGGACAATCAAACAGTTCTAGTCATAGCCATATCGTCATTCAATTGCTTTTTTCAAGAATATCTTCCATGAAAGATGTAGATTTGGCATTATGGAAAGAGAACTGGCCTGGCAAGCCAGTAAAACTTGGATCAAGGCTTACTTTTCATACCTACTTGCTGTGGCACCCCAGACTAGTCACTTAACCTTTTCAGACAACTCTGTAAGGCCATAAGTTGCAGAAGAGGTGTCAACTTACAATGGTAAAAGAAGTTTCCTCATTTAAGAGTTCCTTATATATCAATAAAATCATAGGTCTCCACTCTATTCTTTTCTTTTGTGATATTTCATGGAGCTAAACTTCATGGAGGATACAAATTAAGCAGTTAGAATGCTTGCTAACAGCCATTGTTTCTTATTTTTAGATGGAAAGAAGGGAAATATGAGTAGAAAATTTTTGGATGTTTATGGAATTTGAAAGAGGTAATATCAGCAATATCTAATATGAAATTATACATGTAATATCTGCATAATGCTGACATTGGGGAGAGCACTAGAAATCATCTTAGGTATATTGTAGTTACATATTTTAGCGTTTGGAATTATACTTTACAGGGATGTAATTTGGCCTTTCAATTCAATTCAATTTCATTTTCAATTCAATTAAACTCCAGTTTCAATCAGCAGCTCTGCTTCACTTCAACTCTACAGAATACAATTCTCACTCCCCCCAAAAAACAAAACAAAACAAAACAAAGCAAAACAAAAACCAAAACTGATCACCTGAAATCTCATCATCAGACAGACTGAATCAGATTTAGATATTCAACACCTTCTCAACTCACCCTCAGCTGCGTCTACCCTATGGAGGGATGGAGGCAGAATATCAAAATCATCCAAAAGCCTTCCTTTATAGAGGACTAAAACCCTTTCTGGTAGCTCTATTTTCCATTTGCAGGTCTGCTGGGCTTTGGCTCCCCAGGCTCTGTGTACACTCTGCTCTTCCCCTCTCCCTCTACCTTTTCAGCTTCCTTTTGTATTTGGTCTTCCTGTGTTAGACCGTAAGCTCCTAGAGGGCAAGGATTATATCTTTTTTCCTATTTGTATCCTCTCTGTTTATCACAGTGCCTTACACATTGAAGGTGCTTAATAAATGTTAATTGAATTAAATTGAATTGTATTGTGGTTATACATATTGAGTTGTGTTTTGCAGGAATATGATTTAACCTCTACTATATCTGAATCATTGGTAGTAGTCCTGATTTAATCTTATGTTAGCATCTAAAAATTAACACGTACAAAAAATGTCTATATTTTATTTTATTTTTTGCTTTTTTTAGGCAATTGGGGTTAAGTGACTTGCCAAGTGTCACACAGCTAGTAAGTGTCAAGTGTTTTGTCTGAGGCCAGATTTGAACTCAGGTCCTCCTGACTTCAGGGCCAGTGCTCTATCCACTGCACCACCTAGCTGCCCCTGTATAATTTAATTTTAAGCCATGTTATAATTGTTTCCTCATCTGCAAACATTGTTCTTATTATAAACAAAAACTTAACATTAAAATATTAATTTTTGAAGAAGTGAAATATGAGTATAAGAAATGAAATAGAGATAATACAAATAAAGGACCAGTAATTTTTAATGCTAATGTCATAATGCTTACTTCTATTAAGAAGGAAAAGGATATATGTGTGTGTGTGTGTGTGTGTGTGTGTGTGTGTGTGTGTGTGTGTGTGTGTGTGTGTATGTATAGTTACTGGCTTAGCTTTGACTGAAGTATATAGAATCACTTAAAGCAGGAAAGGATCCCAGAAACCATCTGGTCCAAACATATCTTTTCAAGATGAATAAAATGAGACTAAGAGAGGCCAAGGTACTTCCCTAAGGCCAAAATAGCTGGTGAGTGACAGAGCTGGGACTAATATAGGTTTGTTTTTTCCATGTGATATGACACATGATAAAATGAATCAGTGAGTCTTACATTGGGCTGAGATGGGGGAAGGGTCAAGGTGATCTAAGGCAGTGCAATAATGTGAAATGGGCCCAGGCTTTTGGAGTTTGAAAACCAAAATTTGAGTATAGGCTCTGTTATGCACTGCATGTAGGACCCCTGGACAAGTTAGTTTCTCAACCTCAGTTTCCTCTTCTGTAAAATAGGGAAGTTTGGAATTTTAGGGTTGAGAGGTCCCTTCTAGTTCCACATCTCTGACCCTATGAAGGTGGAGACATAGGCTCAGGGCACTTCATCTCTCTATTCATTTCTCAGTCTCTGAAACAAAAATAACAACATTTACCATTTAACCTAATAATATGTGGAGGATTTATCTAATTAAACCATTTTTGTAATGAGCTAGAAGAAGTTCAGGGATACAAGAGAAAAATTCAATTTTTCATTGCATGATTTCTCATTTTCAGGTCTTGGGCATGTGAGCCAGTGTTTGTCATGACCCACAGTTTTTATAGGATGTTTACACCGACTAATTAAAAAATGTACTTTGTTCAGGATATTTTATTTAATGGATCTTTTTATAAATTATGAGGTTAATTTATAAAATAATAGCTTAATTTTCCATGGCTACAATTATAATTCTGTTGCTATTTATAGGTTGGATGTTTATGAGCTTAATTTCCTACCCACTAAATTCTCTTCAAATTGTTAAAAGAAAATCATGCCAAACAACAAAAAAAATTGTACTTTTAGGTATGATGTGACGAAACCTAGGTATATATGTATCTTTGTTTTAAATGCAGAGAATTAATCTATAGGAAAAGCATAGAAATGCTACTAAATCACCAAGAATGCAATTAACATTCCATTTATACATTTTTATTGACATTCAATAAATGATTTCTAGTACCACATTTAGTTTCAGTCTTTAATAGCTTTATTATAAAATGTGTTAGGGAATATATTAGAAGTAATTTGTCTAGTGCCTCTGGAAGATGAGTAACAAGGTATTTAAGTTGCTTAGTATTGCCAACTGTCAGAAATACCCTTCTAGGTGAAAATCTTTCATTACATCAATTACAAACAATCATTTTAAAGCATTTCTACACATCCAGCCCTCTTCTTTCTTCAGCTACAGTCTTGCATCACCAATTGTCTTTTGGACAGTTGGAACCAGTTTTATGGACCCTTGTATTTAGGACCTCAAGCTCACCACCTCTGAAAGAGAACTCACTGTCTTTTCCCCTGAGCCCTTGCTTCTACTGAACATCCTTTATACTGTGGAGGGTGCTACCATCTTCCTGCTCATCCTGGTTCCCAATCTTTGTGCCATCTTGGATTCATCACTCTCACATAACCAATCCGTTACCCAATCTTGTTGTTTCTACATTTACAACACCTCTCATATACATACCCTTCATTTTATTCACACAGTTGCCCCACTAGTTTAAACCCCTATCTTCTTACTTTTGGACTATTGCAATAGTTTTGCAACTATTCCAACTATTGCCTCCCTACCTCAAGTCTCTTCTCATGCTAATCTCTACCCCATTACTTTTATACTGAGATTACTTCCTTTTATACCATTCCTAGTTATTTATATGTTGTTTTGCCCATTAGAATGTAAGCTCTTTGATGCCAAAGACTCTTTTTTGCCTTTCTTTGTATTTCTAATATGTAGCACGATATTTGGACCATAGTAAGAATTTAATAAATGCTAGTTGACTAATGTTGGGCTCATTTCCAAGGCAGATACTGTAGAAAAAGAACCAATCTGTCAAAAAGTGGTTTATTTTCACAATCTGGCTTCGGTCTGTTTTTCCAAACTTATGTCACATCGCTCTTCTTCATTCATTCATGGGTCTACCCAAATTGGCCTAATTTGCTAGACTCAGCATTCCATTTTCCATCTATGTCTTTTCACAAGCTGTCCCACAGGTATAAAATGTACTCCTTTACCACCACTCATTGAAGGCCCTTCTTCCTAAAGAAAGTTCTCCCACATTGTTTGCTTTCTCTTCTTCCTAAAATTATCTTGTATTTACTTTTGCAGTTGTACACTGTATCTGACAATGGATAGGGGTTCTTAGCTTGGGGTCCATGAACTTTTTTTACAAATATTTTTATAACTATAATATAATTTGTTTCCTTTGTACTATTATGTGTTTAATTTTATGCATTTAAAAACAGACTGCTAAAGGGGTCCATGACAAAAAAGTTAAGTAGCCCAGCAATAGATAGCCCAGCCCAGGAGAGGGGGAACCTGCAGCCTTAAGGCCACATGTGGCCCTCTAGGTCCTCAAGTGTGGCCTTTTGACTGAATTCAAACTTCACAGAACAAATTCCCTTTTAAAAAAGGGTTTTATTTATTTATAATAAAAGGACATTCCTTTTATTAAGGGGATGTTTGGTGAAGTTTGGATTCAGTCAAAGGGCCGCACTTGAGAACCTAAAGGGCTACATGTGGCCTGAAGCTCACAAGTTCTCCATCCTTACCTAGCCTAGCCCATGAGAGCCTGGGCTGTTTTTTATTTTAGTCTCTTTATCCCCAATTCACTGTTTTGCCTATACTAGGCACTTAATAAGTGCTTTTTACAACTGAAATGAATTGAATTGACGGTAGTCCTTTAATTTCTTCTAGTAGACTAGTTGCTTATCTGAGAAAAATCAATGCTCAAATTTTCAGAAAAAGTTATCCTTATAGCTTTCTGAGCCTGCTTTGGCAAAAACTAATTTACTCAGTAAAGCCTATGAATGAATGGAGAAAGTACATCTTCTCTTGCACTTATGCCACTGCATTCTAAAGGAGCCAGTGAATTGGGCACACTTAAAGTAACATGAGTTGACTTAAATGGAGATTTGAAATAAAATGTTGTGATGTCCTACATATTCAGCAACAAAATAACTTCCTAGGAACTGATGAAGGAAAAGGTCATCCTATCAACACAGTCCCTTAAGATTCATAGGCTTTTGCTAGGGTGAATGTTTACTCCTTGATGGAAGTGCATTAATGAGCATGTAAAGATGTGGTTGGAAGCTGACCACCATGCCTGAAGCCTTACTGAAAAATTCTTGACAGCTATATTGCTTATTTTTGTAGTGGCTAGGAAATGAAATGACTTTCCTTAATCAAGTAATTGCATTAAGGCACTACTGGGAACATACTGTTGGCTTGTCTGGCATAGGCAAGAAGTCAACTACATTTCAACCAAGTTTTAACTGTCAGGAGCTGTTTGGTTCAAATTTCTTTTAGCTCCAATAACATAATTCTTTTTCCTATACTTCCCTATATGCCTAGGCTTTCTCCCTATACCCATATATTCAAGTTAAATACAGATTTATAATATATACGGTCAATCTTCAACATTCATGCATTTAACTTCTATGAATTCAAGTGATTTCATTAGTAACCATTTTCACTATCATACTGGCAACTGCTCACATTTGTGGCTATGTGCAATAGAGGAAAAAAATGAAAGGCACGATGTGAGCAAGTTTATATCAGCAAAAAAGTAGGAAAGTAGACTTTTGAGAGTCCCTTGGACAGCAAGGAAAGCTAATCAGCTAATAGTTAAAGAAATGAATTCAGGCTATTCACTGGAAGGTCAAATACTGAAACTGAAGCTTAAAAACTATGGCTACATAATAAGAAGATGGAACAAGTTGGAAAAGATCCTGATGTTGGGGAAAGACTGAAGGCAAAAGAAAAAGGGGACAGCAGAGGATAAGATGGATAGAGAGTGTCATGGAAACAACAAACATGAACTTGAACAGACTTTGAAAGGTAGTGCAGGATAGAAGGGCCTGGCATATTGTGGTCCACAGGATCAGAAAGAGTCGGAAACAACTGAATGACTGAGCAACAAAAATTCATAAAAGTATCTGAATGTGTTCCAGAAAGTGTTAAAGTAACCTCTCAGGAGTGCAGTGAAGTAATCAGAAAAAATGGAAGAGTAGCTAAATTTGTGGGTAAACGAAATGCCCTCTTGTGCATGATGCCCGCTACCCACATTCTGGAGTATCCTGGCTGGTGTAGCAGCAGGGCCAACAGAGTGAGTCTGGCCTACACAGAGTTCCAGGCTGTGACCAGGCCCAGGAGTCACCCTGAGGCATGTGCTTTTCATCAGGGAACAATTCAAATTAGAACAGAAAAGGAGATTACAGATGGCAGGTGTGGTCCCTTTTTCTTTTTTATCTCCCAGTTCTTCTGACATCTCCACCCCTGCCCTTACACTTCCCTTCTTGCATTGTCTCTCTTCTCCCTTGCATTTTATGGATTATTTCATGGTTACTGTGTTAGGAAAGTGCATATTATCAGAATTAATGTTTTGTTATAAAGAATTGTATGAGAAAAGTGTATTCTCAGCAAATTCTAGTGAAAGATTAGTTTTTGGCAGTTGCAGGAACCTAGCCTCTATTTCCTATGGGTTCAATATTTGTGTTTTGACTTTCGCTCTATTTTTTAAAAATTTGATTTTTGTCAAAGTTGAGGATTGACTCTCTCTCTCTCTCTCTCTCTGACTCTCTCTCTCTCCATATATATGCATATATACATATATATGTGTATATATACATATATGCACACATTTATATTTATATGTAGTCACATAATAATTAAAATGAAAAAGCTGGAACAAATTCTAGCATGTTATTGAAAAGCTTCAGGAACTGGAGGAGATGTTTTATTTTCATTTTTTATTTTGCTGGTTTCAAAACAAGGTTATCAATGAAAACTTGTAGGAATGGAGTAGAAATGCAAAGCAAAGTCCTGCTGTAAATAAAGGCAGTCAGGAGGAAGCAATGTGTCATTGATTTTTGTGCATTTTACTGGGTTTGTTTCTATTTCTATTGATGGAAAAGTGGTATTTTCCAGGTAGGATTGTTTGAAATGCTAATTTTACTTCTTAATGAAAAATCAAATATTTTCTATTTGGAAAATCTGCTCAGAAATGTATTAAAAACACATAAAAGGAGCACTGGATTTATAATTAGAGGCCCTTCCAGGTTCAAATCCCCCTCTTTGACACTTCCCACCTGCATGACCTGGGGTAAGTAATTTAACCTTTTTGGGCCACAGTTACCTTATATGTAAAATAAAAGAGCCAGTCTCTAAGAAGATCTCTAAAGAACCTCCTAATTCTAAATCTATGAGCCTGTGCCTGCAAGATTTTTAAAAATGGCCACTTTTTTGTCCTGTCTCAGGTTTCTTATTTTTCTTAATATAACTGTTGAGTCTAAGTTTACATCAAGACATCACTTGGGGAGTGAAAAATGCAGTTACCTAGTAGAGTTTTTTCCCCCCCTACTTGATGGCAAATATTAAATCAAATTCTTAGGAGAGATATAGGACCATAAGGAAAATGAGTTGGTCACATACACATGCAATGCTATTAAAGTAAGATGTTAAATAACTAGTTTAATTTAAAAAAATTAAGTTGATTTTGTAGGTTGCTTTCATGAAATGTAGAAACAGTCCTAGGTTTTGAACTGTTCCAGTGCCAGCAAGTAACAGGCTCCACAGGATTCTTTGGTTCCTTATACTCCTTATCAACAGTTCTAAATCTTATCTACTTTGCCACCAAATGTTTCACATTGAGCAAAGTAGCATGTTGTTGGCCTTCCCTCTGACTTCATATATTTTCCTTCTTTGTGTGTGTGTCTGCTTGTTTGTCCATTTCTCTCTCATATGGAGTAATATATACAGTATATCACCTACTCATAGATCTCAATCCTCAAAGTTCACAAAATGGCTTCCATTTATGGGACAATCATGCTTTTTTTCATCAGCCTGAATATGCCCATTAGACTTGCTGTGAAGAATGAACTCAAACTACTTCTATGTGGTACAAAGGCAAGTTATAGAGCCCAGAATGTATCTCTGGTGCAAATTTCTTGTTTGGTAAATATTCTTGTTTGAAAAGTTGGTATATTGTAATAAGAATGGTTTTGAGACTAGTAAAAGGTAAAAAGTGGAGCCAACATTTGTTATTGAGGCTATGAAGATAAAGCTGTGTGACTATACATCCAACATTTGCATTTCTGTGCCTTTCTGTCCAAGGTGCTAATGGGCACAAAAATGCTAATGGACTTGATACAAGTGTTACCGATGCTTGCTAACATTTGCAGATGAAAGGCATTATAGGCACATTATATATGATAATTATCAATGATAAAATCTCATAACTTTTAGAAACTTAGGGATTAACCTGTAGGAAATGTAAATGTTTGCAAGAATAGGAGAGGAAACAGAAAAACATTTTCATTACATAGTACTCTCATTGGGAACATATTAGGGATTCATTTTTCATTGGAAAAAGAAATAGTGTTTGGAGTTGGAATGGCGACATTATAGGAGGTTAACTAGAGAAGTGGGGAAGGGGAAATAAACCAGTGTTTGCTCTCTATAAGTATCCAAGGGATTCTGGGAGCAGAGAGAACATCTCTATTTTTCACTGTGGCCCAAAGATTTAGTCTTAGGTATAAGATTGGGTTGGCTGGCAGGAAATGCCTCTCATGGGTTTAACTTAGCTTTTCTTCTGATTTTTGCTTTCTGAAGGAAGGGTCTAACTGTGGTGAGAACTGTAAATTTGGGGCTCAGTTTTAACATCCACATATTAATGAGGAACCTACGGACTTATGGTCCAACCCAGAGCAAAACAGAAATCTCCTTTATGACATCCACGAAAAAAATTATTATTCAGGATTCACTTGATGCTTCAGCCTGAAGCATCCCATTTCACTTCTGGACATCTATAATAATTTGGGAAAAAAATTAATATCAGAGTAGAATCTGTGCTTCTAAAATTTCTGCTCATTGTTTGTAGCTCTGTCCTCTGGGGCCAAGTAAAATTGCTCTAGTCACTATTACGTGACATTCAAATACTCTGATCCCAGCTATCATATCTATTTTCGGCCTCTTCTGCAATTCAAACACCAGCAGTTTCTTTAATTGATCCTCACAAACATGGTTCTGAGCTCCTTCCCCTCTATCTGATATCCTGGAGTGTGTTCAACTTTGGACACACTCCAAATTGTCAACGTCTTTTAAAAATACAGTGTCCAGAACTGAAAATAGTACTCAAGGTGCAATTTGTCACAGATAAGTTACAATAGGATTATCATTTCCCTTGTTGTGGACACTCTACTTTGATTAATGTAGCCTAAGATGGTTTTGCCTTTTTGTGGCTGCAATTGCACAATGTTGATTCATATTGATCCATGAGCTCACTAGGTCAGACATTGAGGATGACAAAAGGAAGAACAGCTATGCCCCTAAGGCCAGGGGCACACATCTGTAAGCTTAGTGCCTATGTAAGGACATTGGAACAATCCTCAGTAGTAGTATTGGTCTTGGAGTGGCTGGAAGCTGACCTGTGGGTGATGGTGAAGAAAAGATGTGGACAGAGAGTTAGTTCTATTGGGGGTTTGACTCTTTAGTTCCCTTCAAAGCACTTCTCAGGGGTCAACCTTTCTTGTTGCTCCCTCCTCTACCCTTGTTAATGATTTCCTCTCCCTTGAAATTACTTTTTATAATGTCATACCCTATATACTTTGTACCTTGACTATGAGTTGGAAAGAATGTGATGATCTGAACTGACAGGGGGTTTCCTCACTGAGGAATTCTCAATGAATGCCCAGTATAAATTATGTCAATGAATTATGCCAATAAAATCACATGTCCAGTTTCTATCCTGATCCTTAGGTATTTTGTATTCACTTATCTGTGTATAGGGTTGAATGTAGGAGAATGTAAGCACCTTAAAGGGAGGGGCTGTTCATTTTTTGTTTTTGTATCTCTTGTGCCTAGGCACAGTGCCTTGCAATTTTTTTTAAGTGGACCTGAGTTGCCATTGGTATAGCGATCCCTCTAATTATAGTCTTTTTTAGAAAGTGATCTGAACCCTGAGAGGTTAAATGCCATTACACTACACTGCCTCATCCTTTGCATATAGTAAGTACTTGATAATATCTGTTGAATTGAATTGAATAAACCTGAGTGACTGGGAGTTTGGAATCTGAGTGTGAAGAGCAACATGAGTAAGAGTCAGCTCTCCATCACTGATTTGGTATAGAAGTGAACAAGTGTCAGGGCAGGAGTGCATCTGGGTAACCCAGCTGTGCATTGAAACACCAATTCTAGACATATTTGCCGGGAGCCATCTCCTTGTCTCCCATACATCAGTGTATGCATATACTAGCAGTGTAGTTCAGAAAGTCACAACAAAATTTGCCTGGTGGTCAGGATTTAAGAATCAGAGGAAGGTCAGAGCTTAGGAGTTTTGAGGCAACTAGGTGTTACAATGGACAACAGGGCTAGGGTTGGAGTCAGGACACGAATCCAAATCCTGCTTTATTAACTGTGTGATCCACTACACTTATTCTTATTTACAAAATGAAGATAATAATAGCATTTATCTCTCAGAGTAGTTGTGAAGATCAAATGAAATAATACATATAAAGCTCTATGCAGGCTTTAATGTGATATATGCATACTAGCTGTTAGTAGCTATCATTATTATTACTTAGCTCAGTCTGAGGACTATTGTGGGGCAGGCTGTGGATCCCAGATGGGCTCAAAGTCTAGAAATGTTAATATTGTGAAATTAAGTAGATAATGAAATTTGGAATTCAGAAGGAGGGTCTGGAACTGGGAAGTCAGCAAGTATGAGAAAGGCAAGGCAGAAAAAACAAAAGAAAAACAAGGTAGATTACCTAGTAGGGATAAGGAACCCAGAGAAGAGAAATTATGCAATGGGGGAAGGAGGGTAGAGTGTGTGTGGGGGTGTGTGTGTGTGTGTGTGTGTGTGTGTGTGTGTGTGTGTGTGTGAAAATCCAAGAAAGCAGTTTGTGTTTTGGCAGCAGGAAATGAGCTTCATGCTGAGTCAGAGGGTTCCTGACAAATCCTGCACCAATCTCATTGAGTTTCCTTGTAATACGCCTCAACTATTTATCATTTGCAGCCTAAGTACTTCACACTATGGCAAAAATGATCACATTTGAAGAAACTGAGTGATGGATTGCGGAGTTAGTGATCAAGAGACATCAGAAAGCAGAGAAGAGCCATGAAAGACATGAAACCGTCTTAGAGTAAAAAATATGACTTATCATTACTGTACAACTCAACTGTTCTCCCATAAATTCTTCCACCATTGATGACCTCTTGTTGTAAGACAGGTTGTTTAATACAATTACTACCATAAGAAATAATTCTAGGAATTGCTTTTTTATTTTTGGAATTTTCACTGAGAATTGGCAGTACCAGGTATATTTGAAGTTAAAAAACAAAACAAAACTAGGGCTCTTTTCTCAGTTAACTGAATTCTAAGCAAATATAGAATGTGCTTTTCAAGGCATCCATTTTCTTTCATCTCCAAATCTCCCCAAATTTTAATGGAAATTATATTCATGTATTTTAATTACGTTGTACCTTTTGCATCTTGCTTTCTTTTTATAAAAAGTTAACTTTGTTTTTTTTTCCATAGAAAGAGGAAGTTGTATTATATCAAGGGCTAAGAATCAAAACTCCCTTTGAAGCTTAGAAACTTAGAAAACACAGAATACAGCAGGGCCAGAGAAACATGTCTGTCCCTACTTCTCATTCCCCTTATTAACTCTTTCCTTATTGGATCTAGAGAGAAAAACATTCACTTACCTAAATCTCAGGCAGGTAAATGAGCCCTGGAAATTCACAGTGATTGCACGGCCACTTTTTTTTTTCTCTATTCTATAAAATGCTAAGATGCTTCAACTTTTGCAAATGATAGATAGTAGGCATTCCATTCATGCAGTACTGTACCATCCAGGTAACACAGTTTAAACAACTTCAACCAAAATGATTCAGTTCCATGGCAAAAGGCCAAGGCCAGATTTACCTAGCATATAACTTTCCACTTCCTCAATCCTATGCAGGCTTGATTATACTGCAGCTGTCTTATAAACTATGCTTGAGAGATGCTTCAGATGAAATTCCTTCAGAGTTCTTTTCACTGGATTGACCTATGGTTGTTGCTCTGTCATCTACCTTGCATGAAGATATTTGAATTTAGGTCTTATGCTTTGCGATGCAAATCACTTTCATGAATCCCAATCCAGAGATGAAGGGCAGCAAACTCAGGAATGTTAGGGAATACATGTACCTTTCAGAGTCCCATTTTACTCCAACATGATAAACCCAGATTCTACCTCTTACTGTGTAATCCTTGGCAACAATATAGGAAATTTCCATGGCCAGACTTTAACCTAATAAGACAATTTTAGTTTATTCAGTTCTCACTTCTCAGGTGTGTCATGACTATAACAACTTAAATCAGGGATTATGGGTACTGGGTATTGTGCAATGGTATTTGGTTGTTTGTTCCCTGAAGTCAGCTCATGTGTTAGTATTGGGTAGCACAAGAAACGTCAAATGAGCTTCTTTGACAATTTGGAAATAATTATCACTCTATCCTTTTATTTAAAAATGTTTCCCTATATACTCCATAGGTTTCTTCTACCTGAAAAGATCATCTTATATGTCTTGAAATCAATGTAATTCCAGAAGAGATATGATATATATATATGAACATGAGATTTTACAACAGGATCTAGACCAACCCTTAGACATAATCTAGTCCAAGTCTTTCATTTTGCAAATGAAGAAACTATAGAGAGGTGAAGTGACTTCATTTGTCCAAATCATACATAGTTAGAACTACAAGGGGCCTTGAGAGAGCATATGGTCAAGCCCCTAATTTTTTAGAAGCTAGGAATCCTGATACCGAATCTGTCATCTATGGTCTCTAAACCAATGATACTTAAAGTAACTCATTAATGGAGGCTTATTTCTACATGGTTAACCTTCCAAAAATAAATGATCTCTGAAAAAATCTATCCATTTGGAGGAAGCTCCTCCTCAAAGGCAGAAGAAGAGGCAAGAAAGAGTTCTCTGTAAAAATTCTATTTAAGCTACAAAATTTGTATTAGGCCTGATGCCAGCCTGTTTGTTACTACTTCTGCAGAATTTTAGAGTTGGATTGTACCTTAGCAATCATCTAATGTGGTTCTTTCAGTTTATAGATGAGAAAACTGAGGAACAGAGAAGTGACTTGTTCAAGGTCATACTGTTAGCAGAGTCAGGATAAAAATTATATCACACTGCCTTCCTTTTGCTACTTCCCAACTCTACTTCATCTATCTAGAAAAGTGGTCTTCAAAGTGGAGTCTATGAATTGACCCCAAGGGATGGATGATCAACTCATCAAAAGGTGGGAAGATGGGTTGCACCCAGGGGTGTGCTGAAGCCAGTTCAGATTGGTTCAAGCCAGCCAATTGTTAAATTTTTGTGAGTGTTTATGCTTCAGATAAGTACCTGATTTATTTTTTTGTTGTCTGTTGATTAAGGAAGTGATAAGGAAAATGTTAATAGTGCAGATTAAACTTAAAAGTGTGTCACACATACTTATCCTTTCTGGAGAGGTTGAAAAATAGTCACCAATATAGCACTGTTTGCACCCTACCATGATGTCTGCTCCATAAGTAAGAAACTTAACCTTTTCCTTTCCTGCTCCTTCTGTCTTCGTGCTCTTAGTGTTGCCTGTGATGAGTGCCTTGCACCCAATGAAACCTGTCTCCTTCCTGATGACACAGCTTTCTTGGCTATCTTTTCTAGAACTGGTTGTATTCTCACTCAGTCTCCCTGACTCAGTGCTTGAACTGGGAAAATTGGAATACACCTTGCTCACCATTGCCACTTTTAGGCTGTCCTGCTATAATTAACATTCAGTTAACTCTCTTCCTTCGAGGTTTATTCAATTTATATTTAACATTCAATCAAGAATCCAGTGACTGTTGTCTACCCTCCTTCAGGACACTCCTCTTCCTTCATCTTTCTGTTCAGTGTTTGCTGACAATCCTCTCCTCCTCAAATCCTGTTCTCCATACAAGAGGACTTTGACAAATATATCTATATGTACATCTGTATCTATCTACCTATCTACTATCTATCTGTCTATCTATCTATCTATCTATCTATCTGGTGACCTTTATATATCTATAAATGACCTCATTTATCATTCAACTGGCATTGCCTGTTAGTGACTTTTCAAAGTCACTGGTGAACTCTTCATTGTCAAATCTCATGACCTTTTATCAATCCTCATCCTAAATCTCTCTGCAGCCTTTGAAACTGTTAATCCTGGTTCTCCTTCCACCTATAGGTAGATCCTATAGATGAAAGAAATCCATCTTGGCTGGATTTTCAGCCAGATTGCACCCAGTAACCAAGGGTGTTCCCCAAGGCTTTGTCTCTGGTCCTCTTCTCTTCTTCCTTTACTTGGTGATCTCCTCTACTCCCATGGATCTAACAACTCTATGTTAATAATACTCAGATCTATTTGTCTAGCCCTAACCTCTCTCCAAACCTCCAGTTTCAACTCTCTAACTGCCTATTTGCTTCCTCAACATGGATGTCCTATAGACATCTTAAACTCAACATGTCCAAAACTGAGCTCACTATCTCCCATGTCATACCCTCAAATCCTTCCTCCTTCCCAACTTTCCTCTTACTACTAATAACACCCACATCCTCTTAGTTATGCTTGCTTCTTAAGTATCATCCTTGACTCTTTACTCTCTCTCAGCCCCCATATTCAATAAGATGCCAAGTCTTATTGATTTATATACATTACATTTATTGTATATGTTTCTTCTCTCCTCTGGTACTGTTACCATACCATGATAGGCTCTCATCATCTCATACCTGAACTATTGCAATAACTGTTAGGCTGGTCTCCCTGTTTCAAGTCCCTCTGATGGGATGATGGGACCTGGACCCCTAAAAGGAAAAGACCATGTCTTTGAAAGCAACCTAGTCCCTGGAATTTCCCACACATTTAAGCAGTCTGGATCACTGGCTTCTTGCCCAAGGCATCTGGCCCACTTCAAGCCATCTAGACCACCTAATGAGCCTACTTGATATTCCTTTTAGTGCTGCACCTGGCCCACCCCAGACTACTTACCACTCCTTAATCCCATCCAGATCCTTTAGCTGTCCCTTTTTTTATATAAGCATCAGTCTCACCCACATTAAGTTGCAGGTTCACTAGGAACCCTGCGTGCTCCTATTGGCCTTACAATAACCTTGCTACCTTGTCAGAAAGAAGGCTTCAAAGCTTGAATTCTTTCTAGGCAGATTTGCCCTGTACTCTGACATTTTGGGGTTTCCAGCAACCCCAAACCACATTATTTCCACCCTCCAGTCCATCCTCTATTCAGTTGTCAAACTGGTCTTCCTAAAACACAGATCTTACCATGTTACTCCCTATTCAATAAACTCAAAGGACTGCCTATTACTCCTTGAATCAAATATAAAATCCTCTGTTTGGTATTCAAAGTCCTTTATAATTTGGTACCCTCTTACCTTTCCAGTCTTTTTATATTTTACTTATCCCTATATACTCTGGGGTTCAGCAATACTTCTTGTTTTTCCTAACATAAGAATCCATCTCCCAACACTGCACATTTTCAGTAGCTGTCCCCCCTGCCTAGAATTCTATTTTGCCCTCCTAAGCTCTGCCACCTGGCCTTCCTGGCTTCCTTCAATCCCAGCTGAAGTTCTACCTTCTAGAAGAAACCTTTCTCCATAATGCTAATGTCTTCATTGTGTTGAATATCAATTCATCCTGCATATTATTTGTACACAGTTGTTTGCTTATTAGAATGTGAGCTCCTTGAGAATAGTGTTTGTCTTTTCCATTTCTTTTTATTCCCAGAGGTTTGCACAGTATCTGGCATATAATAAGCACTTAATGATTCTTGTTGACTGACTGACAAGAGCAGAGGTTTCCAAACTTATTTGGCTTACTGCCCCCTTTTCAAAAAAAAATTACTCTTTCCCCACCCCCTCAATCTACTTTCTTTAACCCTTTAACAGTTTTGTTTTTGAAATTTGCATCATTTCAAAAATATATAATATATATATTTTAAAAATGTCTCATCTTAAATTTAATAATTTATTGTAAATGTGTTTTTTCCTGCATTGAAATTTTGATGATGCAATATGGTGTCATGTAACCATATAGTATCATATTGCAAACTAGTCATTATATGTGCATATTCCAGGCCATGTGTGCTGGACTTCTTGACAAGACATAGTCAGCTGCCAACACTTACTTGTTAAGACCTGTTGGCAGACTTGACCACTTCATTGTTATAACTGGCATTTTGTGTGCTTATTTAGGAAATAATATAATCACTACTACTAACTCTGTTACACAATAGATGAAACATATATGAACGGTTTTTCAAAATTTCCTTATCCTCTCTTCTTTACTTATGCTTCCACCACCCCCTTAATTATATTCAACACCTCCCAATTGCACCCGAAGCTACTACCATCCCCCTGAATTGTTCTCACACCCCTCGGGGGCAGTATCACGCATTTGGGGAACCTATGGACTAGAGACTAAGTGGTGATTTATACCTAATACTCAAAGGTCATGTACAGACAGAAGAGTCCTGTGACATCAAAATGTCTGATTTCTGTTAGGCCTATTCTGATTTCTTAGATTCCTTTAAATGTGGATTATTGATTCTTTTCATGAACAAACTTGAAAATGGAATAAATGTTGCTCTAATTTTCTAAAAAGAAGGAATGAAATTCTTTAAACTGGTGAATTTGACATTTATTCCTAGAAAATTTCTAAAACACATTATTAAAAGGATGTTTTTGAGTACTTAAAAGGGAAACAAGAGTTACTGAAAGCTAAGGTATTTTAATATTAAACAAACTTATTTCTGTTTCTTTTAACAGGCTTCTAAGGCTATTAGGTCAACTTGTGATATTATACCCCATTTCTTAGGAAAAGTGAAGGTGGGAAAGTGTAAAATGAGATACTTTACAGTGAAAAAGGGAAGCCCTTTCAAATGCAAAGGAAGTACTTTAGAGAGATTCCAATACTTGAATTGTATATGAAAGGCCAGTAGAAACAAAGAATTGGCCACTAGGATCAGTTGCTGAAATCTCCTTCTCTAGCTACTCAATTACATGAGACTCATCAGAAATCTGGGAGGAAGGAGGGGAGTAGTCATAAATGAAAGTAGAGTCACTTACTTAGGCAACTTGCTTTGAACCAGAAAGAAAAGTAGAAGCCAAGAAGTTACCAGGGGTAGGAAACCTGCTACTTTGAGGTCATTTATGGCCTTTTAGGTCCTTGGGTGTGGCCTTTTGACTGTTTGGATTCAGTCAAAGGCCAGCACTTGAGGACCTAGAGGGCCACATGTGGCCTCAAGGCCTGGGGTTCCCAACTCCTGGTGGACCTCTCCCACCAGAAGTTGGGAGTCAAATCTGAGTCTGAGGAAATCAAAGAGAAGAGACTTCTGCAGCCTTTGTTAAAAAGAATATGCCTACCAGATTGGCTAAAATGATAGGAGAAAGTGACAAATGTTGGAGGGGATGTGGAAAAATTGGAACACTAATTCATTATTGATGGGATTGTGAAATGATCCAACCATTTTGGAGAACAATCTGGAATTATGCCGAAAGAGTTATTAAACTACCTATATCCTTTGTCCCAGTAACACCAATACTTGGTCTATTTCAAAGATGATTAGGGAAAAAGGAAAAAAAACCCTATATATTCTAGAATGTTTATAGCAGCTCTCTTTGTGGTGGCAAAGAACTAGAGGGATGCCCATCAATTGGGGAATGACTGAACAAGTTGTGGTATTTATTTGACTCTGATGGAATACTATCGTGCTATAAGAAATGATGAGCTCAGTGATTTTAGAAAAACGTGGAAAGACTTGTATGAAATAATGAAGAGTGAAATGGGCAGAACCCAGAGAACATTGTACATAGTAACAGCAATATTATTTTATGAATGACTTTGAGCAAATAAGTTATTTTGTCTATTATAAATACCCAAATTAACTATAAAGGGCATAGAAAGACAGACACTATCTGCATCCAGAGAAAGAACTGAAATTGGTGCATAGAATAATTTTATACACACACACACAAAACACACACACACACACACACACATTTATGTCTAATGGTGGCTATCTCTTGGATGAGGTGGGGGAGGAAGAAAAATAAGAAATGTATATGATGATTTTGTTATACATTTGAAAGGAATAGCAAGTTGTGCATAGTGGATTTGCAATTTCATGTACAATCATCTTTTTTTAATTTTACTGTGTTATGGAAATGCTTGTTTTATTCCTTAAATTAAAAATTAAATTAAATTAAAAAAAAGAATACATCAACAATCTAGCTGAAAAGAACACTATCATACACAGCTGACCCAGAATCTGGAATTGATGAAAACTGTAGCTGACCATGTAAGAGCCTTCCCAAAGAGTCCAGTGGATTGATCTGTCAAGTAGAGATATCAAGAGGTTGTGTAAAGCCCAGCAGCTGAGTGAAGTGGGAAACCCAGTCCAGTGAGCCATTTCACTCAGTGATCTCTCTGGCCCTGTTTAGCAGACCAGCCCCATTTTGACTTCATGAGGATCATCTAAAGAAAGAAAGGCTATTAACTCATGGAGTTGTGAGTTGCTTTGGGCATTATGTGCCTCACTACTATTGCATGCTATATAGGTTTATGCCCACTCTTCCCCCTGACAGATTCTGTGCATATTTGTGGGAAAGTGCAGCATAGATTTTTTTTGGGGGGGAAATGCTTTGCAACTATTGTTCTTGCTATGCCATTTGAATAAATACCTTTAAAAAACACTGAGTACTGGCTAACTGTTAAAGGGAAACACACTGGTGTGGACATATTACCCACTCTGTTGAGTCACCATCTTGGTTACTCCTAGAATGTGAAATAGTATCCACCCCCCTCTGGGGACCTTATTTTCTACTGCTGGTATGAATTGGGGTTGTGATCTCAGAGAGGAAATGCTACAAATGGAATACCATTGACATAGTATACTTGAATTTATTAAGTATTTGACAAATTCAATCATGATATCTTTTTGAACAAGGTCCATATGCATTCTGGATGCACATTTTAGAAAGGAATTTGACAAGCAGTGCATATAGATGAAGGAAATAAAGATGGTAAGGAGACTCAATGCCATGTCATATGAAAATATTTTAAAGAAACTGTGTTTAAATCTTGTGAAGAAAAGGCTTGGTAATGGGCAAGACTATTTTCTTAAGTATTTGACAAACTATCATGTGGAGGTGGGGATACATTTCTTTTTGGACTTGGCTACAGAAGGCAGAAGTAGGAATAATGGTTGGAAGTTGCAGAGAAGGAGAGATTTCAGTTCAATATAAGGAAAAGCTTCCTGCTAACTCCTCTCCCAAATGATGAACAGGCAATTTTTATAGGAAGTGATTTCCTCATCAATAACAACAATAACTAGCATTTACATAGCATTTTAAGGTTTGTGAAACACTTCATAAAAGCTGTCACATTTTATACTCACAAGAACTCTGGGAGGTAGATGTTATTATTATTTTTATTTTTACAGAGGAAAAAACTGAAGAAGATATAAGTAACATTCCCAGACAGCCTAGCTAGGAAGTGTCTGAGTCCAGGTTTGACCTGAGGTCTTCCTGATTCTAGGTCTGAAGCTCTATCCACTGTGCCACATGGCTTCCAAGTAGAAAATAGGTGACCACTTGTTGAGGATATCATAAAGGGGTTAGACTAAATCAGAGGCACTTAACCAGGAACAAACAGACCTTTTATGGTGCCATGAACAGATTTCAGGGTATCTGTGACCCTCTGTGGAAAGGAAAATTACATCTTTATTATAATGTATTTAGGTTCTTTTATATTCCTATATATTTTATTTTATACATTTAAAAACATTATTCTGAGAAGCAGTCTGTTAAGCTTCACCAGATTTCCAAAGACTAAATGTCTGTCTATGGCAGGAAAAAAAAAAGATGAAGACTTTTCTGAACTAGATATTCTTTCAAACTCTTTATATTTCTGAAATTCAATGATTTTAAGCCATAGGTGTAGCAAACTCATATGGACAGAGGAAGAAGCCTGTAGAACTAGGGATGCCTAACTTCTATTTCAAAGTAGTGTTAAGCTTTAACCACAAAAGCTAACAAAGTATTGTTCTGAGACTTGAGATGTAGGGTATAACTGAAAGAGTACTAGATTTTGAATCTAAAGACCAGATTTGCAAATAAATAGGTTTGTAATCTTCTCCAAACACTTCCCCTATCTATCTGTTTATTCATCTGCAAAATGATCTGTTTTGAAATATTTCTATTACAAAATCACACACCTCAAAATCATGAAAAGTACAAAAAAAAACAGGGTGTGGGGGGATGAGTTGGGAGAAAGCTTTGAAAATCAGGAAACATCTCTGTTCTTTTCACTGCCATGTGATGGAAGACCTCTAGACTGCTCCCCATAAGATATTAGAAAAAGGCACTTCTGAAGGAGATACAAGATGTGAATTTTGACAGTTGATCAATGGAAAGTTATTTAGCACAGCTGTTTCTGTCACAGTAATATATTGGGAAAACTCAGAATAGGGGATGGTCTATGATAGCAAATACTTGTGGTATGTTTAGCATGAATGTTTTGAACGAGGATGTCATATATAAAGTGAATATTCAGATTGGTTTGCCTGAGGTTTGCCTCAAAGTCTGTACCTGCTTCTTTCAATGTGGCAGAAATATAGTCCCACATCTTAAGTCTAATGAATGAAACCTGTTTGTAAGAGGTTAGCCTGAGGATCACATGGTTGGAAGAATAGTAAAGGAATTATTTTCCACAAATTTCTTAAACCCCCAAAACCTCAGACAAAGGAATTATGTGCTAGTTATAGAGTAACTAAAACTGAATTCACCAAATAAGAAGACACAAACATTCTACAAGGTAAAAACCTTATGAAATAACATTGGTCAGCTGTAATACTTAGAGCTCCTACTGTGTCTCTGCCCCCAATCCATATCATCTGCCATTTGAAACTCATGTAAACAACCTCAAAGGCCTGTGCTTCAGTGTCCCTGCCTAGTTCTTCCAAGTTAGTGACTCATTTTGAACCTTTCCAACACTCCACAAGTGCAGTAGACACTAATTGTGCCTGGGGACATGAAGGCATGGAAGGAAAGGAAGTGGAAGATATGGCTGGTGCAAAGGTGGCTGAAAGGAAAAAGTTTCTGTAACTAAAGGAAAGTGGATTGTAAAACTAGATAGGGTCAGTTCTCCCTGAAGTTAACTCTGGGCAAAGACTCATGTTAAGCCATCACCTGCCTCTCTTCCCTGTTTTCTCCTCTCTTCCCAACACAAGGAAGCTGAAGACGTCTATTCTTACAGTTTTGTGCAGCGCTGAAAGTAGTAAGAGACAAAGAGTGAGAAGGTAAACCAGGACAAGCTACTGGGAATAAAAAGAGAAAAACTGAGAGACCAGAAGTCTAAGGCAGAAAGGCTGAGTATAAACACAGCTTACTAATAGATAAAACAATAGAGAAATTCATACAGAAAGAAAAAGAACAGATTCAAAGAAAGGTCAGAGAACAATGAAAATTATCACAGTATAAAAGAAAATGGACAAAAATCAGATTTCCTGGGATCTGCTGAAACGAACCATACAATGCAAATGCACTGTCTTTTGTTTTCACCAATAAGAGTACTTATGAATATCCATGATAAATATAGTGGAATGTATTTTCTGGATTTGGACTTTTAACTTTGTGTTCCTGCTTTTCTGGGGTAGCTAAGGTGGTGCAGTGGAACTAGGTCAGGAAGACTCATTTTCCAGAGTTGAAATTTGGCCTCAGAGATTTACGAGATGTGTGCCCCTGGGCGAGTCATTTAACCCTGTTTGCCTTAGTTTCCTCATCATTAAAATGAGCCGGAGAAGGAAATGGCAAACCATTCCAGTATCTTTGCCAAGAAAACCCCAAATGGGGTCACGAAGAGTCAGATGCAACTGAAAAATGACTGGACAACAACAGCAACAAACAGTCTTTCTGCTATTTATACTGTTTGTGTTCTTTGTTTGTACTAATTTCAACTGCTCCAGTGGAAGCTATAACCATTTTATATTAGGAACACTCCACTAGGTATCTCCTTCCATTGACAGTGATCACTGACATTTATTCCAATCTTTCAAAAGATCCAAATAAACTTAACTGTACTGTCATCTAGCCCATATCTTGTTTACAAAGATAAATAGTATTGAGATAGCACATGTATGACATTTTCCTGTTTTATTTATGTAGTAACAGTTTCCAAAAAAGGAAAGGAGTCCTTCACTTCTCTGGACATTACTTCCTTCATCTTTGAAATGTGAGTAGCAATATAGTCTTGGAGTCAAGAAAACCTGAGCTCCAGTCAGTCCTACTTCTGACACATTCTATTTGTGGGTGAATTATTGAACTTCCCAGTGCCCTACATCTAAGACCATAAGTTATATATGAATTACTGATCTGCATTGCTGGAAAGAATATCTATGCCTGGAATTTCTTACACTATACCTACAAAGGTACAGACTAAAAACAAAATAAAATTTGGGGGTTGAACTGAAAAAAAAAACCAAACAAACAAAAACTAAGGTCTTCCTGCATTGGATTAAATTGATCTCTATGCATCTCTAGGAATTCTCCAAACATCCAAATACTAGGACGCAATAAGAAGAACAGACAGTAAAGTAGCTTTGGAATGGGGTTGGTCCTATTCTGTGTTACCTTTTCTCCTGGGGCTCCAGGGCCACCTGTGCTTAGGCTTGGCTGAAGGCCCTTCTCACAGGTGTGCTGGAGCCAGCTCTAAACAGAAAGTCAATTGTTAAATATATAGCATGATCAAATCAGGGCTTGATTTATTGCTTTGTCAATTACCTAGACTTAAGAAAGTGTTAATAATGCAGATGAAACTTAAAAGTATGTGTATGTGTACTTTTTAAGACAGAGATTGTTAAAACATTTACCAGCACACCCTGCATTGCTCTACAAATATCACTTGAGCTCAGCAAAAGCACAGTAGCAGGTTCAGGGTCATGAAGTCATTACCAGAAAGGAAGCCCAATGACTATAGATGATAACAGCAACAACAATAAACAGCTAACATTTATATAACACTTCCTATGTGCCAGACACTATGCTAAGTACTTTAGGATTATTATCTCATTCTTACAACAGCTCTGGGATATAGGTGTTTTTATTATCCTCATTTTATAGAGGAGGAAACTAAGGCAAACAAAGAAGTCAAGGGATTTGCCTAGGGTCACATGGCTTGTAGTTGTCTCAGGCTGGATTTTAACTCAGGGCTTTCTGACTCCAGGCCCAATCTCTACTGCACCACCTAGCTATTATCATCATCATTATAATCATCATCACCACCACCATCATCATCATCACTGGCACTTAAATAGTCAAAATGTTTAACATACATTAGCTCATTTGAGTCTTACAACACTTCTGCCCCTTCCCAGCTTCAGGGCTCAGGGGCTGCTTTGGATATTTCAAACACTTGTTTCTGTTTTTGTTCATTCTCAAAGGGGACCATTTGGGTTCCTGCCTGTAAGGACTTATAGGTCACTCAGGGCTAGTCTTTCTCTGGGATGCTTCCATTGCTGTGGGACCCTGAACCTCTGCAGCTGTCTTGGGACTGCTCTGCCTCAATCCTTGGAGAGGGGCTTATCTACTTCAGGGCTCCTACATGATTCTGGTGGTTATTCTGTGTGCCTTTGTGCAGGGTGGCAGAATATGGCAACAAGAAGTAGTCATAGTTGCTTTGCCAGTTAATAGTGCACATTTAAGTTTTCTCGGCATGTTTGTGGGGATTTGGGGCCCTCTGGTTCCTAGCACACAACCATCTTCCTACAGTACCCAAAGCAGTAAAACAAACAAACAAATAAAAACTTAAACAAACTCAAAGATATGCATTTACTATTTAAAAATCACTCACCAAAGTGTGGTAGTTATCAGAGTATTCTTATTAATTATGCTTAGAATTGATATTAATAGTTAAAATTTACATGGCATTTTAAGGACTGCAAAACATTTTACATACGTTATCTCATTTGATTTGATTCTCATAACAACTCAGTAAAGTAGGAGTTATTATCCCCATTTTACAGATTGGGAAATTGAGACTGAGAAGTTAAGTGGTTTGCCCAGGGTCATCTAGCTAATAAGTGTCTCAGGTAGAATCCAAACTGATGTCTTTTTAATTCTAAGGCCATCCAAAATGGACGATGGAAAGAGGACTTTCTAAGTGTGTGGAAAGGTAGGAATATGTTAGGACATGCAAAGTCCTCTTATATTAGTTTTACAAAGCCCAACATAATTAGTTAGAAGCTAAGGTAGTGGCAAAGACCTATATGCATATTCTATGATGCACCAGGAATACAAACTTATGCTAATGAGGCCTGTCATCAGGTTATTTAGGAGACCAAACTCCAAAAGTCCATTCCTATTCTATGGCTTTTGTTAAGAATGCATTCTTGGCTCCAGAAAAAAGGAGGGGTGAGAAAAGAAGGAAGAAAGGAAGAAAGGAGAGAGGTAAATTAGGAAAATGAAATGAAAAGAAAAAAAAAGCTACTAGGTTCCTTCTTCTGTATGACCCAGTTACCAGATTTTGCATTTAAGTTTCAGACAGTAGATCAAACAATAAGAGTCACTTTGTACTTTTGCCAAGAGACCATATGCTATCTCTCAGTGACTCTCCTGCAGGCCAGAAATAAGAAACTTTACTTCTTTGTTAAGCTTGCTTGCCTATGGTGCAAAATGAAAAAAAAAAAGAAAAGAAAAATGTATAATTGCCTACACTTGTGGATGATGAGCAAGACTTGTGACCAGAACGGGTGGGGGGGGCGATCCCCACTAAGACTCAACTAATTACATTTCCACAAATAAGAATGTTGTTGTCCTCATTGTTCAAATGGGATGAAAACTCAAAGACAAAAGTGTGGTGCCATGCTTACTTTGCACAAGTGATCATCTTGAACTATTTTTCTATGTGATAATGCAATGTTTTATAATGTTGGGATCATATCTCATTTCTTGCAATGACTAAAGATCTACCATTTGTATTCATTTGTAAATTTGAATGGTTGAATTCAAGTCTTTGGAGTCTTTTGCCATGTTTTTATAGCATGCTTTTTTTCAGGAGAGTTTTGAAAAATACTTCAATATTTATTGAGATACTTTATGTAAATTATGCCAAAGCTTTTCACGAGTTGAGGCTGTAAGCTTTGTGCTGCTGAATGAAATAAGGGATGCTTTGAAAAGTTTATGTTCTTTATTAAATCATTTAGCAACAGAATTTCTGGGAAAGGAAATACATACTGGGAACTCCTGACTTCCATTTTAGTGTAAGGAGGTGTGGGTGGGAATTGGGAGCATATGGATCTCCTATTCTTCCCAGAAAAAGAAATGAATGTACCAGCAGCTACTTCCACTATACTACCTACAGCCAAACCAGGCCGAGCACAACAGTATTCACTTTTCAAAACTGAATTAGCTATTCTTCTATATAGGACTTTCATATTTAAACTTTCATTTTGGAGTATGTCTAGACATGAGAATACTTGTTTGTCTGTGGGCATGACCATGACTGTACTCCTTAAGCCCAATCTGTCTTTATGCACTATATATACTTGACATGTCTAAAGAAAAGTTTTTCCTGATGTTTTATTGTTTTTAGTAGGATATAAGCCAGTGGAAAGTGCCAGACTAAGGTCAACCTGGATTTTAAAAAAATATATAGTCTACATGTTCTGAGTTGTGGTAAAGGAGCCTCTATGTAACTAGATATAATTAAGAAATTCAATAACTGCCCAAATATCAACTGTGTGGTATTTATGGAATTTAAAAAAATAATTACCTGGATAAGAGCACAAGAAATATATTGAGGCAGACCACCACTCTATCTGGGACACTTTTCTGTTTTGTCCAGTGGTACCAAGAGATGTTTAATGGGTGAGCATGGTAACTGCTGTCAATGATACTCAACCCCACAATTAAGGAATAATTTAAAGGTTGTCCTGTGGAAGAATAATTAGGCTACTTTGGTTTGGCCCTAGAAGGAAAATCTAGCAGCTGTGGCTGGAAGTTTCAAAGAGGCAGATGTCAGCTACGTAAAAGTGTAAAATAGTGGAATAAGCAAGTAGATCACAGAGTATGTAAAAGTAAGTTAGGTAAAATTTATCATCGACACCTAAGGTACCATCTTCTTTGAAAATGTAATTTTTAATATATTTTCCCAAGGGATATCATCTCATATTTGCTCATAATTTAGCTCATTTTTCCCTTTTCTGCGCACTTACTTATCCAGGCTTAAATCTTTCTACCCTCTATTCCATTGCTCTGCCATTGTCATATGGATGAGTTAATTTTCATCAGCAACTGGAGATTTTTGCATAATTTAGAGATTTTGTAATATAGACATTTATTAGAACCAAGATTTTATTGATATCTTTTGTTCTTATAATCACCTACATTTGCTATTTTCTCTCTCTCCCTACCCTTTCCCATAAAGCCATCCCTGATAATAAGGAATAAAAAAGAGGATGAAAGGAAAATAAAAGTTGTGCAATACTAACCCATACACAAAAAAATCTGATATAATGTTCCACTTCCAGGAGCCAAGATGGTGGAGTAAGAAGTAAGTCACTCTTACCCTCTGTTATTGACCTCTGAAAGCCCAGAAAACATCACCAGGAAAAACACTGGAACAGCTGAAGCAGCAGAAAGAAGGGGAGCAGCAGTCTTGTAGCCCAGGAAGCTTAGGAGATCATAGGGAAAGGCACCTCTTGCTGTGGGGGAGGGGGAGTAGTACAGAATGGGAGGCATCCCAGCAAGCCAGCAGAAACCCCCATTTCAGCATACTAGGGGGAGATCTTGAACCCCAGAGTGGTGGAGCAGGCAAGCACGAACACCAGGACCCCCAAGTGCCTCAGCACAGGCAGGGGAACCAGTGGAAACCAGATTGGAAATCTACCCCATGCCATGGCATTAGAAGGCAGCCAAGTCTCCCAGTGCCTCAGCAAAACTCTGGGAAGCACAACTCCAAGAGGTAAAGCTCCAGACTGAGAAATATTCTGTAGCAATGAAACACCCCTGTGCAAGACCTTGGTGAGCAGGAGCTAATGAAAGGAGTGCAAGGCTCAGGTGAGCAGGCATCTTCCAGGGATCAGATTCATCACCCCTATCCCGAGAGTTCCAGTGTTGCTGATTCTAGCCCAACACCAGGGAAGCTGCTAGAACCCTATAGCCTCCAACTGACAGCATTGGGGGCCCCAGCATACAAAGCCAGTGACCAGGCCCCAACACAAGAAGCTGGGGTCAGTGCCCTCTGCTCCCTAGCAGGAGAGCTCAATTATTTTAAAAGTCAGGAAATAAACACCATGAGCAAAAAGAAACATACAAGGACCATAGATTCTTATTATGGGTACAGGGAAGATCAAGAAGACATTCAGAAGAGGACAACATTGTCAATATATCCACATCTGAAACCTCAAAAGGGAATATGAACTGGTCTCAAGCCCAAAAAGCTTTATTAGAAGAGCTCAAGAAAGATTTTAAAGTCAAATAAGAGAGGTAGAAGGAAAACTGGGAAAAGAAATGAGAGATATGCAAGAGACAGTCAATAGCTTGGAAAAGGAAGAACAAAAATTAAATGCAGAAAACAAGTCCTTAAAAAAATATAACCGGGCAACTGGAAAAAAAAAGCACACTGAAGAAAACAAGTCCGTAAAAAATACAATAGGCCAATTGGAAAAGAAGAAAACAACTCTTTAAAAAGCAGAATTGGCCAAATGGAAAAGGAGGCACAAAAACTCACTGAGGAGAACTCCTTAAAAAAGTAAAATGGGCCAATGGAAAAGAAAGTACAAAATCTGATAGAAGAAAACAATTCATTCAAATTTAGAATTGGGCAAGTGGAAGCTAATGACTCTATGAGAGAGTGAGAATCAGTCAAACAGAACAAATGAGAGAGTGAGAATCAGTCAAACAGAACAAAAGAATGGAAAAGTAGATGAAAATGTAAAATATTTCATTGGTAAAACAACTGACCTGGAAAATAGATCCAAGAGAGACAATTTAGAAATTATTGGTCTACCTGAAAACCATGACAAAAAAAAGAACCTGGACAGCATCTTTCAGGAAATCATCAAGGAAAACTGCCCTGAGGTCATAGAACTAAAGGGTAAAATAGTCATGGAAAGAATCCACCAATCACCTCCTGAAAGAGACCACAAATTGAAAATGCCAAGGAATATAGTAGCCAAATTCCAAAATTACAGGTCAAAGATAAAATCCTGCAAGCAGCCAGAGAGAAACAATTTAAATATCAGGGGAGGAGATGGACATTCAACGAAACAGGGGACTTCCAAACCTTCCTGATAAAAAGACCAGAGCTCAACAAAAAATTTGATCTTCAAGTACAAGATTCAAGAGAGGCATAAAAGGGTAAATGGGACAGAAAGATACAATATGTTGTTAAAAAAGGGTAAACTCTTTACATCCATACAAGGGAAGATGACACTTGCAACTTTTGAGAACTGTATTGTTATTACACCATGTTAGGAATGTATACATACTACTTCTTCCCTCCCTTCTATTCCCCTTCCCTTTTCTTTCCCCTTTTCCCTCCTATTGCCTTTAGGGCAAGTCAGATTTCTATACCTGATTATGTTATTCCCTTCTTGAGCCAAATCCCATGAGAGTAAGCTTTAAATGCTCATCTCCCTCCCTTCTTTCCCTCTACCGTAATAGGTTTTTGTGCCTTTTTCCTGTAATATAATTTACCCTTGTCTACCTCCTCCTTTCCTTTTCTCCCAGTACAATCCCTTAATTAGATCCACTTAATCCACTTACTTAGATCCATTTAACCCATCTAATTAGATTTTTTTTTATCATCACATAAAAGTGCATTTATACCGACCCCCTCTCTCTATTTCCCCAACTAATAAATGGTCAAAGAATATGAACAGACAGTTTTCAGATGAAGAAATTAAAACTATCTATAGTCATATAAAAATGTTCTAAATCATTATTGATTAGAGAAATGCAAATCAAAACAACTTTGAGGTAGCACATCACACCTATCAGATTGGCTAACATGACAAAACAGGAAAACGAAAAGGAGAAGATGTGGGAAAATTGGAACACTAATGCATTGTTGGTGGAGTTGTGAACTGATCCAAGTATTTTGGAGAGCAATTTGGAACTATGCCCAAAGTACTATAAAAATGTGCATAGCCTTTGACCCAGCAATAACACTTCTAGGGCTGTATCCCAAAGAGATCATAGCAAGGGTGAAAGGACCCATATGTAAAACAAAACAAAACAAAACAAAACAAAACAAAAACATTTATAGCAGCTCTTGCTGTGGTGGCAAAGAATTGGGAATTGAGGAGATGCCCATCAATTGGGGAATGGCTGAACAAACTGTAGTGTATGAATGGAATGGATTACTATTGTGCTATAAGAAATGATGAACAAGTGGACTTCAGAAAAACCTGGAAAGATTTGTATGGACTGATGTTGAGTGAAATGAGCAGAACCAGGAGAATGTTGTACACAGTAATAGCCACATTGTGTGATGACTAACATTGTTAGACTTAGCTCTTCTCAGTAGTGCAAGGATCTAGGATATCTCCAAAAGTCTCATGACGGATAATGCTATCACATCCAGAGAAGAACTATGGAGTTTCATGTGGTTCCTCCTATTGGTTCTCATTCTTCTTTATAACATGACTAATGTGAAAATGTTTAATAGGAATGTATATGTAGAGCCTATATCAGATTTCACACTGCTTTGGGGAGGGAGGCAGTAAGAGAGGGGGAGAAAATTTAAAACTCAAAAGCTTATGGAAGTGATCATTGAAAACTAAAAATGAATTAAGTAATTAATTAAAAAAATCTGATACAATGTTCATCCTTCCACTCTTATGGTACTCCACTTCTACAAAGAAGTGGAAGTAAGAGATCAGGGGAAGCATCTTCTCATATCTTTTCTCTTGGACTTAATTTGCTTATTACAATTTTATAACATTCACTTTCTATTATTTTGTTGTTATTCTTTCCATTTACTTTGTTGTATTCATTGTGTATGTTCTTTTCCTGTTTCTGATTGCTTTATTTTGTATCAGCTGACATAGGTCTTTTCAGAATGGTTCTCTGTATTCACCATGCTTATATGTTCTTATGAATGTACTTACTACATTCACGTACTACAATTTGTTTAGTCATTTCTCCAGCTACTGGAATCTAGTTTTTCTGTTCTTTGCTGCAATAGAAAACATTCATATCAATATTTCAGTGTATATGTGGCTTTTCTTTTCTTCTTTTTTTTTGGCTAGGCAATGGGGTTAAGTGACTTGCCCAGGGTCACACAGCTAGCAAGTGTTATTGTGTATGAGGTCAGATTTGAACTCAGGTCCTCCTGAATCCAGGGCTGGTGTTCTATTCACTGCACCACCTCACTGCCCCCAGCTTTTCTTTTCTTATCATTGACTTTCTTGGGGTATATATCTAACAGAAGAGTCTCTGGGTAAAGAATAGGTGCATTTTAGTTATTTTCTAAGCATAATTCCAAAATGTTTTCCAAGACAGTTGTACCAATTCATGGCTCCATGAATAATGCATTAGTCATGTACATCATCTTCAAGATGATTCCTAAAAAAAAAAAGATAAATAAAATGTATCCCAGCATTACTAATCCTAAGGCCACCATTGCTAATGTTTTTCATTCAGAGAAACACCTCTTTATATCATTTCCTGAAGTAAGACTCAATAACAAAAGATCTCTTCAAATCCATGATAACTTAAAATAACAACCACCACTACCAGCTAGAGGTATTACACTTTGTCAAAGAACATTTGATAAGCCAAGTAATGCCACTGAGGTATTGGGGAAAACGTTTGTATATTAACTTTTGCTAGATCTTTCAAATAAATATAACTTTGTAAAAGTTAATTGATATTAAGTATTTAAATGGAACTGGGGCTCTAGTCACTAGCCCCTAATAATGACAGGATCACAGCTTGTGGTGAATACTTCAGAAATCCCTCTGAATACTCTAGAAGCCTGAAGGGCAGATGTAGCAGTATGATTTTGGGAGAGTAAGCCACAGCATGCAAACTACAAATGTGTATGTCTCCTGCTTTCCATTTATCTGTGTGTTTAGACACTTTCTTAAAGAACAAGACTTTTTGTAGGCACTTAATGTTTATTGAAATGAATTAAATTTTGTATTCCAAAGTGATATATTCTGGAAAAATTGTGTACAAATATGTCTAAAGTCCTTTTGTTAAGCTTTTGGTAAGGTGAATTATTATATCCTTTCTCCATTCGTTTTTTGTGTAAAGTTTGTCTACCAGATTTGCTTAATGCAAACTATACCAACAAAAGATTAATGAAGCATGCTTTCCCCTTAAAAAAATCATAGGTTCACTTGTTACACTGACAAAATTAACAAGATACCTGTAAAATCTTCAGTTCAGTTGGTGGTATCTAGGTACAATTGTTGACAAGTCTTTGACTTGTTCTTTAAACCCATGGTGTCAAACTCAAATAGAAATGAGGGCTACTAATCCATATATAAGGATCTTTGTAGGTTACATATTGACAGTTTCAAAATGTAATATTATCTATGTTTTATTGTATTTTTATTTATTTTGTTAAATATTTCCCAACTATATTTTAATCTGGTTCTGGCTGCACTTGGGAGTGTTGAAGGTCATATGTTTGACACCTCTGCTGTAAACCACTTTCTCAATATTTAAATGTTAAGTCCACTGTTACAGTATAAGAATTTTAGAATAAATGAATCTCATCAATGATATTCAGTCTCATTAATTGCTAGCAATTGCAATTTTGTCTGAGTACTAATTTCATTTTCTGAGTAAAGTGTCTTAAGAAATATATAGTGGAACTACACTATAACCTGCTTAGTATGATTTGAATATACTTCAAGTCAAATAAAGTTCTTAGATCATGGCAACAATCATGGTGAAAATCTTACATAATTTGTTAGACAGAAAGGGTAGGTCTTAATTTTGATCCTTAATTCCAGAATCATACAAAAATTTCTTTGTATCCATTTTAAAGCTTCAGAAGGATATAGCCACTCAAAGGAAAGTGGAAAATAAAGTTTAGATAATTCAACACTCCAGAACCTTTCCTAACCCTCTTCTGCTCTTTCTTTCATTATGTTTATACGTATGGTGAAAAGGGTCTCAATCTGTATTTTATGCTCTGGGGCTAAAATAAACTGGGCCAGAATTAATTGTGTTAGAAAGGTTTTTCTGGTTGAGTTTCTCACTCTCCCATCATTTCCTTTCCCTTTTGACTGTTAAGAGCTAATAAATTGATTAGTCTAGATCCTATGAGAAGGATCACAGCTACTTCAATAATTTTTTAACAACTTGGCCATCATGATAGTTGACACAAATTCACCAGCTCCCGAGTGGTTGACTCAGTTACGCTACATAGACTCAGTCTGCAAATTCAACCAGATTTTTTTCTTTTCCTGAAACTGACATGTTTCAGATGAAAACCTTAGCTTCAAACTGAAACCATGAAATAAAATGGTGGTTCAGTGTGGTTTTGACTCAAACCCAGGTGAAGTTTTGTGGTTCAAGAAGGGTTTGCCTTGAAGCCAGACACAGCTTGCTGGAGTTTGGTTGAATGTTGTTTTAAGTTTTAGATTTTGTTTGATTCTGATGCCCAAAGCAGAATCAGGGAGTTCAGAATAACAAAGTGAAATAAATGAAATGAGGCTGGCATGAAATTTTTGTGAACATAAACAATCTTGCTTCCCAGTGTCCCAGTGAAGTTGTCTTCTCTGTCAATGTTTGTTATTGCTTACACTTATGTATACCAGTTTTCAGTTTGATGAGAGTCTCTGAAATGAATGGAAAGTGATCTTGCATTCCTCTTTAGGGGAGAGTACAAGTTAGCTCAGTTAGAAAATGGTTGCTTATTTTTATTTTCCTTTAGCTTGTTTATCCAACAGTCATATTAGTCAATTCTTTAGAGGCAAGGACTTTCTCTAATTTTATAAAGCATACAGTGGAAGCTACAGGTCAACATGTCTTGGATTCATATAATTGTAACATGTGCTTATGCCATACTCACTTATCCTTTCAAATTATTATTTACCTGGGGACCAGGGGAATAACTACAAAGAATGAAAGCCGAGAGATATCACAGTAACTACCTTGTTGAGACTTACTGGAAGTTTCCATTAGCAATGGACCTGAAAGCAAAAGAGAGGTCAGGGAATTAATTGATTAGACCTCTGTTGGGCTGCATAGGTCTGCAGATCCCTTTTTCCTCTCCTTGCCTTTGAGAGACAATTACTGATTTCCATGTGGGGCACAGGGAACAGGCAGCCATGGTGAATGGGCCAAGGCAATAGGGTAGATTTCCTGTTTGTCATCTTGGGAACAGGCAGCTGAGAATTGGCTGCCACTGGATTCAGTTCCATGTGGGAAAGCCATGTGGGAAAGCAGCAGCTGACTTTGGGATTGGGGGACTGCCAGACAAGGTCAGAAAGCTGCCAGATGCAGCCTGAGACTCTATCTGAGGTAACTGGGACTAAAGGAAGAAAAGCTGAGGCCAGCACTGGACAACTCAGACTCAGGAGCAGAGGTGATAACTGGAGTATGAGGAGGATAGATGGCCCTGTGTACCTGAGATGATCAGTTATTATGAATCCAGATGGATTGATGAGCCAAGTACAGGGAGATGTCTCCCTACCTGTGATTCTCTTGCCTTCCCTTGTATATAGAGCTGGGGTTCCAGACATAACACACTTACACCTTTATACCCTTTCCATAATCTGTAAATATACTTCAGGAATTCCCTGGTCATACCCAAAGAAGTAACTGCAGGAAAAGTTTTCAGAGATGACAGCAGATAGATGAAGCACTTTATGTTTTTCATTTTCATTTCACATGCTTAATTTTTACTATCTTTAATTACCTATGTGGCCATTGCATGTTGAGGACCTGTTGCCTGAGAATGCAGGTATTATTAGCTGAGGGAGGACTTAAAAGGCACTATAGTGAGCACTGAAAAGCATCAAAAAAAATAAAATTTACCATATTTTAACAGACAGGAAATGAGTAGTTACTGATGTGGTAGTCATATCAAAATCAGGTGTCTGGGTGTAGTGAAATCTTTAACTGGAGCAAGGGTGAAAGTCAACATCAAATTAAAAGGAAGGTTACTAACAAGAAAACACTGCAAGCAATTTTAACAGCTTCATCCTAACTGATTCAAATGAACTGCTGTTGGTGAAAAATGAGAAGTGGAAAAAGACAAAGATATTGACCTTGATTGCCACCACTTCCTGTCAGTGTTTAACCAATGGAAAACAATTGCTATGAAAAGGAGGTCAAAAGGATCCAGGACCTACTTTAGCCAGCAAACACCATATCCTTCCAAAAAGAAAGAAATGGCTGTTAGGTCAATACCTGTTTAGAATATGAACACATTTGTAAAACACTACAGAGGAAAATGGAAAGACCATACTATCAACATTACCTTTCAAAACATCAAAACAGTCATTTAATGACCTATTTTTGTCACCAGTGACTGAGGAACCACCAGATTTGGACCATAACATTTGATGCCCCTGCTTTATGATGAAGTAGGGATCACACTTAGGAAGACAAATTGGGAGAAGTAGTGGACCAGAGTAAGTACATACTGAGCGATTTTGTACTAAAAGCAATAGAACCTAGAAAATATTGAAAATATAATTTTACAATGATCTTCCAATGGTGATTACCCACCCCACCCCAACCTCTCAGGAGATCCAGATATGAAGAGAATGGGAAAAATATGGATGATATTAACATACTCTTAAGAGGCAGCTAGATGGCTCAGTGGATAGATGACAGGGCCTGGAATCAGTAATACCTGAGTTCAAATCCAGCTTCAGACACTTACTCCCTGTGTGACCCTAACCAAGTCACATAAGCTTGTTTGCCTCAGTTCCTATCTATAAAATAAGTTGGAGAAGGAAATAGCAAACCACTCCAGGATCTTTGCCAAGAAAACCCTATGGACAGTATGTCTATGGGGTCATGAAGAGTTGGATACAACTTACTGACTCAACAACAATGACAACAACAAAATATGCTCTTAAAGAGGACAAAAAAAACATCATTAACTACTGAATTATGTATCTACTTTCTTATCATTATAAAGTCTTTATGAAGATGGCTAATATGAATTTTGAGGGTATCCATGGAGAAAATTTGAGTAGAGAGTAGGTAGCTTTTGCAAATGATTCAGTATAGCAGGTCACATCTTTACAGTCATGCAATTGGCTGAAAGGTGCAGAAGATACAAAATTCTGCTGTGCTTGTTTGTTGATTACAAAAAAGCACTTGACCTGGTAGAGAAAAATATAGCTTTGAAACCCCTGCACAAACAAGGTATTGCTCATGCACATGCTAGTCTAACAAGATTCCTATATAAATGGAATTATAGAGATAACTTTCAAACTCAGTTGAGACATGCAATAAAGATATACATCCTTGATACTGTCATGGAAGATGAGCAAAGTCCAAATAGAAGAAAGGTTCTCAAAAAATCATGGATAGCAAGCTGGAAAGGTCCATAGAGGTTATTGAGTTCCACTCTTGACAAAGGTCATAGAGATAGCAAGTAAAACAACCAGATTTCAATCCAGGTACAATATTTGCCGTTACTTCATTCTCCCTCTAAAATGTTGCTGTTTGTAGATGACAATGCACCAATCACATCAAACTCTGGAATTTTACAGGACTCTCAAATAAAATTAATGTCTATGCAAAAGAGATCAACCTAATAATCCATACAAAGCTAAATGGTTAGAAAGTATCAGTTTCTAGACTATAATGGAAAGTTGGACAGCTTGTCCATTGAGTTAACACATCAGGACGAATATTTGAAATAGGAACTGAAGATAGATAAAGAATTCATTACAGAATTGAAGAGGAAGATGAAAGAGGACCTAATTGTATTTGAAAACTTGCACAGTGGTTTTAATGATCCTAATCTGATTCCTTATTCAAAGATCTAGTATCTCTACATAAATGTTCTCCCAGCAGTGCTGAACTGTCTTGGAACATCACAATCTCTGAGGAATCAAATTTGCATGCAATGTGAGCTTCTTATGCAGTGCTTAACCTCTTGATAGGTGTTGGATAGAAGCAGGATATAGCCTATTTCCAATCTTGCACTACTGTTAACAAGTGATAGTAAGGGATGCTGTTGAAAAATGAATGCCCCTCAAAAGGTGGGACATGTGATCTGGTCATGTAGCAAGAGTGAAGCATAGTATATGAATGACCAACTCTTAAGGTATTCAAGATATGTAAAAAAAAAAGACTTAGTAGAAGGGCTCTACCAAGTTGCGTAAGTGCTCAGTGGATTATCTTTGGAAAAATAGGGGAAAGAATCATAAGGGAGATGCTGCATGGGTAAATATAGAACTGTGTGTGCCATTTGTGCTACCAGAGGGAGTAACCACCTTTATGTGATGACTTTGAAGTATTTCTCCCATGAAATTTGTTGAAATATTGAAGTATACCATACAGAAATCAGCCTACCAATCCTCACAAGATCTATAAAAAACACTGAAAATTATGTATTTTCCAGAATGTCTCGTAACACTAATGACTGAAAAAGTTTGTATCAGAGAGGAAATGATTCTCTAAACTGTTCATCAATGGAAAATTAATACAGTGGTTGCCAGAAAGTTTAAAAGGAGAGAGAAGTAAAAAAAAAGACCTACACAAGTAAAGAGAATTTAATGAGAAAAATGAGAATTAGCCATCTCACCTAATAGATGCTTCTATCATTTTACATCCCCCTTCTGCTATGCTAAAGTTGATAGTGGGAAATTCAAGAAAACCATTACATTTAGATCACATAAAAAATCATGACAAGAGGGAAATTATTAACATAAAAATTCAATGGATATCCTAAATATATAATGTATCTCAAACAGCCTCACTTCAAACTAACTATTCAGAATCATTCCCAAAGACATCTGAGTGAGTAATTACCAATACCCACCTGCTATTTGTATATACATATGCTTTTAAAAAAAAGATATAAGTGGAGGATATAGCAAAGGAACTATAATTTCATCAACCAATCTATAACTTTAGTCCCGAGAAGTTGCCTGAGGCACATAGAAATTAAATGAGTCTCTATAGTGAGGTGTAAGACTCTTGAAGTTGGTATAATGGCAAAAGGATGAGTTAACAAATAAACAAATAGCTGCTACCCAATGATATGAAGAAAAAATTGCTTGTGGGCAAAATAATATGAAAACTGGGGTACTAAAGATAGGGGAAAAGGTCTCTTTTACTGGTTAAACTTGCTTTTTCATTCAAGGTCACTGTCAGAAGAAGTATAGATGAGTCTGTAAGATCATCAGACTGTAAAAGACTCATGCCCTAAAATGTTTTGGGAAGTTTTTTGCATGGTCTTGTCCCCATTGAAAGAATAATGAATTCTGATAAATATATTGATATCCTAAGAAACAAAATTAAGTTTCAGGATTATAGAAATTCATAAAAGAAGAAAGAATTTTACAACATTACCTTGCATTGTGTCACATGTCATAAAGGATTAAAAATTCTTAATCCAAGGTATTGACATAAATATGCTTCAATGGCCTGAAAACTATTTGAACCCCATTGAAACCATTGCTACTGTAATTAAGGCCAGTCTTGGAAAATTGGACTACTGGTCAAAGGTATGATTAATATTAGTATGATAAAAGTTTGGTATAATGATGATGAATTAAAGAATATGTATCACAATCTTTTGAACTTAATCACAAATGATGTAAAACAAGTGATTGCAACAAAAGGAAGCCCAGTTGCATATTGAAGTTTTATTGTTGTGGTTTTTTAAGGTGTAAAAAATGATAAGATTTGTTGTATGTCAAGAAATTTAAGCATGTGTGACTCTATCTGCTGGCCTCTGACAAGTCTTCTAGGGATAATGGTTGAAATTCAGTTGAAACATTTTATCATTTCATATTTGTAAGCTCAAGATATTATGGCATTGATTACCAGGTATTTAAGTTTAAACTGTATCACCTTTAGCTCCACTTGCATGGTAGAAGTTGCTTATAGTAAGATTTTAGAGGGAGTCAAGCATTCTAAAATGGATTGTAACCAAGCCAGGATTTATCATACTATGAATGGAATGAAGAATATGTAAGTCCTGCCCCAACTCTGAAATCAAGTCACCATACTTGAAAGTTAGCAATGTTACTATTTCCTGTGTTAACTTCATAGCTTTCATGATGTGCCTGTGATGCATCATGAACCCCTATTTAGGAAATGACATTAACTAAAGCTTTAGTAGTCACCTAGGAGATTTGAGACTAGAAATCTCTCTGGGTGCCAAACTGAACTGAATATAACATTTTCATGAGATGTTTTGAGATGAAGAGCTAGTTCCTCAGTAAGAAGTTAAAATCGAAACCTATATCAAATAGTCTACTACCTCCTTGTATATTAATTTCCTTTTGTTTTGACTTGATTTCATTGACCTGCATAAATCAGTCTGAAAGGCTTGAAAGAGCTCCCTCTGAGATAGGAACAGGATCCACATCTCTAAAGAAAAAGGCTTGAATTCTAAACCAAACACTATGGATTTTTATTTGTGCTTTTTTTTCCCTTACAAGTTCACTACTATTGTCTCGCAAGAAACATTTTCCTATTAATTACAGAAATTGAACTCTCCTCCTTTCTCTTCTAGAATCCCCAAATTAAAGTGAGAATCAGACAATGTGACTGTGACAATGGATCTACTTTTTCAGTGATTTTGATGTGATGAGTGGTTTTGCATGGTCTATAGGTAGCAGATAAAGCTTTTATGGAAAACAGAAAAATGAAAAATGGGTAATGACATTTAAAACCTGGAACTGTCATCTGAAAAAAGAAATTTATTTTATTTTTGTCATGTTCAGAATTAACACAGAGCATAACATAGAGAGCTGATCTCCGGACCAGAAGGCCTGTTTTTGAGTCCTACCTTTGATGCACACTGGCTCTGGACATATAAGACTGATGCATAAGACCCTGCAAAATAAATTCAACTCTCAGTGCCTGAGACAAATCTACAAAGTACTGAACTGTATTGAGAGAAAGGATTTCCTAATCTATGAGTTTCCCATATGAATGAAATCATAAATTCAGTCTTTTTCAGAAATAACCACAGGTTAGTAACTAAAATTTCCCAACAAAAATGCCACAGCAAATAACTAGGTAACCAACATAGAAAAGTGCTAGTCAAAATGTTGAATAGAGCTCATCAACATAAAACTATATTATAAGGTAAAGCTATTGGTTATTAAATGTTGAGTTACCATGAGTACCATGTGTTACCGTGAGATACCAAAATTCACCTTTATTTTCATTCACTAAACATTCATTGAACATCTGCTATGTGAAAGGTTAGGTGCTTGTTATTTTAATGTATAACATAATCTCACAATGTGCCATTCCCTCCAATGCTGCAAATCACAACCCGCCCATCTCCATTTTATCCTGTGTATCTCAAACTCATTTTCTCTCATAAGTTCTCCAGTGGAAATCCTCTTATTTATTTTGTTAAACATTTCCCAATTACATTTTAACCTGGTTCAGGCAGCACTCAGGGAGATTTTCAGGCCAGGCCTGGAATTTAATACTTTTCTTCTACAATACTTCTTAAATCCAAGTAATTTTTAAGGGGTTCTGCTTATTCTTTTGAACCCATAGACCAGCAATTGTAATTTTGCAGCAATAAAGTTGTACTACAATAAAATAAATGAATAGTACCACAATAAAGTAGAGACCCTTCAACCCTCTCCTTGTTATCTGAATGACCTTGGATAAATCATTTAACCTCTTTGGACCTCAGTTTCCTCATCTATAAAATGAGAAGGTTAGAGTCACTGCCAGCTTTAAACCCACTATCCTATCCTATGAAGTTATTTATAGGGCATAATAGGGTTTGTCCCATAGATGATATGAATAGCCACATCCTGTTCTCTAGAAGCTGTTTCCATACCAGGACCATTGAGTGTGATATAACACACCCAATCTATTTTTCATGAGAAATTAGTAATGCTTTTTATTTTATTTTCTTGAGAAAGGAGAAAATGGTAGATTTCTGTGCAGGTGGGACTCTTCTGCTGATCATATCCTGGTAAATCTATTAATAGGATCTGGCTTATATTATTCATCTCCTACTAAAAGCCATATTCACTGCATCAGGAAGTAGTAGGAAGAGGGCAGTAGTGGTTGCTGTTAGGCTTTTCAACCATGTTCAATTCTTTGTGATCCTTTTTGGAGTTTTCTTGGAAAAGGTACTGGAGTTATTTGCCATTGCTTTCTCCAGCTCATTTTACAGGTGAGGATATTGAGGTAGAAGGAGTTAAGTGATTGGCCCAGAATTACATGGCTAGTAAGTGTCTGAGTCCAGATTTGAACTCAGGTCTTCCTGACTCCAGGCCTGGTGCTTTATCCACTGTGCCACCTAACAGAGGTCTGATACTCAATTTAAAAATAAAAGGCATAAATCCTTAGAGCCAGCCTACAAATCCTACCAGCACACCAAGCAGTTTGTTCTTAGTTTATGGATATATTGGCTAACTACAGATGTCAGTATTGTTGTATCATTATAACAAATACTTTGCAAAAAAGTAGCCATCTCAGTGGTCTGTAACTTAATCTTCAATAATACTGTAGCATAAACTAAGTTAAGGTGAGGGTTTCATTTAGAGTTTTTAAGTTCTAGTTGCAAGTTAAAATTGCACCTTTGCAATTTTAAAAGGCCAATTCAAGGATTTTGTATTCCAGATAGCAAATAATGATCTTTTGCTATGTGTGGTTCATTGTGTTAGGTTCTACAGATGGGGCAGAAGATAGAAGCCTGGGCTTGGAGTCAGGAAGATCTGAGTTCAAATATGGGCTCTGATACTTAGTAATTGTGTGACCCTGGGCAAGTCATTTAACCTCAGTTTCCTCACAAGACAATTGGGAGATAATAATAGCATCCACCTCTCAGGGTTGTTGTGAGGATCAAATGAGATATTTCAGGGTACCCAAAAGTCTTAGCGTAGTTTTAAGCTACTAAAGCTTGAAGACATCATTACTTATGGTCTATGTATGTGTATACACACCCTCTTATATGTGTGTGTAAAGATAGATGTAACAAACATTGTATGATGATCAACTATGAATGACTCAGCTGTTCTCAGCAGCTCAATGATCCAAGACAAGAATAAAGGACTCATGATAGAAAGTACTATCCACACCCAGACAGAGAACTGATGGACTCTGAATGCAGATTGAAACATACTTTTTAAACTTACTATATATTTCTGTGTTTTTTCCTTTTGATCTGTTTCTTCTTTCACAACTGTAACTAACATAGAAATTTTTTTATGTAATTGCACATATATAACCTATATCAACTTGCCTACCATTTTAGGAAGAGGGAAGAGGAGGGAGAACAATTTGGAACTCAAAATCTTGTGAAAATGAATGCTATAAATTGACATAAAATTGGGGAAAAAATAAAACACTATAAATAAACAAATACACTTTAAAATAAAAAGATAGATGTGTATATTTCTATATAATGTTAGTATAAAGTATTAAAGTTTAAAACTGGGGTAAAACTCTTGGGGCATCTTTATTTGTAAAATTCTTTACAAACTTTAAAGCACTACATAAATGCTAATTATTATTATAAGTTCAAGGATTGTATAAGTCAGGAGGAGGTAAGACATACAGACATACGTATAATTTAAGATTAAATGTGATCAATAAATTAGAGAGGGAAATCAAGGAAGAATGGGACATTGGGGATAGAAGGGTAACTTCTAGATGGGTACATTAAGGTAGGCTACATGGAAAGCATGGCATCTGAGCATTGTCTCCAGATAAGAGAAGGCCTTTAACAGGCAATGATAAGGAGGGAATCCATTTCTAGGCATGAGGGAATGACCTACACAGAAGCACATAGGTGGAAGATGGAAAAATGAGACCAATGAATGTCTAATAGTCTATTTTGAGTGAAAAAGAGCTCATATAACATGGAGAAGTATCAGATAAAGCCAAAAAAGTTAAATGGGAGACAAATTGTAGAAAGCCTGAATGCCAGGATGAGAGGTTTGTATTTTGTGCCAGAGGGAATGGGGTTTGAAGGTGTCTCATCCATTTACTAGATGGTAAGCTACTTCAGGACAGGATGCATATTGTTTTATGTCTTGGAATCCCACCAAACTGATAAAAATAGAAGCCCCTACAAGGTACACAATAAATATTTGTTGATTATATTGTTGCCTACTTTGTCATCAATCTTATTATTTTACTTATTTATATATTTTGTATCTGCTAGGAATGTGCTACTGTACTCAGAATAAGGCCTTTCGAGTGGGTTCACTTGCAAACAATGACACATATTATGAGTTTAGACAGAAAATGGAAGAAGGTGTTCTGATATTAGTGCTGTTTTCACTACAATTCCAAGGCTAGTCCAAAGCAAAGTTAACTCAATTAAGACTATCTTTAGTACCCCAGATTTACCCCTTCACCTCCACCCCTACACAATAACCTCTATGCTTTCTGATCAAAATTAGCTTTCAGAACTTTTTATTTACTAAAGTGCATATGATTAACTATTTAAAATGTCACCATTCACGTGTGTGGACTTTAATAGCCACTGAAAATCTAGAGGTAGAATATGAGACATTAGCCAATTATTGAGGAGGCCTTTTGAGACACCTCAGGTTTCCTAGCAACCATAGAATGATACTTCGCATCTTGGGTCATCTCCACTCATCCTAATGAATATCTGACCACTGGACCCAGATGGCTGTGGGAGAGAAAGAGAGGCTGGTTACTTAGCACAGCCCTCCTTACTCAAATCATAGTCAATTGCAAGTCATGTCATCTCCCTGATGTCATGGTTCTCTTTGAGAATGAAGGACAAACCACATACACAGCAATGATACTACAATCAATCAATCAACCAACCAGTATTGATGAAACACTTACCGTGGATTGGGCACTGTGCTAAGTATTAGAAACACAAAGACAAAAATGAAATAGTCCCTGCCCTCGAAGAGCTTACATTTTTTGGGAGAGACAACATGCACACATCTTGGCACGTACAAAATACATACCATGGAGAGATGGCATGGTGTAGTAGAAAGGTCACAAGATGTGCAGGTAGACTACCTGAAGTCTACTCTGCTGTCATCCCTAATGCAGCTACCTCCCACTTAGGAGATTTTGGAAGTGAGCTAGGACCTCACATGGGAAGAGCACATTGGTGAAAATAAGCTGGTGGCACTTACTCTGCGCATTCTGGTTTATAACCCTATTGGGGGTTATGGTCCCCTTAAAAACTGTTGCAAGTTCTCTGTGGAAATTTAGGCCCTTTGTGTTGCTGCTAGTTTTAGTGAGCCTTGCTTCAGTGCTAGACTGTTGGTGCCGTCTCTCCTGCTTCTCTGCCACCCTTAACTTAAATATATGGACTTAACATATAAACATATATGTCTTAGTAAGGCATCTGGCCATTCTTAAAATCTCTTTGAATACCCTGTGGCTCTTTTTTTGGGGGGGGCAGGCTTCCCTTTACCCTCTCTGTTGTATGAGGGTAAGACTTGGTAAGTGGCTTTATCTAGGCCACAGCTAGCTAGTTACCTTGCTCCTTAGATCCTACCCCTGTAGGATCTCCCCATTCTCCCCTCAGTTACAGGTCTGCAGCCATATAAATAGTTGAGTAACTTTGGAGCAATCTCTTAAACTCTCTGAACCTAATTTCTTTATTTTAAATTATTTTTGGATAGTAATATCTGGGGCTGGGAGGGGAGCATTGTGGATAATCCAGTGAGCTAATGAATGTGAAAGTACTTCTAAAACTATAAAGTACTTTATAAAGGTGTTGCATATCGGTACTACTGTTACTCTGCCTATGCATAAAGGCCAGCCCACATGTTTCTTGCCTGCTTAAAAATTAGCAGCTGTAGTGGCAATGTGAATTGCAAGAAGCTCTAAGCTAAATGGCAGTGGTGATTCATTCTTCCCAGTAGGAACAACGGGTTTTATATATCTTGAGGGGGAGGTATGAAAAACTATTTTAACTCAAAGTACTTAGATCTTGTTTTCATAGCAATTGCCTACCTGTCAGATTTCTAAATGTTTAAAGCACCTGGTGGTATAGCAGGTGCTCCATGAAGGCTAATTAAATTAAAGGATAATTATACTCAATCTTCTAACTAAATGTTCATCTTTTTCACCTAACCTCCTCTTGTGTTGTGTATTCCACTAGGGATAAATCAAGAATGTGGGGATATGCAATAGATGCAAGCCAGAAAAAAGATAAGGATCTTTTCATTTAGACATTCATTGTTAATATCAGTATAATGTGATTATATTTTAAATGGTTAAATGTAAAAGATCTGCCCACTTAAACAACTTCATACAAACTCTATTAAGGCAAAAAATTACTTACAAGTGGTTTTGGTGATGTTTTAAAAAAAGGGATTTCCAATTCAATTAATTCACTCATTTATTGACCAGACATTTATAAAATAAGTACAATAAACAACTATAACATAAAGGCCAATATGTTTGGTGCATCAGAGAGGTACAGATGGCTATGGGAGTTTAGGGCAAAAAGAGGGATTATTTATTACCAAGATTAGCCTTCTGAGAGAAGGTGGCATTTTAAAACTTTGAAGGATAGGATAGGATTTCAGAAGCAGAAGCAGATAATTGGGGAGGTGGGAGAGGAAGGGCACCGCAGTGGGAAAGAACAGAACAAAATAAAAGAGGTGGAGAAATTCTATAAGAGTAGAGCTATATATAAGTCTAGGAGTCATGTATAAGGAATCATGGGAGTGTTACTCAGAGAATGTAATGAGTAAGGTGATAAAGAACTTAGGGTGGTAGAAGAAGGGCTAAATAGAGAGAAAATGAGTGGTAAGAAACATAAGAGGAATTTTCTATATTTTTAGAGCTGGAATGGATCTTAGAAATCATAAAATACAACAGTTTCATTTTACCAAACACAGTGTTTTGTACATAGTAAGTGTGTTATAAATGTTTTTGAAGTGATTTACAGATGAGAAAACAGACCCAGAGAGGGTAAGTCTTGGTAAGTGGCTTTATCTAGGCCACAGCTAGTTAGTGGCAGAGCCCAGACCAGAGCCAAGATCTCCTAATACCCAATTCTCTTTCCATGCTAATATGCTGCCTCAAGGACAACCAGGAAAAAAAAATGTTGTCCCAGAAGCCAAGGGAGAAGAAAATATCAAGAACTGAGAGTATACACTTACTGTCCCTCTTTCCTCATCACCTGCTATATCCTAAGCCTCCCCCCCCCCAAATCTGTTTTGTGTCCCACTACTGTACTGGAACTGCTCTAATTTAAGTGAAAATCAGAATTTGAATTTAGATCTTTCTACTTCAAGTTCAGATTTCTTCTTGCTGTGTCATACCACTGACTTATATGCCATCATTACTAGCCTTAAAGGTTACTTTCTAATCAACCAACCATGTATTAACTAAAAACCATATACCAGGCACTCTGCTAAGACCTGGGGATACAAAGAAAAAGCAATACCTATCTCCCTGCTCTCAAGGAGATCACATTCTAATGGAGGGATATATATCTATATATCTATATCTATCTATCTATCTATCTATCTATCTATCTATCTATCTATCTATCTATATACACATATATATATATATGTGTGTGTGTGTGTGTGTATGTATGTATGTAAATATACATACATATATGTATATAGATAGATGCCCACCCATAAAGGCATGCATGTATATATGTGTAAATATGTGTGCATACCCATAAGTACAAAGATACCTACAGAGTAATGAACTAATGGGGCTGTTGAAAACTCACTTTTCAACACAGCATCAGTTGCGGTTAAGAAATTTAAATTCCTTCCTAGTGAGTGCAGGGTGCTGTCAGGAACTGCAACTTGGGAAAGGACCTGGATTTTCCTCCTCTAGCGGCATTTGCATTTTGGTGAGTCACAAAACCCTTTAGCTAAAGGAACAAGTTCTAATTATGGAATTTCAGGCATTAAACAGTGAGTTGGGGAGACACCTCTCTGATCATATTACATAGGCAGCTGTCAATTATTTCTTTCCTTTCAGAGATGCTCAATTTTCAGAAGTGTCCTCAAGGTAGTCACCCTGGCCTGTGCTAGAGACAGCTCGTACTTGTTAGCAAGAACCCTTTGTTAAATTTTCAGTGTGAGCATTTACAGCTCAGAAATCAGCAAATGCCACAAATCAGGGCTTAATTTATTGTTTTGTTCATTGCCTAGACTTGAGAAAGTGATGAAGAAAATGTTAGTAATGGAGATTAAACTTTAAAATGTGTCATGCATTTCGAGCCAATTTTTAAACATTTACTAGTACACCCTTGTCCTCACCCCTCTCATACAGCCAGTCCACTCTTTAAGTTTGGATTTTAGGCTCTGTGGGGTATTGCCAAGCATCAGATCTAGGGCAAAAGAATGATCCTGTATTCTTACTGTCCATCTGTAAATGGGGATAAACATGCCTTCTCAGGGCTTTCCCAGATCATCACCCCTGCTCTGGACTTGTTTTCTTTGATTATAAATCTTGACCCTCAGAGTTAACTACTTTGATATGACACTGCTACTCCCTAATCCCTTCCCTTTTTGTACTATCATCATTCTTACCTTGCCAAAACCCAACCACAGATTACTCCTGACATTTGCTGCCTCCCATTCCTGCTCAGTCACACTGAACAGGGATGGAGGAAGTCAATAGCCATGCTTACTGTCCCCACCAAAATTGTTTTGTCATCTAATTTCAACTGAGCTTTTGCTGAAGCAAAATTCCCTCTACTCTTTTCTAAGTAAGTTGAGTACCTCTGAGACTCAGAGAAGTGGATGGGGTAGGGTGGGGGAGAAGGACTGACGTTTTTACAATCACTGGAATGAGCAACTTGAGTCCAAGTGGAGGGCATTAAGATGAGGTGGCTGGGCAAGATTTGGCTTTAGCTTTGAGAGGAGATGAACAGTCCTTCCCTCCAGCCCATGACTTAGGGGAGCAGCAGCAGCAGTGGTGGTAGCAGCTAAACAGAAATGGGGGATGGGAATTGGCATCGAAATGGGAGAGAGTAGACACTAGACATGGCTGAAGCAAACCTCCACTTCATAGAATAAAGAACTATGACTACACTTGGATGTGATCCACCTTTTAAGAATAGAGGAGAGCTGCAGAAAAGTTTTACTCTCCCCTTTCTTTTTCTCTTTCCTTTCTGTCTTAAAGGACAGATGTTTAAATTTTAGGTTCCTTGTTTCTTTTAAAGCATCTCTGTGCTTTTGAATAGTACTTTAAAGCCAGCTATCTCTGGATAAGATCATAATAAAGATTTTTGAATTGCATCATAGCATAATGGATAGAGAGCTGGTGTTGGAGCCAGGAAAACTTGAATTCAAGAGCCACCTCTGACACATGTTGCCTGTATAACTCTGGGGAAGGGAAAGGAAAAAAAAAGAACATCACTGCACTAACCACTTTACAAATATTGTCTCATTCCATCTCACAACAACAGTTCGAGGTATTACTTCCATTTTACAGTTGAAGAAATTGATGCAGAAAAAAGTTGAGTGACTTGCCCAGGGTCACACAACTAGTAAGTGTAGTGGGCTGAATTTGAACTCATCTTCCTGTGTCTAGAACCAGCATTCTATCTACTGCACCACCCAGCCACCTCCGGGCAAGCCTCTCAGTACTCTAGTCAACTTTTCTAAAACTATAAATGGTACAGAAGAATTTTGTTGGTAGAGGGACATTTCTTACCCTAAAGTTCCCTATACCAATGCAATAATAGGTCCAGGTCCTATCTCAATTTAGGTCTTAAACTTCTTAGAGACTGCCAATGGGAGTGAAAGGCTGCTAATGGGTAGCTTGGCAGCTACCAGAATTTAAATAGCCCAGGCAACCACCCTGTCCTAGTGATCAGGCTTCTACTCTGATACAGGGTCACTGAGTTATGGTGATTTCATTAATAAACTATACTTTTTTTTTAAGATCTCTAAAATTGCAGAGAAAGAGGTCCATGTGGATTCATGCCATTGCCCTTTGGCACTCATTGCTTGCTCTTCTCATATGGTCTTAAACTCAGGTACCTCAGGCAAAATTCTCCAGCCTCCAAAAAGTAAGGAAAAGAGTGGAGAGGGTGTGACCAATGGGAAAGTGAAGACTTTGAGCCAGCCCAGTGGGAGGAGAAAAGCAAGGTCTGGGAAGGGTTGGCTTCCGTTTTCATTTGAGAAGAGAGAAAGCTCTACTCAGGCAAACTTTGCCCTACAGAAAGACATTTGCTGATTTGATCTAACTGACTCTTCATTTCATTAACCACAGCAACTGTTTGAAAACTTCTTCTCAAGCCTTCCACACCACTCCTTTACCTTTTCCTCTGCAGAGGATCTGACTTCATACTTTGCTAAGAAAATTTAGCCCCATTAGAATGTGAGCTTCTTGAAGGCAGAGACTAATTTTTGCCTTCCTTCATATCCCCTCCACTTAGCACAGTATGAGGGATATAGTCAGAATCTAACAAATACTTGGCTTTTTTTGTGAGCCCTCTTCTCCCTGATTCTGTTCCAAAATATCTTGAAACCACTCCCACTTCTCTCTTCCTTTATTGCAGACTCTGCTGAAGAGATATCCCTCCTCTGTGCCAAGCAACCTCACCCCTTTACGTGAAGCAAGGATCCCATTGCATCCCATCTTCTCCAAAAAAATTGCTCTCTATCATCTTCACTCTCTTGCAAAATCTTAAATTTCTCCCTGCTTCCTGTATGCTTCCTACCTATAAACACATCAATGTCTTCCACATCCTCCAAAATCCTCACTTGATCTGTCCCCCACTGCTAGCTTTTACCCTGTACTTCTACTTTTTGCAGATTCCTTAAGAAGGCCATCTATAGCTGTTGCTTCTGTATCCTTTCCTGTAACACTTTTCTTTACCCTCTGTGCTCTGAATTCTGACATTATCATTTAACCGAAAATCTTCTTTTCAAAGTTAGCAATGATATCTTAATTGCCAAATCTAATGACCTTTCTTTAGTCCTCACATTTCTCTACATCATTTGACACTGTTGATCACCTTCTCTTCCTGCACAATTACTCCTTTCTGATTTTTCATAACTCAGCTTTCATTTCTCCCCCATCCTATTTGACTGTTCCTTCTCAGTCTGTTTTACTGGATCATCATTCATCTCTTGCTGCTAACTTGACTATATCCTAAGGTTTTCTTGTAGGCCTTCTTTTCTCTAAAGTCTGGATAGCAACATCAGTTTGCCATAGGGTCTACCCAACATGCTAGAGGTCTTCCTTGGCTCTTCTTGATATTGTGAGGGTCCTGGTGGAGCAGTATGGTTATTCATCTGTTATCTTTTCTCTATCTTCTTTTTCCATCATATATTTCCTTGATGACATTTTTTCATTCCTGTTCTTTTAAATGTAATGAAAGGGGACCTGGATGATGAGGCTTGGTGAGATGGTTTTCAGCTCAGCTTCTCATGAGTTATTAGCATTTATGGCTTTGAAGCTGATTTTTGTCACCACCAACTCAGAGATTCATGACATTGGAATTGGTTTAAAAAAACAAAACAAAACTCCATGTGTTGGATAGGAACTAGTCAGGGAATATCTTGGCATGTTTTCTATAACCCACCAATAATGGCAAATATGAGCATGTCCTAAGGACTGGGTCCTTACTGACCAATCCCCACATTATAGAAATTTCTCATTTATCATATGGAACAGTCAGTCTGTACCCAAAGTGTTCCTCACTATTGCTCTCTAATTAGCCCATTTATACATTTTTAATTTCACAGAGGTTGTTGTTGTTCATGTCTTGCTGCTTCCCATATAGCAAATATTTAGGCAATGCTTATTCTAGAAACTCCAGGGCAATTTTCCTTAATAACTTCCTGCAATATTGTATCCAGATTCTTTTTTTCCCTCATCTTTCAGGTAGTCAATGCTTGTTTTTTGTTCCGTGAATTAAAAATCGAAAATAAAATAAAATTTAAAAAAAAGCTTGTTGATGTTCTGGCTGTCAGTATTTCATTTCTTGGCAATTATTTAATCTATTGTCTAACTGAAACAAAATGTATTTTCCCTTCAAATCATTGTCCTGCACTTTCTTCAGATAATTTCACATTTCCTTTGTAATACTTGAAATTCTACTGATTTTATTCAAAGTACCAAGTCCAGGTTAAGTACAGAATTTACAGAAGAGTAGTTCAAGTATTGAGAATATAAAAACATCCAAAAACTCGTAGAAACTCACTGATGAATTTTTTTTAAATGCAAAGCTAATTCTACTCTCTTAGTGCGGTGTTCATGATGCCAAGGCGTGCACATTCAACTAATCCCTATGATAGTCTTTTGCAACACAACCAATATTGTCCCTTTTTAATCATTATCTAACACTTTCCCAGATCCTCCAATTTGACCCTTCTCCTCTCTGTGGCTGTGAGCTCCCAGACTGTCCCTTTCTCCACCTTGTGTTGGCCCCACAGGGTGTTATAATCTAGCCATGACCTGCTGCCAGTACCTCTACAGGTAAAAATTCTTCCTCTATCTCAAGCTACCAGTAAGTTCCCTAGGTCACCTTCTAGCTGTCTCAGTGGCCTCTTGAAGAAGCAGTCTGTAGTCTGAGACAGAGGTCAGTGAGTGTTTTGGTGAAACAACATAAATTACAGAGCATGAGCAGGTGTGGATAAATTGTGATCAGATCTCATTATTATGTCATTATCCCACAAACCCATATTTTTTATTAACTTCTTTGTTTATTTCAAGAGCATTACCATCCTTCTAGAAATGTAGGCTTAAAACCTTGGGGTTTTGTCCTCAACTTTTTATCCTCACTTCAATATATCTAATCAGTTGTCAAATGATGTCATTTATCTCTTGCCTGGATTATTTCAATATTCTCCTAATTAGCCTATCTGATTCAATTTTCTGCCCTCTTTAATCTGATGTACACATAGCTACCAAATTGTTTTTCCTAAAATTATTCAGGTTTCATTATTTCACTTCCTCAATAACTTTCAGTGGTTTCCTATTACATATAGGATCAAATATTACTTGATCTTTGTCTCATCTTTTAAAATATTTTGTTTTTGTGTAAGTTTTATACTGACCTTAACAATTAGCCCATTTATACATGTATATCATTATAAATAAACATTTATTGATAATAGCTGCTCAAAAAAGCTTTTAGTAATAATAATGCACAATCAAAATTTTGGAGTCCACTGTCCTGTACATTGGAGGGATAGTAGAGCTAGGCTACTTCCTTTAGAAGATTCTCTAGGCAGAAAAAGGGAAAAATCCATGAAATATTGGCTTTATAAAGAGAATGTCTGAATAGCTGCCATGCCAAGTATCACAATCTAATGACCATATGAAAATAAAAGAAGGCATGTCTGGGTGAATAGTCTTCCCTTTATAATGAATCACCTCTGAGCTGTTCACTTGGGAAAAACAAATGTGAAAGGAATGGTAATAAAAGGTCTGAATGGAGTTTTCTAGCTCAAAGATGAAAGATTTGAGACACATTTTCCTGTTGATATTACATCATGAACTGGAGTGACACACGCACATCTGGAGTTCTTCCATTAATAGATACAATGCTGGGAGACAGGGAATTAAATTTTTGCTGACATTTTCCTTAAAAATAGACAAAAGCTCAGCAACTTTTTTTGTAGGAAACATCAGTACTGCACTTTGTTTTTCATGAGAACTCCACAAAATTCTCATATTTTACATTGAGGTTTGGGCAACTCAGCATATAATGTGGACATCACTGACATCAATGACTAACAAAATACTTATATATTCATAGAATTGAAGGACTTTAGTGTGGGAAAGGGCCTCCAAGAGATCATCTAAATCCCATTCCCTATTTAATTGCCCGAATTAATCCATCATTCAGGCAAATAGCCATTTTCCTGGCACAACCCTATTCCATGGAAAACCTGATTTTCAGTGATTAGGAAGGAATTTCATTTGCTACATTAGTAGGCAAGAGTCTTTAGTGTCACTTGACTAGTAATCTAGAAATGGCAGGACATGAGGCTAATTACCTCAGATAATATCCAAGAAGACAGATAGCAAGAATTGGCACTGTGGCTTAACCACGTGCTTAGAATCAGGAAGTTCTGAGTTCAAATTTGAGCTCAGGCACATTGCGTGACTCTAGGCAAATGCCTTCACCCCTGTGGGCCTCAGTTTCTAGATATCTAAAATGAAGTGGTTGGGCTTTAGGCCTAGCAGTTATCTTGCAGTTCTCAATCTCTGTTCCTGTAATGTATGATCCCTTTGTAGCCTAAGAAGGGGAGATCCAAAGCCTAAATGTTCTGAATCTAATTGAATAAGTGTGATATTCATATCAGCAAATTAGTTAATGTGATAATTAAACCAATTAACTGAGAAAATTATTTCTGGGGTGATTATTTTTCATTCTAGTATTATATTTTATGAAATCCATTCTGCATTCATTTTGTCCATTGCCAAAATTATATAAAATGCTTTTTTTAAAAAAAGTCCCTGTGTGACTGTCAATTTTTCTTATCCATTAAAACCCTAGAGAGACCAGAATTTAAGAATACTTCTAAGTACCAGGCTGTATCATTTCATGTATCTGGTCCTCAAAGACAGAACAATATCTTCTATTTCTTTCATTATTTGAAGTCTTTAGATCGCTAAAGACTCTTGATAACAAAGACATAGACAAAGCCATTAGGTATGAAGTAGAACTACTTAAGCCTTATGGAGTTTCAAGTTTTTTTTTTTAATGGCATAAACTAACACACCTGGCCATTCCAATATAAGTAGGGCATAAGGCTGTTGTGAGGAAAGTACTCTATAAGCTATATGATTGTTGGATGCTCTTTTCAGAAATCAAAAAAGCAAGATGATTTATTCAAGTAAGCTGAATATTCAGGTTGTAGTAGAAAGAGCAATGGCTGGTCCAATGTCAAAAATTTGGGTTCAAAACGTAGTTTTGCCACTGAGTGGCTATGTAATTCTGATAAGTAAATTAAACTCTAGGCCACAGTTTCCTCAATTGTAAGATGAGAATATTTGACTAGATAATCTCTATGGCCACTTTTAAATCTAAGATTGTAATAAACCTGAATAAAATTATATAAAATCCTTTCCATTGATAAGAAGAAAAGTACAAGTTTCCTAATGATTAGCATGTATAAACATTAAATAATATTTGCTCTATTAGCTGAAATAACTAATAGAAAGATTAGGGTATTTTGAAAATAAGCAAACAAACAAAAACCTTTAGAAATCAATTTCTGGCCAATAGATAGCTGGATATATATAGGAAGAAAGAAAGAAAGAAAGAAAGAAAGAAAGAAAGAAAGAAAGAAAGAAAGAAAGAAAGAAAGAAAGAAAGAAAGAAAGAATGAATGAATGAAAAATAGCTAGCTAGCTACATGGCTAGCTAGCTGGACATGTATAGCATTTATTAAACCAGGTTTAGGAAAAAAACCCCAAAAACAATATGACATTGGATCTGGCAGCTCAAAGCTGAGTTTGAGTCTTGACTCTGATACTTAGAATCATATATTTAGAGGCAGACGGGACCTTAAAGACCAGGTAGTCCAATACTCTAATTTTACAGATAAGTAAACAGGTCAAGAGTTTAAGTGACTTGACCAAAATCACACTACTCTTTCACTGGCAGTATGTCAAGACCTAATATCCTTTCACATCAAAGCCAAGACTCTCTCCTCTTTAACATGCTGCCTTCTCCAGCTCTTTTTCCATCTCTGACTTTATTTCCTCATCTGTCAAATATTTTCCCACATCTTCTCCAATATTTATCATTTTCCTGTTTTTTCATATTGACCAAACTGATAGGTGTGATAGAGTTGTGTTGATTTGCATTTCTCTAATTAATAGTGATTTAGAGCATTTTTTCATATGACTATAGATGTCTTTAACTTCTTCATCTGAGAATTGCCTGTTCATATCCTTCAACCATTTATCAATTGGGAAATGACTTGTATTCTTGTAAATTTGACTTAATTCTCTATATATTTTAGAAATGAGGCCCTCATCTGAGACACTGGTTGTAAAAATTCTTTCCCAATTTTCTACTTTCCTTCTAATCTCGGTTGCATTGCCTTTGTTTGTGCAAAAACTTTTCAATTTAATGTAATCAAAATTATCCATTTAGCATTTGGGAATGTTCTCTATCTCCTGCTTGGTCATGAATTCTTCCATTCTTTATAAATCTGACAGATAAACTATTCCTTGTTCTCCCAGTTTGCTTATAGTATCAGCCTTTATATCTAAATCATAAACCCATTTTGACTTTATTTTGGTATATGGGGTGAGTTTTTGGTCTATGCCTGGTTTCTGCCATACTCTTTTCCAGTTTTCCTAGCAGTTTTTGTCAAATAGTGAGCTCTTATCCCAGAAGGTGGGGTCTTTGGGTTTATCAAATAATAGATTACTATAGTCATTGACTACCGTGTCTCGCATACTTAACCTATTCCACTGATACACCACTCTATTTCTTAACCAGTACCAAGCAGTTTTGCTCATATGTCAAATATTAATACTATATATCTCACAGGGTTATCCTGAATAAAATGCTCTGTCGACCTTAAAGTCCTACATATGTGAGTTGTGAATATTGTTCCATTCATACCCTCTCTGACATTTTACCTGAATTCTGCAATGGTTAACATTTCTTTGACTGGAATTATAATAGCATTTTTAGTAAAGTGCCTTGTATATTCTTACAAGATTGGTCAGCAGAAAGGAAGGAAATCCAGGAAAGAATGAGTCAGGGTAGCACTGGCACTTTGGTGGCATCAGTTTAAAAGGAAACTCAATAAGTAGCTGAAGCCAGTAATAGTTATAAAAACAAACAAACAAACAGATAAACAAAAACTAAGCCACCATTTACAAATAGTAGTACTGCCCAGCAGGGAAAGAAAAATGAGAATGTATGTATTCAGACAGTGAAAGAAGCCCCTTCCCTAGGAGGACAAAATCAGTTATGGTTATTTCTTACATACTGAACTCTATCCTTTTTCAGGAGAAGAGACAGGGTATTTGGTACAGAGTTAAAAATACTTCCTTAGGAGAATCAAAGGATCTTGATTCCAAACCTAGCTAGGCCACTTTACTACTTGCGTGACCTTCTGGGAATATATTCCTTTTTCTTTTTAAAGTTTTAATAGATTGAAAATTTAAAAAAAATATCTCTGTAACTCTGGCAAGTCAATTAAACTCTAGGTCTCTGTTTTCTTATTTGAGTATTAGACTAGATGCTTGCAAAGGTACCTTTTAACTCTATTATAAGGGAATAATTAAAATTCTACTTGAATTTTAACTGGAATTGAAAAGGAGAACACATATCAAAAGTATTACTTTAAAGATGGCTAATTTAAGGGTTAAAATCTATGCTTATATAGAAATAATACAATTTCCCTCCAAGGGCATGCGGCAGATAGCAAAAATCAAGCAATTTCTTATTTATATAAAACAATAGTAATAGTAATGGTTTTATATTGACAACATAAAAGTCTCTTTGACTGACTGGAACATAGTAAGCACTTAAATACCTGTTGATTCACTGACTGACAAAAATATGTTTAGTCCTCACTATAAGTAAATTTGTTTTACGGAATTTTGAACGATAGAAAAAGATTTGAATTTTATTTGTAATTTGTCACATGTTAGCCCTACAACACAATTTGTTTTCAGATGATAAGTTGGCACTTCTGGATAAAAGACAATATGAAGTCCATAACTCTTGACTTATTGATCTCAGTACTAAGCATGTACCTTAAAGAGATCAAGAAAGTGCCCCATACACCAATATGTTCATAACAACACTCTTCATTGTAGCAAAGACCTGGAATAAAATTAGATGCCCATCCTATGGGAGTAGTTAAACAAATTATGGCACATAAATATAATGGAATGTGACTGTGTCATAAGAAACAATAAATATGAACAGTTCAGAGAAGCATTAGAAGTTTTATTAACTGTGTAGAATGAAGAAAATAGAACCAGGAAAACAATACACACACTGATTATCACTATTTAAATGGACAACATGAACCACAATGAACAAAGAAATTGAAAGTAATAAAATTATAATAGCCAAGCTTGTTCTTCAAAGAAGAGATAAGAAAAGGAGGTGAGAAAAGATGCCTCCTGTATCTCTCTGTCTCTCTCTGTCTCTCTCTGTGTGTCTCTCTCTTTGCTGAGGGAGGGACTATTACAGATGTGAAATATTACAATACTGATACACTCAGTTTACCTGAACCTACTCTTCCCTACTCTACTTTCTATTTTGCTGCTGTTGTTGTTATAAGGCATAGCTCTCTGGATTTAAAAGGGGGAATGGATACCTTCAGAAATTTTTAAAAAAAGGTATCAACATGTCCAGTCATATCAAAATATGAAATTTTAAAAGGTAAAATTTTGCATGTAAAACATAGCAATATAGCTCTGTTAGATGTTCTCTTTCTTTAGATAAAATCAGTAGTGCTTCTTGCATCAAGTACATTTGGAATAAGATGAAGTTATATTATTTTTAAAAATATTCAGAAAGTTAAATAAGCAAGAACTAATAATAATCTTGAGTCTTTCAGAGCGTTTCTCCAAACTAAGCTTGTATTCACCCTCTTTTGTATATTCTTGATTTCCTAACAGAGTGTTTTCAAAGTCATTTATCAAGATTGAACACTCTTAAAATATTCCTTTAATGTAGCTATTTGAATCATAGAATTAAAGAATGTTTGACCTGGGAGAAGGGAGGGGACTCAAAAATCATCTAGTAAAGCTTTCCATGTAACATATGAAGAAAAGGAGACCTAAAAAGGTGATCAATGAAGCTTGCCCAAGGTCGCACAGCTAGTTAATGAACCCTTGCTCACATAACTTCTTTCTGGGCTGAAGTACATTCCACTGAAGCATAAGGCTTCAACCATTAGTACTGTTGTTCTGTTCCTGACAAGATTAAGTCACAAGCAGCTTAGGACTACTGCCTTGGGAAATTGGTAGAAAGAACATAGTCCTGGGACTTGTTAAAGTGTGCATTTAGACATCAATCAAACACTTGGGCTTATTACCTAATAAAAGTAACATCCTATTTCAGTGAGCTCCTCAGGACATTTCAAAGCCTTTTGTTGTATGGGAATTACGATGTATGAAATACTACAGCATTGCATAAGTCATCACCTGGGGCCTAGAAATCTTTATGTTATAATGTATAGAGATACAGTATTTGCTGTCATTGGATTTGACCTGGAAAACTGATTCAGTTTCCCAGTCAGTCAAAGGTGACTCAACTCAGCGAGTGTTGAGTGAGATTATTTTCTCAAGGAGATTTGGAAGAAAAGTGTGACTGTTCCTGTGTACTATTGTTGCCACATATCACAGGAAAGTCTATGATAGAGCTAAGAATAGATGTCAGGAGTCTGACCCTCCTTCACCACCCTATCCATTATGCAGGTACAGTAATCATTTAATTTTCCTAAACAGACCAGGTGATTGTCTAGAAAAAGTCTTAACTGACTTGGCTCTACTTTCAATTCATGTTATTCCTGCACCTGCAAATTTTGGGATTATTTCCATAGCTGAAATGGAAAACTGCACCTTTCACACTGACAAAAGGGGAAGCCTAAGTTTCAGATCGCCCTAAACTTGCTTATTTATTTGCTGACTACAGAATAGGCAGAATGGAGCAAGTCCCTCAGGGATCACAGGTGCATCCAGCATTTCTGCCACATGCCAGAAACTGAGATCTTCAGTATGGTCAAATGAAAGCTATCAGAATTCTTTAAATTCACTTTACTATAGTCAAGACTGGCTTCATTAAGGCAATCCTCCAAATAAAGGATTATGCAGTTCTTGCTTTCAGCTTTATTTGAAGTGGATAGGATTTCAATAGGCAGCTCTAGCAGTCGGTGCTGAGGGAGGAAAGAGGAGGGCTTTACTGGTGTATAGAATGTGTATAGAATGTGTATGAACTAAAGTAAGGAGGAGAGGAAGTACAGGATATATTTAGGGAATGGGTGAGTAATCTGGTTTGACTAGATTTACATTATGGTTAGGGTTGTGATGAGGCATTAAAGGCATATTGAAGCATGATTGTTGAGTGTCTTGAGTGCTAAGCTAAGGAGTTTATGGAAATCCTTGAAGGTTTTTTTTTTTAATCCAGGAAGTGAAGTGATACAACTAGAACTACACATAGAAGGCAGCATTCTGTACTATTCATTGGATAGTGAGAGGCACTTTCTGTACCCTCCCACTGCTTAATATCTCCTCTCTGAGATTACTTTCCATTTACACTGGGGATACACTTATGTATACATTGCTGTTTGCATGTTGTCTCTTCCATTATAACATAAATTCTTGGAGTTCGGGGGCCATGCTTTTTACCTTATTTGGATCCTTAGCACTTAGAATAGTACTTGGCATATAGTAATTACTGAATAAATGTTTGTTGACTGACAAGGAAGATACTTGTGTTTAAAAAGTCATTATACAAGTCCAAGTGAGATAATGAGATCCTAGGTGAGGGAGGTGGAAGTGGGAATGTAAAGAGGGAATAGATGGTGGAAGTATTGGGGAGTTGGGCATTTGATTAGACAGGACTTAGTAAATACATATGGGGAATAAGAGAACAGTCAAATTTAAATGAGCTTGTTTAAAGAACCTCGGATTCAAATCCTACCTCTGAGACAATACCTATGTTGCTATGTAACATGTAACATATTTAACCTCTCTAGGCCTTAGATTCTTCACTATAAAATCGGGATATTGGACTAGAAGTCTTCTAAGGTTCCTTGCACCTCCAAATCTGTGATCCTATGAAGTTAAACAAGGGTCATATATAGGTAGTAGCTTTTGCAGATCACGATAGTTCTGCCTGGACATCTTCCATTCATACAAGGTGGGTTTAAAAAAATGTTTGTTTGTTTGTTTGTTTTTTGCAACACACCCTCACCTATAAGGAAAGAGAATGAATATGAGCGATAGAAGAAAGAGGTGGGAAGGAGGAGCAGACAGAGGATGAAAGGGAGAGAGAGTCAGAGACAGAGACATAGTGACAGAAAGACACAATGATAGAGACAGATATGACTATTCTCTTTAAGGAACAACAGCTTGTCTGCAGTCCTGGAAACACCATTAGAAGTCTGTGTGACTCAATTTATGATTCAGGAAACAGTCTCTTCTGTCCTTCAAAGCACCACATTTTCAATTCCAGACTCAAATCAAATTGACATCAGATTAGATTGATGTGTACCCCCCTCTGAATAATTTAATTAGTCTGTACCCCTAAAGCTCAACATTAAAGATTCTCTGTTTATTTTTAAAACCAGGCCACTACCAGTATTCTTAACATATTGTACTGTTTAAAAGATGGAAGTGAGAATCTCGTACCTCCTCCCCCCCATTTCCTGGCACCTACTGGCATCCCTCAAAATATACCCAAATATGCTACCCAGCTGTGTTCCTGTATCCTCAGCAGCTCTGCCTCCAGCTGGTGGGAGTCCCAAGCATAAAGTTTGTACTATCCAGTTTTTTCATCAACCTCACAGCATATATGTTTTTAAACACAAGGGAAAAAAACATAAGGTCATGTTAATAACTAAGGAACTTCTAATTCCATTTTATTGCTTTTGGAGTAGTAAATCTACCTTAGCAACTGAAATTGCAGGATGGGAAAAAGTTCCTGTTTCATCTCTTTTTTGTTCTCTCTTTTTAGTGTATACAGTTGTTCTAGCAATTACTTTGATCATTCCAGCAAGAGTTGATTTGCTTTATTGCCTTGAAAATTTAAATTAACTTTCTGCATTACAGGAGTAGTAAAAAATACTATGCACTAACACCTAAGCTACCTTAGTTTAAATTACATTATTTCTTCTTTATTGTATTGGTATCTTTACAGTTTGGGAAACATCTTCCCTGGGGCCTGAAACAATAAAATTGTGGAAACCCCCAAATTTCTCCTATCATCACCTGGTATGCTGATTTTGATGTTAGTTTATCTTTAAAAAGCAAAGAGACAAAAGTTTTATTGATCAATGCCATTTGTGCTTGAAATATTGAGTAGCCAGAATATAGCTTAGCAAGAAGATATGACATTCTATACATGTCTATATGTTATGTTGTACTGGAAAGACAATTACTTACATATAAAACTCAGACAGTAAAAGAAATGTGCTTGATTTTCCCATTACCTTTTTTTTTTTTTTAGTGAGGCAATTGGGGTTAAGTGACTTGCCCAGAATCACATGGCTAGGAAGTATTATGTGTCTGAGGCAGGATTTGAACTCAGGGCCTCCTGAGTCCAGGGCTGGTGTTCTATACACCTAGCTGCCCCTCCCATTATCTTTTTAAGGCTGCTTTAGAACTAGATTGAGGCTATCAATGGCAGCACAATGAAAGTACCAATTCAGATTTAAATTGACCCAAACGAATCTTTAGACCAATAGAAAAACAACCCTTTACCATATGTCATGTATTACCACACACAGTCACCAAATATATTCCAAATAAATTGTCACCCCATTTGTATAGATGGCCATGTACCTCTAATGAGACAGAGAGCCATTATTAGCATTATTTTTCCCCATTCCCTAGGAGCAATAAATATTATATGACTGCCAAAGTCGCACAATAAGTCAGTAGGTCCTTAGATTCCAGCGCTCAACATGACAATTTAGAAAGACCTCGAACATACCAGTGAAAGTACCAGAATGAATGCCAATATATTTACCCTTCCATATGCAAGTAGAATCAGCCAAAATGTTGGGAGAGAGGCCAGATGTCATGAAAGAGCTCTTCTGAGGGATGCAGTAATGAGCTCCTAGTTTTTGAGATGTGTGAACAAAGTGAAAATATTGCTATAAATAATCTAAGCAATATGGGAGGCAGCTTGGTGGAGTGAAAAGAACGCGAGGAATTTTGACTGGAAATGGCTTGACTCCTTGCTAGCTGTGTGACCCTTATGTAGTTTGGCCTCCCTCAGCTTCCATTTTTGCATCTGTAAGATGGAGATAATATTAACTTCTGTGAGAATCAAGCCAGAATGAAAGATGTTCTGTGACCATAATGCCTTATATAAATGTGAACTCTTAGTATCAAAGGATAGTTTCACAGTTTTTTTTTAGAAAAGATTATGAGCAATATATAGCTAATTCTCAATTATTTTAATGGAGGAATTAGAGCAAAATCAATGATAATAGCCAACATTTATGTAACACTTTAAGGTTTACAAAGCTCTTCACAAACGTTATTTCACTTTATCCTTATAGCAGCTCTTGGAAGTAAGTGCTCTTATTATCCCCATTTTCAGGTGAAGAGACTTAGGGTCCCATAGCCAGGAACTGTCTGTTTGAATTTGAGCTCAGGATTTTCTTTTTTTCTTTTCTTTTCTTTTCTTTTCTTTTCTTTTCTTTTCTTTTCTTTTCTTCTTTTCTTTTCTTTTCTTTTCTTTTCTTTTCTTTTCTTTTCTTTTCTTTTCTTTTCTTTTCTTTTCTTTTCTTTTCTTTTTTTAGACAATTGGGGTTAAGTGACTTGCCCAGGGTTACACAGCTAGTAAGTGTCAAGTGTTTGGTCTGAGGCCAGATTTGAACTCAGGTCCTCCTGACTCCAGAGCTGGTGCTCTATCCACTGTGCCACCTAGCTGCCCCGGAACTCAGGTTTCAACTACAAGTTCAGTGTTTTATCTTCTGTGTCACCTAATTCCCCTCAACCTAGGCTAAAAATAGAGAAACCTAGAAAGGAAACACCATTATTTGCACTCATATGTATGGAACACCTTGGAATTTGGAAAGAATTTTCCTCACAACAACTCTGAGAGGTAGTTAGTACAAGGTATTTCTATCCTCATTTGACACTGAAGTGAAATGGCTTTCTTACAGTCATAGGGTTGGGAAGTGTAGGAGTTAGAGCTCAAATGCATTTCTTCTGACTGCAATTCCAGGCCTCTTTGTACCCCATTGAACATTTGGTAAGCATCTGCTGTATCTCAGACACTATACTGAAGATGCATAGCTCTGAATGGGGAGATACAGTTAGGAGCCTGTCGGAAACAGTCTGAGCATTATTTTGAAGTGGGCAGGGGTGGGGTGGGGTGGAGGGCAGAATGGGGGAAGCAATGAAACTTTCTTGATACCTTTTCATAATGTCCCACAGTTGTATAGGACAACATTTATCAAAAAACTCTTTGGAAAAAGTATTGAATCCAAGCCTGAAAAACACTGATGAATTTGCCACATGCTTCTAACATTAGGTTTTTGTGCCATATTTGTCTTCTGGCCTTCATCATAAGCTCCTACAGAGATTGTTGGACTGCTTATTCACTAAAGCAGATCAACAAGTCAAGCCACTCAGTTATGAAATGCAAATGAATGGTTTCTGGATTTTTTTTTTAAAAAATGAACTTTTAGGGAAAGATGGGATTTCACCTCTGTTAGGATATCAAACAGGAAAAGAGCTACTGGTCCAAAAGAAAAAAAAAGTCCATCAGTTGTAACTGAGAAGCAGATGTATGGCTTTCAGAAAGAAAGCTAGTCGTGTGTGCATTGAATAACAGGCAATTATCAGTGGTTTTACTGTTTGCCCTAAAGAATTTAGAACAGCGTCAAAGGGAAATTTGATCTATAAGAAGGAAAATCCTACTGCATCTTTTAACCCTGTGGCAACTCAGCTGGGCTTTAACTTTTTTCCCCCCACAACACACTTTATTCTTGAAAAGTCAGAGAATCGCTAATAAAATTCTGTGTAGAGATTAAGCTTTCAACAAGAGATGTGTTTGTAAGAGTGCAAGCTGAGAGACTGAAAATACTGAATGACTTTAAATACAGATATGAGTATAATACAGCAAACTCAGCTACCCAGTGTTCTCTCAATTAGAATTCTATGTAAGCTGGTGCTTCTACATGTAGGAGGCAATTATGCCTTGAACCATTGGGAGATCCTAAAGAGCCATCAATATACAATAGTGGAAAAAGGACTGAATTTGGAGGCAGGAAAGCAGGGTTCAAATCCCAACTTTGCTACTCATTAGGTGTGTGAACTTTTCTAAGTGTCTATGCTTCATTAGCTATAAAATGGAGATGAAAATGTTTTCATTATGTACTACATAGTTTTAAAGAAAGTGCTATGTAAATGAAAGCAATTATTATTGAAAATTAAATTATATTTATGATTTGATTAAAAACTATTGAGTAGTTTTAATGTTGTACATTTTTTAACTATTTGATAATCCAATGATGGCATATATTGTAACCATCAACCAGAATATTTTATTAGCCACAATATCCTATTCCTTTATCTCACATTAAATAACAGAGTTTTCTACATTAACACTAGCTATCATTGAATAAGTAGCCAAGATCAAAACCATCCACACACTGGAGAAACTACCATAAAGAAAAAGGAGAAATACATGTAAAACACTGACAGGGTTTCTTTTTTTTCCTATAAAAATTGTGTATCCCAAACAAGGATAAACAAATCTAGTTATATTTGATATATCCCAATTACTGTAACCATAAGAGCGGCACACCATGGTAGAGACCAAGTGTCAGAACTGAAATAGGATTCCATCACTACGTCCAACTTCATGCAGTGTGCTGGGGCTTTTTCAAAGATCAGTGTCTTCCATGAAATCCTATAGCCCATTTAATATCAATGCTATTCTTCTTGGTAATTCTGAGGGAGCCATGAGGATATAGTCACATTTGGAACATTTTCACCACGGTCTCAATTATATAGACACTTTAAAACAGGATGGCATTTGACTGATTACTTGGTCAAACCTATTGATTTTACAATTGAGGAAATTAAGGCACAAAAACATTAAAATGATATGCCCAAGGTCCCATAGATAGTTAGACCCTAATTGGGCTGTAGAAAACATATCCAGAAAGGGTCCACCTTCTACACATTCTTAAATTGCCCACCTTTATCCATGGACAAAAATGACTGAAATCAGCCTTTTACTTACTTGTCCAGAGAATTATCACTTTCTATAGGCAAGCCATTATTTCCAAAGGGGGCATTTATAAATCATATTTTAATCCTTTTTCCTTTTTAATAAATGTAAATTATTCCCACTCCCTTTAGACAATGATGCCTTGACATTGACTGTGATCTTCTTCGAAACTGTAAGTTATTCAGTCATCCCAATTACATTGTAAACAGATGGACTGTTCCCAAGGGCACAGACAGAAATTTGCTTGAGATCTATTTGATTACAAGTCCTAGCCTTTGAGGACATGTTTGATTTTGAAATGTATCTTCTTTGGCTTAGTGAGAAGTGGAAAAACTTGACATATATTCCCACAAGCTTAAATTAGCTACAGAAGACACTGTTTCTCTCTACCAAGCTTTTGGTTTGTTTGTAACTATTTCTCGCTCCAGTGTGATGAGAGTAAATAAGGAATGCAGTCACTGGGCAGAGTAGTAACAGAATGAGAAAGTGGGGACACATACCTAAGAATTGTCAACTCTTTGGTTTTCCAATAAATTAATCTAAAAATATGATACCTGTGACACACTATTCAAAACAACATTGCTTTAATGTAGATTAAAAGACAACACATTTTATTTTTTCATTTTATATTCTATATTTGGCACAAGCCATGATAGGTTCTGAAGTTTTTGTTTTAATTCAAGTCTAAAATGTATACTTAAAGTAGCACAAAATAGTCTTAAGACACTAACTCTCCATCACCTATGACGTTTTCCCCAATAAATTTAAGTTTGTAGATCCCTTCTATACATGACCACAATTTTTCATGTCATACCAAAATTTTTTCTCATTAAACTTCTTTAAAAAGTACTTAGTATTTTGAAAAGAGACATTTAAAAGGTTTTTTTTTATATGAACAAAATCAATGTAGTTTTTTTTAAAAAGGAAAAATGTTGATTAGGGGGGAAAAAAACTGATCCAAGAATTCACACATATATGCTAAAACAAGAACCAGCTTCCAAGAGATGGGTGTCCAAAGAATATGAATGAGAAGTTCTTAAAATAAGACCAACAACCATGTGAAAGGATGCTCCAACTTGTTACTAATAAAAGACAAATAAAAAAACTTTGAAATTTCAGCCCATATCTGGCAAGTGGCAAAGATTATTAAAAACAGTATTTGTCAATATTAGAAAGGTTGTGAAGAAGTTGAAACACTGATGTGTTGCTGTTGGAGCTACGAATTGGTCTACTTGGAAAACTATATAGAATTATATGAGGAAAACTATTAAATTGTCCATTATGACTCAGCCATCCCACTATTGGGCATATACTCCAGAAGGGTCAATAACAGAAAAGAAAAGTCCTATGTAGAATAAGATATTCATATTCATAGCTTTGCATTAGCAAAAAAAAAAAACCCAAAACAAAGTGGGTACCTATCCATTGGAGGATGGCTGAACCAAATATGTCATATGAATATAATGGAATATTAGGGTGCTATACAAAATTATAAACATGAAAAATTCAGACAAATCTGCAGCCATTCAAATGACCACATACAGAATGAAAGAGTAGAATCAATGAAAATATATACACAATGATGACAATCACATAATTGTAAATTATATTGAACTTAGATAAAATACAATGCTCATTCTGGTGGCAAAGAGAAGGAGGAAACATAAGTATAGAAATGGAGTAACATGGGTGTGGAATGTTGCATATACCCTTGGACACTTTTTCAGCTGGATTTTGTTTAATTTTTCCTTTGTTAAAAAAAAAGGACCCATGGTGATGGGGGTGTATCAAGAACTAATTCTGACATTTAAAAAGATAAAAGTAAAAAATTACTACTGGGAGGTAGGAGATGTCACATGGGATTTCAGTTCAGATACAAGTAAAATTTACTAAATTTTGCCCCTTTGGTATGGAAAATTCTCAGCTGTCCCTTGTTTTCTCCTTAGAATTAAGAAGACTCTTGAAGCATAAGGAGGTATCAAAACAGAACAACAAAAACTGACAAAAGTAAAACCAAAAAAATTAGAAAAATTCTCCAATGCTCCTGATTATATACTCTTATACAACAATGGGTTCAAGCTGGAATGTGAGCTGGATCACAAGGCTTTTTGTACTTCTGTTATATAGTCCTCTCTGAGGTAGAAGTCCTTTATTTTACCTAGACTTTGCTTTTTAATTTTAATTGTTTTCCTTTCAAGTTAGCTATACAAACTACTTCACCTTCCCATTCTTTGCAATGTGTACATTTGTTTCTTTTTCTTCTTATAATACAAAACCTGTGCTATTTCTGAGCATCTTTCTTAGTTTTTAATCTTACTTATATCTGCTTTGGCAAACAATCACCCTTATGTTTATTATTGACAGGTATCACTGGGTTCTAGACATCTTTATCTGATTTCAAAAGACCTATTAAATTCACTTACTACTTATAAAACACTGTCTTAGGTACCTAGGGAGAAGTAGAGGTGTATAGATAAGACATAGTCTCTGTTCTTTAGGCATTTACACTCTAGCAAGGGAGATATTACATATTTACAAATAACTATTAAGATAGAAAATGATACATTCATAAGAAAGGTAAGCATTAGTTGCATGTGTCTATATATCTGATTATCAATGCCAATGTTGTCTTTCAGATATTTGAAGTATATAAGTATCCAAACTGACCTTAAATGATTAGAAAATTATTTTTATATCTTCTAATATATAATGATGGATAGTTACTGTTTAGCATTGACACCTTCTAATGCATTGAGTTTTGCACATATATCTAAAAACAGGGATGATATCCAGAGTTTGTTCAGAATCATCACCTTGATGATTCTGTCTATATTGTTCCTTAGAAATACAACCTTCCTCTTATTACAGCAGCAACAGTAACCTCTATGAGGACATGTGAGGGAACAGCTAATGGGACCCAGTTAGTCTTAAGGAACGACAGGTAAAGGTGATTGCTTGGACACTATTTAGTTAGTCTGGGAAAAACTGTCGTTTCCTAATTAAAGAACCTACCAAGCATCAAAATAATTAAGAATGAGTATTTTAGATATTTGACTTATTCAACTGACATGCCATTTTCTTTTTTTCTTTTAGTATTTTATTTTTCCCAATTACATGTAAAAACCAAAAAAAAGCACCACTTCTTTTTTACATTTTTGAGTCCCTGACAGTATTTTCTGAAAGAACTTTGGGCTGGTAAAAGTTACATGTGCACGCACACACACACACACACACACACACACATATACACATATGCAGTGCAATAAGATGGATGTGGAGTCCTGACAACTACTTTAGGTACTGCTAAAAACTCAGGTTCTTAAAGCAACTCCATTTTATGATACCTCTTCTCTTTTGGGATCAAAGATTTTGAGCCAGAAAGAACCTTAGAGCTTATATAGAACAATTCTCTGTTTTTCAGAAAAGAGAAAACTGAGGTGAAATTATTTGCTCAAAGACATATACAGTAAGTTGGAGAACTAGAATTCAAACCCAGATTCTCTGATTCCAAATGCAGGGTGCTTCAAACTGTTCTTTCTGATTTAAGAGACAGACTTTCATCTTTGATGTTGCAAAGTCAGTATGAACCTTACAAACCAATGATGGAGATAAGCAGCTTCTCAAAAAAAAAAATGATAGATCACACCAGCCTGGGTAAGCTATATGGAGACAATTTAATGTAGTACACCTTTTACATCTATGGACTTTTTGGAAGAGAACATGGTTTAGGATATTATTTGGTCTGATAAACATTTGTTAATTACTTATTGTTTGTAGAGCATTGTGGTGGATTCTGTGTTACCTGTGGTTTAGATAAGACAACTCTCATTGAATTTATCGCCCAAGATTGGGGTTTACTATGTTATAGAACTATATAGTAGAGGGGATTACTAGATAATAGAAAACTACAAAACAAAAATATTCAAAAGAACATTAGAATGATGGAACTGTCAAATAGAGATCATGTTTCATAAATGCTTCAAATCATTCTTCACTATTTATTGAAGCACTTTCAATACGTCAGGCACTGTGCTAAGCACAAGAGATGCAATGGAGTAGAAGATCACGTCCTTATACTTCTGGCAGTCACTTTGCACCTTATAGTTGTTTTGAATAGAAAGGCAGAAAGTTCATACAACTTTGCATCAGTGCATAGAAACAAGAACATACGTTTGGACTTGCTAGGAAAATAGTGCTCTGGTCATGGTTAAATATTATCTTTAGTGAACAAATCTCAGAACAAGCTTATAGAGACTTGATTTTTGAAAAATGCAAGGATTCCACCCAATACCCTTTACAAAGATTTGGAGAGGAATGACAAAAAAAAAAACCACACACAGCACAAAGTTTGGGTACTTATCCTAACCTACCTAGCTGTTTTTCCTTGACTTTTATGTGGGCAGTGTTGATATATTCCTCTCCCTTTAAATAAAGTCTATAGAAAACCACAAAAAGTGATCTGGACCCTAAAAGCTTAACGGATTCTGGAAAGCAGCTGTCTTGTAATATGAGTCATTTTAGCCACAGCTTTCTCTTTTGTATGTTTTCTCTGAGCTAAAGAGCAGGTTATTGGATGTCTTATGGCAGGTGCTCTTGGATTAAGGAGGGAGCTGGTCAGAAACAAACTTTGTCTCTTTCTGTCTCTTCTCTGTCTCTGTCTCTCTCCTCTGTCTTTGTAATTAAAGTGAACAGGATCTTTTAACATAATATTGCTCATTCAAATTTTCTTTCAAACAAATTATTGATATCTTTTGTTTTTTATACCACCAGCATTTCTTCAACTATTCTTCCCTCTTCCCCACCATTCCAAGATATGTTATATATACTATTTTAATGGAAGAAAGGAAGAAGAGAAAGAATGAGCAAAAGTGATTTAACATTGAAAAAATATGAAAAAATACACAATATTCCACATCCACAACTCTCCTACATCTGCAAAGGGGTGGGGGTAGTGTCTTCTCATTTCTTATGTTTACAATATTCAATCATGATTTTTTTTCCTGATTATTCTTTCCACTTACATTATTGTAGTCATTGTGTATATTGCATAATTGGTTCTATTTACTTTATTTAGCATTAGATCATGGAAGTCTTTGCATGCTTCTTTTTATTCATCATACCTAGTCATTTCTTTCAGCACAATAATATCCCATAACATTCATGAACTACAATTTGTTTAGTCATTCTCCAATTGATAGGTATCTACTTTGTTTCCAATCCTTTTTTACCACACAAAAGAATTGCTGATATAAATATTTTGCTGTACATGTGGATTTTCTTTTTTATCAATCACCTTCTTTGGGTTACAGCTTAATTGTGTGTGTGTGGGGGGATCACTGCATCAAAATGTATGGGTGTTTCATTCACTTTATTTGCATAATTCCAAATTCCTTTCCAAAATGTTTTTACAGATCAGTTTCACCAACAATGCATTAACAAGCCTATCTTCTCATCTCCCTCTCCCTTCCCTCACCCAGCCAAAATTTACTGTTCCCACCTTTTGAAATCATTGAAATTTTTCTGAGTGTGCAGTAAAACCTTGGGGTTGTTTATTTTCTAATTTCTCTTATATTTGGTGTGGAGCATTTTTTCAAATGGTTGTTAATAGGAAGAGAAAGGGAATAAGCATTTATAAAGCATGTACGTGTGATCCCACTGTTCTAAGCTCTAAAATATTATCTCCTTTGATCTTCACAACTTCCCTGAGAGGTAGGTGCTTTTATTTCCCCCATTTTACAGTTGCACAAACTGAGGCATGAAGAGGTTAAATTACTTGACTAGGTTTGTTAACACTGTTAATGGTCTGAAATTTTTCTTTTTAAAACTCTTATATTTTGGCAACTTACCTAATGAGGAATGGCTTTTGGTTAATGTATGTATACATATGTATGCATGTATGTGTATATATAAATACACGTATCCATATATTTAGACATACATGTATATAACTATATGTAGAAATACTATACACATATAAATATCTACATATACACATACATATATGCATATGTAAATAGTAGTGGGAATAATGGTAATAGAGGGAGAGCCTGGAAATGGCAGTTGGGAATAATGATTATTCCAGTTTCCCCACTGTGTTTGTGAAAGAAAGTGCAAACAATGCCAAGGAAGCTTTGTCATTGGGAGGGAACAAAATTTCAAATAATACAAGAGAAAAAAGGAGTAAGAAAGGGGAAAAAAAGTTTAAGATGAAAGCAAGGTTTTTGTCTGTCTGTCTGTCTGTTTTAATTTATGGAGCAGGCATTATAGAGAACATATTGGAAAGGGCACACAGCAAGACTGAGGCAAGAGTTAAATTAAATAACAAGTAATCTTCAAGATAGGAGAATGGAAAACTATCCCTTTCCACCCCACTCAGAGAAATAGATATATACACATAAATGTATACACATATTTATATAAACATATATATGTATACATAGATACATACATACATACATAGAAAATCTTAGATCCCAAACCCTTATCTAATGATATTTGATAGAACTATTTTTTCCCATTAGACACTTCTTTCTTTACCACAAATGCATTAATTTTGTATGGGAAGTAAATTGGGAACCATGAATGATAGTGTAAACAATACTCAAAAGTGTAGCCAGAGAAATTGTGCCATCTGTAGGGAACCCAATCTCAAGGTTCAAGGAGATGAAAGGAGTGAGAAAGGAAAAAAATGAAATGAAAGAAAAATGTAAAATTTATGGAACATGCATTCCAGAGAGCACTTTGGAAGGGGTGAGTAGTTTTAGAGGGAATTGTTATGGGGGATAAGTTGAGGAAGATGGGAATAATGAAAATACATATACTTTTGACCTCACTCCTCTCTCCAAAGTTACCAGTGATATTTTAATCGATATATCCTAAGAACTATTCTCTATCTTCATTCTTCTTTACTTCTCTGAAGCTGTTTGACTGGTTACTACCCTTTTCTCCTTGATACTTTCTTCTCTCTAGGTATTCTTGACATGGTTCTCTCTGCCTTCTCATCTTTCCTTCCTGACTGCATCTTAGTCTCCTTTGCTGGTCATTCATCTAGGTTATACCTGACAACCTTGGATATCTCCCAAGGTTCTGTCTTCAGATCTCTTCTTTTCTTCTGTTCCTTCAGAGTAGAGATTTTTTTTGGGGGGGCTTTATTTGTATTTATACTCCCAGCACTTAACATAGTGCTATAATGTACAATTAATAATGCTGGCTTCCTGACCATTGATTGACTGAGTATTTTGCTTGATAATACCATCAGCTCCTTTGGATTCAATTGTATTTATGTAGATAATTCTCAGATCTATCTAACTTCCAGTCCCAATTCTCACATCTCCAACTGCTTAATGTATATCTTGACCTGGATGATCCATAAATGTCTCAATTTTAACGTGTCTAAAAATGAATTTCTTATCTTTCTCTGAAAATTCTTCCCATCAGCATTCTCTGAGTCATACAGCTTCACAGCCTAGATGTTATTATTATTATTTTTTTGGAGGGGAAAGGGGTAGGAATGCCTCAAATGACTTTCTTTTATTAAATGTCCATCTATTTTTATTGATGAAAGTTTTCAGGATATGTCACCTTGGGTTGACTCCAGAGTGTTTTTGATCTTCAAAACACATTATTTCATTTTCTTTTATGATTTCCAGAGGATGCAAAATTGTCTTGCATTATCCAAATTTCCTTTCCTTTATATTAAGAGTTCTCCTTGTCACTTACAGAATTTGTTGTTTTTGTCATTAGAATTGGTAATTTAACCACTATGTATCTTAGATTTGTGAACATGGGATTTTTATGCTTTTTTTTATAGATGTGATCTATGGATTTTTTTCAATTGCCAGTTTGTTTTCTGTGTTCAAAAGTTCTGAGCAATTTTCTTATATTATTCCTTGAATTATATTTCTTTTTAAACTTTTGTTCCTTTGGGAGATCTGTAATAAGTAAGTTGTTTCTAGTAATATTATCTCTGAGATCAGCATGTCTCACTTTTCTCTAAACGTCATTGTTTTTTGCTTCTCTTCTTCCAGGGTACTTTTCATTTATGTGTATATGCATTACCAATCATTTTCTCTTTTGTTTCTTTGATGTAACTTTCCATGATGGATTCAAGATTTTCTCTTTTGCCAATTATTTCTGCTCTGTAGGCCATAATTTTTATTCTCATGATTCTTGTTTCTCTCTTGAATGATTTTCAGGAATATCCTGCTGTGATTCCATTATCTCATGGAAAGTCACAGCGTTTTCTGTTTCATAAAGTATTAGTTAATTTCCTTTTTTCTTAAAATATTTATTCACAGATATTTGGACCTGTTTAGATGTCCATGATGCCATCTTCCATCCTGTTATTAATATCTTCCATGATAATTCATCTACTGGTACACAAAGTTTTTGACTCATTCTTCTTCTTGAGATCTTTGGTAATTTTAATTTTTTCCCTCCATATATTCCCCTATTGGTCACTTTCTGACTCCTTCCCTTTGTGGATATCCCCTGAGGGTTGGACTTCAAAGCTATTTTAGTTTCTTCTCTCACTGGGAAATTCATTTTTAACTGCCTCCAAGTTCTGACCCATGTGACTTCTAAGGGGACAGAACTAGCTTGAGCTAAATTCTAGTCCCAGTTCTGTCAGGCCTCTGTCTCTGTCTCTGTCTTTGTCTCTCATCTTCCTGTCTCTCTCTAATATGTGTGTGTGCATGTGTGTGTGTGTGTGGTGTGTGTGTGTGTGTATGTGTGTGCTCATATATACATATATTTTTTCCATATATGTGTATACACACACACATGCACACGCATGCACGCACACACACACACACACATGGTGTTCTGTCAAAGTTTCTTCTGTTCCTTAACTCTCTGATTAAGCACTGTTGCAGAGCAACATGAATGTTACACTCTTAGGGAGAGTTTGGTTTTGCTTTCCTAAACCTCTACCTCAAATCTATAAGGTAGGGAGAGGGCAGAGTTGAGTCCTGTTCTTTGTCATCAAAGAATGGTGGGTCAAATTCAGGGGCTAGAGGTAGGAGAGGGGTAATTTAGGGGAGAGGAAAATCTTGGCAGAGACCATAGCAATGGAATTGCTGAGAGTGTCTCAGAGAATAAACTTAGGAGTTCTGTTGTATATCCCTGCCAAAGTATGAGGACTGATTGGGGAGCCAGTGCTGAGTGAGCTCCTTAGGAATTAGGGATTAGCCTTCTCTGCTATTAATTCATCAGGCTGCTATCTCAATAGCATTCTTGGTTTCTTAGACTGTAGTGACAGCTGCAATTGCTTTACTTTGACACATAATTTTCATTTTGGAGAGGTCTGGGAGGTGGTGAGGACCACAGAAAATGTCTACATCTTTCTTGTAATGTGACTTGCAACCATGAGTCAGATTTAATAGTGAATTTTTTAATATTGTTTGTACATTTTATGCATGCATGCAATTACTTATATTGTTGGTGGTGTTTTGGTATTAAATTCTAAAGCTAATAAATTTTTATTTAGAAGTCTAAAAAATAGAATTATTCAGTAGAAAAAGACAATTGACAAGTAAACAAGATTGTATCAAAGACTGATTCAAAAAAGTTAATTCCAGGAAGCTGGGTTACAAATTAATTATTTTCTAGAAGGTCAAAAGAGATTCAAGTCAGTCTCCTACATCTGAAATACTATTTAATGATAATCAGCATATATACTGATTCAGATCCTAAGGCACTTCAAGGTCCTAAATTACTTTTTGAATCTTTAAATTATATGAAATTGAGTTCTATATTTTAGGCATAAATGTAAGCCTAAAACTTTTATTTTATTGTTTAAAATGTTATTTTACACTCCTTAATGCCTTTTGATTTTATATAAATCTTTCCCTGTCCCCTACCCAACACAACATCTGTTATAACAAAGATTAAAAAAACAGAAAGAGAAAAAGGAAGCTCAATAAAATAGTATATGAAATATTCCATTCCCATAGCTCCCCACCTGTGCAATGAAATAAGGGAAGTGCATTTTTTCAACTCTTCCAACTCTTCTCTGGAGTGAAGCTTGGTTACTATAATTACGTTGCATGTAACTAAGTTTTGTTGGATTTTTTTTGGGGGGCAAGAGTGTTGTCCTTTCCATTTACATTGTTGGAACCATTGCGCATATTGTTGCCTTGGTTCTGTTTACTTCACTCTGTATCAATTCATTTGTCTTCCCATGTTTCTCTGAATTCTTCATATTTATTTTATCTTATAATTCAATAATATTAATTTACATTCATGTAATGTGATTTGCTTAGCCATTACCCAATTGTACTTTGTTTCAACTTCTTTGCTACCAGAACAAGTGCTGCGATGAAAATACTGTGTTGAGGCCTTTCTTTCTGTCTTTGGCCTCACTGTGGTATCTAGAGTGGCATCAAAGATTATGGACATTTTATTCAACTTTTTCCCCTAATTTCATATTGTTTTCCAAATTGGTTGGACAAATTCATAGTTCTGCCAGCATTGTATTAGTGTACCTATATACCTGAAGACCCTCCAACATTTAATTATTTTCATTTACTGTCATCTTTGCTAATTTTTCTGGCTGTGAGGTGAAACCTCAGAGTTGAATCACTTGCATATGTTATTAAACATATGCACTTTTTTCTTTTCAGAAATGTTTGTATCAGAAATCGTTAATTGAATTCTATTTAACTCTACTCCTTTGATGATTATTACTCTACAAATGGTATATATAGCAATATTTTACTACTAATAATAATCTAGCAAAACACTATTTCCCAATCATTCTGGATAAGTAGGAAATGTTGCCATCATTTCTTTTGCTCAATTTTTGTTTTTGGTACTTCCTGCATGTTGATGAAACCCTCCACTCAAATCACACTTTGGAATATGAAAGGTCCTGTCAATGTGGAATGACTTTGAGGATGATCTGTTAATATATTGTTTGTCTAACAGCCAAGTACTATCTTCTTTAATTGTTGAAAGGATTATAATTATTTTTATTTTTGCTTTTTGGTGAAGTAATGGGGGTTAAGTGACTTGCCCAGGGTCACACAGCTAGTAAGTGTCAAGTGTCCTAGGCAGGATTTGAATTTAGGTCCTCCTGACTTCAAGGTGAGAGGTCTATCTACTGTACCACTTTAACCAGAGCAACAAAGATGTCGGTGGTAGAGATTAAGGAGTAATTTTGATATGAATTGGTTGAGGAAGTATAGAGCTTTCAATCATTGAAAGAATTTTTAAAGAAATAGCCATATGCTATGTAGAATAGATAGAAGACATGATTTGATTTGTAAAAATTTACATGGTCTATGGGATTTAAGTATTTTTTCCTTAACCCATTTATAGTAGGGAGTCTCTTGTGAAGCTCAATGGAATCCTGAGATAAAGATTTCATTGTATCAGGATGGAAAAGAACTTGAGCAGAGACTAAAGCACAAAAAGCCAAGGGAATCTGTTCTTCCAGGACTTGTCCAGACTGTGAAATTCACAGGTTGTAGCACCAATGGATAGGCAGGAACCTGCCCTTTCAAATAACAGGTTTAGAAGCTAATCATATCAGAAATGAATTATTTTCAGCTACAAGTCACTTCCAAGTAAACCCCAAATAATTGTGATAGACAGCAACATAAGGAGAAGTCTAATTTCCAGGACAAAATAGGAAAGTGTGGTTGGGTAGCAAGAAAATTGAAAGAAAAAAGTAATGGCTTTCTGCTGTATTTGTATATATTTGGAAGAAATGTGTGAAATTAGCAAGAGAAAGAAAAGCTGTGATTGGCCTAAAATAAGGAGGGCAAAAGACATGTGGCTAGAATTTTAGATACAAAGACATAGATAGAATAGAAGTAATGCCAGACTCAGAGTCAGGAGACCTACGTTCAAATACCTGTTCCGACCCTTATTAGCTATGACTATAGGCATACATTGACTCATTTATTGCTCTGAGAATTTATTTCTTTATCTATAAAATGGTAATATAATACTTGAGTTACCTACCTCAAAGGGTTGCCATGAAAAAAAAACTTTTAAATTGTAAAATGCTATAAGATACAAAATTAAAACAACAAAATGTTCGGTAAAAACATTCTAGAAAAGATAGGAAAATCTTGACCTAAATAGAAAACATACACACTGATCTAACATTTAAATCCAAGCACACTGGAAATTTATTAAGTGCCAACTACACGACTATTGGCAGAATCATTCCCTTTTTGGAAAAAAAAAACATACTTTGCCTTTATTGAAGATATCAGAGTCCATAAGATTGCCTTGTATTTTTGGATGGCTACAGACGTGTCTGAATTTCACACTCTTGTATTTCACAGCAGGATCCCAGATTCAGGTTATAACTTTAAAGCAGAGGGTCCTTTGTAGACCAATAATTATCCTTCAGACTCAAACTGCAAATAGAGTCTTGGTTTTTGACTTTGCTAGCTATTCTTCTCTCTAATGGATATCAGTCGGTGTTTTGATTTTTATGGTTTACATGAGCTCCCAAAGTCAAGAAGAAGTAGTGTGGTGCAGTATAAAGAATGTAAGGATAAAGTTAGAAGGCCCTTGGACTTGTGCACTGCCTTTAGCACTTACCAGCTGTGTGATCCTGGGCAAGTCATTCAATTTCTCTGAACCTCACTTTCCTCATCTTTAAAATGGGGATAAAATCCTAATGATAATAATAATAATAACAATAACAACAGCTAATGTTTCCACAGGAGTTGAAGGTAAGGAAAGAGACAGAGAGGTTAAACGATTTGGCTAGGGTTATGCAGCCAGCGACTTCCTCACTGCAGCCTTTTAGCTGCCTCCTATCTCATAGAGTTGCTGCAAGGATCAAAGGAGATAACACATAATAAAACGCTTTGCTAACATCAAGAGCTATTACAATATTAGCTGGTATTATTAAAGTCATTGTATTCAAGCAATAGGCAGTCTCAGACACTTATAGTCAGAAAATGGGGGCTTTTAGCGCTATGTCTGATGCTAAACAAACTGGAAGACTTTTGGCAAATTCCTTTGCCTTTCTGTACCTCCTTTTGTTTCTCTTTTTAAATGAGGGTTCTGACAAAATGTTGCCTAAGATCCTTTCTAGCTCTAAAATTCTATGAATCCAAGATTCTATTAGAAAGCCTCTGGCATAAGCCGAAAGGAGAAAACAAGAGGGTGATCTTAGGAGCTGACCTTACAAAAAGTCTCCAAAATGAGAAATGGAGATATGAAACAACTAATGACAGAAATATAATTTCATAACAATATATAGAAAAATCTCAATGAACTAGAATCCAACTAACCAAGGACCACAATTAATTGGAGTCTTGTTTAGTTGCATTTCCCCCCCCCCCTTTAAAGTGGCTACAAAAGAACAAATTGCTATCAGGAACAGATTTAACAAAACATGACTTTTAGGTTCTGTAGCAGAGTTTAGTCTTCTGTGCCTTTTCTGTTAATAAACACCAGTTCAGAATGCTAGTTGCATTGTCATCAATGAAAAATTCAATTTTATATATAATTTTGTAATTCCTAGGACAGGAGGTGGAGTAATACACTTAAAAAAAAAATTCAGCAAGGGTGGAAATAAAAAAAAAATTTTCTAGTTAACTCTCACTTAGCCATAAAATTCAAATCACCGGGCCCTCCCTTTGCCGATTATTCTACTATTCTTGTTAATTGAAATTTTACTATGTTGTAAAAATGCAAAATAACAACTGTCTTTCAGGAAAGACAGAAAGTCTATGTAAAGATGGTGTTAATAAATATCCCAAGCCCTCCATCTGCAAAGGTGAATTCAATCTCCTGGCCAAATTCCAAGTGAGGTAATTACAACCTGCTTTAAATTACACCACCTAAGCATATTATAAGGCTTGAGGGGTCTTGCTTAAGACTGACAGTGTTGCTGCCTTAATTACTAGCCTGTGGTGAGGAATGAGGAAGAAAGGCATGTTAATCTGGGCTGCCACTCATTTGGATAGTTATGATGTTTGTTGTTGATTGAAAAGGAAAAAAAAATTGTTGACACTACCTTTTTGTACCTCAAGGTGTCCTATTTTGTTTATTAAAGATTATTTAATTATATTTTCACTACGAATAACATCAATAATCAATTGCATTGGTACATCTTGCTATGGGTCCCTCCATAGTTTTTGTAAGAAGAATCTTGTTTTTGTCTTGATGGATGAGAATAGAGAGAGCTTTTAAGTTATAATTCACATGGAAAGCATTTTATACATTAGTCCTTTATTGTGCTGCTTAATGTGTAGGAAAGTAACACAGATAAGTAAAATTCAAAGTTTATTTCATATTGACACTACTTATTACACTCTACCCTTTAGGAAGACTTAGGTGATCAGGAAGGACAGCTTTTTAACATTCTCCAGGCCTTCCTTATTCTATCCTCTATGCTTTTCACCAGGGCCTCAAGATTTCTGCTCCTTTAGAAGGTTCTATATAACCTGGGAAAATGTCTCTGAGCCCTCTTACTTGGCCGCTTTCCTTTATCTTAGGAGAGTTTTGATATCTTCTTACTAGAAAGCATTTGAGGGACCAATATGTGGAGTTATTGGAAGGTGCCTTGCTTTTTAGTGACATGGGGGAGGTGAAAATGTCTTTTTCATAAACATAACAAATGGGAATTCATGTAGGAAAAAGAAGATCCCTTTAGTTATGAAGAGTACTACAAAGGAAAATAAGAATGTGGAAACTTGGTGTGAGATCTGACATTTTCAGATCACTCCAGAAACATTTATAGATGAAATTTGATGGAGAACAAACATTTATAGTAGTGACAACAGATCTATTCCAATTTTCTAACAATTTTCACCATTGATGACTGCAGATTCACCATATGTGTACTCTAACACCTCAGTTCCCAGTGTGCTATATAAAGAATTAGAATTGGCACTTAGGAAGATGAAAAATGGGTAAGGTAGCTAGACTACAGTATAGAAGGAGGGAATCCATATTGGAGGTAACACAATTTTCAAAATACCAACAAATTTATTTAAAAGTCATTTGAAAGAAGGGAAGATACCGAATGACCGAATTTCCACAGCTGAAAATATTACTCCCCTCAAAATAAAAAAGGAAATTGAGAGCATATCAGAAGGTTATAGAAACATATTTGCTTTCTCTTCACTATAAAATCTTTGTAAGTCCCATGTGTATCAAGGGTATGCTCAATAAAAATCCGAGAAAGGGAATAGAAAGCTTTCACAAACTTTTCTACAGAATCATAAATCTTCACTGTCATATGATCAGCTGAGAACTATAACATACAAGATTTTTACATATATATAACACATTAAGGATTAGCATGGGATTGTAAAAGTAAAAAGAAGTTAATGAAGAGTGCTTATTTTTCAGATGATCTAATATAGCTGAATGGGCATCCCATTGAGTTATTCCATCACAATATTTCCTTATAGGACCCTCAATGAACAGGAAAAGTGGATTCTGAGCTGCATTTGGAAAAAATGTGCCATGCTTTCAGTGATTCCCAAGCTTTTCCCTAACACAAAGTCCACCTTATCTTTTTAGTACAATATTTTTTCATGGATACTTTTTAGCTCATGGAGCAAAATCCATGATCCAAAGGACAATGGAGAGACACACAGTAGGTGTAGTTAGTCTGCAGCATATTACCAATGATGATTTCTATCCAAGAAGAGGCAGAAAAGGACCATCCAGGAACTAAGTGAACATAAAAAGGAGGGCTAGTCATGTGTCAAGAGTAAGGGATAAAAGATCAAGTTCTGCATTGAAAGAAAGAAAGGTTCCAAGTGTTGAGCCAATTATTTCTGGAGGGTTTTTAGGCAGACATGGATAAGAATCCGAAAGGAAAAGAGGATGAATGTTTTATAATTAGAGTTTGTAATCACATTAAGCACAGATCTACTAAAGTAGACTTAAAAAAATATGCCATCACAAGTGAGCCTCCCTTAAATCTTACTCTCTTGCCTATGAGCGACGGTGATGAACCAGTATACTCAAAGGCCAAGTAGTGAAGTTGTAAGCACTAGAAAATTCTACCAATCTAAAGAAAGCCTTTGCTTATGGCCTCAGTGGCAGACGGTATGTCTGTTCCCTGAGGCTCCTCAACAAATACCCATCAATGGGTGATGAAGCTGATTTTTAAAAGACAGGCTTCAGGCCTATGCAAACTTCTTTTACCTCCACGTAATTGTCTTTTAAAAATATTTGTATATTCAGTCAATAATGCATTTGTTAAGCACCTCCTATTCATTAAGTACCACTATTCTAGGTGCTGGAAAAACAAAGACAGAAAGTGAAAGTCCCTGCCCAACCAGAGCTAAAGTTCTATCGAAGGAGACATGTCCATATAGAATTATATATAAGATTAATATAAACAGAATAAATACAAAGTAATTAAGGAGGTCTCTAACAGTTGGAGGGATCAGGAATAAATGCTTGTAATGGGATTCTCTCAGTTCTCATCCTTCTTGACTTCTCTGGTGTCTTTGACTATCAATCCCTTAACTTTTCCTGGATATCCTCTCCTTTCAAGGACTTAGCAATAGAATACTATAAATGTAATAAATCATGTCAATTACATAAATAATAAAATCTATGTGATTATATTAATAGGTGTTTAAAAAGGCCTTTGACAAAATCAAACACTTATTTCTGGGAAAAAGAAATTAGAATGCATTATCTTTGTGTATACCTTTCCTTAATACAGTAAACAGTCTCTATCTAAAACCAAAAACAAATAGTAAATGTAATAGAGAAAGGTAAGAGGCTTTTTCAATAATATCAGGGGTATGACAAGGAGGTCCCTCATCACACTACTTTTTTTTTTGTATAGTCCTAAAATGCTAGCCATAGGAGTAAGACAAGAAAGAGAAATTAAGGGAATTGATATAAGCAAAAAGGAAATAAAATTATAATTTTTTTTTGTCAGTAATATGATGATTTACTTAGAAAATCCTTAAGGATCAACCTAAAATGGCTCAGATTCATTAAGAGTCTGGCCCAGTTGTATTCTCATTCAAAAGGCTCAGATTCTTAAAATCTGGCCAATAGGGCAGATTCTTAAAATCTTGCCCACCTCAATCGGTGTTTTAATAAACCTTGTCTCTGACTAAAAAAAAAAAAAGAATTAATCTAAAAATAACTGAAACAATAAATTCTAAAAGTTCTAAAGTATAAAACCATCAATTAAGTAAAACTAAGAAAGCCCAACAGAAAGAGCTAGAAAAAGAAACTCCATTCAAAATAACTACAAAAGGTATAAAAAATGTTAGGGAGTGTATCTTCGAAGATGCATCAAGAAACAATATGACTTTAGTTACAAAACACTAATTGTAGAAATGTAGACAGATCTAAATAATTGGAGAAATATTAATTGTCTGTTTATGGGTTATGTATAATAAAACTAGCTAGCATAATAGAAATGACAGTGCTAACCTAAATTAATTTAATCAGTGCCATCCCAATCAAAATACCAAACTATTATCAAGTGCAAGAAAAAAAGTAATAAAATTAATCTCAAGAGCATTTTACAATAAAAAAGTGGCAAGGAAGTGTACTTATCAGTAACAAATCTCAAATTGTATTACACAAGTCACTTCTTAGCTTCAATTTCCTCATCTTTAAAAGAGAGATATAAATAACACCTTTCTCATTGAGCTGTTGTGGCATTCTAATTATATTGCATATTTAAATTCTTTGTAAATCATAAAACACTATATACATTTTGGTTGTCATTATTATTAGCCTTTATTAGTAGTATTTGGGGAGCAGGAATGTGTCACAGAAGATTGTGTGAAAGAAGGGAATATTCCTAAAATATTTTTGCAGTGAAAACTAAATAACTGAACCGAGTTAAGCCTTCCCCATGCAGTTGGAATTGTGAGGGAGAAGACCTGAAAGGCCCTCAAGAGCCTTGAGGAAGGGAACTGAAGTGTCCACTACTTCCTCCCCCTCCTCACTTTTCAGTATCATTATTAATGGACCACATGTTGCATTTCTGCTGCCTTGACTCATCTTTTTTGTTTGTTTTGGTTTTTTTACATAATATATTATGCATAACTATTTTTGTACAGATTTTTTAAAGGTTATTTGCTGCTGTTGTTTGTCCTTTGTTCTTGAGGAGGACCATAATATCAGGGAGATGATGTCATGACATGCAAGTGAACTGGATTTGAGTGAGGCAGGGCTGCACAAAGTCACCAGCCTCACTTTCTCCTCTAGAGCCATCTGGGTCCAGTGGCCAGATATAGATCAGGTTATTTATGCAACATTTGAATGAATACCAGTGTTGTTGTTGTTGTTGTTGTTTTTATTTTGGTTTGAGATTGTCAAAATTTATTGTTTACTTGAGGTAGGAGAGATCTTAATCTATATTTCCACATATAAAAATAATCCATCACCAAATATTTCAAGGTCTGGCAAAATAGACTTGAACTTTCAATTAAAAAGCATGTTTGAATAGAAGTTTATCTTGCTTTGTATCCTTTAAAAATGATATGAGCATATTGTGGGAAAACTGTAAATTATAGGTGAAATAAGATATTTTGCCAAGTTTTCTCAAAAATTTCTAATTCTAATTTTAGCTTTTGCACGTAGGTTTCCAGTCCAGCATGAGTTTTTGTTACTATATAGACCTAATATTTATATATTGAGTCAAGCTGTGGAATAAATAGTCAAACATAAAAAAGTAAATTTAAAGAAAAGATTTGGACTGTCATACAAATTTAATATTTCACTTCTTTAACTTTCAATCTAGAAACTGCAATTTATAATCTAGAATCTGTAATCTAGAATCTGCGATCTAGAAACTCAGGGGAAAAACAATAAGACCTACTAGTTATATGTGCAGTTGCAAAAATATATTCAGCTTACCTATATCCTGACCTTTGAGCAGTAACTGGGGTGGTGGTAGATTGTGGTGGAATTGCTGACAGTTGTGGTTTTAATTTTACCACAGGAGAAAATTTACTATTTGTTGGACACTTTGGCATACTCAACCCCTGTCGCTTACAGGATCAAAATACGAAATGGATTAGATTTTTCCTACCATGATTTTTTTTTCTTTTCACTTAGGGGCAAAAAAGGACAATGTACCTCAAAATAGTAAATTAAATTGATAATTTTTGTGGGTATACAATGTATATTCATGAATATATGCATACATGTATATGTATATAAATATACACACACATATCTATATAGTCATAACATCAAAATTTTCTAGAAAGTGGTGCCTTCAACTGTAATAGGGAATGTCACAAAAGGGGAGGATTTTAGGGGAAAGCTAGTGAATTTTATCTTGGATAAATTGAATTTGAGATATAAATATCATTCTGCTAAAGGATCGTTGCTCAATCCAGGAAAACACATATTAATAGGCAATAAATGAGGAAGTAGATAATAGTTATTTTTTCTTGTGGTTTATCGGTTCTTTAGTAACCAGAATAGTACAGAATGGAAATTAGTATAGATTCTTAATAGAATAAAGAAATTTGCAGCATGTGTGTTAGATATAGGTGAATTAAGAAGTTGTTAGAAGGAAAAGGAGAGGAAAGGAATATTTCTGACAAAGCCTTCTACTATTCATGTAATCTTACCTGTGTTACACTTGAACAAAATGAACTTATGATTTAATAAGGGTCAGATGAGAAGAAACATACTTTGCATTGTGCTGGCAATTTCCCATTAGGATTACATTTCCCCTTATTCTCCAGGTCCCGGGCTGTAAGTTTCTGACAGGAAGAGACTGAGACTTCAAATTTCTGAGACCAGAGAGCTGGAAGTAAGGGAATGCCATTAAGGTAAAGAGATGACTAGGAAGAGGAGTGCAGACAATCCCAGGCATGCAGTGGAGATGGTAAGAGGTCCTAAGTCCTAACTGGGAGCAAGAAAGAATCAATGGATATGCAATATACTTTGGCTGCTAACCGAGCTTTGAGGAGAAGATTCCAAGTTGAGGACACTCTCAAAATCTGCTAAGATTATACAAATAAATGCTGTGGGAAGTTGCAGCCAAGGGCTGGAATGATAACTGAGAGGTAGTGCCTAGAATCTCAGGGGTGAGGAATCTGCAGCCTCAAGACCATGTGTGGCCTTCTAGGTCCTCAGATGTGGCCTTTTGACTGAGTCCAAGTTTTACAGAACAAATCCTTTTATTAAGAGGATTTGTTCTGTGAAGTTTGGATTCAATCAAAGGGCTGCACTTGAGGACCTAGATGGGCACATGTGGACTCGAGGCTTCAGGTTCCCCACCTGTGCCCTAGATTTTATCCTGTTTTCCATTTTATGGGCAGAAATCTAGAAGCAAAAAAAAAAGAGCTTCTTTTCTGGACTATGCTGGGGATGACAAAATAGGTAATGCACCCATTGGACAATACCTGCTGGGAATATATATTTTTTCAGTATTTCTTTTTTTCTCAATTAAGTGCTCTAAATCATTTTTTGGTTATTGTTTTGCCTAGGTTTCTGATAGCTTGTTAATAAATAGTGAGTACCTAGATCTGAGTTGACTCTAGAGGTGCCCAGTTTCACATCGAGATGAATGTGGAATAAACTTACCAAAAATCCATCCTCACACACACATGAAACCAAATTCATGAAGAGTTAAGTATCAGCTGGCCCATGACTGACACAAACAAGAAAGGCAGCTAAACACTATGGCTTGACCTGAGAGAGCAATTAACCACACCACCTCCCCCTATTCCCCTTTGTTAGTTCTGCAAAAATTTAACAACTCCTTTTAAACCACACAGAGAGAGAACCCTCCACTTGCTTTCCCTATGTGAAGGCAATGTGGCATATGTAGAAAAATGAGCACAGATCTAGAAGTGAAGAAATTTGGATTCAAGTTCACTAGGTAGCTATGTTGCCCTAGACAAGTCATTTCCTTTCTCTGGTTCTAGTTTCTTAATCTATAAAATGAAGAGATCAGGCTAAAAGATGTATCAAGTCCCTTTCAGCTCTGAAATTCTGTGATTTTGTGGGTTTCCTTCCCTTATGTTGAGACTAATATGCTAGTGGTGAAGCAAAGGGAGAAAGAAATACAAATTTTTATAATTTTTAATTTTTTGTTTTTTTGCTTTTTGGTGAGGCAATTGGAGTTAAGTGACTTGCCCAGGGTCACACAGCTAGTAAGTGTCAAGTGTCTGCGGCCAGATTTGAACTCAGGTCCTCCTGACTACAAGCTGGAGCTCTATCTACTGCACCACTTACTTAGCTTTTTTTTTTTCAAAGCCAGAAAATTTCTGTTTTTTATTATCATTTTTTTGGCCTGTCTTTGATTTAATATGGTTGATTAAATTCATTCTCTTTTATAAGCATAACATTAATTTCCATGCAAGATTTGGAAAGTACTTCATATGTTGTCTCCTTTGATCCTATCAACAACTATATCTGTATCCCTGAGAGAATGATGATAATGGGGAATTTGTTGTCCATGACAATGAGTGGACCAGGGGTAGGTGCAGGATGAGATGATGTGCTTTGTTTTGTTCATGAGAGAAGCAGCCTGGCAAAATGGAAAGAGTATTGGACTTGAATTTTGGTTTTGGTTCTTCCACTAACTCAGTTTCCTCATCTACAAAATGAAGGGGTAGAACTAAATCATTTCTAATGCCCTTCCAGGTCTAACATTCGATGGCTCTAGGAACTGAATTCTCTCAAATAAGTGCATGAGAGAATCAAGGAGAATCTTGGATAAGTCCTGAATAACAACGGGCAGTTGGAAAAACCAATTCCTTCCTCTTGGCAGGTACTCTTTCTTGATGTTTGTAGCTAACCAAAAAGGGTGTGGCAATGTAGAAGAGTCAAATGATCTCTGAAGGATGCTTACTAGCTCCCCAGTGGGAGCAGGGCAGCTGACTATGCTGTTGAAGAATATGCAGTTATTCAGTGAGTTGTCAAAGGTAAAGATAAACCAGGACAGGTTAGTTTAAGTTAAACTAAAGAATATAACCAGAGATTGAGGAAGGATTGTTAGCTCCTCCATAAAAAAAGATGATAAAGCCTGCAGAATGGGCATGATATTAGGGGTTACCTTAATAATCTCTTAAGTTAATATACAAGACTATGGAAAGTAAAAATTCATCAGTTTGGTGTTTATAATCAGGACTTTTCTGAATTGAAAGTCAAACATCTCTCAATTTTTTAGGTTACAAAAAGGATTTTGGAGAATTTTAAATCATGTCCATCATCTATTTTCTTACTTTTCAAGAGGTAGCAATAACATTCCAGATGCCTGGGGGGTGGTGTTTGTTCTGAATATTTTAGCCAAATCTAAAGGCTCTTTCCACATTTTAGTTCTTGATAAGGGGTTTGATATTTAACAAATTTATGGAAAATTAGATGGATTGTTTCCCCTTTTGAAGTAATCACCCTAAACAATATATTTGTTGCAATATTTTTTGAAACCTCTCTTTTTGAATTTCTTCCAAGCAATGACCTGACTTGAACTGATGCATCGCAGAAGGTACAAATACCTTAATTGAATCAATTAATCAATAAGTCAGTAAACTAGCTATTAAGAAATTATAATGTCATCACAGTGTGTGGCCCAGCCCTTGATCAATTTGAAAGAATGATAAGACCTTTGGCCATTGAAGGAAACATCTGGTGAATGATTGGAAGATAAAGTCACACATTTAGGGCAACTTATAACCCCCCCACCCACAGACATGCACACACACACACACACACACACACACACACACACACACACACAGAGTCACCTGTAGCTTGGTCAAATATGGGCCCTTGCAGTAGTGGAAGACTCCAGGTTCAGGCCAATGACTTTCTCCTCTTCTTTCCCTCCCCCCTTCCATTGACCATGTCACTGGAAAGAAGGGATCAGGACCCAAGACATCCAGTTAGTAGCTGACAGGTATACTATGGGAATACAGATGATGACTGGAAAAAGGAAAGACTTCACCTTCATTTTTCCCACCCCATGCCTGGGAAGTTACAAGCCTCAGGGCTAATGTAAAGGTGAAAGGGAAGGGTAGCTGCCCAGTCTCTTACTTGGCTATGTTGATAATGAATAAATGGTCATCTCTGACATCACATACAGCCAGGAGCACAGAACAATATACTGAAGACTCAGAGGACAAACATGGAGAAAAATTCATGCAGAATGATAGCTACCCAAGGGAGAAGGCAGCTTCAGGAAGGGTGACCTGTCATATCAGAGAGAAGCGCTGGCTATGGACACTGACCCTTAGTGTCCAGCTGAGAGCTACATCTAAGACAAACATCATGAGGACTTAATGAAGGGAGAAAAACATCTCCAGTAACCAAAACTTGTGTTAACTTTTTGTCACATGTATTCTACGTGTGCCTTATATTTTAAATTGGTGCTCACTTTCATCCCTGTATTTGTGATAGAGCATGATCCTTTGCGGAGAATGTCTTGTGCCAACTTTTCTTACTGTAGCATCTTAGAAAATGACTTTTCTTTAAAGAATGCTAATTGAGGCTATTGACTGACTATAAAAAGGGAAGCTGATGAGTGACAGCACTAGAAATAGAGCCCCTAATGGTCATTACTAGAATACTTGGTAGCAGCAGCTGCCCTCAGGAGATCTAGCCCAGGAGTAGGGAACCTGGGACCTTGAGGCCACATGTGGCCTTCTAGATCCTTAAGTGAAGCCTTTTGACTGACTCCAAATGCTACAGAGCAAAGGTTCCCCATTCCTCATCTAGCCCATTGTATCTACTCAGTAGATACAAATCCTAATTATTTGAAGGTAGATATGTTTTTGGAAATAGGCGAAGGTCATTTGGAGAAAAGTCGAGACAATAAATATTGAAGGTGGGCAATGTGATTTTTATCCTAAAATAAGTTCTGCCTAGAATGATAAGGATTTCTTTATATGACTTCATACTAACTCTGAAGGTAATTCCAAAAGCCATTGAACAATGGTGACAATATTAGACTGAAAGTATACCTTCCCAACATAATGACAAATGTCTTTAATGTTTTTCCCCACTCTCTGGTAAAATGTAACTTCGTAGAGGACATACTGTTTCATTTTTATCCATGTATCACCAGGGCCTAGCAGAATACTTAGCATACAGTAGGTGCTTACTAAATGCTTTTTGAATTGACTTGACTTGACAGCACTGAAATAAATGGGAAAATTATGGTATGATTATTTAAAAATAATTAATCATAGCACATACATATTTTTTAAGATTTTGTTGATGCTTTGATTACTCTTCAAATTTCAAACAAGATAAAGCAAATTTCTGACATATTTTCAATGAGCTTCAAGGCAGTGATAAATTAATGATTATATTATTTGAAATAATGGCAATAGTCATGAATATTTAAATTCAGGATGTGCTTGAAAATTTCTCCCCTTCCATAACTAATTTGTTTTATGTTACATAAAGAAAAATAATCAGAGAAACATTCCAAACTTGTCATCTCTGCTTCATATATCATTTATCTGTAGATCAGCTAAACCATTTGGGAACCTGTAATATTTGGGGAAACAAAAGAAGTTTTTGACAGCATGGAAAATTTTGAGATTGTCCTAAGGAGAGATACAAAGATGGTTTTATAAATTAAGCATAAGACAAATGAGGAAAAATTAAAAGGAACTTAATTGGCTAAATCAAGGAAGAGAAGAGTGAGGGGTAAGCAACTAATATAATTCAGGTAAGTGCAAAACTTCCACATTAGGCTTTCAGAGTTGTTAAATTAGATGTTCACAAAGCATAGTGGGGTTGGGGAGAGTATCAAATGAAAGGGATTTTAATACTCTCTGGAGATTTTTAAAAATAAAGTACATTCTCTTTAAATTTCTATAAAGAGAAGTATATAAGACCCTGCATTCCCTCTATTCACTACCTCACCAACTCATCCTTTGAAATTTGTTTTCTGTCCCCACTCCTACTCTCCTGAAACTGTTGTCAATGATTTCCCAATCAGCTCATTCAATTGTGTCCCTCAGAATTCATCCAAGGCTGCTCTGCAGTACCTGACTATTGCTTCTTGGAATTCTCTCCTCCATTGGTTTCTGTGAAATTGTATTGTCTTGGTTCCTCTTTCCTTTTTTTGTCTTTACCCCTGTTCCACATTTGCTTCCTAAACTCTAAATGTAGATACTCACTAAAGCTCTTTCAAGCATAGTCCGGCCCTCCCAGATTTTAGAGAGAAGGATGAACAACTTGATCCCCTACAGTTCCTTTTTACCTTATGCTTAACATGTACTAACTCCTCAGCTTGGCACATAAAAGCCCTCACAATATCTTTCCAGAGAATTTTTTCAGACTTATTCACACTATTCATAAGAAACATATTTAAAGCAGAAAGATGACTTTTAGCTCAGGGAGGAAATCAAGTCCATTTTACAGATGAAGAAACTAAAGCACAGAGAATTTAAATGACTTTCCCAGGAGTCACATAGCTAATGAATGTCTGAGGCAGAATTTGAACCTGCATCTTCCTGACTCCATATCCAGTGTCTCATCCATTAGACCATATTCCCTCTTCATATATCTTTATTCCCATTTGCTTTTCTATATACTTAAAGTCCCACTTTCTGATTCTGTACTTTTATATAGGCTACCCCCATTCGTCCCTGCATCTGTGTCTGGAGTGTACACCCTCCTCATTACTGTCTCTTAGATCCCTTAACTCAGCTCAAATGCCATCTTCAATGGGAATCCTGTCTTGATATCTCCACTTGTTGGCATGGCTCCTCAGATATAATTACTTATGTTCTGTCTTTTCCTCAGTCCAGTAGAATATAAGCTCCTTTGGGACAGGACAATTTTTCACTTTTGTCCCTAGAGCATAGCACAATGCTCTCTCTGTACATGGTGAGTGACTGATGAATGCTTAGTGAAATTAAAATCCAATTGAATGTGTAAATTTAAAAAAAAATAGAAGCACTTTGGAAAAAAAATCCCAGAATACTTGTATCTATTTCTAAAAAAGTTAGCATAATACTAAGTCAATACGAGCAATTTTCACTCCCTTCTCTTCCCTCAATCAACTTTACATATTTTTTTCTCTCAGATTTTTTTTTTTTGTTAATCTCCTTGGGATATATACCTAGTGATGGAATCTCTGTGTCAAAAGGAATGAGCATTTTAGTCACTTTTTAGCATAATTCCAAATTTCCAGAATTGTTAGAACAACTCACAGCTCTACCAACAGCGAATTATTAAAGCTCTACTTTGTATATGCTGTCCTGCTTGGGCAGCTAGAAGATATCCATTTGCTCCCCCTTTTCCAACTTCCTTCCTTACTTTTGTTTTGTCTCTTCCTTTAGATTGTAAGCTCTTGGAGGGCAGGGATTGTCTTTTTATTAATTATATCTCCAGTGTTTAGCATAATGCCTGGCATATCATAGGCACATAATAAATATTTGTTAGATTGGTTTGGTTTGGAATTAGTGTGCCTGTCTTCATATAGCCCTTCTAAGATTGACTAGTTGAAGGTGTTGGACACTTTTCAGAGATTTTTAATGATTTTTTTTTCATATTAGTAGTTTCCTTCTTCATCTTAGCCATACTAAATTTGTTCATGCAAACATTTTTCCATTTCATTTATTTGAAATTGTCCATTTTATTATTTATATTCTCCTCTCACCCTTGTTAGCAATAATGCTCCCTCCTTGTGATAATTGTGAACAATACCACCATCTATTTTCCTAACATGCTGTGACCTGTAAGTCAAGTATCCACTTGGCATTTAGTATCCTCTTGGAAGCAATCTGGCTTCCAATCTCATCACTCAGTTAAAACTACTCTCAAAATTGCCAGTGATATCTTAATTGTCAATTATAATGGCCTTTAAAAAAATCATTATGCTTTTTGACCTTTTTACAACATTTGACACTGTTGACCACCCTCTCCTTCCAGACATTTTCTGTTTTCTCAGTTTTGAGAGAGATGTTTTTTTTCCCCTTAACTGTATGACTGCTCTTCAGTTTTCTTCAGTCTTATTCTCCATCCATGTCCTGTCTACTAACTGTGGGGATGCCTCAATATTCTGTCCTGGATCCTCTTCTCTTTTCTTTCTATACTTTGTCATTTAGTGATCCCTTCAGCTCCCATGAGTTCAACAACCATCTCAATACAGATGACTTCTAGATCTAAATAACTAATTCCTAGTCTCTCTCCTGAGCTCTAGTCCCACACCATTAACTGCTTATTGGACATTTCAAACTGGATGTCCAGTAAGTATCTCAAACTCAAACTGTTTGAAAACAGAGTCATTTCCATGCCACCATGACACATTAAAGTAGGACCCTAGAGGACTGAAGACAGATACATAAATTTACAAAATACTCTTCAAAGAAATACAAAATAAATAAATAACATGCAGTATGTTAATTACTCAAGATTGGGCCAAACCAATATAATAAAAATTATGACACTACCTATTCTAATTTATAAATTTAATGCTGTACATTCAAACTACCAAGGGGTTATTTTGTAGAAATGGCCCCCCAAAATATGAATTTGGAAGAACACTCTAGAATCTTAAGAGAAAAATAAAAAATAAGACTTCCAGACTTCAAATTACATTGTAGAGCAGTAATTATCAAAAGTATTTGGTACTTATTTAAAAATAGTTCAGTGGAAAAGACTATATGAGGAAGAGAATTGTAATCTAATTGAAACAATCCAGTATTGATTAAACACAATCATATATAACTACTTGAGAAAAGATTCTCTCCTTCCCCCATTAACTAAAAATTTCTGGGAAAACTACCAAAGAAATTTGAAAAATAATACTTAAAATAACGTGTCAGTAAATAAACAACATTTATTAAGTGCCTACTGTGTGCTGGGCACTATTTTGAGTATAAACAGGAGCTAATACAATCTGCTACATGAAAGATGCTAGGATCCTTCTTCCATAAAGACATGATGATGTCTAAAAGAAGTGCCCCACTGCCTGATTTGGCTCATGTGCCAAATTCTGGTTCTGGTCTACTAAATACCTAACATGGAGAGAGACTATTGAAAGGAAGAGAAAGGTAAGCATTTGTAGAGCACCTACTAAGTGCCAGGCACTGTGCAAAGTGCTTTACAAATATTATCTCATTTGATCCTCACAACAACTGTACAAGGCAAATGCTATTACTATTTCCATTTTCCACTGAGGAAACCAAAGCAAGCAGAGGTAAGATGGGTGGTAAGATTCTAAGGCTAAATTTGAACTCAGATCTTCCTGACTCCAGGCCCAGTGCTCTATCCACTGTGCCACCTAGCTGCTCCATTCCCTCTGTTATTTCCCTTAACAGTCCTGCCCAGTCCAGGCCAGCAGTAACAGAGATTTGCTATCTATCCACTGGCCATACCACATTTGCAAGTGAACTTGGTGGGAAGAATGCTCTGAAGAAACTGTGTTAAGTCTGAGCCAGCTTCTTTGGGGGTCATGTAATGATATTCTCTGGACTTATTCTGCCAGTGAGAAGCCAGCTATCTCATCTTTTCTGGGTTCTAGGTCTATTCCTGAGAGGTTGGAGTTTGTAGTCTTCACTTTTCTCTCTCCCTTTCAAACTCTAAGTTTTGGTAACAATTTCTTAGTCCACCCTTTTCTAAGAAGCTTTCCTTTATATTGATCCCCTTCATATTTCTTTCTGCTTCTAGTCTATTCTGAATTTTATTTTACAACTAATGGGTTACATGATTATTCTTTCTTCTTTTATTATCACTGTGTCTCCTATAAAAAGATTAACTAGAATACCAAATCTGAATGCCCTCTTCTCTATTATTGCTGCCTTTGTGGATTATATTGCACATTTTTAATTTTTAATGTTGTGCTCTGTTATTAGAAATGACAATTTGTGAAGGAAGCAATGTTGAATGAGAGTAGCATAATGTAATGGGGGCCATGCTATGTCTTAAATAATGAGGCCTGGTCCTATTCTCTGCTCTTACCATGATCACTCACAGCTCCTAATACCAGATTATACTTTCTCTGTTTCTGTGTACTCCATAATATCTTGGGTACTGGTTACCCTTAGGGACTCATACATCCCTTTTTGTGAGGTGGGATAAAGGCTAGATTGTTCTGTATACCATTTTCATGAAAAAGATAGTCTCCTAATTTGCAAATTCTCTTTATACAAAACATACAAAATATTCTCTTTCCAAAGAAATACACCTCCCCACTCCTACCACTATGGAAATGCTTTTTAGTGGTACTTTTTTCTGTCCTAGGGCAAGGCTTTCTTTCAATTCTCTGACCCTATCTCAGTCCCTCCCAACCTATTATTTTTATCCCATTCTCTCATATACCCCATTATTCTTGAAAGGAATCCTTACCAGTATATTATGTGGCTCCCCTTGGAGGGCTTCTGGCCAAAAGAGGAAAAAAATTGCATGGGATGAGATGATGAGGGTGGCTTGTGGTCTGTGTTATTGGAAGGAATGCCCACATCAGTGAAATCATGGATTCACTGAAGTGTTACTGATTTAAGAACACTGAATGTTACAACTTCCAATGAAACTATTTTTATGGTATTTCTCACTAGCAAACTTTGTCTCAGAAGGTCAAATTTTCTGGTTTCCAATGAATGCTGTGGTTGTACCTGTGGTTACCCACTAACTTCTCATCTGCCTTGCTTAGCTGATAACAGGCAAATAGGGAACATAGTTTTTATTACACACACACACACACACACACACACACACACACACACACGATTGGTAATCCTCTGGTCATCTTATTTGAATAATAAGAGCAATATGACTGATTACTTTCTTCACTTTGTACCACCATTATAGTTATCACATGCAATTTTAACAAACCAAATTCAAGTACTGAAAAGATCAGGAAAGAAAGGACCTTTGACTACCTCTAATCCTTTGGAGACTTTTCACTATCCCTTATGGATTTCTTCAGTAGTTCTTTTCACAGACCTTATCATCTTTAAATTCATAGCAGAGGGGAATAGAAATAGAAATAGGGATGGGGCTATGATTTCATTGAATTAGTGGACACTTGGATGAGGAAATTCCCTCTGCTGGTGTTGATTGGAAGCCTTTGTTGTAATGTAGAGGAGAGGAGAATATCTCTGAAAAAATGGGTGAGATAATTAAAAATATGAGGTAGAAATCAATAGCCAGAGATGGCAGGAACCAGGATGCCTCAAACAGGAAAAGAGCCAGTGACGTGGAGATACCTTCTCATCAGTGCTCTGTGGGACGGAACTGCTGCAAAAGCTTCTGAGGCCCTGTTATCAGAGGGGTACAGGCCTGTGGTTTTCTTGCTCTTGCAACTTTCCTCTAACTGTCAGTTTATTTTTTGACAAACAGGATGCCTCCATCTGAGGCTGACAGCGTCTCAGCCTTTTTGTGAAAAAGAGGTAGTTCAGCTCCACCCCACACCCAAGGCCCAGCGTCTATTTCAGGAGACTTTCCAGAGAAGTGAAAAAGCTACAGGTGCAGTCTAAGAAGCACAGAGGCTGGGGGTTAGGATAGAAGTAGGGAGTAGGGAAAGGAAACTTCACCCTTTTCAGAAATGGAACCAACGATGTAGAAGTGGTTAATTTAGTGACAGGAAGACAGTGCACTTAGGTAAATTATATTAACAAAGAATTCAATTCTTCAACAGTTTTCTAACTGAAGGTTAGTCACTTGGGAGATACCAGTCTTTTAATATCATTTCATTGCTTTAAGAGGGTTTGGCCTAGTCACATACTCTCTCTGGGTCTCAATTTCCTCCTATATAAAATGAAGTGTTAGATTGGTTTTTCTCTTAGGAGAGTCTATGATTCTAAGTTTTTGTCCATTCTAGATATAATTCCCACAGGGTAGTTTATGTTAAATTAGATCATATTTAAAGGTAGACAACAATTTAAAATGAACCTGTATTAAAAAGGACTATAGCATCTGCCTAAATATAGTCTATTTTTTAGAGAGAAAAATTAGAAAGTAATGAAAGTTCAAGGATCTTTCCCTCTATGTAAGTGCACATAAAAGTTCATGTAATTCTTGGTTTCTGTTAAAGTCACACACTCCCACACAAATACATGCATGATTATTTTTTTTTATCAACATTGATGTTCAGCAATTAGAATTCATGCATATTGGCATTATTCAGAAACAAAATAATCTTGTGGAAAACACACATTCAATGACTGTAGCCCAAACTCAGCCTTCAAACTAGCTTTATGACCTTGGGAAATTTATGTCAAATCTTTATACCCTAATTTCCTTACTTAATATTTGTTCCTAGTCCAATAATACCCCTCCACCTGCAGAGAGGCAGTGTGGTGTAATAGAAAGAGCCCTCATTGGTCTTGGATCTAGAAAACCACATCCATTTCCCAACTTTGACACATATTTAATGGGTGATCCTGGACAAGTTAATCAACCTGAAACCCCGACTTTTGTTTATATATGCTACCTGATCCACAGGGCTATTGTGAAGAAAATCATTGCATAATATCTGGAAGTCAATACACATATGTGCTTTTATTAGAGTTGTTGTTCACTTGTGTCTGGCTCTTCATGACTTCATGGACCTTAGCATGTCAATTCTGTCCGTGGGATTTTCTTGGCAAAAATATTGGATTGATTTTCCATTTCCTTCTGCAGTAAACTAAAGCAAACAGAGGTTAAGTGACTTGCCCAGGGACACACAGCTAGTAAGCATCTGAGGCCAAATTTGAACTCAGGTTTTCCTGACTCCAGGCCTTACGCTTTATCCACTGAACCACTTTAATTATTATCAATTACCAGTTATTAAAGTAGATGTACAATAAATGTTGAATGCATTTAATAAGGAAGAAAAATGTTCTGAGGAACAATGATAAAAAAAATGAAGGTTTTAGGAAGAAATTCTTTATCGGAAGGTAATATCATAACTAATTGTATAAAGCTCTATAGTCCAAACTTCTCTTCATAGTACACATAGAATTCTTAAGAACTACACAAAACACGAAACATATCAAAACTATGGCTTAAAACATATTGAGTTTAATAAAACATTAACCACATTATGGATACTACTGTAGCATATAGACTTATGAGATCATTTTCATGATGTCTTTCCACTGGTCCAAAACTTTGAATAACTCATTAATTACCAGAAGCTACTACACCCCAACCTGCAATAGCAACCCTCTATATTCTGTGGTATAGTGGATAGGTGATAGATTTCCAATCAGGAAAATTCCTGCCTTTAACACTGGTGGGGCAGGCAGGCATAAGCAAGTCATTTTATCTTTCTGATCCTCAGTTTTTCCATCTGTAAAATGAGAGTTGTACTAGACAACTCCTAAGGTCTCTTTTAGATCCAAATCTTGTGATCTGTGTTAGCCTACACAAACTCTTCTCAAGCCAAATTGGCACATTCACCATCCCCAAAACACTCCTTCTGCTTTCCTGTTTATAAAACTTTTCTCATGATGTGACTTTTCTCATTAAGCCTCTAGCCTTTCTTTTATCTAAAAAGAATTCTTTTTATTATTAGGAAATCAAAAAAAAAAACAGAAAAAAGAACATTCCCCCACACAAAGAACAAAAAGAGGGCTGCATGTGAAACCATGAAATTCCACAAAGTACAGCTTTTTTTCTTTCTCTTTCCTTCTTTCTTTTTCTTTCTTTCTTTCTTTTTCTTTCTTTCTTTCTTTCTTTCTTTCTTTCTTTCTTTCTTTCTTTCTTTCTTTCTTTCTTTTTCTCTTTCTCTCTCTCTCTCCTCTCTTTCTTGCATATTATGAATGTAAGTTCGTAGGTCAAGCATTGATCAGCTTGTCTGTGTCTTATAAACTTCTGCTCTTTACTTTGTATCTTCTTAATAATTCAGTGACACTTTCTTTCCTTCCTTTTTTTTTAGTGTCACTATCACTAGCCCTTATTTCCCCCATCACCCTGCAACTCACACTAAATAAAAGCCCTTCTTTATAGTAAATAAATATAGTCAAGCAAAAGAAATATACATATTGGCTGTGTCTGAAAATGTTTATCTCATTCTTCACCTCTATCAATGAACAAGTATTTATTATGCTCTTACTATGTACCAGGCACTATTCTAGGAGCTGAGGATACAAGTATAAAGGATGAAACAGTCTCTAATCATGGTGAGCCTATGTTCCAATGGGGATCTAATCATCACTTCTAGCTCTAGCCCATTACCTCTCCATTAAGAGATGGAAAGCATGGTTCATCATCAGTCTTACAGAGCCTTTGATCACAGTTTTTAAGTGTTCACAGTTGCTTTCCATTACAATGTTATGTATAGTATATAAATCGTTGTCCTGGTTCTACTTACTCCATTCTGTACCACTTCCTACAAGTCTTTTTCAGATTTCTCTGAATTCATCCCTTTGTTCATTTCTTACAAAAAAAAAATTTCATTACATTCATATACTGTAAGCTTTTCAGTCATTGTCACTGATGAATATTTACTTTATTTCTATGTCTTTACTACAAAAAAGGTGCTGTTATAAATATTTTTGTAAAATTTCTTTCATGTAAAAGCCTAGTAGTTATCAATGGATGAGAGGACATGTTCATGTTAGTAACTTTTGAAATATAGTTTTAAATTGCTTGCCAGAATTATTGGACCATTTTACAGTTCCATCAACAGTAAGTGAGTGTGTCCATCCTTCCTGAATCCCTCCAGTAACAATTATTTTCTTTTTTTGGTCATCTTTGGAAATCTGGTGGGTATATGGTAGAAACTTGGACTTATTTTAATTTACATTTTTGTAACCATTAGTGATTTATAGCATTTTAAATATAATTGTCAATTATTCACCTTTATTCTCTTGATAACTGCTTATTTATATTTTTGACTATTTATTGCATGGGCTATTGTTCTTATACGTTAGTATACAAGACATTGGTCTTATATGTATCTTGGAGATAAAAACTTTAGCAGAAAAAATTGCTGTGAAGATGTTTTTTTTTATTATTCAACTGTTTCCATTCTAATTTTAATAGTATTTATTCCATTGTGCAATTTTTGTCAATTTTATATAATTAAAACTGCTCATTTATCTTTTATATTCATCTTCATTCCTTAGTTAGTCAAGAACTCCCCCAATCCATAATTGTCAAACATATTTCCTTTTCTCTAATTTGTTTATGATTTGACCTTTTATATTTAGGTCATATATCCATTTGGAGCTTGTTGTGGTACATGGTATAAACCTAATTACTGTCAGACTGCTTTCCATTTTTTATAACAATTTTTGTCAAGTAAGGAGTCATCACCATAGTAGTTGGTGACCTTGGGTTTGTTGAACTGTATGGCATTGAGTTAGATTGCTTCTGAGGTTTTTGGTATTCCCCGCTCCCCCAGCCTGTTCCATTGATTAACTTCTCTATTTTTGAACTGGTGCAGCTAGATGGTTCAGTGGATAGAATCCCAGACCTAGAGTTAGGAAGATTCATTTTCCTCAGTTTTTATTTGGCCTCAGACACTTACTAGCTGTGTGACCCTGGGTAAGTCACTTAAGCTTATTTGCCTCAGTTTCCTCATCTGTAAAAAGAGCTGAAGAAGGGAATGGCAAACCACTCCAGTATCTTTGCCAAGAAAACCTCAAATGGGATCATGAAGAGTTAACACAACTGAAACGTGTTTTTTTAAACAAAATTTTAAACCAGTATTAAATAATTTTGATTATTACTATTTTATAGTATTGTTGGAAATCTGATGCTGTTATACTTGCTTTACACTTAATTTTTTTTCCTTTGTGATTCTTGACTTTTTGTTTCTCCATACGAATTTTGTCATTATGTTTCTCTGTAAAGTAACTCTTTGAATGGCATGGCATTGAATCCATCCTCTATTTAACTGGTAAAGTGATCTTCCTAAATCTCAGGTCTAACAATGTCATCCCTTACCCCATATTCTCCCATTCAATAAAATGGATCATATATAAAATTCTTTCTTTGGCTTTTCAAGTCCTTTACAACATGGTCTTGACTACCCTTCTAGTCTTCTTACACTTTATTCCACTCTGTGCACTCCATGATCTAACAATACTGGCCTCTTTGCTGTGCCTTGCTCACAACATTCTATCTCCAGACTGCTTGCTTGGCATGCTCTCCCTTCTCATATCTATCTCTTGGCTGCCCTGGATTATTTCAGGTCTAATCTAAAATTCCACCTTCTTTAGCAGCTTTTTTTTTTTAGCCCCCTCTATGCTAATGCTTCTTCTCTGGGACTTTCAATTTATTTTGTATAAATCTTTTCAGTACATAGTTGTGTGCATGTTGTCTTCCCCATTAGAATGTAAGTTTCTTGAGAGCAAGTATTGTCTTTTGCCTTTTTTTTGTATCCTCAGGGCTTAGCACGGTGCCTAATACTTAGTGCTTATTAAAACTTGTTGACTTAACTTGAAAAAGTAAATTAAAGTAAGTCAATGTTATTATTTTTATAATGTTGACATGGCCCAACCAGGAGAAAATAATTTCAAATAATCAAGTATTTAGATTTGTAATTTTGTAAAGTCATTTGGTGGTATATCAATTTAATTCCTATATGTGTCTTATAGATAAGACCCCAGATATGTAATACATTCGATAAATATTTTTATTAGTTTTCCTTTTCTATCTCACTTCTTAGTTTTGTTACTAAAAAGCTGATGATCTTATATGTTTATTTTCTATCCTGATGTTTTACTGGACACATTCACTTTTTCAGTTAACTTCTTAGTTGAATCTTTAGTGTTCTCTAAGTAAACCAGTGTGTTATCTGCAAAACTGGGAATGTCTATTCTTGTTCGATAATTATCAGAGACCCATTGTCTCAGACTATTCTAATATAATAATCAAGTCACTAAATTCTTTTATATCATTTTGTTAGATTTATCTAGTGTTTAATTTCTAGTCTTTAAAATGCACACATTGAGGTCCCTAACTGTTATAACTATACTGCCTATTTCTCCTTGTAATTTACTTTTCTTCCATATCCTTAGATGCTACTATGTATGCTTTCTCTCTCTCTCTCTCTCTTCTCTCTCTCTCTCTCTCTCTCTCTCTCTCTCTCTCTCTCTCTCTCTCTGTCCTCAGATACTCGTGTGTGTATTCATACAAGTATTGTACATGCATTGCAATTATTTTACTACCTGTGGTACCTTTTAGCATAATTTAATTTCCCTGCTTATCTCATTTAACCATGCTTTTTTTAATTTTGGCATTGTCTAAGATCGTGACTGCTATTCTCAATTTTGAAAATTTTCATAAAACATAACAAATGCTGTTCTAGTCCTTCATTTATAATGCTGTTTAATCCCTTCTTTTTAACTGAAATCTACCCATCCTTCCAAGTTTAAGTTTCTCAGTGGAGCCTTCCTATTTCTCTCCAATCTACAAGGGTTTCTGTTTTTTTGATCATGGAGCAATTGTTGCTGTATTGCTTATCTGACTATTGATCACATCTAGACTTTGGTATCTCTTGTTTCATCATTTAACTCTTGTATTGTTCTCTCACTATGCTTTTGCATCTTGTTTCCCTAACTGTACTTTAAAATTCCTTGATGGCAAGAACTGTGTCATATGAATGCTGATATCTTCCACCCACCCTAATATAGTACCTTGCTCATCAGTCCATCAATCAATTAGCGGGCATTTTTTTTAAAGTGCCAGGGATACAAAGAAAGTCAAAACAAAATGATTCCTGCCCTCAAGGAGCTTACATTCTGATAAGGGAGAATGAAAAAATTGTGGCATGTGTGTGTGTACACCTGTGTATAATACATATATATACAGCAAATATGTGTATATCTCTGTGTATATGTATACACAAAGATACACATATATGTTCCTTTTTATTTTTACTATACATAGTAAATATAAATATATAGTGAAATAAAAGTGAATATGTTTATATATAAATATATGTATGTATGTGTAATATAATATGTGTATATATACATGTATATAGGTGTATGTGTATATATATGCATGTGTGTGTATATATGTATGTATGTATTTTTGTATGTATGTATACACACACACACACACACACACACACACACACATACACACTCTATCTGCAGAAAGTAGGATTTGAGCTAAGTCAACGAAGCCAGGAGGTAGACAGAGGTGGGGAGGGAGAGCTAGGAGGCACACAATCAGTCTAGGCTGTTTGCTTATTATTGACAAGTTATTTGTTGGGTTGTGACTACTTGAAAATAATCTGAAATGGAAAATTTGCTTACACAGTCATTAAAAGAGAGAAGTCGTGTCAGGAAATGGCTCTCAGCAGTCTGTTTTGTCCGCTGGGTTGTCTGCTTTGTTGATCTGGATTCACTCTTTGTTGCTTTGTGAACCCAAGGCCTTACTAGTCTGGTAGATTTAGGAAAGCACTGGCTGGCACATTGTTAGCACAGCAGCTATCATAAAATATCAAGTTTTATTTTGTCTTCTTATTTCCCGGGGGGGCCAGAGTTGGGGAGATGGCTGAACCATATAATCCATTTCTTAGTATCCTCAGTGTCTTGTATCTGATTCAGTCTTGAATTCCTGGCCTAACATTCCACTTCAGAAGCCAATTTCCTGCTTTCTCAGCCCTTGGATTTCAGTTTTCCAAAGAAATCTTGGCAATAATCTAGTCTAGCCTTTTAGTTTATGTTTGTTTCACTCCGGATTTTGAAAACTACACTTCTCTCTCCAGGCAGGGATCTCCTTTCCACAAGTCCAATGGATGCCTAAGCAGGAGGGGTAGGGAAAGGGGAAGAGAATAAACATTTGTATGGGGCCTACCAGGTTTGTTTTTTTGTTTTTTGTTTACAAATGGAGTGCTTTTTTATTTTATGAGGCTATCAGGGTTAAGTGACTTGCCCAAGGTCACACAGCTAGGAAGTGTCAAGTGTTTTGTCTGAGGCCAGATTTGAACTCAGGTCCTCCTGACTTCAGGGCCAGTGCTCTATCCACTGCGCCACCTAGCTGCCCCAAAATGGAGTACTTTTTACAAGTATTATTGTGTTAGATCCTCACAACAACACTGGGAGGTGGGTGCTATTATTATCTCCATTTCATAGTTAGGAAAACTGAGGCAAACAGAGGTTAAGTGAATCGCCTAGGGTTACCCAGCTAGTAAGTATCTGAGGACAGATTTGAACCTAGGTCTTCTTGACTCCAGTCCTATTGCTCTATCCACTGTGCCAGCAGGAGCACTTTTCAATCTGGACTTTCCTTATTGCCTCTTTCTACTCCAGGCACGGCGTCTCTTTTCTACCCATTCTACTGCAGTACAGCAAATACAGCTAGTTCAAATTCAACACTAAACTTTACAGAGTGTGCAAGGATTTGGGGATGTTAACCCATTGAGGTTTTTCTGTAATTCGTTTTCAATGCTTCTTTACAGTGCCTGAGGTTTGGAGTACTAACCAACAAGTCTCTCTCTCTAATCATGACTTCCCCTCTGTCTGAAGGTCTTTCTGCTTAGCTCCAATGTGCAGGATTATGGTTCTTTTTCAACTCTACCCTATCTCTGTCTAGGAACCAGGGGCCTTATGTGATCGAAATTATTGAATTCATAGTGATGAATCTCTGTCATCAACTCTCTCGGTACCCCTCTAGATTTGACCTGAGAAATTCTAACTTTTCCATTTCCAATCATGAGTCTTTAAAGAGACTGACATAGACTTTCAGCCATCTTAGATTCAGGTGGGCTCTCCATCTTATGCCATTTCCTCTCACGTTGTAACAGCTTTGCAGAGTTCTGTTACATTCTACTCTTGAGAAGTTATCAGATCATGTAGTTTAGCTAATTACCCCTTCACAGAAATATATTCTGGACTGGAACAAACTGTTTTTTTTTACAGAGAAGTAAACTGAGGCCCAATGAAGTGAAACAAGTCACTCTAGGTAAAATAAGTCCCTCCACATCACATAACTAGTTAATAGCAGAGCCAGGATTTGAACTGAAGTATTCAGACTCCAAATCCAAACCTCATTCTACCATAGCACTCTATGGACTATAGACCCCAGTTATCTCCTCCAACATTCTTTGAAAACATTCATTCAGGAAGCATATTTGCATGTTAATAACAACCCCAACTTCTGCCTGGGGTACCCTAAGTGATATCTGCAAGTGATATCTGATTTTTAAGGTGTATATTACTTCACATTTGCATTTTAATATGTTATTATGATCATGTAGTCTACAAGTCTCTTCCCATCATGATTCAATAAATACTTTCTGGTGAATGGGTTGGAATATGTCTGGAGTTTCATGTAGTGATACATTATCACATAGTTCTAGGATGTGCACTGACTTAGAGATGCAAAGGATCTCAAAAGTGAAGTCTAAGCCCCTCATTTTACAGATGAGAAATTGAGGTCCAGGGAATTTAAGTGATTTGCCTCAGTAGTATGTAGAAGAGCCAAAGTTTGAACTCAAGAACCCTAATTCCAAAATCCTTTAGACCTGACCATATGAGTCACATGGGTTGTACTTAAAAGTATAAAAGACTTTCTAATATCATAAGGATATGGGCAGAAGTTCCTTTAGGATGTCTAGGTCAAGTGGCAAAGGAAAGCAGAAGCCCTAATCGTAGTGAAGAGCATGGGATCTAAGGCAGAGATAAAGTTAGTGATAAAAGAAATTGATTTAATTTTAGTTATACATTTATTAACATTAATTAAGATCATTATTTATTGAAATAGATGATTTATAATTTTTTATTTTACTCATGTATGTAGGCACAGAAAACACCAAGGAATATTTAGACTTTTATGTATAAAAGAAAGTGCAAGGTCAAACAGTATAGTTGCTATTTATCTATTTTAAAAGGTGCTTCCCATCACTGACTCTGAAGGCTATCACTCTTAATACTTCTTAACCATAAAAATGCCTGTTTAGGTCCTTTTTTCAAGGATTTCTTCAAATCTGCAATAACAAAAACACAGACCACTAGCAGCAGCTTTTGGTTTTAAGCGTTGTCAAAGGAACTTTGATAAGGTGAATAAATTATGTCTCCTGCTTTACATTTATTCATATGCTCATACACTTTCCCAAAGAACAAGACAGGTGTACTTCCTGTCACATAATGGCTATGTTCCTGAAAAGTGGTGTGTAAATATATTTTGGCAAAACATATTTATACATTTTAAATATATTAAGAGAATTTGTTTTATAAAGGAATTATTTTCCTCATTTTTTTGTAGGGTCAAAAATTACTGCCGCCCTTCTTCCATTGTCTTTTGTGTAAAGTTTTCCAGCCAATTTTTCTCAATGAAAGGTATAACTACAAAAGATGAATAAAACATGATTTTCTTTAAAATAACAACAATAACACTGTTTCTCTTAATACATTGACCATATTAACAGGACACCTATAAAATCTTCTTTTTAGTTTGCAGTATAGAGAAACAGTTTTAGTGAGCTGTTTGGCTTGTTTTCCTAAACCACTTTTCTAGTATCGAAATAGTAAGTTTACCATGACAGAATAAGCCAGGGGTGGGGAACCTGTGGCCTAGAGGCCACATGTAGACTTCTAGGTCCTTAGGTCTAGCCTTTTGACTGAGTCCAAGTTTTATAGAACAAATCCTTTTATTAAGGAGATTTGTTCTGTGAAGTTTGGATTTAGTCAAAGGGTCACACTTGAGGGCTGAGAGGGCCACATGTGTCCTGGAGTTTAAAGGTTTCCCACCCCTGGTAAGCCTACTCATTTTTGTACAAGTAAAATCTTATCAATGTTCCCCTGCAGTCCCATAATTGCTGGCTTAAAATTTTTTTCTGAGTACTAATTTCACTTGCTGAATGAAGTGTCTTGAGAAAGTGTCAGAGGAACTGCCTCATAATGTGACTGGTAACATTTGAATGTATCAAAGTAAGTTCCGTGGGACATAGCAGCTAATATGATGAAAATCTTACATGATTTGATAAACAGACAAGGTACAGGCTAATTCTATTCCACAATGCTAGAATCATAAAGAAGTCTGTTTCACTGTTCAATTATAAACCTTCAGAGGCACATAATTCCCTGATCTAAATAGCCCTGTTTAAAAAGTTACCAAAATTAAAGTGAAAAATAGAGTAAATTTTACTAATTTAATATTCCAGAACTATTCCTCACCCTCTTCTTCTTTTCCTTCATTATCTGTATTTCTAGTGAAAGTAGATTTCCCCCTTTAGGAGTTCCTATTACATTTTTGTCCTCTTCAGGAGAGGACATGGCTAAAGACAACTGTGGGATCATTGTACTTCTCAATATATTAATTTGAATTTATTATTTTCTCAATGTGGAAATATCTCCAGATCCACTGGAAGTGGAAGTTATTTCATTGTATCCACATGACTGCAATGAATTTGACAGGTTTTCCTAGTCTTGAGTTTCACCCTCTCCCAACCGTCTCTTTATATTCCAACAGGTAATTGCTTATAAATTGATTGGTCTGCTTGGACTATTGAGAAGGATCATTTCTATTCTAGTCTTTTTAAATAACCAAGTAAGGCATACCATTGGTGATTTAAGGATGGCTCAATATTTAGCCATTTTTACAGATGATAAAAATTCATCTGGTTTCAAATGGTTGACTCAGTAGTACTAAACAGGCAGAGTCTATAACCTTTTTCTTTTTGTAAAACTGGCATGTTTCTGATGAAAACCCCAGTCTCAACCTGAAACTATGAAATAAATGGTGGTTCAGTGTAGTTTTGACTCAAAACCAGACCAAGTTTTGTGGTTCAGGAGAGTTGACATGAAGCCAGCCAGTACATGCCAGAGTTTGACTAAGTGTTGTTTTAAGTTAATGAATAGATATTAACATGACTATTTGGGAGGAGAGACAGAGAGAGAGGGAGGGAGGGAGAGAGAGAGGGAGAGGGAGGCAGAGAGAGAGAGAGAGAGAGAGAGAGAGAGAGAGAGAGAGAGAGAGAGAGAGAGAGAGAGAGAAGTAAGAGCCAAGAAAATCAGGAAAGGCTTCCTATAGGAGAAGATGCATAAATTGAGACTTGAAGAAAGTCATGCCTTTTAAGACATGGTGGTGAAAAAGAGTACACTTATGGAAAAGCTTGAACAAAGTATGCCTATCCCTCAAAGGTCTCTCCAACTGTTATAGAACTTTAAGACTGTCTCTTTTATAAAATGATTGTATCCACCATTAAAGTAAAGTACAAACCTCTGTTAGATAATTATATTGTATAGCATTCTGTTACTTTTTTACACTGTTGTGTAAAAGAGCTGTGGTTTAGTGATGTAGAGTAGTAGTAGTTCTCCTCATGGTCCAATCACACATACCTTCTCTGCCTCTTCAAGGAGCTCCCACAGGTGGTTTGAAAATGCACTTGCTGACAAGACCACAGACCCCACAACAACCCATGACTTTCCCAAGGGACATTTTGGTAAATTTTTTTTTTTTGTGCAAGGTGACATTAGCATTCTGCTTATGAATACTCCTTTGCACTTATACAAACTACTTGAGAGTAATGGTACACATTATGGTGGTATGTGAGTATTCCTGTGACAACCATTTTGTATTTGCTACACTTCTTCCTAGCACTTTGAGCAAGTACAAGGAGTTTTCAGTCAGTGAATATTCACAAACCACTACACTAAGCAGTGTCCTTCCTTTGTGCACTTTGCCGAAAATCATAGTAATGGCTGTGATCCTAGAGAGAAGATGAGAAAAGAAAATTTTCTAGATACAGAGGGCTGATCAGGAGAATGGTTATATTGATGAAGATGGAAGGATGAAGCAATTGTTTGTGACTACAATTATGTTCCAAGGAACTTATAGAGTAGTGTCAAACAAATTTGAAAACAACTTGAGAAAATCCAAGTTTCTTTACTACACACACACACACACACACACACACACACACACAAAACAACGCACAGAGATATACACTTTGAGATTCCGTGTTTTGATATTCCCTAAGCTAATTTTAGCATAAAAATGAAAATAAATACACTTCTAAATTGGGGAAAGATGATTATTCAAAAGGAAGACATTGAGAAACTTAAAGATTATAGTGAATAATCCCAGTATTTGTATTTTAAATGTCTTTTATAATAGCTAATTGATACTTCATCTCCAAATCTTCCAACTTCTTTCCACATAATTTGTAATTTAGAGACTAAATTTATTAAATTTTGATTTGTTTAATATGACATGAATAGTTCAATAAAGATACAGAGTAAATGGGAGCTCAAAGAAATAGAAAAATGGAAGGACCAAATTGCACCAGCAAGGAAGCCCCAGGGTTGTCAGGCACCAATAGCCAGTTCTCTGGTATCAGCAGTTTCAAATAAGATCCATAAGGGCTCATATCAGAGTGATCAGTCTGTGACTATAGTAGTTATAGGGGTTTTAAAAGTTTGCAACACGCTCCCGTACATGAGACTCCCCTAACAGCCCTGAAAAATGCAATAATCTTGCCCAGAGAATATATGTGGGTCTGAAACCTTCTAGGATTCAGAGCAGAGATACCAGTGAAAGGGGAAGCATCTCAAATATTATAGATCAGGACAAAATAGGACCATAACATCCTTGACACAGAATCTTATTCCTTTCAGGAAGTAAGGCTGAAAATATGAGTAAACAAAAGAAGATATTACAAATGAAATGAAAATGCAAGTGGAAAGAAAGTAAAGAAGCATGAAAAAATTTGCATGAAAAACATCAAATGCCAAATCTTATCAAAGTAATGAACTTCCTACAAATTAGAATGGACCAAAAGGAAATATTGACTAAAGCAAAGAATAATAAATGGTAGAACAAAATTAGGACTGAAAAATGAAAGAAAATATACTGTATTTGTTACAAAACAAATGATCTAGAAAACAGGTCAAGCAAAAATTATTTAAGAATCATTAAAACAAAATATGCAGCAAAATGAAAAACCTGAACACTATCTTTCAAGAAATCCCAAATGGAAACTGCCTTGATCAATTAGAACCAGAGGACAAAATAAAAATAGAAATAATTTACTGGCCAATTCCTGAAAATTTCCAGGGATGTCATAGTCAAAATTCAGAGCTCCTGATATAAAGAAAAAAAATACTTCAATCAGACAGAAAAAAAAAAAACAGTGCCAAGAAACTACATTCAGAATCACTTGAGATTTTATGCCTACCACCTTAAAGAAGAAAATATATTGAAATACAATATTACAAAAGTCAAATGACAAAGGCTTTCAATCAAGAATAATTTGCCCTGCAAAAGTGAGTATAACCCTATATGGATAAAAATATACTTTATCCAAATATTGCTTAAGAAAACATAAGAGCTGAGAAGAAATTTTGGAATGCAAATATAAGTCAAGAGAACTGAGAAATATAAATCTATTTTAGTAATTGCATGGTACTATATGATGATGTGCTTACATTCTGATAGGAGAAGAAACAAAAATGTCTTTTCAGAACACTGTCTTTGAGGGTTATAAAGAGAATTAAATGAGACAAATGGAATTTGAAAGTAGGTTTTTTCCTGTTTGAATTATCTTAAGAGAGAAAAAAAGAATACACTTTGGAAGAAAGAAGGCATTCTTATTTCATGTAATAATGGTATATGAGAAGAATACGCCAACATGGACCAAGGGGTGGGGAGAATAACCATTAAGTTAACTTTAATTTTATTTCAACTAAACAAGGGAGTTGATCCCCCCCCCACTACTACCCCAACAAATACACAGAAAGTTTGGTGTAAGATTAATTAAATCCATCTATGATTCTATAATCACCTGCCTCTCTACTCAGAATTGGTGAGCCATCATTCCATTTAGTGGTCATTTCCTTTTATCTTCTGTTTCTATTGATGGTAAGCATGTCAATAATGATACAGTTTAGTTCCTACCGCAATACATGAGCTCATTTGTCATTGAACAAAGATCTCATATTTAGAGTAGAGTTAAGTTAATGCTTATAAGCAGGACTAAAACCTCCCATTCTTAATACCTTTGCCACATTTCCATCATTTTCAGGGACACATAGAACTGAAGGCTATTTTTGTATTTTGTTTTCCTTCATGATGGTTTTGATCACCTGTAGTATGGGATTAGTGGTCTTCAAAATTTTGAATCTTTTGCTGACACTGGAAGTAGTGAGAGGTAAGAATCCCCTAAATGCATATTTTTTCAAGCCTGCATACCTCCTTTATAAGTTGCTAAAAATAAGATCAATCAGTAAAGAAATATTTGTTAAGCTGCTACTACTACATGTATAAAAAGACATTGTAGTGATAAAATAGATGATGTTCATGCTTTCAGATTTTGGGTGAAGAGGATAGCTATAAAATAGTATGAGAAAATAGGTCAGAACCACTTTAAAAACAAAAAAAGAAGAAGGGGAAGGAAAAGACAAATCGATTGTAGATGGCCCTATTTCTGTCCGATAACTGTAAAAACAAGAAAGTAGTTGCTTTTGGCTTATGTGATTTTCAAAAGACAAAACTATGTTAAAAAATAATTTGACCAACTGATATCTTTTACTTTAACTTCATTAACCACTCCTTATACAATAGGGTGTATGTAACTAACCTGACAATGCAGGGGCTGTCAGAGCTGATCCACAACAACAGCCTGAAGAAAGGCTGTCCTACCTTTTAATCCTTTCAACTGGACTATGCGTTTTGAAAAGTTGAAAAGGAAGATGAAGTTGTCTGAAACAACTCCAATTGCTCCTGTTTAAATGGTGCTTTTGATCCTAAACTAATTTGCTCAAGTTGAAACATAGCACAAAAAATTTGGGAAAGAATAGCCCTCAGAGGCTCCTTGGGGTATTTGTCAGCAAGGTAGTGGAGGGGGAAGTTGGAGAGTTAAGACTTCCTTGAAAGAATGAAGCTTTTGTAGAGGAGAAGCAGGAATAGCTGAGGGAGAGGAAGGGGAAAAAAAGTGAGAAGAAAGGACGGGAGGTGGAGTGTGTGGTGGATGCTACAAATGAGCGTGTAAAAGGCGTCTACCCTAGTCAGCAGGCTGCCTGAAATGTGATCTCCAATTTATTCAATGGAATTTTTATTCCACAGCAATCACAAACACTGTAAAAGAAGAGAAACTACTTCACAAAAGCAGCCCTTATAAAAGAGGATCATTTTTTTTTAATTATTAAGACTAATTAACTTGACTACCTTTTAATTTGTTACTATTAAGGTGTTGGTATAGCAACAAAGGACACTAATTCTATTTGCATCCTACTATTTGAGCTGTTTACAAGAAACAAGGCTTTTATTTTTTCCTATATAAATGGTCCCTATAAAAAATAATAACCACCAAAAAGAGTATGTCAAATGGCACCCTTGGTAGAAAGAGAAAGGAAATGTTTGGAAATCTAGGGTCATGGGACTGAATCATCAGCTATGAAAATAATAACAATAACAAAACCCACCACCAAAAAACAACTCCAACACTTGAAAACAACATTCTTTATTTTGGCTGGGGGAATGTTGTCTCAGAAAACCTCAGACTTCTCTCCAGAAAGCCCCAGGCACAGTTCTACTCTTACACATAGCTGGATTGTTGCTTATTATTAACCTGCCCCTCCTTAACTGAGGGGTGGTTTTGTGATATGAAAGATCCCCTTGACCTGAGACTAGAGCCTGTGTTTATGGCTTTGCTGAATCAAACCCTTCTGGGATAAATTTGTTTCAGTCAGGGTAACAGCTGGCTGCCAAGCAGTTGACACTTGATTCAATTCTGTCTTTAAAAACGTGACCTAGGCTTCATGAATACAAGACAGACTTTTGGCTACACACACCCATGTGCACACATGCACACACACACACACACAGTATACGAACATGTACACACATACTACATAGACAAACATTTAGTATTAGACTTGGAATCAGGAATTAGGCTTTGAATTGTACCCCTGATGCTTACTGGCTAATAGCTCAGAGCCTTATTTTTCATCTGTAATATGGCAGTGCTTTCTTCACAGGATTATTCCGAGGCTCAAAAGACTCTGCAAACTTTGAAAATCGCTACCTTTCTCTTTCTCTACCTCTCTTTAGTATCACATTGAATTTGGACCTCTCCTTTGTACTTATCATATTCTAATCTGCATTATGGTAATTTGTAGATGTACCTTGTCTTTCTTAGATAGTAAACTTTTTGAGGGCAGCAGTTTCCATAGTAGGTGCTTTTAACAAATACTTGTTGAATTAAATAAACAAAATTTAATTTAATTAATACATACCACCTTATCGTAATAACTTCCTTTCAGAATCAACTTCAATCTCTTGACTGAGTCTGAAGTTCCTATATATACACACACACACACACACACACACACACACACACACACACACATATATATATACACACACACTATATATATACACACATACATACAATACACATACATATATACACACATATATACATATATATACATACACACACACATATATATACATATATATATATACACACACAAAATTTAAACTTTTTGCATGGTTATTAAAAACAAGAGAGAGAAACAGCTTCACAGCACAGGAGGAGAAAAAGAAGGAAAGCTTGTCTATGAAGGGTGTCTAACAGGAAGTGCTAGGCAAAATAAGTAGCAGTATAAGGAGTGATACAAAGAAAGAGCAGAGAGAGAGCAGCAAGGAACATTGTTTTAACATATTTTGATGCATATATTTCAAATCATGAAAAGTCACTCTCCATGTATTCATATTTATTCCACAATGAATCATTTGTGTTTTGGTGTTGACTCAAAGAGGATATATTTTTTAAACTTTTCCTAGCATATACAAATGTTTTTGTCTGGCTCTAATGTACAATTATCAGGCTGTGGCTCTGGCAGCAGATGCAAACCTATCTGGGGTTGTTCTCTAGGAAAACTTCATCACTGGGTTCAAGTTTAATGTGATAGTATTTGTGTCCTCTATTGCTAGGGATCTTTTGCTCTTTATTGATGAAATTTGTTAAAAAAACATTTTTTTTACAGGTTTATTTTTTAATATTGCTCAGGTTCTCTGAGAAACTGTGGGCCATGGTCAAAACCAACAAACCTGTTCTTAGAGTTGACTAATCATAGGTCCAGAGAAGGCATTTAACAATTACTTGTTAATGTGATGTTATGGTTTAACTTTTACTTTACAGCTTGTCATCACCATCAAAGGAAGTTGGTGAAATTAGTAATTTGCCATTTATAGCTGTGTGAAGTGAAATTTCATAGTTAGCCAAAATATCCATAATGACAGCAACATAACAATTGCACCATAAAAATGAGCTTTATTCATGGGCACATCAAGGAAAATTCTGATGAGTCCAGAATTTCTACATAATATTTGCATTTATATATATATATATATATATATATATATATATATATATATATATATATATATATACTCATGTTCCAATATTTTTCCCCTTGTGAAAAAAATTTAGTCTACAAATGGCCCTAATGTCTGTTTAGGTTATTTAGGAGTACCTAGCACAGAAGTATAGTATTTTATGATCATTAGATGTATAGACATGAAGAGTTCAGGAGTTCAGAGAATATTTTGACTTAGTTCTTTAGATATGCCAAACAGAAGTAGCCATGTTGAATTATAATGTTGCATTATCTGTGGTTTGTGTATATGTACATACACACATGCAAGTTCCAAAATATTATAGAGGAACTCCTCAATGAAATTAATGAACACTCAAAAATAATGGGCTTTACACAATACATACTGAAAATAATCAACTAGATGAAGAATAACTATTGCTGCAACACTTTTTGTTATAGCAAAGACTAAAAATAAAGTAGATATTCATCAAGAGGGAAATGACCATACAAATTGTGGTATATGAATGTAATTGAACACTATTGTGACATAAGAAATGACAAAAGAAATTGCCCCCTTCCACTCATGGGCAGATAAACTGAAGAGCCTAGAATTTGACCATGAGTCCTGCATCCAGCCCAGCCTCAAGAGCTATCATAGAAGGGAGCAACTCTTGTGGAGGACCACCCCGCCATGTCTGCCACCACTCATACCAACACCTGTTAGCTTTTATCAACGAGTGCCCTAGAGGAAGCAGCAAGGTATTCTGAAATATGAGGTTTGTGTCGGGTGGGTCAAATTACTGCCACTACCTTTATCATCACCTTGCCCATTGAAAACAGTTCTTGAGCCCAAGGATCTTGGGAATAGCAGTTCCCCACCCCACCCCCCAAACCACTAGGCCTGCTTCTAGTTCAGCCTCTGTAGTCATCATACAGGGAAGCAATTCATATGGAGAATGGATCAGCTATCTCCACTATCACCAGCACAAATTGTCTTGGGCAAGTAAAAACAAGAGCTCTAGAAATATGTACCCTTGTCCTCTCCAGAACACTGGCTCTTCTTCTAGCCTAACCAAAGTTCTTCATACTATCAAATAGATTAATATCAGAATTGGAAATTACTACCATTGAAGAACTTACATTATCAACAACTTTGTTATTGAGCCCCAAGGACTATGATGCCCCTCCATCTGACCTACAGTTAAAACCTCCAGTACATACTGTCTCCTCTTATTTGATTATGAACTCCTTCATAGTAGGGTCTGTCTTATCCTATTTGTACTCCCAGTGCTTTGCACACAGCAAGAGCTTAATAAATACTTTTTCATTCATTTTTTTCATTCATTTATTCATACCTTGGAAGACTTCCGTGAACTAAATTTTATCATGCCATGAAATAAAGAATATGATGGATTCAGGGAAAAATGGAAATACTTGTATGAAGTAATGCCAGTCAAGCAAATTCAGAAGAAAAAATTACTTCATGACCATGATAACATAAGGAGAAACTACTCTGAAAGATCTCAGTGCTCAGACCAAACTAGTGACCAATCATGACCTCAAATCAATTATGATAAAACTTACTTTTCACCTCTTGACAAATATGTGCCGAACCAAATCCAGAACTAGAAATGCATTCTTTGATATGACTATTGGGATTTGACATTTTGCTTGACTTATTTGGTAGGACTTCTCATCAGCAAAAAGGGGGAGGAGGATGTGTTTTCCTGGGTAGTGATTAATATGGAAAGAGGTATCAATAAAACATTTTAAGTGGTACATATGGGAAAAGGAGGGGAAATACAGAAAGAGACACAAATAGAACTATTTGCCTTGGTAATTTTTTTTACATATATACTTTCCTACATATATACACACAGTTACATATGTATGTATATGTTTACAACATATATATTATATATATACATACACTTAAATATGTATTTTTAAACACTGTGGCAGAAGCTAATAGTTTCTTAGAGTGTTCTCTATTCCTCATGTCATGATATTTTTCTTCTTAAAAAATTAAATGAATTAGGGGCAGCTAGGTGACACAGTGGATAGAGCACTGGCCCTGAAGTCAGGAGGACCTGAGTTCAAATCCGGCCTCAGACCAAGCACTTGACACTTACTAGCTGTGTGACCCTGGGCAAGTCACTTAGCCCCACCTGCCTAAAAACAAACAAACAAACAAAAAATTAAATGGATTAAAAAAAACTATTTGTCATGCCAATTTAAGGGCAGTCCATTGAGTTATTTGATCACTGTACACAAATACACACGAATACACACACACACATGCACATAATCTTTGACAGGTTCCATAAATGGGCAATGATCTAGGCCCAGTATTTTTAACCCTGAAGATCTGAAATCTTGAAATCATTCTTGGTTCTTTCTTTACATCACATCCCTTTCCTTAACCAATCAGTTGCTAGGTTTCATTAATTCTGACTTTAGCATCTGTGTCCTTCTCTCTAATCACAAGGTCACCACCCTAGTTCAGGCCTTTATTCCCTTTAGTTAAATTATTACAATGGCTCCTTAACTGGTCTTTCTACTTTCAGTGCCTCCTCTCTTCAATCCATCCTTTCACAGTTGCGAATATAATCTTCAAAAGCCCAGGTCTGACCATGTTAATCCTCAGCTCAAAAATCTTCAGTGGTTCCCTATTTTTATCTTTAAAATAAAGCTTAAATTCCTTGGGCTGACATTTAAAATCTTATGCCATCTGGCTCCACCCTAATTTTCCTGATCCCAACAGCTGGTAGTGTTTTCTCCCTCGTTAAACTGCTTGACTATGGTCAAGTTCTATTTCCCCTAATATAATCTAATTTTCTTAGAAGCAGGGACTATTTCTTTTGTTTCTACCTCCAGAGCCTTGGGTAGTGCTTTGCACATATTGCATGCTTAATAAAGTATTTGTTGATGTAATGGAATATGGAAGGAGCCCACTTTTCACCCAGACCCCCACCTGATGGACTGAGTCACTTCCTCTGGTGCTCAGCATGTACACTGGCCACTTATGGTGGGCTGGTCATGTCCCTTGCTAAGGGACATGTGAGATCCCCCTCCCTACACCCTTCCCCCATCCTATCAAAGACTAGATCAAAGAAAATTGACCACTCCTCTAGGAAGAGTGGCTCACCTAATAGACTTCAAAAGGAGTGACTCTATCACTCTTAACTTTCTTATTTGCTATACACATCAGGAGTCCTTAAGTATCTGCCTTAAACTTACTGTGAAGAGAAGAGGAGGGCCTTCCCCCATTTCCATAGCTATGCCAACTGTTGGAATATGGCAGATAGAGCACATTCTGTTTAGGTGAGTGAGAGACTGGATCTCAGGACCCTTATGGCCTCCTCAGTTTTGTGTTTCTTTAGGGACAAACCACCTTCTCTAATCTTGGCACAACAAGCCCTGCTGGTGCAGGGACTGGGAGGAGGGGTTCAAGACTGGGACAAACCACTTCCTGACTTCTTCCTTGGCTTTCCAATGGGATAACAAGGGTAGACCTATAAAACTACCATGCTTATTCCAATGCACAGCAGCACAGATCTATCAGGCAGTTGAAGTCTATGCCAATACAAGTTATCAACCTTCAACTCTCTAATCTTTTGCTTTCATCAGCCAACTTTACTACTGATCAAGAGCCAATAATAGCAGTTCAAATCTGAAGACCACAAGCACTATCTCCAGCCTGGGCCCTGTAGCTATCATCCAGGGAACCAAATTTTATGGAGATGTGTCCTGGCATCTGGTTGTGCAGGTTCTATAGCCACTGTCTCCTCAGCAGTTGCAGTTACTGAGGTTCTTGCCACAAAATGTCAAGTATTTCAACATTAGAAATGGATATGGCTTAATCAGTGTAAATAATGAAAGAAGACATGTTATTGCCATCTTCTTTGCAGCTACACCCTGAGTACCATGAGTTCTTTCCTTCTGACTTACTATACTTTCTCTCCTATTAGAATGTGACTTCCTTGAGAGCTAGGACTATCTTGCTTCTCTATTTGTAGCCCCAATGCATAGCATAGTGCTTTTTCATTAATTTCATTTACATTCTAAAGAAAATTTTAAAGTTTTACCAAAGAGCAGAGGTTGCATTTGAATGTATTTGGCATAAACTTTATTATCATGCACGATAAAGTTTAAACAAGACACATTTGTTATACCCATGAAACTCACAGTCCAGTAGATGATCAGGACATAAGCATACATTTATTATTATTACTTTCCGGAGTCCTACTTCAAAACTTCAATCTACAGTCCTTTATCTAAGGATCAAAATAGGTTCCTTAATTTGATATCAATATAGGTAAAAGGGTATTGCAGTTCTGGCAAATGTTTAATGATCAGCTCAGTGAAAAACAAAAGTAAGTTCAAGCAATGCACTTTTAAGTTTAATCTGATTTACTAACATTTTCTCCATTATTTTCTAAAGTCTAGACAAATACTTACTCACTGTATGCCCTGGGCAAGTCTTTAACACTTTGTCTCAGTTTCTTCATTAGAAAAATGAGGATAATAATAGAACCTACCTCACAGGGTGGTTGTATCAACATATGCAAAAGGGATTACAAATCTTGAAGCATTATATAAATGCTAGCTATTATTATTAGAGATTTGAGTGTTGTCTATGTTGCCTCCTATGATTCATTTTACCCATTGATTGAATGAAAACCATAATTTATAACTTTTCATCAGGATGTTCCAGGCATTGCTAAAATTCAATCAAGCAAGCATTTATTAATCCTTTACTGTGTGCTATACATTGTGTTAAAGGTTGGGCATACAAAGACAAAAGGGAAAATTCCATTCTCAAGAAACTTGCATTCTAATGGGGGGAATGTCAAGGACATATATGTGTATTTAAGGAATATATATATATAATGAATACGGTGTAAGGAGAACAACTGAGGGAATCAGAAAAAACCTCACAGAGATTAGCTTGAGCTGAATTTCCAAGGAAACCAAGGATTCTAAGAAACGGAGTATAGGAAGGAGAGCATTCCAGGCATAGGGGGACAGCCAGTGAAAAGTCATAGGGATGGGAGAGGAATTACTATGTGTGCAGAACCACAAGCAGGCCAATATGGAAGGACCATAGAGTTCATGAAGGAGAGCAATGTATAAGAAGATTGAAAATGTAGAAAGGGGCAGATTGTGAAAAACTTTAAAGGCTAGGCAGAGGAGTTTGCATTTGACCCTAGATATAATGGAAAGCCACTGGAGTTTATTGAGTAGCTGAGTGGCATGGTCAGACCTGAATGTTTGGGAAATTGGTTAGGTGGCTTTGTAGAAGACAGATTGGAGTGGGGAGAGACTTAAGATAGCCTTGCGAGTTGAGAGAAGTAAACATATGAGAAGTGTGGAGGTAGAAAAGACATTCTAATGGGGGGCAATATGCACATATAATACTTTAAATATGATGTATGTGATGTTTTCTCTCTCTCTGTCTCTCTATTTCTCTCTCTGTCTCTCTCTGTCTCTCTGCCTTTTTCTCTTTCTCTTACATAAACTGAATAAAAGGAAGAAAGTGAGCCTCCTAGGGGGATCAGAAAAAGCTTCATGTAGAATGTACTGCTTGAGTTAAACATTGAAGGAAACCTTGGATTCTGAGAGATAAGGCTGGAGAAAGAGTGTATTTCAGAAGTGGGAGAAAGCATAGAGACAAGAGAGGGAATGTGTATGGAATAGTAAGGCAGGTTAGTAAGGCTGAATTGCAGAACAAGTGGAAGAGAGTGATGTGTAAGAAGATTGGAAAAAGTAGGAAAAGAGTAGGTTGCAAAGATATGTAAATGCCAAATAGAGGGGTGTAATTTTAATCCTAGAAGTAGTAGAGAGCCACTGGAGTTTATTAAGTTTATTATATAACTTTAAGAGGGAATATTGGAGTGGAAGAAGCTTGAAGTAGCTTCAAATAAAAACAAAGCTAAAAAAAGTCTTCCCTTCTTCGTACACAAGTATATACTATTTGCCTAGACATCAGTACTGTTCTTCTTATTTTTCTATTCTCTTCTGTTTTAGGAAGATACAACATTGCTTGCATTTTTGGATACATACTCATTCACTTCTTCATATTAGTCTCAGGTCTCTGTTCTACGACATTTCTGGATGTCAAGAATTATTAAGAAAATGAAATTTGCCAAGGTAGGGGTCAAAACAAAGTGAAAAAAAGAGAATACTTTTCCAATAAAAAGACAATATGCAAAACAGTTTTTATTTTACATACCTTTCTGTCTAGCACATCTAGCTTTTAATAAGACTTTACTTCCAACTTATTACGTTAAACACTGATTTCATTCTTTTCCTCTCCCTAAATTCTCTCCATTGATTGTACTCCACTGTTTTCCTGATCATCAGGCCCATAACATAGAGTGATCTCAGAATCTGCCTTTTCCCTCATTTTCCACATTCAGTCAGTTGTCCAGTCCTGTTGATTTGACCTCTGAAATGCCTTTTTCTTCCATCCCTTCTTTTGTACCCCTACTGCAACCTTCCTTATTGACTTTATGTGATCTATTGTAAAAAGCTGTTAATTGGTTTCCCTGGGTCCGGTCTCTCTTCTCTAATCCATTCTTTACACCACTTGCTAGTGCATACTCCTCTAGCCAAAAAAATCTTTACTGGATCCCTATTTCCTACTAAATAAAACAATAGATTTGCCTAATCCTTGCTTTCAAGGACTGCCATTTTACTGTTCTTTTTAGTATTATTTTCCCCTTGTTCCCTTTCTATGCTCTGTGTTCCAATCAAACTAAATTACTAGTCTTCCATTTTTACCATTGCCTATCACTGTGCCTTTATGAGCAACAGGCAAATTTATTAAGGATTTATGATATGATTCAAAAGCAAAAACAAAAAAATTAAATGGTACAAGTAAACTACATTATACTGAGGTAGAAAATATGTATATATCTTCATCTTTACAAAATAAATGCAAGATATTTGGGAATTGGGAAGAGCACTAGTGGCTGTGAGGACCAGGCAAGTAAAGATCTCATGTAGAAGACGGCATTTCCTTTGAGTTTTGAAGGTAACAAGGGATTCTCTTTTATTTTTTTTAAATTTTTTTTAACATGTGTTTTTAAAACTTTGGGTTACAGATTTTTTCCTTTCCTCACTCCCCACCCACCCTCATTGAAAAGGCAAGCAGGTCGATATAGCTCATAGATATGTAGTGATGCAAAACACTTCCATGGTAGTCATAACAAGGGACTCTAAGAGATGGAGGTGAGGAGGAAGTATATGCCAGACATGGGAGAGAGGCAGCGCAAATGAAAAGAGATAGAAGATGGTATTTCATGTGTGAGAAGCAACAAGAAGGCAAGCTGTCTGGTCTGTAGAGTGTGGGAAGAGAGCAATGGTGAATAGGAGCCTGGTTATAAATGGCTTTAAAAATGAAAGAAGCTTATATTTTTTTCCTCAAACAACAGGGAGTCACTGTAAGTTCTTGCGTGAGGGAGTGACATGGTCAGACCTGCGAAAGGCTGTGAAAGCAGCTCTGTGGGAGCTGGCTTGGGATAGTGACAGGCCTAAGGAATAGAAAAAAATTAGCAGGCCATTGCGTGGGACCAATCGAAGAGCCGAACTAAGGGGGTGACTGTCTGAGTTGAGAATAAAAGTAGGATGAAAGAGACAAACCAGAGATGAAAATGACAAAATTTGGCAAATGACTGGGTATATGGGTGAGAGAGAGTAAGGAGCTGGCGACAATACTGAGATGGGAAACCTGGGTAACTGAAGGATGGTGGTGTCTTCAATAAAAATCGGAAAAGTTCAGCAGAAGGGTAGGTTTTGGAGAAAACATAATGGTTTAGACATGTTGAGTTTGAGATGCTTAAGGGACATCTGTTTTGAAATATCTAATAGAGATAGAGAATTTTAGCTCAGTAAAGAGCTAGAATCTGGAAGTTATCTGAATAGATAGGTAGATAGAGATATGCCTATTTACCCATATATATGTAATATGTGTAAACATATATAAATACATGTATTTTATGTAATATATGAAATATATACAAATATGTGTATATATATGAATATATATATATACATATATATGAATATATATATGAATATATATATATACATATATATATATATATATATATATATATATGTATGTATATAGAAACAGACATGAAAATTAAATCAGTTCGTAACCTAGGTTTTTCCCATATTTGCTGCAGAGACGTTACTATGGTTCAGAACCCTCTTTTTCCAATCTATGCTTATGATTTTGATTGTTTCCCTTTTGTCCTTATGAACATTAGCATAATTAGCCAGTCAGTTTCTGAACTGGACTGCTTTCTAAACCTGATCGATGCGGGGTTACCTCAAAAACAAGTCCTGAAGCTCACTGCAACATAACACAAAAGGTGCTGGTATCACATCAGACTAAGTAGCACTCAAGCCACTCTGACGCTGTCTAGCTGTGAGACCCAGGGCAAGTCAGAACCTCTCAAAACTTTAGTTTTCCTCTAGAGTGCTGCGGAAATAATAAAACTTCCGCCTTCCACCTCAGAGCATCTTTGTGAGAAAAGGCTTCATAAACCTTTGAATGTCAGTTTCAAACAAAAGGCATGATTCATTGTGATGCTTGTTGTCACTTGGTAGATTTTAATTTGCAAGGATAGCTTTTCAAAGGCTTTTTCACCCTAAACATTCTGTATAAGATTAGAATTTCTGTAATCAGTTGAAAGGTAGTGGTCAAATTGTGGGTGCACAGTCCAAACAGAAAGACTTCCCAGAGGATGATAGATGTAGAGCTAGAAAGGAATCTTAGAAACAATCTAATCAAATCCCTCTCACTTTACAGATGAGGAAAATGAGGCCAGGGATATTTATTTCTTTATTTTTTTCTAATTGCAATTGGAGTTAAGTGATTGGCCCAGGGTCACACAGCTAGTAGGTGTCAAGTGTTTGGTCTGAGGCCGGATTTGAACTCAGGTCCTCCTGAATTCAGGGCCGGTGCTCTATCCACTGTGACACCTAATTGCCCCAGAGTTTCACTATTTAGCAAGAAAACCCAGGTGTGCATGACAGAAGCAGAGTTTGAACACAGGCTCTCACATACCAGAGCCAATTTTGTTTTCAATCTACTGTGCAGCCACTAGGCAGAAATAACTGACTCACTTGTCTCCACATAATTAAGCTATCTCCACAAATAAAACAAAGAAGATCGTACCAATCAATTATTACTAACATTTGTATGCTATATTTTAGAGAAAAATATTATTTTGAATAGAATGTAGAGAAATACAATCATCTAGGTAAAATGTGGCACCTTCCTCATCAAACTAACTTTTATCAGACACTGCTTAATCTAATCTCTGTTTTCCCATGCAGAGGTAAATTAAAAAAAAACTCACTGGAAATTTTCCTTAGAATAAAAATCCTCTCAACTAATATCCATGGCTTCAGTACTTTTGACTTTCAGTCATTTTGTTTAAAAAAGCAACAACCCCCCCCCACTTTTTAAGATGGCTTTATTCTAGCCGTTCTAGAGAAGCCTTCAACAGCCTGCTTACAACTTATCATAAGAAAAACATGAAGCTTTTGTCTTCCCAAAACTCCCAATTAATTAGCTCCCTGAATGCTCTCAGCTTCCTCTACTCCCTTGAACTTTCTTTTCATAAGGAAGTTACTGTTTAAAGCAGAAAACAATGATTACAGTCATGCCATATGTGCACATCTATAGAACCATGGCCAAATGTGACTATCTTTTTTTCTAATTGGGACTTCTTGTCATACTCAAGCCTATTAACTTACTCAGCTACCTCTTCCCTTTAGATATATGCCATGCATCTACATATAATTCTTTTCTTATTTATTTCAACAGGCTTCTAATAGTTTAATACCTTTGCTTTTGTGAGGTACCTCTAAAGCAAACTTGCCATTTTCTTTTTAAAGAGAGCAATTTCCTTTCCTTATATAATATCTCCTCTAGGATACTCCCCCAATTCACACTCAAATTCTTAGTGGCTAATAGATAGCGTTTACATATTGCTTTAAACCGTGCAAAATGCTTTACAAATATTATGTTATTCTAACCTCACAAACACCCTGGTATGCAGGTGCTATTACTATCCCCATAATACAGATGTGGAAACTGAGGCAAATAGAGATCAAATGACTTCTCAGTGTCATATAGAAACTAAGTACCTGGGGCAGGATTTGATCTTTGGTATTCTTGACTATAGGTCTAATGCTTTGTCTAGTGTGCTACCAAGAAGCCGCCTATTACAGCACCTCATAAGATCCCAGTGGTGTGTTTGCCATTAGCAATCATCCAGGAGAAACAAATATCTCTTAGCAATAACATTTTAAAAGCTGGCATAGAATGGGGTATTTAGGTGGCACAGAAGATAGAACACCAGCCCTGGAGTCAGGAGGACCTGAGTTCAAATCTGACCTCAGACACATAACACTCACTAGCTGTGTGACTCTGGGCAAATCACTTAACCCCAATTGCCTCATATGCAAAGAAACAAAAAAAATATAATAAATAAAAAGTTGGCATATAAAAAAATGTTAAAACCCTAGAAAACATTATTCCTTTACATTTATTCTCCTATAAATGCACAAAGGCTCCATGAGGAGAAAAGGTTCAAACTTAGAGCACATTAGGATACACATGTAGCAAAGACTCTTGGTACAGCATGGCCTGGAAGCCCTTTATTTCTTCATAGTGTTCTCATGCAATTGTCCTGGAGTGCATTTCTGCTAAGTAGTAGCTCGTCTTTGGAGCCAGCTCTGTTCTCTGCTGCCAGAAATCCAAGTCCTTGAAGCTGATTTTTTTAAAAAATTACTGTTTCCATGTGTTCATATCTGTATGGAGTGTCATTTAAGTCCCTGCTGAATGCAGGAGTGACTCCCCTTCAAAAGTAAAGGACTAATAGGGAGGGGAAGCCAAGATAAATTCTTTTATATCCCTGGAGGAGTAGCTAATTTGTTTGCTCAGCCAATCAGGTTTAATTGTGTCAGAAAAAAAGGTTCACACTTTATAAATGGATAACCTGGTATGATCTTTTCAGTTAGTTTATTCCTTCATTAATAACTAATGATTATATTATGGCTTTTCTGGGCTGGAGGTTGGTCAAACATCAAATCCCCTGTATCTAGAACATATACTTTAAAAGATTTAGACAGAATGATTTTCAAACATTGAAAGTGATTTCCTTATAGTCACAGAGTATTTATTATATACGTATACCATAGTTATATGTATTGTTTATTAACTTCTAAAGGCAATTCAAAATCTACACTCTCCAAAAGCTTTCAGTCTTAAATCAACTTTCAGATGTCATCTTTATCTCTTAAAGTAAATAACTTTGTCATTTTTGAGGATTATATCTACCCATCATTTTTTTCCCCTTTCCCTATCATCAAGTTCTTACTCCAATTAGCATGTTTATAATGATAGATTCTTTTTGGGTTCCTTTTCTTCCCCTGACCTTTTATTTTACTTTATTTTTAGGCAATTGGGGTTAAGTGACTTGCCCAGGGTCACACAGCTAGCATGTGTCAAGTGTTTGGTCTGAGGCCAAATTTGAACTCAGGTCCTCCTGACTCCAGGGCCAATGCTCTACCCACTGTCCCACCTAGGTGCCCCTTTCCCTGACCTTGTAACTCTTACTTGTGCTAGTTTTCTGAGCGTGTAGCAAATTCCATGGCTATACAGTATACATAGCCAAGTAGGTACACTGTGTCTTTAGTAACTGATTAGATATTGAAAGAAATTTAAACATTTAAAAATGGTTTTGTCAGTTTAAGAAACATGTCAATATGTGAAATGGTGAAGGGAACAATTCTATAATAAATCTAAGTTGTGAGGGTTTCTTCCCACCTCTACCCCACCCTCCCAAGTTTACATTTGCACGGACAATTTTAGGTAAAAATCTTTGTCCTGCAAAAACAAAGCAAAACAAAACCTGAAGACCATATGTTTTACATCTTAGAGCAGGTGAGGCTCTTTGTTTTTCAATTTTCTTACAGAATCCATCTTCAAGGATTATGAATAAGTCTAGCACAAACACATTCATATCTGAAATCTAATGATAATTACTCCCTGGAGCTTTGTTGCTGACACATCTTCAATGATCCAGGGGAGTTTTGTTTGTTTTTTTTTTTAACACATACTTTTCTTAGTAAACGAAAATTGATTTATTGTATTAGAAAATGCGCAGAAGATTAAGGTTCTAGTCTGGTTCTGTCTCAAAGTTTGTGGTTTCAAGAAAGTCACTGAAAGTCTTTAGTTCTCAATTTCCTCATTTATAAATGAGTAGAAGATCTGTAAGTTCCATGTTAGCTCTAATAATCTAAGATCCTAATGAGCATTCATTGCTCAATGTTGTGCAAAGTATATAACTAAATGTAGCCTTTGTTCTACAATTTTCTTTGAAAGACTTTGCTCTACAGTAACCGAGCCATGGAGATGAGGAACAGCAAGTCAGAACTGCTGAAATTTGTACCTGTGGTTCTAGGAACTCAAAGGTATGCCAATGTTTAGCCTTTATATAGACCACTAAGCCACTTCTAAAAACAAGGCAGCCTACCTGTTTGTTGCTTTGCAAAACCAATTATACCGTTGTGTTTTCTTTCTTTCTTCTCCTTTCCCCCTTCCCAGCCCTTTTAGCAATAAGCCATTCAGAGGCCAAAAGCTTGGGTTAGAGGGATGATTTTATGTGCTAAATATGTGTGATGTACACACCAGGGAATTTCACCAGTGTCTTAGTTTCCTTACCTAAGTGAACTAAGTGAGGACCTGGTGTGGTGTGATAGAAAAAGAGCCATATCCTTTGTGGTATACCACATTCATTTACTATGTCAGACTTGCAGAGTCTGGCATTATTCTCACAAAGAAGGGAACAATTGTTTGCTTGCTTCCTTATCCCCCCCCCATTTTCCCCAACTTTCACATGAGTATCAAGCTAAAAAAGAGTTATGGATTTCCTTCTACAAGGACTGCATGGACTGATAAAATAAAATTCATGGAAGAAAACAAACTGTTATTTTCCCCTTTAGCTCGTAATTGCACTTGGTGAGGGAGCAAAATGCAATAAATTTCAGGGAGCAAGAATGACCTCTTTAGAAATTGCCAATGTCCAGGCTATGTAAACAGTGTTGAGAAATATGGGAGAGAATACGTCTGAGAAAGTGGTTATTATTGTTGCATCAGACTCTTAAGACTGGGTCAAAATAGTGCCAAATAAAATGAAAAATTGATAGATATTCAGTTAATATACTTAGTGTTGTCACCCAAACTGGATAACTTCACAGTGACATTGTTGATAAATGATAGTTGCCAAAGCTATTAGTGTTATTTCAGGCAGATATCAGGGTTACTTCCATGACAGACCAAAGAGCTAATGTGATCTGGCACTGCATTGAGTGAGTCACAGTTCATAGAATGAAAGAGACAATAGCTTTCCTGCATTCTGTTTTGGTCAGAACACACAAAGCATGTATTTTTCACTTCTCATGGCCACATTTTAGAAATGACACGGACAAACTAGAAATTATCTAGAGGAGGGAGGCCAGGATAGCGAAATGTCGAGATACCATGCCACATGAACAACAGTTCAAAGGGTTGGAAAGATTTAACAATCAGAAGAACTGACTTAGAGGTTTTAGAATGACTCTCTTTGAGTATTTAAAGACTTGTTATATAGAAGAAAGATTAGACTTGTGTTTGGCCATGGAAGGTAGAACTCAGCAATGGGTAGAAGTTTCTGAGAAGCAGAGGTTCAATGACAGGAACAGTTTCATAATGATTAGAACTGTCAGAAAGCGGAAAGTGGCTTAGCTGTTCCTACTCATTGAAGGCCATCTAGTGAAATCTGTATGACCACTTTGTAAAGATGTTATAGAGGTCATTCCTTTTAGGCTGGGGGTTCAGCAAGTTGCCCCTCGAAGTACCTGCCAACCCTAAAATTTTATATTCCATTAAGTTAAATGTTTTGAAAGGCCTAACTTTCCGTTGAATGAAAGGAAGTGATAATTAACTTTTAAGTCTAACTTTGAGTATCCTAGACCTCTCTATACTTACCCACTTGAAGGCAAATTGGCCCATTTTTAAAGGACTAGGTCATCTATCATTAGAGTACACTTATTGTGTCAGAACTAGAATTGGGTTCATTCTATTTTGTCAACACCACAGAAATAGTGATAAATCATTTTACATTCTTCTGGGCTCTTTCTGTAAGGGAAGTTTTAGCATGCCAAAATTATAGGACGGAGTCCAATCTATTGCCCTATGGAATGTTCTAAAATTTCCTCAATAAGTCTTCCTGTGTGAACAAAATAGGAAATAATAAACTTTTGGGGGAGGGAGAGGAAGGGAATGTGTAAAACTAAAGTAAATTCAGGAAGATCCCTTTTTTTTTGTTTTCTGTGAATATTGCTTCCTTTACTTGTTAGCAGCTGAAAGGAAATGCTGAGCCAGGGGAGTAGTTAGCAGCTTTTCACTAGAGGTCTGATGTCTGTGCTATGCAAGCTGAGAGATCCTGCAAGGCTGCATGACTCATAGAACTTCTCATGATTCAACTTCACTAAAATTCCCTCCAATGCCAGTAAAGAATAACTTAAAACCCTTTAATTTGAAGTTTTAAATCTCTTAATGACTCTTGCTTTCCTGCCCTTCTCCTTATCTCCCCACATCTTAATCAGGTTTTCAAATCTCAGAGACCCTGAAAAATAGTAGCTGCCTGCCTCTGCTTACTTTTTCAGCATGAATTAAAAAAAAAGCGCTATGGTATTTTTTGAGAGGAATCTAAAGATTTCATACCCATAAAGACTAAGTTAATTTCCCCCTCACCTACCTCCCTCCAAAAAAACAAACAAACAAAAAACCAAAAACCTTCCCTATACCAATAAGGAATTCTGAATGTTGAACTTGCATGGTCATACAAAAATGGGGTACATTTTTATAAAAAAAAAAATTAAAAAGTCAGTTTAATCCTCCCCCAACAAACTTAAAAAACCACCCCAAACAAAACAAAACTCAATTTACTATAGCTTAGAAATTTTGACCTAGTCAGGTTCCATGAATGCAGACAGGGTTTCCAAAATGGCTATTCAGATTAATAAACATGAAGTCTAATGGCAAAAGCATCTGCCCTACTGAGTCCTTAAGAACACTTGACCAGCCTACTGAAAGTTCTTTCTCACTGCCTGAAGGAGAAACTTCTGCATGCTATAGCTTGATTTCTTTTTGTCTCTGGAAGGAGCTGGCTGTTTCTTTCAATGTGTCTACTTGGTAGTGCAGAGTTGTCAGAGTTTGACATTTTAAAGCTAAAGCCACATTAAATGTGTCTGTCCAGTTCCCACCTTTCTGAGAAACATGGGATGTCGTTTCTAAAACTGAGTTCCAAGGCTTTACCTCATGCTTCCTTCTTCCCAAACTAGCAGGGTATCATAAATGAGACAGCATTCCTCTCTACTGGCTGCATCCATGTGCTCACGCTAAGACATAAGAACCTCTAAGAATGAGTTACAGACAGCACGCAGTGTTTCAGCATACCTAAGACTTAACAATCCAACACATAAAACATCAGTGTAAACCCCAAAGAGCTTTGGACCAGCTTTACAATCTTCAGTACTTTAAAAACAGAAGCCTAACTGACTTGCACTTGAAAAACTTTCTTTAAATACCAGCTGAGTGCCTCAGCAGCTTAACTAATTATTTCTGAAAAACTTTTCTGAAGAGCTGCCATATGATGAATAAGTAACTCAATCGCCTTGTAATCATACGCCTCAGCCAGAATCCCTCACACAGAATAGACAAGAGTTTCAGGCACTGCTGTGCCACGGACTGAAATGCCACTCCTTGTTGTATGCAAAACTAAGCAGAAGTACATTTTAAAAGTCTGAAGAGCACTTACCTCTCATGAAGCACTGTGAGTATGAAGGAAATGACTCAAACATGCTGTCCGAAGCCATGGTTTTCTCCTTCCAATGCAGTCTTTTCTTAAAGTTGGGGGTCTATATGATTTCTTTCACCTTAGGAAGTGAAAACCAAGAATAATCATTGGTTTTAACCCTTACCCCTTCCATCATTCTCTACATCTTCCTTTTACCCTGGTACTTGTGAAACTCCCAAAGCCCCCATATGAAAGATACCTCTTTGAAAATAAATATTCAAATTGTTGAGGATCAAAAATTTTTTTTTTTTAAAGAACCTCGTAGTGGCTTGGTTGTGGCTTGATGATGCTTACCGCTCTACGAAACTCTGTGGTTTGCAGACAGTGTGATTTGCCCTGCCTGCTGACCAATATCCCGGACTCAGTCTTGTGTGACTGCCACCGTACCCAACTTGTGGTTCTGTGGTTGTTTATGAGGCCCCAAAGAAGTGTTTCACACAACCAAAATTACAAATTTAACTGTTCCCCTTTCCACAGCCCATCTTAATTGGTTCTTGCCAATCATGTGACTTAAGTGATGTCATTTTTAAGATTCTGAGCAATGCCTTCCCTACCCCCATCTGCCCCCCCCCACTCCAGACTGCAAGGAAATAGTAGAGTTAGCAAAAGAGATGTTAAAAAAAAAAGTGACTCAGTCCTTTATTATATAAATGGTCTTTGCTGATTTAGTACAACTTTGCTTCTGTTGTTATTTGTGGTTTTTGGAACTACTGAGTATTTTGATAAAGATTTTATTGCTGCTTATTCAATAATAATTTGGTCCTGGCATCAGGCTACTGTTAAAACAGGATGTATATCCCATAATCTAAAATACTAGGAATCTGTTTTAAGAAAATCCAGTTCCTAGTAAAGAATACAATTACATAAATGAAGGGAAAAAATACAATGTTTAAGCAAAGTATCCTCCATTTTTTTTTCAGATCTCATGAATGGCACATTTTGGATATAAGCAAAAATGATTTTCTCTGTTTAGATCCATCTTTCTAGTAAATGGGTTACAAGGGTACCGTTCCTTGACAAAAGACCGACCAGTTAATTTCATTCCATTGGAAGAAAAATGGAAAGATGTAGCATTCATTTCTGAGCAATACAGTGCCTGTAGGATAACTAGTTTCCTTGTTGCTCTTTCTAAAAATTGTCTCCACTACTACCAACTTTTCCTAATTAAATGAAACCTGTAGAGAGCCTACTTCACAACTGTAGAGAAAGCTTAATCCAATAATCTTAAACTGGTAAAAGTATTCAGAACATATTTAAAAGAGCTCTGCTTTTCACCAGTCAGGGTCACTGATAAATCTCATATAACTACAAGTGATGACCTGTGCAGAGTCTCTTATTTTGAGATACTAAAAATAGTATAAGTTTGCATATGGGCAAACTTCTGATTGCATGTTTTCATTTACTTTTCCTACTTGCTATTCTTAGGCTTATGCATAAAAATAGCTTTGCTCTTTCCTAGGTCACCTTTTCAAACAAGATGAAAAAAAATCCTTATTTTTATTTTCTGATGGTATATCTAATGGCTATTTTAGATCATTTATTTTTCTGAGTCTTGATGTTTACCTTAAAACAATCTGAGTAATGTATACACTCAAAGCAAAGAACTGAGGTAATTATGCATAACATTTAGAACTTAAATCCTAATTTAGTCTCTATGATCAGAAAATGTATTTGAAGAGATTAAAATATCAGTGAATCACCTCAGTTTTCTATTTCACTTTGCAACAGATAGAAATGGCCTAGGAATAATGTCAATTGCTGGACCAGAAGGAAAAAGATAAAATTTTGAATTTAAATGAACATTTTTCTCTGGTCTCTTTTGTCCATAGCAACCATTTAATATCCAGAAAAAGTTCATTACCAGAACTCATGAAAAATCTGTTTGCTAAATTTTGAACCTCTGTCTGCTTTTGCATGATAATGTCTTGTTTAGATTCCTTTTTGTTTTTGTTTAAAGATCCTTCAGCATGGACAATTCTTTACCAACACAACTGAAATATACTCATCATTTCCAATGTTCTTGTGTCAATTAACAAAGCTGAAATCCAACTTGAATCTATAAAGCAGGTTGTTTTATGTATTTTTTTTTAACAAATGACCCTTCCCAAAGAAATCATCTTTTGAGAATCCTAACCACCAATTCTCTGAAGTCTAGCTACCATTGCATACTTTAGTTAGGGCCAATAATGACATACAAATCAAGTAGAGAACTGATGTCATCATTTGGATACTTCTGTTTAAACCTCCCCACAAGCTTTGCCTGAAGTAAAAAGGCAAAAAGCATTTGGCTATTTTTGCTTGAATTATCCAGATAAATAGTTTGTATCCTCAATTTAATCTTGTGGGTACCCTGACAGTGGTCCCTTGATGGAGTGGTCAAAGGCAAGGAAAAAGACTGCAGTAGGGGTAAAACTGGCTGTGGTCTCACCACACACAATCACATACATCTACAGTTTAGACACAGCACCAGAGGGCAAGAGTACCTGGGCTTGAATGCCTGCTATGAAATATTCTCCTCACAGTTAGATGCCACACCAGCCACAGGATAACTTCATTGCCCTGTGAAGCAACAGCTGGGGTTTTCCTGGTCTCTTAATTAGTGACTGTATAAAAATATTATTGCTATTGAATTCAGTCTGCCTTTGTAACTTCCCTAAACTGTGTATGTAAGCAAAGATGATAGTATGTGTAAGTGTATATTTGGTGGCGGGGGGGGCGCGGGGAGAAACAGAGACGGAGACACAGAGAGAGAGAGAGAAAGAGAGAGAGAGAGAGAGAGAGAGAGAGAGAGAGAGAGAGAGAGAGAGAGAGAGACAGTGAGAGACACACAGAGAAGAGACAGAGACAGATAGACATACATACAAACAGTCAGACAGACAGAAAGAGCCAGAGAACCAGAGCCAGACAGAGGCAGAGAGAGGGGGAGAGAGTCAAAGAGAGAGAGAGAGAGAGAGAGAGAGAGAGAGAGAGAGAGAGAGAGAGAGAGAGAGAGAGAGAGAGAGAGAGAGAGAGAGAGAGAGAGAGAGAGAGAGAGAGAGAGAGAGAGAGAGAGAGAGAGAACAGTATAATCAGGAAGAATTGGGTTCAAGTCCCCTCTTTGATAAATACTGGTTTATGTTACCCTGGATGAGTCACTTCACTTCTCAAAATTATAGGCAATTCTCTAAGACTAGAAGTTTCTACTTTGCTTTGGTAGCTATCTCATTAGGAGTTCTTTATGTCAATGAAATCATAGGTATGTATAGATTTCTCCCACTGCAGGGTATTTTAAATTGGCTTGTGTGCTGCTTTCCCCAAGCCTATAGAAAGACAGCATGCTGTGAACACCTTTAAATAATGCCATAAAACAATTCCTAGAGCAGCAGAACCCACAATAGGACAGGCTGAAATAATTTTCCAGACAAAGACAACTTAGAAATTCAGCAGGAAAGGTCTATCACACCTCAGTGAGAGTTGAGCACAAGTCTGGTGCAGGATGCAGACTGGGCCCCAGTAAACCAGGAGCAGGCATTGGGAGCCAATGAATTAACAATGGCAGCAGCTTCTTCTGGAGCTCTCAGCCCACAGATGGTAAAGGGGTTGAACAATTGGTAAGAAGGAGGCTACAGGGGTCTCTTTGCTAGCCTTAAGGCAGGACTCTTGCTTTGCCCATACTCTGGGTCTCAGTTCTGGGTGGCAGTAACAGAGTGAAGAGGAGCACACTCAGAGTGGGGACTCTCATAATATTTTCAGGGCAGAAAAGAGTGCTTGTGGTCAATCACAAACCAGAGCACAGGCCAGAAGAGTGATAAACACATTTCTCCTTAGGTCATAACACCTTGGAAGAACTGAAAACCTACAGCTCCCTAGAAGTATCTCTAAAAACAGCTGCATAACCCCCTGAAGCTTGAGACAGTGCACCCTCCACCCTGGAAGCAGGGCCCTACTTTAACAATGAGTTAAAAGTCAAGAAATAGGCTGGGAAAATGGGCAAACAACAGAAAAAATTCTAACCATAGAAAGTTACTAGGGTGACAAGGAAGATCAAAACATATTCAGAACAAGGTAACAAAGTCAAAGTTGCTAAATCCAAAGCCTCCAAGAAAAACACAAATTGGTCTCAGACCATGGAAGAGATCAAAAAGGATTTTGAAAATCATATAAGAGAGGTGGAGGGAAAATTGGGAAGAGAAATGAAAGTGATGCAAGAAAATCATGAAAAATGAGTCAATAGCTTGGTAAAGGAAATACAAAATACTGAAGAAAATAACACCTTATAAAACAGACTAGGCCAAAAGGTAAAAGAAGTACAAAAAGCCAGAGGAGGAGAATGCCTTCAAAAGCAGAACTGACCAAATGGAAAAAGAGGCACATAAAATCACTGAAGAAATGAGCTCCTTAAAAAGTAGAATTGGCCAAATGGAGAAGGAGTACAAAAACTGATTGAAGAAAATAATTCCTTAAAAATTAGAATAGAGTAAATGGAAGCTAATGACTTTATGAGAAATCAAGAAATAATAAAACAAAAAGAAAAAATGAAAAATAGAAGACAACATGACATATCTCATTGCAAAAGAAAGTGACCTGGAAAATAGAACTAGGAGAGGTAATTTTGAAATTATTGTACTACCTGAAAGACATAATTTAAAAAAGAGCCTTGATATCATCTTTCAACAAATTATCAATGAGGGACAGCTAGGTGATGCACTGGATAGAGCACTGGCCCTGGAGTCAGGAGGACCTGAGTTCAAATCTGGTCTCAGACCAGACACTTGACACTTACTAGCTGTGTGACCCTTGGCAAGTCACTTAACCCTAATTGCCTCACCAAAAACAAACAAACAAAAAGAAATTATCAATGAAAACTGCCCTGATATTTAGAACCAGAGGGTAAAATAGAAATTGAAAGAATCCACCAATCACCTCCTGAAAGAGGTCAAAAATGAAAACTCCCAGAAATATTATAGCCAAATTCCAGAGTTCCCAGATGAAGGAGAAAATATTGCAAGCAGCCAGAGAGAAACAATTCAAGTATTGTGAAGCCGTAGTTAGGAGCACACAAAATTTAGCAGCTTTCTTATTAAAGGATTAGTGGACTTGGAATATGATATTCTGGAGTGCAAAGGAGCTAGGATTACAACCACGAGTCACCTACCCAGCAAAAACAGTATAACCCTTCAGGGGAAAAATGGATACTTAATGAAATAGAGGACTTTCAAGCATTCTTGATGAAAAGACCAGAGCTAAATAGAAAATTTGACTTCCAAATACAAGACTCAAGAGAAACATAAAAAAAGTAAACAGGAAAGTGAAATCATAAGGGACTTAAAACTGTTTACATTCCTACATGGGAAGATGATACTTGTAACTCATAACAACTTTCTCTTTATTAGGGCAGTTAGAAGGAGTATATATAGTCAGAGGGCACAGATGTGAGTTGAATATGAAGGGATGATATTTTAAAAAAACAAAATTAAGGGGGTGAAAGAAGGAAGGGAAATGGAGAAGTAGAATGGGGTAAATTATCTCACAAAATAGGCAAGAAATAGCTTTTTACAGTGGAGGCAAAGGGGAGGGGGAGGTAAGGGAGAGTGAATAAAGCTTACTCTCATCAGAATTGGCTCAAAGAAGGAATGACATACACACTAAATTGGGTAGAGAAATATATCTTACCCTACAGGGAAGTAGGAGGGGAAGGGAATAAGAGAAGAGGGGGTCACAGAAGGAAGGGCAGATTTGGGGAGGGAGTAGTCAGAAGTAAAACACTTTTGAGGAGGGACAGGATGAAAGGAGAGAGAGAATAGAATAAATGGAGGGAGTAGGAATAGGATTGAGGAAAATATAGCTAGCAGTAATGACAGTGAAAAAACTGTTGAAGCAGATTTCTCTGATAAAGTCCTCCTTTTCTCAAATGGATAGAGAACTGAGTCAAATTTATAAAAATAAGAGCCATTGTTGATATATGGTGAAAAGGTCTGAATAGTTTTCAGATGTTGTCTATAGCCATATAAAAAAAAGTGCCCTAACTCCCTATTGACTGGAAAAATGCAAATTAAAACAATTCTGAGATACTACCTCATACCTATTAGATTAGTTAATAGGACAGAAAAGGAAAATGATAAATGTTGGAGGGGATGTGGGAAAATGAGACTTTGATGGGTTGTTGGTGGAATTGTGAACTGACTCAGCAATTCTGTAGAGCAATTTGGAACTATACTCAAAGGGCTATAAAACCATGCATACCCTTTGACCTAGCAATACCACTACTAGGTGTGTATCCCAAAAGAGATTTTTTAAAAAAGGGAAAGGGCCTATATGTACAAAAATATTTAAAGCAGCTCTTTTCTGGGGGTAAAGGATTGGAAATTGAGAGGTTGCTCATCAATCTGGAAATGGCTGAACAAATTGTGGTATGTGATTATTATGGAATGTTATAAGAAATGTTGAGCAGGATGCTCTCAGAAAAACCTGGAAAGACTTACATGAGCTGATGCAAAGTGAAATGTACTGTGTGTAAAGTAACAGCACTATTGTAAGATGATCAGCTGTGACTAACTTAACTATTCTCAGTAATACAATGATCTGAAGGACTTTTGATGAAAAATGCTATCCATTCTCAGAGAAAGAGCTGATGGTGTTTGAATATAGATTGAAGCATACTTTTTGAACTTTATTTTTCTTGAGTTTTTTTTTGCCTATGCTTTCTTTCACAACATGACAATATGGAAATCTTTCGCATGGCTACACATGTATAACCTATATTGAATTGCTTGGCTTCTTGATGTGGTGTATTGGGGTAGGGAGGGAAGAAGGGAGAGAATTTGGAACCCAAAGTTTAAAAACAAATCTTAAAAGATTTTTTATGTGTAACTGGGAAAAATAAAATGCTAAATAAGTTTTAAAAAAGAGGAGAGAAATGTCGTATATAATAGATTACAAAGGTATAAATAACAGGACTTGACAACAGATTGGATGTGGGAGGGAGAGAGTGAAGAGTAGAGAATGACTTCTAGGCATTAAGCCTGGGTAATTGGGAGACACAGGAAAGTTAGGAAGAGAGGAGATTTTGAAGGGAAAGACAATGCCTTCAGTTTGGAATTGAAGATGTCTCTGGAATGTCTACTTTTAGCTGTCAGTTGGAGACATAAAATTGGAGGTCAGGAGAGAGTTTAGGGCTGGACAAGTCAATTAGAAAGTCATCTGCATAGAGATGATAGGAGCTGATGAGATCACCAAGTGAAACTTTAGCTAGGGACAAGAGAAGAGGGTCCAGGACAGAGCCATGGATGAATATCCTGCAATGTAGTCAGAGAAGGAGCAGTCAGATGCATATGAGGAGATCCAAAAGTAGCACATTAAAACCTAGACTGTCAAGAAGGTAAACTTGGTTCATCTGTAAAAATGATTTAAATTTACTAAAAAGGGAATCAACTGAGACAAATGCAACTAATTAACCCAGAAATGCCTTGTTTGTTTTATGTAAGAGTGGTTGCTTATTGAGCCACTATTTGGAAAGGTCACTGATAAACTACAGAGCTCCTAGAGGAGGAGAGCCCAGATGGTGACAGTAGACTTCATACTGTGGAAAGAAACTGAGGATATTTATCCTTAAGAAGAGTAGAATTGGGTATATTGGGTGTGGGAGTGTGGGGCAGAATATAGGTGAGACTAAAGGTACCAGAGAGCTGTCATCAAAGATCTGAAAGCTTGTCTTATGGAGGAGGGCAGAACCAAGGGATGCGTGTAATGTGAGAAGTGACAAATTTATGCCTGAAATCAGGAGGAACTTACTTATGGTGAGAACTGTCACAAAGTGGCATCAGACACCCAAGAAGTAGGTGGCTCCCCACTACTGGAGTCCATCAAGCAGAAGATGGACACCCTCTGGTTGGGAATGCTTCAAAGGGAAGATTAGTTCATGCAAGGGTTAGACTAGATGTAACTTCTGATGTCCCTTCATATAACTGACATACAGCTTGCTCCATCATAAGGAATGATAAATGCTAAGGAACAACAAATTTTAAGACATGTTGTTTGCAGGCATAATAAACAGAGGAGGCTGGAGAAAATAAACCCTCCCTCAAGCTCTCTTCATTTTGTGCCTTCCTTCTTTTAATTTAATTCTTTTAATTAACTCCTATCTATCCTGTTCACAACTCACTTGGTAAATATTTGTTTGCATATTGTCTTGCCCATTAGATTGTGAGCTCCTTGAGGGCAGGTACTCTCTTTTGCTCTTATTTTGTGCTTAGCACAGAGTGTGGCACACAGTAGGCACTTAATAAATGTTGAGTTGGCCAACAGACTCAAGCTGCAGAAGTTTCTTAGATTATGCCCCATCATCACCTGTGCTTTCAATGATGGCACTATGTAAGTCAAACCACCACTACCTAGATTTAGGGGTGAAACTGAATATTACTCAACATATCAAAAATATAAAATCTATGGTGTGTACAGAGTTCTAGAGCCACCAAACCATATCTAGGTTCTCTTTCTAATTATCACTCCTCCATCCCCATGCATTCACAGGACTCAAATATATAGCATTATGATCAGGAAGTCTGGGTACTGAGGAAAGTAGAGGAAAGAAAGAAAAGCCAATTCTTCAATTGGCTCTTCCAGAGTAGACTTGACTTAGACTCTCTGTAGTTTCTATTTGATATTGAATAAAATAAGATACTTGTAGGTCATTCAACAGTTAACAAAAGGAAATTTAATAGCCATTAAACAAGAATATTCGTCCATGACACCACAAATTGATTCAGCTGAGTGAAGGTCACATGCTTTTGAGATGTCCATGGTTATCCAGTCAAACATCAAAGAGGCTGGAGCTCCTTGTGGCTGTTTTGTTCTCAGACAAGGAGTCTGGAAGCGTCAGTATCTTAAACAATTAGTTTTACAATGGAGTCTTGTGAATGGTTTTAATTTGTTTTAAGGAAAAAATAGCTAACTTTCATGGAAGGCAGTGGCTAGGATGTTACACTTACCACAGCAGTGTAGAGATGCCTATTATTCTTGACCACCTTGAGTGCACAACTCCCAGAGATTCCTAATGAAGAAGGAAGAATAACTAGACTTTTATGCATGCCAAGATCTTTAAAAACTTCTCTGATGGTCTCCCTTCCTGAATGAATTGTGTTTAATCCAAACCCGAGGAAAGTAGTAATTCAGACAGATGAGACAAAGTATGAGTGAAGGCAATAGATACAGTTAGATGATACAGAGACAAATACAAAGACAGAGATAGATATAGGTTGTTATATATATATATATATACATATTATATATATATATATGTAATATGTTTTATAGCTAATCTACGTAATGCATATATGCATATTTTAGAAATTTAGACATGGAAGACAGTGTGATGCAGTAGAGAGTTGGAATCAAGAAGACCTGGTTTGAAATGCCCCACACCTCTCCAATACCATTAAGTTTCATGCATGGTTAATGTATGCAAGACATTGAACTTCTCTGGGCCTCAGTTTCCTCAGAGTGATGGACTAGATGAAAGCTCCTTCCAACTCTAAAACTACGATGATATCATCACATATCTGAATACACACACACACACACACACACACAGACACACACACACACATTTATACTAACTGACCTTTAAGATGCAGATGCCTTCTCTCTCTCTCTGGCTCTCTTTCTCTGGCTCTCTTTTTCTCTCTGTCTCCCTCCTCCCATATCCACATCTACAATCTTGATCTGGAACTGTGATTCCATTGGATAGATAATTGTCCAAGGTTACACAAGTATTAGAGAATTATTTGGGCCTCTGAGAGTTTAATTGACTTGTCTGTGAGTCACACAATTATTATGTGTCATGAGTAGGACTTGAACCCTGGTCTAAAGCTGACATTCTATCCCCTATTCCATACTGCCTCTGAGTGTATGTGATATGTGTGTGTGTGTGTGTTTGTGTGTGTGTGTATCCTATATCTACAATAGTACTTTGCACATGAAATTTTAGACTATAAAATATGAGAACATAAGAAGAGCAGTTGGCTTCATAAATGAGGATTGAGAAATGAGGTTTCCTAACGAATTACAATTTTCAGTCACAAATTAAACATATCTTTTCTACCAGGCCCTAATAATGGTCCTGGAGGCCCCTAAAAATTCACTTGCTACTAGTCTTCCCTAGATGGATCCATCTAAGTGCAAGAATTGTTAGCCTACTGGGCATGACAAATAATCAGTTTTATTATTGATACTATCCCATATTGCTTTTAACTTTCATGCGATACTATTGGGAAAAAATTAAAACCTCAGGTGTCATTTTTAATTAATCCATAAAAATTCCACCAGAGGTTGAAAGTTATAGTTGTGAAACTCTATAGATAATGTAGAGTACTTATGTGTGTGCTACTGTGAAAATCAAAGGCCCTGTGTTGGACCTTTAAATTTCATATGTATATGTGCATATATGTGTATGTTTGTATGTGTATGCATATATATGTATATACATATATGTATATATGATGTAATATTCTGTGTGTGTTATTGTTGTTTAGTTGTTTCACTTACGTCTGACTCTCCATGACCCCATTTGGGGTTTCCTTGGCAAAGATGCTGGAGTGGTTTGCTATTTCCTTCTCCAATATATAAATATAAGTGTGTATATGCACATGTACATATATACATATGTATATATATACATATATACATATGTATGTATGTATGTATGTATTTAAAAGAGTAATTGCATTCTCTGAAAAATTATATCAAAATTAGGGAACAAATTAGCATCATAAGGGATGGATGTTGGTGAAGTAATTCTATTTAATATGTATTTCATTTTTTCTCTGGATCTATATCCAAAAATGGTGCTAGAGGTTCCTCCTATTGGTTTTAATTTTTACTTACAACTTCACTAATGTGAAAATATGTTTAATGGGTATGTAAATGTAAAGCCTATATCAGAGTGTGTGCCATCTTGGGGAGGGTCGGGGGGAGAAAGGGGGAGAAAAATTTTCAACTCAAAAGCATATGGAAGTGATTGTTGATAAATCAAAATAAATTAATAAAATTTTTAAAAAAAGAAAAAAAATTTTTAAAATGGTGCTAGAGATTACATTACCAATGACAGAGAAGTAAAATAGATCTAGCAAGTGATACTTTATAGAATTTATATGATTAACTATTGTCAAATCAAGTTATCCTAAAATAATCTGGAGGTATTCCATTAAAGTGTATTAAAGAGATACTTTCACAGTTAATGCTTCATACGCTTCCGTAATTACAAAAAAAAAACCCCGAAAAAACCCAACAACAATAAAACACCCCAAACACCAGGTGGTGATAGTGAACAAGGCAGACTGGCTGAGTTATCAGTCATTCTCTGAGTCAGCCTGACCTACTGATCAGGCATGTGCCACTTGCTACTCCTCTCCTCTTGTGAGTGGTTCTTCTTCCCTAGAAGGAATTCCCCCTTCAGTCATGGCTTTTCCTTTCAAGTACATCTCAACCTCTCAAGGCAAAGGGAAAAAAATGGCTGCTACTTCACTCGCTTACCCCCCTCTGTGTCTAAGAGCATCTGGTGCTAAGGATTTTACCCTTTCTCATTTAAACTATCATCTCTCTTAATGACTGGTTCCCTGTATACAAAGCCAGCACTAATTTGAGTTTTATAGAAATAAACACCAATATTGTAAATCTCTTCCCTTTTTCCTTGTCTTTGTACCTAATATCTTTTATGAAATCATGCAAATGCAACTGAAATTGATGTTAGCTATCTTTTATTTTTTTTATGGAATCCCTCCCCAAGACAACCCAAAGGATACTGTTAGGGTGGAAATGGTTCCAAACCTCAGCCCCTTAGGCTACAGACTGGAGGAGGAGAGACAAATTGCTATGACTAACCCACTCTGTGTGAGGATAGTTGAAGGCAGAGAATGAATGAGAGTAGGTAAATGACAGGAGGGACTCTCCAGTGTCAGTACCACTAACAGGTATCATACACTCTTAGGTTTGGTCAACTCTAACAGTCCCAGGGCTGTTCTAAGTCCTCCATCACAACATCTTTATCCCTTGACAGGCCTCCTAAACCCAGCCAGAGGGAAGTGTGGATCTTGATGTTAACTCAACTTTTTGAGTTTCAACTTTTCTGAAAATGGCAACCCCTCTATTCTCAGCCAGTACTGCTTCTCTTCATGATTCTTGCTACCACAAGTATCTTCTGCCTCAAGTTCAGGACTAAAATGTGGGGAAATTAGGGAAAAGACACTGGGAGATATCTATTCAAACCCATAATTATCCATTTCCTTTATTTTTTTTTGCCTTCCAATTCCCTTGGCAATACTATAAAATGTATAATCAATGTAGATTTATTACACTTCATCTGGACCTTTCCTCTGGTCTTATCACATTCAAGATTGTTACATTCTTATTTGTATTCATATATTATTTTCCCCTACTGAATTGTAAACTCCTTGAAGGGAGAAACTGGGCTGTTCTTCAAACTTTGTATCATTACATCATCTGTGCCAGGGTAGATATATTTATTTCAGTTCCTTGGGTAAAAATTCACCTTGTTAGACAATCATAGGGACTATGTTTCATAACCCAGGAAAATTTCAAGTAGTGGTACATGAGTACAGTAGAAAGACTCCTGAAATTAAATTTAAAAAAACCTGGGTTGGGGCTTGAGTTCTGAAACTCCTTGGTCCCTTGGGCAAGTCCCTTGATAATAGCTCAAATTTATATAACATTTTAAGGTTTGAAAAGATTTTTATGGGCATAACCTCAGTTTATTTTCATAACAACTCTGTAAGGTAGGTGCTGTTTTTGTCTCTGTCTACAAATAAAAACTGGGGTACCAAGAGATTATAATTTGTCCAGAGCCCTACAGTTAGTATCTGAAGAAGCGTGTAAACCAGATATTCTTGACTCTAAATATAATCCCCTATCTATAATGTCACATTGTCTGAGTCTCAGTTTTCTTCTTTGTAACATGGGGAAGAGCATGTCTGCCCTGCCTACTTCATAGGGTTAAAAAAGGAACACATTTAATAAGTATTACACAGATTTTAAACCTAATTTTCTTTACGTAGACGAGAAAAAGTTAAGCATTGAAAGCCAAATAGTTCAAGGCTAACTCCAGCAGATGTCGGTTATTTATCCCTCAGGTACTATTTCAGATATATAATTCTGAATCTTGCTCTGTATGGCCTGAATATATAGAACATATCTGGTAAAAAAGAGCGATATTGATTTCCATTCAAAGAGGCCTCTGGTGCTACCTATTTCTGAAAGCTTTCCTGACATTCCTCAGTTAATAACAATAACTTGCATTTACATAGCGCTTACTATAGAGCATTTTGCCTTTATCTCATTTGATCCTGACAGCAACCCTGGGAAGTAGTGCTAGTATTATCCTCATTTAACAGATGAGAAAACTGAGGTTAAGTGACTTAACTAGGATCACACAGGTAACAAATACCTGACACCAGATTTGAACTCAGATCTTCCTGATTCTATACTTGGTGCTCTATCTATTGCCTTAACATATATCACCTACCATGCCAGCAAACATAATCTCTCTTTCCCCTTCTCCCCCAGTACTTATAGCACTTGATCTAGGCCTCTCCTCTGACCTTTTCACATTCAGTATCATTCTATTCTCATTTGTGTTCATATCTTGTCCTCCTCTATTAAATTATAAGCTTCTTCAAGGTAGAAACTTGGTCACTTTTCAAACCTTGAATCATCAGTGCCTAGTTTGGTACCTGGCTTATAGTAGATGATAATAAATATCTTCTGAATTAAATTTAGTCTTTTATTTCTTACAAACTTTACCTAAATGATTTATTTTCTCACCCAGAGTTAGCGGCTAGGACTCAATAAGCCCATTCTAGGATATTTCATCTAGTGACTGACTGTACAGCAGAAACCTGGAAGTGACTAAGGATTCCTTCCACAAGGTTGGTACGATCTCAGGATTGCTTGTGTCTGTCATCTCAGGTAGTGGTTTTAGATTAAGTTGACAGTTTGAGATTTGATACAACAATGTGGGAAAGCCTTCAGTTTATTCCATCTGCCTTATAAGTGGCCATTTGTACACAAGACATAAGGTTTCTTTGCTCCAGTGGCATTGCACTCTCAGTTTTTACTCAGTTTGAAACTTGGAACTACTTTACTTTTTGAGTTTTTCCAGATCCTCTCTCAGCACATGTCCAGCATAGCCATTCCTCAGCCCTTCAGGAATCCTCTTGCCTAGTGTTAAACCTGACATGGGCTGTACACTAGTGCTCTTAGCCTGTCATATTGCATGTCATATCTTATGCATTGATCCAAAATCAGGTTCCTTGCCTAAAAGATGTTTACTAATTTGTAACAGCCAACTCGCAAATAGTCCGGTGGTTGAGATGACAACCAGAAGTTTGGCTACCTCTTCCTAATGCATCTGGATCCTTTCAGCACTGCACTGGGCTAGAAACACTGTTGGGGATGGTTCTTAGACTGTTTTGACTCTGCTGCATTTGGTGCAATTTGAAACCAAGGGCACAAATCCAAATTTAACTTGAAAAGTTAAACTTTTTTTTTGAACATTAGGAATCTGCAGAATTGGGAATTTAGTAAAACAATGGAAGAAAAATGTAAGTTGGTCCTGATTTTATACAAAGCAATTCATCTAGCCTTGATGCTAATTTTAGACACAATTCAGGATAGGGGAGAAAAAGGAAGTGAGAAAATTGAAAATTACTAGAAGTTATTGAAGCCAAATTCTTCATAAGCTTCCAAGTTTAGGATAAAAATAATAAACTTCATATGGGCAGCCCTGGCTTGTGAGTCTGAGCCAGAGAATGGATCTGGGGTTCAGGAACTTCTCTGACTCATAATCTTGGGCCTGCTACTGACTTCCTGTATGTTAGGCAAATCAGCTAATCTCTCCATGATTCTTTTAAAACAAGCATGGTGCTTACCTCTATCTGTAAGGTTCTATGGGGATTAGTTAATGTTTGGAGTATGCAAAGTAATTTCAAATAAAACTAGAAGGACATCTGTGGTTGAACTATTATTATTGGGACCCTTCCTGCTCTCACAGAATCTGATGTTGTTACAAAGGCTTGGAATTAAAATCCCTAAATTAGAGTTTGTTACTGAGACAAAGCTAAAAATAAGTAGTATGAAAGAAAGGATCTTGGATTTCAGCATTATTTACTCATGCAGTCCTTAGACACAAAATTCAACTCTACAGACATAGAAAAGACCAGAGGATTCAAAGTGACACAATCTTTCTCCCCAGACAAAAAATTACTAACAAATTTAGAAACATCATGTTGCACTTAAAATTCTGTGTATGCATGTATACAAATGTATGTGATTTTTTTCCTCAGATTATTTTTCCTCTTTTTTGCCAGGTCACTGGCTGTCTGGCTGTCTGGGATGAAGCAGAAGGGAGGCCTGAACTCATTATATTTAACATTATTTCATCATCTTCTCTAGTTTATCTGAAGGGAAGAAATCTTGGGAGTTGCTATGAAATAACAGTAATAAAAGCAAGAACAACAATGAGCATATGTTATTGTTTGTCAGTGGCAAATTAAAAGTTGTCATTGACTATGAGAACTTCATGAGTGGACAGCATATACGCTGATACCACTGACCTCATCTGAAGTTAATATCTCCTACATGAACTGTTACTGGTGATATAGTCCTTCTTAGGGTAGAAGAATGTACAGAGGATTGTCAGGAGCCAGTCAGGCAGTCAACAAACATTTTATTAAATATCTGTTTTGTGCTAGACTCTGGGGAAGCAAAGAGAAGTAAAAGACAATGCCTGCTCTCAAGGAGTTCGCAAACTAGTGGGGAGACAGAATGTGATTGACTATGTACATACTGGGTATATATAGGAGAAATTGGAGATAATCAACAGAGCGAAAGTTCTGTCATTAAGGGTGGAGTCAGGAAAGAGTATTTTTTTTATTAATTAATTTTTAGTTTTCAACAATCACTTCCATAAGTTTTTGAGTTTTAAATTTTCTCCTCCTCCCTCCCTACCTCCCTCTGATATTCAATCTGATGTAGGCTCTACATATACATTCCTATTAAACATATTTTCACATTAGTCACGTTGTAAAGAATTAGAACCAATAGGAGGATCCACAAGAAAGAAGAAGCAAAACCAAACAGAAGAAAAAAAAAAGAGTAAATACTATGCTTCAATCTGCATTCAAACTCCATGGTTCTTTCAACTGAATGTGCATAGCATTTTCCATCATGAGACGTTTGGAGATGTCTTAGATCCTTGCGTTGTTTTGAGAAGAGTTAAGTCTAGGGGGCAGCTAGGTGGTACAGTGGATAGAGCACCAGGCCTGGATTCCGGAGGACCTGAGTTCAAATCTGGTCTCAGTTATCACTTACTAGCTGCATGACACTGGACAAGTCACTTAACCCCATTGCTTAGCCAGAAACAAAAACAAAAACAAAAACAAACAAACAAACAAAAAAAGAAGAGCTAAGTCTATCACACAGTCATCACACAATGTGGCTGTTACTATGTACAACATTCTAAAGGTTCTGCTCACTACACTCAGCGTCAGTCCATAGAAGTCTAGGAAAGACTACCTGTAGCAAATGGAATTTTATGTAGGACTTTAAGGAAGTCAGGAAAACCAGAGGCAAAAATGAGGAGAGAATTCCAGTCATGGAAGACAGCCAACGAAAATGTCTAGCGTCAGGAGATAAAATGTGTTGTGTAAGTAAGAGCAAAAAGACTTAGCCGTGTTAACTATGTCACAGAGTCCTTGGGGATGAGTAAGATGCAAAAAGAATGGAAAAGTAGAAGGAAGCCAATTTATAAAGGCTTTGAATACCAAACAGGAGATTTCATATTTGATCCTGAGGGAACCACTGGAGTTTTTTGGGTTGGGGCGTGTGATTGACATGGTCAGATCTGAACTTTAGGAAGATCACTTTGACAGCTGGAGTGGAGAATGGGCTGCAGTAGAGAGAGACTGAGGTAGAGATATTAATTACTTCAATAGTCCAGGTGGAGGTGATGAGGGCAATCACCAGGATGGGAGCATTATTAAAGGAGAGAAGGGAGAATATACAAAAGATATTGGGAAGATAGAGTCAACAGGACTTGGAAACTCATTGGATATGGGGAGGGAGAAGGAATGAGGAGTTGAAGATGACTACTAGGTTGTGAGTCAGGGTGATTGGGAGGATGATGGTGCCCTTGACAGTAATTGGGAAGTTAGGAAAAGGAGACAGTTTTGGGGAAAATGATAATGAGTCAGCTTTGGACATATAGACTTTAAAATATATATAAGATATCCAGTTTGGTATACTTAATAGGCAGTTGGAAATGAGAGACCAGAGGTCAGGGATAAGTAGATCTCAGAATCATCAACATAAAGATGATAATTGAAGCCATGGGAGCTGATGAGATCAGCAAGTGAAATAGTATATAGGGAGAAGAGAAGAAGCCCCAGGATAGTGCCCTGGAGGACACCTGTGGTTGGTAGGCATGAACTGGAAGAAGCTGTAGCAAAGCAGACTGAGGAGTGATCATCCATGTAGTAAAGGAATTAGGAGTAGTGTCATGGTAATTTTGAGAAATCAAATTATCAACAAGTAGACAACGGCCAACAATGGCAGAGGTTAAAAAAGATGAGAATTAAGGAAAAGGCCATTTGATTTGGCAATTAAGACATTATTGCAACGTGCAATAGGATTGAAGGAGGAGGTAGTGGCTGAAAGCATCTAAGTGATATCAGATGATGACGAGGAAACAAGAAGAGACCTCTCATTGAATGGGCCACAATTGTTTCAGTGAGGTGAGACAAGATCCTCATCTGAGACAGTGGGGAGTAGGAGCTGTGGAAGGTTTGAGCAGGGATGAAAAAGTTTAGAAAAGCTGCTGTCATGGGTTATAGGATTGCCTTGATACAGTGAGAGACCAGTTGTGATCATGTTGCATAAACACAGCAGATCCAGTTAGCTTGACTGAGGTGGACCATGAGGGATAGATGGGATTTGTATATTTGAAAATAAAGAGGAATAGGTGGGGAATGTGAACAAAGGAAGAAATAGGAAACTATCATCATGTGTTTAGGGAACAATGATAAGACTAGCTTAGAATATTTGTATGTCTGTAATTTGAAAAATGCATGTATGTGTTTGGCATTTCAATAACAAAATCTTTCTATTTTCTATGGGGTTTTTTTTCATTTAAAACTCTTTATCTTAAGCTACTCTTGACCTCAATTTTCCAATATTTACCAGTAAATTTTACCAGTAAAAAATTTTATTAAATGTCAACAGTTAAGATTCTTGAAAAAATTCATGCTTTTTAAAGAGATGCAAAAGGTTTCTTGGCTGTGAAAAGTAAGAAACCATCAAAGCTTTGTCAACTTCTGGAAGACCTGTTTGTTGAAGTTTTTCATTTATCTTATTTAAGACATTAATCTTTTACATTATCCGAGCTAAAAATTCCAACTATTTTGAAACTGATGAGTCATCAATGATGAATCCAGGTGCTTGTTTTTTATGTGCTCAGGTACACATCATTTTGGATACAGTTATACTTCCTGTCTACAACTCCCATATTATAGAATCTACTTCCAAATAATACTATCCTTTAGAAGTTCACAAATTTTGATCTCATCCAGTTTTGTTTTCGTTTTTAGGTAATTGGGGTTAAGTGACTTGCCCAGGGTCACACAGCTAGTAAGTGTTTGGTCTAGAGCTGAATTTGAACTCAAGCCCTTCTGACTTCAGGGCCAGTGATCTATCCACTGTACCACCTACCTGTCCCAAAGGAAATAAGCATTTATTTATTCATTCATTTATGTATTTATGTATTCATTCATTCATTCATTCATTCATTTATTTAGGTGAGGCAATTGGAGTTAAGTGACTTGCCCAGGGTCAAACAGCTAGTAAGTGTTATGTGTTTGAGGCCAGATTTGAGCTCAGGTCCTCCTGAATCTATGTGCTCTATCCACTGCGCCACCTAGCTGCTCCTTTATCCAGGTTGAATTGCCACGTTGGTGGCCTTCTCAAAAAAGAAAATCATCCCTTAACAACAAAAGTCATTCTCTCGAACTACACTTAGACCTAACTACAAGAACCAAAGGGAAATGGCTACTTTATTCAGAGTACAACAATGCAGTGTTCATCTGTTCATTTAATGCCCTTGAAAAAAAAGTGTACTTCAAATACGTAGAAATAATAGCTTAATAATCAAGTACTAGTCTTGTAGAGTGATCACTATCAACAGCTGGGAAATGAAACCAGGGCCCATCACCTCTTTTGGCATTAGTCATTATGTTCCCAATGCTTTAACTTCAGATCAGCTTTTCAGCTTCCAATTGAAGGATTTCCATGGCTCTCTTTCAGAATTATTTTCAGGAGGTTCAAAACATAACAAACAATCTATGTGGTTGTAGGGTACTTGAAATACAGTGTTCTGAATGTAGCCTTCTGGGATTTCTGTTAATTGGACTTCACCAATGAATATATTCACCAGTGTTGCGCCAATTGCTACTGGAATCCCAGTCAATGGTAAATAAAATCTCAAAACCTTCAAAAATCTGTCATAAAATCCAGAAAGTTTGATGATAAACATTTTCTTCCCATGGCCTTCACTGTGATGGACTAGGGGCATGCTCCTGGTCAGCAAACAACCAAGGAACAGCTGTGGCCTGAGCCTGCAGTGGGTCAGTGTCAGACCCTCTCTTGTCACTACAGAGGCCAAAGCCTGTGGCAAGAGGTTCATTGCCTCTATGGCTCTCCTGGCTCTCTGTCAGGATGCTGAGGCCAAGCCTTAGTCACTTTTCTTGAATAATTCAAATTGCACTAAAATTTAGACTTAGTCCAAATTATTCAAGGTTGAACTAATTCATAGCCTCACTAATATAATATTGGGGTATCTGTCTTCCTACCACACCATCAACATTCATTATTCCCATTTTTAAATTCCCTTTGCCAACTAGGTGACTAGGTAGCTTTAGATGAGAATATTTTGTACATTTACATGAAGCTCTAATTTGTCACCGGCACAGAGTAGACTCTTAAAAATGCTAGTTGACAGGGATTCTAGTTGTCCCTGTATCCTAATACATAGCTTTTCTATGAATCTAGTCAAATGCTTAACAGAATTCTATACCTCTAATAATCCAGCTAAATGTGATGAAATCATTAATAATCACATTTGCTTACCATCTTTACTACATTTCAGAAACATTAATGACAATTCAAAAATATAAGATTGAGTTGTGTTTCTAGACTTCTCTCATGCAACTTGTGTCTTGTTTGCCTCTACTTTAAAAACTATCCTGGTAAGATGGAAATAATCTCTCTTAGGTACAAATGCCATTGTAAATTAGAATGACTGGCTCTAGAATTGACCCAGCCTTTCTATTTACATCTTCAATAAGGTCAGTGAAGTCATCCAAGAAGTTTAGGATACTATATACTTAAACATAGGCAATCAATTGGGATCATCTACACTTCAGATATGATACCTAATGGTATCATTTTTAATACGTAGAAATGGTTTCATAATCTCACATTTCAGAGCCCCAAAACTTGTGGTCTTTATTTCTACCAAGAGCATTATTTTGGTATTTATTAGTGCTAGATGCCATAGGATGATATACCTACAATCCAAAGGGACCTCTAAGGTCATCTAGTTCAACCCTCTTATCTTGCCTATGCAGAAATTGAGATCTGGAAAAATTAAGTGATTTGCCCAAAGTCACAAATATAGTTAGTATTAGAGGCAGTCAGTATCTCAACTCAAATCTTCTGATTCTAAGACTAGTCTTCTTTCTTCTATTGTATCACACTGCCACAGAAAGAAGCATATATGAATTAAAACATAAACAGTTATCTATTAGGTATAAACTAAATGTCTAGTTAGAGAAGAATATTGGAGCTCTTATTGCTTGAGTCATTGAATAAAGTTATTATTTTCCACTTTTTTTAAAGAAGAGGAGGAGAGCTTAATACCATGATCATCTTGTTGATGGCTTGCTAAACAATAGGAAATAGTGGTTAAAGGGATCATTTACCTTGGGTTTTTTTTTCCTTCCATGTTGGAGTCACCTGCTTTTTCTTCTATGACTACCGATTGTGGTATTGTCCTTCTCTGCTCCTTTCCCAAAAAGGAAAGGCTCAAATTAGTTAATTGCTGGGTCGTAGCTATGTTAGAAGTGGACAGCAGCTGCAAGCTGGGCACATACTGCAAGGAAAGGTTTGGATTTCTATTATACCCTGCCATATAATACTTCACCATTCCATCTGGTACTATCTTTTGTTTGGGGTTACTCATTTAAAAGAACATGGATGAAAACATAAACATCTCTATCCACCCACGCCCACATTAAACCTCTCCTTATTTTGATTTAGGTAACGCAACTGACAGCCTAATAAATATAATGTCAAAAGCAATTACGTCTGAACACTTATTATGGACAAGCAGCAGCAGATTAGAAAACAACATCTTCAAGCTATGAACACTGATATCTTTTGGCTTTTCATTTATAATGCTTAAAGATTGTTTTATCAGAAGATGAACTTCATTTTTAGGGCTACCTCCTCATCTCAATCATATAATAGTTAATAAGTTTAAATGTTAGAGTTTTTATTTTTTATTTTTTAAAACAATCATGGAAATAGGAATTTTTCTTGAGAAAACTCTATAAAAATTCTATTTATTAACAATTTGTACCCACTATATATAGAGCTGAGGTTTTTGGTGGTTGGAAAAGATACATATAAATAAATACACACCTATACATAACATATATAATATACAAATATTTACATGCATTGTATATACAGATATGTAATTTTCAACTACCAAATATACATATATGTGTTCAGTCATTTTTTTCACTTGATAATTAATTTAAAAGTTTACACAAAGAAAATTTTATATCCTTTCTTTCAGTGGAAGATTTTGTTGAGGGTTCACAAAATGAAATTTTTAAAATGGACACAAAATTTTTTCAGGAAGAAATCTTTCAAAATTCACTTCAACATAGCTTCGCATCTTCCTATCTGTGCACTTGCAATCAACTTCCATTGTATGATATTGAATGTATCATTTTTGGACTAAGATCTTTTGCATAGGGTATTAGAAAAAAAAAAAGAAAAAATTCCTCTTGGTATGTCATTTGACATCGTATTGTAATGTCAGTTCTTAAAAGTTGGCCTCCTTTGTGAATGCCAGTCTAGTAACACCTATAAGCCTAGAAATGCCTCAACAAAAATCTCAGCAATAGACTGAGATAGACTAAGGATAAGTCTAACTCAGTAGGGTTCACTAGGTAATGAATTCTTTGACTATGGCCACATTAAATAAAAATAATTTATCAAGAGTTTAATATGTGTCAAACATGGTGATAAGCACTGATAACACAAATAGAAAAGTGAGAAAGTGCCTGTTTTGAAGGAATTAACATTATAATTGAGGGAGAAAATATATATAATACATACATGTAAATGGAATCAGCTACAGGGCAGAAGTCAAAGAATAAGGAGCTTTAAAATGTACTGCCAGGTTAGATTTAATTTCTGGGTATCTGTAGGATTTGAAGCAGGGCAAATGCTGAAGTTCGCTGGACCTTAAGGCACAATGGCAGGTCAAATGGTAACGCCTAGTGGTCTTCTGTCTTACCAGAAGTGTTGTAGTTGGTGACAGCTGCTTCCTAGCAAAGAGTGGCACTAGATTGAAGTGTAGTCATCATTGAAGTATAGATGGGACTATGGGCTCCCTCATGGGATAAGATTTGTGGTGTTAACTCTAGTCAGAAAGAGGAGAGTGAAAAGAGTACAGGCAGAGAAATATTGGCATTAGGAGCTTCTTGCCATGTTCTTTCCTACTAGGTCCTCCTGTATGGATAGGTGGGCTAATGGTGAGAGGAAGGGCCCCTGATTTTGTTATCGATAAAAGATAAAACAGAAGAAATTTGTAATTAAGGGAAGTATGATCAGCAATGTTTCAAAGAAAAATACAGATCTTGAAGAAGTTGACTTCAACATGTAGCCAAAGGCAATTAAAAAAAAACAAACATCATTTCATGAAACATTTTATTATTTCATCTTTCATTGTGTAGGACAAGCATAATGAAAGGACAAACATGAAGATAATTAAGCTTATGCAACAGCATGCATAAGGATGTGAATGTAAAAAAAATTATGAAGCTCTTGACAGCAACCTCCAGAACAGCTTCAATGTGAAAATGGATGGGTATAGGAGAGGATAGATAAAATTATGTTGGGAAATATAGCTTAGGTTTCTGAAATGGAAGGGACAAAGGCTTATAGAGTCCCATGAGCTTCATGCCTCTAAGTCATTAATTCTTTCCTTCAGGAGAACATTGGAAAGCACTGAACATGCATCAAACAACATTATAAAAAAAAAAAGACAGAATGGAAGGAAGAGAGAAAAGAAAAGAAAAAAGAAAGAAAGGTAAGAAGAAAGGACAAAGGAAGAAAGAAAAGAAAAAAGAAAATATATTTCAATAGGCAGGAGATGACAGATTACTGATGAGGGAATTGTAGCAGAATTCATTCTTGATACGTAAACCAGACAATCCACAAGTTAGGGGAAAGATAAATATCACCGTCAGATAAAAATATAGGATAAGTATGGCCAGGCATGTGTCACAATTGCAGACATTATAGCAATTTCAACTTGGCCTGTTTGAATAAGCTTTCAATGCCACTGGCAATGGAAAAAGGCAAATATCTTGAACTTCCTTTTTACCCCTTCTTGCAAAAGTTTGATATTAAATAAGTACTACAATAAGGAGGTCAAAACAGATCATAAATTCCTTTAGGCAACAAAAATTCCATTTTCTTTATAAGTTGAGATATGGAAACTAATGGCAACATTGGTTCAGAATGGTATACATGTTCATTTACAAAACACCATAGTAGAGGAGAAAGAGAATGGAATATTATAAGCAATGTTGTTTCATTAAACAGTGAACGTCAATAGAAATGAAAACAAATCAAAAGAAGACTTGGTGTGGCACCCAACTGAGGCACATGGGCTTAAGAACATTCCAAGATGAAACTGCAAAAATAAAAGCTAACAGATGGAAAATGAAACAAATTTATCAGTCGTTTAAAAACTGGTCTATTTTGTCTTCAAAGGGAGAGGAACCACCAATCTCGGACCATAATGCTTAAGTTCCCAATGTCCTAAATAACAGTCAAGAAAATGAAGTCAAGAAGAGCAATAGTTCCAGACCAAGTTTACACTGAGGAAATTTGTTTTGGAGGGACACACTCTTGAGAAAATTAAAGGACTGTTTTAAAGATATTTCAGAGGGGGAGAACCGGTATCAAAAGAATGTAAAAATTACTGATGATATAATACAAACAAAATTGAGAGATTAATAACTACTGCCCCATATGTTTACATATCATTAATTATATTCTTGATAAGATGTGAGAGGGGAGCAGACAGACTTTTACAAACAATTTTCTACAATGGACTAGGTCTTTGCAATCACACAGTTGGCTGAAACGTACAAAGAATATAACATTTTTAAAAAAATTATTTGTTGTGTCCAAATATTTTGGAGACACCTTGTTTCCCAGAGGTAAGATCCAGCAAACAGGCTGTGCCCTGTGCTTGGCATGACAATGATTCTTTGCACTCTGGATAATCTCATCTCCTGGCAAAGTGTGTTGCTTTGACCAAGCACCAGGTGTTCAATGCCTCTTATTTCCCAGGGACCTAAGCGATCCATCACCTTTCTTGACTGGGTCACAATCCCTGTTTCTTGTAACAGCTAAGTGAACTGAACTAGTTGGAGATTGTGTCCACAGGACCCAGGAATGCCTGTATTGTCCACACATAGGAAACTGTTACTCAAGATCTAAGAATGATTATCATAGTCCAGACCGCTTATGTATATAAGTATTACCTGTACCCCAACATGTCAAGCCTTCCTTCTTGGGGTGGGGGGTAGTGGTGGTGGTGGCACTTCCTTGCCTGCAAGTCATTTTCCTCACTCTAAAATAAATCATACTGTTACTTTGTGTCCTGACCCACCTGCCTTTAGCCTACTGTGTTGGGCTCTGGCCATTCACAGGTTAGAGACCAGTCCAGTTTGGACTGCGTTCAAAATTCTGTTGACATTAAATTATCAAAAAACCCCACGAAACATAAACAAAGCCAAAACATTTGAATTGGTGGAGCAAAATGCAGTCTTTTAGGTTTTTTTCCAACAAGAAATCATTCATGCATACATTAAGTACCTAAAAGATTCCTTAATAAAACAACTACAGATACAATTTTGTTACATGAGACTAATTATTAGGGTTAAGCAAAGCACAAAGAAGGAGACATTTGCTCACCAAAAATGTTTGCCTTTGTCACTGAGGATGCCTATGCTGGTTCCAGGTGGAAAAAAGGATATCTTAAAGACAGTGAGGCAGCTAAGTGGTACAGTGGATGTAGTAATGGACCAAGAGCCGAAAGACCAGAGTTCAAATCTGCCTTCAGACACTTACTATGTGATCTTGAACAAGTCACTTAACCTCTATTTGCTTCTGTAAAAATAAGTATAATAACGGTACCAACCTCACCAGGTTCTTATGAAAATGACTTCAGACTGGTGCTCTATCCACTGCATTACCTGGCTGCTTCTGAGATAAGATTTCTAAAACACTTAGCACAGTCCCAGAGCACAGAGTAGGAGTTACATAAATGCTAGATATGATGATGATGATTGATCATCATGAAAATGATGAATAGGAGGTCCCTCCAATGTTTCTATTTATGAATTTATGACAATATTTGCATAATAACAGAATAGCACAAAAACTCAATGAGTTTCATAATTACTCGAAATAGATTGACTCAGATGCCATAAGTAAATTTATAGAACATGGAATAGTTTATCTCCCAGCAGAATTTGGGACCCAAGAAGTTATGAAGAACATTGCAAAATGCAAAATAGATAATTTTGATTATATAAAATTAAAAAGTTTTTGCACAAACAAAACCAATGCAACCAAAATTATAAGGAAAGTAGAAAACTGGCAAAAATTTTGCAACAAGTATCTCTGTTAAAGGCCTCATTTCCTAAATATATGGAGAACTGAGTCAAATTTATAAAAAAAATGCAAGTTATTCCCCAATTAATAAATGATCAAAGGATATGAACAGACTGTTTCCAGACAAAGAAATTAAAGCTATCTATAGTCATATGAAAAAATACTCTAAATCACTATTGATTAAAAAATGCAAATTAAAACAACTGAGGTAACACTTCGCACCTATCAAATTGACTAATATGACAAAAAAGGAAAATGTTGGATGTTAGAGGGAATGTGAGAAAACTGGGACAGCAATGCATTTTTAATGTAGTTGTGAACTGATTAAACTATTCTAAAGAGCATTTGGAACTAAACCCAAAGCGTTATAAAACTGTGCATACCCTTTGATCCAGCAATATCATGCTATGTCTATGTCTCAAAGACATCCAAAAAAAGAGGAAAGAACCTATTTGTACAAAAATATTTGTAACAGATCTTTTTGAGGTGGCCAGGGAATGGAAATCTAAGGGATGTTTATCAATTGAGGAATAGCTACACAAACTGTGATATACATAATGGAATATTACTGTGCTGTAAGAAATGACAAGCAAGATGACTTCAGAAAAAAAAAGAACTGAAAAGACTTACATGAACTGATGCATAGTGAAGTAAACAGCACCAGGATAATGTTGTACACACTGACAGCAATATTGTTGGATGAAGAGCTATGAATGGCTTGGCTCTTCTCAGCAATACAATGATCCAAGACAACCCCAAGGGACTTAATGATGATGTATACTATCTGCCTTCAGAGTTTGAATACAGACAGCATGCTATTTTTACTTACATTTTTTTCTTTTATTTGAGTCTTCTTGTACAAAATGACTAATGTAGAAATGGTTTACATAATTGCACATGTATAACATATATAATTGCTTACCATCTCAGGGGGGAGTGAGGTAAGGAAAGAATTTGGAACCCAGGCTCAGATTCTTAAAATCTAGCCAATAGCTCAGTAATGTTCAGACTCCTTCAGAGTCTGCCCAGTATGACAGATGTTCTAATAAACTTTGTCTTTCACTAAAAGAAGGCTTGGATTGAATTCTTTCAGACAGGACCCATGTGTTGTGATTTTGAGGTCCCAGCACCCCTAAACCTCAACATTTTGGTAGGCCTATACAGAGAAAACTGCCTAACCCCAAGGTCTCCTCCAGCCAAGACTGGAAGGTATGTAAGCCTCCCCCACCTTCTTTCTTGCCCTGCAGTTGGGGTTGCTCTCCAAGCATCTACGAAGGCTTGGAGGTGCTTTTTGAAATACAGTTATGAGGCTGTCTCACAAATGGCCTGATGCACTCAGGCTCTTGGTCACTGGTTCAGTTCAGGCCATGAACGTGGGTACACCTTCTGCAGCATAAAAGACAAGGATGGATAACCTATCTGGAAGGGTATGCCCAGTTCTGTCAATTCTCTTGGGCACTAGAGCATTGGGAAAACTTCAGGTGCTTTTTGGTTACCTTAAGCTTACTTACTCCCTTCCCTCTATACTCCTGGATCCTCCTTCATGGAGGTTACTGTGAAAAGTCAGAATAGCTAAAAATATCTTAGCAGATTCTGGAAGTTTTGTGATCGATCATTAAGGAGTTTTGAAACACTTCCTTACAACCTTGTGCACTTCCTTCTCCCAGTCTCTTCCCTTGAATCGAGAGGGTATCTGTTAATCTCTCTCATAGGAGGAGAGTTTTACCTTTCCCCCATTCCCCACCTCTGAATCCACCCTGTGTGGGCCCCACTGGCCTTGGGCCCTGGGGCAACCTTTGCCTGGCAACATCACCCAGCTTCAGCATAACCTGCTCAAGGTAAAGAAGCTAGCTTCTGAACTTGGGTAAGCATGCTCTTTTAAAGTTGTAGCTGTTAATGACAAGATGTTGATTCTCTGTGTAAAGTAATTTGGAGATGCATTTAATGGGTTTGTTTCAAGTTTCAAATTGGTGAACTTTTTGTATTGGTTATGTCAAGCAACTTTTCATAATTTGGTTATTGCTAAAATAATTTGGCTATTGTTGGTTATTATTTTACTATTTAAACTTGCCGAAAAGATTGTTTGGGTTTTGTCTGGCTGAGAATTTGCAAGTATATAGAAATAATATCTAAAGATTGGCTTTTTACACCAGGGCAAATTTAAATTTGAGATGCAAATCCTGGAAAAGTTTTTCCTAAACTGTAATTAGTGAAACTTACTGTTTGAGGTAAAAGCTCATAGGATTTTATTTTGAGTTGTCTGATGGGTCATAATCCATCAATAATCAATAATCCACCATCTGAAAGAAATGTGACATGCTACTCAGAGAATATGATAACTGGTGGGAAGTCAGCATTTGGAAAAGCTAAGAGGACAATTTTAACTTCAGTCTAAGATGGGATCCTCGTGGTTCAGTTTCCCCATTATGTTCCTTTGAAAAGGAATGTTACCTACCTGGCTATTCTTGAGTATGGCTATGAGGTGGATTTGATACTGCATGGTTGGAAAACTGAATTATCTGAATCCAAACAGAGCTAAGGATGTTTTATCCTGTCATTTGGGCCCTGCAGTCTTTTCTGTAAGATTTGCGTCTTCTAGATTACAGGTCATTCACCTACAGTTGGTAGTAAACAGTGGGTACCAGTCAATGACCCCCCCCACACACACACACTCACTACCATCATTCCCTGGATGCTGCCTGTGCTTGGTTCCAGTCAACCAATTCTTTGGGACCCCCTTGAGGCAGGGACAGCCTGACACTGCTTGCCACCAGAAAGAATTTCAGAAGCCAAGACCTTCACCCATTACCCCAAAAGAATTTGGGTCCCATTTGTTTGAGGGGGGAAAGATGGAGTTGGGATCTGGACCCCAGAAAGGAAAAACCCTGGACTTTGCCACATGGCCAAATCTCTGGATTTCCCCTGAAGCTATAATCCCATCAACTGACCTTTCCAAATTGCTTATGCAGAATCTCCCAATTCTCTGTTACCCTCAACCTAGCCTAGCCCTCTATTGTCTTTCCTCCCTGTGGCCCCTGGATACTTCCCACCCTTGACCCTATCTAGACCCCATTCTCAACCTCCCAGTCACTCCCATCAAAATCCTTCTTAAATCCCTCCTGCAGTCTTTCTGTATATAAGGCCCATTTTGTCTCCATTAAGTTGCTCAGACTCTTAGAATCTAGCCACTGCTCAGATTCTTAAAACAAGCCAATAGCTCAGTAACATTCAGATTCCTTAAGAATCTGGCTAATGTGGCAGATGTTCTAATTAATCTTGTCTTTGGCTGAAAAAGAAAAAAGAAGAATTTGGAACTCAAAACTTTAATTGAAAATGTTTAAAAAATAGATTGACTTAACAATTCAAATAGAGAAACTGAATGAAAAAATGCCCTTTTCCAGTCTAAAACATAGTGTTGTATAGCCAGTCAATTGAATTACTATATTAGTACAACTATTAGGGGATAGCTAGATGGCTTAGTGGATGAAGTGCTAGACCTGGAGTCAGGACGACCTGAGTTCAAATCTGCCCTCAGATACTTACTAGCTATGTGACCCTGGACACGTAATTTAACTTTGGATTGCCTTAATCCACTGGAGAAGGGAATGGCGAACCACTACAGTATCTTTGCCAAAAAAACAAGAAACAAAAACAAACTACAGAGAGCATGGTCCATGGGATCATGAAAAGTTCGACATGACTGAATGACTGAACAACAAAAACAATCACAACCACAATAACAACTATCTGATATAGGAATTGCAGGTGGATAATTACTTTGAAGGAAAAGTGGGCTGAGACATCCTTGAGAAATTTTCTTTCTTGTTTTTTTTCTTTGCTTTCCCTACTATTTCCATTTTAAAATATTTATTTAATATTTTATTTTTCCCAATTACACATAAAAACAATTTTAACATTAATTATTTTTAAAATTTTGAGTTCCAAATTCTTTTCTTCCTTCCTCCCCTCACCCATCATTGAGAAGGCAAGAAAGTTGACATAAGTTATACACATGCAGTTATGTAAAATATAGTTCCATATTCATCAGATTATGAAAGAAAACAGAGACCAAAAAAGAATAAAACAAAACAAAACAAGAAAAAAAATTTAAATATATACTTAAATCTGCATTCAGATTCCATCAGTTCTTTCTCTGGAAGTGGATAGCAATTTTCATCATAAGTCCTTTGGAATTGTCTTGCTGAGAATAGCTAAGTGATTCACAGTTGATCATTATACGATATTGCTGTTACAATGCACAATGTTCTCTTGGTTCTGTTCATTTCACTTTGCATCCGTTCATATAAGTCCTTCCAGGTTTTTCTAAGATCTTCCTGCTCATCATGTCTTAGAGTACAATAGTAGTCCATCATGATCATAAACCATAACTTTTTCAGCCATTTTCCAATTGATGGACATCTTCTCAATTTCCAATTCTTTAATACCACACAAAGAGCTGCTACAAATATTTTTGTACATATGGGTCCTTTTCCTTTTTGTTTTGTATCTCCTTGGGATACAGACCTACTAGTTTCATTGCTGGGTCAAAGGGTATGTACAGTTTTATAGCCCTTTGGGCATAGTTCTGAATTGCACTCCAGAATATTTGAATCAATTCACTTTTCCTACATCTCTTCCAACATCTGTAATTTTCCTTTTCTGTCATATTAGCTAATCTGAGAGGTGTGAGATGGTACCTCAGATTTGTTTTAATTTGTATTTCTCTAATCAATAATTATTCAGAGCATTTTTTCACCTGACTATAGACAGCTTTGATTACTTCATCTGAAAACTGTTGGTTGATATCCTTTACCCATTTATCAGTTGGGGAATGGCTCTTCTTTTTATAAATTTGACTCAGTTTAAACTTGGTGTAAAATTCCCCCCCCCCAGTTATGATTAAGAAGCTATTTTCTTCAGTGAGTTTTTGTACTTTCTTTTCCATTTGGTTAATTTTGCCTTTTTTTAAAGGAGTTCTCTTAAAGAAGAAATTGAAAATTGCCAATTAAACACCCAATTTGGAATCCTGAAAATCGAAGAAGAGATTAATAGAATTTAAAGTAAAACAACAACAACAACAACAACAAACTTTGAACTAGTAAATAGAGGTAGGTGCTGGTTTTATGGGAGGAAAAACAATAAAACAGTTAAACCATTGGTTATTTTGATTAAAAAAATAAAGAAGAAAACAAAATTACCAGTATCAAAAATTAAAAGGGTGAATTCACCACCGATGAAGAGGAAATTAAAGAATAACTGGGAACTATTTTTCCCAATTGTATGCCAATAAACCTAACATCAGAGTGAAATGGATAAATGTTTATAAAAATATAAATTGCCCAAATCAACAGAAGAGGAAATAGAATACTTCACTAAACTCATCCTAGAAAAAGGAGTTGAAGGAGCCATGAATGAACTCTCTAAGAAAAAATTCTCAGGGCCAGATGGATTCATAAGTGAATTCTACCAAACATTTAAATTAGAATTAATTCCAATACTATATAAACTATTTAGAAAAATAGGCAAAGAAGGAGTCCTACCAAATTCCTTTTATGACACAAATATGGTGCTGATGCCTAACCCAGGAAGAGTCAAAACAGGAAAAAGAAACCACAGACCAATTTTTCTAATGAACATTGACACAAAAATTTTAAATACTAGCAAGGACATTATAGTAATCTACCGCAAGTATCTTACATTATGATCAGGTGGGGTTTGTACCAGGATTGGTTCAATATTAATAAAACTATTAGCATAATTAACCATATCAGTAACAAAACCAATAGAAATCCTATGGTTATCTCGATAGATGCAGACAAAGTTTTTGATACAGCACCCATTCTTATTAAAAACACCAGAGAGCATAGGAATAAATGGAGCTTTCCTTAAAATGATAAATAGTATTTTTCTAAAACCATCAGCTAGCATTATCTATAATGGGATAAGCCAAAAGCCTTCCCAGTAATTCAGGGGTGAAGCGAGGATGTCCATTATCACCACTATTATTAATATTGTACTAGAGATGTTAGCCATAGTAATAAGATAAAAAGAAAATGAAGGAATTAGAATAGGCAATGAGGAAATAAAACTATCACTCTTTGTAGATGATATGATGGTATACTTAGAGAATCCTAAAGAATTGACTAAAAAAGTAGTTGAAATAATTAACAACTTCAGCAAGGCTATAAAATAAACCCACACAAATCATCAGCATTTCTATATATTATTCCAAGGTCCAACAACAAATGACAGAGATTTCTTTTAAAATAACTATAGGCAATATAAGGTACTTTGGAGTCTACTAGCCAAGACAAATGTAGGAAATATCAAAACACCACAAAACATTTTTCACACAGATAAAGTCAGATCTAACAATTGGGAAAAATTTGATTCTCATGGGTAGACTGAGTCAATGTAATAAAAATGACAATCTACCTAAATTAATTTACTTATTCAGCATCATACCAATCAAACTACCAAAATATTATTTTACATAGTTAGAAAAAATCATAACAAAATTCATCTGGGAGAACAAAAGGTCAAGAATATTAAGGGAATTAGCGAGAACAATTATGATGGAATGTGGCCTAGCTGTACTAGATCTCAAACTGTTATAAAGCAGTAGTCATCAAAACTATCTGGTACTGGCTAAGAAACAGAGTGGTAGATCAGTGCAATAGATTAGATATACAATACACAGCAAGTAATGTACTATTTGATAAGCAGAAAAATCTCAGCTTTGGGCACAAGAACTCACTGTTTGACAAAAACTGATGGAAAACTGGAAAGCATTTGGCAGAAACTTATTATAGATCAACATCTCACACTGTATACCAAGATAACATCAAAATAGGGACATTTTTTAGACATAAAGGGTGATGTCATGAGCACTACTAAGTCTATATCTTATAGAGATTTTATTTTTAAAGGAAAAGGACCTACATGTACAAAAATATTTACAGCAGGCCTTTTGCTGGTGGCAAAGAATTAGAAATCAAGAAGATGTCCATCAGTTAGGGAATGGCTGACCAAGTTATGGTATATGATCATGATGGAATAATACTATTGTGCTATTATGAAAAATGATGGGCAGGATACTCTCAGAAAAACCTGGAAAGACTTATATGAACTGAGGTAAAGTAAACTTAGCAGAACCGGGAAAGCATTGTACACAGTAACAGCAATATTGTATAGTGATCAGCTGTGAATTACATAGCTATTCTCAGCAATGCAATGTGATCTAAGACAATTCCAAAGGACTCATGATGAAAAATGCTATCAACCTCCAGAGGAAGAACTGATGGAGTCTGACTGTATATAGAAGACTACTGTTTTTCATTTTTCTGTATTTTTACCTTGTTTTTATTTTTTTTTCTTTGGGTCTCTGTCTTCTTTCACAACATCACTATCATGGTAATATGTTTTGCATGATTGAAGCTATCATATTCCTTATCACCTCAGAGAGGAATTAGTTGAGGGAAGATGAGAGAAAATTTGGAACTCAATTTTTAAAAAATTAATGTTGAATGACTTTATATGTAATTGGGGGAAAATAAAATATCATTTTTAAAAAAGAGTTATTTTCAATGAATTTTTATACATCTCCCCTCTCTCAATTCGACTAATTCTGCTTTTTAAGGCGTTCTTATCTTTAGTGAATTTTTGTACATCTTTTTCCACTTAGCCAACTCTGTTTTTAAGGCTTTCTTCTCTTCAGTAGATTTTTGTTTTTCTTTTACAATTTGGCTTATTTTGTTTTTGAACGTTATTTTCTTCAATAGCTTTTTGTGTCTCATTTACCAAACTGTTTATTCTTTCTTCATGATATCCTTGCATCTCTCTCATTTCTCTTTCCAAATTTTTCCTCTACCCCTCTTTTTTGATTTTTAAAATCTTTTTTTCCCCCAGCTCTTCCAGGTATTTTTTTGGGAACTGAAATAAATCCACTTTTTTTAATTTTGTGGCTTTGGGTGTAGCAGTTTTGATTTTGTTGTCTTCTTCTGAGTTTGTATTTTGATCTTCCCTTCACAATAACTTTCTATGGTCAGGTAATTCTTTTGTTGATTGTTCATTTTTCCAGTCTCTTTCTTGACTTTTAATTATATTTTAAAGGAGAGCCCTGCTTCAGAGGGTGGAATGGTCACTTTTCCATGCTTCAGGTTTTTGTGCAGCTCTTTTCAGAGCTAGTTCTTGAGTGTATGTAAGTTTTCCATTCTTCTTAGTTGGTATGAGCTGAGGGAATCTGTGTTTATTACTCCCCTGGATTGTACTATAACCTATATGTAACCATAAGCACTTTTTTCCATCCCGAAACTGTGATTAGGGTCCCTACTACCCTAATGTCACATGCTCTGGTGTGCTAGTATTCCTCTTCACCCTGGGACTGCAACCCAAGACCACAGCCTGGATCCACATATGGGTAATGCAACAGAGTCTTGAACCCATTGCCAGCAAAGGGACCCCTGAAATATTCTTCTGACCAGTTGTCTTACTCCCTTACCTTCTACGGGCTAAGAGCTCCAGAAGCTGCTGCCACCAATTCAGTTGCCCCCAAGGCCTACTGCTGGTTACTTTGTGCAGGTGTGTGGGGCCTTGCTGCTGGCTTGCTGAGGTGTGGCCTGCTGACTTGCTTGGGTATGGTCAGTGCTGTACTGTGTTCCACTCTAACTCTGGTGCAACAGAATTTTCCTGCCAACCTTCTAAGTTGTCTTGGGCTGGAAAATTGTTTCACCCTCATCCTTCTGTAGGCTCTGTCACTTCAAAATTTGTTTTGAGGCATTATGTAAAGTTGTTTGGAGGGAAATTTGGGAAAGGTCAGTCAATTATCTGCCTTTTCTCCTCCATTTGTGCTCCATCTCCTTGAAAAAAAATTTTCAGTTCCTTCAACCATCCCATGCAACAAAACCATTTTTTGTTTACCATAAGTATTTTCTAATGATACTATGTTATTGCAAATTTTGGAATGCATGCTACGAAAAATAAAAGTTATGAGTAACATAAAGGACAATGAAGAGATCAATGGAATGCATGTTTGGTGAGTTTTTTCAGTCTTTTCCAACCTTTCATTACCCCATTTGGGAAATTCTTGGCAAAGATATTGGAGTGGTTTGCCATTTTCTTTGCCAGCTCATTTTACAGATGAAGAAGTAAGACAAGTGGTAATTGACTTGCCCAGGATCACATAGCTAGCAAGTATCTGAGGCCAGATTTGAACTCAGAAGAGTCTTCCTGATTCCAAAACCAGTGCTCTATCTACTGTGCCACCTAACTTCCTCATGCAGAAGTAAGTTGTGACATATTTCCAGTGATCACTTATCTTTAAGAAGTGGCAGGAAAGATATTATTGGGTCAATTATATTTTGAATATTGAAGACTAACTTGGAAAGCCCGAGTATTTTACTGATTCCCAGCATATGTAAAAAGATCTAGGAAAAAAGTTTCTTCATATCAGGTTGATCCTTTACGTAGGACATATGAGAAAAAATGGACAGGAATCAGCAAAGATAAGAAGACACTATAGGTTGCAGTTTGCATCAATAAAGAAATTCCCCATTTATAGATCTTAGATTCATTGATACACTGAAACATGTCATCCAACAGAAGGACTAGATAGACTGATTTGCTTTATGGAACATGTGTAAGAGGTAATTTTCACCAAATATTATTTATGAGGAGAGAAAACACTTTCACCATTCATGAATTTTCCACAGTAACATCATAAGGAAGAGAGATAATAGATGTTAACATTCAAAATGTTCACCTCAGAACTTAGAAAAATAATCTTCTACATCCCCAAATTACTTTAAGTCAGAAATTGTATGATTTTTTCTTGAACAAATTTATATTTAAGGTCTGTATAATCTCTTGGGTTATATGAAATCCCACATACATAAAACACCTTCTGTAAAATAATTCTATCTTTTATTTGTCCTAACAAATCTAACTCATTCAGTATACTGTCAACTCAGTTCAAATACTAGAGGATTTGACATATAGTTAATTTTTCAACACTATGAAATTTTAAAAATCATCTTGATGGTTTTGTAACTTTCAGTCATCACTATTCACCTTTCCCTTTATAGATTACAGAATCTTATTTTAAAGTCTTATGTCACACAGAAAGGGTAGCTAGGTGGCACAGTGGATAAAGTGCCAACCTTAGAAGGAAGAAGTATCTTCGTGAGTTCAAATCTATCCTCAGACACTTACCTTCTCTGTGACCTTACACAAATCAATTAACCCTGTTTGCCTCAGTTTCTCATATGTACAATGAGAAGGAAATGGCAAAGCGCTCCAGTATATTTGCCAAGAAAACCCTGAACTGGGCCACAAAGAGTCAAATACTACTGAAACAACTGAACTACAACAACAACAATAACTACATAGATCTAAATAATTTCAGAATTAGAAGGAACCTTAGAAGTCATTTACTCTAACCATACCTGAATACAAATATCCAAAACATTGTCAGCCAGCCTCTTCTTCAACCTTCAGATATGAGGAAACTCATTCAATATCTTTATTCTTCCTTCCTTCCTTCCTTCCTTCCTTCCTTCCTTCCTTCCTTCCTTCCTTCCTTCCTTCCTTCCTGCCTCCCTGCCTTCCTGCCTTCCTTCCTGCCTTCCTTCCCTCTTTGTACTCCTCTCCTTCTCCTCTTCCTCCTTCTATTTCACCTTCTTATTCTTGTTCTTCTCCTTCATTTTCATTTTATGATATTTTTTCCATGAAAAAGAACGCATTTTCTCTCCTGCTCACCTCTTCCTTTGCAATGGAAAAAGAAAGAAAAGAAAAACAACCTTGAAACAGATATACATAGTCAAATAAAGTAAATTTTAACATTCATCATGTCCAGAAATGTATGTCAACATGCAGAAAGAAAGGGTCTTCAGTGGGTAGTATTCTGGTTTAGGAAGTCACAAAAATGTGGAGGGGAGACATAGGGGAATTATTGACACTTTTTTTTCTTCTAGTAATGCCAGTAATGATTTATCATATGAATGACAAAAAGGTGAGAGATGGAGTGGGATATATATATTGCAGCAGGATGGTTAGAAAGAAGATGGATTGGGTAAAATGAGGTCCCCTGACTGGGATCAGCTAAATACGGTGGGCCAGTTTCTGTACTTATCAGTCAGGATAGCGTATATTACAGGGCAGGTATTCTAGAGCAGAGAAAACATAATCTTTGATCTGTAGGATGCTACATAAGGGAACATAGTGGGATCTGGGGGTTTGCAAGGTGAAATAGCAGGCAAGGCGGATAGTAAAAAGATGGCCAGAGCAGACTCGAGGAATGTTTCCTTGACCAATGTAGATTTACAATGTTGTCATTGATACATTATAACTAGAATTACTATGCTGTTATGAAACTCTTGTATAACATGGGAAAAAGATTGGTTATAATTCTTAGAATAAATGAAGAGTTTAAATTGACATAGAAATGAAATAAGATAGCAAAAAGAAAAATAGAAAAATGGTAGTTTTGGAAGAAATACTTGATAAGAATTGCTTAGCAGAAAAGGTACAAAACTTTATCCAAGTAGCAGACTTTTAGAAACAGTAATCAAATAGAAGTTCATGACTCCATGAGACAAGAAATATCAAAATTCAAAAGATTGTAAAAACAGAAGAAAATATAGGACACCTTCTGTCAAAAATGACTGACCAGAAAAATAGAGAGATAATTTATAAATCATTGAACTACCTGAAAGCCATGACTCCCTCCCCCAAAAAGAACAATAGTAACAACAAATAACCTTGCTATCATTTCAAGAAATCATGAAAGAAAACTTCCCAGATGCATTAGAACATGAGAGCAAGATGAGAATAGACAATTTATAATCACCTCTGCAAAGAAAGCCCCAAATGAAAAACTTGAGGAATGTCATAGCTAAAATCCAAGGATTCCAGGTCAAAGAAAAAAATACTGCAATAGCAACTCAAAAATAAAAGAGTTCAAGCACCAAGTAATTATAAGCAGAATCATACATTATTTTTAAGCCACTAATATAAAAGAATATTGAGTATATTTCCCCCCTAAAAAACGACTAAAGAAAGAGGCTCACATACAAGAATAACATACCCATTAAGAGTGAATTTAATAAACAGATCTTCGGTGAAACAGAAGAATTCTAACCACTCCTGTTGGAAAGACCAGTAATGAGTACAAACCTTGAAATACAAACACAGGAGTAAAGAGAAACAAACAAAGGCAAATTCAAGGGAGCAATTGGAAGGTACTTTATGAAAATGAACTGTTTACTTTCTAATGTGGGTGGGATGATGCAAGTGTCTGCTCAGAATCTTAATGTATTCTAGGTGCTCACTGTAGAAAGACAAAAATAAAACACAAGCAGGGACACAACAGTCATATAAATAAATGTATAGAAAATGAATATAAGATAATTTTTGGGAAGACAATCACAGCTAGGGGGATTATGAAAAGGTACATGTAGAAAGTGACACTTGGGCTGAAATTTGAGGGAAATGGGGATCATAAGAAGTGGAGGTCAGGAGGCAGTACATTCCAGGAATGGAGGATAGCCTCTACAAATGTACCAAAACAGAAGATGGAGTGTTATGTATGTGGAACAATAAGAAAATAAGAAAGAAAGGAACAGTAAGAAATGCTGTATATCTGACCTATAGATTGAGCTAAGGGGAATAATGTATAAGGTTAGAAGAGTGTGTTGGATGGATTTTGTGTAGGATTTTGACAAAAGGAGATTATATTTTTTTATATAATTAATTTATTTTTAGTTTTCTACATTCACTTCCATAAGATTTTGAGTTTTAAATTTCTCCCTCTCCCACTAAACCCCTCCCCCCCAACAATATGGCATTCAATCTCATATAGGCTCTACATATACATTAATGTTAAACATATTTGATTCCAATTTAAATACACGTTTAATGTGGTCAGATTTATCTAGTTGTGAGAGGGGGAAGTTCATTGATAAAAATGTTACAAAACTTGTAACATTTACATTTACAAAATTTGTAAAAGATTCGTACCTTTGAAGTACAAATTCATATGGTACTCTGCTGGAGACCTCCAGATATGTTAATATTAAACTATTAAGACAATTACTCTTTAAGTCTGTTATTCCAACCATTTATGAATATATTTAATTTTATTATTGTCTAATCCATATCTCTCCAACTTTTCTACAAGATACATTCTCTAAAGGTCTGATAATATCTAGGCAAACTATAGCCACAATACTCCCCTCATTTACTAGTCAACCTTTCTGAAAAGGAAATGAGTTATGTTGGTCATGACCTGTTCTTGATAAAGCCCTGATGGCTTTTTTCAACTTGTCTTCCCTTTATGTTGTTCATCAACCACCTCTTTAATGATTCTATCTAGAATTTTCTCATAGAAGTCAAGCACACTGGCCTATAGTTTACAGATTCCATTCTCTTTTCTTTTATGAACATTAGGAGAGCATTTGCCCTTTTCCAATCTTGTTGTACCTTCCTTATTTCCATGATCTTTCAAATATCTTTGACAATAGATCAACCATTATATCTGTAAGTTATTTCAGGACCCAAGGCTATCATTCAGTTGAGTTAGGTAACTTGAATTCATCAAGGACAGCTAGAGTTTTCTTACTATCTCCTTACTTGTAAGGAAAATCAATTCTCATTAGTTTTTTTCTTTTTTTGGTTTAGTCATTTCCAATATAAAGATTATTTTCATTTTCAGAAAAAAAGAAATAGAGTAGAAATCAAATAACTCTCCTTTCTCTACGAGGTCAACTATTCAATTCAATTCAATAAACATTTATTAAGCATCTACTGTGTGACAGGCACTGTTTACTCTAAGATCCAAAAAGAGGCAAAAGACAGTCCCTGACCTGAAGGAGCTTACAATCTAATGGGGAGACAACATGAGACAAATATATTCAAGATAAATAGGAAATAATTAAGAGAGGGAAGGCACTAGAATTAAGAGGGGTTGGGGAAGTCTTCGCAAAGGAATTAGGATTTAGTTGGAACTTAAAGGAATCTAGGGAGATCAGTAATCAGAGTGGAGGAGAGAGAAGCACCGGGGATAGGCAGAGAGAATGTGTGGAGCCAAGAGATGGAGTATTTTGTTTGTGGAACAGCTAGGAGGCCAGTGCCACTGGATGGAAGAATACATTTTGGGTAAGGTGTAAGTAAGTAAGGTGTAAGAAGCCCGGAAAGGTAGGAACATAGGAGGGGGGTATGTTATAAAGCGCTTTGAATATCAAATGGAGCATTTTGTATTTGCTCTAAGAGGCAATAAGAAGTCATTGGAGTTTATTGAGTAATGTGGTGACATGATCAGACTTGCATTTTAGGAAAATCACTTTCGTGGCTTAATGGAGAATGGATTGGAGTGGGAGAGACTTAAGGCAGGCAGACCCACTAGGAGGCTATTATAGTAATCAAGGCATGAAGTGATGAGGGTTTGCAATAGAGTGGTGACTGTTGGAGGACAAAAGGGACATATTTAGGAGATGCTGCAAATTGAAATCAACAGGCCTTGGCAACAGTTTGGATATGGATAAGGAGTGAAAGATAGTGAGGAATCCAGGATGACTGCTAGGTTACAAGACTGAAAGGCTGGGAGGATTGGGTTGCAGTCTACAGCAATAGAGAAAGTAGGATGGGGACAGAGTTTGTGGAAAAAAGATAATGAGTTCTGTTTTGAACATGTTGAGTTTAAGATATCCACTATACATCCAATCTGAGATGTCTGAAAGGCATTTATAGATGTAAGAGTGAAGGTCAGCAGAGAGACTGGGGCACAAAAGATAGATCTGAGAATCATCAGCAAAAGTGACAATCATTAAATCCATGTGAGCTGAGGAGATAACCAAGTGAAGTAATATAGAGGGAGAAAATAAAAGGACTCAGGGCAGAAGTCTGAGGGACATCTATAGTCAGACAGCATGATCTGGAGGAGGATCTAGCAAGGAAGACAGAGATGGAATGGTCAAATAGGTAGGAGAAAAACCAGGAGAAAGTGCTGCCCCAAAACCTAGAGAGAAGAGACTATCAAGATGGAGGGGAATGTAATCAATGTCAAAGACTACAGAGAGGTTCAAGAAAGAATGAGGTTTGAGAAAAAGCCATTGACAACTAAGAGATCAGTAATAACTTTGGATGGAGTATTTTTGTTGGAATGATAGTGTCAGAAGCCAGATTGTAAGGGGTTAAGAAGAGAGTGAGAGGAAAGAAAGTGGAGGTACCTAGATGTGGATGGTTTTTTTTGAGTTTAGCTACAAAAGATAAAAGAAAGATAGGATGATACCAGCAATGAAAGAATAAAGATTTTTTGTTTTGTTTTTAGGATAAGGGAAACACAAGAATGATTTTAGGCAGTGGGAAATGAGTCAGTACAGAGGGAGAGATTGAAAATAAGTGAAATAGTGGGTATGACAATGGGGACAATTTTTTTTTGGAGGAGATGAGATGGAATGGCATCACCTAAACAAATTGAGGCTTAACCTTGATAAGAAGTAAAGCCACTTTATCATGTAAGATTGGGGTGAAGGAGGAGAAAGTGGCAGAAGGTATGTGAAAAATAAGAGATGAGGAAGACGGAAGAAGTTCTCTGTGAATGATCTCAATTTTTTCTGTAAAATATGAAATAAAGTTCTCAGCTGAGAGAGTAGAGGGAGGGGTTGCCATGGTTGGGTTGAAAAGGAATGAAAAAAGTTTGGAAGACCACTGTGGAGAGTGGGATAGATTGCTATTTAGCCACTGGACCCAGATGGCTCTAGAGGAGAAAGTGAGGCTGTTGACTTTGCATAGCCCTCCCTCACTCAAATCAAAATCAATTGCAAGTCATGTCATCATCTTCCTGATGCCATGGTCCTCTTTGAGACTGAAGGACAAACCACAACCTGTAAGTAGTCCGAGCTGCCTGAATGGTGACCCAGCTGTCCAGTTCCAGTTGGGCCACTCAGCTCGCCCTCTCCTCTCTTCTCTTCTCTTCTCTTCTCTTCTCTTCTCTTCTCTTCTCTTCTCTTCTCTTCTCTTCTCTTCTCTTCTCTTCTCTTCTCTTCTCTTCTCTCCTCTCCTCTCCTTTCCTCTCCTCTCTACTTTCTCCTCTCCTCTCCTCTCTTCCTTTCTTCTTTCCTCACTTCTCTTCTCCTCTCCTCTGGTTGTTTTCTGCACAAAGGAAGGTAACTGGCTGAAAGCTACCAGTTACCTTAGGGTTTACTGGCTAGATTTCTTTCTCAAAGCCAAGTCTTACATCCAGTTCACTCTTGATCTCATGGATTGGACAACAATAGGTCCCTGCCCAATGACCACTTAATGATTATTTTTGGGCCCTCCTGGCTCAGAGAGAATGTAAATAGCAATTGTTTTTCATTTGGTCAGCAACCTTGAGGGTCTTCCCCTCCCATTTTGATTTTTTTTTTAATTAAAGGGGCCATCCCTTGACTCACTTCTTTAAGAGGCCTATTCACTGAATGGATGTTCTCTTACTCAAAGTGAGGACCTGGAAAGACCTTAGCTTAAAAGGGCCAAAGTCTCCCACTGTGTCCTGGGCTGTCTGCAGTCATCCTTATCGATATCTGGCCACTGGACCCAGATGGCTTTGGAGAAGAAACTGAGGCTGGTGACTTTGCACAGCCTTCCCTCACTCAAATCGAAGTCAATTGCAAGTCCATGTCATTATCTCCCTGATATCATGGTGCTCTTCATGAACAAATGACAAAACCACAACTACCACACACATTAAGATTGCTTAGCAGCAGTGAGGACCTAGTTGAGGTTATGTAACATAAATTTGTAGTGGATCCTGTCAGAACAGTTGAGTGATTTTCTCCACCTTCATTCAGTAGCATGTGTGTAGGAATGAAGGTAATGAATGGTGGGAATGATTCAAGGCTAAGGTTTGGCCGCACTCAATCAGTGCTCTGATAAGGGGGTGAGGGATTTAGGAGAGAAGAGGACAGTGTAGAGTTGAATTGATTCACCAAGGAGTCACTAAGAGAGAAGAGGAAAGAGTGACAAGTTCAGGGGAGATGGCCCAAGACAGAATTGAGAGGTCATCATCTCATCTATACCAAGAAAATTTTCCAGAAAATTTTAGCTAAATACAATAAACATTTGAATCAAAGTTTATTTCCCAAATCTTAATAGAATTTTCAAAGAGTGCTTACACCCCCAACAAGCCAAGTAAAGTCAATGAGCAAATTTATCAAGTATCTACTGTCTCCCAAGCACTGTGATAAATACTCTTCTTCATTAAATTCTTCCTGCTCTTTTGTCAAGAACAGCATATGAGTCATAGTGGGGATGTACTAGATGTACTAGAAAATCCCATATAACTGGGAATTGGGATGTTAAAGCAAATGAGGCCTACTAGGACCAGAGATAATGTTTCAAGCAGGCTGATGCTATTAGCCTTCTGTAGCAGGAAAGCATTGCTTTAGCTCTGAGTGCCTGCCACAGCAAATGAAAATGACACACAGAGCACATCCTATTTCTGCATTTGTTTCTACTTGGAGGCTTAACAAGCTCTTAAAATAAATAAAACCACAACTTCTTGTCTTTTGTTACTTTATGATATTTCAGCCTGTCAAGCAAGGTCTTTTCTTTGCTACTGCCCTGGTTGATTTCTTTGCCACAGCTTAAATGAAGGGTGCCCTTAACATGAGTTTATCCATAACAGACTTTGACTATTTGAATGTGTGACTTTTTCACTTTTACAATGCTCTTTGTGATTCAGGAGATAGGTTTTGCATGAATAACCTGCAAGAAAGAAAGGAAATGCAGTCTGACCATGTTTGTTAATCAAATATGAATGCAAATATTCAACACATTGGAAAATATGAAGTTTGGTGAAAAAGAGAACAAAAATGGATTTACTCTGGTTACAGAGTATTTCATGCTCTTAGGCTAAAAATTAGTATAAAATTGATGTAGCCAGAAGGAATATTTGGGGATATTTAAAGTATTATAAATACATTTAGTTAGTTTTGATTTGTTCATGGGAGACAGCCTATCCAAGAAAGACAAATGAGATAACACTTGTTTCATTTTAATTTACAAAAGACTGATCATTATATGTTTGACCTCCAGAACTTACCATTCCCCCTTCAAGAAATAAGAGATTACATGCACACTAAAAGAACACGCAAACTGACAACATACATTTAGACTTTCATATTAGCTCTTCCATAACACACACTAAGGCTGACAATCATATACTTTTCTGCACCTCCCCGCCGCTCCCTTGCAATTATTCTGGAATTGCACCAACTACCTCATATGAAATCTTTAAGTCTTCTGAAAAGTAGACCTCCTACACTATTGTTCCCTGAAAGTGAACAGAAAGAATAGTGGCTTCCAAACCCTAATATTGCTTACCTCTTTCTGACACTGAAGCCCTTTTCTTGGTTGGGCAAGGGTATTAGGATTAGAATATACTTCATTCTTCTCTTCTTGAGAAGGTGGGCTCTACCATAATGTCAGAGTAAAAGCAGGCATTCAGAGTGTGCTGAGGCAAGGAGAGCATTGCGAAATCTCAAGACACTGAGTCTATCTGGTCAGCAGCACAGAGCAAGAGGCAACAGTGTATTTGTAGGAAAACTAGAGCTGTCCTTTTTTCATTAAGTGTATTTATAAACATACTGAATTTGAAGCATTTTTCCTTTCTTCACAGTGATGGATGATTATGTCTATGAAATGTTTTCATGTATTTGGCGCCAGGGTAATCAAAATCAGTTGAAACTGTTGCACTGAAGGGAAGGGAAACAAGTAGGCGTGGGGGACTGCATGTGCTCTTTTGCCCATGAGATCCAAGGGTAGTAGCTGGCAGAACTGTGCCCTTCACAGAGGAACATGCTATTCAAGCTGGTAATTGTTCCCAGTCCTGCTTATGGCTTCTGTCCATGGAGGGATGCAGCCCTGCATAACTTTAAAAGCAATCGACTCTGCTCTGAAAACAGAGAGAGCTTGGGAGCCAGCATATGCGTGACTCTATTTAGGCTGAAAAAGAACTGGTCCCAAAAAACCTTTGTGAATGAAATTTTAATGCTTTCATGTCTGCCCTGGCCCACATTCTGGGTCAGTCCTTGTAACTTCAAACATCCTGTTTAAACTGGTGTTTTCCACTACGTACAGACAAAAATATTTTCTATTACAAGCTCCTAATGATTGTACAAAGACAAGCAATGAGGATTAAGTCAGGAAGAGAAGTTGACATGCCTGTGGGAAAAATATAGAAAGCAGACATCCAGTTGCTTCTTTTGATGACTTTCCTTGAGTAGCAACAGATCCTGGCCTTTAGTCTTGCAAATGTTACATTAATTTCAAATTAAGAAAAGCAAGCAGTAGGTGCCTTTAGATATTCCAACCCATTATCCAGCTTTGGTCACTGTTTGTCATACTTCTGCTTTTGAAGAGAGGTTCTATCATGGTAGGAACTTGCAGAAAGCTGAGACTTAATTTCTAAGATCTTGGCATATCATTTCATCAACATAGGGATGTCATGGTGAGGAAATTTCCTCTTTAAATATAGATCAGCAAGTGTTCTTCAGCTTAGAGCCTTAGAGTTTCCTGGGACACTGAGAGGTTGATGATTTTCCCAAAGTCACAATAACCAACCTTTGTCAGAGGTGGGAATTTCACACTGATTTCAAAACTGGCCTTCTCTTCACTATGCAAGGCTGTTTTTCAAGCATCATATAGTTAAATTATATTATATTCTGATTCATCAAAATGGAGCATCCTGAATTGTGCCATTTTTGTCCTCAACTTAATATCCAGGCTCTTGTACCATCCACACCACTCACTTTTGGCCTTGTAGTGAATAATTTGTGTTCCTGTGTGATTTATCTGGTTAGAAACGTACCACATGATAAAGAATTTGTTTCAATCCAGGCAGAAGTAATACCTTTCTCTTCTTCCAACTTTGAGTCAATCCAAGATTTCCAAAGAGTAATTTTTTGCCAAGTATTCTTTTTTTTTTTTTAAAGAATAGCTGTTGTTCTTTATTTTCACCACCTTCTTTATAGACATGTCCACTGCACTTATTCTGCAGGGAGAATTAGTAACAGTCCTCAGGGTTGGAAGAAACCTAAGGGTAAAGTCTAACTCCTAACCACATAGAAGTGTTCTTTATCATATCTGCAAGTAATCCAACTTCTAATAAGAGGGAATCCACTACTTGTCATGGCGACCCATTGTAATTTTGAATGGCTAAGAGCTGTTTCTTTTATTGAGTGGTTAGTCTGTTATGACTATTTTTGATAAACTCATGGAAGTTCTTAGCAACTAATACTTCTTTTTCTAGGTTTCCTGATACCTTATCCTTTAAATAATATGTTCTAGAGTCTGTCAGAAATTGATGTCCAACTCATTAGTCTACATTTTTTTAATTGAAGCACTAGTTACCTTTCTTTAATATTCTGGCATCTAGACTATTTCCCACAAACTTTTTGGTCTTCATAACTTGAACTAATTGAGAGCAGCTCAATATCATCATTATATCCTCCGGTTTCAACTACTTAGTAATTAATTTTTTTTTCTAAAACCTGTTCCTGTAATTTCCGGTCCTTCATTAATTCTCCTTGGCGGACCCCATCACAAGTACAGGCTAACCTAGGACGTTATGCACTCTTGAGCCAGCCTGGTTCGGGAAAGGGCACTCTGCATTGACTCTCTGGAGCTCAAAGAGTCACCCTTATACCTTGTGGCCAATCTGGAGGAAAAAAGGCTGTTTTGCCTATCTGGCCTTTTGTATGCATATTCAATTTCAGTGTAGCCGCAAATTAAAAAGTCATTTATTATCACATAGTATTTGGGCAGGGAATATTAGAGGAAGGGCCGGCCCCTTTATTACAGATCATCACTAACATCCAGAAGCAGTCTCACCAAACTTTTCATACAGTTAGCAGCAAAGAAAGCCCCTTGTGCTTACTCATAGGGCTCCTTTATTGGAATTTCCCCTGATACAGATGTAATCTATGTGATGCTTATATAAAATGTGTATACCCCTATAAGATATCAAAACGTATAGATAGTGGGAGGCATGGATTGTTGTCTCTAGAATCTTGCTTACACCCATCTAAGGGAGACTGTGATTGTTGCTTTGAGGGAAACAGGGAAAGAAGTCACAAGTCTGGCTGCTCTCTTCTCCTTTGAGAAATGGCAGAGTACCAGACTATCTCTTGACAAATTCATCCTCACAAAATTATGCACCAGGACAGTATTATCTCCCCCAATTTAGAAGTCATGCTTAAACAAAAGCATGCAAAATGCCCATCTTTGAAATATAATGAATAAGAAACATGTATAAAAGATATCACCCAGAAAATGTACAGCTGGAATAGAAGGGCTAGTCACTTGATAAGGACAATGATTGATAAGTGACTAGCCAAAGTGTTCTATTGTCACCCTAAAAATGTAAAGAGAAAGCAAAGAGAATATATGAACAAGAGTTATAGATGATAGACAAAGATAATGGGATGTTATTTGAATTGTTGGGGCAAAATCCCAAAACAGAGAGCTCAGATCTATTAAAATATTTGATGATTTATAATTATATGTTTTATCCTTAAAGTAATTGTGTGAAGTATTGTGTGAGTAATAATACTGTAGGTATTATTATACTTATTTGTCAGAAGGGGAAAGTGATGCTCAAAAAGTTAAGTGACATATCCATGGCCCCTCTGTGAGTGTCTAAAAAAGAGATTTAAAACTTAGATCTTTCTTGATTACATATCCAGTATTCCTGCCATTACCCCATACTAGCTCTCAAAAGCCAATTCCATGGCCTGAAATCAGTACGACTATTTATTGATCTCCATAGTTTTTTTTTTTAAATCCAGGTTCTTCAATGAATTTTCTGTGCACGCATATAAATCTGCTTAGAAAGCTTCTTTTTTTTCCCCCTTCCATATTGGAACTGCTTCTGTTTGTTTCTTCAGATTTTCATGTGAGAGACTCCTACCTCCCTTCAGCTGAAATTCCCATATAGAATTTTTATGACATTCTTTCTCTGAAATCAGCTTTCCTAAAAAGCATGTTGCATGTCAGACCATTTCTAGTTTTCCTCCTTTCTACCTCAAATTATTATAAGTGATCATTTCTCCCCCAAAGATCCCATTTCTTTCTAGCAACAACTTCTTCATTCACTGATTGGAATCATCTCTAGATAAACAGCTTTCCTCATCCCCTTTTGAAGAATGAAATTATATGACCCTCAACAAACCTCATTCCTTTTCCTTCTCAACTTCATGCCTCCCCTATAATTTTTTTTCTTATTTAAATGTGTCTCTTTTCTCTCATTTGTTTTGAAAGCTAAAAATTTATTAGCTCTTCTGCTTGGGGGAGAAAAAAAGAATTCAGTAGCTGTCTAGATAATTAAAGTCTCAACACTATTATGTAATACCTCTTTGCCAGCCTTGTAATGTGATATCTTTGCTCAATTGTTCATTGGTTTCCTCCTGTCTAGAAGATATGTGGCATATTCTAATAACAACATTTCTTTTTTGTTCCCCTCCAGTGACTTTGTCCAAAATTTTTTTTTTTGCCATATCCATACCCATCCTCTTCTATCTAACCCTGGTTTCTAAATTTTATCATGTTTCCTTTCTACCCAATGATACTATACCTCTTTTTATCTATTGTAGTTGGCTATTTTTTTAAGAAGGCAAATACTTACAGAACTATACTTTAGTGATATTGAGTAGACCAATTTTATTTTCTACCTTTGGATTGCTAATTGATCTTATCTGTTACATATATTTAATGCATTTGTATGTAGGTATTTGAGACTACAGGTTTTATTGCTTTATTTTCTCGGAATTTATCTCCTGTGAATAAATGAGAATTTTTCATCTTATTCATTTTCCTATATTATAGCTTCTACTCTCTCTAGTATCTCGGCTTGTAGGCAAATACAATTTTTTCCTTATCTCTCTCCATTAAAGTTTAAACCCTCCTAATAGGTTTGTATGACTCAAAGTAGATATACTTTTTACAGCTCTCATTAGGTATGTGCCATCCCTACTCAATCCCAACATTTTTATGTTTCTAACTCAGAACCCAGAAATCTTAATGCTTCTTAGATACCATCTTCTTAACCTGCTCTTCACTTTCTAAATCTGTCTTTCACTTCTGCAGCTCCTGCTTATGATTGGAAAATGTTTCCTGTGTTTTCAAGTTCCTTAACAATTTCCTGTAGGACTTTATAATTCATAGACACTTTCTTGGTTCCTTCTAATGGTATTGTTTGTCCTTATGTGAATCACCAGAAGTGAAAATCATCAGGTTTGCCAAAACAGCAGACATGCTGTAGGGAGCAAATCAGACACCTAAAAAGTGGTCTCTAGGATTAACATCAAAATAGTTTAGTGATTTTACAGTTAGCAATTAAGGAGTTCCATACCCTTTTTGATTTTTCTTTGAAAAAGCCACAGCAAAGAAGCAGAGAGATAGAAAGAAACTTCTAAATTCTGATAGAAGAGGTTGGAAGAGATTTTTTCATCTTTGATGCCAAGTGTTGATATCAGGTTGACAGATAGCTGCCATAATCAGACTGTCACCAAATACTATTATTTTTCTTTTCTTACTCTGATTCCCACAAGTGACTTTTTCCCTTATGGATATACTTGCAGACAAGAAGATGTTCACTTCATAGCATATCCATATTCCCTTATATTGGTTGAGTTTTATAGCTGTTTCTAAACTCCAAGTGTTCATTGTTCCTTCTTCCCTTAATCCTCTGCATCACGTTCTTTCATCCTCCAACTAGCTGATAGAGATAAGGATCAATTTCCATTTTGTCAGCATAAAAATCAAGAACATGAAGCTTCTGAAGAAATAAAAGATAGTGCTGATATGTGTCAGGAGCTTGGAGAATGACAGAAAGTAAGAGAAGAGGAAGGGGAAAAAACCTTCCATTTTTTTCAAAGTATACTCCATTTCATCTGATGATCTAGAGAACGGAAAGACATTCTTGTCTTTTTTTAAAAATATACTTTTTCTAGAATGGAAACAAACCAACACTTTGTGCATATAGAAAATTCCTTGGTCCTGGCAGAGAGGTAAACAGTGTATTATATGCAAGACACTGAAAATTTTCCCTTGCCTTCCATCCTTGCTGGATATGACCTCTCTGGTTCTTAGTCATTCTTGTTGGAAGCTCTTGTCAATTCCCATAGCAGACTGACTGTCTGACAAACCTATTTTCCTTACTTGGAGTTCCTAAGTGAGGCTTTTATTTATTTATTTCAGCCTTCATGAAGGATCAGGATAGCTTACTCAGTTACCTTTGATGGGCAATTCACAGTTGCTGCCGAAGTCCCAATGCAAATAGCAGCTAAGCATATTGACTTCAGAAGCTGAATCCAATTAACAGACACTTCACATATCTTCCTAGTTTTTCTCATGGTTTTTAGAAGATTCTGTCTTCCAGATTCTCTGCTGCTATTCTTCTAAGTTTTTTAAAAACAGGCTCAGAAATATATGCTACTTATATAAATGTTGGTCCTAGGGACCTTTCTTTCAGTTCTCCAATTGCCTTCTGGAAGCATAAATTCCCATTTTCTCCACTTGCATAATGTGAAATAGTTACATGAGAATGGGAAATGATAATCACAAAATCAGCAAATTAAAAAAAAAAACAACTACAACAACAACAATAGTTTGGCTCTCAGAACTTAATAGCACATAAGGAAGTGCTAAATTTTATGGCCCAGATTATGACCATTAAAGGAAGGAATAAACAAATGGAGAGATCAAAGTTATGAGAGGCTTCATGGAGGACAACAGCACCCACCATCAACCATTCTTTGCAGTCTATTAAATTGTGGAATGTTGGTTAATCCTTAGCTATAACACATCATTATTTACATGCCTACTAGGACTTTTGGCCCAGTGGTACTGGTGGCACTCAAGAAATTAGCCTTTGAGCAACAGAATTATGAAAGTTGAGACAGATCACAGATGTTCAGAAGATATCAGGACTATTTCTATATTCTTTTCAAAGCCTTGCAAGTAATGATATGATACAAAAGATGGTAATTAGGTAGTTGATAGCATTGTTTGCTTGAAAAAAATCTGGCCATAAGTAATTTTTTTTTTAACATTGGCAATTCGGAAAGCATCAGTTGGGCTTGATAACCAATGAATGCATAATAGAAACTCTAACTGCTACTATTGTTATTTACTTTAATTCCCTTATTTAGTTCAGACCATATAGGCACACAATTTCATAAACCGAGTAAAAACTATTTTGTTAATTATACACAAATTCATAGCAAGAGAAGGATTTTATTTTAAGCAAAACAAAAACCTTCCATTTCCTTTTCCTCTCTGCCTCCCTTTCTCCCTCCCTTACCTCCTTCCTTTCTTCCTTCCTTCCTTCCTTCCTTCCTTCCTTCCTTCCTTCCTTCCTTCCTTCCTTCCTTCCTTCTTTCTTTCAATCTCCCTAGGGAAATGAGTTGAAGTACTTACATGTGACTGTAATATAATATGGTATTTCTCTTCTAAAATTAAAACCAAATTATAATACTGGCAATTTCATGAATGAGTGGGAGTGAGAAGGTAAATCTTTTCATGTCTTTGAGAGGGAATCTTTGAGTAATGATGTTGGGAGGGGACCCTGACTTCAAGTGGTAACAAGTGCCTCTTCTATTTCTCAGGGGTAGAATCTCTTGGAACAGCAATAATGAGAAAAGAAAACCTCCTTTCTAATGATATCTGATGACACCATCCTAAATGTTCTCTAATGGTATAATAAACATTTGAGATCATTAAAATACCCAGTCAAGTTAACTGAGAATACATAGCAACCAAACGCTGTGTATTTTACCCATCCCTGACTGAAGTAATTCATAACTTCAGCCTTGACAAACAAAGGCATACATGTAAGCCAAGTCTCACATAAATCCATGAGATATCTTTTATCTCTGGAAAAGGATCGTGTTCGTTTTGTCACAGAAATAGATCATTTAATATACATACTTTTGAAGTCTTTTTAGTTAATACTTTTGTTTTGTGGACATAGCCAACAAGCTTTTTTAGAATTCACATTTTTGCTCAATTTTTATTGCTTGTATTCTTTATTTTGAATATAGTCTTGCTTAAAGTGAGAGTAGATATTTATGCATGATATATTTAAAGCAAGTAGAGAGGGTATGGACAGATCCATTTAATTAGCATCTTTATTTCTTATGACTGTAAATTATATCTCTAAAAGGTCTCCTCACATATATTATTTGCCCTCTGGCTCCTGTCTTCTTCATTTCTTCCTTTTTTACAAATTGCTTTCCTTCTCCACTTAGTTACAGACAAATACATCTTTTCTCATTCATTATAGAGACAGCTACATGGAGCAGTGAATACAGCTCTAGAACTAGAATCAGAAAGATTTCAGTTCAAATTTGGCTTTGAACCTGTGTGACTCTGGGCAAATCACTCAACCTTTGCCTGCTTGTTTCTTCAACTGTAAAATATTAATACTAACAGCATATACCTTCCAGGGTTTTTGTGAGGACCAGATAAGACAATATTTGTAAAGTGCTTAGTGCAGTGCCTGGCATAGAGCAAGCACTTAAAAAAATACTTGTGTCTTTTCTTCATCCTTCATCAATTATTATTCTATCATTTTTAGTTTATCCACACAGAATCACACAGTTATCAGGGATTTCAGATGCCATCTAAAATAACCAGGATCTATGCAGGAATCTCTACTATAATATCTCCTACAAGTTGTCAATAAGCCTTTGTTTATTTTTTATTTTTTTGCTCATTTTTGCTTATTATTATCACAACAGCCCATTTCATCTTGGAATAACTGATTCTTAAGAAGTTTACTGAGATATGATCTGACTCCTATACTATTTGTCTATTGATCTACTTCTAGTTCCATCCTCTGTTATCAAACAAATGACATCTCTTAAAACAGTTGAAAGTAATTATTAGTCCCATTCCCAATCTTCTCTTCTCCAGACTAAATATCCTCAGTTCCTTCAATCAATCTTTTTAGGTCATTGTTTCAAATTTCCTTTGCCATCCTGTTTTCCTTTCTTTAAATGAACTCAAAATTGTCACTATTATTCTTAAACATGATCCCAGAACTGAATTCACATCAATCAAATATTTATTAATTCTTACTATGTCTTCATCACTTAACTTATCTGCATAGAATCAGCCTCTTCCTGATGATGTCATACTGGGGCAGAATGTTGTAGAAGTAAACGCATTATCTTTGTCCTTATGTAAGGACTTATATACACTTTACTCCAGAAAGAGCTGAGCAGAAAAATATTGTTGAAAGTTTCCTTATTAGACAGGGCATGACATCATTAGGTAAATAAGTGATAGCTAAATTTGTAGCTCTCTACATCAATTTCAAGAATACAGGAAGTATTAGGAGGAGCAAGAGAGATACTTTGAATTGACAGGGAAATGACTATGAGAAGAAGGGCATTTACTTCTCTGTCTTGTAGAAATGTTACTCAGTTCGTGCATGATATCAAAGCCTAGGAATTTATGCTATGGTAAAGTGTATGAACTAGTGGGATAAAGTACTCAGTAAGGTGAAATTAGGAAAGGTTGATAGAAAATGTTGATAGGGTAACTGAAAGAGTGGCAGCAAACTTTGTACTTGTATCTCTTCAATGAGGAAATGTAACTTCACACATTGTTCCCATACTAATGAAAATAATGTGCATCTACAGACAGGAATAGGAACATTTTAGCTCATAAGAGAAATATCTAATGAATTTATTGGAATCTTGAATTTAAGATGAATTAGATAAATTCCTAATGTATTCAAATCAAAGGTGTCTGGATCACTGAAGATTTATGAGGGGCACAAAGCAAATATGTGTCAGAAGTGGGACTCAAACATGGGGCAGCTAGGTGATGCTCTACTGCATAGAGCACTAGGCCAGGAATCAGAAGGATTCATCTTCCTGATTTCAAATCTGGCCTCAGAACTTACTAGCTGTGTGACCCTGGGCAAGTCACTTAACTCTATTTGTCTCAGTTTCCTTGTTTGTAAAATGAGCTGAAGAAGGAAATTGCAAGCCACTCCAGCATTTTTGCCAAGAAAATTCAAAATGAGGTCATGGAGAATCAGACACAACTGAAATGGCTCAACAATAACAACAACAACAACAAAATTAAAATAACTCTGAGGTATCACTTCATACCTATCACAAATGACAAATGCTGGAGGGAATATGGGAAAATATGTACACTAATGAACTGTTGGTGGAATTGTGAACTGATCCAACCATTTTGAGAGAATAAATTGGAACTACACCCAAATGACTATGAAATGATACCCCTTGACCCAGAAATACCACTACTAAGTCTGTATCCCAAAGAGATAAAAATATTCATAGCAACTCTTTTTGTGATGGCAAATAATTGAAAATTGAGAGGATGCCCATCTATTGGGGAATGGCTGAACAAGTTGTGGTATATGATTGCAATAGAATATTATTGTGCTATAAGGAATGATGAGGAGGAAGTAGTTTTAGAAAAACCTGGGAAGACCTATTTGAACTGATGCAAAGTGAAGTGAGCAGAACCAGGAGATTATTGTACACTGTAATAGCAATATTGTAATGATCAACTGTGAAAGATTTAGGCACTCTGATCAGTATAATAATCTAAGACAACACTAAAGGACTTATGATGGAAAATGCTATCCACCTCCAACAAGAGAACTGCTGAACTCTAAATGTGAATTGAAGTCTAACTTTCTTTATTTTTCTTGCTGTCTTCTGACAAGGCTAATATAGAAATATGTTTTGCATTTTCACATATATATTGTATTAATATAATTTTGATTTCACATTGATATCAAACTGTTTACTTTCTCAGTGAGTGGGAGAAGAGCCAGAAGGAAAGAAAAGAATTTGGAACTCAAAATTAAAAAAAAAGTTTAAAATAAATAAATAATGAAATTTAAAATCTCATTCTTGAAAAGATCCCATATCTCCTGTCCTAGTTTCCCAAGTAGAATGATATCCTCTCTATTTTCCTCTTCACATCATCATCATCATCATCATCATCATCATCATCATCATCATTATCATCAATAGTTAGCTTTTATTTAATCCTTAAAGTCTGCAAAGAGATTTACAAGTATTTTCTCCTTTTATCCTGTATCAACCCTTGAAGGTAGGTACTATTATTCTCTCCATTTTACTGACTAGGAAACTGAGGCAGACAGAGATGAAGTGATTTGCTCAGGATCACACAATTAGTAAGTATCTGAGGCTGGATTTGAACTCGGGTATTCCTGACTCCAGGTCCAATGTGGTACCTACTGCCCAACTTATCTGCTACCTTAAAATCTATTCTCCCCAAATCAAGGTTGCATGACACTCTATGCTTACCTTTACTTTCTTCTACTATAAACTCTAGAATAGAGTGGTCATTTACCTCCCAGATATCCAGTTATTTCCACACAAATAGCCAGTTTGTTGGTTTGTGAGAATCAAATCTAGCGAAGAATTTTCACTTGTTGGTTCCTTTACCTTTTGAAGGATGTCAAAAAGGATTTTTCATTGTGACAAGTCAATAACTTGAGTGTGTGTGTGTGTGTGTGTGTGTGTGTGTGTGTGAGAGAGATAGACAGATAGATAAACAGATAGAGGGGGGAGGGAGAATGAGAGTATGAGAAGAAGATAGACAGAGCTAGAGCGAAACTTTTTTTTATTGAAATACTTCGTTATTATATTATGCCTCTGTATTATGCTTGTTACCTGTTTCACTAACCCCACTTCTAGTTTTCCATAATGTTCAGGTGCTCTGTAGGAGCTTTTGATGGAAAAATCACTTATTTCTCTTTCCATTGATCTTCACTCAAATATTTCCCACCATATTTCCATTGCAGTTTCTGCAGTTCCTCACTTAAGATATTATCTTCTATAACTATGTATGTATGTGTGTATGCATGTATGTACATATCTTCCATCTTGATGTACAATGCTGCACCACTCCCTGCCCTTTTATATATTCTATTTCTTTTGAATAATGTTATACCCCTCCAGAATCACATTTCAGTGCCATGTTTCATCATACAAAGTTTCAATGCTATTCCTCAGTTTAAAATTTCCTCACTTTCTTGTGACCTAAATTTAAGGCATTTGTATATGGGTGTCCAAGGTCATTGGTGGACTCTTTTCTTGGTTTTTGTCTCCTATGAACTTTTGAGTGTGTCAACAACTATTCTTTCTTCATTGTAACTATCTTAGTTTATCTAGCTTGGTGAATATGTATGTACACCTTTCTCCCTTTACTATACTTGTTTTTAAGTCTTTTCCATTAGATTTGTAATAAATATAGCAATGAATTCTTATCAGCCTTTATTAGATTTAATTCTATACTGATTCAAGAATCTGTCATCCCAGAGCCAAGATGGCAGAGTAAGTTAGGAACTCATCTGAGCTCTTCCAAATTCTTCTCCAGACAACTTTAAAATAATGCCTCAAAATGAATTCTGGAGCAGCAAACCCAACAAAGGATGGGATGAAACAATTTTTCCAGCCCAAGACAACTTAGAAGGTTGACAGGAAAGGTCTGTCTCACTGAAATGAGAGTTGGAATCAAGGCTAGCGCAGGTGGCCCAGGCAAGACATAAACAGGTTGTACTCCAGCAATGTAGCAGTAGAGTCCCACACCCTGAATAAGTCAGTGCTTATTATACTGAAGCAGTAGTAGCAACTTCTGGAGCTCTCAGCCCACAGATAGTAAAGGGAATGGACAGCCATTCAGAAAGATATTACAGGGGACACTTTGTTGGCATGGGGTGGAGGACTCTGTTGTATGGCCCAAATGAGAATCTGGGTCACAGACCCATGTTACAGTCCTAGGGTGGGGAGGAGCACTAGCACTCTAAAGTGTGTGGCTGTAGGGGAGAAAGGATCTTGATCACAGGTCAAGGGCAAAAAAGAATACTTGTGGTCATCCCAGACCAGACCACAGGCCAGGAGAACAGTGACTATAGCTCTCCTTAGATCATACCACCTGGGAAAAACTGAAAACTTAAAGGTCCCTATAATTAACTGCAAGAAGAGAAGCAAGAAAAACCTGAAACTTGGAACAGTGACCCCTATATCCCAGGAGCAGAGCAAAACCTTAACATAAATTACAAGTCCAGAAATAATCTGGAAAAATGAGCCAACAACCAAACCAAAACAAAAAGAACTACAGAAAGTTACTATGGTAACAGGGAAGATTAAAACACAAACTTGAAAAGATGACTACAATATCAAAATGGCTACATCCAGACCCTTGAAGGAAAATGTGAATTGGTGTCAGGCCAAAAAAGAACTCCTGGAAGAGCTCAAATTTTATAAATATAAAATAAGAGTTGGAGAAGAAAAAAATTAGGAAAAGAAATGAGAGTGATGCAAGAAAATCATGGGGAAAAGTCAGCAGCTTGGTAAAGGAAGCAAAAAATGGACAAAGATGTACAAAAATTCACCAATGAAAACAATTCCTTAAAAAGTAGAATTGGCCAAATGGAAAGGTGGTACAAAAGCTCACTGAAGAAAATGATTCCTTAAAAATTAGAATTTGGCAAGTAGAAGCTAATGACTTCATGACACATCAAGAAACAACAAAACAAAATAAAAGGAGTGAAAATAAAGAAGAAAATTTAGATATCTTATTTGAAAAACAACTGACCTGGAAAGTTGATTGAGGGGAGATAATTTAAGAATTACCTGAAAGGCATAATTAAAAAAAAAAAAGATCCTAGACATCATATTTCAAGAAATTATCAAGGAAAACTTCCCTGATATCCTCAAACCAGAGGGTACAATCGAAATTTAAAGAATCCATCTGTCATTGCCTTACAGAGATCCCAAAATGAAAAAAATCCAGGAATAAAACAGTCAAATTCCAGAGCTCATAGGTCAAGGAGAATATATTGTGAGCAATCAGGAAGAAACAATTCAAATATCATAGAGTGACAATTAGGATTGCGTGAGATTAAGCAGCTTCTACATAAAAAAAAAACAGGGATTGGAATATGATATTATGGAAGGCAAATAGAGCTAGGATTATAAGCAAGAATCACCTACCCAGTAAAACTGAGCATAATCTTTTGCATGAAAAATGGATATTTAATGAAATAGAACACTTTTAAGCATTCTGACAAAAAGACCTGAGCTGAACCAAAAAAAAATTGATTTTCAAATATAAGATTCAAGAGAAGTATACAAAGGTAAATGGAAAACAGAAAATATAAGAGATTCAATAAGGTTAAACTTTTCATATTCCTACATAGGAAGATGATATTTATAACTTCTAAGGGCTTTATCATTATTAGGGCAGTTAGAAGAAGTATACATAGACAGAGGGCATTGGCATGAGTTGAATATGATGGGATAATTATCTAAAAAATAAAATTAAGGAGTTTGAAAGAGGGACACACTAGGAGAAAGGGAAGGGAGAGATAGAAGGGAGAGATAACAGAATTATCTCACATAAAAGAGGCATGAAGAAGATATTACAGTGAAGGGGAAGATGGAAGATGGTGGGCAATGCTTGAACTAATTACTCTCATCAGAATTGGCTCAAAGAGGGAATAATATATACTCAATTGGGTATAAAAAGCTATCTTACCATATAGAAAAGTAGAAGGTGAAGGAGATAATAGAAGGGAGGGACTGATAGATCAGAGGATGGACTTGGGGAGGTAGTGGTCAGAAGCAAAACACTTTTTGAGGAGGGACAGGGTAAAAGGAGAGAGAGAAAGACACACACATACATACAGAGAGAGAGAGAGAGAGAGAGAGAGAGAGAGAGAGAGAGAGAAGTATAAATGGGAATAATAAGATGGAAGAAAACATATAGTTAGTAATTGTAACTGTGAATGTGGATAAAATGAACTCACTCATAAACTGGAAGGAAATGGCACGGTGGATTAAAAACAAAAATGGAAAGTATGTTGCTTACAGTTTAGGCAAAGAGACACACATGGAATTAAGATAAGGGGCTAAGAGTAGAAACTTTTTCTTCAACTGTAGTAAAAAAAAACCAAGGGTATCAGACAAAACAAAAGCAAAAATAGATCTAATTAAAAGATATGAACAAGGAAACTACATTTTGCTAAAAGGTTCCATAGACAATGAAGTAATACCAGTACTAAACATATATACACCAATTGGCATAACAACCGAATTCTTAAAGGAAAACTTAAATGAGTTACAAGTGGAAATAGATAGTAAGACTATACTAGTGGTGCATCTTAATTTTTCCATCTCAGAACTAGATAAATCTAATTTTAAAAAAAGTAAACAAGAAAGGAGATGAATAGAATTTTAGAAAAGTGAAGTATAGACCTCTGGGGGGGGAATTATGGGAATTGAAAGGAATATGGATTTTTCTAAGTGGAATGTGGTGTGTACACCAAAATTGACCATGAATTAAGACATAAATTAAAAATTAATTGGAAAGTAAATAATCTGAAAGAATGAGTGGATCAAAGAAAAACCATAGAAACAGTAAATAATTCATCAGACTGACAACAATTGACAATAAACTAAGATTTATAGGATGCAGTCAAAGTAGTACTTGGGGAAAATTTATGTCTCTAAATGTTTACATCAATAAAATAAAGAAAGAACAGATCAATAAATTGGGCATGCAGTTAAAGAAAAAAACTAGAAAAGAAAAAAAAACTCCACAATTAAACACCAAATTGTAAATCCTGAAAACCAATGAAGAGATAATTAAATTGAAAGTAAGAAAATCATCAAACTAATAAGTAAAACTGGAACTTGTTTTATGAAAAAAATAGATTAACTATTGGTTAAATTGATTAAAAAAAGAAAGAAAACCAAATTACCAATATTAAAAATGAAAAAGGTGAATTCACCACCAACAAAGAGGAAATTAAAGCAATTATATGCCAAATTATATGCCAAAAATCTGACAATTTAAGTGAAATAGATTAATATTGACAAAAATTTAAATCACTCAGATTAATGAAACAGTAAATAGAATACTTAACCTCATCTCAGAAAAATAAATTGACAACTATTCTGGAGAGCAATTTGGAACAATGTGCAAAGGGTCATAAAATGGTGTGTATTCATTGATCCAGTCATACCACTACTAGATTTGTACCACAAAGAGATTAAAAAGGTGGGAGTTGAGGGAGGACTTACTTGTACAAAAATATTTATAGTAGCTCTTTTCATGGTGGCAAAGAATTGGAAATTGACAGCATGTCCATCAATTGAAAATGGCTAAATAACTTGTGTTATATGAATGTAATGGAATACTATTGTGCTATAAGAAATGACAAGCAGGTGGATTTCAGAAGAAAACCTGGAAAGACTTACATGAAGTGATGCAAAGTGAAGTGAGCAGAACCAAGAGAACATTATGCCTAGTAATAGCAACATTGTTGGATGATCAACTCTGAATGAATTAGCTATTTGCAGCAATGTAATGATCCAAAACAGTCCCAAAGGACTCATGATGAAGAATGCTATCCACATCCATAGAAAGAACCAATGGAGTCTAAATGCAGTAGCATACTATTTTCACTTTCTTAGTTTTTTTTCTATTGGTCTGTTTCTTCTTTTACAGCATGATTAATATAGAAATATGTTTTACATGATGGCATATCTATATGAATGTATGTGTGTGTGCGCGTGTGTGTGTGTGCACACATGTGTACAACCTATATTAAATTGCTTACTGTCTATTTATAAAGAGGGAATGTGAGTAAGGGAGAAAATTCAGAATTCAAAATTTTTTTCCCTTTTTTATTTTATATTTTCCCTTGTTGGTATATTTTTATTTATTTTTAAATTTTTAACATATGTTTTTAAAACTTTGGGTTACAAATTTTCTCCTTTCCTCCCTCCCTACTCACCCTCATTGAAAAGGCAAGCATCTTGATACAGGTTATAGACGTGTAGTCACGCAAAACACTTCCATAGTAGTCCTGTTGTGAAAAACTAAGTATATTTCCCTTCATCCTATCCTACCCCCCATTTATTCTATTCTCTCTTGATCCTGTCCCTCCTCAGAAGTGTTTGCTTTTGATTATCCCCTTCCCTAATCTTCCCTTCCCTCTATCAACCCCCTGCTCTCTTGTTCCCTTCCCCCCTTATTTTCTTGTAAGGTAAGATAGATTTCCATACCCCGTTGTATGTTATTCCCTCCTTAAGCCAAATCCTATGAGAATAAGATTCACTCATTCCCTCTCACCTTCCCCCATTTCCCCTCCACTGTAAAACCCTTTTCTTGTCTGTTTCATGTGAGATAATTTACCCCATTCTACTTCTCCCAGTATAATCCTCTCTCACCCCTTAATTTCATTTTCCAGATATCACCCCTTCATCTTCAACTCACTCTGTGCCCTCTACGTATCTATCTATACATACATATAATTTTTTTCCCCTCCCACTACCCTACTACTGACAAAGGACTCATGAGTTACAAATATGATCTTTATCAACCTTAATAAGTCTCTTATGATTTCTCTTGCCTATTTACCTCTTCCATGTTTCACTTGAGTCATGTATTTGAAAGTCAAATTTTATATTCAGCTCTGGTCTTTTCCTCAGAAATGCATGAAAGCCCCTATTTCATTGAATGACCATTTTTTTCCCCTGAAGGATTATACTCAGTTTTGCTGGGTAGGTGATTCTTGGTTGTAGTCCTATCTCCTTTGCCTTCCAGAATATCATACTCCATGCCCTTTGGACCCTTAACATAGAATCTGCTAAATCTTGTGTTATCCTGATTGTGTTTCCACTATACTTGAATTGTTTCTTTCTGGCTGCTTGCAATATTTTCTCCTTGACCTGGGAATTCTGGAATTTGGCTACAATTTCCTAGGAGTTTTCCTTTGGGGATCTCTTTCAGGAGGTGATTGGTGGATTCTTTCATTTCTATTTTGCCCTGGTTCTAAATATCAGGGCAGTTTTCCTTGATAATTTCTTGAAAGATGATGTCTAGGCTCTTTTTTTGATCATGGCTTTCAGATAGTCCAATAATTTTTAAGTTCTCTCTCCTGGATCTATTTTCCAGGTCAGTTGTTTTTCCAATGAGATATTTCACATTCTCTTCTATTTTTTCATTCTTTTGGATTAGTGTTACAGTACCTGGATTTCTCAAATTGCCACTAGCTTCCAATTGCTCCATTATAATTTTTAAGGAAGTATTTTCTCCAGTAAGCTTTTCGACTTCCTTTTCCATTTGGCCAATTTTGCTTTTTAGGGCATTCTTCTCCTTATTGGCTTTTTGGACCTCTTTTGACATTTCGGTTAGTCTATTTTTTAAGGTGTTATTTTCTTCAGTATTTTTTTGGGTCTTCTTTAGCATCACTCTCAGTTTTTCCTCTACTTCCCTTACTTGCTTCTCAAAATCCTTTTTGAGCTCTTCCATGGCCTGGGACCAATTCATATTTTTCTTGGAGGCTTTGGATGTAGCAGCTTTGGCTTCATTGTCTTCTTCTGGTTGTATGTTTTGATCTTCTTTGTCACCAAAGTAAGATAATACAATCTGACTCTTTTTGTGCTGCTTGCTCATGATCCCAGCCAATTACTTGAGTTATAAACTCTTTGTCAAGGTAGGGGTCTGTTTCCAGTGTAGAGAATATACTGTCCCAAGCTTCAGGGGTTTTGTGCAGCTATTTTCAGAGATAATTCTAGGGACCTGTAAATTTTCAGTTCTTCTAAGGTGCTATGATCAAGGGCGAGATGTTTACTGCTTTCCTGGCCCTTGCTCTGGTTTATGAGTGATCACAAGCACTCTCTTCTGTCTTGGAACTGTGAAGATTTTCTCTCTACAGCCACTACAAGCTCAACCATACCAGCACTCCTTCTCACCTCAGGACTGCCACCCAGAACTGTGACCCAGATCCAAGCATGGGCAAAGCAAGAGAATCCTGCACCAGCAGAGAGATCCCTGCAATCCCCCTCTGATCAGCCACTGGATTCCCCCTCAGTCTGTGGGCCAGAAGCTCAGGAGGCAGCCACTAACCCGGGGCCAAGCTTGAGGAATGGGGCTTGAACCTCACAGTGCTTCTCTCTCACCACCACAGAAACAGACTTTTCCCACTGACTTTCTAAGTTATCTTTGGCCTTTTTGGGTTGAGAAGTCTGGAAACTGCCACAGTGGCCCACAATTTAGGCCTCTAAGGCCTGCTCCAGGGTCACTGCAGCCTGTGGGCCCACACCAAACTGCGCTCCTCTTCCAGCCCAAAACGATATACCTTTCTGATCAATCATCCAGATTGTCTTGGGCTGGAAATTTGTTTCGTTTGGTCTTTTTGTGGGTTCTGCTACTTTAGAAGTTGTTTAGAGCCATTTTTATAGGTATTTGGAGGGGTTTGGGGGAGAGCTCAAGCAAGTCACTGCTTTTACTCCACCGTCTTGGCTCTACCTCCCAGAATTCAAATTTTTTTTAAGTGAATGTTAAAATTTGTCATTTCATGTAATTGAAAAAAAAATACTGTTAAAAGAAAAAGAAAAAGAAGTTAAACAAGCCAGCAATGAACTACCCAAGAAAAAATGCCTAGGGCCAGATGGATTTACAAGTGAATTCTACTGAACATTTAAAAAAAAGTTGATTGTAATACTAATAACTTATTTGAAAAAAAATTTTTAAATGTCCTACTGAATTCCTTTTATGCCACAAATATGGCGTTTTATCTAAAACAGGAAGAGCAGAAACAGAGGGAAAAAAAGAAACTAACTATAGAGCTATTTCCCCAATGAATATTGTTGCAAAAAATTTAAATAAAATACTAGCAAGGAGATTATAGCAATACATCACAAGGATCATACACTATGGCCAGGTGAGATTTATATCAGGAATTCAGGACTGGTTCAATATTAGGAAAACTATCAGCATAATTGACCACAACAATAGTAAAAACCAATATAAGTCACATGATTATCTCTATATATATGTAGACAAATTTTTGACAACATATAACAGCTGCTTTTATTGAAAACACTAGAGAACATAGGACAAATGGAGCTTCCCTTAAAATGATAAGTACTATATATCTAAAACTATCATCAAACATCATCTGCAATGGAGATAAGCTAGAAGCCTTCCCAATAAAATCAGGGGTGAAGCAAGGAGGCCTATTATCACTACTATTATTCAATATTGTACTAGTATTGCTAAGTATAGCAATATAAGAAGAAAAAGAAATTGAAGGAATTAGAATAGGCAATGAGGAAATAAAACTGTCACTCTTTGCAGATGGCATGACAGTATACTCAGAAAATCCTGAAGAATCAATTGAAAAACAAGTTGAAAGAATTAACAACTTTATCAAGGTCACAGGATACAAAATAAACCCCAATAAATCATCAGCGTTTCTATATGTTGCCAACAAAGTCCAGCAATAAGAAATAGAAAGAGAAATTCCATTTAAATAACTGTAGACAATGTGAAATACTTGGGGGGGGGGTCCACCTGCCAAGACAAAGCCAGGAATTATATGAACACAATTACAAAACACTTCACACAAATAAAGTCAGATCTAAACAACTGGAAAAAAATATTAATTGTTCATTGGTAGGTTGAGCCAATATAATAAAAATTAAAATTCTTCTTATATTAATTGACTTATTCAGTTGCCATGCCAAACAAGTTACCAAAATATTTTATGGAACTAGAAAAAAACATAACAAAATTCATCTGGAAAAACAAAAGGGCATGAATATTAAGTTAATTAATGAAAAAAATGTGAAGGAAGGCACCCTAGCCATATCAGACCTCAAACTGTAGTATAAAGTGGTAATCTTCAAAACATTCTGTTACTGGCTAATAAATAAAGTGGTGGATCAGTGGAATACATAAGGTACACAACACAGAGTAGTAAATAATCATAGTAATCTAAAGTCTGACAAACTTAAAGATTCAAACTTTTGGGATAAGAACTCATTATCTGACAAAAACTGCTGGGAAAATTGGAAAATAATTTGGCAAAAACTAGGCATAGTCTAGTATCTTACACTATATACCAGGATAAGGTCAAAATACGTGCATAGTTTAGACATAAAGGATGATAGGATAGGCAAATTAGGGGATCATGGAACAGTTTTTCTGTCTGTGGATAAGAGAAGAATTTACAACCAAGCAAGATAGAGCATTATGAGATATAAAAATTATTAATTTTGATCACATAAACTTAAAAAGGTTTTGTATAAACAAAACCATTTGCAGCCAAAATTATAAGCAAAACAGAAAGTTGGGAAATTTTTTTTAACAGTAATTGTCTCTAATAAAGTCCATATTTCTCAATTATATACAGAATTGAGTCAAATTCAGAATAAAAAATTTTCCCCAAATGATAAATGGTCAAAGGATATGAGCAATTTTCAGATGAAGAAATCAAAGCTGTCTACAATCATGTGAAAAAAAATGCTCCAAATTACTATTGATTAGAAAAATACAAATTAAAACAACTCTGAGCTACCACCTTAGACTTCTCAGATTGGCTAATATGACAGAAAAGGAAATGATAAATGTTGGAAGGGATGTAAGAAAATTTGCTGTTGATGGAGTTGTCCACTAATTCAACGACTCTGGTGAGCAATGCATACCCTTTGATGCAATACTGCTTCTAGGTCTATAGTCTAAAGTGATCAAAATAAAGTGGAAAAGAAGCTATTTGTACACAAATAGTTACAGTAGCTCTTTTTGTGGTGGCAAAGACTTGGAATTTGAGAGGATGACTTTCTATTGGTGCATGGCTGAGCAAACTGTGGTAAATGATTGTAATGGAATACTATATTGTGTTACAAAGAAATGGTGAGCGGGATGCTTTCATAAAAAACCTGGAAAAGCTTACATGAACTGATGCTGGGTAAAGTGAGCAGAACTAGGAGAACACTGTACATAGTTACAGTAATACTGTGTAATGATCAACTGTGAATGACTTAGCTATTTTAAGCAATACAATGATCCAAGACAATTCTAAGACTTATGTTAAAAAATACTATCCATCTCCAGAGAAAGAATTATGGGGTCATAATACAGATTGAAGCATGATATTTTCAATTTTATATTTCTGCATGCTTTTGTCTGTTTTTTTTTTCAAAACATGAAAAACATGGAAATATGTTTTACATGATTGTACACATATAACCTATATTAAATTACCTACAAACTCAAGGAGAGGGTGTATGAAGGAGAGAGGGAGAGAATTTGGAACTAATCTTTTTTAAATGAATGTTAAAATTTTTTATATGCATTTGGTAAAAAAAAAGGTTATTAAAAAAAAATCTGTCATCTCTTCTCAGTGAACTATGAGTGTAACTCCTGTCCCAAAGCCCATTGGTATGGGACTCTCTCCTTATGGGTGGAGATCAATGCCCTCTCATGCAGAAGAGGGAGGGTGGAGTTGGTGAGGTAGGAGTTCTCCATAGTTTACTTTCAGTCTTCTCTGTATTCTCTTTAAATTGATGAGTTGCCTAAGGTACTGCCTTGTTTCATGGCACTTATGGCTTCCAACTTTCAGAAAGAAGATGGATGAAGCCAACCCCTCTTGAGACTGATGAAGGGAAGATGTGAGAGAAGCTATCAGTCTCTATCATGTCCCTAGTACCAGCTTGCTAAACCAGAAACTTAGAGGAACTTGCCCTTGGGTGAGATCTAAGACTCTTGGTTGAACTGAGCTGCTTCCTTCCTAATGCAAGAGCTCCTTCACACTGTATTGGCTTGGTATATATTTTCATATATACATTCTTTGATTTACAGTTTGTTATGATTTAAATAAATGTGCTTATTTGCTATTTACTAAGTGTGTCCATTGTGGATCTGGTATTTGGTGGCAAGGGGGATAAAAGACTTGAGGTCCTCTTTTCTCCCAATAATAAAACAACAATCAGAAGCTAGCTCGAACCTGATTTTTTATGTTAGGCTAACAAGATAAGGCTAACAAGACATAATTCTAGCCTATTAGCTTCTCTTTTTGAAGACAGCCAGCAGGCTGAACTTCTAGCCCCAACCTCCTGCTTCCCTTCCTGGTAGAAATGAAAGCCTCCTTTGAAAAAGGATGGGGGAAGAAGAGGCTAGAGATATCTGTTCAGCCTCACTTGGAGCCACCCAAATACACCCCCATGCAACATGTGGGGCATGGTACTCAATACACTTAGGGGACCTCACTATACTTGGGGCCTCATCACATGCCATATTCCAAATCCATTTTTTTCCCTTCCACCTAACATCTTCAATAGGTAGCTTTAAGATGAACACAACCGGTGTTTCTATGATTTTCAGTTCAGTGTCTTGCCTACAATTTCATAATTTCTAGAATAACTTTATAGGCTCCTTCGAGCAATATAATTTGTGACCACTTGAATTACCAGAATTGGTTAGAAGTTATTCATTTTTCTAAGTCTTGGAAGGGTCTCTGTTATGTTGTTCAGACATTACTGGGGAAGAAGACTTAGCCCTCTGTTGTTGTTATCAGGCCAACAAATAGCTTCCTCAGCACATGTGAGCCAGTAATCACTAAGTACCACCACTTTGGATTGTTCATCTTACTCTTATTGGATGATTTCTCACCGGACAGCCTCTATAGGTTCTAGATTATTCTTTGGAAGACAAGCTGCTACTTCTTTTTCAGAGGTTTTGATTCTTCAGGCAGAGCCTCAAACTTGTTTTTAGCATCAGGTACATAATTTTCATTTCCCCCTTTCTTCTAAGCTTTAGCTTCTTGATAAAGGTAAAGTGTTCCCTTCTGTACTTCGGATTTATTTTCCTTCCATTGAAGCCCTTCTAGGTGACCAGTCTAGCTATGTCAGCTTCGTCAAGTCTGAGCTCATTTTCTTTAACTGTAAAAGGAGGGGCATGGAATACTTCATCCCTTTCAAGTATTAACATTCCACAATTCTTAATTTTCACATATGCACACTGTTTCAAAAACAAATGTAAGCTTCTTTCATTACTTATTTAGAAGTAAGAGTTTGTCTTGGAGGAGCACGAACTAGCTACCAGGCTTTCTTCTTTGACTGGAACACTGGAGGTGGAGTTTGGATTGAATCATAAAATTCTTTAGCAAATGAATATTATCCAATTTAGAAAAAAAAGTGGTTATTAAAAATATCCACAAAAAATTTCCATCTTGTGAATCACTCAGACATTGAAAGGGAATGGAATAGAGACAGACAAGTATGTCACTGGTGAAATGCTTGGTAGTTGTTTTTTTGGTCCTAGACTTGTGATTTCATCAGTGTATGTGTGTGGAGGGAATTCAGGGAGGGTGGGGGCCTACTAATGTGGCACCTCCCTGTCTGGAACACTAAGAGGTCCAATGGCTTGGCACTGTGATATAGTTACTATGTGTCAAATGCTGGACTTGAACCCAGGTCTTCCTGATTTCATGGCATTCCTCCTATTACCTCTCATGAAATGCCTTATGTTCTGAGACTGTTCTAATTTACTTTTCCTAACCATTCTCTCACAGTTCACTAAAGAGATAAAATTGGTTTGGATAATATTTTGGGGAAAAAAAGTATATAACCATTCAAAAAAAAAGTGTACAGGAAAAATTATGGGTGAGTTTTCCCAAATTTGATGTCATTATGTATTAGATTACTCTGGCAATGCCAGAACACAGTGCTCATATGAACCTAAAGTGGAAGGAATTTTCAAGTCATGCTAAGCCCATTCTCTGTAAGGTGAAAAAACCCACAACTGAAGTGTCTTTGAAAGTGAATGAAATTCCAGCTCTCCCTTGGAAGGAGGATGAGGTGAACTCACCCCTTTCTGGGTTTTGCTGAACATCCTGAATGACACTTACCAAGTGTTCTGAATAAAATCCAAAACACAATTTGCCAACTGCTTTTTCCGTCATTCAAAACATGTACTTGGTGTTGAATTCAATCCATAAGTTTCTCTTTCATTTATACTTAAGCCATCAAGATGTAGTTTAATAATGCTTATATAATGTGCTATGAATTTTTCAGGAGGTTTTTATTTTATATATTTTGTAAATTGAAAGGAAAAGTCATTTTGCCACGGGAAAGTTAGGTCCTAAAAGTTAGACACAGAACAAAAGTAAAAGTCCCATTTTTCTCATTACTTTCAGTCTTAAGGAATATAGTACAGTGCAGTATGAAAAATCTTGAACCCATATTCTGGGTCAAACTTGACTCAAGATAGTTCATTGGTTCAAATTTGGGACACAGTGAAGTTAATCACTAGTAGACCATCTTCCACTCCCACTGACCCCCATTGAAGATCTGGCTACAAAGGGAAGAAATTTTATTAAGTCAAATATGTATAGCTCCCTATATTATCCATCTAAAACAAGGCAAAGGATAGTCCCTTTCCAGGTCTTCTTTGAGATTCACAAACCATTGGAACTCTAAGGCTAAGAGATCCAGCTTTTCTAGGACTGTTAACAATAACCATGGAATGTTGACCCTGGTGGTATCTTTATTCTCCATTCAATTTCTTTGGCTTCATTGGACCACATTCTCACCAACCATTATTTCACTAACTCATCAGTTGTTGTTTAAACTTCTCCTACAGTTTCCTAACTTTCTTGGTGATGAAAGTTGATTCAATCTCAAATTTCTCTCCTCTCTTATGGGTCAAATCACCTCCCTCCCTGTAGTAATAATAGTTTAAGTCAAGAATCTCTTACCAGCTGACCCAGTTCACAGTTTTTCAACCTTATTTCCATTGCCATTTGCCTTCCTTTATAGGCATGATTCCATTAGGGTTCAGCCTATTTTCCAGCAAGATCACTGGTTCATAGACCATATTTTATGCCCTTTGCTGGATTCCCACTTCTGTCAGTATGACTTCTTGCACCTGTGATGTTAATAAGGGCATAAGTTGCCCCTGTGTCTTTCCTTAAAAACCAAGAAAATATTCATATCTCTTTAATTGTTGAATGAGCTGGGATAGTGTCTTTAAAAGCTGGAAACCCAGATTTTCTAGGACTGTTAGCAACAAGCATGGAATGTTGACCCTGTTAGTATGTTTATACTATGTCAACCTTCTTGAGAACTCCTCAATCATACCTCATTGAATAAGTGTAGGCCCCCCTCCATGTCCTATTAATAGGACTCCCTAAAAGTGGCCAGAAGATAGGTTACAATAGTTTGCTGGCTCCAGTGCTGACCACATAATCACCTGAGGTTCACTTTAATCTGTATCACTTTTCATCCATTTCAACAATGAGGTAAGCCACTTTCAATTTAATTTCTGCTAGTTGTAGCAAATACTTTGGACTAGGCCTGACTCAAGCTGACCTACCAGTTAAGACTTGGGACTGGATCAAAGTGAGACACCAATAGATCATCTAACATTTCCCAGAAATAAGTATACTTAATAAAAGTATGGAAAGGATGTTGGGAAACAATATTCAGCAAGAATATAGCTTTGTTCAGGTGAAAGCTGTTCCCCAATCAGCTAGATGGTGTAGTAGAGAGAGTGCTATGCCTGCAGTCAAGATGCTCTGAACTAAAAGCTGGCCTCAGACACTAGCTATGTGACCCAGGGCAAGTCACTTAACCTCTGTCTGTCTCAGTTTCCTCAAATGTAAAATGTGAATAGTAATAGCATCTACCTCTCAGGGTTCTTGTGAGAATCAAATAAAATAACATTTGTGAAATGCTTTAACACAGTGACTGGCACATAGTAGGTCTTAACACATGTGTATTCCTTCCTTCCTTCACCTCCACTTTCACCATTGTGGTGTTCCTGGTCAGATGAGTATATCTACTCACATGGCATCATGGAGTTGTGAAGAATTCTAACTCCTTATGTGCTAGGCTTCTTGTGTTTTAGGCTACCAGGAAGCTGTGTGAATAGTTCAAGTCTTAATCCCATGGACCTTCATAGGGAAAAACTACCTCACCTTTACGGAACAGATCTTACTCTTATTATAACTGGACATTCAGAAACCTGACTTTTAGTCTTGGCTCTTACACTTTTTAGCTAGATAGTCTCATATAAGGCACTTGAATCTCATTTTTCTTATTTATAAAAACTGAAATAATATATTATTATAAAATATAATTTGTTGGAATAATAATTACATTATTTTTCCTATACACCTAAGGACTGTGGGACTATTCTAACGAATTATAATTTGAACTTTCTAAATATGCTGTCACCCCTATTTGAATGTGAGCTCATGAGGACTGAGATAGTCTTGCTTTTCTCTTTGTATCCCCAGCTCTTAGCACAGTGCTTTGAACATAGTAAGTGCTTGAGAAATGCTTCATTCATTCAGATGATTGTTCTGAGGAAAATGCTTTGTAAACTGCAAAGCATTAAACAAATATGTATGTGTGCACAATTATGTATAAATTATTTGATTCTGTTTGATTTCCTTCTAATAGCCATCCAAGGTCCAACCTGACTGATAAATTGAGAGCTTTTATTTTGAACTCATAACATTGTTTCTATGGGAAACTGGGTTCTGGGTCTACCATCCTATCCCAAATTCACACTTTCAGGTATGGTCCCCCAGAGAGACCCCAGGGACAAAGTAATGGGCTTGCACTCCTAAAACAATGGCTTACAAGTTACCACAGATGTATTTTCCTTGAAAGTCATCCAGAGGACACAATTAGCTCAAAGAAAAGACATTCAATAAAATTGTGTAGTAAGCAAAATAGCTACAAAATAGCTACAAAATGAGCCATTAACCTGGCTCATGTTCTTCTACAAATGCGCGTAATGCTAGTGAGAAGAGGAGACTTGGAGAGAGAGAGAGAGAGAGAGAGAGAGAGAGAGAGAGAGAGAGAGAGAGAGAGAGTATACTAGCATGGAGGTCATTACATAAGTAACATATGTGGCCAAGGCAACTCACACCTCTGACACTATAAGACCCCCAATCTCTTCTCTACTAGACAAATCACTCTTTTCTGTTTCCTAGTTTCCACCATCAGTGGCTTCAGACTCAGTGAAACCTTTACCTGGGTAACTGCTATAATCTTTCAAATGCAACTGAAGTCTGTAAGCTATAGAAGGAAGGAGTCTCAGTCCTAAGTCCTAACATACCCAAACAAGATTCCAACTCCTGGTGTCAGTCTCTCTTTTTCTCATAGACAGATTTTTTTTTCTGCTCCCCTAAAATACCTGAGCAAGGTCAGCTACACCATGTTAATACTTTGTCTCCCTCTTTCTTCCCTAGCTTCCCCAAGCCAGTGAGTTCATGGAAACCTTACTAATGCCTCCATTCATTAGTGTACCCCATTTTCATCACTCCACATTTTTTATGCATTGTGTATTGATTTATTTGTAGAATTCAAGCTCCATCATGGTGGTGACTACCTCACTTTGATATCTGTATACTTAGCATCTAGCACAATACATGTATTATATAGTAGATGCTTAACAAATGTTTAATGACTAATAAACTGATATAATGTGAAGTAGAAAGTGATAAGGTCCAAGGAAAGAATCATAGAATTTATCCTATTATTCAACTTTTCAAAACTGGCTGGTAAAATCTGGAGAACAGAAAGTATTTTTCTGGAAGAAGTAACTAAAAGAAGGGAAAAGGAATTTGAGCAAGGAAGAAAAAAAAAGATTATGGTAAGAGGAGTTGAATTGAGACAAGGGACCATAATCTCACTTGACCAAACCACAAATGAAATGATAACAAGAGTAATGATGGTATCCTAGTTTGTCTTGGCTCATTTTTTTTTCCCTAAGCAGTGAGTACAAAATATTAACAGTGAATTTTTTAACTATTATGTTGATATGACCCATGGAGTTCAACTGATTCTACTATTTCATGAAACCACAATTTATTCTAGCCTTGGTTCAACATGCCTCCCTTTTGTTTCTGAGAAATTGCTTCCATAGTTGCCTTGGGAACAATTTATGTTTTGTGTGGGATTTGGGGAGGTGAAGGATAGTTTTAAAGAATATTATACTCTGAAATCCAGTGGAATGAAGATTTCACATTGAAAATTTTCCACTCTCTTAATTCCTTCAGTTGAGTAACTATAGAGTTGGCTTTGACTCATTCTCTTTACTCCTCTGTATTACTAACTTCTTTGTATGTCTTTTTCAGTTTTCTATGTCTTCTACAGATAGACGATCATTTCCCCTCTCTTTTTTCTGTCTGCAAACAGATAATAATAATAATAATAATAATAATAATAATCATAATAATCATAATTATATTTCAACAACAACTTTGCCAGGTGGATAAGCATTATAATTCCCTATTTTACAGATGATGAAACAGAGACTCATAGAGGTGAAGAGACTGTCTTTTATCAAATATCTTAAGGAGGTGGAATCAATATTTGAACTTAGAATTGGATTTACAGGATTTTGAATTCCATTTCTGGTCTCATCCCTTTCCTTTTCTCCTTCCCCTTACCTCTCATCACCCTTTTCTCCCCTCACTCTTTCCTATTAAGCACTTACTGTGTGCCAGGTGACTTGTTAAGCATTGGGGATACAAATCAAGCAAAAAGAAAGTTCCTGTCTTTATGATTCTTACATTCTTATAAAGGGAGACAACACTAAAAAGGAGCTTAAAGGGTGCCTGTGTGTGTGTGTGTGTGTGTGTGTGTGTGTGTGTGTGAGAGAGAGAGAGAGAGAGAGAGAGAGAGAGAGAGAGAGACAGAGAGAGACAGAGACAGAGAGAGACAGAGAGAGAGAGAGAGAGAGAGAGAGAGAGAGAGAGAGAGAGAGACAGAAAGAGACAGAGAGAGAGAATTCCCAGCATTTTCTTAGAATGGAATTTCCAGAAAGAACTCAGCAATGGGACAAGAGAGGAGAGATAAAAGGAGAAGCAACTAACTGACTTATGCTGATGAAGTGCAGAGGATGAAGGTCTACCTAGTTTTGTCCTCTAATCAAAATGGAGGGAGAAGGGACCCAAAAGAAGAGGAAGAAAAGTTCTAGTGGCAAGGTCTAAAGTTCTAATATCTATGATCAAAGGAGGTCATGTATATATAACAGAAAAAAAAACTTCTAGTTTGAGATTTTGCCAGAATAAGTATACCGAGACTGGCTGAGTTCAGAAGCCACAGTGGAAATTCTGACAGAAGCTAGCAATTGAGGCAGAGGTTGGAGTCTAGTACCAATTATCTCATTTAGAACAGTAGTGAAAGTATCTAGACCAACACAATGATAAAACTAAATAGGAACTATCCCTGGAGTTCTGGAGAGGTTTGTCTAAACACAGAGTCTGAAACCAAGAGATGAGACTGAAAATATAAGTATACAAACAAACAGAAAATCATGAACATAAATAAAGAAATACTAAGTGTCAAGGAAAGTCCAGATGTAAATCTAGAAGAATAGAGTAACTATGCAATAAAATCAAATAGAGCTTCAATGAAAAAGAAATGCTTGACCTCAAGGATTATAAATATCCCTGAAAAAAAATGAAGCAAGAGATTAAAAACTAGAAGTAGAATTCTAGAACAAAAATGGCAAGGAGGATAAATAGCTTAGAATACAAGGCAGAAAAACTTGCCCAAGTAGTAGACTCTCTGAAAACCAGAATATACCCAAAAGAACTAAATGATTCCATGATGAAACAAGAAATATTGAAACAAAGTAAATGATAATAGTAATGAAGAAAATGTAAAGCAATATTAAAAAGAACTGACCTGAAAAGCAGATAGAAGAGAGATACATCGGACTACTTGAAAAGCATGATGAAATAATAACAATGACAAAACAACAGTTATGGTATATCGTTGATTGAAAAAAAAAGTTTAATCAATACAAATTATATTTTTTTTCAGTCTGCAGTACTCTATGCTTTGTATTGTCTTGCTCATGATAAGCTTTTTATATACATATGCAGGCATGATTAGGATTAGTCTTTTTCCTCTTCTGGTCTTTGTATTCTTCTTCCAATTTCAAGAAGCCTAAACTACTGTAGAACAATCATTACTAATCCCTTTAACTCCCATTGCCACTGCAATTCCTGATTTCTAAGAAGGATAGTTTTTCAGTTCTGAGCATTGTTTTTGTTTGTTTTCTTTTGTTTTGAACTACATTTTCTTTTGCATTGCCATGTGAATAATTGTGTTTCATCTTGTCCTTGAATTATTCTTTTAACATTTCTACACACCAAAAATTACTACAATATCTCTAACATTCCTTGAAGTATGCTGTTTAAGTGCTACAGGTTTTATTTGCTACAAATATTTGTTTATTTCCTTGTAGCATTAGCTATTCTTAAAAATTCAGAGTTATGAACATGATGAAAGAGTATAAAGAAATATATCTATATGTGGTGAAATTTAACACTCTATTGAGAATACTAAATAAAGCTGAGGAAAAGAGTTCAATCTGGTTTCATTTGATAAAGGTCAGCTGTTCTGAGGCAGACTAGTGTTAGTATAGTTCTCCCGTATTCTGCCTTAGTCACATCACATGATTGTATGTTCACTTCTTGGTTCTACATTTTAGGGTTGAAATTTATAAGCCAAGGACATAGAGTAGAGAGTGACTGACATTTTCAACCATGCCATGTAAGAATTGTTTGAAGAAAATAGGAGAAATTTAACCAGGAAAAATGACAGGGAATAAATGAAAGACTTTTATACAGAAGAATGAATGAATAAAAAAAGCATCTATTATCTCATTTTTGTTTGTTTTTGCTAAGTAGGCATAGCACAGGGGTGGGGAACCCCCAGGCTTGAGGCCACATATGGGCTTTGGGTTCCTCATGTGAGGCCCTTTGACTGTATCTAAACTTCACAGAACAAATCCCCTTAGTAAAAGGATTTGTTCTGTAAAATTTGGACTCAGTCAAAAGGCCATACCCAAGGATGTTGAAGACCACATGTGGCCTATAGGCAGCAGATTCCCCACCCCTGCAATAGGCAATATAAATGTAAAAGTAAGACAATTCCTAACCTGAAGATGCTTACATAATAAAAAAGGAGACAACACATATAAGAGGAGTGGTGGTTAGGGAAGTGAATTTTGGTATCAGAAGTCATAAGAATAGTGAGTAGTCATTCAAGGCAATTCATTGTCATGTTCTTTTTTATGAAATAATAGTACTTATTTGATTACTAGTGGAGGAGGTAATCTTCAGAATCTTCCTAAAGCAATTCAAATGGAAATGGTTGGTTCAATTTTCTAGCTTGGGGCTGTTAGACTGTCTAGGTTTCACGGGCATACAACAGTGAAGTCAGCAGTATGAATCTGTTGTGGAAAGATAAAGTTCTGGACACTGAGGTCCTCTCTCAGCTGAACTGCCAAGAAATCAAACTCTACTATGGAGAGTGCAGCTCTGATGGGCTGGCCATGTATGTTTACCTAAAATAGCCTGATAGGCTATTTTTATGGAGAACTCAAACGAGCCCAGCACTCACATGGAGGTCAGAGTGGTAAGAGGACACTTTTAAGGTCTCTCTGAAAAACTTTAGTATCAAGTATGAGATGAGGGAGATGCTGGTACAGGACTATCCAATGTAGCATGCCTGCATGAAATAAGGTGCTATGCTCTATGAGCAAAACAGAATCTCCATGGCACAAAGGAAACATGAAATGCACAAATCTGTGACGTCTCTATCTCAAATGTTCAAATAAACTATTTCTGCCCAACCTGTGGTAGAGCCTTCCAAACTTGTAGTTCATTGTTCAGCCACAGCAAAACACACTGAACCTTCACCCCAACATCATGATGTCATTGATGCACTTTGAGTATGAAGGACGAACAACAATATTCTAGGAGATGGGAAAGGAGAGGAGACAAAATGTTTTACCATGGTATTTAGCAAGATATTTGAGGTGGATGGATACAAGGCATTGTCTGATACTGGCTATATAGTAGGGTAGAAGAGTTTGCATTCACTTATTCACCAATCAGGTCAATTTAGACCCCGGGTGGGAACTCCAAATTTTAGTAGATTAACTCCCTCAGGGAGGTAGGCATGGCCATTGACGGGTCTATTCAAGGTGGGAAGAGGACAATGGCAGGGCACATAGCAAGATGCCTAAGGTTGACTGATATAGAGGTGATTCATAGTTCAAGTAGAAGTTGTATTAAATGACCTCTGATTTCCTTTCCTTCCAGAGGATTTTGTGAAATTTTCCTACATTTCCTACATGTTGGAAACAAGATCACAGCACTATTTTTCAAATTTACAAAAATTCAAGACGGGCAGAACCAAGATGGTGGAATAAAAGCAGCGACTTGCTTGATATCTCCCCCAAACCCCTCCAAATACCTTAAAAAAAGTGGCTCTAAACAAATTCTAAAGCAGCAGAACTCACAAAAGGACAGGGTGAAACAGATTTCCAGTGGAAGGCAACCTAGGTGGTTGAATGGAAAAGTCTATCATGCTGGACTGGGAGAGGAATACAGTTGAGCATGGGCTTGCAGGCAAAACAGACCTCAGAGAACCTGGAGCAGGCCTCAGAGGACTGAATCATGTGGCAGTTTCCAGACTTCTCAACCCTCAAACACCAAAGACAACTTAGAAGGTCAGTAGGAAAAGTATGTGACTGCAGTGTGAGAGAGAAGCTCAGTCCTAGCCCCAGTTCCTATGCACAGCCCAGGGGAGGCGGCTGCTTCCTGAGCGTTCCAGCTCACAAACTGAAGGAGAATCTAGTGGCTAATCAAAGGGGAATTGCAGGGATCTCTTTGCTGGTGTTGAGTCAGGATTCTCTTGTTTTGCCCATGCTTGGATCTGGATCATAGTTCTGGGTGGTGGTCCTGAGGTGAGGAGGAGCACTGCCATGGTGGAGCTTGTGGTGGCAATCCTCCTCACAGTTCCAAGGCAGAAAAGAGTGTTTGTGGTCACCATAGACTAGAGCACACACCAGGAAAGGAGTGAACACCTTGCCCCTTGGCCAAATGGAAACAGAAGTTCTGCTCACTGAGGAAAATACTTCCTTAAAAATTATAATGGAGCAAATGGAAGCTAGTGACTTTATGAGAAATCAAGACATTGTAAAACAAAACCAAAATAATGAAAAAATAGAAAAAAATGTGAAATATCTCATTGGAAAAGCAACTGACCTGGAAAATAGATCCTGGAGAGATCAATTGAACATTTTTGGACTGCCTGAAAACCATGATAAAAAAAAAAAGAGCTTCAACATCATCTTTCAAGAAAATTTCAAGGAAAACTGCCCTGATATTTTAGAACCAGAGGGAAAATAGAAATGGCTTACTAGCTATGTTGCCCTGGGCAAGTCACTTAACCCCAACTGCCTAAGAAGAAAGAAAGAAAGAAAGAAAGAGAAAGAAAGAAAGAAAAGAAAGAAAGAAAGAAAGAAAGAAAAGAAAGAAAGAAAGAAGAAAGAAAAGAAAGAAAGAAGAAAGAAAGAAAGAAGGAAGGGAGAAAGAAAGAAGAAAGAAAGAAAAGAAAGGAAGAAAGAAAGAAAGAAAGAAAGAAAGAAAGAAAGAAAGAAAGAAAGAAAGAAAGAAAGAAAGAAAGAAAGAAAGAAAGAAAATGGGGGAGGGAACAAGAGAACAGGGAAATGATAGAGGGGAGGGCATATTGGGGAGGGGTAATCATAAGCAAACACTTCTAAGGAGGGACAGGGTCAAAAAAGAGAATAGGATAAATGGGGGTCAGGATAGGATTAAGGGGAATATACTTAGTTTTTCACAACATGACTACTATGGAAGTGCTTTGCATGACTCCACTTGTATAACCTGTATTGACTTGCTTACCTTCTCAATGAAGGTGGGTGGGAAAGGACTAAGGGAGAGAATTTGGAACCCAAAATTTTAAAAGCAAATGTTCAAAAATTGTTATCACATGCAACTGGGAAATAAGATATACAGGCAATGGCTATAGAAATCTGTGCTGCCCTACAAGAAAATTGAAGGGGAAGGGGATAAGAGAGAGGGAGGGGGAGATAGAAGGGAAGGCAGATTAGAGAAAAAAGTATTCAGAATGCATGCCATCTTGGGGTGGGGCGAGGGATGAGATGGAGAGAAAATTTGGAATTCAAAATCTTGTGGAAGTGAATGTTGAAAACTAAAAATAAATAAATTAATGAAATAGCTGCCTAACAAAAAAAAATTCAAAATGCAAATTTGAGTGCAACTAGAAAACTCTCAAAAAGACACCTTTTTAATACAACTGAGATTATTGTTAAATTCTATAGAAACACCCAGACTTGAGGAGTAAAAAGCACTCAAAGTCTCATATTTGTTCTTTAGTTTGAAGTTAATTAATGCTCATGAACTGAATTTCATTGTGAATTTGAGTAGGGTAGCTGCTAGTGAGAAAATAGGGCTATGTGACACATACTAGATAATAATAAGGCAGCTCTTAATACATTGTAAATAATGCTGATGGTATAGTATGCCTTTCTAAAAAAGGGTCATCAACTTTTCTTAGTGGTGTTTTTGATTATTTTTTCTATTTAAATCCAAATTATCTGACAATTAAAAAATAACCAAAATGCAGCAAAATGTAATGAATCTGTGAGTTGTGATACTCACAGGATTTTTCAAATGTTGTCATGATGCTGATAAACACAAACACAAAGAATGAAATAATCCTTACTTGCAAGGAGCTTATATAATATGACATTATCATGGTAGAATGGGGGGGGAAGCACCAGACTTGGAGTCAGAAGATACATGGCTTTGAATCCTGGTTCTGACACACATTATCTCTCTGGTTTTGGGCAAATCATTTAACCTACTTGAAGCTATTGCCTTATTAAAGGCAGCTAGGTTGCACAAGGGATAAAATACATTTCTGTATTGGACAATGGAGCACATATAACCAACATATTCCAGCCCTAGGGAGACATTTAAAGAAAATTCCTATACAGCCTCTCAAAGTCTTTGGCCTTGGAGGACTGATCAACAAGTTACCCCTATATGACTCTGGAACACCTAAAGATATTTCTAATAACAACAAGATAGTAGACATTCTGACTGTTATGTCCAGACCCAATATGGGTGAATGGAACATATAATGACAACCAATTCTAAGTGTTCTTCACAGTTGATGAGCACTGCAATATTTTTGCTACTGCAGAAAAGGTTGTCCTGCTTGTGCTCAATTCACTTTGTTTCAGTTCATATAAAACTATTCCACCACAATCATATATTGCAACTTGCTCAGCCATTACCCAATTGATGAGCATTCCCCTCTAATACCATTTCTTTGCCGCCACGTAAAGAACAGCTATTAATATTTTTTGAACAAATATATCTTTTTTTTTCCTTTTATCTCTTTGGGATATAGACCTAGTAGGAGTATTTCTGGGTCAAAAGATATGCAGAGTTTGATAATCCTCTGGGGTATAGTTCCAAGTTATTCTCTACAATGGTTGAACCAATTCACAGTTCTACCAACAACGTATTAATGCCCCAATTTTTCCAAGCCCACTACAGCATTTGCCATTTTTCAGTCAATCTGATATGTGGAGAATGTTATCTCAGAATTCTCTATTCAATACTGTTTTAGAGCATTTTTTTCACACGAATATACATAGCATTGATTTTTTTCTTCTGAAAACTGTCTGTTTATAACCTCCAACAATTTATCAATTCAGGAATGGCTCATATTTTTGTAAATTTGGCTCATTTACTTATACATTTGAGAAATGAGGCCTTTAGCAGAAAAATATCTGTAAAAATTTCCCCAGTTTCCAATTTTCTTTTTAATTTTGGCTGCAATAGTTTTGTTTGTGTGATTATTTTTCACTTCATGGAATCAAGATTAGGCATTTTATTCCTTGATAGATCTCTCTACCGTGTTTGTTTATAAAATTTTGCCTTATCCACAGAACAAGTACTTTTCCCCCATGCTCCCCTAATTTGATTATGAAATGAAGCTTTATGTCTAAATCATGTACTCATTTTGACATTATCTTGGTATATAGTGTGAGATGTCAGTCTTTGCCTGGTTTCTGCCAAATTGCTTTCCACTTTTCCAAGCAATTTTTGTCAAATAGCAAATTCTTATCCCCAAAGCTTCGATCTTCGGGCTTGTCAAACACTTGATTACTATGACTATTTACTACTGTACATTGTGTACCTAATACATTGCACTAATCCACCACTCTATTTGTTAACTAGTACCACATTGTTTTCATGATAACTATTTTGTAATATAGTTTGAAATCTGACATTACATTTTCCCCATTGATTCTCTTACTATTCCTGACTTATTCAAAGATGAATTTTGTTATTCTTTCTAGCTCTATAAATAAAATTATGTTAGTTTGATTGGTTATGGCACTGAATAAATAAGTTAACTTAGGTAAAGTTGTCATTTTTATTATATTGGCTCAGACTACTCATAAGCAATTAATATTTCTCTACTTGTTAAGATCTGTATATATTTGCGTAAAAAAGAATATAATTGTGTTCATATAGTTTGTGAGTTTCTCTCAGTAGGTAGACTTCCAAATGTCTTTAGTTATTTTAAATGAAATTTCATTTTCTATCTCTTCCTGCTGGGTTTTGTTGGTAGTATATAAAAATGCTGATGCTTTTTTTCCTTTATTTTATATCTTGCAACTTTTGACCAATTTTTAATTGACTTTCTCTAGTTCTCTAAGTATATAAATATCATCTGCAAAGATTAATGATGTTTCCTTATCACCTATTTTTATTCCTTTAATTTCTTTTTCTTCTCTTAATATTATAACTTGCATTTTTACTACATTGTTGAATAATAATAATGATAATTAACATCCTTGCTCACCCCCTGATCTTATTGAGAAGCCTTTTAATTTATCGCCATTACAGGTAATGTCTACTCTTGGTTTTAGATAGAAACTACTCATTATTTTAAGAAATGCTCCATTTATTTTTGTATTTTCGTGTGTGTGTGTGTGTGTGTGTGTGTGTGTGTGTGTGTGTGTGTGTGTGTGTGTTTAAATAGGAATGGGTGTTACATTTACTCAAAAGCTTTTTCTGCACTTAACTGATATTCTTATGTAATTTTAATTTTGTTATTGAAGTGGTCAGTTATGTTGATAGTTTTCCCAAACTTGAACCAGCATTACAATTGTAGTATAAATTCCACCTGGTCACAGTATTTTATCTTTGTGATGTATTGTAATTGCTTCAAAATTTTTGAATCAATATTCATTTGGGAAATTGGTCTATGATTTTCTTTTTCTGTTTTTGACCTCTGTGGTTTAGGTATGAAAACCTATTTGCTTTATAGAGGAAATTTGATAGGATTCCTTCTTTATACATTTTTCAAATAATTTATATAATTTTGGGAATAATTGTTCCTTAAATATTTAGTAGAATTCCCCTGTAAACCAATCTAGTCCTTGGAAATTTTTTCTTAGAGAGTTCATTGATGGTATATTAAATTTCTTTTTCTAAAATAAAGTTACTTAAATATTCTATTTACTCTTTTCTTAATCTGCAAAATTTATATTTGTATAAATATGCATTCATTTCACTTAGATTGTTATGGTAGATAAATTTAGTGGGATATTATTGTACCATATGAAGTTATGGAAGGGACAATTTTTTTAAGAAGCCTGGTAATACATTTATGAACTACTTGTGTGACCCTGGGCAAGTCTTTTAATTTCTTTCTCAGTTTCCTCAACTGTAAAATGAGGATAATAATAGCACCTACCTCATGGGGTTATTATGAGTATCAAATGAGATAATATTCATAAAAGTAATCAGCACAGTGCCTGGCATAAGGTACATGCTTTCCCCCCCCTTCCCTTCCCCTGCACCATGTGATTATAAATAGATGACAAATTCATTATTGACTTAGTACTAAAAAATCTAAAAATTTAGGCAAAGAATAACCATTTTTGAAAATTTTATTAATTTATTTTGATTTATCAACCATCACTTCCATATGGTTTTGAGTTGAAAGTTTTTCTCCCCCTTCCTCCCCACCATCCTCCCCAAGATGGCACAAAATCTCATATAGGCTATACATTTACATTCCTATTAAACATATTTTCACATTAGTGAAGTTGTAAGTAAAAATTAAAACCAATAGGAGGAACCATCAAAAGAGGGAACAAAACTCAACAGAAGAGAAAAAAAAATAATAGCTATTCAACTTCCATAGTTCTTTCTTTGGATGTGGATAGCATTTTCCATCCTGAGGCCTCTGGAGATATCTTAGATCCTTGCAATGCTGAGAAGGATTAAGTTTATCAGTATTCATCATTGTACAACGTGGCTGTTATTATGTACAAAGTTCTCTTGGTTCTGCTCACTTCACTCAGCATCAGACCATACAAGTTTTTCCAGGTTTTTCTGAAGTCAACCTGTTCATCATTTCTTATAGCACAATAGTATTCTGTTACATTCATGTACCACAACTTGCTCAGCCATTCCCCAATTGATGGGCATCCTCTCAATTTCCAATTCTTTGCCACCACAAAAAGAGCTGCTATGAATATTTTTGTACATGTGGGTCCTTTTCCCATTTGTATGATCTCTCTAGGATATAGCCCCAGAAGTTCTATTGCTGCATCAAAGGGTATGCAGATTTTTATAGCCCTTTGGGCATAGTTCCAAATTGTTCTCCAAAATGGTTGGATCATTTCACAACTCCACCAACAATGAATTAGTGCTCCAATTTTCCCACGTCTTCTCCAACATTTATCATTTTCCTGTTTTGTCATGTTGGCCAATCTGATAGGTGTGATGTGGTACCTCAGAGTTGTTTTGATTTGCATTTCTCTAATCAATAATGATTTAGAGCATTTTTTCATATGACTATAGATGGCTTTAATTTCTTCATCTGAGAACTGTCTGTTCATATCCTTTGACCATTTATCAAATGGCTTGTATTCTTATAAATTTGTCTTAATTCTCTATATATTTTAGAAATGAGGCCTTTATCAGAGAGACTGTTTGTAAAAATTCTTTCCCAATTTTCTACCTTCCTTCTAATCTTAGTTGCATTGGCTTTGTTTGTGCAAAACCTTTTCAATTTAATGTAATCAAAATTATCCATTTTGCTTTTCAGAATGTTCTCTATCTCCTGTTTGGTCATGAATTCTTCTGTTCTCCATAGATCTGATAGGTAAACTATTCCTTGTTCTCCCAGTTTGCTTATAGTATCAGCCTTTATTTCTAAGTCCTGAACCCATTTTGACTTTATTTTGGTATATAGTGTGAGATTTGGGTCTATGCCTCATTTCTGCCATACTCTTTTCCAGTTTTCCCAGCAGTTTTTTTCAAAGAGTAGGTTCTTATCCCAGAAGCTGGGGTCTTTGGGTTTATCAAATAATAGATTACTATAGTCATTGACTACTTGTCTTGCATATTTGACCTACCATTGATCCACCTCTCTATTTCTTAGCCAGTACCAGACAGTTTTGATGATTGCTGCTTTATAATACAATTTAAGATCTGGAATGGCTAAGCCACCTTCCCCTGCATTTCTTTTTGTTAGCTCCTTTGATATTCTGGACATTTTGTTCTTCCACATGAATCTTGTTATTATTTTTTCTAACTCTATAAAATAATTTTTTGGTAGTTTCATTGGTATGGCACTGGATAAGTAAATTAGCTTAGGTAAGATTGTCATTTTTATTATATTAGCTTGGCCTACCCATGAGTAACTGACATTTTTCCAATTATTTAGATTTGATTTTATTTGTGTGAAAAGTGTTTTGTAATTGTGTTCATATAGTTCCTGGGTTTGTTTCGGGAGGTAGACTCCTAAATATTTTATAATGTCTACAGTACATTTAAATGGGATTTCTCTTTCTATCTCTTGCTGTTGGGCCTTGTTGGTAATATATAGAAATGCTGATGATTTATGTGGGTTTATTTTATAGCCTGCAACTTTGCTAAAGTTGTGTGTTTTTTCAAGTAGTTTTTTACTTGATTCTCTAGGATTCTCTAAGTATATCATCATGTCATCTTCAAAGAGTGATAGCTTTGTTTCTTCTTTGCTGTTCTAATACCTTCAATTTATTTTTCTTCTCTTATTGCTAAGGCTAACATTTCCAGTACAATATTGAATAACAGTGGTGATAATGGACATCCTTGTATCACCCCCGATCTTGTTGGAAATGCAAGAAGAATCATTTTAATATTATAAACAATGTAAAGTTAACAACAAAATCCAGAAATATTGGCCATGGAGAAATACCACAATCTTCCCCAATAGTGAAGGAATAAAGAAAGATTCCTTCTTTCACCATAATTATTTGATAGTACTAAAAATGCTATCATTAGGTATGAGGCAAAAGAAAGCAATTAAAAGCACATATATCAGCAATGAGGAAATAAAGATACCCACAGGTAATCAACAAAAAATAAAAACCTAATTAAGAAAATATCTTCTGTAACATGGTAATATAAAAAATAAAACTTTAAAAATCATCAGTATTTCTTTCTACGAAGTGACAAAAAATAGCAGGAGGAAATAATAGGAAGAGAAATCCCAACAAAATAATATGAAGATGTATAATCTATCTGGGAATTGATCTACAAAACACAATTAAGACATACAAATACTTTTTCATTCACTCATTCATGAGAATAAATATATATGAAGAATGCAGAGAATCATGGGCAGACTTGTGTGAACTGATGCAGAGAAATAAACATAGCCAAGAAATCAATATATTGAATGACTACAAAAATGAATATAAATAAATAGAACAATAAACTAAAACTTAAATATTTTGTAGTTGTAATGGCCAAACTTGTCTTTGGAGAAGTGATGAGATAAGGCACCTCTTTCTTTTTCTTCAAGATGAGACAATTGATTTACAATGTGACATACCTTCTCGAATGCACAAGGTGTTGGTTTTGATTAACTTTTTTTCTTTGTTGTAAGTAAATGCTTGCTACAGGTAGTAGAAAAAGGAGAATATTTAGAAATGACTAAGTAAAAATGAAAGACAGCAATTCTAAAAAAAGTTAAAATATTGCATAAATATGAGCTTTTACTAGACAATGACTAATGTAATTTCTTCTAGTAATTTATATACTTTCAGAAAAGTAGGTGACAGTTTATGGTAAACTAAAAGTAGGAGGCTGTCTATTGAGTCTTTTTAAGAGAAGCCTTAAGTTGTAGTTTATCTGAGGTTCTAAAAATTCATTAGGAGGTTAACCTAAAAAATGAAACTAGGAAGTTCTTTTTTAAACTTCTTAATAGATTGTATTTTTTAAAATTTTATTGATTTTATTATTTAATAATTATAAAAATTTATATATTCTATTGTTTATTATTTTAAGTATTATCCAAAGACAAGTAAAAAACGCATTCATTTTGAGAGAATTTTGAACTCAAATTTTTAAAATGAATGTTAATTTTAGAGAGCTCATTGATGACTTGTACAATTTCTTTTCCTAAGATAGGGTTATTAAAGTATTCTATTTCTTCTTCTGTTCATATGGGCAGTTTATATTTCTGTTCACCCATTTCACTTAGATTGTTTATTTTACTGATGTGTAATTTGGCAAAATAACTTCCATTAATTGCTTCAATTTTATCTTCATTGGTGGTGCAATCACAATTTTCATTTTTGATATTGATATCGATAATTTGGTTTCCTTCTTTTTAAATCACATTAGCCACTTCCCCCCCCATAAAACCAGCTCCTAGTTTTATGTATTATTAGTTTAAGCATTTTGTTAATCTCTCCTTTGATTATCAGGTTTCAATTCTGGTGTTAGATTGGTGATTTTTTAATTTGTTCTTTTTCTAGTGTTTTTTTTTAAGTTGCATTCTCAATTTATTTACTTGTTCTTTCTATCCTTTATTGATAAAAGCACTTAAAGATATAAAATTTTCCCAAGTTGCATCCCCCGAAATTTTAGTATGTTGTCTTACTGTTGTCATTCTCTTTAATTAATTATTATTTCTATGATTTGTTTTGTTCCCTATTCATTCTTTAAAATAAGATTATTTAGTTTCAAATTAATTTTGAGCCACGCTTCCATTGCTCTTCATTGAATGTAATTTTTATTGCATTATGATCTGAAAAGGATTCATTTAATATTTGTGCTTTTCTGTATTTAGTTATGAGGTTTTTATGCCCTAATACCTGGTTGATCTTTGTGAAGGTGCTATCTACAACTGAAAATGATATAGTCCTTTCTAGTCTCGTTCCATTTTCTCTAGAGGTCTAACATATCTAAATTTTCTAACATCCTATTCATCTCCTCAACTTCTTTTAAAATTTATTTTATGCTATTTATCTGACTCTGAGTTGGAAGAGTTGAAGCCCCCCACAGTATAGTCTTACTATTTCTTCCCATAGTTCATTTCACTTTTCCTTTCTGCCATTTGGTTTATATAAGTTTAGTATCAATATTATGTCATTGTCTGATACCTTTTTATAAAGATGTAGTTCTCTTCTTATCTCTTCTAATTAGGTCTATTTTTGCTCTTACTTTGAGATTACGATTGCTACCCCTGTCTTTTCTACTTCAGCTGAAACATAAGATATTCTTTTCTAGCCCCTTATTTTAAAAGCGTTTGTACTTCTGTTTCAAGTGTGTTTCTTGTAAATGACACATTGTTGGATTGTAGCTTCTAATGCATTCTGCTCTGTGCTGCTCTTTTATGAGTGAGTTCACTCTATTCACATTCACAGTTATGATTACTAACTGTGCATTTTCCTCCATCATATTTTCTTCTGTTTATCTTTCTTGTCCAAAATCTTGTCCTTACTTTAGAGTATGTTTTGCTTCTGACACTGTCTTTCTTTATCCATTCTCCCTTTCATCATTTCCTCTTTCTGTTATCCCCTTTTCCTCCTAATTCATTGTTGGGTAAGATAAAGTTCTATAATTAATTGTGCATGTGTGTATTTTTTCTCCCCCTCTTTTAAGCAATTTAGATGAGAGTGAGGGCCAACCATTGCCTACCATCACCCTCCCATTATTCCCTCCATTATAAAAGCTCTTCCTTAGGTGCCTTTTTTATGCAAGATAGTTTTTCCCATTCTTCCTCTTTTTTTTCCTTCTCCCAGGGCCCCCTTCTTTCTCACCCATCCATTTTTTTCATCATCCCAATATATTCCCACACCTTCTATATTTTTAGTATTCCTCTGAGGAAGTTATGATAAAGCTCTTTGAAGCTACATGTATTATCTTCCCATATATAAAGGTAAAGAACTAACCTTATTGAGTCCCTTATGATTTCTCTTTCATGTTTACTTTTTATGCTTCTCTTGAGTTTTGTATTTGAATGTCAAATTTTGTTTTCAGCTCTAGTTTTTTCATCAGAAATGTTTTAAAGTCTCTATTTCATTAAATATCCATTTTTTCCCTTGAAGGATTCATACTCAGTTTTGCTAAATAAATTATTTTTTGTCATAAACTTAGCTCTTTTGCCTTCTGGAATACCATATTTCAAGTCCTCTGCTTCTTTAACATGGAAGCTCATAAGGTCCCTGGTCCTTTGAGACTAGAAGTGATACTGCTTCTCAGGGTTCATGGTCCCTTGTGACCTAGAGTGATATTCTTCCTTAGGGTCCCGGCTCCCTCTTGACTTAAAATGCTTCTCTCTGCCTTTGAATTGTGACCCAAAAGCATGTATAAGCAATGGAGTTGCCAAACAGCTTCCAGTCCTTTGTCCAGTGCTAATATGCAGGTCTGTAATCTCTGATCAGTTGATAGGTCCTCTTACCATCTCTGGCTTGAGAGCTCACAAAACTGCTGCTGCTGCTTCTGTCACCAACATTGAGTCCAATCACTGGTATTTCATCCAAGTAAACTCTAGCCCAGCCTCCATGCCCATTTGATTTATCTCTCCTTCCAACCTCCAAAATTGTCTTGGGCTAGAGGAATGTCTCACCCTGACCCCTTGTTGTCTCTGCCACTCCAGAATTCAATGTGAGTGTTATTTTGAAGTTGCTTGGAGGTGAATGTTGGAGGAGGTTCACTGAATGCTTCTTTATTCCACCATCCTGGCTGCTAAGAAGTTCTTAAAATTTTTTGCCTTCCCCTTTCAATTAGCAACATATTCAATCAGAGTTTGAAGCTTAAAGTCACATACTTGGTTAGTCTATACTACTTCATACTTCTGCTATGTGAAAACAAAGCAAATTTTTCTTTCTATATAGTTCCTTTCTTGATTTTTTTTTACTTTTTATATTTTAATGACTCTAAATGATTGAGGGTGACAAATGCCCTTGCTGTCAATATTTTAGGGTATACCTTGATACAATAATATTCAAATGGATCTGTAATCTCAATAATTTGGTGTTCCCTCAGTGATTTAGATTGCAGCACATTAAGCAACATTAAACACAATAAACATTAAACAACAATAAATAACTTTAATCTAAAAACTCCACATTTTAGGAGGGGAAAAGGTGTGTTCCCTGGAGAGTGAAACATTGTTTTCTTTAAATCAGATGAATTTTGCATTTCATTAAATATTTTAGTATTTTCATCATGCTAGTATGTTAGTGTTAAATATAATAATAGAATCTTAAATAATCCAGATTCATGAGCATAACAAAATAGCATGAATAAAAGTACTGTGGAAATGAATAGTAACAGATGTTGAAGTTTTGCTTCCAGAACTTGGATCAAAGATTTTCCCATTTATTTACTGATTTTTTTCTCACCTTTAATTAAATTGAATTTAATTTTCTTTTTCTTCTCTTTGCATTGGTTTTGTTTCCAAATCCTGGACTTGGAAAGGAATCTCCGAGATTATTGATTTCAACATTGAGCCAAGTTCTAATCTGTATTTTTTGTGTACATAGAGGCCAATGATATGAAGTTTCCACATGAGGGTTGAATAGCCATCATAATGAATGAAACTACATGAGAATTCTCTACAATATGCACTTTGGTTACTTGTAACCAGTATAAGATAATTAAAATGTTTCTAGCATCTGTATAATAATCTCCATCAGCATTTACTTAGTCATGAAAACTGTGATCAAAGCCCAAAGGAAACCAGACAGTAAGCCAGTCCAAAGAAAACATGGCAGTGAGTCCATGGTTATTTCTACATTTGTTGTGGCCAAAGAATTTCTTGACTTATCCAGCTGTAACTTTTAGTTTAACCAATCAGTCAGCTAATATTCTTTCATGCTGAGGTTCTAAACTGGAAGAGGTCTGGGAGTTTGTAGTCTTTCACTGTCTTCCTATGGAGGAAAGTAGAAGTTAATGGCTTTCTCTGGAAGTCAGAGATTAAGGCCTTCTGACATCAGATTCAGTGTTCTTTCTTCTCTAACCACACTGTTTCTTCATGATACCATTGTTCCTTTGGTTCATCTCCAACAACAACAACAACAACAACAACAACAAAACTACCAAATAAAAGAGGGATTTCCCCCCTTCTGACCATGATTCTGGACTTTGCACTTCAAAACCATACCTTGCCACTGTCTTATCCTGCAACTTCCCTCAGCACCAGGGGCCTCATCATCCTGGAATATTAAATCACTCCTGCAGCCTTTTTAACCTGTAATATCTGTTTCTAAAGTCCACATTCAAATCTCATTGGTGGTTTCCTCCTAGAACTCCCAATTTGAGGAGTCATAGCTTGTGTAATAGTGGCATACTCTGAAAAGCCCGTGTCAGCAATCTGCTTTGAAAGATAAGAGTAGGAACATAGAGGAGGATTTTCATGCAACATTTATACCCAAAAATATATAGCTTCTTTACTGATGAATACCCTTACTGGCAAGATTTTAGGGTATAACTTGATATAATTTATAGTAATGTGTACTATATAGTGCTATAAAGTACTATATAATATATAGAATCAGTGATCTATATTGCAATACATTAATGCTTGTCCATCTTGTGTGACTTTTGTCCTTGTCTTCTTGGAAGTTTGACATGGGAGACATGTACATAGAGGCACAAGAGGCCTTTCAGACTTTTTCCTGTTATCATAAGGATATCAGTGGAAAACTATCACTCTATTATCTCTCACACTTACTACATAACCAGCCCATCTCCTCTTCCTATCACATAATTACCTGTTCTTGTTTTGAATTTCCTCATTGTTTATTTATACATTTAAAAATGCTCATATCACCATCTCTGCTACCTTTTATTTTTTTCAGATATCATTTGCTATTGCTTCATCTACATTTAATATATCTCTCCCTGCACCCACATCTAGGGGGCTATCTTTTATAACAAAGAAAAGAAAAACAAGTTCAAGAAAAACCAACCACATACATCAACATTATGCAGAATACCACCCATTTTCCAAAGAAAGGTAAGTATGAGCATTCTCTTATCTTTTCTTCTTTCTTTTTTTCTTTGCAACTTGGTCATTATGATTTCACAGCATTTGGTTTTAATTGTTTCATTGTTGTTCTTTCTATTTACATTGTGCTGTCATTGTATATACTAGTTTGCCTTATTTCACTTTGTATCAGTTCACATAAATCTTCCCTTGCTTCTGTGTACTTCTGTGTTGCCAGAGAGGGGCAATGAGAATAGTAGGGAATAGCACTTATTAAGTGTCTAATATATACTAGGCATTGTGCTAATCATTTTATATGTATTATCTCATATGATCTCTGTGAGGTAGGTACTATTGGTCTATAGTTATCTTTTTCTTTATCCTTCCATGTTTCAAGTATTAGAATCATATTTGTTATGTGAAAGTAGTCTGGTAAAGTACTTTCTATGTTTTTGAGAATTATTTGTGTACTCTTGGAAATAATTTTTCTTTAAAAATGTGATAGAATTCACCTATGAATGCAACAGGTATTGAAGGGTTTTTTGTCTTTTGTTTTTTGTTTTTTTGTAGTTCACAATGGCTCTGTGAGGTAGGTACTATTATTATCCTCCTTTTTCAGTTAAGGAAAGTGAGGCAGACCAAGTGACTTGCCCAACATCATACAAGTAGTATGTATCTGAATTTGGATTTGAACTCAGGTCTTCCTAACTCCAGGCCCAGTGCCTTATCCACTGCACCAAGTAAGGAGAACACTATTTTCTTTGTCTTGAAATTAATGAAGCCAATTTAAAAAGTTTCCTGAAAGGTAAGTATATCTAAGTTCATTTTTTAAAACTTCTTTTACCTCAGTTCTTTTTCAAAATGAGCCAAAAGACAAAAAAAAGTCCATACTATAACAGAGCTCTAAGGTGATTTCAGGCCAGAGTTAAATAGGCTTTGTATTGGTTACAAGTTACTTGAACAATGATGTATGGTTGGACTACGCATTTTGTCCAATCCCCCAAAACAAAACCAATGTGCAAAAGTCAAAGCAGTTGCAGCTGTTTCCCTAGACCAAGACAACAAAGAATCTAATGAAGTAACTTAATGAATTAATGCCAGAAAATGCCAATCCGTAATTCATGACATGGCCAATTAGCACTCCCTCCTTTAACAGCCTTCATGCTTTGGCAGAGCAGCACAATCCAAACTGTAGACTTGTGCTGTAGGATCCAGTCAGCGGTTCTACTCTTTGCGCTCTTTCCCTGGCTTCATTCAGCCATTCTGTGGCAACAAGCAGCAGAGGACAACTCTGTTGTCTGTCACCACCTCCAAATAATTTCTTAAAAAAGACTAAACAAATTGATAAAACAATAGCCAACCCAATTAAAAGAAAAGGGAAAATAAATCAACAAAACAGCAAATAAAAAAAGATGAAATCAAAAGACTATAAGAAATAAAAACAATTATCAGAACCTACTATGCACAGTTACATGCTAACAAAATTGAGAATACAAAAGAAAAAGAGGAATATTAAAAATGTAAACCATATAAACTAACAAAAACCAAATAGAGATATTTAATAATCTAATAGCAGAAAAGGAATAAGAACTAATGGTAAAGGAACTACAAAAAAAAAATAGAATCTTCAGTACCTGTTGGATTCATAGGTGAATTCTATCACATTTTTGAAGGAAAATTTTTTCCAAGAGTATATAAATAATTCTCAAAAACTGAGAAAGTACTTTACCAGACTACATTCACAAAACAAATGTGATTCCAATATTTGAACCATGGAAGGATAAAGAAAAAGATTACTATAGACCAGCATCATTAATGAATATTGATTCAGAAATTTGAAATAAAATACTTTAAAACACACTGCAGCAATTCATCTAAGATACCATGCATTATGACCAACCTGAATTTATACTGGGACATAAGATGGTTTAACATTAGAAAAACAATCAATATGAGTAATCACATTAAAAACAAAGATACCTGAAATGATAGTGATTATCACATTAGATGCAGAAAAAAGCCTTTGACAAAATGTAACACCTCAAATGAATCCTACAAATGCTATAATTGCTACAAATGCTATGAATGCTACAAAACCTTAAAGAAATGGCTTAGAGGGATCTTTGTAATATATTAAAAGATATCAATCTAAAACATAAAGCAAGGATTGTGTACATTGAGGACATACTAAAGGCTTTCCCTATAAAAACATGAGGAAGGCAAAGATGCCCACTTTCTATGCTATTATTACATAGCCCTAGAAATTCTAGCAATAGAAATAAGAAAGGAAAAAACAATTAAAGGCATACAGATATGCAAAGAGTAGATGAATCTATCCCTATTTTCTGACATAACAGTTCACTTAGAAAACCTTAGGGCATCAGCAAAGATACTAGTTGAAATAATTTACAGCTTTAACGAAGTTTTATGCTAGAAAATAAGTCCACAAAAATTAATAGCATTTCATCAACTGATTCCATGATTCAGTAATTGAAAAGCAAATTCCTTTTAAAAGACTACAAAATGCTTAAAATATTTGTGGATGGATTTGCTAAAGTACAAAAATATTTATATATACTCAATTGCAGAGTGCTCCTTAAAAATAATGAAAAACTTATGTAGATGGAAGGATATTCACTGTTCATGTCTGGGCTGTGCCAATATAATAAAAATCAAAATACTACCAAAGTTAATCTATAATTTTAATGGTAAACCAATTTAACTTTAAAAATTCATTTAGTGAAACTAAAGACCTAGGATACCAAGGGAAATAATGAAAAAAAATGTAGGTAGGAACTGGAATAGAACATGTATAAATCAAATTATATCATACAGTAGTCTCTATCCAAAACATAATTTATAGGTTGAACAATAGAGAAATATATCAATGGAACAATGGAGGACTGGAAAAATGGAACCTAACAACTCATGGTTCAATAAACCTGAAAACATAAATCATTCAGGAAAGAATTCCTTATTTCATTAAAAAAAACTTCAAGAAAACTGCAAAGCAATCTGGAAATTATGTTTAGGATAACACCTTATTCTTTATTATATAATAAATTTGAAATAACTTCATTATTAAATACCATCATCGCTTTAGAAATTGTGAAGAAATAGATCCTATGTCTTTAACAGCTATGACCAAGAAATGTATGTATGTATGTATTTATTTATCTATCTATCTATCTATCTATCTATCTATCTATCTATCTATCTATCTATCTATCTATCTATTTCTTTATTTGTTTGTTTGTTTGTTTAATTATTTATTTATTTATTGGCCAAATAAGGCATAGAGACAATTGCCAAAGATGAAATAAATAATTTTTGTTACATAAAATTGAAAATCTTCTCCACAAACAATATTAATGCTTTTAGGATAAAAAGAGAGGTCATTGAATGGGAAAATTAGTTTTTATCACAATTGTCAGAGAAGTGGTATCCAATATACACACACATACACTCATGCATGCACACACATGTAGGTACATACCATTGTACATATTTGGATATACGTAATCGCAGGTGGGTGGAGCCAAGATGGCGGAGTGAAAGCAGTGATTTGTTTGAGCTTTCCCCCAAACCCCTCCAAATACTCATAAAAAATGGCTCTAGACAAATTCTAAAGCAGCAGAACCCACAAAAAGACAGAGTGAAGCAAATTTCCAGCCCAATACAACTGGATGGTTGATCAGAAAGGCATATTACACAAGGCTGGGAAGCAGCACAGCTGTGGAGGTTTCCAGACTCCTCAATCCACCAATGCCACAGACAACTTAGAAGGTCAGTGGGAAAAGTCTGTTTCTGCGGTTCTGAGACAGGAAGGCTGGGTCTCAGCTCCATCTCCAAGAGCGTGGCCCTGGGGATGGGCAGCTGCTTCTCAAGCTTCTGGCCCATGGACTGAGGGGGAATCCAGTGGCTGATCAGAGAGGGAATGCAGGGATCTCTTGCTTTTCCCGTGTTTGGATCTGGGTCACAGTTCTGGGCGGAGGTGCTGGGGTGAGGAGGACCGCTGGCGGTGGTGCTTGTAGTGGTTATAGAGAGGAACCCCTCCTCACAGTCACAGGACAGAAAGGAGTATTTCTGTTCACAGGCCAGGAAAGGAGTAAACACCTCGCCCCTTATCATACCACTTTGAAAGAACTGAAAATTTACAAGTCCCTGCAAGTATCTCTGAAAACAGCTGTACAACCCCCCGAAGCTTGGGACAGTACATTCTTCACATTGGAAGCAGATTCGTATATTATCTTGCTCTGGAGACAAAGAAGATCAAAATATACAACCAGAAGAAGACAACAAAGTCAAAGCTCCTACATCCAAAGCCTCCAAGAAAAATATGAATCAGTCCCAAGCCTTGGAAGAGCTCAAAAGGGATTTTGGGAAGCAAGTAAGGGAAGTAGAGGAAAAACTGGGAAGAGAAATGAGAGTGACGCAAGAAAATCATGAAAAACAATTCAACAGCTTCTTAAAGGAGACCCAAAAAAATACTGAAGAAAAAAAAACACCTTAAAAAAACAGTCTAACCCAAATGGCAAAAGAGGTCCAAAAAGCCAATGAGGAGAAAAATGCCCTAAAAAGAAAAATTGGCCAAATGGAAAAGGAAGTTCAAAAGCTTACTGAACAAAATAGTTTCTTAAAAATTAAAATAGAGCAATTGGAAGCTAGTGACTTTATGAGAAATCAAGACACTGTAAAACAAATCCAAAAGAATGAAAAATTAGAAAACAATGTGAAATATCTCATTGGAAAAACAACAGACCTGGAAAATAGATGCAGGAGAGAGAATTTAAAAATTATTGGACTATCTGAAAGCCATGATCAAAAAAAGAGCCTAGACATCATCTTTCAATAAAATTATCAAGGAAAACTGCCCTGATATATTAGAACCAGAGGGCAAAATAGAAATAGAAATTGAAAGAATCCAGATCTCCTCCTGAAAGAGATCCCCAAAGGAAAACTCCTGGGAATATTATAGCCAAATTCCAGAGTTCCCAGGTCGAGAAGAAAATATTGCAAGCTGCCAGAAGGAAACAATTCAAGTACTGTGGAAACACAATCAGGATAACACAAGATTTAGCAGCTTCTACATTAAAGGACTGCAGGGCATGGAATATAATATTCAGGAGGGCAAAGGAGATGGGATTACAACCAAGAATCACCTACCCAGCAAAAGTGAGTATAATCCTTCAGGGGAAAAAAATGGTAATTCAGTGAAATAGAGGACTTTCAAGCATTCTTGATGAAAAGAACAGAGCTGTATAGAAAATTTGACTTTCAAATACAGGACTCCAGTGGAACATGGAGAGGTAAACAGCAAAGAGAAATCATAAGAGACTTATTAAGATTTAACTGTTTACATCCCTGCATGGAAAGATGATATTTATAACTCATGAGACCTTTGTCAGTATTAAGGTAATTTGAGGAAAAAAAATTTTATGTATGTTTGTATAGATAGATAGAGGGCACAGGGTGAGTTGAACATTAAGGGGTCATATCTGGAGAATAAAATTAAGGGATGAGAGAGGATTATACTTGGAGAAGAAGAAAGGGAGTGGTAGAATGGGGTAAATTATCTCACAAAAAAAACCAGAAAACAAAAGTCTCTTACAGTGGAGGGGAAATGGGGGAAGGTGAGAGGGAATGAGTGAATCTTATTCTCATAAGATTTGGCTTAAGGAGGGAATAACATACACATTCAATTGGGTATGGAAATCTGTCTTACCCTTCAGGAAAATAGGGGGAGAAGGGGGCAAGAGAGCAGGGGGATGATAGAGAGGAGGGCAGGTTGGGAAAGGGTGTAATCAGAAGTAAATACCTCTGAGGAGGGACAGGGTCAAAAGAAAGAATAGAATAAATGGGAGGGCAGGATAGGATTAAGGGAAAGAGAGTTAGTTTTTCACAACATGCCTACTATGGAAGTGTTTTGCATAACTGCACATGTACAACCTATATTGAGTTGCTTGCCTTTTCAATGAGGGTGGGTGGGGAGGGAGGAAGAGAGAAAATTTGAAACCTAAAGTTTTAAAAACATATGTTTAAACAAATGTTTTCACATGCTACTGGGAAATAAGAAATACAGGAAATAGGGTACAGAAGTCTATCCTGCCCTACAGGAAAATAGAAGGGGAAGGGGATAAAAGAAGGAGGGAGAGATAGAAGAGAGGACAGACTAGGGGAAGGGATATTCAGAATGCATGCCATCTTGGGGTGGGGAGTGGGGAGATGGGGTGAAAATTTGGAATTCAAAAACTTGTGGAAGTGAATGTTGAAAACTAAAAATAGATAAATTTACATAATTGCATACTAGTTCCTACACTTTTGCTCTGCTTTTATCACATTCATTTTTATTTTGTTAATTTTATTATCCTTTTTTTCTTTTTTATCAGGCTAGCTAAGACTTTACAAATTTGTTAATATTTTCAAAGGGCTAGCATTTAGCTTTATCAATCCAAGATTATTTTGGTTTTCAATTTTTCTATTTTCCAGCTTTCTTGATTTCCTCTTTTTTGTTTGTTTTGGATTGGTTTACTTTGTTTACTTTCTTTCTTTCTTTCTTTCTTTCTTTCTTTCTTTCTTTCTTTCTTTCTTTCTTTCTTTTTCTGTTGGTTAGTTAAGTGATGGGGTTAAGTGACACTCCGAGGGTCACACAGCTGGTAAGTAATATGTGTCTGAGGTTGGATTTGAACTCAGGTCCTCCTGAATCCAGGGCCAGTGCTCTATCTACTGTGCCACCTAGCTGCCCAAGTTTATTTTCTAATTTTAAGAATTCATATTCATTTCATTACTACTGTATTTTTTATTTTATTAATTATTGTTCCTATGAGTATGTTTTCTTTGACAACTTCTCAAGATTTGCTACATTTTCACATTATTGTTAACTTTTGTTTTTTCTAGTTATATTAATTATTATTACTTTTTTGGCTTCAAAGTGTGATAGAATGATGAGAGAGCCAAACTGAAGCCAGGCAGCTTTGGGTTTAAATCTTAACCTCTGACACATACTAGCTATGTGACCTTAGGCAAGTTACTTAAGTTTTCTAAGCCACTGTCTAAGACTGTAAATTGCAGGGAAAATACCTCTCTTACTTGGGAGTTTCTTAAAGCAATAAAATCATAAACTAATTCTTTCCATGATATGAGGAAGAACCTCAGCCTTGTTTCATCTCACCCTCATTTAGATTCTCTCTGCACCCTTCCTTCTTCCTTGCTTGCCACTCTAAGAAATCTTCATTCTGGGGATCTCTTTCACTCATTGGTTAACTTCCTCACCAGATCACCATTTTAAGAAAGACCCCAAGCATGCTTCACCTCACTCTCCCATAGGGTCTCTCTATACTCCTCCTTCTCCTCACCTGCCACATTATTCCCACCTAGGTACTAGGATGATGATGGGCCATGTGCCTGTGATATATGAGGATTACTGGAAGAAATTGGAAACTTTTACTCAGGAGAGACATTGATGATTGGTTTCATGTAATTAAAGAGTTAATATGTGAAAAAAAAAAAAGGATTAGATTTGTTTTGTTTGTCCCCAGATATTTGAAACAGGAACAGTGGATGAAAATTGCAAAGAGGCAACATAAGTCATATTATCAGCAAATACTTCCTCACAATTAGAGCAAATGGAATCACCTACCCTGACAGAAGGTAAGACCTTCCTCCTCAAAAGTCTTTAAATAAAGGCTGTATTATAATTTGTCAGACATTTTATTGTGTGGAATCTTTTTGTATGTAGGTTGGGCTACATGGCTACTAAGATCTCTTCCCATCTTTAAATTTAAAAATCTATGAATTTAAAAAATATATATGATCTACCATCATGAGCACACTCTTCTTTCCCATGGGTGTACTCTTCAGCAGCACCTTCTCCCCTTCTTCTAGAGTGATATCTCATCTTTATGTCCCCCATATTCAATGAGGTATAGATGCCTTATTTCATCACCAAATGCAATCCAAACTAACAAGCTGATGGCATCAATCCTGCCTCTAACATATGGGGATAAAGATTTAAACAAAACTTTAAAAATGAGAGAAGTGAATCTGGAAGAGTAGAATTAAAGTATCATGGGCTAAAGTTCTTTCCCCTCCTATAGGCAAATGAATACCTTCTGTGCAATGGAATTGCAGAGTTGAATGTGACATAAATAAAGAAACTGGGGATAAAAAAAAAAGGGAATGAGTGATGTACTCCTTTTCAAGTCCATGTGTGAACAGTGAAGGGATGGTGTTTCCTATAATATATGAGGAATAGGAGAGTGGGGGGAAGATTATAAGAGAACGAGAGAGGGATCAAAGAAGAGGAACTGAGCCTGGAGGACAGAAAGAAGGATGGGTACATATTATAAACTTCTCTAATCAGTAGTGTAATAAAAAGGAAAGTTAACTAAATCCATGTTAAATAAATAAATGAGCAATTCAGAGATACATATCTGTGCATCTATTTTGCACATGTAGAAACGAGCAAAAGAAATGACATTGATACTGTCTATAATAAGGCAAGTAGGTGGAGAAGTGGACAGTGTGCTGGCTCTAGAGTTAGAATGGTTTATCTTCCTGAGTTCAAATATCACCTCAGACACTTACTAGTCATGTGACCCTGGACAAATCACTTAACCCTGTTTGCTTCAGTTTCTTCATCTGTAAAATGAGCTGGAAAAGGAAATGGCAAATCACTCCAAGTATCTTTTCCAAGAAAATCCCAAATGGGGTCACAAAGATTCAGACACAACTGAAAACAACTGAATAACAATAACAACAATAATAACTTCATCTAAAAGTATAAATTTATTGCCAAAGCAAAAAAAAAAAAAGATTCTAAGAAGAGCCTTAGTGGTCAAACATTTGACTTAGTCCCCAAAAAGAAAGATATGGCTACCTAAGACAATAACAGGTTAGATTATAAACTCACATGTAAAATCTTGCAAAGAAGATGATGGACAATTGTGAGTAATAACATATCTTACAACAGAGTGGAGTAAGAGAAGTTAAAGCCAGTCTAAACAAAACTTGATGATATATTCAACAAATAAAGTCATCCCAAGGAAAGTCACCAAAATATAATGAAAAAAAGCAGAAGAAAAATGGAAAATATTTATAGAAATGATTATATGACTGAGCTTTAGCATATAAACCAAGAAGGTAGATATTAACAACAGAAGCAACTCTGGCTTCCAGATCAGCTAAAAGAGTCCAGATATTTATGAAGAAATATTTCAAGAGGAAATAAATTGAATCAACACCTGAGGCCTCTGTAAATTCCCAAGACAGCATAAAACAATGTTAATATGTCCCAGAATAGTTTAAAAAAGAAATAAGCATCCTGAAAGCAGGACTTTGTTATGAATGGCAGAAATAAGTAACAGAATAGAAAAACTTGAATCCACAGCAGTAAGATATACCAAAGAAACAGAAGAGAGAATAACTGATTGAAAAATGCAAATACACAGAAATAAAAGACAATCTAGAAGAAGAGAGCAAAAAAAGCAACAACAATAACAGAGAACATGATATCCATACGAGCAAAATATATTGACCTCATAGGTGTGCCGCATAGAGACAAGTTAAGGATTACAAGTCTACAAGAAAAATACAAATCAAAGAACCTCCATAATACCATAATGCAAGAAATAACTGAAGAATACTTCCCAGACCTTCTGAACACAGGAAGCAAAGTCCCAATAGAAATAATACACAAATCACCTTCAAGGGAAAATAAATTTTTAGTATGCTACAAGCTAATTTGCATAGTTAAATGCAATAATTCCAATGGGAAACAAAAGAAAATCTGTATGCAACAAGGGGAACAAACTTCAAATAGAAAGAAAAGGTAGTTTGAATGCCATTCAACTATTCTACATGCATCAGAAACTGCAAGAAGAAATGCAATAAAAGATCAAAGAAGATCAAGATGCCACTAAAGATGATATACCTAAACAATTAATAAAAAAGCTGTTCATCTAAAAATATGTGTGCAAGCACTTCTGCAGAAAGTAACAGTCCTGAAAGAATAATTTGGTTTTCAAACACACCAAACAGCAGAAATACAAAATGATAAGTAAATACATCAACCAAAGATGGCAACAATAAAATAACAACAGGAACATAAAGAGAGAAAGTGAAAAAGTGGAAATCATGTAGAAGAAGTGATGGAGAAGGAACATAGCTGAAACATCCTGTATTAAATCTCACAAAATTCTGCCTATAGTTGAACTATTTTTTGTGTCACTCAGTTTCAGAATTAGAGGATTCTTAAAAGAGGGGAAAGAAGGAAGGAAATAGAGGAGAATATGTGATGTAATCAAGTCTGTGGTTAACAGTGCAGAGAATATAACCCCTTTACCCTCTCATGCAGAAGGTGGCTTACAGAAGAACTGAATCAGGGTTGGGGAAGAGAAAAATAAGGCATTGAAATAAGGTGAAAAGAGAGGAAATCTTGCTTCAGTGGTCTTAGAGGTATAAATAAGGCTCCCATGAAAGAAGAGAGATATTTCATAAATGAGAATGAAAACCTTAAAATGAGTATAATTTGCATATAATCTGGAGAGATTTGGTACTTAGACCACACATCTTGCCTCAGCAGAAAAATAACCAGCACTCCTGGGGGCATCTGACTTTTACAAGATGGGCTAGCGCACTGACCTACAGAGAAGATTTCACGGCAAAAAAAAAAAAGAAAAAAGAAAAAAACATAATGGGAAGTGCAAGTATTAATTAACAATCAGGGATGCAGGAAAATTCCTACCATGGGGCAAAACTTCTATCATCTCTATCATCTTCAGGAACTGGGATTTGTAATAGTGAGGCACAAAACAAAAGCCAAAGGAAGAGGTCTACAAGGCATAGAACCATTAAAAATGGTTAGAAAAAGGAAATTAAATTAGATACCTTACAAGCTTTAGTCTCATGATAAATATAAAACTAAATACAAAATGCAAATACAATACAAAAACTAAAGATGAGATAAATAAGTATAAGGGCTATGAATCAAAGAATTAAAATCTAGAACAGACTAAAAGCAAACCTCCAAAACTAGGGCAAAGGGTGACAAATGGGGAGTCAGGTGAAATGCAGAATTTGAGGGTAAGGGAAAGAAAGCTGTTGGAATAGGATTGTCTTGTGTCTATTAAGTTAAAATACCTAAAGAAGAAAAAGACTGATTTTATAGAGGAAACAGAGAAAAAAATCCAAATGTGGAAAAAACAATGTTAGAGACAATTGAAGGAATATATAAACTTGATTCTCATAACTTTGAATGTAAATGAATTAACCAACCCTATGAAATTAAAAATGTGGAAACATATATGGACATATTCTTATATACAAGAATATAATATAAAACCACACAATCTGTTGCTTTAAAAAAAATGCACCTAAAAACACCTCCCCCACCAAAAGCAGAGAAACACAAAATAAAGATGGGGGCTGGAACACAATTTGCTATGCATCAGGTCAATCCAAAAAAGCAGGACTTGCAATTATGCTATAAAACAAGACCAAAAAAAAGACATTAAAAACAGATAAACAAGGTTTAGCTACATCATACTAAAAGGGAACACAGAGAATAAACCATTGTAAGTATTAAACTTGCATGATATAAATGCCTTTGATTCTAAATTCATAAAGGAACCATTACCTGAGTGACAAAATGACAAAGTATTATCAAAATGGAAGGAGATTTCAATATCCATCTCTTAGTTTTGGATGAAACTAATAGAAAGATAAAGAGTAGTGAAATACAAATCTGAAAAAAATACTGTAAGCATTAGAGCAAAAATACCATGATATTTTCTATTAAAAATAAAATTAAAATTTTTTTATCTTCACTTCCAAATTCTCTCCCTTTATCCACCTCCTCCTCCATCTTCTGAGAAGGCAAGAGATATAATACCCACTATACATATTCACTCCTGCAAAATATATTTCCACATTATTAATTTTGTGAGAAGAAAAAAAACAGCAAGAAAAAATAAGTGAAGAAATATCATTAGTTCATTAGTTCTTTCTCTCTGGAGCTGAATAATACTTTTCATCATTGGTCTTTTGGAATTGTCGTGGATCATTGATCACGGATCAGAGTAGTTCAGTCTTTGAAAGTTGATTATCTTTACATTTCTGCCATTGTGTACAAAGTTCTCTTAATTCTTTTTAATTTTATTTTATTTTGCCTTTTGGTGAGGCAATCAGGGTTAAGTGACTTGCTTAGCTTTACACAGCTTATAAGTGTCGAGTATCTGAAGTCAGATTTGAACTCAGGTCCTCCTGACTCCAAGGCCAGAGCTCTATCCACTGTGCCACCTAGCTGCCCTTTCTTCTGGCTCTTTTCACTTCACTTTGCATCAGCTCATATAAATCTTCTAATGGCATCTTTTAATAAGAGTACTAAAGAACATTTAAATTTCTCAGCACCACATGGAACTTTAACAAAAATATAAGGCACATAGATTTTGTAAACAAATGTAAAAAAGGTAGAATGATGAATAATTTATCTTACTAATCATAACACAAAAATAGAAATTAGATGAGGGGATACAAATAAATGACAATTCAAATGGAGACTTAAAAATAAAATTATAAATAATGAGTGAGTCAAAGAAAAAGTAATGGAAACAACTAATAATTATGCCAAAATGATAATGATGAAATATCAATTCTGAGATGTAGTTAAATTAATTTTGGGGGGGAAATGACATCACTAAAAAGCATACATTAAGGAAATAGAAAAACAGAGAATTAATGAATTGCATTGTCATTATTTAAACAGCCAACAATAAAGAAGCTGAAAATAAGCACAGAAGATGAAATATTTGAAATTATGGGAGAAATAGATGAATTGTAAACAAAAAAAATCCCTATAGAAATGATAAATAAATAGAAAATCTAGTTCTTTAAGAAAAAGTTAATGAAATTTATTTTTTTATCCAATCTGATTTTTAAAAAGGGATGAGAAAATCAAACTAACAGAATAACAAATGAACAAATTGAAATAATAGCAAAAACTTGAAGAAATAAAGAGTTATAACCTCCTAGGCACAATTAAATTTTAACAAAATGGAGAATACAAAAGAAACAGAGGAATTATTTCAGAAATCTAAAATATCCAAACTAGTAGAATACAAAATAGGGATTTTAAATAATCTAATCATGGAAAAAGAGAATTAGCTGCAAAGCAAATATCAAAGAAGTTATACAGAAAAAAATCTATCAAACCTTAAAAAAAATTACTGATATTAAAAATTTGTCAAAAATTGAGAAAAAGGTACCCACCAGTATCATTTCTCTTTTTCTTTTAGTATTTTGTTTCCCAAGTCACATGTAAAAACAATTTTTAACATTCATTTTTTAAAAAATTCTCCAAATTCTGTCCCTTCCTCTCTCCCCACCACCACCGCTGCCATTGAAAAAGCAAACAATTTGTTATAGGTTATACATGTGTAGTCATGCAAAATATTTCCATAATAGTCATGTTGAAAAAGAAAATATAAACAAAAAAAACTCAAGAAAAAAATAAAGTAAAAAAAAAGTATGCTTCAATCTGTATTCAGATACCAGCAGTTCTTTCTTTGGGGATGGATAGCATTTTTCATCATAAGTCCTTCACAGTTGTCTTGGATCATTGCATTGCTGAGAATAGCTAAGTCATTCAGAGCTGATCATCTTACAATATTGTGGTTACTATGTACACGGTGCATTTTACTTCATATCAGCCCATGGAAGTCTTTCCAGGTTTTGCTGACAGCCTCCTGCTCATTATTTCTTATACGACAACAGTATTCCATCATAATCACATACCACAACTTGTTCAGTCATTCCTCAATTGATGGGCATCCCCTCAGTTTCTAATTCTTTGCCCCCAGAAAAGAGCTGTTATAAATATTTTTTGGTACATATAGGTCCTTTTCCTTTTTTTAAATATTTTCTGGGATGCAGACTTAGCAGTGCTATTGCTAGGTAAAAGAGTATGAATGATTTTATAGCCCTTTGGTTATAGTTCCAAATTACTTACAAAATAGTTATACCAGTTCACAACTCCACCAACAATGCATTAATATTTCATCTTTCCCACACCCCCACCAACATTTGTCATTTACTTTTTCTATTCTATTAGACAATCTAATGGGTATGAAGTTGTTTTAATTTGCTACACCAGTAGCCATTCATGAGGCAAATGTAGTCCTAATACCTAAACCATGGATGTATATAACATAGGAGAATGATGCATTAATAAATATTAATTTTTTTGAATAAAATCATGTTATGCAAAGTATAGAAATTTATGAAATGAATCATTCGTTATTACCAAGTTGGATTCATACTTGCTATGCAAATTAAGTTCAACTTTGGGAAAACAAAGTAATCACAAAATTAAGCCATATGATTATCTCAATAGATGGAGAAAAGTCTGACAATACAACATTCATGCATGCTAAAAACCTTACAAAGTGTTAGCACAGAAGAACCTTATTTTAATATCAGAAAAACTTATCTATCTAAAATTAAAAGCAAGGGGGCAGCTAGGTGGTGCAGTGGATAAAGCACCGGCCCTGGATTCAGGAGGACCTGAGTTCAAATCTGGCCTCAGACACACAACACTTACAGCTATGTGACTCTGGGCAAGTTACTTAACCCCATTGCCTAGCCAAAATAAAATAAAATTAAATTAAATTAAAAGCAAGCATGATATGCCATGGGTATAGACTAGAACTTTTCCCTGTTAATTCAAGAATAAAACAGTCACCAATTTTCCCAACTATTATTTGATAAAGTTCTGGAAATGTTAGCCTTAGAAATAAAACAATCAAAGGAACTTAAAGGAATAAAGTAATGGTTTATTTAAACAATACTATGATGATTAACAAAGATACTAGCTAGGACTATAGCTTTAGCAAAATTGCAAGCTACAGAATGAATACCTCAGAATCAATAGCATTTCTATAACAATAATAAAAATAACAACAATAATAATAAAATCCAAGAGATAATTTTAGAAATGGAAATCCCATTCCAAATAACTGCAAAATGCTAAAATATCTCGAGAGCAACATGCAAAATACAAGTATAGATTCAATTACAGATTGTTTCTTAAAGAAATATTAAATAGCTGGATCACAGAAAGAAGAGAAAGCATGGTTATGAGGCTAGAGTAAGGAATGACAGAGAAAAAGCTAGGATGCTCTTCTGTTATCCTCACAGTGTGAAGATAAATTAAGGAAGGCCTCTAGCCTTAACTTTGGGGAGGATATGAACAAGAATCACCAGATATGAAATGATGAATGGAATGGGATATGCATTGTTAGGGGTTACTCCTGAATCAATGAGATCAATGATCCATTTGAGGATAGATAGATAGATAGATAGATAGATAGATAGATAGATAGATAGACAGACAGACACTCTGATAGAGAAAAAAGGTGCACATAATGTAACAGACCTAAAATGTTGGGAAAATTTTTGGGCAAAAGGAATATTTTAAATTTCACCACATGTGAGAATGCCTTGGAGTGAGAGAAATGGAAAAATTCTAAAATTGCAAGCCTTTCAAGATTGGACAGCTGGGAAGATGGTGATGCATTCGATAGAAAGAGGGGATATTTCATGATGCCCTGGGATCCAATAAAGATGACCAAAAGAAAAGAATAATATATCCTAGGGCGAAACCTGGAGAGTGACCCCATGTATGTGATGAAAGAAGAACAAAGAGAAAGGTAACAAGAACAGTATCATGGAAGCAAAAAGATACCATACATACATACATACATATATGTGTGTATATATGGAATCTATTGTATAATTATATGCCAGGTGTGCCCAAAGTCTTAGTATACTTTTAAGTTTTGAGTATCTGCCTATGTTCAGCAGATACTGTATTCTCCTTTAGGATATTGTTTATGTGTGTGTATATGCACACAAACGTATAAGCTCTCTCTCTATTTATCTATCTAAAATAAATCATAGGACTTATGGGCACAGCGGATAGAGTGCCAGGCCTGGAGTCTGGAAGACTGCTCTTCATGAGTTCAAATCTGCTCTTAGACAGTTACTAGCTATGTGACACTGGGCTACTCACTTAACCCTATCTGCCTTAGTTCCCTCATCTGTACAATGAGCTAGAGAATGAAATGACAAAACACTCCAGTGTCTTAGCCAACAAAACCCCAAATAGGGTAACAAAGAATTTTGGATGTGACCAAAATGACTAAGCAACAAAAAGGACATATACACACATGCTTTTATACCTATATAAATTCTTCAGCCTTCATACCACAGGCTAGCCCTGTATTGACTTTCCTGTTTTATTTCACATTATTTTCCTTCACACAGTTCAACTTCTGGTCAAATTGGACTGTTAATTATTCATGAAATTTAACTTGTTTATCAGTATCTCTGTGCATTTCCAACTTCTTCATCACTGCTGCCTTTCAGAGTCCTTTGCTTCTTTAAAAGCTTCATCAGGTGTCACCTCCCCTTGAAGCCTTCCTTGTTCCTTCCAGTTGAAAATATTCCTTTATCTTAAAATTGTCCAAAAGTGTTTGGCATCTCTATTACTTTGTATTATTCTTGTCTATATACATGCTATATTCTCCACTCTCTAACTTGATGGAATGCTCTATGTTATTTTCATCTTTGAATTATAAGTACCTAGCACAAAATAAGGGCTTACTTAATTAAACAGAATTGAATTATCTTGTGAGGTAGATTAGATATTATTGTTCTCATTCTACATATGAGTGCGCTAAGGGCTAGAAAACTTAAGTGACTTGCCAAAGACCACACTGCTGTTAACAATATAACTGGAACTCAAGCTTGAGAGTTCTGACCTAAGGACAGTATGTTTGCCATTTCATTATGTAAAATCCACCTCCAGACTTAGTTTAGTAAAGTATGGGTTGGTTTGTATTGGTGGTGACTGAAGAAAAGGATTCATTCTTCTAAGCATCTGTCCCAAAAATTGTATCCCAAATTCCTGCTCTAAGTTAAGTATTCTTTTAACATCTCCCTGTTCACTTGGGGGAAATCTCAGGATTTTAATATTGAAAGGGAACTTTTAGATCATGTACTTCAAATTCTCTCAATGTAGAGGTGAAAAAGCCTGAGATTCTGAGAATTGAAATGAGTATGCTTCTTTGAAAGAATAAAAAACTTCTTTGGTGATTTGAGGTATAGGAAGCAACATGGTATAATGGAAAGATTAGATCTTAAGGTAGAGGATTTGCATTGAGGTCCCACCTTTGATTCCTATTATATTGTGCTTTCCTAGGCCTCATTTTCTTTTTTGTAAAGTGGAAGAGCAGGGCTAGACAGCCTCTGAGGCCCCTTCCCACTCTGGATCTAATTTACTATGTTTTTATACTGTGGAAAATGGGTTCCAAGATCACACATTGGTAAATGGAAGAACTGCTATTTGCTGCCACATTTTCATACTGCTCCATCATGGAAATGAAGAAATGGTCACTCCTAGTGGGATGGAAGTGAAGATGAGGAGAGGGAACAAAAGTTCTTTCAGTGATGACTACATGCCAGGCACAAGTGCTTTATGGATATTATCTCATCTGATCTCCTGGGAAGTAGGTGCTAATATAAGCTTCATTTTACAGTTGAAGAAACTGAGGCAGACAGAGGTTAAGGGACTTGCCCAGGGTCACACAGTTAGTCAGTATTTGAGACTGGATTTGAACTTAGGGCTTCCTGACTTTAGGCCTAGTGCTTTGTGCAAAGCACTGAGAGAAGTGAATTGACTTGTCCAAGATCAATGACACTTCCAGACCTCTAGTTTCACAGTTTACACCATAAAATAGAGACTGTTCTGGGAGGCAAAGACTATTTGGATCATTAATATACAGAGATACTCAACAAGACTTCATTTAACTTTCCACCACATTGAATCTTGTAATAAACTGACACTACCCTCTCCTTCACAAAACTCTTACTAGCCTAAATTCTTTTTTTTTTAATTTATTTTCTTTTGGTGAGGCAATTGGCATTAAGTGACTTGCCCAGAGTCACACAGCTAGTAAGTGTTATGTGTCTGAGGCTGGTTTTGAACTCACAGCCTAAATTCTGAACAGCAAAATAATCACAGACTTTTTATCTGAGTTATGAAAAATAATAGCATTTATGTAGTACTTTGAGATTTGCAAGCTGTTTTACAAATAACTCATTTGATTCTCACAACAACCCTAGAAACCACTTCTCTTACCCACATTCTAGTAGAATGGTTAATTAATATAAAATTCAGAGACTATAATTCTCTGTTGGAATAGTATGTTTTAGAAATCTAGAATTTATTAGACTTAGAAATGACCCATTGCATTCACAGTATAAGGAATCTAATTTCCTCATTCAAGAATATTTGTTAAAAATTATTTAGGTATAGAGGATTCTGGAGAAGATGGCAGAGTAGGTCAGAAAATTTCAGGCTCTCCAAATTTCCTTCACAAAAAAAAAAGACAGAACACCTCAAAGTGAGAGTTGAGCAGATGAAATAAATAAAAATTGGGATAAAGCAGTTGTCTTCCTAAGACTACTTGAGATAACCTCAGGAAAGACTAAGCCTCCAGAAGCTGAGGTTTGGTCAGAGTGAAGTGCAAACATCTCCAGGTAGACTCTGCTGAATCAATAAATAACGAGCCTTGGAGGAAGCTGGGTGAGAGGCAGCCTGAGCCTCTCACCTCACAGTGTAGGAGTTGGACAATTGAGCAGGGAATATTGAAGGATCTTCTGCTGTCTTGCTGTTTTGGGATACCAGATTCCACTGTGATGACCAGATGTAGTCTCAGGCTTTAGCTGTGGTCAAGGAGTGAGCACACACCAGGTAAGTGAGGTAACAGAAGGACTGAGAGCCTGCTGACTGTGGGAACTTGTAGTAGACCAGAGTCCCTGGTTCGTTTACAGGGCAACAAAGAGAACTGAAGTTTATAGTCACATGAGGGACTTCAGGGACCTGCGGCCCTAGCCATGAATGGAATGAAGAGGAGTACCTATGGTGGGGCCCCTGGACAGAGCTCAGAAGATAACAGGACCTGAGGCCTGGAGCACCATTCCCCACTTTTCTGAATTACAGCCTGGTTACAATACTAACCCACCAAAAATAAAATAAAACAAAATAAAAATGAGTAAGCAAGGAAGAAAGAACCTGACCATAGATAGCTACTATGAGGATAGAGAAGGTCTGGGTTCATATTCAAAGGAAAATAGTGAAGTTAAAAAAGCAACTCCTACTTCAGAGTGAAATGTCAAATGATCACAAGCCCCAAAAGAGTTCTTGAAAGAGCATAAAAGGACTTCAAAAATCAGAGAAATTAGGGAATATTAGGGAAAAAAATTAGAGAAATTCAAGAAAATAAAAAAAAATATGTAAAGGAAGTCAACCAATTGGAAAAAGAGATCCAAAAACGTAAGAAAGAAAATAATTCCTTTAAAACTAGAATTGGGCAAAGGGAAGCAAATGACATTTGAAGACACCAAGAAATAATAAAACAAAATCAAATGAATGAAAAAAAACATAGAAAAATGTGAAACATTAGAAAAACAACTCATTTGGAGAACAGATCAAAGAGAAACAATATAAAAATTGTTGAACCACCTGAAAGTTATGATTCAAAAAAAGAATCAATACAATATTACAATAAATTATTAAGGAAAATTGTCCTGATGTTTTAAAAGGAGAGGGTAAAGTAGAAACAGAAAAAATCAACCCATCACCACCTGGAAGTGACCCCAGGATGAAAACTCACAAGGATATCATAGCCAAGTTTCAAAGCTCCAAAATTAAGGTGAAAATACAAGCAACAAGGAAAAAAAAAACAATTTAAATACCACAGAGCTACAATCAGGATCATACTAGACTTATCAGCTTTTACATTAAAATACCATAAGTCTTGGAACACTTATTTTTCAAAGAGATTTTAAGATGCTAGATTTTAAGGTTCTGAGCAGAACTCCAGGGATGGCCAAGGAAGAATGGAGCCTAGATAGGATTAAGGGTGGGAAGTGGCCTGGAGCCATAGGGAAGTATAGAATTATAGCCTCAGGAGAATGACAGAGATTTGGCCATGTGGGAAAGTCGAGGGTTTCCTTTTTGGGGTCTGGATCCCATCCTCATCATTCCCCTCTGAAACAAATGGGACCCAAATTCTTTTGGTGTAAGGGGCAAAGGTCTCGTCTTCTGAAACCACTTCCTGCTGGCAAGAGGCATAGAGCTGTCCCTGCCTTGAGGTGGTCCCAAAGAGGAGGTTGACTGAAACTGGGCACAGGCTGCATCCAAGGAACAATAGACATTGGCTGGTACCTGCTGTTTGCTACCAACTGTAGGTGAATGGCCTGTAGTCTGGAAGACACAAATCTGACAGAAAAGACTGCAGGACCCAAATGACAGGATAAAATATCCTTAGCTCTGTTTGGAAAACTCAGTTTTCCAACCATGCAATTATCAAGTCTACTTCATAGCCAGACTCAGGAATAGCCAGATGGGTAACATTCCTTTTTACAGGAACATAATGGGGAAACTGAGCCAGGAGGATCTCATTTTAGACTGAGGCTAAATTTGCCCTCTCAGCTTTTCCTAATGCTGACTTCACACCAGTACCACCTTCTCTGAGTAGCTTGCGGCATTTCTCTCAGATGGCGGATTATTCATTATTGATGGATCATGATCCATCAGACAACTCAAAATAAAATCCTAGGAGCTTTTACCTCAAATAGCAAGTTTTATTAATCACAGTTTCCAGGATTTACATCTCAAACTTAAATTTGTCCTGGTATAAAAAGCCAATAGTTGGTGATTTCTGTATAATTGCAAATTCTTAGCAAAACAAAACCCAAACAGGCTTTTTGGCAAGTTTACACATTAAAACAATTACCAACAATAGCCAAATTATTTTAGCAGTAACCAAATTATGAAAAGTTGCTTGATATAACTGATACAAGTTCACCAATTTGAAACTTGAAACAAACCCATGACCTATCAGGTGATTTCAGTTTTGTGAAATGCACTTCCAAAGTACTTTACACAGAGAATCAACATCTCATCATTAACAGTTACAACTACAAATTTGAAAGAGCTTGCTTACCCAAGTTTGGAGGCCAGCTTCATTACCTTGAGTGGGATATGCTGAACCTGGGTGATGCTTCCAGGCAAAGGTTGCCCTAGGGCCCAAGGCCATTGCCAGGGGGGTCCATGCTGTAGCTGCTTCCCCTCTCTGCTCCTTCCTTTCCCAGGTGGGGCAGGGTGAAATCAAAGGTGAGGGGTAAAGGGTGAAACTCTCTTCTCCTATAAGAGGGGTTAACAGATACTCTCTTGACTCAAGGGAAGGGAGTGACCAGGTTGTACAGGTGTTTCAAAACTCCTTAATGATCAATCGCAAAACCTCCAGAATCTGCCAAGATATTTTTAGCTGTTCTAACTTTCCCTGTAACCTCCATGAAGGAGGATTCAGAGGTGCAGAGGGAAGGGAGTAAGTAAACCTCAGGGAACCAAAAAGAAACTGCAGTTTTCCCCAATTCCCTAGCACTGAGAAAATTAACAGAATTGAGCATGCATTTTCATATAGGGCATCCGTCCTTGTCCTCTATGCTGTGAAAGGTGTACCCAGGTCCATGGCCTTGAACTGACCCAGTGGACCAAGAGCCTGAGAGCATCAGGCCAAGTGAGAGATAGTCTCGTAAATGTGTGCCTGAAAAGCACCTCCAAGCCTTAATGCTTGGAGAACAACCCTAACTGCAGAGCAAGAAAGGAGGGAGGGGAAGCTTACATACTTTCCAGTCTTAGCTGGAGAAGAACTTAGGGTTAGGCAGTTTCCCTGTGCAGGCCACCAAAATGATGCCATTTAGGGGTTCAGGGGTGCTGGGACCCCAATATCACACCACGTGGGTCCTGTCTAAAAGAATTCAATGCAAGCCTTCTTTCAGCCAAAGACAAGGATGTTCTAATAAAGAACATCTGTCATATTGGGCAGACTCTTAGGGAGTCTGAACATTAGTAAGCTATTGGCTAGATTATAAGAATCTGACCAGTGACTAGATTTAAGAATCTAAGCAGTGACTAGATTATAAGAATCTGAGCAGAACTCCAGGGGTGGCCAAGGGAAAATGGAGCCTAGATAGGATTAAGGGTGGGAAGTGGCCTGGGGCCATCGGGAAGTATGGAATTATAGCCTCAGGAGAATGCCAGAGATTTGGCAATGTGGGAAAGTCCAAGGTTTCCTTTTTGAAATACCAGGGAGCTACAATCAGGATCATACTAGACTTACCAACTTTTACATGAAAGTAACATAGGTCTCGGAACATTTATTTTTCAAAAAGCAAAAGAGCTGGGGTTGCAACCAAAAATAACTGATCCAGCAAATTTGAGTATTAATCCTAAATGGGAAAAAAAAGAGTTATTTAATGAACTAAAAGACTTTCAGGTATTTCTAACAAAAAAATAGGAAGTCAATGGACAATTCAACATTTAAGATCCAAGATAACTATAAGGTAAACATTAAAGACCATTTATAAGATGCTTAATAAAGTCAAATTGTTTACTTCTTGTATGGGAAAATGTTATCAGTACTCTTAAAACTGTCATCAGTACTTGGGTAATTTGAAAGAAAGGCTTGAGCTGAGCTGAGCTGAGTATGAAGGATTGATTCTAAAAAGTAAGACTGGGTTGGAAGAGGTAAAAAGAAGCAATTATCTGATGTGAATGGGGCATTAAAGGAAGAACTGATACAGACTAAGCAAATAGGGATAGAGGGCTGGTAGTGCTGGTGCATTACTCTCATAGAAATTGGGTTAAAGAGGGAACAACATATACATCTAGAAGAGAATGGATTCTTCAAATTTTATAAAGAAATAAGAGGGTGAGGGGATGGTATATGGGAGGGACTTGTAGAAGGGTGTGTAGATTGAGAATTAGGAGGGTGGGGGAGAGATTAAGGGAAGGACTCTCATTAGGAAGGTGGTATATTAGAGTGGAGGGTGGGGTGAGAGGATAAGGAAAAGATTCTTACAAGGGTTTGTAGATTAAGGAATAGCAAAGCAAAGTAGTTGTTAGAAGTAAATTAGATGGCTTGAGGAGGAATAGGGCAAATAAGGTGAGGAGGATAAATAGTGAGGAAAAATAGGATGGAGAGAAATACACAGGAAGTAATCATAACTTTGAATGTGAATGGGATGAATTTACTTATAAAACAAATGAATAACACTGAAGTAGAATTTATTGTGCTTCAGCCAATGTAAAAAAAAGAAGGGGTAGCAATCATGATTTCAGATAAAGTTAAAGCTAAAATAGATTTAATTAAAGGAGATCAACAGGAAAATTATACTTTGTGCAACCAATATTATTCAATATTGTTTCAGAAATGTTAGACATAGCAATAAGAGAAGAAAAAGAAATTGAAGGAATAATGGGAAATGAGATAATAAACCATCTCTTTTTACAGATGATATGATATATTTGGAAAATACTAAAGATCTAACTAAAAGTTAGTTGAAGCAACTAATAATTTTAGCAAAGTAGTAGGATATAAAAGAAATCCACATAAATCATTGGCATTTTTATGTCACCAACAAAACCCTGCAAGAAGAGAGAGCAAGAGACATCTCATTCATAATAACTGCAGACAGTATAAATGCCTGAGAGTATACCTGCCAAAAGAGATCTAGGAACTACATGAACAATTCTTCATACAAAAAAAAAGGCCAGGTTTAAATAATTGGAGAAATATTAATTATTCATGGGTAAGTAAAGCCAATAAAATAAAAATAATTTTGCCTAACTAATCTATTCAGTGGCATCTCAATTAAATTACTAAACAAAATAATTTTATTGAGTTAGAAAAGATAACAAAGTTAATTTGGAAAAACAAAGGGTCAGGAATTTCAAAGAAACTAATGGAAAAACTAAAGGAACAAAGTTTAGCAGTACCAGATCTTAAACTATATTATCAGGCAGTAAACATCAAAACTATCTGGTACTGACTAAGAAATAGAAAGGTAGATCAGTGGAAAAGAGTAGACATATAATACATAGTAGTGAAGGTTTATAGTAATCTTGCATTTGACAAATGCAAGGATGAAGTTTTGGGGACAAGAATTCATTATTTGGTAAAAAAAATTGTTGGGAAAGCTGGAAAGCAATCTGGCAGAAATTAGACATAGAGCAATATGCTACACCATTTACCAAGGTAATAATCAAAATGGATACATAATCTCGACATAAAAGGAGATATTACAAGAAAATTAAAAGAGCATGGAACACATTCAGTATCAGACTTATGGATAATAGAATACTTATGAATAAATAAGAGTAGAGAGCATTATGATGTATAAAATGGATGATTTCAATTATATTGAATTAAAAGTTCAACCCCATCAAAACCAGTGTAGACAAGATTAAAAGGAAGAAAACTGAGGAAAAAATTTTCATAGACAGTCTCTTATTAGATCAAGGTCTTATTTCTCAAATGTTAAAAAAAAAAAACTTGGTCAAATTTTTAAGCATACGAGTCATTCCCCAATTGGCAAATGGTCAAAGGAAATGAACAGGCAGTTTTTTTAATGAAGAAATCAAAATTATATGTGGTCATATGAAAGAATGCTCTAAATCATTATTGAGAAGAGAAATGCAAATTAAAATAACTTTGAAATATCATCTTACATATACATTGGCTAAAATGATAGATGCCGTTTAATTGGGGAATGGCTAAGCAAGTTGTGGTATGTGATTGTTATGGAATACTACTATTCTATAAGAAATGGTGGATTTTAGAAACAACATGGTAAGGCTTGAATGAAATAATGAAAAGTGAAATGAACTCTCTGTGTGTGTGTGTGTGTGTGTGTGTGTGTGTGTGTGTGTTCAATTGTAGCCTTCTCTAGAGCAGTGGAGGGAGGGAGGGAGAAAAAATAATGCTTAAAAGAGAACAAAAGAAAACTTAGAAGGAAGCACAGAAAAGCAGGGCAGCTTTGAAAACAATATGTAGTATTTGTTAGTTTTTTCTTTAAATAAACAGTCTGAAATGGAAATTCATGGTTTTATACTGAATTCTCTCTTTATGTTCTGTTGTGTACATAGAACTATTCTTTTTTTCTCCTCTTTTTGTATTTAAGTTCAAAATTAATTTTAAAAAGTTAAAAAAAAACATTCAGCTGCCTTTTATCCTAGTATATCCATTCTTTAGAATGACTAATTATAGGGTAGGGGAAATGATAATTCAGTGAGAAAGACATTTCTTCATTCATTGTTATCTGTCATTGTCTCACTTCCCTCCACTTTCAAAACTTGCATTTCCACGTACCTTTAACTTTATCTGAAATCATGATGCTACCCCTTCTTTTTTTACATCAGCTGAAGCATAATAAATTCTACTTCAGCCTTTTATTTTAATTTTGTATATATCTCTCATTTTTAATTGTTTCTTATAAACAATATATTGTCAGATTTTTATTTCAAACCTTACAGCTCTGCCCCCCAGTCACAGAATACCAGAATCTCTGATCTATAATGGAATGCAGCTGCCACCTATCCCAATCTATATCTTAACATGAATCTACTCTATAATATCACAAATCAGTGGTAACCTAGCCTCTGTGTATGTGTGTGTATGTGTTGTGTGTGTGTGTATACATGAAGGGGTAATTTACAACCTACCAAGGCAGCCTATTCCACTTTGGTACAGCTATAATTTTTAGGAAGTTTTTCTTACAATGAGCCTAAATCCTGGAATAACATTTTCAAATGCATAAAATATACTACATAGGCTTACTAAGGAAGCCAATATGCTGAAATACAATTATTCAATAAAAAAAAGGTCTTGAACCCTGTGTTAAGAAGTCCTGCATATATCTTCTCTTCTTAAATTAAACATTCCTGGTTCCTTTAACAGGTACTTATATGCCATAATCTGTAGCCCTTTTATTATCCTGATCACCCTCTGATGATGGATGAACTTTGGCTTGTCAATAGACTTCCTAAAAATGTGATGCTGAGAACTGACCACAGTACTCCAGATATGAGCAGACCAGAATACACAACAGATGACATACACATCTTCTAACCCTCTTGGGTACACTCACTTATTTCCTTTTCCTAAGTCAGAAAGCTATCTTGGGGTGGAAAAGGATGAATTCTGAGAAGTCTTAAAGGGGAAAAGTGGTCAGAAAATGATCTCATAAATGTAGAGAATTCAGTATTTCATAGCTGGAGTGGAAGAGAGGGGGAAAATCTCAGAGAAACATGAGACACTGGGGATGGTGAAGAGAGAATTATGTCAAATGTTGAAGGTCATGTTGGTGGTATAGATTTGTAGGGATTATCAATGAGTTTTTGAGTAGAGAAGTAGTCTGTAATACAGGAAAGAGTCCTGGACTTTGAGTGAGAATACCTAATTTATAGTTCTTACCAGAATGTTCTCATTCTACTTACAAGTTGGGTGATCTTTGAAATAAGGAAATAGCCAAAATAATCATGCAAAAAACACTTAGTTTTGTGTCAGGGGACTCAGTTTAAATCCTGGCTTTGGTATTTAGTTGTTACATGATCTTAGACCAGTCACAACCTCTCAGGACCTTAATTCCTCACTTGTTGAAAAAGAAAGGGGTTGAAGCTAAAGTTCCTTTCAGTATCACTTCTAGATCCTCTGGTGTTATCCTTTAAACTTTAGTTTTGTCATCTGTGAAGTGAGACTAATATTGCCTCTGTGTTTTATCTCAAAAGGTTGTTGTTAAGCGATCATATATGTGAAAGTTTAATATAACCTTGTGCCTCTATGTGAGTTATTTTAATTTATTTTTCTGGGGAAAGCAGTCTATACCACAAGGCAATATAGAAAAGACAAATGTGTCTGTGTGGGGGATTAGGGTAGTTTAGGTGATAAGGCAGAGTCTCTTTATTCTTTTTGGAATGTTCAATGGAAAATTCAGAGAAAATGAATTTTAAATGATGGGTCAAGGACATAGATTCAAAACACATGGGCTTCAGCTTGCAGGATCCAAATTTCTTAAGACTAATTTTGATTAGTGTTTGATTATTCTTTGATTAGTCCAAGCTCCACCTATAGTTGCAAGTATTTTTCCCCCTGTTCTACTTTATTCTACGTTCCTTGTTTCATATACAAAACTATTGGAAATGTAGTCATTTAAAACACATGATAAATCCTTTAAGTCAGAATGGAAAGAAGTTCAAAGTGAATGAGAAAAATAAACGTGCTGATTTCTTCATTGTTTTCTTCTGTCTTTTAAAATCATTAAGTTTACTTTCAGATGAGACCAGATATAAAATACTTACAGCTCTCTTGATAGGTCAAGAAACTAAGAAGTTTTGGAGGTAACACCTAATCCCTAACATACTCACTCAGCATTTTTTTTAAATTATAAATCTAACACATAAACAAACTCCAAATTGTACAAAAGAGGAAATACTAAAAATCAGAGGAGAAAAAATTGGTAAAACTGGAAGACTATAGAAAGACTATAGAAATGATTAATGAAACTAAGAGATGGGTCTTGAAGCAGAATAACATAATTACTATAAAGAAGTTATGAATCAATACAACCATTTTGGAAAGTAATTCGTTATTATGCAAATAATGTGACTAGAATGTACATATCATTGACCTAAGAATGTACTACTAGGCATATATCCCAAGGAGGTCATTGATAAGAAGAAAGTTCCCATATACACCAAAATATTTTTAGCAGTACTTTTTGTGATAGCAAATAACTAGAAACAAAATAGGTCCCATTGCTGGAGGAATGGATAAATAAACTGTGGTACATAAACATAATAGAATATTACTGTGCTGTAAGAAATAACGAATATGATGATTATGGAGAAGCATCAAAAGAATTACATGACTTGATGTGGTGAGGTAAGCAGAGTCGAAAAAAAAACCCAACAAACCCAATAGCTACAACAATATAAATGCAAGAAACATTAACTAAAAAAAAGTAAAAGTGAATATTGCAAAATTACAAAAATTAAGCATGGTCCCAAAGAAGAGATAAAAGACACCATCACCTGGGACAGCTAGGTAGTACAGTGAATAGAGCACTGGATTTCCAATTATGAAAACCCGAGTTCAAATTTAGTCTCAGACATTTACTGTGAGACTCTAGGCAAGTCACTTAACATCTCTTTGCCTCAGATTCCTTACCTGAAAAATGGCTAATAATTGAACCTATCTCCTATGGTTGTTTTGAGGAGAAAATGAAATCATATTTGTAAAATGCTTAGCAGAATGCCTGGTGCCTCTCTCCCTTCCTCCCCCAAGAGTGTTGACTTTATTGATTAAAAAACAAAAACTCCTTATAATGGCAGTGAATGTCCTTCTGCCAAAGTTGATCCAAAGGACATAAAAGGGATCAGAAATGGGGACTTAAAGGGTGGGGAGATCACTCCAAGTACCATCAAGAAAAACTAATAACTATAGTCACTGAAATTTTCGAGACAGGAGGCATGCTGAGGTGCAGATAAGGAGGTTTGAGTCAAAATAATGGTGGCAAGGGGAAGATAGGGGTTACAGCAAAAATCTTTCTCCTTCTTAGAGTGTGGAAAGGGAGGGAAGAACATCATTTCCCACTTGGTGGTGCTAACTCTGAAGACCCATCTCAGGAGGAAAGGGGTACTAGCCCCCAGGCATAGGGATCACAAGAAGGTATCATACCATTCTCAAAGCACTCCCAAGATTGTTTGGCATTGGCTCCATAGGTGTCTTTGTCCTATTCCCAGGAGAGGAATTCATCTTTTTTTCAGTAGCAAGAACTGTCCCAAGACCACATAGGCCTTGTCAAAGCCCTTGTCATTGACTTTGATTCAAACATTTCTTTGATTTAAGAAATATTGCAAAGGTGAATCAATAGACTTTGGCAACAGATTAGGGGTGACCAAAATGCATATTATTTCTCCAGTTTGGATATCAAATTCAAGAAATTGTTCTGATTGATGAACAAAGAGTAGTATAGGATTTGGAATCAGGAGAAACCTGAGTTTAACTTTTTTTCTTGCCTCTGATCTTTACTAGCTCTATGACAATGGGTAAGCTCCTTAACCTTTCTGAGACTCAGACTCCTTATCTTTAAAATAGCCATAATAATAAGTAGTAACTTCTATGATGATTTGTTGAATGGATTAAATTAGATAATGTACCCAAAATATTTTGTAAGACATAAAACACTATATCAATGCCAGCTATTCTTCTTCTTTTTCCATCAAAGTGCTCCTCTAATGCTTCCTTACGGTCCAGAGGGGACTCTAGATTCTTAAAGGCTATTCTGGTGAAGCACAGACTTTGGAAAATTCTGCCAAGGTGCAAGAGTTTCAATATAGGCCTAGTAAGGTTATATCTGTTGTCCGATGACCAGCTTAGCACAATTCAGAGAGGGATTGTCACCATGTTAGTCAAAGGATGATAAATTTTTTAGCCATAGCCACACTCTGAAACACTATATACTAAGTTTTAGAAGGGGTGTGTGGGTCATGATACAGGTCTGATCTGTATCAGTGAAGAGAATACCCACATCATCACCCTTTGAAAATTTTAAACTATTGAAATAAATATTGCTTTATACTGTTATCATTTCTTGGGAAGTAATGAAATGTTAGTTTCTTACATGAAAAATCACCAAGAAGCTCATGGGTAAAAAATTGGCCAATGGTGAATACAGAAGCCACTACATAATTATAATCCGAAAGAAGAGGCTTTTAAATTTTATTTGCTAAAGGAAAAAAAAGAGGAAACTATTGAAAAAGTCATTTACAATGAATGTTGGTATTAAAGCAACATCAAAAGAAACAGAAAAAAAGTGATCTGTTAAAACTCAAGGAGTACCCAGCTTCTTACATTGATCTCATATCTCTCTCTCTCCAGCCTGTTACAATCAGGCAGTTGCACACACTAAAATTCACACTGGGTGGTCTCTTTGGAACTTTTCCTTTCCTGAATAAAATACTAAGCTTTACAAGTCTGTTAGAAACTGACCAGCTAAATTACAATTCCTCCTTGAGCCATTATTCAGCAAAGTAAATTCATACTTTGGGATTCTGAAGGTCAAGAAGATATTTGACAAAGTAAAGATAGTGCAAAATTGACTATGTTACCTATACACCTATTTCTCAAAGGTTTTCTATATCTGACCTGAGTAGTTTAGTGTCCCTTAATGACAATTGAATATTTGAGAAAATAAAATATATGTGAATGATTCTGTGAGTGTGTGTGTGTGTGTGTGTGTGTGTGTGTGTGTGAGAGAGAGAGAGAGAGAGAGAGAGAGAGAGAGAGAGAGAGAGAGACAGAGACAGAGACAGAGAAAGAGAAAGACAGAGAGAAAGAGATGGAGAGAGAAAAAGAGAGTCTTCACTTGGAGAGGTGAAGAATTTCCCAGAGTTCTGGTTTTAGAATTACCTCTTGTGTCTATGAAGTGGGAGAACATGTGTGATTACTTCTGTCTTGGGATTTACAAGCTGAAGAAGGAACCCAAGTCTCTGTTCTGACAAACATTGGGTCTCATATTGGGAATTACCAGTTTTCTCCCTTACCTCTCTGCCTCCTTGTCAGCACATGTTTGATGCCTCTTACTACCTTAAAAGTATTTAATTCTTTACTTGAGCAGTTTGATTCACATGACCCCATCAAGACCTGCCTGCAGGTGCCCAGACACAAGTGTCCATAGGGGCACTACAACTTCCATAAACTGTGAGTCTCCTCTTTGCAAAACACTGTGTTAGGCTTTGGAGGAATGAGGCCAAAATGTAATCAGCTGCAATCCTTGCCCTCAGAGAGCTCATAACCCAAAGGAACAGTTAAGTATTTTATTAATGTTGAATAATTTGTGAAGAACTTTATTATAAAAAGGACATTTGCTGTCCCGCTATATTGAGACCCACTCATTAAAACCTAAGACATAGCAAAAATCTCTCACCTAATCTTTCTTGTTATGATCACATAGGCCTTCTTTCTGGTGGGGGGAGGGAAACAGGGAAGAGCAGAAGACAAGAGATCCTTGTTTCTCACGGAACATATGTTCATCAACTTATTTTGAACAGAACATCCGATCATCATTTTCTACACCTTGCCTTTTTTTCAGTTCCTTGACTTAGAGCTTATCTGAGAGCCTTTTGTTTAGTCTCATAATTATTCAGTGAGTCAGTAGCCCACAAACATTATGAGTTGAGCCAGACATGATCAGCCAGCTTTTTGGACCACCTGTTCCAAGCAGTTTCCTGTGTGGGCGGCAAGTTCAGAGGGAGTTAAAATATGAGTTACAGTAAATGTTCTTTACCCTTGGCAGTCAGTATTGTTGAAAGGAGATGGAATCTCACTTGACTATGTTCAGACCAGACAGATGTCATTATTGTTGTTTGCATATATATTAAAAACTTGCATGCCACAGAGAATGACTTTCTCAACACCATGTGCAACATGACATTGCAATAATAGAGAAAATATTTAATGTTTGACCTATTAAATCAGTCTTGTAAATACAAAGTGTTTTTGGGAGGGACAAGGATGCTAATTAAAATGGTACTGTTTGTTCTTACTATATGCTATGTGTTGTCTTGAGGTGGCTAAAAAAAGGAAGGGATGCAGGAGGATATATTGAAACCAGTATGAATTTGTTATTAAAAGTTTCTCATGAAATGATTTAATCTCAAAAATAACACAGTTCGGAGTATTTGTTTTGGGTCATGTGGACAAAAAAAAAGAATAGGTAGCTTAACTGAAGTTTTTATTTTTTGACTGTTATCAATTCATACAACCTTGAATTTTATCACAAGATTAATTTTCTTATTAAGGCAACATATCTTTCAATAGGAGATCTTAACCTTTTTTACTTGATAAAGCCCATGTTCCTGATCTTGTCTTAGGCTATGAGGCTTTTGTGCAATGGCTGAAGTTTGGGATATTAAGAAACAGTCCTGGTAATGCTGTTATTTAGTATGATATAGTTGGAAAACACCTGGATTGGGAATAGGACTTAAGGAGTAGTCCTGGATTGGCCACTATCTAGCTGTATGACCTTGGTCCCTATATGGCCTCATGTGTGAAATGAGATAGATTATATGGAAACTAAGTCCTTTCTGGCTTCAACATTTTAGGAATCTAAGTATTTCCTGAGTTTAATAATGTGTGTCAGGTCCATAGACTAGTTTTGCAAAAGAATGTAAATTCAAAAATTAAAAAAAAAAACCCACAAACAATAATAAGAAAATACAAACTAGATGATATTGTATGGTTCTGGCATTCTAGGAATCTGAAGCCACTGAGGAAAAAAAAAAGTCATTTTCTGTCATATAAAAGCATAACCATGTTTCAGGAGGCCTGCTTAGGACAGAATATCTTACTGCATTGCTGGACCTAATACCAGATATCCCATATTATGCAGTATATTGCATAAATTTTATTTCTTTCTTTGAGTGAATTCAATATGCTGGTATAATTATTATAGATTCTGTAATTGGTAGGGCTCTCAGAGGTGAGAAGATTTGGGGATTATAGGATCATACATACATTGGACTTACTTGACAATACTTTCATTTTACAGATGAGAAAAGTTAGGCACTGGGAGGTTAAGTGACTTACCTAAGATTAAATAAGTAATAAGTGGAAGAGGCAGGATTTGAGCCCAACTCCTTTGAATCCAAAAGATAGCACTTTTCCCACAACACCACACTGACTCCATCTAGTTATCTAGTCCAACATAAACATGAACAAAAACGCTCTCTTACATTTCTACCTATAAATCTTAGATCTAAGAGACTGGCAATAGTGTCAAGAAAATTATTTCTTTTTCTAAATATTACTTTTACACACACAGAGTGATTATGGAACATCTGTTGGAGTTCTTTCTGTGAGAGAATAGCAGCTAATACACTTTTGACTAGTTTTACTTACAATTTTGTCCTTAAACAAGTGGAGAAAGCAACAAACTGAAACATTCAAGATCTGATTTTCACTAATAGAGAACTGAGATCCTGAAGGGAAGTTACCAGCTCATTCTAGAGTTTGTGATAAAGGAGAAGAAATATGGAAATAAGATAGATAGACAGACATCTCTTAAATTTGGGAAAAACTTATTTGAAAAGATTTGGAGAAAAAAAATGTAGTATCCTATAAAGTAAAATGCTTCAGGAGAAGTTAGCCCAGAGGGGATGGGGAAGGGTCAAGCATGAAATTCCTGAGACACAAAGGGAAATAATCCAATGAAGGGGAAATTTGAGATTTGTATGAAGAGACAGATATAGATACAAAGAGAACTCACTAATCCACCAATTATCAAAAAGCAATGTATAGAAGTTGAAATCAAGAAGAGATAATAGAGAATGAATGTCAGAGTGTAGCAAGGTCCTCTAAAGCACTGGTGTCAAACTCAAATTGAAACAGGCCTGCTAATCCATATATAAAGGTCCCTGCATGCCACATATTGACTTAGTATTAATGTAATGTTATCCATGTTTTGTTATATTTTAAATTTATTTTGTCAAGTATTTGCCAATTAAATTTTGATCTGGTTTCACTGCCCTTTAGAGCACTACCAGTGGATGCATGTAGCCTATTATCCCCATGTTTGACTGTTTCGATTTGAAAGTAACATCAGCAATGCTAGAGCTTAGAATGGGCTGAGGCTAGCAAAGAAGCCCAGGGCAGCAAAAAGGATTGTGGTTATTTTTAGCTACCCTAGGGTAGAAAGGAAGAACAAAGAAGAGATAGGAACTGTGCTGAATGAGATAGGATGAAGATAACTGAAAACAGAAAGGAGGCAGAGCTTCTTGAATTTTGATTCTGGGTTCTCTATAAAGAACAAACTTTACACTGGAAATGACAATACAAATGTAACAGGGAGTTGATGGCCAAGATTATGGAGATAGAGAGTACTTAGCTGTGGTGAAATCAAGTCACCTGTCCTAGATGAATGATTGCCTTGAGTCTTGAAAGGATTGTCAGAATCTAGTTAGTGATATTTTTAAAATTATGGAAAATGGGTACCATAAGGTTGAAGAAAAAGGTTATCTCAATTTAAAAAAAAAAGGAAGACCACAGAGCATACAGATTTTAAGCCTGTGAGTTTGCCTAGAATTTCCTCAAATTTTGGAATGGCTCATTAAAGAGATAGTTGGCAAATAGATAGGGAAGCAGTGATAACAAAGAGCCAGCATTGTGTCATCAAGAACCAGTCATGCCATAATTAACTAATTTTACATTTTTTACAGGATAACTAGACTATTAGATGAAGGGAATACTAAGGCTTGGTTTTAGATACCTAGATGTTAGCAAAGCTAAAGTATAATAAAGCATACCATGCTGTTATTATGGGAAAAAATGGAGAGATAGAGATTAGAAAATCACATGATCAGATGTTTTTAGAACTGGTTGGATGGCCATACTCAAAAAGTGGTTGTTAATATCCAGTGTCAACATGACAAGTCTCCAGTTTAGTATCCCAAGGGTCTGTGCTTGGCTTCATATTGGTTGGCAATATTATCAATGACTTTGACAATAGATAATATAGATAGTGGATAGCTAGGTGGCACAGGTGATAAGAGTGTCAGGCCTGGAGTCAGGAAGAGCTGAATTCAAATCTGGATACAGCCATTTATTAGCTGTGTGACCCTGAGTAAGTCACTTAACCTTTTTTTTTCTCAGTTTCATTATATGTAAAATGAACTGGGTAAGGAAATGGCAAATCACTCCAGCATCTTTGCCCAGAAAACCCCATAGTCATGAAGAGTCAGACATGACTGAAACAACTGAATAACAACAACATTGTGTGTGCCTTCTTGGTGAGTGAGGGTAAGGCTGGAGAGAGGGAGATCATTTGGAGCTCAAAATTTTTAAAAAAAGCCAAAATAAGTGATAAACTTAAAAAGAAAAAAGGTAGATGATATGAGCCTCAAATCTGCACATTTCATAAACCTATGAGGGATAAACAATACATTAAATGACAGAATCTGGATCCAAAAGTATCTTTAAGGCTATAGCCTTAAGCATTGAGCACTGAGATGAAATTTAATGAGGATAAATGTAAAGTCTTTCAATTGGGTACAAAACAATCAACTTTACAATTATAAGATGAAGAAGGTGTAGTTATATGGCAATTGTTCTGAAAAAAAAATCTGAGTTTAGTTTACTGCAAAACATGAATCATCTATATGACATAGCAACTAAAAAAGCTGAAAGCATCAGCTCTAAGAGATACTGATATCAGAACAGAGAAATGATAATCTCACCCTGCCATGCTTTGGCTTATTAGATCTTATCTTGACTATTATCTTCAATTCTGGGCCCCACAGTTTTAGAACATGGAGAAGCTAGAGTGTGTCTGGAAGAGGTCAACTAGGAGGGTGAAAGGCCATAAGTATAGATAGATAGATAGATAGATAGATAGATAGATAGATAGATAGAGAGAGAGAGATATGGAAATAGATATAGATATAGATTATAGATATAGATGTAGATATAGATATAGATATAGATATAGATATAGATATAGATATAGATGTAGATGTAGATGTAGATGTAGATGTAGATGTAGATGTAGATGTAGATGTAGATGTAGATATAGATATAGATATAGATATAGATATAGATATAGATATAGATATAGATATAGATATAGATATAGATATAGATATAGATTTTATATTGTAGTTGTGGTTTGTCCTTCATTCTTGAAGAGGACCATGACATCAGGAAGATGATGCCATGACTTGTAAGTGAATTGGATTTAAGTGAGGGAGGATTGTGTAATGTCACCAGCTCCCTTTCTCTTCCAGAGCCATCTGGGTCTAGTGGCCAGATATAGATGAGGACAACTGGAGATAGCCCAGGATGCAGTGAGAGATCTCGGCCTTTTTAAAGTTAAGGTCTTTCCAAGTTCACATTTTGACTGAGGCAATGTCCATACAGTGTTGTCATATTCAATTAAAATGAGGGGACTGGGATAGTTAGCCTGAAGAAAAGAGACTCACATTCAAAAATATTTGAAGAATTCTCGTGTGAAGTACAGATTGTGCTATTTGGAACAAGAGGGCAGAAATAGAAACAATGGATGGAACATGAGGAGTTGATTGTAAGTGTGATGATAGCAAAAAAAATACTCTGACATTAAGAGTTGTCCAAAAGTGGCATGGGCTGCCTTGAGAGGTAGTGGGTCATTCCTTTTTGGAAGTTTTCAATCACTTGTCAGTCATGTTATCATGCAGAGTGATTTTGTATATGGTTTGGAATAAAGAGCTACAGAATTCCCTTCCAAGGCTCAAGTCCTGTGATTCTGTTTTCTTCTTCTTCTGTACTCAGAAGAGAAAATGCATATAGGTTAGACCTAGGCCATTTGGTAAAGGAACTGTATGACAGAGTAGATTATCTGATTCAGAAACCATATTGGCTATGCAAATATCTTCATTTTATGTAATTTTGAGAAATAATTTTAAGCAAGAGCAGATACTAATTTAAAAAAATATCTTAAAATTTTATCCATCGCTAAAAATCATAATCCTAAAATATTTTATTTTTCTTTTTTTAAAAAGGAACAATGAACCAAAATTTTCATGGAAAGAAGCAATCTTTACCTTGAATTTTCTATCCATTCCCCTTAGTTTTTTACATCTCTTAGGAAGATACCTCGGTATCTACAGAATCACAGCCCAGACTAGAATGGTTTAGTCTAGCCCATTCTAATTTCCTGTTAACAAAAGACAGGGTAGAACAATATTTCAAATACATACTTCATAATTTGTTTGTATAAGCTACCTTTAAAGACTCAACAGAATCAGTCTCTAAGCTGGGAGATGTAAGATTGAATCTGTTAGATTAGTTAAAACAAATAAATCACTACTCAAGGGTCAGACTTCAAAGAAAGAAATCAAGGATTCAAGTAATAGGGATGCTTAGGAGTGAGGATAGAAGAAATAAGATTGGTACAATACATTCTATAGGATGAGTATGATCCTCTAAGTAAACAGTGTATGGCTTCCCCTGCCCTCCCTCCTTGTAAGTATGATGTCCTAACTATTCATGTCCAAGCGTAAATAGTGTAATAGATTGGAAAGAGGGGCAGTGAGTTTGTATGTGTAGACACAGTATTCATTGTGACTGTTTTAGCTTATTAATAAAATAGTAGCCAAATTAATTCTTTTTATGGAAATAGTATTTTATTTTTTCCAATTACATGTAAAGATGATTTCCAATGATCATTTTTCATGAGATTTTGAGTCCAAATTTTCCTCCCTCCCTTCCTTCCCCCTCCACCCTTCCCCAAGATGGCACGCAATCTGATATATAGGTATAATCCTATTATACATATAATATATGTGTGTGTATAATCATATTTATATATGTATATATACGTATTTGTATATATGTATGATATGTTATATATGCATAATCATATTAAACCTATTTCCATGTTAATCATGTTGTGAAAGAAGAAACAGAACAAAAGGACCCCCACAAAACAACAACAACAACAAAACACAACAACCAAAAAAAGTGAAAATCATATGTTTCAATCTGCGTTCAGACTCCACCAACTCTTTCTTTGTGTGGATAGCATTTTCCATCGTAAGTTTTTTGAAATTGTCTTGGATCATTATATTGCTGAGAAGAGCTAAGTTGATCATAATTGATCATTACACAATGTTGCTGTTATTGTGTACAATGTTCTCCTGATTCTTCTAACTTCACTCAGCATCAGTTCATGTTAGTCTTTCCAAGTTTTTTTTTCTGAAATTTGCCTGTTCATCATTTCTTATAGTACAATAGCATTCCATTACATTTATACACCACAACTTGCTCAGCCATTCCCCAATTGATGGGCATCCTCTCAATTTCCAATTCTTTGCCACCACAAAAAGAGCTGCTATGAATATTTTTGTACATGTGGGTCCTTTTCCCTTTTTATGATCTTTTTGGGATATAGACCTAGTAGTGGTATTGCTCTTGAGTGGTGCTCAAAGAGTATTCACAGTTTGATTGCCCTTTGGGCATAGTACCAAATTGCTCTCCACAATGGTTGGATCACTTCACAACCAACAAAGCATTAGTGTCCTAATTTTCCCACATCTTCTCTAACATTTATCATTCTCCTTTTCTGTCATATTAGCCAATCTGATAGGTATGAGATGGTTTTAACTTGCATTTCTCTAATCATGATGATTTAGAGCATTTTATATGATTATAGATAGCTTTAATCTCTTCATCTGAAAACTGCGTGTTTATACCCTTTGACCATTTGTCAGTTGGAGAATGATTTGTATTCTTATAAGTTTGACTTAGTTCCCCATATATTTGAGAAATGAGGCCATTATCAGAAATACTTGCTGTAAGAATTGTTTCCCAGATTTCTGCTTTCCTTCTAATCTTGGTTGCATTGGTTTTGTTTGTGCAAAACCTCTTTTAATTTAAAGTAATCGAAATTATCCATTTTGCATTTCATAAAGCTGTCTCTCGTTTGGCCATAAATTCTTCCCTTGTCCATAAATCTGACAGGTAAACCATTCCTTATTCTCCTTATTTGTTCATAGTATGGCCCTTCATATCTAAATAATGTGGCTATTTTGACCTTATCTTTGTATACAATGTAAGATATTGTTCTATATCTAGTTTTTGCCATACTCTTTTCCAGTTTTCTCTGCAGTTTTTGTCAAATAGTGAGTCCAAATTAGTTCTAAAGAAATATTACTGAACCCCAAAAATAGGGAGGGGGACTGCATCTATGATTTCATTAGTATACAGAGTTCTTAGATGACAGAATTTCCTCTACCAGGCAATTTAGCACTTTTTTGGTAATTTATAGTCTTAGAGAATTGACTGAATATTCAATAATTTGCCCAGGGTCGCATAGCAAATGTACATTAGTGGAGGAACTTGAACCTATGTCTTCCTGCCTCCCATTCTGTCTCATTAGCTACTAAACCACATTACTTCTCAATACAAATATGTTAATTCAAATTTATATAGTGCATTAAAAGTTATAAAACCCTTTACATTTATTATCTCTTAGTATACCTTATTGCAGGGGTGGTTTACTCACATCACTACTGTTATTATACAGATGAAGAAACTGAGGTTCAGAGATGGGTGGGATTTGAACCTAGTCCTCTCCTTGATGGCAAGTCCAGTACTGATTTCACTATATCATTCTGTCTTCTCTTTTACTATGCTGCTTGTGAGTTAATCTGTTTGAGCATTGTGCCACCGTGGGTCATGGGACTTGAGTTTTAGTTCCAACTTACTTTTTCACCTCGGATAAGATAATTCACTTCTGTGGGCCACATTGCACTCTTCTGCAAAATGTGAGAGTTGGACTAAATGGTCTTTATCATCATCTTCTAAATGTAATGTCCTATTTATCTATCTTGGTTAAAAATTTATTTGACTCATTGCCAGAGGTAACAGTCTAAATTATAGACATAGTGTAAATGTTACTTGATGTTCAGGAGAAAATGTTTCTTATAATATAAAGAGGGTGGAATAGTTTTAATGATGAATTTGACGTTACGAAAAATGACATTTGAATCCTTCAGACAATAGTTGTGTGAAAAGCTTCCAAGCCTTGGTTTCATTATCATAAAGTACGGATAATAAAGATTTAACCTCAGAGAATTATTGCAAATAGGTTTGCATGTATGCATCTATATACACATATATACACACATATGTATATATGTACATATATACATAATGCATGTATACATACTTATAAGAATATAAGTGTACATATAGAGAAATGTATATGCGTGTAAATATGTGAAAAAAACTTATGCATGTGGAGAAAGACAGAGAAAGAGAGAGATATAGAGACATACAGAGGGGGAGAGTTTGAGAGTTAAGGGACACCCTGTATATATATATATATATATATATATATATATATATATATATATATATATATATATATATATATACACACACACACACATATATATATACACATATACATATATATGTATATGTGTGTGTATATATATATACACACACACACACACATACATACATGTATCAGTTATCAATTATTACTGGTTTGATGTTGAATTGACAAATAGAATCATTTATAAAAAATGAAAAAAGAAAAATCTATGTCATCTTCTAAAGCAAATTTGGAAGTGAAAATTTAAACAAGTTTTTAAAGATGCAGTTAATTGTTTAATGCTTTCTGTTCACTTTGAAAGTATTCCAGAATCCCATATGTCATGTTACCAGTTTATGTGACCACTAGTTTCCACCCACAACTTTCCTGTACAAAATCACTGCTATTCTAAAGTATAAAGACTTGTAAGTGCCTTTAAGGAGAACTAAACCACACTGTAAAATAATACCAGGAAAAGTAAAGCCACTGGTGAAAAAAAAAATTAGTTAAAGTTTTCTGAAAGAGTTTAAGATATTTGGAATGCATGAAACAACTTTACCTCAAAGTGTTTCCAACCCACAATTTACAATGTTTTCAGGATTAACTTCATAGATACATGAAACAGAACCTGAACTGGGCAGCATTCCCCTAATACACATTTCTGGTCTTTTGCTTCTGTGGGTAGTGTTGGTACTAGGGAGGGGAAAAGTGGGAGAGAGAAAAAGGCTTTTGTCTGTTCTTATAATTCCTTTGGGATTTACCAGGGAATGAATTCAAATTACATGCCATCTCTCACCTTGTGGCATTATCCCCCAGAAACATAGTTCATCAATGATGCAATCCCATAATTATTTAAGGAATATTATAGAGGTTCTTTGATTCTCACAAAAGCCTTCTTGAAAATAAAGCATAGCCTGCGATCACTTTCTTAAATACCTCAAGACCATTTATAGTTCCTATAAGCCAGGGTTGCATCATCTTTCGGAGATATGTTCCAAGGGAAAAGTTGAGAATACACTGTTGTTGTATGGGTGGGGGTATTAAGCAATATGGATTAAGTCAAAATTATTATTGAGGGCAAAATATGTTTTGTGTGCTTCTACTGACTCTCATGAATGTTCAGTTGGTATCATGGAAAAAAGGCTAGAAATGGATTTAGACAAGAGGTGTTTGAATCCTCACTCTGTTGCTTACTGTTCCTGTGACTTTGGGCAAATGCCTTATTGTGGCTGGACCTCAGTCTTCCTATTAGTTAAATGAAAGAATTGAACTAAATTACCTCTATGTTCCCTCTAGCTCTAAAACAATGATCCTGATCCATGAGTCTATATAAAACTGACATTTTGGAGGAAGTACAGGTGGGAAGAACACTGACTTGGAAACAAGATTTTCAGCAGGTCAATTCCTCCTCTCTGAGAACTTGAACATTCTGGCTTCAATGCCACTACACCACGATGTGTCATTTTTTTCTTTCCATTTGAGAAATTAAGAAGCTGAGGTCACTGTGGAAAGGCAGCTGAATATCCAGGATTGAAACCCAGGTCATAGAATTAATCAATCAACAAATAATCATTAAGCACTTATTATGTGTCAGGCACCATGCTAACCACTGCAGATAGAAATACATAATGAATGAAATGATCTCTTCTTAGAATGTAAAGAACATGCATTCTAAGAACACATATATAAGTATCTATAGAATATATATATGGAGAGAGAATATAGTGTAAGTACATACATAAGTATATATAGAATAAATATAAAGAAAATAAATATAAACAGACACAAAGTAAAATATAAGGCAGTTTGGGAGGGAGGGCACTAAAAATTAGGATCACAAGGAAAGATATCTTGTGGAAGATGGTGATTGAACTTCATCTTGAAGGAGAAGAGTGATTTGATGAGATGAAAGTGAGACTGGAGATAATTTGAGTCATATAGGATGGCAAATGAAAAGGTCTGGAGATGCAATATGGAGTGTTGTACGTGAAGAACAAAGAGAGGCCATTTTTGCTAGATCTCTGTGTGAAGGAGTGGGGAATGATGTACAGTGAGACTAGAAAAATAGATAAAGGCAAGGTTATGAAGATGTTTAGGGGCTAAACAGAGGAGTTTATTATTAGAGTTGATTGAGTATGGGAGTGACATGGTTATATCTTAGCTGAAAGAAAATACGTTTGTCTGCATTGTGGAAGCTGGAATGGAGTGGGGAAGATTTGAAGCAAGATGAGTAATTACCGTTGCAGTAATCTATATGAAAGGTGATGAGGGCCTGAACTGGAGTGGTACCTGTGTAAGTAGAAAGAAGGGGTCAAGTGCAAGTGATATTGTAGACTTAGAAAAAAACACACAAGATGCAGCAATTGATTGGATATGTGACATAAAGGAGAGTCAAGAGTTGAGGATAACAGAGAGGTGATAGTTTTAGTAGAAATGAGGATGTTTTGAAAGTTTAGAAGAAGGATGGATTTTTTGGGAAAAGGTATTGAATTCTGAATTTTGAACATGTTGATTTTGAGATGTCTACAAAGTATCTATTATAAATGTCCAGTAGATAATTGATGATGCTGGATTGAAACTCAGGGAAAAGTTTCTGGATCTGATAATACAGATCTGCAAGTCAATGGCATAGAGATTATGAATAAGTCCATGGAAATTGATTGTTGGCAAAAGAAAGTGTAAAGAAACAAAAGGGCTCAAAACAGAGCCTTGAGGAACCCTTCAAGTAAGGATGCGTGAAATGAATGGTGACTGAGAAATGATTAAACAGGTAAAGGGAGAACCAAGAAAGAACAGTGTCAACAAACCTGTAGTGGAGAGAGAAAGAGCTAGCAGTCAATAGTTTCAAAGATAAAAATAATACCCTGAAAAGAGACCGTTAGATTTTGTAATTAAGAGATTATTGGTAAGAGTAATTGCAGTGAAGGATAGGGTCAGAGTCCACATTGCAAATGGTTGAGAAATAAGTGAGAGGGTAAGTGTAGGCATTAAGAGTAGGCATATTTGGCTGAGATTCTTAAGATCTGGCCTGCTTGCATTAGTGATACAAATGCTTAGATTCCTTAACAGTCTGGCCAATATGGTGGACTCTTTAAATCTTCCCGACCCCTGATCAATGTTCTAATAAACTTTGTCTTCGGATGAAAGAAGGCTTGAGTCGAATTCATTCAGGCAGGACCTGCATGTCATGATTTTGGGGTCCCAGCCCCTCTAATCCCCAACATTTTGGTTTCCTGACCAGGAAAAACTGCCAGATCCCAAATCCTTCTACAGCCAAGACTGGAAGGTATGTAAGCCTCCCTGCTCCCTCTACTCTCTTTCTTGCTTCACAGTTGGGGTAGCTCTCCAAGCACATAGGAAGGTTTGGAGGTGCTTTTTGGGCTGACAGTTACAAGCCTGTCTCATACTTGGCCTGACACTCTCAGGCTCTCAGTCCACTGGTTCAGTTTGAGGGCATGGACCTAGGCACACCTTCCACGGCATAGAGAATAAGGACAGATGCCGTATCAGGAAGTGTATGCCCAATTCTGTTAATTTTCTTGGCACTAGGGAATTGGGAAAACTGCAGGAGCTTTTTGGTTTCTTGAGGCTTACTTACTTACTTCTATTCTCTCTATACCCCTGCATCCTCCTTCAAGGAGGCTACAGGGAAAAGTTAGAATAGCTAGAAACATCTTAGCAGATTCTGGAAGTTTTGTGATAGATCCTTAAGGAGTTTTTAAACACCTCCTTACAACCCTGGTCACTCCCTTCTCCCACTCCTTTCCCTTAAGTCAACAGGGTATCTGTTAATCCCTCTCATTGGAGCAGAGAGTTTCACCCTTCCCCCCTCACCTTCAAATTTACCCTCCCCCACCTGGCAAAGGGAAGGAGGAGGGAGGAGCAGTAGCTTCAGCGTGGGCCCCACTGGCAATGGCCTTGGGCCCTGGGGCAACTTTTGCCTGGAAGCATCACCCTAGTTCAGCATATCCTTCTCACCCCCACCCCCCCTTAACCTCCAGCAGCTGTGGGGAGAGAGGGAATGAGGATGGGTCAAAGTAAAGAAGCTAGCCTCTGAACTTAGGTAAGCATTCTTTTTAAAGTTGTAGTTTTAACCATTAATGACAAGATGTTGATTCTCTGTGTAAAGTCATTTGGAAATGCATTTAACAAAATTGAAGTTACCTGTTTGGAAATGGATTTGTTTCAAGTTTCAGATTGGTGAACTTTTTGTCTCAGTTATGTCAAGCAACTTTTCATAATTTGGTTACTGCCAAACCTTATTTGGCTATTGTTGGTTATTGTTCTAATGTGCAAACTTGCCAAAAAGCTTGTTTGGTTTAGGGTTTGTTGAGAATTTGCAAGTACATCAAAACAATCCATAAAGATTGGCTTCTTACTAGGAGGAATTTAAATTTGAAATGTAAATCCTGGGAAAGTTTTTTTTTTCCTAAGCTGTGATTAGTGAAACTTGCTGTTTGAGGTAAAAGCTCATGTGACTGTAAATTAATTCTATTTTGAGTTGTCTGATGGATTGCAATAATCCATCAATAATCAATAATCCACCATCTCTGAGAGAAATGCCACAAGCTACTCAGAGAGAATGTGATACTGGTGGCAAGTCTACACTAGGAAAAGCTGAGAGGACAATTTTAATCTCAGTCTAAGATGGGATCCTCCTGGCTCAGTTTCCCTATTATATTCCTTTGAAAAGGAATGTTACCCACTTGGCTATTCCTGAGTCTGGTTATGAGGTGGATTTAATACTGCATGGTTAGAAAACTGTAAATTATCTGAATCCAAAGAGCTCTAAGGATATTTTATCTACATTTGGGCCCTAAATCTTGTCCCTGCCATATCCTTTTATAGCAAATTTCTATAATCAGAGCAAGTGGTCAGTAAAAGATCAATGCAAGTGTGTGAGATTCTGGTGTTTTAACCTGAATGTGTAGTCATTCAATACCCCCAAACAACTGAAATTAAATCACAAACATCTTCAATTTGGTTTGGGGAGGAAAATTTCAGTGATAATTGAAATAAAAATCAGTCTCTTGGCAAATTCATTTGTGCAACTATTGAACCCAAGGGTGGAAAACTTCTACCTGCAAAAGTGTTACTTAAACTTTAATGAGACCAGATAATCCTGCAAGTCAAATGTAAATGATTTTAATGGGGCTCTTACAGTCTTACTTCTCCCTATATCTGGGCCCTGCAGTCTTTTCTGTCAGATTTGTGCCTGCCAGACTACAGGCCATTCACCTACAGTTGATAGCAAACAATAGGTACCAGTCAATATTCCCCCATTGTCCTCTGGATGCAGCTTGTGCTCAGTTCCCATCAACCTCCTCTCTGGAACCCCCTCGAGGCAGGGACAGCTCTCTGTCCCTTGCCAGCAAGAAGTAGTTTCAGAGGCCAAGCCCTGTACTCTTACCCAAAAATAATTTGGGTCCCATTTGTTTGAGGGGTGATGATGGGGATGGGAATTGAATTCCTAAAAGGGAAATACCATGTCTTTGGGATCTGGATTCCAAAAAAGAAAATCTCTGGATTTTTCCCAAATCTCTGGTGTTTGCCTGAGGCTGTAATCCATTCAACTGGCCTTTCATTGTGTCTATAGCCAATCTCCCAATTCTGTTCTGTTGCCTCCTGATTGCCCCTGGCCACTTCCCACCCTTAATTCTATCTAGACTGCACTCTCCCTTGGTCGACTGGGTCAGGTCTCTGGCATTACTGGCCACTCCTATTGAAATCCTTCTTAGACCCCTCCTCCAGTCACCCCAGACTACTTGGCCACTCCTGGATACCTCCCACAGTCTTTCTACATATAAGATTCATCTTGTCTCCATTAAGGTGCTTAGATTCTTAAGATCTTGCCTGCTTGCATTAGCAATACAAATGTTTAGATTCCTTAACAGTCTGGCCAACATGGTGGATTCTTTAAATCTCACCCACCCCTAGACTGATGTTGTAATAAACCTTGTCTTTGGCTGGAAAAAAAAAAGATTTGGCTGTTTTTTTTTTTCTAGGAGTTTAGTTGAGGAGGGGAGAGATATAGGGCAATAGCTAGATGGGATGGAAAGTAAAATCTAGTGAAGGCATTTTTTAAAATGGGGGAGATAAGAGTGTTTAAAAGTACTAAGGAAGGGCCCAATGGGTAGAGAGAAGTTAAGGATTAGAGAGAAGGAGATGACTGAGGTTGTAATGTGGTGAAGAAAATTCAAGGGGATGGTACCAGAGAAGAAAAAAATCCACATCAATGTCAAAGACTGAAGTAAAGGAGGAGAGAAATCTTAGGAGAGTTGTGATCCGGGTTGGTGGAAGATTCTTACTCATACTGATAAAATCATATTTCATTGAAGTATTAAATTATATTTTAGATTACATAAGTACTTAGCCATCCAAGAGCATTCATAGATACTATCTTTCAATGGTAGTTTATTAAAGATTTTCATTCTTTCGTGTCCCATATCAATATCTGTTTTGTATAGTCAGTGCATGCAATGAGTGGGAAGAACAATTGGTGGAAAAGTAATAAATCATAGTTATAGAATATAATAAACGTTTTTCATCTATATCCTTTCCTTTACAGGATAAAAAGTCTAATAGGTTAAAAAAAAGTGCTAAAAAAAATAACAAACATTTTAGCCTCAAGCCTCCTAGTATAGCCTTGAATCTGAAAAGTACAGGATCCCAAGACACACCCAAGGGTGAGTCCAATTGTTTGGGAAAGCACTGAAATTTTTTTTAAAATGTGCATATTTTAATGGGGAAATTATGTACATGTTCAATGCCTTTTGAATTAACTTATTCAACACAAATGTTACTTATTTAAGAGTTATTTGACATCTAATAAGCTAAGGCAACCTTTTTCTTTTGATACTTAGTTCCCCTCTAGAAAAAGAGGTCACCTTGTGCCAAGGGCAAACTATCTTTATTATTCAGAAGTTTCAGTTTATTTTCTCCATGTTAAATTTTCTCTTAAATTATCTCTCAGCCAGTTAACTTTGGTCCAAGTTAGCCTCTCTCTCTCCCTTCTTTCCTCCCCTTCTTCCCTCCACCTCTCTTTCTCTCTCTCTCTCTGTCTTGGTTTCTGTCTCTATCTTTCTCTTCTCCCTACCTCCTTCTCTGTCTGTCTCTATCTTTCTGTATATATACGTACGTGTGTGTGCATGTGTGTGTGTGTGTGTTTTCCAGAAGCAAACTCTTACTCTTTAGGAGAGCTGACAAGAATTTGCCTGGCTTGAGCAAATTCAAAATCCTAAGGAAACAGAACCATTATGGAGAATGGAGCCTCAATATGACTTAGGTTGGGTAGAATGATATAGTAGAGAGAAAAATGGTCTTGGAGACCTGGATCTGTTAACTTATTATCTGTGTGACCTTGGGCACACAGTTTCTGACCCTAAGTTGCCATCTATATAGAACTAGAACAATATTTGTGCCTACAAATCATAGACTGATTGTGAAAATCAAATGAGATATATTTATAATGTAACACAGTCTACAGAAGGGAATTTAATAGTGAATAACAGTCATGATCCAAAAGGATATTAACATACTAGAATTTTGGGCCAACAGATTTCTACTAGCTCAAGACATAATCATTGACAATAAGGTGTTGAACTAAGGATAAAGAAGCTAAAAAGGGAGGTAACAGAGATGAGAAGTCTTACCGTGTTAACAGTGTATTAACACTATATCTTCCCTTTATGATGTGCGATGTTCTGCCTGATGGAATTAGAAATGCAGCTCATTGCTTAAAGAAGCTTGGCCATACCCCTACTTGTCTTTTAAAATTCTAGCTTGCTTAACTCTGCAGCAAGTAATAATGGGAGCACCTTTGTGAAATGTAACCTTTGTGTCAAAAAGCAGTGGGTAGGGAAAGAGATGATTTCTTTTTCTTTTCTCCTTCCCCACAGTGGACAGGGTAATTTTCATCAGAACTACTTATTCATAGGAGACATTCCATTCAGCAGTTTGAAAGACTGTCAGTTTAAGAGACTTCAAGATATATCTGAGATTCATGGAGACACAGATGTAAAGCAAAGCAGTATTATAGGCAGGAAGCAGCTTTATGGAGCAAGACCTCTGACTTGAAAGAAGAGAGATGATTATAGGCCTACAGATTCAATGGAGAACTACTCTTGCCAATCAAGGGTTGAGCTGTGAAGAGAAGCAAACCCTGGGATACCCTGAGGATGATTCTCCTCCCCTCTAGCAGGCATGATCTATACAGGGGGAGTTGTGTGAGGACTCCAGAAGGGAAGTAAGACTATAAAGTCTGAAGTATCAGAGATTTGAGCTGCATCGACCACGTGTTCCTTTTATGTTTACTTAAGTACAACTGTGCTCTGTGCCCACTTTTCCCAAGGACGCAATGTGTACTATAGTACATTTTGTAGGTAATGTTCTTTCTTTTTCTTTCTTTTTCTTTTTTTTTCTTTTGCCAAAACAAATATCTTTGCTTAGAACTAATTGTATCTACTGTCTGGCTATTAGAGCTAGCTTACTAGTAGGGCCTCATTTTAAGAAAAGAGTCACAGGAGAACTGCTAAATCTTGTTAGAATAATAGTATTCCCCAGGCTCTCAACCTGAAAACCTGAGAGTTCTGAGTTGGGGAATTAGCCTAGAGTTGTTGCTGTACATAAAAGATGAAACAAGTGGCAAAGGTGAAGTAACATACTTAAGTTTAAAAATATCAGTTTCTCCAGGAAAAAATGGCTAGAGAAATTCAGGTGAAAAATATATGGGGTTTTTATGTACTGTAAGCTCATTATAAGTCAAATGTGTGATATAATAATTAAAAAAAACTAATGCATTCATAGGCTGAATTTAAAGGACTGTAGCATCTAGTATAAAAGAGTCGATAATACTGAGGTACTTGGCCTTGGTCAGAACTTAACTGGAGTTCAGTTTGGGGTGCCATATTTTAAGAAAATGCTGAAAAACTGAAGAGCATCCAGAGGAGACAGACTAGGATGGTGATTATTCCATAAGAAGATCAATTCAAAGTCCCGAAAGTACTTAACTTGAGGAAAATATTTTGGGAAAACATGAGAGTTTTTTCAATTATTTGAAAGGCTGTCATGTGCAGGAGGGATTTGGACCTATGCTGCTTGGTTATACATTAAAGAACTAGTAGTAATGGGTAGAAATTGTAGCATAGCAGACAGATGTCATGTAAAAACAAACCAACAAACAAAAAACCTTAGTAACCATTAGAGCTATTCAAAGTAGAATAGGTTATCTTATGAGATAATTAATTTCCCCTCAGTGGAGGCTGATTGTCCACATGTTGAGGCTTTTGTAATAAGGATTCTACACAGGTACAATTTTGAATTGATAGTTTCTTTGGTCTTTTCCCGCTCTGAAGTTTTGTGACCACCACTACCATGGTAACTTTCCTATTGCACTGCTTTAATTATGTCAGCTGCTGCTCATAATCCTTCAGTGTACCTATCAAATAAAGTTAGTTTAACAATTAAAGTACTGCATTATGTGTGCCATGCCTACTTTATCAGTCTTATCTATATTTACTCCATGACTTGACTCCCACTACTCTCTTCCTAGCATGCCCTTTCTTCTCTCATCTTCCCATCTTTGTTTCCTATCTATTCTCTAAGTTACAGCTACTATGCTTTTTTGCTTTTCCATGAAACCTTCCCTTATTTCTCTATCTAGAAGTGAATTTTCATTCCTATGAACTCTTATACTACCTTATTCATAGTTCTCTTATGCAATTACCATGTTCTATAATTTTAGATAAATATAGATATTTAGATACAATAGATATAATTTTGATAAGTTTAGGAACATAGCATGAACCTGATATTATATTCTAAGCTTCTGGGCAGAAATTCTGTTTCACGTACCTTTGTGTTCATCTTTGGTGCCCAGCACAGTGCCTTCCATGTAGTAGATAGCAGAAGGCAGAATCTTGTAATTATAGAGTCGTGGACTCAATGTCAAGAAGATCAAAGTTTACATAAGCAAATTAGGGGAGCATGAAATAGTTTACCTGTCAAATCTATGGATAAGGAAAGAATTCAGGACCAAACAAGATATAGAAAGCATTATGAAATGTAAAATGGATAATTTTGATTACATCAAATTAAAAAACTTTTTGCACAAACAAAACCAATGCAACCAAAATTAGAAGGAAAGCAGAAACCTGGGGAAAATTTTTGCAAACAAATATCTCTAATAAAGGCCTCATTTCTCAAATATATAAAACAATAAGCCAAATTTATAAGAATACAAGTCATTCCCTGACTGACAAATGGTCAAGGGATACGAATAGGCAGTTTTTATATGAAGAAATCAAAGCTATCTATAATCATATGAAAAAATGCTCTAAATCTTTATTGATTAGAGAAATGCAAATTAAAAAAAAGCTCTGAGGTACGACCTCACACCTATCAGATTGGTTAATATGACAAAAAAGGAAAATGATAAATGTTGGATTAAATGTGGGAAAATGGGGAGACTAATGCACTGTTGGTGGAGTTGTGAACTCATCCAATCATTTTGAAGAGCAATTTGGAAGTATGCCCAAAGGGCTATAAAACTGTGCATATCCTTTGACTCAGAAATACCATTCCTAAATTCTGTATTCCAAAGGGATCAAAGACAAGGGAAAAGGATCTACTTGTACAAAAATATTTATAACATCTTTTTTTTTTCATGGTGTCAAAGAATTAGAAGTTGAGGGGATGCCCCATTAGTTAGGAAATTGTTGAACAAGTTGTTGTATATGATTGTGATGGAATATTATTGTGCTATAAGAAATGACGGATGATTTCAGAAAAGTCTGGAAAGACTTACATGAACTGATGCAAAGTGAAGGAGCAGAACCAGGAGAACATTGTACACAATAACAACAGTATTATTACACAATGAAGAATTGTAGATGATTCAGCTATTCTCAGCATTACAATGATCAAAGACAATTCCAAAGGATGTAACGAAAAACGTTGTCTGCCTCCAGAAAAAGAACTGATGTTGTCTGAATACAGACTGAAACATACTATTTTTCTTTCTTTCTTTCTTCCTTTCTAGTTTCCTTGTACATAATGCCTAATATGGAAATATTTATATAATTACACAGGTATAATGTATATTGGATTATTTACCATCTCAGGGAGAAGGAAAGAGAGAGAGGAAGGGAGGGATAAAATTTAGAACTCAAAACTTAAAAAAAAAAAGGCCAAAAATTGTTTAACATGTAAGTGGGTCTGGGAGCCAAGATGACAAAGTGAACAGTCAATCATTGTAACTCTCTCATATTCACCTCCAAACAACCATAAAAATAGTGCTCCAAAACAAATCCTGGAGTAATAGTACCAGCAAAAAGATGGGTTAATGCGATCTTTTAGCCCAAAAAACTTGGAAGATCATCAGGAAAGGTTTGTCTCACTCAGGTAAAAAGGGAGTGCAGGACAGGACAGGAAGTATCCTAGCAAGCCAGCAGCAAGCCCCAGCTCAGCAAACCAGTGGGAGATCCTGAGCTCCAGCGTAGTGGAGCAAGCAAATGCCAACCCCCCTCCATGCTTCAGCATAGCCAAAGGAATGGGTAGACTCCAGTGACTAGATTGCCATGTGCTTCAGTGTATTCCCATGGAAATGCAGGAAAAAACCCCACCAGCCTCAGCACATGTAAGATACCAGTACTAGGACTCCAGCTTAGCACCAGGTAAGCTGCCAGATCCCTACAGCCTCCAGCAGTGCTAAACACCCCCCAACTTCTCCCACTCAGGGCATCACCAGACATAAGGGTTCCCTATGAGCCTCAGGGCAACATCAGTACAGCACCAGGTAAACAGCCAAGGCCTGCAGCCCCTGGCTCAAGAAGCCTGAGACAGTGCCCATTCCACCCTGGGAGCAGATCTCAAATTTAAAAGAAAGGAAAAAGGCAAAAGAGATGAGTGAAAAACAACCAAAAGAGAATCTGACCGTAGAAAGTTATGGCAACAAGGAAGATCAAGACACAAATTCAGAAGAGGACAACAATGTCAAAACACCTACAGGCAAATCCTCAAACAAAGACAAAAAGTGGTCTCAAGTCCAGAAAGAACTTATAGAAGAGCTCAGAAAGGAACTTAGAAATCATAAAAGAGAAGTAGAAGAAAAATTGGGGAAAGTAATGAGAGGAATGTAAGAGAATTATGAAAAATCATCAATGGCTTAGAAAAAGAAAGCAACTACTTGAAAAGTTGAATTGGTCAAATAGAAAAGGAGATGCAAAAATCCATTGAAGAAAACAATTCCTTAAAAAATACAATTGACCAAATGGAAAAGGAAGTAGAAAAGCTAACTGAAGAAAACAACTCTTTAAAAGTTAAAATTGGGCAAGTGGAAGCTGATGACTCTATAAGACATCAATAATCAATCAAACAAATTCAAAAAGAAGGAAAAATAGAAGAAAATGTAAAATACCTCAATAGAAAAACAGCTGACCTGGAAAACAGATCCAGGAGAAATGATGTCAGAATCATTGGACTACCTGAAAGCTATAAGCAAAAGGAGGACTTGAGGAGGATCTTTCCAGAAATTGTCAAGGAAAACAACCCTGGTATGCTGGAACCATGGGGCAAAATAAACATTGAAAGAATCCACCAATCACCTCAGGAAAGAGATCCCAAAATAAAAACTCTGAGGAACATTATAGCCAAATTTCAGAACTATCAGGTTAATGGAAAAATGCTGCAAGTGTCCAGAAAGAAGCAATTCAAATACTGTGGAGCCGCAAGCAGGATTACACAGAACTTAGCAGCTGCAACATGAACATGATATGCCAGAAGGCAAAGGAGCTAGAACTACAACCAAGAATCACCTATTCAGTGAAAGTAAGCATAATATCTCAAGGGAAAAGCATATGATTGTTCAACGAAATAAAAGGATTTCAAGCTTTCATAAAGAGGAGACCAGAAGTGAACAGAAAATTATGATCTCCAGTATCGACTCAAGAGAACCCTAAGAAGGTAAAAAGAGAAAAGAAACCATAAGCGATTCAATGGAGCTAAACTATTTACATCCCCTACATGAGAAAATGATACTTGAATTTTTTATTTTTTATCTTTAGTTTTCAACATTCACTTCTGTAAGATTTTCAGTTTCAAATTTTCTCCCCATCTCTACTCTCCCCTCACCCCAAGATGGCATGCAATTTGATATAGGTTTGACATTAGTTATGTTGTAAAGAAGAATTAGAACCAAGGAAAGAAACCACGAGCAAGAAGAAATAAAAGAAAAAGGGGAAAAAAAGAGAGAGCAAATAATATGCTTTGATCTGCATTCAGACTCCATAGTTCTTTTTCTGATATGGACAGCATTTTCCATTATTAGTCTTTGGAAGTCATCTTGGATCCTTGCATTGCTAAGAAGAGATGTGTCTATCAAACTTAGTTGTCACACATTGTGGCTGTTACTGTGTACAATGTTCTCCTGGTTCTGCTCATTTCACTCAGCATCAGTTCATTCAAGTCTTTCAAATTTTTTCTGAAGTCTGCCTGTTCATAATTTCTTATAGCACAATAATATTCCATTAAATTAATATACCACAACTTTTCAGCCATTGCCCAATTGATGGGCATCCTTTCAAATTCCAATTCTTTGCCACAAAAAGAGCTGCTATAAATATTTTTGTACATATGGGTCCTTTTCCCATTTGTATGATCTCTTTGGGATACAGACCTAGAAGTGTTACTCCTGGGTCAAAGAGTATGCACATTTTTATAGCCCTTTGGGCATAGTTCCAAATTGCTCTCCAGAATGGTTGGATCAGTTCACAACTCCAGCAACAATGCATTAGTTTTCAAATTTTCCCACCTTTCCAGAACTTATAATTTTCCTGTTTTGTCATGTTAGACAATCTGATAGGTGTGATGTGGTACCTCAGAGTTGTTTTGATTTACATTTCTCTAATCAATACATTTAGAGCTCTTCATATGACTATAGATAACTTTAATTTCTTCATCTGAACATGCCTGTTCATATCCTTTGACCATTTATCAATTGGGGAATGACTTGTATTCTTATAAATTTGACTTAGTTCTCTATATATTTTAGAAATGAGACCTTTCTCAGAGACACGGGTTGTATAAATTCTTTCCAGTTTTCTACTTCCCTCCTAATATTGATTGCATTGGCTTTGTTTGTGCAAAAGCTTTTCAATTTAATGTAATCAAAATTATCCATTTTGCATTTCATAATGTTATATATCTCTTGGCTGGTCATAAATTCTTCTCTTCTCCATAAATCTAACATGTAAACTATTACATGTTCTCCCAGTTTGCTTATAGTATCAGCCTTCATATCTAAATTGTGTACCCATTTTGATTTTATTTTGGTATACAGTTTAAGATGTTGGTCTATGTCTAGTTTCTTCCATACTATTTTCCAGTTTTCCAATCAGTTTTTGTCAAACAGTGAGTTATTATCCCAGAAGCTGGAGTCTTGATTCTTGTGATTATTAAAAATTGTACTACTAGTAGCACAGCTAGAAGTAATACACATAGACAGGTGGTAGGGGTATAAGGTGAATTGGAGGGAATGACAAAATACTTAAGGTGTGATAAAAAGGAGTACATGGGGTGCAGAAGGAAGGGAGAGATAGAATAGGGTAAATTGTTTTGCATGAAGAAGCACAAAAAACCTATTACAGTGGAGGAAAAGGTGGGAGGGTGTGGAATGGGCATCACTTGAACCTTACCTTCATCAGTATTGGCTCAAAGATGGAATAATACATATTATCAGTTGATCATAGAAATCTATCTTAAATGACAGGAAAGTAGAGGGAAGGATATTAAGTAAAGGCATGGGGCTGATAGAAGAGAGGGCAGATAGAAGGAGGCTATAGAAACAAAATACTGTCAAGGAGGGAAAGGGTGAAAGAAGAGAGAAGACAAACAAGAGAAAAATAGGATGGAGGAAAATATACATTTAGTAATCACAACTGTGAATGTGAATGGGATGAACTCTCCTATAAAATAGAAGTGGATAGCAGAGTGGATCAAAAACCAGAATCCATCAATATGTTGTTTAAAAGAAACACAGATGAAGCAGAGAGACCCACAGAGTAAAGTTAAGGAGGAAGACCTGAATCTATTATGCTTCATCTGAAGGAAAAAAAATGTAAAAAGCAGGTGTAGCAATTCTGATCTCAGTCAAAGCAAAAGGAAAAGTAGACCTAATTAAAAGAGATAAAGAAGGAAACTACATCCTGCTAAAAGTTACCATAGACAGTGAAGCAATATCAATACTAAACATGTGCACCAAATGGTATAGCATCCAAATTCTTAAAGGAGAAATTAAGTAAGTTACCGGAAGAAATGCGTAGTAATACTATACTAGTGGGGGACCTCAACTATCCCCACTCAGAACTTGATAAATCAGACCAAAAAATTAGCAAGGAAACTAAGGAGTTGACTAGAGTATTACAAAAATTAGATATGTCAGACCTTTGAAGAAAACTGAGTGGAAACAGAAAGGAAGATACATTTTGTTCTCAGTGGTACATACACAAAAAATGACCATGTATTAGAGCATAAAACCTTCACAATCAAATACAGAAAGATCAAAATATTAAATATATTCTGTTCAGATCATAATGCAATAAAAATTACATTCAACAAAAGGCAGTGGAAAGATAGATTAAAAATTAATTGATAACTAAGTAATCTAATCCTACAGAATAAATGAGTCAAAGAACAAATCACAGCAACAATCAATAATTTCATTAAAGAGAATGAAAACAATGAGACAACCTCCTAAAATTTATGGGATGTAATCAAAACAGTACTAAGGGGAAAATTTATTTCTCTAAATTTTAAATCAAGGAAATGAAGAAAAAGCAGATCAATTAATTGGTCATGGAACTAAAAAAATTAGAAAAAGAACAAATTAAAAATCCCCAAATGAGCACCAAATAGGAAATCCTGAAAATCCAAGATGAAATTACTAAAATTAAAAATAACAAAAAGTTGAGCTAATAAATAAAACTGGGAGCTGGCTCATGGAAAAAAGAAACAATAGGATAGATGAGTCATTGGTTAATTTGATTTTAAAAAAAAAGAAAAAGGAAAACCAAAAATCCAGTAGCAAAAATGAAAAGGGTACATTCACCACCATTGAAGAAGAAATTTAAAAAATCATTAGGAATATTTTGCCCAATTATATGCTACTAAATCTGACAATCTGAGTGAAATTGTTGAATACTTACAAAAATATAAATTACCCAGATTAACAGATCAGGAAATAGAATGTGTAAATAACCCCATCTTAGAAAAAGAAATTGAACAAGCTATTAATGAACTCCCTAAGAAAAAGTACCCAGGGCCAGAAGAGTTCATAAGTGAATTGTACCAAACAATTCAAGAACAATTACTTCCAATACTATATAAACTATTTGGAAAGAAAGATGAAGAAGGAGTCCTATGAAACTGTTTTTATGATACAAATATGGAACTGATATCTAAATCAGGAACAACTAAAACAGAGCAAGAAAATTATAGACCAGTTTTCTTAATAAATATTTATGCAAAAATTCTGAACACAGCACCCATTCCTATTAAAACACTACAGAGCATAGTGTTTTAACAGGAATGTGTGCTGTATTTTGTCAGAATTTTTTTCAGCATCTATTGAGATAATCATATGATTTGTGTTGGTTTTGTTATTGATATGGTCAATGATATTGATAGTTTTCCTAATATCAAATGAACACTGCATTCCTGGTATAAACCCCACTTGGTCATAATGTATAATCTTTGTGATATATTGCTATAATTGTGTAGCTAGTATTTTGTTCAGATGAAAAAATAGGTGGAGAGAATGAGTGGAATATCTTTCTCCTGGTTGCTGGCAGAATTTTTTGTTGGCTAGTATAATTATTAAACTTAATCACTATGAATATTAGAATTTGTAGCATTTTTTTTTCAGCAGCCAATTTGTTGATTCTTTCAATTGGCACTTTGCTCTTTGTGTATAGGAGTTCTGGGAAGTTTGTGTGTGTGTGTGTGTGTGTGTGTGTGTGTGTGTGTGTGTGTGTATTATTTCTTGCATAACTATGTTCAGGGTTTTTGACTCATGTTGTCCTGGAAAATCTATGATCCTTAATTTGCCTCTATTCACACTGTGTTCAAGAAGAATATTTTGCTTTTAGAGACATCATGCTTCTTTTAACATTATTGTTTTCCACTTCTTTTATGCTAGATTGTCTTTTATTTTTGTGTATTTTCTTTGTATTTTCTCAAACCTCAATTTCACCTTTGTAACATTTCTCTAATATACACCCTTCTCTTCTTGGACTGTCACCACTCTAGCACAGGCCCTCTCAGCTCACATCTGAACTATTATAATTCGATGCTGGTGGATCTCCCTGCCTCAAGTCTCTTCCCACTCCAATCCATTTTCAATTCATTTATCAAAGTAACTTTTCCCAAAGTGCAGGTTCAACTATGTTAGCCTTCTACTCAATCAATAGCTTACTATTGCCACCCAAATCAAATATAAAACCCCCATTTGGTGTTCAAAACTCTTTATAAACTAGCCTCCTCATACCTGTCCAGTCTTTCTACACCTCACTACCCACCATATACATTTTGATCTAGTGACACTGGCTTTCTTTTTTTTTTAGGCAATTGGGGCTAAGTGACTTGCCCAGGGTCACACAGCTAGTAAGTGTCAAGTGTGTGGTCTGAGGCCGGATTTGAACTCAGGTACTCCTGACTTCAGGGCCGGTGCTCTATCCACTGCACCACCTAGCTGCCCCGACACTGGCTTTCTTGATGTGCTACAAACAAGATACTCAATTTCTGGACTCTAGGTATTTGCTCTGGCTGTCCCCCATGCTTGGAATGCTTTCTCTCTTAATCTCCATCCACTGACTTCCTTTAATTTCCACCTAAAATTTCATCTTTTACAGGATGCTTTACACAATCATTCTTAATTCTTTCTTATCTCTGTTTATTATTTCCTATTTATTCTGTATATTCACTGTTTGTACATATTTATTTACTTATTTTCTCCCTCATTAAACTATGAGCTCCTTGAGGGCAGTGATTGTTTTTTACTTCTTTTTATATCCTTAGAATTTAACACAGTGTCTGGCACATTGTACCTAATAAATTATTGAATCACTGCATCCCCAACTCATTATTTTCTCTTGTTTCTTTGGCAAGTTTTGGCACTGTGGAATCCAGTTTTTTTTTCCTACCAATTATTTATTCCTGCTATCTAGGCCACAAATTCTGCTTTCACAATTTGCTCTCTCTCTCTCTCTCTCTCTCTCTCTCTCTCTCTCTCTCTCTCTCTCTTTTTCTCTCTCTCTTTCTCTCTCACCACTCAGGAACATTTAGTTGTAGCTCCATGTTCTCTTGAGAATCTACAGTGTCCTCTGTCTTACCAAATGGCATTTTCTCTTCTGTTAAAATTATCTTTTCTGTTGGTTCATTTTCTTGTGTGCAAAGTTTTATTTGAGTTTTCTTCCTGTGATTTTTGTTAATTGTAGTCTCCCTCCCCACTACTATTTCCATATTGCTCACTTTCTGACTCCTTCCTTTTTGATTGTTTTCCCCATATCTGGACCTCAATGTTTTCTCAGCTTCTCCCTATCTTGGCAATAAATGTTGAACTGGCCTTTGGTCCTGCCACGAGTGACTTCTTCGTGAGATAGAGCTGGCCTCAGCTGTTTTCAGGGCTTGCAGATTCATATGCACACTGGCTGGCTTCTTGCCCCACTTTCTTGTGTTCCTAGTATTCTGGATATACGTTGTTGTAGTACTTAGTGCTACCATACTGCAGTCTCAATCAGAAAAAAAAAACTTTTGCCTTTTGGTTTTACATAATGAAAGGGGGAGGGAAGTGGGCAGAGTTGAATTGTGTTGAAATCTTGGGTTGAGCGTGATCAATCATGCTAGCTGAAAAGGTGCTGAATGAGAGCTGGAGAATTAGGCATTGGCCTTCTCCACTGTTAAAATTCAATAGGATTGTTACCTTAGTATTTTGTGTGTATGCATGTGTGTGTGCATGCCTTGGACTATAATAAAGACAGCCAAAAATGCTTTATCTCTTGTGCACAATTCTTAAATTGGAAAGATCTGAGAAGTCATGAAGATCACAGAAACTATTCCTCCACCTTTTTGATCATGTGTATTTAGTGCTTTTTCTGATAAAACATACTCCTGTCCAGTTGTTCAATCAGGTGAAAACCATATAGCATATAATCAACCACCTCATTCACATTTTCCAGTTTATCTACAAGGATTATCTTGTGAAATTTTCTCATCTATATAGGAGAAATTCAGATGTCTAAGGCATTTCCTTTTACCATTCAGAAAAGCAATGAGATTATTTTAGTGTCAATTGTTCTTCATGTAAGTCATTATGCTCAAAATTACAGTGAATCCTTGAAAAATGGTAGTCATCTATTCTCTTTATGACAACTTCACAGAATGAAGAACTCTTACTTATTGTCTCCTTGTAGAATGTAAGCTCTTTTAAAAGAAGAATTGTTTCAGTTATTGTATTTATATTCCCAGCACTATTCCCAGCACTTATCACAATGCCTGGCACTTGTAGATACTTAATTAAGCCTTGCTGATTAATGGATTCATTCATTGAGTATGTCAAGTTCCCTTCAATTGTACTCCATTGAAAAAGTTAACCCCCTTGTTCTGATTCTGATATCTCCTTAAAAAATTGTGAAATCACTCTCTCCTGGATAAACATTACAGATGGGATAATTTATTGAGTCAGCGCTGAACATACAGCTGAGCTTGACTTTAAAAGGATATCTGAAAAACAGAGGACAAAGGCGACAGAGAACAAGAATTGATAAGGCCAGAGGGAAAGTTCGCAGACACATACACACACTCTGGTTCCCTAGAGGGAAATCTTTATGGGCACCATAGACCTGTATTTCTTCTTGTGAATCATTTATGTAGGAAACATGTGACTCCTGAGGTATAAGTAGTGGCATAGCATTCCTAGGCCAGACTGAAGAAACTAGAGTCAGCAGGAATGGCAAAGCAATTATGGAAAAGCAAAGAAATGCCAGGATCAAGCTCCCTGTTTATGAAGGAGGATTTCATGTACAATGGAAAGTTCTTGGATAAAGCTTTCTAGAAAGCAGAAGAGACATTTATGGATAATGCCAAATTCCAGGTTGCTTAGAGTTCTTAGATGAAGGAAGAGGTATGTGTATCTGGAGCTGGCAGCTAAAAGGACAGAATTATGAATTACAAAGATGATTCTGATTCTGGGGGAAGTGGTTAGTTTTTTATCTTGAGAATTTTCCTCTTATTAGGGGGCTTGAAACTTAGGTTAGTACTATAAGATTGGAGGAGTGTATAGATGACTGGAAGCAAGAGACATATCAGGAAGAAAAGAAAATGCACCATGACCTTTTTTATAGGCATGGGTTTTAGCTCTTTATGCTCTCTGACATTTTTTTTGGTAAGGTTAAATAAAGCATGTAAAATTCCTATGTATTATTAGATTAAGTATTTGCATTAAAGCTGAAGGCCATTTCCCCTATGTTGTAAGAACTGAAACATGCTGTATTTTTAAATTTTATTTAATTCTATTTTTCTCAATTACACATACACAAAATTAATTTTTCTTAAACTTTGAGTTCCATATCCTCTCCTTCATATCTTTCCCCCTCCTTGACAATTGGATACAGATTATGCATGTGCCATCATGCAAAAATAATCATATTAGCCATGTTGCAAAAGTAAATGCAGACCAAAAAAACCCCTAGGAATACTCAAGAAAATTTTTAAGTGTGCTTTGATCTCCATTCACTCTCCATCAGTTGTTTCTCTGGAGGTTGATAGCATTTTTCATCATAAAGCCTTCAGACTTGCATGACTGTAATTCTGATAAACAAAGGAAAAAACCAAGGTGGGGTCACAAGCCAGTGAAAGATTTAGGTGTATAAAGTCCCCAAGATTAACCTTTTGTGTCAATCCAGATCTTCTGTTCTGGCAATGAGTTAGTGAATCCACGGTGAACCTTAGAGATTACTATCTTCTTTCTATGGACTCAGAAATAATCTCTTCAATCAACTAATACAGAATTTTGCTGGATATTTATGTAAAATTCGTTGGTCAATAGCTTCTCTAGACCACCATTTCCACCTTTTTGAAAACAGACATTTGGCAATGTCTGTTTCTAGCATTTCTCCTGTTTTCAATAATTAAAATCAAAATACTATGTTACTTCTAATACATACTAACAAATCTGATAGGTATGAGTTGTTTTAATTTGCACTACTCTAATCAATAGGGATTTAGAGCATTTGTATATGACTATAGATAGCTTTGATTTCTTCTTTTGAAAACTTTATATCCTTTAACTACATATCAATTGGAGAATGCCTCATATTTTTAAAAATTTCACTCAGTTCTCTATATATTTGAGAAATGAGGCCTTTATCAAAGTAACTTGCTATAATTCCCTCCCCCCCCTCCCCAGTTTTCTGTTCTCCTAAACTTGGCTGCACTTGTTTTGTTTGTGCAAAACTTTTAAAATTTAACATAATCAAAATTATCCATTTTGCATATTATGATGCTTTCTCTTGTTTTATCTTATCCGTAGATCTGACAAGTAAAATATTCCATTCTCACCCAATTTGCTGATGCTGTCTCCCTTTATGTCTAAATCATGTACCCATTTTGACCTTATCTTGGTATACGGTTTGAGATATTGGTCTATATCTAGTTTCTGCCAAACAATTTTCCAATTTTATCTGCAAATTTTTGTCAAATAGTGATTTGTTTTTCAAAAGCTTAGATCTTTGGGTTTATCAAACACTAGGTTAGTATGGTCATTTATTACTGTGTAGTGTTCACCTAATCTATTGCAATAATCCACCACACCATTTCTTACTCAGTACCAAATTGTTATGAGATCTGGGACTGCTAGGCCACCTTCTTTCACATTTTTTTTTCATCGATTCCCTTGACATTCTTGACCTTTTGTTCATCTAGATTAACTTTGCTACTATTTTTTTCTCTATCTGTAAAAATATTTTTTGTTAGTTTGATTGGTAGGACACCGAATAAGTAAATTAATTTAGGTAGAAGTATCATTTTTATTTTATTGGCTCAGCCTACTCATGAGCAATTAATATTTTTCCAGTTGTTTAGATCTCTCTTTATTTGTGTGAAAAGTGTTTTATAATTGTGTTCAAATAGTTCCTGGGTTTGTCTTGTCAGGTAAACTCTCAATTATTTTTTATTGTATACTATTAACAATTGTCTACTGAGGTGTATGTAGTGTTAAGTGAGGAAGAGCACCTTTGGTGTGTAGGCTTACAGAACCCTTTTCAGAGTATTCACTTTGGTATTCAATGGGTCACCCAATTCTCACCTATCGCTCCAAGAAGCTGTAGCATGTGCATCAGCAATACTCTGGTAAAACTGTCTTGGCAAATCCACTAAACCACTTTGAGGGTTACTGACAGATCTCAAACTCATAAGTGATTTAGAAAATGTTTACCCCAAGTATGTAAAGACTTCCTCCTGGTGGAATGGGGGATGAGAACAATTTGTTAAAGAGACCTTGAAGGTGGCTGCTGGAACTGTGGAACACTTAGAGCTTGTCAGACATCAAGGACACCAAGATCACTCACTGAATCCCAGGCCATCACAAGTTGTCTTGACTTTTTTTCCTGCTACTGGAAGAGAGAGTGAGGCTGATGACTTTGTGCCACTCTGTCTCACTTAAATCTAATTCATGCACTAGTCAACAAATCATTCTGTGATGTCATTGATCCTCTTTGAAAATGAAGGACAAACAACAACATTTTGTCTACAGTTATTTTAAATGGAATTTCCCTTTCTCTCTCTTCCTACTAGACTTTTTGATAATATATGGAAATGATTATGATTTCTGTGGGTTTATTTTATAAACTGCCACTTTTTCTAAGATGGGGCTATTTAAGTATTCTATTTCCTCTTATATTCATCTGGGTTACTTATATTCTCATAAATATACATCAATTTCATCTACATTGCTAGAATTATTGGCATATAATTAAACAAAATAGATACTAATGATTGTTTTAATTTCCTCTTTATTGGTGGTGATTAGTGGTCATTTCTGATGCTGCTAATTTGGTTTTCTTTTTTTTCTTTTTTAAATCAAATTATTTAATAGTTTACTATTTTTTTCCATAAAATCAATTACCACTTTCATTTAAAAGTATAATTTTTTTACTTCCAATTTTATTAATCTATCTTTTGATTTTCACTATTTATAATTTGATGTTTAATAGGGGATTTTTAATCTTTTCTTTTTCTAATGTTTTTGCATGCCCGGTTCATTGATCTGTCCTTTCTCCTTTTTATTGAAGTAAAAATTTAGAGCTACAATGTCTCCCTAATTACTGCTTTGGCTGCATCCTATAAATTTTGGTATATTGTTTCATTGTTCTCATTCTCTTTCTTTTTAATTAAATAATTTAGTGTTTCTATAATTTGTTTTTTGACTCACTCATTATTGAGGATTATATTATTTAGTTTCCAAATAATTTTAGTCTAAATTTCCTTAGTCCTTTATTGAATGCAATTTTTATTGCATTATGAAATAAAAACAATGCACTTAATACTTCTTTTTTTGCATTTAGTTGTAAGATTTTTATGCCCCAATACATCATGAATATTTATGTTGGTGCCATGTACCACTGAGAAAAAGGTTTATTCCTTTTCTTCCCCATAATTCTTTTTTCCAGAGGTCTATCATACCTGACTTAAAATATATATATATATATATATATATATATATATATATATATATATATATATATAATATATTATATATATATATATTATATATATATATATATTTAACCTCTTTACTTCTCCCTTGTTTATGTTTTGTTAGATTTATCTAATTCTGCAAGGGGAAAGTTGAGGTACTACACTAATATAATTTTACTGTCTGTATCCTCTTGTCACTCATTTAACTTTTCCTTTAAGAATTTGGTTGCAACTTCTAGGGCTGTATCTCAAAGAGGTCATAAAAATGGGAAAAGGTCCCACATGTACAAAAATTTTTATAGCAGCTCTTTCTGTGGTGGCAAAGAATTCGATATTGAGGGGATGCACATTATTTGGGGAATGATTGACCAACGTATAGTGTATGAATGTAATGGAATACTACTGTGCTATAAGAAATGGTGAGCAAGCAGACTTCAGAAAAACATGGAAAGACTTGTATGGGCTGATGCTGAATGAAATGAGCAGAACCAGGAGAATGTTGTACACAGTAAGAGCCATGTTGTGTGATGAGTAACTTTGCTAGACTTAGCACGTCTCAGAAATGCAAGGATCTAAGATATACCCAAAAGTCTAATGATGGAAAATGCTATCCATATCCAGAGAAAGAACCATGGAGTTTGAATGCAGATCAAAGCATACTATTTGTTCTTTTTTTTTCTTCTGTTTTGTTTTGTTTCTCTTTCTTGTGGTTCCTCCTATTGGTTCTAATTCTTCTTTACAACATAACTAATGTTAAAATATGTTTAATAGGAATATATATGTGGAGCCTATATCAGATTTCTTGCTGTCTTGGTGATGAAGGCAGGAGGGAGGGGGAGAAAATTAAAAATTCAAAAAGCTCATGGAAATAATTGTTGAAAACAAAAAATAAATTAATTTTAAAAGAGAATTTGCAATATCCTTTGGTGCATATATGCTAAGTATTGATATGACTTTATTTATGGTACCTTTTAGCAAATTTTTCTATCCAACTCTGTTATTTTCGTCCAGAATGCTTGAGAGTCCTCTATTTCATTAAATACACATCTTATCACCTAAATGACTATGCTCAATTTTGATAAGTATTCTTGGTTGTAATCTTAGCTCCTTTATCCTCTGGTACATCACATTCCAAGCCCACTGATCCTTTAATGTAGAAGCTGCTTTCTCATGTGTTATCCTGATTGTGGATCCATGATATTTGAATTGTTTCTTGCAGTATTTTCTCCTTGACCTGGTTGCTCTGGAAATCAGCTATAATATCTCTGGGAGTCTTCATTTTGGGATCTCTTCCAGGAGGTGATTTGTGGATTCTTTCAATTTCTATTTTACCCTGTTTCTAGGTTATCGGTGCAGTTTTCCCTGATAATTTTTTGAAAAATGATGTCTAGGCCCTTTTTTTTTAAATCATAGCTTTCAGGTAGTACAATCACTCTTGAATTATCTCTCCTCACTCTTTTTTCCAGATAAGTTCTTTTTCCAATGAGATATTTTACCTTTTCTTCTATCTTTTAATTCTTGTAATTTTATTTTATTGTTTTTGATGTCTCATAGAATCATTAACTTTCACTTGCCCAATTCTAATTTTTGAGGAAGTATTTTCTTCAGTGAGCTTTTGTACCTCTTTTTGCATTTGGTCAATTCCATGTAGCCTCTGAGGCTGAGATGCAACAAATTATGGATCAATTCTCTGCTACTTGTGCCAATTTTGGCCTGCCAATTAACACTAAGAAAACATAGATACTCCACCAGCTAGCACCATACCATCTATATATGAAACCATCAGTTATAGCAAATGGAATGCTGTGGATAAGTTCACTTACCTTGGTAATATACTTTCTAGGGATGTCCACATAGATGATGAGATTGATGCTCGCATTGCCAGAGATAGTTCAATATTCCAAAGGCTCTGAAGGAAAATGTGGGAAAGAAGAGATGTTAGACTGTGTACCAAACTGAAAATCTACTGAGCCATTTTGCTGATCTCATTTTATGCCTGTGAAAACTTAACAGCATACCAACACCATGCCAGGAATCTAAATTGATTCATTTGAATTGTCTTAGGAAGATTATGAAGATAATGTACTAAACACTGAGGTCCTTTCTTGAGCTTCACTTCAAAGTGTTCAAACTCCATTGCAAAGAGCATAACTTTGATGGGGGGGAAACATTGTTTAAATGACAAACATATGTTTGCCTAAAAGTCTGTTTTGTAGAAAACTCACACAAGGCAAGAACTCACATGGAAATCAGAAGAAATGATACAAGAATATACTTAAGGTCTCTGTGAAGAACTTTAGAATTGATTGTGAGGAATGGAAGACACAGGCTTGCCCAGATGGCAAGTCTACATCAAAGTAGCTACTGTACTCTGTGAGTAAAGCAGAACTGCAGTAGCTCAAAAGAAACATGATATATTCAAACTGAGACATCTTCACTCCAAACATTCACAGGTACTATTTATGCCTGATCTGTGGTAGAGCATTCTGAGCTTGTATGGATGTGATCAGGCATAGTCAGACACATTGTACCTTGACCCCAATAAAATGATGTCATTTGTGTCCTTTTTGAGAACAAAAGACAATAACCAACAACCAACTGTTGTAATTCAAACTAACTAGAGCTGGAAAGGACCTTAGAAACCCTCTAGCCAATTCTCTCATTATGTAAATGAAGCAACCTCTACTTAGAAAGTCTATGCAAACATGTCTGGGTTCACCTCATGTCATTGTCTCTCTCTATTCAATCTTTGGCAAATGGTCTTCTCTGTGCTCCCACACTCAGGTTCACAGTGGCAGCATGGTTTAATAGAAAAAATACTAGATTTGAAATTAGGAAAATCCCGAGTTCAAATCCTATCTTTGACTAGTTGCATGACTAATTAGTTAAATCATTTAACTTCCTTTTGACTTAGTTTCTCCATCTGTAAAAATCAATTGACTTAGGGGATTTTAAAAATCCTTTCCAACTCCAAATCTTATAATTTCATGATCTTGTCAAAAATGTAGAAATGCAAGATTTCTAATACAGTTCTTTGTTAATGGCAAAAAGAAGGCACTATGAAACTTGTTTTTCTTTTTGAGAATGTACACCATTAAAACCAAGCCAAATGAGAGTAAGAGCAAGTTGTTTAAAGTTTTGGGGCAGAACTGAGTGAATAAGGATTTTATTCATGTGAGGCAGGACAAAAAAAATTCTTTTAAGTTGGATATCCTATAATGTGGACCTTCCTTTATTTGATTTAATGCTATTATATTTGGAACATTCCAGTGCACTGTAGGAAGTTTTGGTCTCAAAAATAATTTCTAAAGCTACATATCCTCAAGACTCCTGATTTCCTGTCAATATCAGGGTTTTGGGGTTGTTTTCTATTTTTTTTATAACAATTCTCCCCAGGGAAAAAAGTAAAAACAGCTTTTCCTGGAAAGATTCCATGTGGCCCTCATATACCTTTTGCAAACAAAAGCTCTGGCTATAATTCTGAATAGCTGTTTTGTGTAGTCGAACCAGGTGTCTTGCTTGGAAAGACAGTACTTTCAAAGTCAATGAAATGCCAATTTGCTCTATTTCAAAATACTTTGTTTCAATTGTTGCCAAAGCCTTGGGGCAAAATGTTATAATCTATTTTATGTCTCAGATTTTCAGGCACCAAAGTTTTGTTTATTCATTAATATGCCAAAGTGACAATGTCACTTATCAACCTTATTGATCTGGACAAGATTTTATTAACTACAAAATATTTATTTGGAATAATTACTAGTTACTACTTAATAATAAAACATCAAAGACTGAGGACATGAAAATTGATCTGCTAGTAAATAACAAGTATATTTGATAAAATATGTCAGACAGAACCCACAGTTCCAGTGACATAAATTAGACAAAAATGAGGAAGAACTTGTCTGATGTTAAATAGCATGCTCTCACTTCTCACAACAGGTGTGCTCAAATGATCATGGAAAAGAAAATTTAAATAATCCATTGGGACGAGTTATTCTTCCACATCTGCTTTGAGACACCAGGGCTTCTTTTCATATTCTTAGGGAGAAATGTTCAAACATGGAAGTCTGCACAGCACAGCACATCGATAACTATAAATCCTTTCACTTAGGTCAGCAATGTGGGTCAAGGGAAGTGACCCATAAGACAGTGTAATCATGAGTACAGTTCTAAAAGGAGAAGAGTATCCTGCTTTACCCCCATCTCCCATATAACCTAGCTCTCTTCTCTGTAGGAGCTTGGAACTCTGAAATCACAGGCAATCACAAGAACAGGATCACAATATGGAGTATAAGAGGGCAAAGTACTAAGGTATGCATCATAAGAATGTTGTTTTCTGGACCATCTTTGGAAAGGAAATTCAGTTCACCCCAGAAGGAAAAGCTCACTGACCCCACCAAAAGTTTAGGCCTTGGTACAAAGTCCAAGTTACCTTTAAAGATAGTAGACATATGTTTTAAAAAAAAAAACCCTAAGCATTTTTTCACTATTAATAAAATGCAAGACTTTTGATAAACATATTAGGTTTATACACACACATGCAATATGATGCCCCTCAATGACTAAAACATATTTATAAAGCAACTACCTTATAATTCATAGTAACTAGAACTTGAAGGAACCTCAGCAATAATCTAGTCCAATCCCACATTTTTTGGATGAGGAAATTGTAGCCCAAAGAAGAGAGATGCCTCGCTCTAACACATGCATCCAGTTAGGAGGGATTTGAAGTGAAAGCTCCTGACTCCAAATCCTATGTCCTTTCCACTATATAACACTGCCAATTAGGAATTGGGGTTTTTTTTTTTGGTATCTATCTATATGTGTGTGTGTGTGTGTGTGTGTGTGTGTATGCATGTATACAATGTTATAATGCAGCACATATTTATGAATATATAACATGCAATGTGTATATTTAATGAGATGTATATATATAGGTAATATGTGCATATGTAATTCTCGATCAATATTTTGATAAACAAAATATCAGATTCACCATTGTTATGGATAAATTGATATTTGACTGGAAACTTCCTGGGTTTCAGGGATCATAATTTGTTTTATGATCTATTAAACTAGGGTCTTTACTATTATCCAATATAAGCTTATATTGGAAAAAAATCATAAAGGTTAAAAATTAAATTGACTCTACTCCTAAACATTCTAGATGAAAATAAAATACTGTTGTGACCACATTAAAGAATTATCATAACTTAAGACCTAACAGTGACTTAGGATCACCTTATAAGAGATTATTCTGGTACTTCAATAAATAAATTCCCCTCAATGAGATCAAAGATGGAATTGCTATCATGGCAAATTCTTGCTTTTTAGCAAATAGTACTGGAGAAATGGGGCAGCTAAGTGGCACAGTGGATAGGGTGTTGAGCCTGGAGTCATTTTCTGGAGTTCAAATCTGTCCTAAGACAGTTGCTAGCTGAGTGACCCTAAGCAAGTCACTCAACACTCTTTGCTTCAGTTCCTCATCTGTAAAATGAGCTGGAGAAGGAAATGACAAACTGCTCTAGTATCTTTGCCAAGAAAACCCAAACAGGGTCACAAAGAGTCAGGCATGATTGAAACAACTGAACAAAAACTCTATATAAATAGTAATTTGCTCATTATTGAACACTCTTTGTAGGTAACCTCTAGATTTTGAGCTCCTGCCCTGACTTTCCCCTAAGTTCCAGACTTTCATTTCTAGATAGTGGTACTTCTGAATTTGGATATCCCATTAACACTGCAAACTCAAGTGTCCAAAGCCAAGATCTTTTCTATTGCTCAGCAAATTCCAATGACTCCCTATTTCTTTTAGGATCAAATATAACTCCCTATTTTTGGCATTTAACACACATTACAAACTGGCTTCACCAGAACTTGACCAAATCGACCTTTTCACTATTCACCATAAATGATGTTCAAGCTTTGTCTTTTGATCCAGAATTGGCTTTTTTCATGCTTAGAATGTACTCCATCCTTACCTCCATTTCTCAAAATCTCTAACTCCACTAGTTTTCTATTTAGTCAGAATTTATGGCTCAGGACAGGTGACAACTTCTACATATGGCCTTCTGTGTCTTCCACAGCTACTTTTCTTGTAAGTTTATTTTGCATTTATTATGTATCTATGCACATCTATATATGTCATCTGCTTTGGATAGAGTGTAATCTTCTGAGGGCAGGGACTGTTACACTTTTGTCTTATAACCTTAGCATCTAGTACTGTAACTCAATAAATGCTTATTGAATCAATTGATTGATTAATTACCATCTCCTAAAGGTATTATCCTAAGTCTTTCTTCTTCTTTGCTGCCCAAATCATTGAAAAAGCTGTCTATACTTACTGCCTACACTTTCTCACCTCACCCTCACTGGGCTGAGGCTCAGTGCATTCTGGTTTCTGTCCTTGGTATTCATTAATCTGAAATGACTTTCTCCAAGGTTACCTCTTCATTGGTAATTTCAACTGCCTTTATTCATTCCCTTTCCTTTCTCACTTGCCTGTAACTTTTGATACTGTTGTACCCTTCCATTTCTTGATGCTCTCTATTCTCTCAGTTTTTATGGCATAGGTCTTTCATAGCTTTCTGATTTCCTTCCTGAGAGATCTTGCTATTTCTTTTGTGGGATTATCAATGCTTTCCCCTCTGTGCATGGATATACCCAGCGTTCTTTCTGGGCCTTCTACTGGTTTTGTTTTATTTACTCTCTCAGTGATCTTATTAGCTATCCAGAGTAATCAATTATTTCTATAAAGACAAATCTCTAATCTAAATACTTTACCCTCATCACTTAAATCCCATCCCTATATCTCCAATAGCCTGCTGGATCTTTCCACCTCAATGTCCCATAAACACCTCAAATTCAACATATCCAAAACAGAGTTCATTATCTCCCCTCCTAAACTCACTCCTTCCCTTAACTTCTCTATTTCAATATAAGGCCTCACCATTCTTCTGGTCATCCAGATAATGAAGATTGAAGATTACAAATTATACATCGTTGGGCACTATCAATTCCATTTCCAGAAATCCATTCAATCAACAAACATTAATTACTGTGTGCCATATTCTGAAAAAAGTCTCTCAAACATGTGTTTTCCTCTCTGACTCTATTCCTGCTGCAACCATTATCATCCAGGGACTCATCACCGTGCACCTAGAATGTGAAGAGGTCTACATTAGTCTATTTACAGGTTTTTATGACATCACTCACTCTCCCTCTCTGATACTTTCTTTATATTGCTTCTTTGACATAACTCTGGCCTAGTGTCCTCTGACTAAAAATATTACCTGCTCACTAGAAAATCAGACACTTCTGGCTAGTAGTCAAAATCCTCCACAATCTGGCACCACAACGCCTTTCTAGCATTACTTCATCTTGTTTTTTAACTTGTATTCCACAATCCAGCCAAACTAGACATCTCTCTGTATCTTGAAAAATCATTGCCTTCTCATGCTTCTGTGCAATTTTTCAGTCTGTTACATATTCATCGAAGTGTACCCTCATCCAGTTGCCTGTTGACTTTTTCCCACTCATTAAATACTTTCTAAACCAAGACTTTGTTTTGTGATTTTCTAATGCACTTGTTACATACTTATCTTGTTCCCCTACTAGACTATAAGCCCCATTTATCTAATTTTACATCTTGCAAATCTCCTACCTGAATGCTCTACATACAGAGATAAAGTTTAGAGGAATAGGTCAAGATCACAAAAGCAGTATATGGCAGACTTGGTATTTGAAGCAAGATTTTCTGAAAGGTATCAGTTCTCTTTGGGTTCTTGGTCCTTCTTTTCTTTTGGTCTTATACCTTAAGACTCTGACACTGGCTCATAGATCTAGGCCTTCCACATGACCCTCATCTACAACATTCATGTTGAAACTATCTCTACACACTTAGGGTGGACTGATCCAACCAAATTAAAACTTTTGGTCCCAATTTAATTGAGTCTCTTCAAGCAGATACAGATATATTAGGTACAAAGTCCTTGGAAAATATGGCAAAATGAGTTTTTGTTTTCTGAGAATGGCAATAAATCAAATGAGATTTTAACTTAATAACCAAACAAACATATCGCTGAAATCATCCATTAGTACATTAGTAGCTGAAAACCAGTTAAGGCAAACTGTCTTCTGCACTGGAATGAAAATAACTAGTGAAGCTAGAAAGGTATCATAAAAATATGTAAATAGCAATCTATCTTCAGTTTACCCTAAAGAGAATCTCTACAACTCTAGTCACAAGCCAGATCTATGTGCAAATATGACATAGAAAATTGGTACATGTAAATAGGCATTAAATTGGTTCAATCATTCTGGCAAACAATATGAAACTATAAACAAAAAGTCATTAAACATTACATACTCTTTGGCCCATAGATATTCTTATTTGACTTGTACTAGTAGACAAGTAGGTAACCCGTGGATACAACACTGGGAGCTGTTATTGTCATTCAGTTTTGTCCAACTCTACATGACCCTAAGAACTTTGTCCATGGGTTTTTATTGGCAAAGAGTGGTTAAACATTTCCTTCTTCCTTGGGTCCCCATTTTACAGATGAGGAACTGAGGTAAATAGGGGTTAAGTGGCTTGCCCAGGATCATACAGTTAGTAAGTGTCCAAGGACAGATTTGAGCTTAGATCTTCCCAATTCCAGGCCCATGTCTCTGTCACTGCACCATTTAGCTGCCTTAGGAGTCAAAAAGGCATGAGTTCAAATACAGCTTCAGAAACTTACTAGGCGTATGACCTTGGGCAAGCCATTTAACCTCTGTGTGCTTCAGTTTCTTTATCTATGAAATGAGGATAATAATAGTACCTACCTCCTGGTTGTGACAATTAAATGACATACTATTTGTTAAAGTGCTTGCAAAGTGCCTGGCACATTGTTAGGATCATATAAATGCTAATTATGATTAAAAAGATGGTGAAGGCCCATTATACAGAGAAAGACATGAACATAATGGAATATTATTGCATCAGAAGAAATGAAACATATGATGGATTTTATGAAAAGATGCAAGTGAAATTAGAAGAACCATATGAACAGTTTACATGGTGACCACAACAATAATCTGAGCAGAAACAACCCTTGAATAGTTGAGAAATCTGACCAAACCAGTGAAAAAAACTGACTTCAAAAGATTGAGGAAGAAACACATCTTCCACCCTTTAGTGTAAAGGTGATAGGCTAATGTTAAAGAACCAGGCATGCATTCTTAAATTCTGCTAATGTGTTAATTAGTTGTGTGTGACTATACATATTTATGGCATAGTAGGGACTCTAACTCAAAGATAGGGAGTGTGGGTTGGTAATAACAATAAATAAATAAGTAGAAAGAAAAAAAGATATATTTTTTTATTTGTTGAAATTAACTATAGTTGTTACTAAAGAAGTTCAGGTCATTGTATTAATGTTTAACGTTAAGTTTTCAATAAACACTTGAAATAGATTGATAGAGATAGACATAGAACACAGAAGAGTCATTAGTTAACTCTTTACTGTATTACCCAGAGATGAATAAAAACTCATTTTTCAGATTCACTAATCTGTGGGGAACTTGGTAAAAATCCAAAAGAGAATTAAAAACCCTTCATATTTATTAAGCATTGAAAAATAAAGTCTAAATAAAAGGTTAAATGAATTTTGATGATTTTGCCAGAAGAAAAGTAGGTAGAAAAGTAACAAAATGTTTGGAGAGTGACTAAGTCTACTGCAATCTCCAGATGATAAAGTAATAGGAAGAGAACTAAATTAAAATTGGAAGGGACTTAGGGTTAATTATTAATCAATTATTATTTAAGATAAAATAAAAAAAACCTTCTCATGTTGACCTTGGGACTCATAATTAATTTTTTAGGTATGAGAAAATGCTAAACACTGGAATGGTTTATCAATGGAAAGTTTCTAGTGTTCTTTCCTTAGGACTTTCAAAAAAGCTTTCCATGGGGAAAGTGTTAATTGTCAACAGCAGAAACATATTTAGTAGACATTTAGTTAACAGCATGGTCAGTCTTGAGCTCTTTAAGCCCATTTCAAATCTTTGTTCCTTAGGCTTCATAGTACATTTTACAACTAGTGCTTAATGCATTATATCAGTGTTGCCTCTTGGTTCCCTGCATACAAATTTGAAAGGCCAGGGTCATATCCTGGATGGCAATATATGAAAATTATAGCACTGATTGGGTAGATACTTGAACATGTCCAATTTGGTAGAGTGGTGGAGAATGCTGGACTTTGAGTCAGGAAGATCTGGATGTGAATCTCGTCTCTCTCTAATACTTATGAGTTGTATGATTGAATGAGTCTGAAGTTTTTCTTTTTCAACTGCAAAATTGAGAAAATAATATCTAAAATATATTGGGTTATGATGTTGTTACAAAGCTGAAATGAGATTATATTTGTATATAAACACATATACATATACACATATATAGTTATATAGCACTTTAAACATTTAAAATGGCTACATGAATTTCACTAATTATTTGATGATAATTAAAATATTTAAATTGGATTATTTAGAAAATTGAAGACAATTATCACAGAATCTTCTGCTCATTCCTGATTTTGAAATCATTTTATCATTACCTAAAAATTATTGTTCCTAAAAGAGTATGGCAGAAAGTAGGCATGGACCAAAATCTCACACCATATACCAAAATAAAGTCAAAATGGGTTCATGATTTAGATACAAAGGCTGATACTATAAGCAAACTGGGAGTGCAAGGAATAGTTTACCTATCAGATCTATGGAGAACAGATGACCAAACAAGAGATAGAGAACATTACAAAAAGCAAAATGGATAATTTTGATTACATTAAATTGAAAAGTTTTTGCACAAACAAAGCCAACTAAGATTAGAAGGAAGGTAGAAAATTGGGAAAGAATTTTTACAACCAATCTCTCCGATAAGGGCCTTATTTCTAAAATACATAGAGAATTAAGTCAAATTTGTAAGAATACAAGCCATTCCCCAACTGATAAATGTCAAAGGATATGAACAGACAGTTCTCAGATGAAGAAATTAAAGCCATCAATAGTCATATGAAAAAATGTTCTAAATCATTATTGATTAGAGAAATGCAAATCAAAACAATTCTGAGGTACCACATCACACCTATCAGATTGGCCAACATGACAAAACAGGAAAATGATAAATGTTGGAGAAGGTGTGGGAAAATTGGAAGCTAATACATTGTTGGTGGAGTTGTGAAATAGTTCAACCACTTTGAAGAACAATTTGGAACTATGCCCAAAGGGCTATAAAAATGTGCATACCCTTTGACCTAGCAATAGCACTTCTAGGGCTATATCCCAAAGAGATCAAACAAATGGGAAAAGGACCCACATGTATAAAAATATTCATAGCAGCTCTTTTTGTGGTGGCAAAAAATTGGAAATTAAGAGGATGCCCATCAACTGGGGAATGGCTGAGCAGGTTGTGGTATATGAATGGTAATGGAATACTATTGTGCTATAAGAAATGATGAACAGGCTGACTTCAGAAAAACCTGGAAAGACTTGTATGGTCTGATGCTGAGTGAAGTGAGCAGAACCAAGAGAACGTTGTGCATAATAACAGCCACGTTGTGCAATGACTAATATTGATAAACTTCCCAGCAACACAAGGATCTAAAACATTTCCAGAGGCCTGGTGATAGAAAATGCTATCCACATACAAAGAAAGAACCATGGAAGTTGAATTGCTATTTTTTTTCTCTTCTGTTGAGTTTTGTTTCCTCTTTCTGATGGTTCCTCCTATTGGTTTTAATTTTTACTTACAACATCACTAATGTGAAAATATGTTTAATAGGAATGTAAATGTATAACCCGTATCAGATTGTGCACCATCTTGGGGAGGGTGGTGGGGAAGAAGGGGGAGAAAAATTTTAAACTCAAAAACATATGGAAATGATTATTGATAAATCAAAATAAATTAATAAAATTTAAAAGAAAAGAAAATAAAAATTGTCCCACAAAAAAAATTATTGTCTCTAAAAATGAAATTGAATCTAGGATAATTGTTATAGCTGTATGGTAAGATGACCACCAGTGACCTGGGGATATCTGGTAAGTGCTCATCAAATCCATAAGTGTAAAAAGTATTGTTAATTTTTCTTTACTGAGTTCCAAAAAAATGCAGGATAACTTATAGTAAGTATACTTTCCATGGACTGAATAAACACTGTGTTTTATTCACATATGTATAACTATTTTGTATCTATGATATATCTATAGTGTATATTTCACATATATGAAACTAATAACATATATGTAACATAATGTAACATAATATATATGCATATACATTCTGTTGTGATGAACAAATTAAAAATCAGCCTAAAAGCTTTACTCACAGAACCTCCAATTTAAAAAGGTAAAAGGCAGTATTAGATTATCTACTCCTAACTGAATAGGAGTACTCTCTAAATCTAAACTATCCCTTCCTCTAATTTAATAATTTCATTTGGATTAATTAAGCAGGGCCTCAAACATTAACTATTGGTTGTTTGAGAAGCAATATTAAAATGAAACAACATGGTACCTCACTTGTTTTGAATTCCAATATATCTAAATGTTATTTTTATAGTTATTTGGATTATTTATAATTCCTAATATACAGTGAGCTTTATGAGGGTAAGAATTATTCTTTATCTTCATTTTAATCTGTAAGTAGAGCAAATTGTTTTTGTTTTACTTTGACATTATATTTTTTCAATCACAGGTAAAAACAATTTTCAGCATTCATTTTTTAAAAATTTAGTTCCAAATTCTCTCTCTCTTTCCCTCCCCTCCTCTCCCTCTTGTTGAAAAGATAAGCAATTTGATATAGGGAACGCATGTAGTCATGCAAAAATACTTCCATGTTAGTCATGTTGTAAAAGAAATCACAGGTTAAAAAAAAAGAAAGAAAGAAAAAGAAAGAAAAAAAAGGTAGACCTCAATCTGCATTCTGACGTCATTAGTTCTTTCAGTGACAGTGAAGAGCATTTTTCATCATAGATCCTTTGGAATTTCTTTGGATGGTTGTATTGCTAAGAATGATTAAATTATTTAAAGTTTATTATCCTTATGATGTTACTGTTACTGTGTACAATGTTCTCCTGGTTCTGCTCACTTCACTCTACATCAGTTCATGTAAGTTGTCTCAGGCTTTTCTGAAACCATCCTGCTTGTCATTTTTTTTTTAGGCAATTGGAGTTAAGTGACTGGCCCAGGGTCATAGAGCTAGTAAGTGTCTGAGGACAGATTTGAACTCAGGTCCTCCTGACTCCAGGGCTGGTGCTCTATCCACTGCACCATCTAGCTCTCCTTTGCTTGTCATTTTTTAAAAAATTTTTAGGCACTTGGGGTTAAGTGACTTGTCCAGGGTCACACAGCTAGTAAGTGTTAGGTGTCTGTAGGGTAAATTCCTAATAAATATTTGTGATAGTTACTGAATTTAAGGAACTCATTTGGGAGCTCTAATAATCTTCAGAGATAGCTAGGTGGTGCAGTGAATAAAATGCTGGGTCTAGAGTCAGGAAGACCTGAGTTGAAATCTGGCCTCAGACACTTACTAGCTGTGTGACCCTGGGCAAGTCACTTAACCCTGTTTACCACAGTTTCCTCATCTGTAAAATGAATTGGAGAAGGAAATAGCAAACCAGTTCATTATCTTTGTCAAGAGGACCCAAATGGGGTCATAAAGAATCAAACTTGACTGAAAAACAACTGAACAACAAGGCAGTCTTCAGAGTATGCTAGATGATTGTGAATCATCAAATGCCACAATCTCAAAAGAACTGTAATTTCAATAAACTCAAACACAATGGAAAAATGCATATTGAGCACAAATAGGATGAAATATGTGACCGATAACAATAATAGGACAAAAAGGGACAAAAGATTCAAGCAAAAAATGTAACATATAGTTGAACTGGTCTACTAAGGAGTCAAGAAGGGGAAAGGAGTAAAGTGTTGCCAGGGCAGGGGTAATTGTCTAGGAAAGTACTAAAGTGACAAAGAATTATAGGTCACAGCAAGGATGAAAAACAGGGTTTGGGGCTGCAAGACTGAGGGAGAAGTGGAATGAACAGATTGTGATCGAACAGGGAATTTCAAGGTTCATATGTAGGGAAATGGAGAATTTTTAGGTTATTACAGGATTATGACCATTACTTTGTGACATGAGATGGAGTAGATCATGAGGAGCAGGTCATAAGATATGAGTAAGCTGAGGAAATGGGAAGTAAGAGTGTTGGAGGAAATATTAATATGTATGTTGAAGAATAGCAGGAGTTGGGAAGGAAGAGAAGACTGTGAGCCAGTCATTGAATTCATTGAGGAAAGAAGGTGCATGTTCTGAAGTTCAGGACACATCAGTTACCAGAATTTTTATTGAACGACAGATTTGTGTTGAGTGAACCTCAATGGAGCAGAGGTTACCAAGAGATGGAAGTAGAGGGAAAAGCTGAAAGTGGCAAAGGGGAGTAAGAAGTATTCCAGTTCTCCCACTTTGACTAGTGAGTCAGGCATGAGGCTAAATGAAAGTGAGACCAGTATTGAAGAGGGTAGCTATGGAGGCTGTGTCATCAGAAAGGAAGACTCAGTAAGACTCAGTAAGAGTCACAAAATAAAAGGCATGGGCAAGGAAAAGACTTATGATGAAAGCATATTTCTTACCTACAGAGGTACATATTCCAGAGAGTATGTTGGAAGGGTTAGGTAACTTTAGAGTATGACATTACATTGAAAGGTTTTCTCAAGAGGATGGGAATAAAGGAGTGAGTTATAGGTGATAGAGAATAGAATTTTTATACAGATAGCCATGATTTCAGACTCACTTTAATGGATAAGGTATGACTGGATGCAAGTTTGCTAACATTGCTGAATGAACTTGGAAGGGTTGTAAATATCACTAATGGTCTGACCTCAGGGTAGTGTCCTCTCAGTATGTTAGGTAGCTCAGACAGAGACCAACACCCAGTGGAATAGTATCATTGCTTCCCTGGAAGCAAAAGAGGTCCCCTACCAGCAGGAAGAGGCTAGGTTGTTAGACAAGCATATGATGAAGTGGTAACAATGGAGCAGCCAGTTTACAGCTTCATCACACTAACCAGCATGATAACTCAAATTGTATTTTCCATTGTTTCCAGCAGCATTTCATGTATCTTGCCAGACTTTGACAGCTACTGCATTAGTTTGAGACTACACAAATTTACTGTTGTACATTAGCCTGTCTTTCATTTCTCTACTTTGCCATTGACGTGCACCTCATAACATGGATGGTAAGTTGGACTTTGAGGGAGCTAGCATCATTGACATCATCATCATCGCCATAAGTTCAACATTAATTTTGGGATGATTTTGAGAAACTCTTAAGCAGAAGAAACATTTGCATTGAGTATGGATTGTTTTTGCTTATACAATTAGTTAATAGTTTTCTTTGAAGTACAGTGGCTTGTAGTCTCATAAATTCTATTAGAGACCTATGAAGTGTGGGTGTCTGTCAGTCAACAATCATTTATAAAACAGCAATATGTGCCAGGCACCATGCTCATGCTGGAGATTTAAAAAAAAAAGGCGAAAAAACCAAACAAATAAAAAACCAGTCCTAACTTTCAAGGGAGATCATAGTGAAATATTGTCTAGTGACAACACATGAACAATTATGTTATATACACATATGTTTGTGCTTGTGTACCTACATATGCTTCCATCTTAAATGTGTATATGTATGTATACATTATTTATGCTTGTACATATGTATGTACATTGCATATATACACACATGTAGGTATATGTATATACAGATATATGTCGATAGAAATGCATACAAATGTATGTATGAAGTGTATATGGAGTATATAGGTTAAGGAGGCACATTCAGAGAAGCTAAATGCCTTTATTTCCTTGTTGCATATCTTTGCTATGTTAAGGAAAAGTAACTCTCCTTTTGTTAAATTTTCCATGACTTCAAAGTTTCTCCTTTTATCCCAACGCTGAACTTGAACTAACAGGGTGCTACTGTTAGGTCTACTGCTAACACTATCTTATTTGGAAGTATTTGTGAAGCTTTTCTGATCCCCCAATCCAATTGTTTGCACTTCTTCCCTCCTTAAATCATTGTGCTTTATAAATATGTGTTTTATATATATATATATATATATATATAATATATATATATATATATATAATATATATATATATACACACACACACACACACACATACATACATATACATACATATATATGTATATATATATATGTATATATATATATATATATATATATATATATATATATATATATATATAAATCTAAATGTGTTTATCTATATATGCTCTCCCAGTAGAATGCATGCTCTTTGAGTACCAGGATTGTTTCATTTTTCTATCTTTGTATTCCCAAGGCCTAGTATGATCCCTTGAATTTTATAGCTGTTTAATAAATGTTTGTTGAATTGAATTAAATTGTAAGTATCCCTGTTATATTCACCCCATTTTATAGGTGATGAATCTGAGACACAGAGAACTGAACTGATTTGTGTAAGTCAATACATTACTAATAAAGGATTAATGTCAATCTGCTGCTTTCCCCCAAGAATTCTCTCCTCTATATCTAATTTTGGAGAAATAAGTACAATACTCCTTTTTTATTCTTATGACTTTCTCAAAGCTGAATATTCAATATAAACTTGATAGTTGCACATAGATGGGCCAGCTTGTGTTGCAAAGAAAACTCTACTGCTTTATATTCTGTGACAAAGAATCTCAATTTCAGCAGAAGCATGTGCCACATGAGTAACAATTGAACACAAATTAAGCATTGTACCCTATAGTCTCTGCAGGTGTCCTAATAACTCCACCAGAGCTTCCATGTCAAATGTACAGTGCCAAATGGATCTAATGAAATGTAAAAGTATGAGTAATAAAAAATCCCCGGTCAGTTGCTTATGAAGCAGCATTGTGAAGCATGCAGACTCAGTGCCTAGTAATGTGACCATGACTAAAGTCAAATAGACCCTCAACTACAAAGTGGAAGTTCGTCAAACCGTACTGTAACATTTTTGTCTCTCCAGCAAATTTTTCAAACAGTTGTGGAAATTATAAATAGGAAGACAGCTCAACCAACTGGCCACTAGTGAGAAAAAAACTTAATCAAAGATTGCCAAACTGAATTAGTTGGAAAGACACGTGATATTTTTAAGAGGTGTAATAACAGAAGCAGTAATCTTTGTATGGTTTCCAAATACCAAGCAGATGTCTTTATGTGTAAATGAAAACTTGAATGCTTATTTCTAATGCAGAAAAATGTATTCTATTTATCACTGAAATAAAAAGAATAAAAATGTAAACTAGTAGTAAATGTAAATTTCATTTTAAAAATGCTTAATATATGTTATCCCCTTTACCCAATGAATTAGACTTCTGTAGAATGTGACAAAAAACAGAGTTTTCTGAGCCAAGGATGATTCTGAGCTATGACTGCTCTTGGAAAAGACAGTTTACTTCTTCTCTCGTCTTCAAGGAAGATGAAGAGAAGAAATCTCATGATAACCAAGGGGAGATAAATGGTCCTCTAAGGTATAATATAGTAGGAAAAGATAGGAAAGTGACCATATCCCAGCACAATCTCTACCATTGCTGTGGCCACAAGGTATGAATTTGTAGGCTATAGAATGCCAAGACAAAAATAGAAAAGACTAGAGTTGAGAGATTCAGAACCACCAAGAACCAATGCAGATTGGTGTTGGCAGTCCCTACTTGCTGAGAATAACAAAAGTAAAACTCTTGTCTCCCTTTCTCTTACTTCACTCTATCATTGAGCCTATAGCTCATTCTTTGTTTAGCCTTTGTGAAAAGTCTGTTTGCTTCCTGTTTTGGCCGTGTGCTCTGACAAAGAAACAACAACAATTGATTTCTCTAAGATATCACTCTGTGTGTGTGTGAGTGTGAGTGTGTGTGTGTGTGTGTGTGTGTGTGTGTGTGTGTGTGTGTGTGTGCCTCTTTGGGAAGATCTAAAAAAGGAGCAGCAAAGTAGAAGGTCATTTTTGCCTTGGGACACACACACACACACACACACAGAGGAAATTTTCTTTCTAAGCACTGGAATTTGTTGTGAAACAAGGGCTCAAGATGAATCAGAGATTTTGGTACACATTTTATAACTTTTCCTAAATCACTGTAAAGGTCACATGAATCCAGACTATGCGTAGGTATAACCTGAACCAGCAATTGGGTAAGGAGCCAGCTGGAATTGCTTACCTTGGTGGGAGGGTAACAACTTCCCTTCCCATTGTTCTCTTCAGAGGCAGGTACTAAGGGAAAAGCCCTATCCACAAGAATGCCAAAAGAGATTTGCTGAGGGAGAGTATCCCTGAGAAGGAAATATCTAGTGCTTTTCTTTAGCTAAGCAACTCCATACCAACACTTCTGTGAGGCACACGAGATTTCATTTGGTACTTAGAAAACCCCTTGGAAGTATCTAATTTAATTATAATTTTTACCCATTTTGTAGGAAACTCAATCTCATAGAGCTTCAGTGGCTACCTCTGGCCAGAAAGCTAGAAAATGGTAGAGCTGAAAATCAAAACAAAGTATTCAGGCCTAGAGGCAGCTAGATGGTGCAGTGGATAGACTACCAGGCCTAGAATCAGGAAGACCTGAATTCAAACCCTGCCTCCTGCACTTATTAGCTGTGTGACCATGAGATAGTCACTTGATCTCTGTCTGACGAGTTTCCTCATCTATAAAATTAATAGTACCTACGTTCCAAAGCTGTTGTGAGAATCAAATAAGTTAATTTTAAAGTACTTAGCACAATGCCTGGCACATAGTAGGTGCTTAATAAATACTTATTCCTCCTTTCATATCCAGGAGTCTTCCCAGGTAATTGTGTAAACTGTTGTGCTTCTTCAGCTATGTGTAGGATTGAGGAAATTTGGCATTAAATAGCATATAACTAACACCATATGCTTTTAGCATTGAGTACATGTCTACTGGTAGAACAAAAGACTTACCCAGTGAGACTGGATAACCTAAAGGACCTCTCTAAAATAAAATATGGCCACAACGGAGGAACCTAAAGAAAGAGAAAGGGAGGGAGGGAAGGAGGAAAAGACAGACACGTAGACACAGACAGAGGAGGAGGAAGAAGAGGAGGAGGAGAAGAAGAAACTCATGCTATAGGATTCCATTTTTGAAATGAAGATCAGAGAGAAATGAGAAATGAGGAACAGGGTGTAATGGAAAGAACTACTTCAGAGGAGTCTCTCATTGGTTTTCTTCCCTTGATAGGGACCTCTGCAATAGACTCTCTGATATTTCATTACATGTTCCAGGTAATAAAAGACATCTTGATTCTAGTAATCCTAAATATTTCAGAATTGTAAAGGAAATAGACTGAGGCAGGAAATCCCTTGAATGAAAAGAAATACATATTTATATCCAATTTTTGAAGATCATGGACCCAATTTCTATCCTTAAATTATTTGTTTTATTTATATATCTTGTTTTGTAGAATGTTAGAGACATAATTTTTTAATATGTTAGTTACATAATTCGCATGGGTATGAAATAATTAACTGTGGTGCATATATTGACCAATAGAGACACTCAGAATCACAGAATTTGAGAGTTGTAGGGTATCTCTGCAGTGATTATTCCTCTCCAGACATTCTTCCTGACTCTCCTGGTCTTTCTTTACGATGCCTCAGAAACCTCTTCAACCTAGAAGCTCACTTAACCTTGGACTTCATACATTGGAAGTATCCTCTACCCTCTACCCTGTGATCTCTATGTCTAATTAGCTGGTTCCTTCCAGTGCCTGTCTTTTAAGGAGAAGGTGTGTGCCATTAATGTTTTCATTCTTCTTCAAGATGCACTGTTCATTCTCCTGGACTTTTTTTTTTTATGGCTGATATCCTTAACCAGTTGATGTGATGATAGATAACAATTATTTAGCAATTAGAAAATTGAAAAATGCTTTACATTTTTTAACTCTTTTCATTCTTAAAAAAATTCCACCCTATAAAGTAAGAGCTCATATTTTCCTCATTTTACAATGAGGAAACTGAGGCAATCAAAAGTTAAGCAATTTGACATTAAAAGCTGAGTCACATAGCTAGGGTCTGAGGAGGATTAAAACTAAGGTCTTCTTGACACCAAGTATTATACTCTATCTACCATGTCACCTAGCTGCCTCATATCCTATATGAATTAAACAATTAATATCTGGTTCCCTCCTGATGACATGTCTCTGACCACCTTTCCAATTTTGATTGCATTTTCAGTTTAGAACTTCTTATTCTTGAGGGGGTATCTGAATGATCCTTGTTCAGTACCATCACCCCCACAGTCTCTTTCTATCATCATCACTTAGCAACCTCTCCCTCTTTGAAGCTAATTCTATCAAATGTATCACCCAATTCAGAATTTGATGACTCTTATTCATTAACTCCCAGGACAGTTTACCTCCTTTCTCAATTGGTTCAGTTCCTGACTCACAATCTTTCTGCCCCAAATCCTGACCTGTATTAGGAAACTTCAACATACACAGATGATTAGATTAAGGGTAGAAATGTAGTCCTTTGTATACCTTAACCTCCCAGTTACTTAGTCTACTTAGTTCCTGGGATCAAACTCCACCTCAGCCACAATAAGAAATGATCATACCTTAGTTTGGCCATTACCCACAAATATCCCACTTTTGTGTTCATGAACTCCGAATTTATTTTATCTAATCATAATTTTTTTTTATGATTTTATATTCCATCTTTCCCTCTGCTTACCCTGGTATCCATCTTCTCTGTGACCTCTAATCCCCACCCTTCTGTTTTTTTTTTCCTTGAGGCCGTTATCCCTGCGCTGACTGCACTCTATTTCTTTCCTTATATTTACCCTTGGGAAATCAGTTATACTTGACCTATCTTCTCCACTTGAGTCACTTGTCCCCTTGTCTTATCACCAGTCATGGTCCTGATCATAATGCTGGTCAACATGGAAATTTTAACTCTCTTCATTTTTCCACTTGGACTGGCTCACTGTTCCTTATACTATCTTATGTTCTCCACTCCTGGAGGGCCACTTACCATATTGATACCAGACTTGGTGGGGAATCTCAATCATCTGTACAGCTACTGCATTTTTGAAATGTAAAACTCAAGCTCAATGTCAGGTTCAACAATTCTAGCAGCAAGGATTACAGTTATGTGTGGTATGCTGGTCATTTTCAACTATTATGAAATGATTTTTTTCCCTTTCCATTAACATTGTCATAGTGATTCTGTATATTGTTTTAATGGTTATGCTTACTTCACTTTGCATCAGTTCATATAAGTCACAAATACATACTTTCGTGTCTTCATCATATTTGTTGTTTCAGCACAATAATATTCCATTCTTTTCACCTATCACAATCTATTTAGCTGTATCTCAATTAATGGGAACTTAATATCTCAGCTCCTTTCAAAGCCCACTTAGTGAATGGCTTATCCTGATTCTGTGACTAATCACCTTAGAAGCAAGTTGTTTTGTTCAGCAGTGGTTCAGGGTATGCAGAAAGGGAACAAAGCACATACCTAGCTCGATAAAAGGTATCGCAGTCTAGAAGAACAAGGAGTTCCTCTGATTACCCTATTACATACAAAGCATTTCCCCATAATACTTGAAGGTGCAATCTGTTATATTTTTAAATTTCTTGACTTTCATTTTGCATTTCTGTGTGGGAATAGATAGCTTTGAAAACATATGATGTTTTTTAAGAAAATGGCCGTAAACAAGATCTTCCTATAAGATAATGACAATCCTCCTTTGGTGAATTAAATTCTATGAAGATTCATCATCAAATGGCAGCCAGTGGCTGATACCCTTTTACCAAATCACAACACTGCAGAATCTCAGAGTTGAAAGAGACCTCAGAATTCATTTCCAAACTGTATCAGAACAAGAAAGCCCTTGGTGACATCCTGATACAGATTTTTGAATAAATGGTCGTGTTGATCAAGCTCTCTGAATGAGTTGTTTCCTTCATAGAAACAAACCCTGGAGCCCTATAAACACGAAAACATAAGATATAGATCTCCAACTATTAATTAGAAAATTCTATCAGCTATGGTAAAAACAAATGAACTCAAAATGACAGAAACAAAGCATGGAAAAGAACAGTGGGTATATCCAGATATAGCTCTATGACAGATATGCTTGATGGAGGGGAATAGGGCTGTGGATCTGAGGTGAAACATCTTGCTCTTCTGGTAGTTTTAATTCTGTTTCTTGACTACTAATAGCTAGTAATAATAATAGCTGGCATTTCTATAACACTAGTTTACAAAGGGCCTTTCATATATTATCTCATTGTATCTTCACATCAACTATTTCACAAATGAGGAAATTGATACTGAGGGAGTCATTTGCTCAGGGTCACACAACTAGGAAGTGTCTGAGGTGGTATTTGAATGCAGATCTCCTGACTCCATGTCCCATGCTCTGTCCACTATGACACCTAAACTATGCTGACTTCTTTCCTGCCTTTTCTATTTAGTCTCCTCTCTTCTTCAACTACTTTCTCCTTTATTTCCTCCCCTCATTCCTTTTTCTCCCTACCATGTCCTCCTGTTTCAAAATCCAAAGTGGGTTAGGATTAGAGGCCCGAACAGTATTGTTGGTACATGAAGCAGCTGATTGTGTCCAGTGGAAAATTTCAGTCTTTTTGTATGATTAACTTCAATTTGTTATCATGAGCATTCCTTAGGTGTCAGAGCAGAATGTTCTTAATACTTGCTGCTGTGACTACGTGATGTTTGGCCTTTAACCGAAGGTTTTAAAATCAATCAATAAAACCAAGTCTGACAATTGTGCTTCCTTCTTGATGTGCCACTGGGAAATATGACACAAAGTTGCTTTGGGAATGAAGCTGGAACGATTGTCACCGCACCTGATAGCATGCACGCACGCACGCACGCACGCACACACACACGCACACACACACATCCAGTCACTGAGTCAAGGCACAATTCTCCAAGATGGAAAATTTCTTGTAGAGAGAAGGACTCCAGTTTTTCTAAAAGCTGCTATTGGAATGCTGGGGGCAGACATAAAAGAGAGAGGTGATATGTGTTGGCTAACAGAGACCCACACAAGGAAGTAGAATCTTCATGAGTACAGAAGAGCCCATCAGTCTGGAACGGGCTGTGGTGATCTATATGTGTGTCCAAAACCCAGGTGCAAAAATTTACATGAAAAAGACATGGATTGATAATAGTTCCTATTAAAAGGATCTTTAGCATACTGCAATTTTGAAAAGACTTTTAGTATACTGCAATCCTGAAATGAATCAAAAGTGTGGGATAACAACAAAAATAAGCTAATGTGACCTTTAGCACTAAGAGAAACATAATATTCAGTAAGAAGGAGGTGATAGTTCCACTATATTTTGCCCTGATCAAACCACATACAGATGATTGTATTGAGTTTAATACACCATTTTTTACAAATGACATTAACACCCCTCCTCTTCCTCTCCCTCTGTCCCACATCCCCAGCATCCCTCCTCCCAACCCATGCCCCTTGATGTTGCTGTGTCTCTCCAGTCTAATTCTACATGTATTTACTTTGCCAGCTTTGTGGCTAAATTGAAAGAGTGCCACCAGGCAGGTCCTTGAATGGAAAAGCAGGACTCCCCAAGATAGATAGCAACCCAGTTCAATCTTTGTTGTCTGCTTCCTTAAAGGCAAAGTAAGAAGTGAATGGCCTCTGAGGTCCAGCCCCACTGACTGACTGATCTTTTGCATGAGAGGTTTTTTGTTTGTTTTTAGTTTTGTTTTGTTTTAATTTCCCCTGAAGATTTCCTTGCTGACAACATAAGGCCAGCATCTCATGACAAGAAATCCCCAAGGACAGAGATTGTCAGTGGGTTTTCCCTCAGTGACTGGTGGAAGCAGAAGAAAGGGTTTCTGTCAGCAGGTGCCACAAAAGGGATGGCAGAAATTATGTGCCCAGGAACAGTGGCTGTGATTAGAAGGTGGTGAAAATAAACCTCTCTGCTCTGCTATGGTTGGAAAGCAAAGCAAGAAATTCTGCTGTTTCCATTGCTGCATGGGAACCTGGCATTTCTGACAGCAGCTATTTCATTTCAGAGAACATAATGGTTCCTAGGGTGACTTTGAAGGCTTCAGCAAGGCTTCTGACAAGTCTGATACCCTGGAAATTCTGGAGGAGTGGGTAGCACCTGGGACACATAGAAGTGATTTAAAATTTTAATTTAAATGGATTTTATTTTAATTGAATTTAATATATATTTATAATTTTAATTTAATTTAATTTTTATATTTTATTTATAATTTTGTATGAATTTAATTAATTTTAATTAAATTTAAATAGATGTGTCAAAACCTCTTACAGATGTCTGCAGTATGATAGTTTATGCAGTATGAGGGAAACTGCTGCTGTTTCACCAAAGGCCAGTCTCAGCTATGAGACTTGTCCTTCAAGAAGTACAAGTACAGGGGGCAGAGCCAAGATGATGAGTAAATAGCTCTAAACAAATTCTAAAGCAGCAGAACCCACAAAAATACAGAGTGAAACAAATTTACAGCCCAAGACAGCCTGGATGGTTGATAGGAAAGGTTTATTGCACCGAGTAGGGAGAGGAACATAGTTCAGTGTGGGCATGCAAGCAAGGCAGGCCTCAAGGAACCTGGAGCAGGCCTCAGGGTACTGAATCATGGGCAGTTGTGTTGGTTTCCAGATTTCCCAACCCATGAAAGCAAAAGACTCCTGAGCTTCAGGCCCACTGACTGAGGGGGAATCCAGTGACTGATCAGAGGGGTATTGCAAGGATCTCTATGCTGCTGCAGGATTCTCTTCCTTTGTCCATGTTTGGATCTGGGTCACAGTTCTGGGTGGTGGTCCTGGTGCAAGAAGGAGTGATGGTATGGTGGAGCTTATAGTGGTGATAAAGAGGAAATCTTCCTCACAATTCCAAGACAGAAAAGAGTGCTTGTGGTACCAGAGCACATGCCAGGAAAGGAGGAAACACTTTGCCCCTTATTATACCACCTTGGAAGAACTGAAAATTCACAGGTCCCTAGAAGTATCTCTGAAAACAGCTGCGCAAAACCCATGAAGCTTGAAACAGTGCACTATCCACACTAGAAGCAGACCCCTTTCTTAACAAAGAGTTTAAAACTCAAGTAATTGGATGGGATCATAAATAAACACAGGTCCAAAAAAGGCAGACCATAGAATCCTTTCTTTAGTAACAAAGAAGATCAAAACATACAACCAGAAGAACACAACAAACTCAAAGCTCTACATCCAAAGCCTCCAAGAAAAATATGAATCAGTCCCAGGCCATAGAAGAGCTCAAAAAGGAGTTTGAGAAGCAAGTAAGTGAAATAGAGGAAAAACTGGGAAGAGAGAGATGAGAGTGATGCAAGAAAATCATGAAAAACAAGTCAACAGCTTGCTAAAGGAAACCCAAAAAAATACTGAAGAAAATAGCACCTTAAAAAATAGCCTAGCCCAAATGGAAAAAGAGGTCCAAAAAGCCAAGGAGGAAAAGAATGCTCTAAAAAGCAAAATTGGCCAAATAGAAAAGGAAGTCCAAAAGCTCACTGAAGAAAATACTTCCTTAAAAATTAGAATGAAGCAATTGGAAGCTAGTGACTTTATGAGAAATCAAGACACTGTAAAACAAATCCAAAAGAATGAAAAATTGGAAAACAATGTGAAATATCTCATTGGAAAAACAACTGACCTGGAAAATAGATCCAGGAGAGAGAATTCCAAAATTATTGGACTATCTGAAAGCCATGATCAAAAAGAGAACCCAGACAACATCTTTCAAGAAATTATCAAGGAAAATTGCCCTGATATTTTAGAACCAGAGGGCAAAATAGAAATTGAAAGAATCTACCGATCACCTCTTAAAAGAGATCCCCAAAGGAAAACTCCTAGGAATATTGTAGCCAAATTCCAGAGTTCCCAGGTCAAGGAGAAAATATTGCAAGCGGCTGGAAAGAAAAAAATTGAAGTATTATGGAAATACAATCAGCATAACACACGATTTAGGAGCTTCTGTATTAATGGACTGCAGGGCTTGGAATATAATATTTTGGAGGGCAGAGGAGATAGGATTACAACCAAGAATCACCTACCCAACAAAACTGAGTATAATCCTTCAGGGGAAAAAAAGTCATCATTCAGTGAAATAGAGGACTTTTAAGCATTCTTGATGAAAAGATCAGAGCTGAATGGAAAATTTGACTTTCAAATACAAGACTCAAGTGAAACATGAAGAAGTTAACAGGAAAGAGAAATCATAAAGACTTATTAAGGTTTAACTGTTTATATTCCTGCATGGAAAGGTGATATTTGTAACTCATGAGACCTTAGTATTAGGGTAGTTGGAGGGAAAAAATTATATGTATGAATATGTATATATCGAGAGAGAGAGAGAGAGAGAGAGAGAAGAGAGAGAGAGAGAGAGAGAGAGAGAGAGAGAGAGAGAGAGAGGGCACAGGGAGAGTTGAAGATGAAGGGCTGATATCTGGAGAATAAAATTAAAGGATGAGAGAGGATTATACTGGGAGAAGGAGAAAGGGAGAGGTAGAATGGTGTAAATTTCCTCACATGAAACAGATAAGAAAAGGCTTTTACAGTGGAGGGGAAATGGGAGGAGGTGAGAGGGAATGAGTGAATCTTATTCTTATAGGATTTGGCATAAGGAGGGAATAACATACACACTCAATTAGGTATGGAAATCTGTCTTACCCTACAGGAAAGGGGGGAGGGGACAGGAGAGCAATGGGATGATAGAGAGGAGGACAGAGGGGAGGGGGTAATCAAAAGCAAATCTTTCTGAGGAAAGACACAGTCAAAAGAGAGAATAGAATAAATAGGGGACACAATAAGGTGAAAGGAAATATACTTAGTTTTTCATAACATGACTGCTATGGAAGTGTTTTGCATGACTACAGATGTGTAACCTTTATTGAGTTGCTTGCCTTTTCAATGAAGGGAGTGGGGAGGGAGGAAGGTAGAAAATTTGGAACCCAAAGTTTTAAAAACACATGTGAAAAAAGTGTTTTCACATGCAACTGAGAAATAAGAAATGCAGGAAATATGGTATAGAAATCTATCCTACCCTATAGGAAAATAGAAAGGGAAAGGGATAAGAGAAGTGAGGGGGGGAGATGTAAGGGAGGGTAGATTAGGGGAAGAGGTATACAGAATGCGTGTCATCTTGGGGTGGGGGGAGGGATGAGATGGGGAGAAAATTTGGAACTGAAAATCTTGTGGAAGTGAATTTGAAAACTAAAAATAAATATTAAAAAAAGTTCAAGTACAACAAATAACCTAGGATATTTGCAAATTACACCATTTTCTAGACAAATACAATGAAGAAAATACTAGCTCCAGACTTATAAAGAAGCATTTTTCCTCCGACTCCCCAAAACTCTGGACTCTAAGATGAAGACAGCACAACTACTTCAAGATGCTTCTAGAGTAAATCTCATTTCCAAGACAATTTCTTACTTATTCTTGGAAAAGATGCTGCTCTAAGAGATATTTCAGGAGATAAGAAGAACATTCTGAAAGATTCAAACCTGAAAGAGACTGAAGAGTTAACAGAAGTACAGACAGTTCTTGCTTTAAGTAAATTTGCATTACTCAAATTAGACTTTAGAATTCTGAAAGAAATCCACATTCAAAACAAAACAAAACAAAACAGCCCCTATGTTAACTTTACAGTGCTGAGCTCTTTCTCAACTCCTGTCCCTCTGCTCAGCACTCTGAAGCCCTCTCCCCCCCAAAAAAATTCCTCTAAGTGAAAGCAAAAGAAAGGACATGCATAGAAATTACCACCTCACAACTGAGGGATAGGGTCTTGGCTTGAGACCTCCAGTGCTGGGAGTGGAGACCTTTGCCCACTTAGCCTACCTACCTCATGTCTGGCACCCCTGTCCCTGGAGGCATCTTTCTTTGGGTGTTCGGTGTCTTTCTACTCCTCCTCCTGCTGTTCTTGCTTCTCTATGCCCTTGTACTAGGTACAGGGGCTCCTCCATTCACAAGCTCATGGTCCCCTTCCTGCTTCCCTCTGTCTCTCCCTTCTTCCCCCAGGACAGTAGGAAAATTTGTATTATGTAAAAATCACTTTAGAGGTTTGCTGAATGATCTACTTACATAAAGTGATAATTGTCTGTAAATGGTTTTAATTTTAATAATTGCAAGACACTAATTCAAACCAAACTTTCTGGCTTCTCAGCTCCCCAGCACAGAAGCCTGTTTATGTACAACTTGTTTTTGAAGAAGACTCCTTGCAGTGGAAATATGCAATACATGACAATTCCAAGAAAGAAAAAACATTTTGATGCTCAGAATCTAAAAAGAAAAAGAAGTTTAATAGTCATGTTTATTAAAGAAAAAAAATATTTGTTATCTTTGAAGAAAATCTTACATTTTGCTACTGATTTGGTACTGGAAACTAGAAATCGTAGACGTCTTTAAGGGAATAAAAGAAACATTCTCAATTGTATTTTCCTATGGCTACCAGTTTGCATTTGAGTTAGTCATGGGTAAAAATTGAGACTTTCCTTTAAAGAGCTTGCTCTCCATTTTTAAATGTTCTGGCCACTCCCAGTTTGCCACTAGCAAATGAAGGCTTCTTCTGTAAAGTTTGCTTTAGTTTTCTAGTCAACAAATACCTAGACAAAGCCTTGGAAAGGAATGTGTTGCCAACTTAAGCTTCAGGATTCCATATATTTAATAAAGTTGCTGGACCCCTGCTCTAAGGAAGCTATTAGAGATGCAAGCATTGGTAGCCTGCCTCTGGGGCTCATTCCGTGGTAGCAGCACAAGCTTAAAGATCACAAATGGCGGAGGGAAAAAATCAAAGTAAAAAACGACTCTTCTTGAGATGACTCCCCAGTGTCTTGACTCATTTATTGAGCTTCTGTTGATGACTAAACATTCTTAGAAAAGGTTCCAGCTATGACTAGCTGTCACCAAATGTGAATATTTTCAGTGTCATCCTGTTCTGCATACCTATTTTCTTTATTTTCAGGTGACAAACTATGGCTAAGCCAGGATAATGTCCCTGTGGAGATGTCTATTTAAATTATATAATGTTTATTTTTGCAATATGTTAAAATATTATACAGGGCAGGTTAAAATATATATATTCTGACTAAAAGATGAGGGGAAAACCTAAAGTATCTCCCCAAAGCATCTTAATAATAAGTTAAGTTGTTTTTCCAGAAAATCATTTGGTTGTAAGGGTCTTTGAGATACCTCAATCCTCCATTTGGACATGAAAATCAGTGCTCTGTGTTGTGCACCAAATCTGGAATAACTTGACATTTTCCTATGTAGCTGCTGACCTTGACAAAGCAACACTTCTGGCAACAGTTTTGTTCCATTTTAAACTTTGTTTTATGGAACATCCAAATGAAAACTTTCTCCATGTCTTCACTGAAGAATTATCCCCTTTTAAAAATGGCAAGAGTCAACAAATCCACATTGATTTTCATAACATTTTATCAAATAAGATTCCCTGGATCCCAAAAGCCCAAAATAAGATAAACAAAAATGCCCAATGACATTAACAAACTAGAACCTTTCCAGAAGAGGGCAAACAGAAAATGAGAGGATTAGAAACATTTCTTTATGGATTGCAGAGACAATTGTTATGCTAAATATTAGATAAATTTTCTTAAAACTTAGAACTATTCAAAAATGCAAAGGTTTGCTTTAGGAAGTAATAGATAGGCAACCACTTGCTGAGGATGTTATAGGAGGACCTCTTGGTCTTATATGAATTAGACTATATGACCTGTGAGATCCTTTTAGCTTGGAGAATCTGTAATTCTATGATCATTTTGCTTAGGCTAAGGACATAGAGTGGTCCTATTAGGCTATAAGCTTCTTGAGAGGAGGGACTGTTATTATGCCTTTCTTTGTATCCCCAGTGCCTAGCACAGTGATTTACATATAATAGGAATTTATGAGATGCTTCTTGAATTGTCCTGCCATAAATAGGGAGGTTTTTTAGTCATTTCCTGAATTTTCAATTTATGTGCAATAATGGAAGAGATCTGTATTGATGACTATGACCTGGATTTATATTTAGATCTGACACTAATCTCTGTAGACCTCACAACCTCTGTAGATCTCCATTTTCTCAGTTCTGTGTGTGTGTATGTGTGTGTGTGTGTGTGTGTGTGTGTGTGTGTGTGTGTGTGTGTGTGTTCAGTTAGAGGGTAGATGAGCATTGGGCTAGATAACTCCTATGAGTCTCTCTAAATTCGAACACTCTTTGATTGCATGTATGAATGAAGGTCACATGCAGTTGTGTCAGCTGCTTCCTGGGGACCCAATATGCTAGTGTGAGTGAGGGTTGAGGGAGTATTATGCCCAGAGGTATACTACCCATATATGGAATGAGGTTGTTAGTCTTCATTGTATAATTTTATTAGATTTATTTTACATATTTAGATTGATACTGTTAATTCATAAATTATATAATTTTGAGATCTTCAAGTAATGGAATCACAATTTTTTCAGGATCTACCACTATAAACTATTCAACCTTAGCTAAGTTGTTCAATATTTCTATGTCTCACATTTTTTTCTGAAAGATAAGAGTTAGACTTACTAAACTCTTTGGTAATAAAATTTAAAACAAACATTACTTTTTTTGAGATAGCCTCTCCTTTGCAACAGACTACTTTTGCATTGAATATATCTTCTTCTTATGCCTGAGACTCCACCCCTTTTTCTGAAATCTTCTATGCTCAAAAGCTTTCATGTTATAAACTCCCATATTCCATTTCTCAGGGGGAGTGAGTCATATTGGTCAATCCTCAGACATGAGAAATATGAAACCAGTCAGATGCACCTATTGTCCCTCCCTATGAAACCTCCTGCCTATTCCTGTTTTGTTGGGATCCCAGAAGGTGGGCTGTTCTAGTGTGGGTGTTTTTGGAGTGTTGACTTCCAGGAACATTGTGGGAGACTGGTGTGCAGGCCTGGTGGAGAATATTAAACCTTAGCCATTTCCTACTTAAAAGACCTTAGGATGAAAACATGTAAAGACTGGAGAGGAGGCAGAGCCAAGATGGCGGAGTGAAAGCAGTGACTTGCTTGAGCTCTCCCCCAAACCACTCTAAATATTCATAAAAAATGGCTCTAAACAAATACTGAAGCAGCAGAACCCACAAAAAGACAGAGTAAAACAAATTTCCAGCCCAAGACAACATGGATGATTGATCAGAAAGGTGTATTGCGCCGGGCTGGGAGCCGAGTGCAGTGTGGCGTGGGTGCACAGGCAACCGCAAACCTGGAGCAGGCCTCAGAGGACTGAATTGTGGGCAGCTGTGGAGGTTTCCAGACTCCTCAATCCACCAATGCCAAAGGCAACTTAGAAGGTCAGTGGGAAAAGTTGGTTTCTGTGGTGCTGAGAGAGGAAGGCAGGGTCTCAGCTCCATTCCCCAAGAGCCTGGCCCTGGGCAGGGCAGCTGCTTCCCAAGCTTCTGGGCCACAGAGTGAGGGGGAATCCAGTGACTGATCAGAGGGGGGTTTCAGGGATCTCTTTGCCAGTGCTGAGGCAGGAATCTCTTGCTTTGACCGTGCTTGGATCTGGGTCACAGTTCTGGGCGGTGGTGCTGGGGTGAGGAGGAGTGCTGGCTTGGTAGAGCTTGTAATGGCTTTGGAGAGAAATCCCTCCTCACAGTTACAGGACAGAAAGGAGTACTTCTGGTCACAGGCCAGGAAAGGAGTAAACACCTCGCCCCTTATCATACCACCTTGGAAGAACTGAAAATTTACAGGTCCCTACAAGTATCTCTGAAAACAGCTGTACAAACCCCTGAAGCTTGGGACAGTACACTCTCCACATTGGAAGCAGACTCTTACTTTAACAAAGAGTTTAAAACTCAAGTAATTGGCTGGATCATGAGCAAGCAGTGCAAAAAGAGTCAGACTATATTATCTTACTTTGGTGAAAAAGAAGATCAAAATATACAACCAGAAGAAGACAACAAAGTCAAAGCTCCTACATCCAAAGCCTCCAAGAAAAATATGAATCAGTCCCAGGCCTTGGAAGAGCTCAAAAGGGATTTTGAGAAGCAAGTAAGGGAAGTAGAGGAAAAACTGGGAAGAGAAATGAGAGTGATGCAAGAAAATCATGAAAAACAAGTCAACAGCTTGCTAAAGGAGACCCAAAAAAATACTGAAGAAAAAACACCTTAAAAAAGCCTAACCCAAATGGCAAAAGAGGTCCAAAAAGCCAATGAGGAGAAAAATGCCCTAAAAAGAAAATTGGCCAAGTGGAAAAGGAAGTCCAAAAGATTACTGAAGAAAATACTTCCTTAAAAATTAGAATAGAGCAATTGGAAACTAGTGACTTTATGAGAAATCAAGACACTGTAAAACAAATCCAAAAGAATGAAAAATTAGAAAACAATGTGAAATATCTCATTGGAAAAACAACTGACCTGGAAAATAGATCCAGGAGAGAGAATTTAAAAATTATTGGACTATCTGAAAGCCATGATCAAAAAAAGAGCCTAGACATCATCTTTCAAGAAATTATCAAGGAAAACTGCCCTGATATATTAGAACCAGAGGGCAAAATAGAAATTGAAAGAATCCACAGATCTCCTCCTGAAAGAGATCCCAAAGGAAAACTCCTAGGAATATTATAGCCAAATTCCAGAGTTCCCAGGTCAAGGAGAAAATATTACAAGCTGCCAGAAGGAAACAATTCAAGTACTGTGGAAACACAATCAGGATAACACAAGATTTAGCAGCTTCTACATTAAAGGACCACAGGGCATGGAATATAATATTCAGGAGGGCAAAGGACACAGGATTACAAGCAAGAATCACCTATCCAGCAAAAACTGACTATAATCATTCAGGGGAAAAAATCATCATTCAGTGAAATAGAGGACTTTCAAGCATTCCTGATGAAAAGACCAGAGCTAAACAGAAAATTTGACTTTCAAATACAGGACTCCAGTGGAACATGAAGAGGTAAACAGGAAAGAGAAATCATAAGAGACTTATTAAGATTGAACTGTTTACATTCCTGCATGGAAAGATGATATTTATAACTCATGAGACCTTTGTCAGTATTAGGGTAGTTGGAGGAAAAAAAATATATGTATGTATATATAGATAGATAGAGGGCACAGGGTGAGTTGAAGATTAAGGGGTCATATCTGGAGAATAAAATTAAGGGATGAGAGAGGATTATACTCGGAGAAGAAGAAAGGGAGAGGTAGAGTGGGGTAAATTATCTCTCAAAAAAACAGAAAAAAAGTCTCTTATAGTGGAAGTTAAATGGGGGAAGGTGAGAGGGAATGAGAGAATCTTATTCTCATGGGATTTGGCTTAAGGAGGGAATAACATACACATTCAATTGGGTATGGAAATCTGTCTTACCCTTCAGGAAAATAGGGAGAGAAGGGGGCAAGAGAGCAGGGGGATGATAGAGAGGAGGGCAGATTGGGAAAGGGGTAATCAGAAGTAAATACTTCTGAGGAGGGACAGGGTCAAAAGAAAGAATAGAATAAATGGGAGGGCAGGATAGGATTAAGGGAAATAGAGTTAGTTTTTCACAACATGTCTACTATGGAAGTGTTTTGCATAACTGCACATGTACAACCTATATTGAGTTGCTTGCCTTTTCAATGAGGGTGGGTGGGGAGGGAGGAAGAGAGAAAATTTGAAACCTAAAGTTTTAAAAACATATGTTTAAACAAATGTTTTCACATGCTACTGAGAAATAAGAAATACAGGAAATGGGGTACAGAAGTCTATCCTGCTCTAAAGGAAAATAGAAGGGGAAGGGGATAAGAGAAGGGGGGTGAGATAGAAGAGAGGACAGACTAGGGGATGGGATATTCAGAATGCATGCCATCTTGGGGTGGGGGGAGGGGTGAGATGGGGTGAAAATTTGGAACTCAAAAACTTGTGGAGGTGAATGTCAAAAACTAAAAATGAATAAATGCATATCAAAAATAAAAAAAAAGAAAAGAAGAAAAGAAAAGAAATCATGTAAAGACTGAAGAGCAACTGTTCCCTTAGACCATCGTTGAACTCTCTTCTCCCTCCTACCAGAGCCCAAAAATCAGCATGCCCAAGGATTGTGGACCATTCTGGAAGTGCTGATCTCCTAAATTGCATTCTACCCCAAACCCCCAAACCTGTCACTGTAAGTCTTTAGCCTTTATTTTTGTGAGTTAGAATACGCCCTTAATGAAAGGCCTCTTGTTTTTAATATCATTAGTCAATCTCACTCTTCTCTCTCATTCTCAAAGCTATTGTAATGAAATAAGACAAGCTATAACTGTGATTCTACAATTCAATTCAACAAATTCAAATCAACAATCATTTACTAAGTGCTTACATAGTATTTCCTCTGAAAGAGTTTCCAACCTACAAATGCAGTTCTTAAGGTTTTTTTTCATAAACCCATAAATAAAATTCATGTTCAAATGAAACCAGTTACAGTCATACATTAAAATATATTTTTAGAAGAACAAATTTGCAGACCCAAGGTTGACAAACCCTCTACTAGTGGAAAATTAACATGTATTTCACTCATAGACAGGATAGAAAAAGCATGGCCTTTAGGGTAAGAAGACCTGGGTTCAAGTCCTGGCTCTCTCACTTACTGTGACCTTGGACAAGTTGCTTCACTCCCCTGAGCCTTACTTTCCTCATCTATAAAATGAGAGGAACAGTGGTGTTGGACTTGATGGGTTCTATTGTCCCTTCTATCTGTAAGTTTAGGAACCTATGGAAAACAAATTTAAAAAATTCTCCATTGAGTGTGGATGTTATTCAAAAACTCTAACATCAAAGTATTCTTTATCCCTGTAAGATTTACATTTTTAAAAACTGGATCACTGCTACTAACAGACTAATTAAAAAAAAAAGACAAGGTAACTTCTTACCACAAAACTGAGTTTATTGTGAAAAGGGCATGTGGAAATGTAACCCAGTCCTATCATCCTTCCAAGATAAAAATCTTGAGGTAATACTGTAATATGCTTTGAACTTTGGCTCAAACTATTTCCAGGAACATCCCTCATTTCCACGAGGGTAGATACCAAATAACACAGTACACTACAAATCATTTGTTCAAAGTCACTGAAGGAGGGGTGAAAATCAGTCGGCTGTTTATTAAAACCAGACGATGATGTACAATGATTTGTCTGGAGCACTTCTGAGCTGGGCCGGTTTGTACTTCTCTTTGACAGCTGTACATTCTTTCCTTCCTGTATTGTTTGAACTGTGTCCAACAATGCAATCATTAAATCTTTGATAGCTGTTGTTTAAATACCAAGAAAAAATGGCGTTTTGTTTTAAGTGAGAAGAGGAGATGAATCTTATATTACATTAAAGGAGTTACTGCTTATTAGATCATTTTCAATGGGTTTCAGTGGAGTGCCTCTGGTCATTTCCATCATCTCCCAACACTTTTCCCACTGCACAAATGTTGGAAATTCTATTTGCCTTTTTTTACCTCTGGTATTCTCCCTGTGGTAGAGGGAAAACATCATGAAACACCTGGTCTTACTCATATCAATATAAACAGTTTTCAGGGGGTGAAATCTTTTGAAATGCTTACTACAGAAAATGAATAAATGAATGAATGAATACAGAAAGCATGCTTCAAGGGCTTACTATGTGCAAAGTGCTGTGGAAGCTTACTTTCTAATGAGTTAAACACATATGGAAGCTTTCAGCTACAACTCAGTTGGAAAGGTCTCATTGGCAAGGCTTCTTCTTCAATGTCATTTTCACTGATAAAATCATATCAGTTTCTAATAATGAACCATCTGACAATGCCAAGGACTTTACTGACTAGAACTTACTTTTCTGTGTCTTCAATAGATGTAGCTGTAATACCTGCAGGAACAGTTAGTTGCCAGGCTATATCTCCACAGGGGTTGCATCCCAAGAGGATGGATGCAGACGATGGGGCTGGAAGAATTGCTATTTCCAATGATCAGAAAAAGGGAAATTGAAAAAAGTTGATTCAGGAGGCTTCAAGGAATATCATCACTCAGGAAAAAAAAATCTGGATTTTTTTGAGATTGATAACTACTTGATGTATAATGTAACAGAGCCAGGGGAGTGCACAAAGGGTTATAAAAAAAATCAATATTTTCATTTTCAGTGCTTCAAAAACATCTGACATTAAAATTACTTTTATATACCAGTGTCTAATCTAAATGATTCTTTTATTCTAATTCTTCACATATATACTGTTTTGTTTTAATTCATTAAGATGTGGATATTAACTTTTTCCAAAGAACACTACTCTTTTAAAGTAGATATTCCAGTGCTAGAATTCTACATTTCAATGAGATAATTCTTAAAACTCTATTTCTAGATGAAAGGCAGTGTCGAATAGGGATTCAAGAGGAAAGGGGAAGAGGAGGGAATAAGCATTTATACAGTACCTACTATGTGTCAGCCACTGTACTAAATACTTTACTAATATTATCTCATTTAATCCTTACAACAGTCCAGTGAGGTACATGCTATTGTTATCCCTATTTTATATTGAAGGAACTGAGGTGAACAAAAGTTTAAGTGACTTCCCCAGGGTCACGTAGTTAGTAAGTGTGTGAGATCAAATTTGAATTCAACTTTCCTTGATTCCAGGCCCAGTACTCTGCTCACTGATTCACTTAGCTACCAGGTTCAGGAAAAACTTTGTTCCATTCCTGCTCTGATATATGTTAGCATGTGATCATGGGCAAGTCACTTAACCTTTTTTGTATCTAAAGCAATGAATTACAATTGCCCATCTTCATGGGTACAAGGAATTTCTACAATAGAAGTTCTCAAGTCAATGAAATTGCAGATCTGATTTTCCCTACATGAATTTGGACCAAAAATGAGACAAAACACAATTAAAATTCTAGGTAACTTTAATACAGGGGTAGTTTTAAGTTATCATCACCAGATAACCTGTACAAGGCAAGATATAATTATAGTTTAACCATAAATTGCACCCCCCCTTTTCCATTTCAATATAGCAAATGCAAAATTAGTCCACCAATCTAGCATCTGTTCATCTTTCCTTCGAAGATCTCATTTGAACAAGACTAAAACTAACCTAGGTTCCTTATTTCTATGACAGTTTTTTTTCAGAACACTTCAACAGCATAAAAAGGAACCTTGTCTACATGGAAATTGGCTTCTTGGTGTTTATTACACTATCTCAGGTCAGATAATGTTCTGGTTCATAAGACTTTTTTTGGTTTAATAATGTTTTAGTTTTATCTTACTAAGCAATCCTTTTGGTTCACTGTGTTTGGATCAGTTCTCAGCAATATCTTTAATTGTAGCTTTGTCTTTATACTGAATCAGAGAAATTTCTTTAAAAACTCATTTGTGACCCCAAATTGTTTTCTGGTTATAAAAGGAAATATTTCAGTGCCAGGTAGCTTGAAATAACATGAGAAATATTTTACACTATTGTAAGTCCTGGCATCTATCATGATGAAAGAGCTCTTCTAGGGAACTTTTCTCTTGTCTGCACAGACCTCTTTAGTTTTATTTAAATCTTTACTTCCTATGTCAACAAGGAATTCTGGATCATGACATTCAGTGACTGGTAATAATTCTGATTTGTTTTTAATTACATTTTTTTTTTGCATAAGGCTAGCTCACAAGGGTGATAATCTTTTTTTTTTTTTTAAGTGAGGAAATCAGGGTTAAGTAACTTGCCCAGGGTTACACAGCTAGTGAGTGTCATGTGTCTGAGGCCAGATTTGAACTCAGGTCCTCCTGACTCCAAGGCCAGAGCTCTATCTACTGCACCACCCAGCTTCCTCTGGTGATAATCTTTTGATTTTGATTCAGACTATCAGAGCCATGTAGTCACAGGCTCATAGTGATAAACATAACTCCCTGTAATCATATTGCTTAGCTACAATTTTTTTTTTGGTGGCACTTGGGCAGAAATTCTAGAACTTAGACATATAAACTTGAAATATAGGAGATAAGAATCATTGGTCAAGGGAGAAGGTCATTTTGGAAACTAGATCAGTAAACCAGATGAGAATGAGGTAAGTAACTAGCACAGTACAAGAATATAACTTAATTTGGGACAAATAGATGACATATTAATATAACTAGATTCTGAATTCAAGCCAATTTCACAAAATGGAAGAATCAAGGTAGGAAAGATGAGCTCGGATTTCTACATTGGAACTGAGAGTGGACTAGATAACCTCTAAGAGTCTATGATTCTAACTGTAGTTAACACATCAGGATGTGTAGACAAAAGCTATGGAATATAAAAAGCTCCTTCAAATTCCTTTTTTCTTTCTGATTGAGGGCCTTCTCCAGTCATCCAGATCTATGTCTCACCATTGAACCCAGATGGCTCTGGAGAAGAAAGTGAGGTTGGTGACTTTGCACAGTCCTCCCTCCCTTAAATCCAATGCACTTTCATGTCATGGTATCACCTACCTAACGTCATGGTCTTCTTTAAGAATGAAGGCCAAACAACCTCTGTGATAATAAAATAGGAGGCGCCCTATTGGAATTGGCTAATTGGGCAATGTAACTCTTTCTTTCTTTCTTTCTTTCTTTCTTTCTTTCTTTCTTTCTTTCTTTCTTTCTTTCTTTCTTTTTCTTCTTTCTCTTTCTTTCTTTTCTTTCTTCTTTCTTCTTTCCTTCCTTCCTTCCTTCCTTTCCTTCCTTCCTTCTTCCTTCTTCCTCCCTCCCTCCCTCCTTCCTTCTTCCTTCCTTCCTTCCTTCTTCCTTCCTTCCTTCTTCTTCCTTCCTTCCTTCTTCTTTCCTTCCTTCCTTCCTTCCTTCCTTCTTTCTTTCTTCTTTCTTTCTTCTCTTCTTCTGTCTGTCTTCTTCTTCTTTCTTTCTTTCTTTCTTTCTTTCTTTCTTTCTTTCTTTCTTTCTTTCTTTCTGTCTTTCTATCTTTCTTTCCCCTCTGCCCATATATGGTATCATAAATGCTCTGCCCAAAGGAATGTAAACCTTTTTTATTTCTTAAGGACCACACCTTATACCCAAATCACTCAGCCTCTCATTAATTAGCCAAAAATAGATCCTAGGCCAAGCCCCACTAGGACATTGTTTGGGCCCTAATTGTCTCACAGTGAATGTAAATAACAATTGTTTCTGTTCTGAACAGAAACCTTAAGGGTTTTCCCCTCCCAGATTGATTTTTTTTAACTTGGTGAAGAAGCCATTCTCTGCCTCATTTCTTACCTAGCTGTAATCACAGTCAAATTGGGCCTGTTAAAGACTTTAGCTTAAAAAGGCCAAGGTCTCCTATTGCATCCAGGGTAATCTCTAGCAGACAAAGAGGTATCTTTCAAAATTGCTGATAGGAGAACTGTTCTTGACCAAAGAAGAAATGGAGAAGATCACAGAAGATAAAATGGAGAATTTTGATTCTGGGAAGTTGAAATATTTTGCTCTAACAAAATCAATACCTTTAAAATTAGAAGAGAAACAGTTAACTGGAGAAAAATATGCAGTAAGGTCAGATAAAGACACCTGTTGTCAGATATATAAGCAACTAATTCACATAGAAGAACAATAACTATTTTCCAGTAGATAAATTACCAAAGGACATGAATAAATAGTTATTAAGAGAAGGAATCCAAATTACGAAAAACCATTTAAAAAATTCTTCACATCATTAATAATTTAAGCAAATTTAAATAATTCTGAATTGTCTCTTCACAACAATCACATTGGTAAAGATGACATAAAGACATGACAATTTTTGGAGAGAATATGGGCCAGACTCTTGGCAGAATTGTGAATTAATCTAGGTTTCCTGGTTGGTGACCTCAAAAGTCACCAACATGTACATACCCTTCAATCCAGCAATTTTACTATTAGGCTAATAGTAAGAGTTGAAGTGATTTCCATTAATTGAATCCAATATTAAATACGCCCAAAGTAGACCTGTTTAGTTAGGTCATCAAAAATAAGGACAACTAAAATACTATTTCATTTCTACACTGAAATCCCACATTTCATTACTACATCAGATATGTTGCAGGCAATCCCAATCACCAAATGAACTTATCCATTATATGATCAGCTTTCATTTCACCATCTCTCAAGTAATGGTCCCAGTGTAGAAATGTAAGAGGATGTATTGGCAACTGCACCTATAAAAATATAGTATTTGAATAGATATTGGCATTCCTGAGATAAGAAACCAAATAATAATAGGAAGGGAATACAGCATCTTTAAAACTTTCCAAAAGATTTTCTTTGTGGAAGAATATCCCTGATACTGAACCTTTTGTTATCTTTGCGACACGTAAATCTCTTCTCCTTAATTAGTCCATTGTGACTAATTGTGAAGAAAATACGATGGAGGGAAATGCACAGTTAGTAATCAAAACTGTGAACATAAATGCAATTAAACAAAGTAGACAGCAGAATGGATTAGAAACTGGAATCCAACAACATGTTGTTTATAAGAAACACGCTTGAAACAGAGAGACACATATGGAGCTAGAGCAGAATCTATTATGTTTCAGCTAAGATAAAAAAGGCGGGGAAAGCAATTATGATCTCAGACAAAGCAAAAATAGACCTAATTAAAAGGAATGAGCAGGGAAACTACATCTGGCTGAAAGGAATTATAGACAATGAAGTAATACAGATATTAAACATGTATGCATCAAATGGCATGGCATCCAAATTCTTAAAGGAACAGTTAAATGAATTACAGGAGTAAATATGTAGTAACACTATCTTATTCCAGTAAGACTACAGTAGTGGAAGACCTCAACTTTCCCCTATCAGAGATAGATAAATCTAACCATAAAATGAATAAGAAAAAAGTCAAGGAGATGAATAGAATATTAGAAAAGTTGTATATAACAGACCTCTGGAGAAAATTAAATGTAAATAGAATGTAGTTACCTTTTTCTCATCTGAACATGACACCTTCAAAAAAAATTGACTATGTATTAGATCATAACTCACAAATAAATGCAGAAAAGCAAAAATATTAAATGCATCCTTTTCAGACCATGATGCAATAAATATTACATTTAGTAAAGAGCTGTTGAAGCATGTATTAAAAACTAATTGGAATTGAAATAATCTAATTCTAAAAAGAGAGTCAAAGAACAAATCATAGAAACAATTTCATTAAAGAGAATGAAAGCAATGAAATGACATAACAAAATTTATGAGATGAAGCCAAAGCAGTACTTAGGGGAAAAATACACACATATACACACACATTTCTGTATAAATATAAATATATACATATATGTGTATATATATGTATATATAGCTACATCAATAAAAGAGATAAAAATAGCAAAGCAATGAATTGGGTGTACAATTGAAGCAAAAAACTAGAAAAAAGAACAAATTAAAAATCCCCAATTAAACACCAAAGTGGAAATACTGAAAATCAAAGGAGAATTTAATAAAATTGAAAGTAAAAAAAAATTAAAGGTGGAATTTATACCAGGAATGAAAACTATCTGTCTAGTTGATTATCAATACCAACAACAACAAAAACCATATGATAATATTAATCGGTACAGAAAAAGCTTTTCATTAAATACAATATCAATTCCTACTAAAAATAACTAGAAAACATAGGAATAAATGGAGCTTTTCTTAAAATGATGAGTAGTATCTGTCTTAAACCAAGAGCAAGCATTACGTCTAATGGGGATAAAGTAAAAGCCTTCCCAATAAGATTAGGGGTGAGGCAAGGAATTCCATTATCACCACTATTATTCAATATTGTACTAGAAATGTTACCTATCACAAAAAGACAAGAAAAAGAAATTGAAGAAATAAGAATAAGTGATAAGAAAACAAAACTATCATTCTTTACACATGATATGATGATATACTTAGAGAACTATAGAGATACAACTAAAATTGGTTGAAAGAATTATCATCTTTAGCAAAGTTGCAGGAAATAAAATAAATATAAATCATCAGCATTTCTATATACTAGCAACAAACCTAGCCAAAATAGAGAAATTTTGTTCAAAATAACTGCAGACATTTTAAAATACTTGAGAGTCTACCTGCCAAAATAAACCCAACAGTATATGAACACAATTACAAAACAGTTTTCACACACAAAAGGACACATGTAAACAATTGGAACAATATTAATTGCTGATAGGTAGGCCAAGCCAATATAATAAAAATTGCAATACTACTCAAGTTAACTTCCTTAATCAGTGCCATACCAATCAAACTACCTAAGAATTCTTTTATAGAGCTACAAAAAAAATAACAAAATTAATATGTAAGAACAAAAGGTGAAGAATACAAAGGAAACCAATGGAAAAGAGAAAACGTGAAAATGATGGTCTCACAGTTTCAGATTTCATGTTATATTACAAAATGGCAACCATGAAAACAATCTAGTACTGGCTAAGAAATATAATGGTGGATCCGTGGAATAGATTAGGAACACAATGCACAGTTTTAAATGACCACAGTCACCTAGTGTTTGATAAACTGAAAGATCCAAGCTCTTGGGGTAAGAATTCAACATTTGACAAAAATTACAGAGAAAAATGGAAAACAATTTGGCAGAAACTAGGTCTATGCCTACATACAGCATGTATCAACATCTCACACTGTGCAACAAGATAAGGTCAAAATAGATAAATTATTTAGACATAAAGGATGATATCGTAAGTAAATTAAGGGAACATGGAAAAAATGTACCTGTCAGATCTATGGATAAGACAAGAGTTTATGACCAAATAAAAGAGGGGAATTTTGATTATATAACATTAAAAAGCTTTTGCATAAACAAAAGTAATGTAGCTAAAATTAGAAGAAAAACAGAAACTCTTGGAAAAGCCCTCATTTTTCACATATACAGAAAACTGAGCCAAATTTATAAAAATTATAAATGTACAAATGATATGAAAGGATTTCATGAAAAAAAGAAATCAAAGCCATCAATAGTCACACAAAAATGCTCTAAATAACTACTGATCAGAACAATGCAGATTTTTTTTGTTTTGTTCTTGCTGGGCAATGGGGTTAAGTGACTTGCCCAGGTTCACACAGCTAGTAAATGTCAAGTGTCTGAGACTGGATTTGAACTCAGGTCCTCCTGATTCCAGGGCTGGTGCTCTATCCACTGCACCACCTAACTGCCCCCAACAATGCAGATTAAAATAACTCTGAGATACCATCTCACGTATGTAAGATTGATTAACATGACACAAAAGGAAAAGAGCAAATGCTGGAGGGGATATGGAAAAATTGGAACACTAATGTGTTGTTGATGGAGCTGTGAACTAGTCAAACCACTCAGAAAAACAATTTAGAACTATGCCTAAAGACCTAGACAACTTTTTCATACCTGTTGACCCAGTAATACCACTACTAATTCTTTATCCCAAAGAGTTTGAAGAAAATGGAAAACACCTACTTACACAAAAATGTTTATAGCAGATCTTTTCATGGTGGCAAAGAATTAGAAATTGAGAGAATGTCTATAAAATGATGAATGGCTGAATAAGTTGTGGTATATGATTGTGATGGAATACTATTGTATTATTAGAAATGATGAATAGGATGCTTTTAGAAAAGCCTGGAAAGACTTACATGAACAGATGCAAAATGAAGGGAGTAGAATAAGGAGAGCATTATACACAGTAACAGCAGTATTGTAAGAATGATCAACAATGATCAAGGCAATGCAATGATCTAGGACAATTCCAAAGAACCCACAATGAAATATGATATCTACCCCCAGAGAAAGATGGAACTGATGAACTCTGAATGCAGATTGAAGTATGAATTTTTTAAAACTACTTTTTGAAAAAATGTTTTGCTTTACTTGTGCTTTCTTTTGCAACATGGACAACATGGAAATTTGTTTTGCTGACCTCACATGTATAATCTAAATCTAATTGTGTGTTTTCTCAAGGAGGTAAAAGCAGGAGTGAGGGAGAGAATTAGGAACTCAATACAGAGGAAATAAGTTGGGGAGGAGGACTGGTAATATTGGAACCTTATTCTCTCACCTGCGTTGAAGAAGACCATATGCATCTGAAGAGGTTTAGAAGTCTTTTGAACTTTTGAACTAGAGAGGTGAGAAAACTGAGGGATATGGTGGGGACTTTTAGAATGATATATTGATCAAGATTAGGAAGGTGGGGTAAATAGATAAGGGTGGGACTTTTAGAGGAAAGGATAAAATAAGGAATAAAAGGGTAAAGGGAAAAGACAAGGTAACCAGAATAGGGTGAAAAGAGAGGCTGAGAAGGAAAATAGTGAGTAAAAATAAGATGGAGGGAAATTCACAAATAGCAATTATAACCTTGAATGAGAATGGGAAATGAATTGGGAAATGACTGAACAAGTTGTAGTGTATGGTTGTGATAGAGTCCTACTGTGCTGTAGGAAATGATGAATTCAATGACTTTAGAAAAGCATGGAAAAACTTGCACAAAATAGTTAAGAGTGAAATAAGCAGAGTCAAGTGAACATTGTATATAATAACAGCAACATTGTTTTAAGAATGACTTTGAACATATAAATTATTGTACTTGTTATAAACACCTGAGTTTAACTACAAAGGACATTAGAAGAGAAAGAACTGATAAACAGAAGTATGTATAGAATAATTTCACACACACGTATACACACACACACACATACATACATACATACATGTGTGTGTATACACATCTATGGTATGTAATGGTAGTCATCTCTGGCAGGGAGGGGGAAAAAAGTTCACATGATAATTTTGTTGTATATTTGAAAGAAATAACAAGTTATGCATAGTAGATTTGCAGTTTCATGTACAAGCATCTTTTTTATTGTACTATTTATGGAAATGCTTGTTTTGTTCCATAAATTAAAAATAAAATTAAAAAAAAGAAAATCAGATAAAAGGAAGAAAAATTGAATTAATAAGTAAAACTCAAACAAAATTGAATTAATAAGTAAAGTAAAACTCCAAAACTAGGGAAATGGGTACCAAACAAGAGGAGAGTGGGGCTTGAAGGTGAATAAAAAAGACATAGAGCCATAGCAGAAATAAAGTAGATTAAGTAGTTAAGAAGATTAAGTAGTTAAATAGATTAAGTAGGTACAGCTAAAATAGATTAAGCTATTATACTTAGACATAAAATGTTAAATTTATTGAAAAAGAGGGAAAATAAAAATTTTGAAAATAATTAAAAACACACAGAAGAACATTTAAACCTAAATCTATTAACTTTAAATGTGAATAGATGAAACAATCCAATAAAATGAAAAAGAGGGACAGATTGGATAAGAAATTAAAACTCTGCAATCTGTTGCTTATAAGAAATACACCTAAAAACAGATATACAAAGAACTAAAATGTAGGGTCAGAAAAAAAAATACTATGTATCAGGTAAAAAATAAAAAAAGCAAACATTGCAATCATGTTAACAGATACAGCAAAAATAAACATTCACAACATGAGAAGAGATAAACAAGAAGACTACATTATGTTCAAAGGAATAGTAGACAACAGATTGATGTCAATATTAAACTAATGCCTCAGCATCTAAATTCAGAGAAGAAAAATTAACTGAATTACAAGAAAAGACAGTAAAACAGTATTGGCAGGAGATTTTAATGTACATTTCTGTTTTTGATAAATCTAACAGAAAGATAAACAAAAGGAAGAATATTGAATAGGACAAATCACTAAAAATAATCTAAGATAAGGGACTTATGGCATATTCTAAATATAACTGCTGAAGGAAGGAAACAAGCATGGATTGAGTATCTCCTGTGTAGTTAGGCACAGGCACTTTGCTAAGCATTTTATAGATATTACCTCATTTAATCCTTTTAACAACCCTATGGGGTAGGTCCTATTACAATCCCCATTTTACTGATAAGAAACAGATAGATTCCAGATAGATGCTCAGAATCATCCAACTAGTGTAAGAATACAGATTTGAATGCAGGTCTTTCTCACTCTAGATCCAGTACTACCTAACTGTCTTTAAAGAATATATGTATTTCTCAGCACCACACATCAGTTTTACAAAACTTGACAATGTATTAGGTGACAGAGATATTACAAGTAATTATTAAAAAGTGGTATTAGTAAGCACATTCTTTACAAACTATAATACAAGAGGCAATTGAAGTCTCATTTCATATAACTATAAAATACATAAAATACCTGGGAATCAATCTACCAAAGCACATAATATACTTCTATAGATTTAGCTAAAAGTAGCTAAATAGATTGAGTAGCTACAGCTAAAGTAGATTAAGCTAAAAAGCAGAGTTCAGCTAAAATAGCCTTTTAAAATATTTTTAATAGCTGGAACAATGTTCAGTGTTCATTCCTGGTCTGTGCCAACATAATAGTAATAATACTACTAATGTTTTTTTTTTATAGGTGTTAATGCTATACCAATCAAATTATCCAGAGAATTATAACAGGGTATAAAGAAAAAACAACTCAGGGATGTTTTGATTGATATTTTTTCTTGTTACTAGTGATTTAGAACATTCTTTGTTATTAATAATTTGTACGTCTTTTGAGAAATGTTTGTTTATATCCGTTGACCACTTATCTGTTGGGGAATGATTTGTTTATTATAAATCTATATCTATGTCTATATCCATCTAATATATCTAATCTTTCTGTATCTATATTTTATATCTATATTAAATCTATATTTATGCCTGTCAATACATATTATCTTCTAAACTTAAAATTCACATCTATATAGCTATATCATCTTTAGTTATAGCTATATTTCTGTACCTATATCTATACTTGATTTTGTCATCTATATCTTAATTGTCCATATATGGTGGATACCAAACCTTTGTCATAGAAATTTAACACTAACTTTTTCCTGCATTCTATCCTTCTTAACCTACAGTCATTAACATACACAGCAACCACAACAGTATAAACGGAAAGAATGAACACAAATGGTGAAACATAAATGCTTCAAAATTACAAAGAACAAGCATGCTTCCAGATAAAATGTATAAGAAAACACTCCCACCCCACTTATTTCAGGGGAGTAAGGAGCACAAGTGTTTTATATCACAATATTTTCAGTCTTTTGCAATGCATTGATTGGTTTTGAAATTTTTTTTCTTTCTTCTTTGTTACATTCTTTTAAAATATTATTTCATATAGAGGATCATTCTCTAGGAGAAGAGGGAAGGGATAATCAATAAACTTTTATGAAAATGTAGAAAACATGTAAAAAACAACCAGTTGACATCAACAAAAATCATATTAAAGATGAAAAAAAGTCATGTTTCAAAGTCAGTTTTCCTCAATAGTAATTCCTTTTCCCCTTCATCCCTCTGTTTTTCATTTGTAGCAGAATTAAACAAAAATAAAAGGTGGGCAAGAAACAGCAGAATCAGATGGACTCTGGAAATGAAGTAAAATATTTTGTTTGCATATAAATGTTTATAGTAGTAGGAGAGCTGAAAAAGAAAAACACAAATAATTACATGAGTCATGAACTAAATTGCTTCTAAATCAAGCTCTTCTCTGAGTTTCCCATGAGGTATTCACAGTGAAGAGGCAATCTGACTCTTTGCTGGCATGGTACGTGAATTTTTAAAATACCAAAGGCTGCATCCTAGAATAGCTCGAGTAGATCATTCTGCTATCTTCTATATTTGAGAAAACAAGAAAGACACAGGACGTCCAATAATGTCTAATGTCTCTTTACAGATAATCAAGAAAGACTCAAGACTAGGTTTTTATTTTGGTTAGGTTTTTTTTTCCCCCTGAGTTCTCAGGATTAAGATTAAAGGTTAAGTATGATTCTCTGGAGAGTAAGAATTTTGGAGACAGGGAACCTGGGTTTAAATTTCTACTCTGTTATTGACCATTCAACTGACTTCAGCAAAAATGAGTTTATTTCTTTGGGTCTCAGAATCTTTATGTGAGGCTTCGAGTAGATGATCACTCAGGCTGGTAGTTATAGCATGTGCAACTTATATTTTTGCTCTAGAATCAGTGCCCCTAATGTGTCATGGAATATGCAATGGAAATGCTCAGGCTATGAGGCATCTTGAGAATAATAAAGCATCATTCAAAATTTTTTGATGCCATGCGAAACTAACACCTCATTATATAGTATGCTATCAAGGCTTCTGTCTTGGAATAAAGGGATGCTGGCAGAAAGTTCATATACAGGGACAAATTTTCACCAGAAAACTTTGGCAATAGTAGAAGGTTTGTTTGTTTGTTTGTTTGTTTGTTTCTGGTGGATACTCCTGTGCATACTTTGTGAATAGTCAGCCACTAAGTTATGGCTTCTATTTTTTACAATCTTATAGTTCTAAGGGTTTTGTGGGGGGTTTTTTTAGCCCAGACTGAACCCAAATCTCACATCTCTTCATGACGCCTTCATCCATCATGGGCCAGTAAAATCCTTTCCTTATAAGCTCTAGGATCCTCTGTTCACTCATCTATCCAAAATGACCCATGTTGTTTTCATGACCGTAGCACATGAACATAACACGTAGATCTGGATAGCACCCACTACTTGTTGGTACCATGAGTGGGATTAGTGAAAATCTGGTAAAGAACTCTTTTGTATAATATTTTCTCAACAGTAAAACATCTTCAAGGACCTTAAACTTGAGTCCTCTAGCATTACTGCATTGCTGGAGGATGATATAATTTCTCTCAGTCCCATCTTCCATCTTGAGGAAGGGCCCAGAGAAGCCATGATTCATTCTCTTAACTCTGCCACCACATTTTAGCTGCCTGAAAGGGGGAGGCAATGATAAGTAGGAGTGTCTATTGTATTTCTTATTTAGAAGCATACTTTAAAATTTTGAAGAATTTATGTTTGTTTTGTGACCATTCTTTCCAGGTACATTGTTGAAGTTATGTTTTTTTTTATTCTTTCTTTGTTCTGCATCAGAATTTGTAAATATTTCCATGTTTCCCTGTATTCTGTCCCTCTGGTCTCCTCCCATTGGTGATTTTCTCCTAGAACTTTCATTTTAAGAAGGGTTCAGATCAGTCATTACTCATTCTTCAGACTTTTCCATTATGCTCCTCCTCCCCCTGAAAGCATGCCTTTCCAGCCCCTCTCTCACCCAGTTTCTCAAATTACTTTATTTGATATCTTAATCTATTAAAATAAAAACTCCTTGAGAGTGGGAATTGTTTTTATTTTTGCTAGACTTAGCCCCTCCAGAGCTTAGCTTAGTATCTGGCACATAATAAATACTTGTTAACTTGATTTGCCAATTGAAAACTTTAAACTAATTCTCTCTATCAGATCCAAAACTTTCATTAGTCTCTTCACATTCTTTTAGAATATTCCCAAAGATAGTGACAGCATCAAGATATATCAGAACTTTCAGATAGGTCATAACATGCCTCTAACCACTTTCTCCATCAGTTGTGGAAAAGTGGCAGATGCTCCCAAGATGCTTATACTTACAATTGAGTAGTTTTTGTAGACTCCTGCCCCTAGTGCCATTGGTTTTTTGATGGTTCCATCTTTCACCAGATTTTCTGTGCTTTTAGGGCTTTAAATCTGCATTTGTAATACCACTTCCTTAACTTCTTTTCATTGCTCATACACAAAAGGATGCTTCAAAGTTAATTGAGGTTCGGTCTTCCCGATGGCAATCTACATTACAGCCCTACACTTGTGTATCTCAGTACCAGGTTCATGTATAGGTAAGAATGCATTGTCATCCATTATGTTTTCAGGAATGGAAAACGCTATATGCCTTCCCTCTCCTCACTTGCTGTAGTCTGACTAACTACTGCTATTCTGTATCAGTCTCTTTAGCCTAGCATCTAATTGTATGAAAAAGGCAAATTTATTTGTCTTTTTTTTCTACTCATAGTTCACAAGCAAGTTGTCTTCTTCTGATTTAATAATTCTCCTCAATTTCCTTACCTATAATTTCCTGACCAACTCCTCATCCTCAGCAGGAGATGCAAATCTGTTTCCATAGCCTATCTACAATTATGAGTGTTTCTTTTGTTTCTGAATAATTCATTGGACTGAAGCAGCAGTAGGATCTGGCAGCCCCCTGCTTGCCTAAGTAGTCTTTTTTTTTAAGAACTATATTGCTCACCTCCTGGCATGAGGAAGGAGCTAGAAAAGGCACCCTAAAAAGTGTCTGCTTTATCTAACCCTACCCTGATCTGCTTACTCAGCAGGCAGGGATCCAACCCTGTGGTTGAAACAGAAAAAAAAAAGGTGCAAAACTTTCGCAAAGATTTCCATTTATCATCAGTACATAGAATGTGTACTTGCTTATGGACAACATGAAATCCAGTAGGCCTGAAAGACAAACAGTTCTTGTGGCAAGAGAACTCAGCAGGTATTGCACCCAAATAGTAACTCTGAGTGAAACAAGGCTGGCAAATGAAGACCAGCTTGCCAAAGGAGCTGGAAACATGATTTCCTGGAGAGGCTGTAGTGATAGGGAGCACCACGAAGCTGGCATAGGTTTTACAATCAAAACTAATCTACTCAATAAGCTTATATGTCTTCCAAAAGGAGTGAATGACAGATTCACTACAATATTATTGACACTTGTGGGAAAGTACCAGCATGAGTGCATATGCTCCTGCCATGACAAATCTTGGTGAGGTCGAAGAAAAAAAAGTTATGAAGACCTGGAGACCCTCATCATCAATGCTCTGAAATAGGATAAGCTCATAATTCTGGGTGACTTTGACACCAGGGTAGGTACAGACCATCAGACATGGCAGGGAATTTTGGAGAGGAATGGAGTCAGAAATAGCAACAGCAATGGTTACTTACTACTAAAGACTTGTGCTTCTCATGACCTTCTCATCACCAGCACTCTTCCATTTACTTAAACACAATAAAACTTCATGGATGTACCCTGAAAGTAAACATTGGCATTTAAAATGCTATGTCATTATAAGGAGGAGAGACAGGATGTGAGAGTGATGAAGATGATGTGTGGCTCAAGGAAGTAGACTGATCATAGACTTATCCTCTCCAAGATAAACATTTGTATTCAACAAAAAAAAAGCAGGAACCCCAGAAGACTTAATGTCAACAGATTAGAGTGCTTCTCCATATTGAATAGTTTGTTGATCACTTGGAGATAAAGCTGAACCAACAAATGGTTGGCAACAATGGAGCAAAAAAGGAGTCAGCAGCTTTAAGAAATTTGGTGTGCAGGATCACATTTACTCATCTGGGCCAGAACATTCACAAAAATCAGGATTAATTTGATGAAAATTCAGAAACTGAGAAATGAAAAATGAGAACTCCATGGGGTTTGCCAACAGGATAGTTTGTTCATATCTAAGAAAGCAACATTTAACACCATCCAAAGAAAAGGACAAGCAAAGCTTAAAGAGATACAGAATTCTTGGTTAAATAAGAAGGTAGATGAAATTCAATTTTACACTGATAGTAACACTCCAAAGTGCTTTTATGACATCCAAAAGGCTATTTATGGGCTAAAGATGTGTGGTACATCTCATCAGCACTGATAGAGCCATATTGATTAGTGATAAGGACATGATCCTGGAGAGATGGGCTAAACACTGTTATAGTGTTCTCAACAGACTGTCATCAAGATTCTGAAGATCACCTGGCAAGATAAGGTACCAGACACTTAGGTCCATTCTTGAGCTACAATTCCAAGCATTCAAACTGTACTGTAGAGAGCACAGCTCCAATGGGCTGGCCACATTGTTCTAATGCCAAGCTATTGACTATTTATCTCAGGTTGAAATCAATCCTTCTTTAGTCAAACTTCCAGCTGAAGAAGGGGTTTTGAATGTCATTAGGCTCCTCTCATGAAGCAAAGGACCTGTTATTGTTTCTATTCCAACTGAGATTAATAAGGCAGGGTGTCCATTGCTCATAAATATGCTAATGGGAATCTTCTGGGTTATATGGCAAGAGGAAGTTATCTTCCAGTAGTTCAAGGGTGCTTCCATTTTCCATTTCTATAAAGGAAAAAAGGAAATATGTTGTCCTGCAACAACCATGGAGGGAAGGATATGTCTCTCTCTTAGTCATTGATGGCAGGATTTTTTTGCCAGAGTCTTCTGATCAGAATCCTGATCCTTCATGGTTCTAGATGGTCATCTATCTGAGAGCCAATGTGGCTTCAGAAAGGGTGATGTGGTGCTTGCTGCCCAACAACTTCAAGAGAAATGCCAGGAGCAGAACAGAGGTGTGTATACAATGTTCACTGATCTGACCAAAGCTTTTGATATCCTCAGTCATAAGGGCTTGTGGAAGACAATGATAAAATTTTGTTGCCCAGAGAAGTTCATCCATATTGTATACCAGCTTCATGATGGCATGCTTGTGTGGGTTCTGGATAATGGATGATGCTCTCACACTTTCCCAGTCATCTTTGGAATGAAGCAAGGCTATGTGCTTGCTCCCATATTTTTATCATATTTTCAGTGATGTTGTCAGATGCTTTTGACAAGGACAAAAATGGCATCAAGGTCAGTTAGCTACCTCACTGACAGCAAATTATTTAAATTAAAAAGCCTACAAGCCAAGACTAAAGTGAAGGAAGAGTTGGTATATAATTTTTTTTATTTGCAAATGATTTCTACTCAATGCAACCTCTGAAGCTGAGAAACAACAGGAGTATGGACCAATTCTCTGCCACTTGTGCTAATTTTGGTCTGACAATTAACACCAAGAAAACAGGGGCTCTCCACCAGCCCACACTGCATGATTCATTCATGGAATCATTGATTACAACAAATAGAGAGATTTTATTAGTTGTGAATAAACGTTATTATTAGATGTGAATAAATTCATGTTGGCAGTATGCCTTCCAGGGCTATACACATAAACGATGAGATTGATAAATATATTGACAGAGTTAGCTCAGTGTTTGGGGGGCTCTAAAGGAAAATGTGGGAGAGAAGAGGTATTAGTCTGCCTACCAAACTGAAAGTCTATGAAGCCATTATGCTGAGTTCATTGTTATATGCCTGTGAAACCAGCACAGTATAGCAGTGAGGAAACTTACCCACTTCCATTTGAATTGTCCTAGCCAGATTCTGAAGATCACCTGGAAAGATAAGGTACCAGGTAATTAGGTCCATTCTTGAGCTACACTTCCAAGCATTCAAACTGTACTGTAGAGAGCACAACTCCAATGGGCTGGCCATATTGCTCTAATGCCAAACACATGTTTGCTTAAAAGACTCACACAAGGCAAGTGCTCACATGGAGCTCAGAAGAAGGGATACAAGGATACTTTCAAGATCTCTCTGAAGAACTTTGGAATAGATCATGAGATATGGGAGACACTGGCATGGGAATGCCTAGCATGGTGTACCTGCATCCAAGAAGCCACTGTGCTCTATGAACAAAGCAGAATTGCAATGGCTTAAAAGAAACATGAAATGCACAAATTTAGAGAAACCTCCACTCCAAAGGTTCACGTGGATTAATGTACCCAATCTGTGGTAGAGCTCTCTGAGATCATATTGGTCCAATCAGCCACAGTTGGACACAATGTACTTGACCTCTACATAGTGATATTATTTTGTATTCTTCAAGCATGAATGACAATATCCAACCAATCTAGCATGGTTCCTGACACACAGTAAGGAATTGCCTAATTAATACTTTTTGATTGACTGAACCTTGAGCTTTGATACTTTGCATGAAGGCTAGGTCTGTTCATAGAAATGAAATATGAATCTGGATGAGCCTAGATAACCAATACAGTTTCAGCTATGAATCCTGTTGGAATTACTCTTCAAGTGGTAGGTGTCATATGATATTGACAGGTGTTTATGTAGGAAAACTTAACTTTCATATAATTAAAAAAATTCACATTCATTTTTTCAGTGATGCTAATGTTTCCACCAACTTATGCATAGGAAGATTCCAGAATTGCCCTTTTTAACATTTTCTTCAATAAATGAAACAAAAGCTAATAACCATTCTAGATGTATTTCTTTGTTTTAGGGTTTATGGCCTTCTCCATATTCTCATTTTAAAAAAAGAAAAGCTCAGGCTATTTGATTGCAAGTTGGTGAAGCTAATATTTTTGAACACAAGAATTTAGGTCCCTGACATTAAGCACAGAAATCATACAGGTCCTTCCAGCAAATACTGGTTTCTCTCACCATATTCATGCTCAAAGAACTGTGTAGCTGAGTACCCTTAAGAAGTTGTGTGTAAACAAGGCAGGTATCTTCATAGGGCACAACACACAAAGGGGAACGTATGAAGAATACTTTGTAAAATTCCTTTTTTCTGAATGCACATATAATACCCAGTGGGCTACCTATCCAACTTGGCACTCACAAGTTGTAGGCTGTGTACTCAGTGGAGTGGCCATCCCCAGGCTCAATGATATTCTGTGGATGTATCTTAGTATAAATAGCTCACAAATCCCCCTTAGAGTGCTTATCTTTAATGACAATCAGACATATTTAACTCAAAGAGATGACATTTACTAAGATAACATAGTCAGGACAGTAGGTATAAAAGATCCCCTCATAAGACTAGAATTTACTCTCCCACAAATATACTTATTATTGAGGGGGAAAAGTGGGCACATGCACACAGTAGTATGGTACATTGGTAGTGAGTCACATATAAGGGAAACAGCTGGCCAAGGGAACTCACACTTCCAGAATTACAAAGTCCTTTCTTGTCTCATGGAAACCTCTAGATAATTTCTAGACTCAGTGTCCCCTTGACAGATCTTAGATGGACTTTTTGGGCCTATCCTCCCCCCGCCCTCCCCACACACGGTTTGACTCTTGACTGACAGAGCTAATTGTATCATCAATCAGTACCTAGCTCTCTTTTCTGCTATCAGAAGTTACTCTCCTCAGAGCTGCCTCTAATCTTTGTTTTCCTAGAGACTCTCCTATTTTGTTATTTATATATATATACATATATATATATATATACATATATATATATATGTATATATATGTATATATATGCATATATATATATGTATGTATGTATGTATGTATATATATATATATGTATATATATACATATATATATGTATGTATGTATGTATGTATGTATGTATGTATATATATATATATGTGTTTGTTTTCAAAGGCCATGAGGATATGACATTTTTTTGTCAGCCAATTGCTAGTGGCTATTCAATTTCATCAAAGAAATCTTAAAAACTTTTAAAGGGGTTATAAAGGAAAAATCCTTCTTTGTACTTAGCTTATGAAATTAATGACTTATTGTCTCTGTTGCTTGTACCTTTCTGTGATTTTATTAACTGGATTGAGAGGTGGGGAAGCCAAATAATCTGGATTTCAGAACCAGCTTTCCCCAATACACTTCTTTTTTAATGCTATAATATTCTATTTTCTATGGCCTACAGTCATTCATTGTATATTAAGTTAAATTTCATGTGTCAGAGCTTACAGTGCACAGCAAGACAGAGGGTATAAAATTTTCAAACTTCGCCAAAGGTACAGAATTGCCTTGTTCTAGCTATGCTCAGATTGCCTTCCATCTGTTACTTACTTTAAGAGGTACATATTCTTCTCATATTTATTGAAAATTATGAAAAATGGTTCTATGCAAGAATTAGGACTAAGAAAGTTTATTGAATTGTTTTGTGAACAAATCAGGAAGCATTTATTAAGTGATTATGATATGCCAGGCCCCAAAGAGAAAAATTTCAAATATTTTAAATTTGCAGTAATGAAGAAAGTGGCAGACCTAAAGGTTTGAATCTGGAGACATTTCCCCCCCAACCATGATGAAAGGACATGAAAATGTGCAATATGAAGATTAGTTGAAGGAACTAGGGATGTTTACCATGGAGAAGTCACACAAACTTGTTTGGGATTGTGGGGAAGGGTTGTATGCTATGATGCTCTTCAAGTATTTCACAGGATCAGAGATTTTCAGGAGGAAGCAGGGACATGGTAAAATTATACTGAACTTGCTTTGAACTTAACAACTAATTGTTAAATTGTCATTGTGAATATCTACACTTCAGACAGGCAAACATAACAAATCAAGGCTTGATTTACTATCTTATTGGTATAAGAAAGATATAAAAAAGCAATTGAGAAAATATTAATAATGCAAATTAAACTTAAATGTGTTCTGTATATATTTTTCTCCACTAGGGAGCCAATTGCTAAACATTTACCAGTATATTCTGGAGTTGAAGAGATCTTCAAAGTCTTCTAGTTAAACCCCGTTTTTCAGTTGAGAAAAAAGACATCCCAAAGAAGTTAATGAATTGCCAAAGGGCACAAAGACAGTAAGTTAAAAAATGGAACTTGAACTCAGGTCCTTCCACATCAAATGCCATGCTTCTTGCACTGTATAATGCTGCCCCTGGATCTTTCCACCTAGAAATCTTAGCAAATTCTAAAATTCAAGTTATCCAAACTTGAATTAACCATCTTTTCCTCAAACCCATGATTGTTACATGGAAGTTCAACAGGCTTTCCTTTCTTGGTCCTACAAGGATGAATACAAAAAAATGAATGGAAGCTGTAAAGGCAGATTTAGAATCAACAAAAGAAAGAATTTCTTAACAGTGAGACTTGCTTGAAAGGTGAATGGGCCACCTAAAGACATAGCTTATTACTTGTTACCAGTGGACTTTAAACAGAGGCTGGATCACCATTTCTTCAAGATTTTGTAGATTGGATAAGCTCAGCTTGAAGTTTTTTGAACTCTCAGATTCTATGATTCTATATTATGAATCTGTTTCTGAAGATTAGAGACAAAAGATGTGGTCAATGAATCATGTGATGATTAAAACTGCAAATGATACCACTCATGAAGTCACACTCTAGTTTCTTTGCATTTACGAAGTTTTGCTGCCTTCTGAACAGGGAGTAGGGAAAAACAGATAATCCAAGTAAAAAAAAAGATACAATTTAATGTACATTTATTTTGGCATTTGCTGAATTCTGGAGATGAAAACAATCTCCTGGTTTTAACTCAGTCCATATGTAGGAGTAAGGTTTTGTGCTGAAGACAGACTTTTAAAAGGATTGTTAACAAGCTGGTTTTTTTAATCACAGGAAGTAGAGAAAAGTATAAAAACACATATAATGAACATTTAACAGCAGTTAGACTATCCTTATTTGTGTATCAGTCATATTCAAGCTCTATTTTGCTTTGTGAGAACCAAGAGATGAGACAAGAAGAAGCCTACATATCATCATCACATGGGCAGGATTTCTATAACTGTTTCAGCTTCCTTCCTGTTCAGGGATTCAATCTGCTGATGCTGCTTCTGGGCTAGTGGCCACTGCTATGATAATTGTTTTAGATAGGCTGCAGCTGGGCTGAGTGAGGGAGTGTTTCAGTCTGTCATAACACAGGCATCTACCATAGACCCTATGTTTTTTGTTAGAGTAAAAGTTCTTGGTTCTTTTGAAATATGAAAAGCTTTTATACATATGTGGAAAGAGTCATCCCTATCTTTCCTCTCCCACCCCAACCCAGGGATTAATATTTCAATAATCACAAAAGAAATGTTAATTTATGCATGTGGGCAGTCCTGTTCTCATTGAAGAACAGTGCGCCCTGCAAACCTTAGTAAATAGTGCCATGAGTTGTTGGGCCTGTGGTGGCCAATCCGCTGGTGGTAATCCTCACTAATTTAGCTTAGAAAATATGACCTGCATGTGGATCCTTTCAGCTTGGTTGCTGCAGTTTTTCCTTTGTTTTCAAAGGTGACCAGTGACATCATGGGGTGATATCTTGACTTGCCTGTAAAATGAATTTAAGTGAGGCAGAGTTGCTAGAAGTTGACAGCCTCACTCTTCCAGAGTTATTGAAGTTTAGGGGCAAGACAAAAGTCAAGATAGCTGGTAATGGCCCAGGATGCAGGGGGTGACCTTGACTTGGTATCTTTGATGCAGAACCAAGCCCTAAGTGATCTGCAATGCCTGCTTCAACTGCTTTCATAGAAGTTGGAACAAATCGTTCTCATCCATCCATTCTGCCAGAGGAAGTCTTTACATGCTTAGGATAGATAGCCCCTTAAGCTATGGATGGGCTGGGGACTCATCAGCTACTCTCACCTGATTTAACTCATCGGCTGAGATAGTTTACCAGGATGTAGCTGTGGCACAGGCTATAGCTAATTGGAGCCACAGGTGTAACACATACTGGAGCTTATGCTCTGTTTATATAGGCTTTGTATATCTAGGCAGGATCTACTCAATGCCGCAATAAGTCAAGAGGTATAGTTGTCATAAGGTAAAATCTATAACGGCAATTATGTGTGTGTGTATATACACACATGTGTATAGTTATTTATATATATACACATATATATATACACATATATATATACACATATATATATACACATATATATACACATATATATATACACATATATAAATATTTATATGTTTATATATAGTTACATACAAATAACATATACATGCATACATACATATATCTGATCAGCACAAAAGAGATGTTATATACAAATAATACCTATATGTTATATACAAATAACATATTTATACACATACATACTTATATCTAATTAGCACAAAAGATAAAAATGGAAATTAAAAAGATTGTAGAAATAAGCACTCCTAAGAGCTGTTTCTTTTTGATAACACTAACCAAATTCATTAACCTTTGGCCAATCTAATTAAACAGACAGAAACTATGAGCAACAAGAATGCAAATATAGTGAAATCACAACAAAACTAGAAGAAATTTTTTTAAAAAAATTATCAGAATCTGCTACGTACAGTTGTATGCTAACAAAACCGAGAATAGCAAAGAAATGAAGGATATCTGCCAAAATGTAGCAGAATAATGTATTGAAGAATGAAATGAGATCCTAAATAATCCTACTTCAGAAAAATAAACAGAACTGTATCTAAAATAACTACCAAAGAAAAAACTCCTGGTCCTGATGGATTTACAGGAGAATTCCATCAAATTTAACAAACTGTTTGTCTTTGACAAAATATAACTTTATGATAAAAGCTCTACATTATGGGCATAAAGGAACTTTTTATAATAGCATAAAAATTATCTATATAATATATATAATGTAATGCATGTAGTGTAATCTGTGTAAAAGCAAAAGCAATCTTATGCAATGAGAATACACTGGTAAATTTCCAACACATAAAGGACTAAAGCAAAGATGCCCATTTTGAAATAGTTCTAGAAATGCTACTTATATAAAAAAAGAATAATTAAAGGTGTAGAGATGGGAGGAAAGGAGATAAGTCTATCCCCATTAGCTGATTACCTGAGAGTTTACTTAGAAAATCTTAGAGAATTAGAAAAGTTATTAATTAAGAAAAGTGACAGCTTTGGCAAAAACAGTGGGCTGTAAAACAAATCCACAAATATCAACATCATTTCAATATAATAACAAAAAAGAGGAGGCAATCAAAACAGAGAAATAACATTCCAAATAACTACAAAATGCCTAATGTAATTGGTGATCAATCTATCCAAGCACAGCACATATTTATATAGATTCAATTTCAAACTGATGCTGAAAGAAATAGCTGAAGGAGTATTCACTACTCATGGCTGGGCTGTGCCAATATAAAAAATGACAATACTAGCAAAGTTAGTTTAAGGTTTTAATGCTATGCCAGTTAAACTATTAGAGATATATTTTGTGGTACTGGATAAAATAGTAATAAAATAAAATTTCAGTTGGAGAAAAAAAATCTAGAAAATCAATTGAAATGGAAAAAAATAAAGGGCAATAGCATTTCCAGTCCTAAAACTCTATTACACAACAACAGTAATCAAAACCATTTGGTATCACTTTAAAAAATAGAAATTTTGATAATTGGAACAGACAAAATAGACAAAATTAGGGGGAAACAAAGCTAAATAATCAAATATTCAAAAATTAAAAAAATAAATTGCTTTGAAAAGAATTCCTTATTTGATTAAAAAAAAACCCACTGGCAAAATATAAAACACTTTGGCAGAAATTAGGCTCAGGCCAAAATGATACATCATATTACACAATATATTCTAACTGGATATGTGGCCAAATATATACACACATATTACATTATACATATACAGACACATAGGGATATACACATGCTTATATATGTGACAAAATATAGGAATAGTCTATACTGGATAAATTGTAGGAAGATAGGTACCCTAGCACATTGCTAGTAGGACTGTGAATCAGCTGACTGCAAGTATGGTTTGAAATCTTGCCTCCAATGTCTCCAGTCTTGAATATCAGTCCAATCAGGAGAAATAATGAACTAAATATTGGTTTTTTTAAAAAAAGGAAAATATCCTGGAAAGCACAAAAATTAGATAAAAGTTAATTTTTTTTGAATGGTTATACTTACATGATTCTTCAACATTTGTAATCTTTTTGTTGAGTCTCATTTCACCTTTCACACTCCATATATTTCTTTTCTTCTTTTCTCGGGGTATGAAGCACCAACTGATCAACTTTCATAATGAGATAACCAGACATCTAGAACCTGCTTACATGGTAATGTTCTTTCAGTGCGCTAATAGTTCCGTTTATGTCTAGTCATACAGCCTTATGCCATGTAAAACATGAACAAGGTTGAAAAGGGGAAAAAAATTAATGATTTTGAGTCCTTTACTTACTTTTAGTTTCATTTCAAAAAATAGAACAATTTCTTCTCCCTTCCTTCCTTCCTATAGCGGTTAATTAATTCTTTTTCCATACAGTTCTATAGTTTTGTGACAACACTGTACTAAAGACATTTTATATTTCAGTGCTATGGAGTTGAACATAAATCAGATTCTGATTTCATCAGGTAATAAGGCAAATGCTATAACCCAGCATACAGTCAGAATTCACTTTGAGGCATTTTGCTCAGAAGTCCCTGATGTGTAAGTGGATGGATATCATTGCCAATAAAAGGAAATGCATGATAAAGTAAAAGGCTACATCTCAGGATTTAAGACTTCAACCAATAAAAAGTCCAGGCAAAAGGGATTAGGGCTTCTGGCCATTGGAGACTGTTGTCTCCATTAGAAGTAGGATAGACTAAGGAGAATAAACTTGTTCTTTTTTTTCCTCCCTTTGGCAACTAGGATCTTATTTTAAACCAAACACAGGCCAGTATGCACATACCACAGTCCACACATGCACACACACACAATCATACACACACACACACACACACACACACACACACACACACAAAATGATAGCTTCTTTTACCATGAACATGCCCATTACCTCAACTCTGTAAATTACTGAGTCATTTTTTTACTTGTCAGATTTCCTGCCTCATGGAGGCTTGCATTTTTTAGGCATGCTGTAAATACAAGCAAATCAGAGTCAGTTTTAGAAGCTCTGCCAGATGTGAATTACTGCACAGATCTTACTTCCCTCTAGTTTCAAAAATCTGGTTATAAAGTATGACTGCTGACAAAAATAGCAACAATAAGATTGACACTGTGCTGTATATATGCAGTGAACATTTCTGAGCAGGAGCAAAAGTTCTAAATAGAGGGAGTACAAGGAGGTAAAGTTGGACTCAGGAGCCTAGTGGTGGGGGTGGGGAACCTGTGGCCTTATGGCCATGTGTGGCCTCCTGGGTCCTTAGGTGTGGCCTTTGATTGAGTCCAAGTTTTACAGAACAAATCCTTTTATTAAAGGAATTTTTTTCTGTGAAGTTTAGATTCAGTCAAAGGGCTGCACTTGAGGACCTAGAGGGCCACATGTGGCCCCAAGGCCACAAGTTCACCACCCCTGGCCTAGTACATACAGAGTCAATCTTATTACTGATTCCAGTCAAACAAACAGTAAGCCATGATCTTTCTTTTCAAGTCTGGGAAATAGTGAAATTGAAATACAGTAGCCCTGTTGAAGTTTCAGGGGTACTTGTGACTGGCATACATATACATATACATATACATATACATATACATATACATATACATATACATATACATATACATATACATATACATATACATATACATATACATATACATATACATATACATATACATATACATATACATATACATATACATATGCATATGCATATGCATATGCATATACACATACACATACACATACACATACATATACATATGCATACATAAAATCCTTAAGAACAATAAAGAATAGAATAGAAGGAATATGAATCCATACAGTATTTTAAAAATTTTTTAAAACACAATAGTAGGGGCAACTAAGTCATATGGTGGATGGAACTCTGGCCTTGGAGTCAGGAGGACCTGAGTTCAAATCCAGACTCAGACACTTGACACTTACTAGCTGTGTGATCCTGGGCAAGTCACTTAACTCTAATTGCCTCACCAAAAAGTAAAAAAATGAAAAAAACACACAATACTATTTTTCTGAAATGTATATATATATATATATATACACACACATAAAGTATTTATTTGTGTGTATATATATAAAAGTATATATATACATATATAAAGTATATTGTATGTGTGTGTATATGTGTATGTGTGTGTGTGTGTGTGTGTATGTATGTATGTATGTATGTATGTATTTCTCCCCTGATATTCCATAGGCAAAAATTACTCTGATAAAGATTTTAATATGAATAGTGATTTAATGAGATCCACTTAAATACCATGTACAACTGAAAATTAGTGTAAGACATGCTGGTGCTATAAAACCTAATGGAACTACCGTCATAGAATTGTAAAATATAAGAGTAGGAATGGCAAATACAAATTTTCTAGCTTAAACTCCTTTCAACAATAAGGAAAGTAAAGAGGTGAAGTATTTCTTTAAAAGGGAAATAAAAGATTCTGCAAACTATTGGCTCCTTGATATTGATTCTTGTCAAAATTCTAGACTTGACAACTAAAATATTAGTCTAGAAATGCTTAGGAAAAAAAGAAGTTATTTTTTATATTATTATCACATAGCAGGTGAGGAGCATGGTATAGACAATCTGATGAAGAGACCCCCATAGAAGACATGGATTCAGGTAGAGGTAGAGGTCTGGTCTCATATTTAGGCTCAGTTACTTGTCTCAGGACAGGGCTGCAGAATATGTCAGGGAGGAGATTTAATACCCTATCCAAAACTATAGCAGGGCAATGGCAAAGACTTCTAGACTATAGGATTGACAAGACTGAGGCCTAACCACCTTATCCAAGAGAGTTGGATGGAACAAAACTTTGCCCTGGCACAAAACCCCACTCTTAGAATTGAAGTAGGACATAGAAACAAAGAGAAGAAGACTATGAATACAAATAAGATAATACTATGGATTAAAATAAGTCCAAGAGTTAATTTTAGAAAAAAAAATGATTAACACCTTGATAAGTTTAAGTAGTGCTTCAGGGGACAAAAATGAATAGCTTAGCCACAAGCATTCTAAGACTGGATGGAATGGATTAAATGAAAGATTTTTAAAAGTAAAATTATAGCTCTTGAAGAAAAAAATAGATGGAAAATAAAAATTTTAGAATGGAATGTGGAAAAACTTTTCTCAGAAGTAGTGGACCACCTGAAAAATACAAAAAGAAAAGAACTCAATGATTCAGTGGGAAAAGGAATATTAGAAAAAATCTAAAGAACTGATAAATGAGAAGTATATGTAATGTATCAGCTATTTAAGATTACAGACTCGGAAAATAGGAGGAAGGATTATTTAAGAAAAATTGCTCCCCACCAAAAGAACTGATGAAACAAAAAAACATAGGTTGTACATTAAACAAAACTTCATAAAATAAAACTTTTCAGAAGAATTAGAACCATAAGTCAAAGTTAAAATTAGTCACATCCTGAAAGAAATCACACATTAAAAATAATTTTGCATGCTTGTAACACCATATAATAACACCATTTGGTATATGGTGTTACCAAACCCCCCCCCAAAAAAATTGTAAAACCAAGAATAATTTATTCTGCAAAACTAAGAATAATCCAACAGAGAAGAAAAGACATTTCTAATAGAATATATTCCTGAAGGAAAGCCCAGTTTGGTAGATTCTTTGAAATCCAGATATAAGAAACAAAGAAATCTAAAAAGATAAATAAAAAAAAATTAAAAGCAAGTCAAAGAAGTTAAATCATGACTCAGTGCTTAAATTTTAATAACAATAAATCTCTCTTTAAACTCTTACCATTGTTAAGGATCCCAGGGAAGGAGAACCCTGTGAGTGGTTTTGTTTTGCTGTGTTAATTTTGAGAAAAGAAAGAAGAGAGGGAAATCAGAAGAAATGAGAAAGATTAGTGAGGGGATTACTATTTATCATAACTGAGTTGCATCAGAAATCTAACGTATAAATGGGGAGATGGGGCTGGGTGATGTGAACATCTCAGCAATTTTATACTTATTTGAACTGGATAAAGGAAGTATGAAGACATGCAAATATACACACATATAGCACCAACATTGAAATGTCAGTCAGTCAGTCAACAAGCATGTATTAAGTGGCTACTATGTGTCAAGAACTACATGAAATGCTGAGGATACCAAGGAAGGGATGAGGAGGGGGATCTCTGCTCTCATGGAACTTAAAATAGAATTTCAATAGAACTGCTTTTAAAAAGTGAAAATGATTAGGGTTACTATTACCAATCAAAAAATATGTTTTCTTATAATATATTTATTTATTTTTAGTTTTCAACATTCACTTCACCCTCCTCCCCCCATAAGACAGCACGTAATCTAATATAGGTTCTACATATACATTCGTATTGAACCTATGTACACATTAGTCATGATGGGAGGAACCACAAGAAAGAAGAAACAAAACAAAACAACAGAAGAAAAAGAGAGCAAATAGTATGCTTTCATCTGCATTCAGACTCCTAAGTTCTTTCTCTGTGTGCAGATAGCATTTTCCATCATGAGTCTTTTGGAGTTGTCTTAGATCATTGCATTGCTGAGAAGAGATAGGTTTATCAACATAAGTCATTGTACAATGTGACTGTTACTGTGTACAATGTTCTCCCGGTTCTGCTCATTTCACTCTGCATCAGTTCATATAAGTCTTTCCAGGTTTTCCTTTCCTTTTTTTTATTTTTAAATTAATTAATTTATTTTTACTTTTGAACATTCACTTCCATAAGTTTTTGAGTTTTAAATTCTCCCCACATCCCTCCCATGCCCCCTCTCCAAGATGGCATGCAATCTGATTCTTATTAAACACATTTTCACATTAGTCATGTTGTAAAGAAGAATTAGAACAAATGGGAAGAACTACAAGAAAGAAGAAACAAAACAAAATAGAGAGAGAGCAAATAATGTTCTTCAATCTGCATTCAGACTCCATAGTTCTTTCTCTGGATGTGGATAGCATTTTATATCATGAGTTATTTGGAGTTGTCTTACCTCCTCGTATTGCTGAGAAGAGCTAAGTCTATCAATGTCAGTCATCGCACAATGTGGCTACTACTGTGTACAATGTTCTCCTGGTTCTGCTCGCTTCACTCAGCATCAGTTCATATAAGTCTCTCCAGATTTTTCTGAAGTCCACCTGCTCATCATTTCTTATAGCACAATAGTATTCCATTACATTCATATACCACAAATTGTTCAGCCATTCCCCAATTGATAGGCATCCCCTCAGTTTCCAATTCTTTGCTACCACAAAAAAGAGCTGCTATAAGTATTTTTGTACATGTGAGTCCTTTTCCCATTTTTATGATCTCTTTGTTATAGAAAAAAGTATGTTTCAAAGCTTTGTTTAGGGGGGCAAAGCCAAGATGGTGGAGTGAAAGCAGTGACTTGCTTGAGTTCTCCCCCAAATCCCTCCAAATACCTATAAAAATGGCTCTAAACAAATTCTAAAGCAGCAGAACCCACAGAAAGACAGAGTGAAACAAATTTCCAGCCCAAGACAACCTGGATGGTTGATTGGAAAGGTATATTGCACCAGGCTGGGAGAAGAGAGCAGTTCAGAGTGGGCACGCAGACTGCAGCGAACCTGGAGCAGGCTCAGAGGACTGAATCACTGGCAGCTATGACAGTTTCCAGACCTCTCAACCCACAAATGCCAAAGACAACTTAGAAGGTCAGTGGGAAAAGTCTATTTCTGCAATGAGAGAAAGAAGCAAGGTGGTTTCAGCTCCAGTCCCTGAGCTTGCCCTGGTACTGTGGTTGCTTCCTGAGCTTCCAGCCCACAGACTGAGGGGAATAGGGTGGCTGATCACAGGGGGATTGTAGGGATCTCTTTGCCAGTGCTGAGGCAGGAATCTCTTGCTTTACCCATGCTTGGATCTGGGTCATAGTTCTGAGTGGTGGTCCTGGGGCAAGAAGGAGCGCTGGTGTGGTGGAGCTTGTAGTGGCTGTGAAGAGAGAATCCTCCTCACAGTTCCAGGACAGAAAGGAGTGCTTGTGATCACTAATAGACCAGAGGACAGGCCAAGAAAGGAGTAAACACTTTGCCCTTCATCATACCACCTTGGAAGGACTGAAAATTTATAGGTACCTAGAAGTATCTCTGAAAACAGCTGTACAAACCCCTGAAGCTTGGGACAGTATGTTCTCCACATTTGAAGCAGACCTCTACCTTAACAAAGAGTTTATAACTCAAGTAATTGGCTGAGATCATGACCAAACCTCGCAAAAAGAGTCATACCATAGAATCTTTTTTTGGTAACAAAGAAGATCAAAACATACAACCAGAAAAAGACAACAAAGTCAAAGCTCCTACATCCAAAGCCTCCATGAAAAATATGAATCAGTCTCGGATGTTGGAAGAGCTCAAAAAGGATTTTGAGAAGCAAGTAAGAGAAGTAGAGGAAAAACTGGGAAGAGAGATGAGAGTGATGCAAGAATATTACGAAAAACAAGTCAACAGCTTGCTAAAGGAGACCCAAAAAAAAATTCTGAAGAAAATAACACCTTAAAAAATAGCCTAGCCCAAATGGGAAAAGAGGTCCAAAAAAACAATGAGGAGAAGAATGCTCTAAAAAGAAAAATTGGCCAAATGGAAAAGGAAGTCCAAAAACTTACTGAAGAAAATACCTCCTTAAAAATTAGAATAGAGCAATTGGAAGCTAGTGACTTTATGAGAAATCAAGACACTGTAAAACAAATCCAAAAGAATGGAAAAAATACAAAACAATGTGAAATATCTCATTGGAAAAACAACTGACCTGGAAAATAGATCCAGGAGAGAGAATTGAAAAATTATTGGACTATCTGAAAGACATGATCAAAAAAAAAAAACACAACTTAGACATCATCTTTCAAGAAATTATGAAGGAAAACTGACCTGATATTTTAGAACCAGAGAATAAAATAGAAATTGAAAGAATCCACAGATCTCCTCCTGAAAGACATCCCCAAAGGAAAGCTCCTAGGAATATTGTAGCCAAAATCCAGAATTCCCAGGTCAAGGAGAAAATATTGCAAGCAGACAGAAAGGAACAATTCAAGTATTGTGGAAACACAATCAGGATAACACAAGATTTAGCAGCTTCTACATTAAGGGACCTCAGGACATGGAATATAATATTCTGGAAGGCAAAGGAGATAGGATTACAGCCAAGAATAACCTACCCAACAAAACTGAGTATAATCCTTCAGGGGAAAAAGTGGCTATTTCGTGAAATAGAGGACTTTCAAGCATTCTTGATGAAAAGACCAGAGCTGAATAGAAAATTTGACTTTCAAATACAAGATTCAAGTGGAACATGAAGAGGTAAACAGGAAAGAGAAATCCTAAGAGACTTATTAAAGTTGAATTGTTTACATTCCTGCATGGAAAGATGATATGTGTAACTCATGAGACCTTTGTCAGTATTAGGATAGTTGGAGGCAAAAAAATATATTTATGTATAGATACATCGAGAGATAGGTAGATAGATAGAGGGCATAGGGTAAGTTGAAGATGAAAGGGGTGATATCTGGAGAATAAAATTAAGTGTTGAGAAAGGACTATACTGGGAGAAGGAGAAAGAGGGAGGTAGAATGGGGTAAATTATCTCCCAAAAACAGAAAAGGAAAGGCTCTTACAGTGGAAGAGAAATGGGGGAAGGTGAAAGGAAATGAGTGAATCTTACTCTCATCAGATTTGGCTTAAGGAGGGAATAACATACACACTCAATTGGGTATGGAAATCTATCTTACCCTACAAAAAATAGTGGGGGAAAGGGGCAAGAGAGCAGAGAGATGATAGAGGGGAGGGCAGATTGGGAGAGGAGGTAATCGGAAGCAAACACTTCTGAGGAGGGACAGGGTCAAAAAGAAAGAACAGAATAAATGGGGGGCATAATAGGATTAAGGGAAATAGTTTTTCACAACACAATTACTGCGTTTTGCATAACTGCACATGTATAACCTGTATTGAGTTACTTGCCTTTTCAATGAGGGTGGGTAGGGAGGGAGGAAGGGAGAAAATTTGGAATCCAAAGTTAAAAACACATAATAAAAAAAATGTTTCCTCATGCAACTGGGAAATAATACAGGAAATGGCGTACAGATATCTATCCTGCCCTGCAGGAAAGTAGAAGGAGAAGGGGATAAGAGAAGGAAGAGACAAAAGGGAGGGCAGACTAGGGGAAGGGGTATTCAGAATGCATACCACCTTGGGGTGGACAGAGGGGCAAGATAGGGTGGAAATCTGGAACTCAAAATCTTGTGGAAGTGAATGTTGAAAACTAAAAATAAATAAAATATGATAAAACAAAATAAAGCTTTGTTTATCAAAATTATTTTGTACTCATATAATATGGTAATTAAGTATGACCCAGAAATAGTTGAATATAAATGCAGAGTTTTTGCTAATTGCAAGGACATCCATGTGGAATTTTTTATTTAAAAAAATGAGTTTAACCTAACATTTCTTCCCATATACCACATTAACCCCCAAATAGATACATGTCTAACTATGAAAGGTGCTTATCATAAACAAATTAGATAAAAAAGAACCAAGAAACATTTTACAGCAATGGAATAGTAAAGAATTCTTAACTATACTTGTGATACTGATGGCAAATATAATAGATAATTTTGATTATATGGAATTGAAATAGCTTTGCACAAGCAAAATCAACATGGTAGAATAAAAAGGTAAACTAATCAACCATAGAAAATACTTGTAGCAAATTTCTTTGATAACAGTCAGATATCCAAGATATATATATATATATATATATACACACACACACACACATATGTATATATATATATATATATATATATGCTCCCAATGTATTCCATATATATCTTGTAGGTACATAGTTGTTTACATTTTCTTTTCTTTATTAGATTGTCAGCTTCTTAAATGTAAGAACTGCCTTTTGCCTTTCTTCACATCACCAGAGCTTAGCACAGTGCATGGCACAGAGTAGATAATAAATGGCAGTTGCTTGACTCACTAACAAATCTTTCAGGGCTCACTGCACTGCTGCAATCTACTGTGCCACACACTGATGGTATCCACAGGCCAGAGCATCACTGACCCCTGTCTGGTCCACTCACTTATATGGTCAAGAACAGCCACACAAGATGAATCAGGTAACTCCAGAAGGTTGTGACAATCCAAAGTAGGTCTTTACCTGGTTCTCCCTTCAATAGATACCATGTCCAATGCAGATATTCCTTTTGCTTATCATTAGCTCTGAAGAGCATTCCCAGAGCTCCCAAACTCTCAGAATCATAGGGCTTCCCTAAGGCTTAGAATATGGTCCAAAATCGATGTTTGTTTACCTCATGTTTGTTCAGGAAATGAACCTCAAAGCAAAAGAAGCAGTCTAGTTTTAGATTCCCTAAGCCAGTTTATGTGTTCTAGCTGGCACATTTGTCTATATCTCCAATTCTGGAAAGTTCTCTGGGATCTTAGCAAGATTTATGTCTTTCAAGTACCTCCCTCGCTGCTTTTTACTAAACTCACCACAGAATCCATGTGACACAGCATTTAATCAAAATTCCTGTAAAGAGTTGCAAGTAGTCTATTCAACATAGTTCTTAGACAACTCCCAAATTAACACTCTGCAGGGAGTGCCTGGGCCTTCCACACCTTGGTGGGTGTGGAGCTCACAATAACCCCAAATACAAAGTTATTCAAAGTAAGCAAACAGCTTTTTACAGTACTAATTATCTTCATGAGATGACTCTTAAAGACCCAGATCACAGTAACACTTGCAAATTGCTAAATTCTTGCCTACTAACAATTCAGTTTTTAATCCCATGGTATAAATAGCAATCTTTTCCCTGTTCCCTTGAAATGACTGTTGGTATGTAAGCAAAAGAATGGTCTGATATGCAAAGTCTGTAAGATACAAGATTCCACTGTTATGGCATCTGGCCACCCAGAATACCCTTCCTTTACTTTGTCCTTTTTCTACTTCAACCATGAGATCATCTATGAGGTTATTTCAATTGAATCCTGCCAATTTTGCCAAATTTTCTGTGCTGATTCTTATTGTTTAACAATACATGGAAAGGATGTTCATCAAGGACATGGCATTGATTCAGCTGGACAAAGTTCCCCTGCTTCTCCATTTGACACAGTGGCATACAGAGTCAATGGGGTGTGATGAGCTTTCATCCTTTGGACCAATTGCGTATAGTACGGTTTCATTATGTTTTAAGAAAACTAGCCCACCTCTGTGGGTAAGATGTTGCTCCTACTAAAAAGTAGAAGTTGTAGAATAGCAGATTCAGTTCTGATGAATGTAAATATAATTTATTAAATATTAAAGACTCTTATTAAAAATGAAGAAGTTCTCTCCAATTCTGAAATTCTGTGATCCTGTAAAATATGAAATGTGCTGCCTCGAGTTCTTCAGGTGAAGGCTAGATGAATCCTTCAGAGACATTACAGACAATGTTACTATTCAGACACACATTAGTCTACTTACACGGTTCAGGTTCTCTTCTACCTCTCATGTCCTGTGATGCTATGAGTATGGATTTTTTAATTTCATAGGACTTTAGAAGATGCCTAATTTGTGGGAATGGGTCTCCTTTGTAAGTATTTGTCTGACTATATGAATTTTGAGGTTTTTTGTATCTGAGATTCTATTATTATCATCAGTGATTTCTAATCTAACATGCTACCTAATTCAAGAATTTGCTCTTCAATATATATGATTACTGTGTTACAAGGCAGTCCATTTAATTTCTAGACAATCTGGAAAACTTATGTTGAGCTGAAATCTGCCTCCATGTGACTTTCATTTATTGGTCATAGTTCTAAATGCATGCCAGAGGCAAAGGTTTTACCATTCATACTCTTTTAGAAGATTTTTTCTTTTTTCTGGGGGAGGAGACAAGGGCAGATTTAACTTCTCTTTCCCTAAGAGATTTGGTAGCTCCATGTTGTCCTGCTTTCTTCTTGCTAAAAGAATTTAAGAATTTCTGATGGGTAAAGGATGTTAATTGTGTCCCCATATTCATTTCCAGAAAGTAATGTTGCTAACAGGTCACCTACCTTGGGCAGACATTCATATGCTATAGATATCTGTAAATGATACATTTGAATCTCACTAACCGTCCTTCTGTCAAAGAATCCTGCAATTGTATTAGCTCATTGTGACATTAAAGTCTCAAGTAGTACCCTTTATTAGGCTGATTATTAAAACCTCTCTTAAAGTCTATTGATACTGGACACTGCAAGGAAATTTTGATCATCACTTGATGAGGGTTTATTTGCATAATTAAAGTAAGGGGGGTCTTGCATGTTGATTGAAAATAGTTGGATTTCTCCATATAGACTATCACTTGGAGAATATTCAGTGAAAAATTACAATGATGATAAAATAAATGGCAAACGACATGAAAAAGAGATTGAGATTATTTAGATTGAGGAATTTATGATGATCTTCAAACATATGAATTACATTTAAATGATGACCAGGCCTTAATTATCACTAAAACAAGACAAAAGAAAGGAACATACATAACATAAAACCTATTTTATTTGGATATGAGGAAGAGAGTTCAAGCAGTAAAGGCTGTTAAATGATTCAATGAGTTGCCAATGAAGTCTGGAATGTTTCCCCTGGAAGTTTATGCAAATTGATACAATCTCAGAGGTCTGTAATGCAGTAATATAATTTGAAGGTTATCATCAAAAATGAACAACACTACCCCTCAAAACTTCTATACGTCTTATCTGCCATTTTTAGTGATGCTTGAAAATATCAGGTTTCTGAGAAGACATTTATTTACTATCTTATCAGCATTTAAATAATTGTTCCTCACACAATCCTTTCAATTGATCAAATCTCTCTCTCTCTCTCTCTCTCTCTCTCTCTCTCTCTCTCTCTCTCATCCTGCACTTGCATTTGAAAATGGATATTTAGCTCTGCTCTTTTCATCAATGCTTGGAAATTCTCAATCTCATCAAGAGTCCACTGTCCCCCCATAGGATTATACCCATTTTTGCTAGATATGTTATTTTGGTTGTAAGCCTTTATATTTTCTGTTTCAGAATATTGTATTCTAAACTCTCCTAGCCTATATGGTGCCAGCTGCCAAGTCTTGTGTGATCCTGAAGGTGGCTTCTTTGCATTTGAACTTCTTTCTTTGGCAGTTTACAGTATTTTTTCTTTGACTAAGAACCTCTGGATTTTGGGCTACAATGTTCCTCCAAATTTTCATTTTGGAATTTATTTCATTACTTTACTAATGCATTCTTTCAGCTTTCACTGTGGTTTAAGAGAACAAGGCAGTTTTCTTTTATGATTTTTTCAAACATATTATCCAGGAATTCTTTGTCAGGATTTTCAGAAAGTCCCATAATTCTTAGAATATTTTACTTTAATGTTTTCTAAGTCATTTAAAAATATTTCTTATTTTGTCTGTTTTATTTTTAATCTTTGATTTTGTTTTATTGCTTCTTATTTTCTCATTGAGTCATTATTTCTATTTGGCCCATTTGAATTTTGGGGACTTTCAGTTCTTGGATAACATTTCTTACTGTCTACTGTAAGGTATCAATTCTTCTTACCATTTTTTCCTCCTTAACTCTTTCATTTTTTATCTTTTAAAAAATTTCTTCTGGATACCTTCATGTTCCTTGTGACTATGATATTTATTTCTTTGAAGCTTTACTTGGAATTATTCTCTTAGATTTTCCCCCTTTACATATCTCTCTGTCTAATGTGCTTCTTCATTGTATTTGGCATTTTCTTCTATTATTAATATATTCAGCCTCAGTATCTGGATTGAGGACTTGTACTTGGGTCAAAATTTGATCCTATACTCCCAAATTGTGTGGGCAAACTTTCTTTAGCCTTTTGTGGTAAGATTCAGTAGAACTTGCTTGATCTTCTCTCCTACTCTATTTTAGGCCCAGACTTCCTACATAACAACTAAATCACAAAAATAATGGAATTTGATCAAAGCAGCCCAAAAATGTTAATATCAGGGAGAATTACTATACATTTGGATCCTAGAAGTTACTATGTTATGTTTCTGATCAATATAGGTGGATTTAAAAGGACTTGTGTTTATAGTAATATTACCTTTGGAAGTGTTATTATAAATTTGTGAATGGTTTGTAATTATGCCCCCAGTTAGAGAAGGACAATTCTGACAATGGGGAGAGGGGCAGTGAGGAGGTAAAGTGATTGGGATCCCAGCCCTGAAGTAGAAAAGATCACTCTCTTGCTCTTCATAATCCCACTCCAGAACCCAGGGAGGAGTCACCTAAATCCTAGTTTTACCTCATTTAGTCTTCTTCCCAAAAAAAAGGCAGTAGAAAAATATTTGATGCATAATATAAATCATATATCTTGAGTTTTATACTTGAACAAAGCAGAATGGAAAATACAATGGATTTTAAGTCATGGGACTTTGATTTGCATTTCATCTCTGCTATTAATTACATATATGACCTTAATCAAATTAATTAATTGCTCTGTGCCTCAATTTCTTAATCTGTAAAATGAGGGAGTTGGACCAACTGACCTTTAGCATCCTTTCCAGCTCTAAATCAAAACATAAAGCATTTTATAACACTATTGAATTAGTATTTCATCTTCACCTTAAATCTGTATCATCTAAACAAATCCTTCCAGGTTCTTAAATTCTAGCAAGGCAGATCAACATTAGGCTTATCCTCTTGCTAGTGGTTGTCTTGGCGAAGAAGCACTGGAGTTGGTTCTGGGCCTCACTCCAAAGTACAATGTGTACCAAGTGAGAACTCAGGAGCTTACAAATCCTCAACTCATAAAGAAGTCTCAAATCTTGAAACATTTGTTTCAGAATCTTTGCTCGGTCACCAGGGGGCATGGTCAATCTTTGCCTTGCTAATTTCCAGGCTCCCTTTCACTTCAATTTATGCTTTTTCATGTTTCACAGAAGGACAGCAGTTTATATACAGCTTATCTTCCTCTTACCTTTGATGATTAAAGCCCTGGCTGAAGGGAGACACCAGTACTTCCTTTCCCTAAAATTAATACATTCCATTTTTGTAAAAGTATAAGAAAAAAATAATCTTCTGGTTGGAAAACATCATTTCAGGTTATGACAGATTAAATCTGAATAAGGAAAAAATTCTTTTATAGAAAGTTAAATTTACTTTTTAGCCTCATTTCAAATACTTTTTGGTCATTCTCTTTAAATGAGAGTCTTTTGATTAAGATTGACAGAATACAATGGAAGAGGCACTGGATTTAGAATCAGAGGACTTTGATTTACATCCCATCTCTGCTGTTAACCACCTGTGTCACTGTGACCAAATCCTTATTCTGGGACTCAATTTCTTCATCTGTACAATGAAGGAGTTGATCTAGACAAACTTAAAATTGGTCTTAACTAACTTAAGTTGGTCATCTGTATAATGAAGGAATTAGTCTGCATGAACTTGTCCAGCTTTTAATCTATGATTTTACCATTAGACCAGTTTTTTTTAAATATACATTTATTTATTTTTGGTTTTCAATATTCACTTCCGCAAGTTTTTGAGTTCCAAATTTCTCACCCCTCCCCCACCCCAAGATGGCATGTATTCTGAATACCCCTTCCCCTGGTCTGCCTTCTCTTCTATCTCTCCCCCTCCCTCTCTTATCCCTTCCTTTATTTTCCTGTAGAGCAGGATAGACTTTGTACCCCATTTCCTGTATTTCTTATTTCTCAGTTGCATGAGGAAAATTTTTTTTTAAAACATGTGTTTTTAAAACTGAGTTCCAAATTTTCTCCCTTCTCCTCCCCACCCACTCATTGAAAAGGCAAGCAACTCAATATAGGTTGTACATGTGCAGTTATGCAAAAACTTCCTTAGAGATAGTGTGAAAAACTAACTCTATTTCCCTTAATCCTATCCTGCCCTCCCATTTATTCTATTCTTTCTTTTGACCTGTCCCTCCTCAGAAGTATTTGCTTCTGATTACCCTCTTTCCCAATCGGCCCTCCTCTCTATCATCCCCCTGCTCTCTTGCCCCCTTCTCCCCCTATTTTCCTGAAGGGTAAGACAGATTTCCATACCCAATTGAATGTATATGTTATTCTCTCCTTAAGCCAAATCCTATGAGAATAAGATTCCCTCATTCCCCTCATCTTCCCCTGTTTCCCCTCCACTGTGAGAGACTTTTCTTTTCTGTTCTTTTTTTGTGAGATAATTTACCCCCTTCTACCTCTCCCTTTCTTCTCTGAGTATCATCCTCTCTCATCCTTTAATTTTATTCTCCAGATATGACCCCTTAATCTTCAACTCACCCTGTGCCCTCTATCTATCTATATATATACATACAATTTTTTTCCTTCAACTACCCTAATACTGACAAAGTTCTCATGAGTTACAAATATCATCTTTCCATGCAGGAATGTAAATAGTTCAGTCTTAATAAGTGTCTTACTATTTCTCTTTCCTGTTTATCTCTTCATGTTCCACTGGAGTCCTGTATTTGAAAGTCAAATTTTCTGTTTAGCTCTGATCTTTTCATCAGGAATGCTTGAAAGTCCTCTATTTCACTGAATGACAATTTTTTGCCCTGAAGGATTATAGTCAGTTTTGCTGGGTAGTTGATTCTTGGTTGTAATCCTATCTCCTTTGCCCTCCAGAATATTGTATTCCATGCCCTGCGGTCCTTTAATGTAGAAGCTGCTAAATCTTGTGTTATCCTGATTGTGTTTCCACAGTACTTGAATTGTTTCCTTCTGGCAGCTTGTAATATTTTCTCCTTGACCTGGGAACTCTGGAATTTGGCTACAATATTCCTAGGAGTTTTCCTTTGGGGATCTCTTTCAGGAGGAGATCCGTGGATTCTTTCAATTTCTATTTCTATTTTGCCCTCTGGTTCTAAAATATCAGGGCAGTTTTCCTTGATAATTTCTTGAAAAATGATGTCTAAGCTCTTTTTTTGATCATGGCTTTCAGATAGTCCAATAATTTTTAAATTCTCTCTCCTCTATTTTCCAGGTCAGTTGTTTTTCCAATGAGATATTTCACATTGTTTTCTAATTTTTCATTCTTTTGGATCTGTTTTACAGTGTCTTGATTTCTCATAAAGTCACTGTCTTCCAATTGCTCTATTCTAATTTTTAAGGAAGTATTTTCTTCAGTAATCTTTTGGACTTCCTTTTCCATTTGGCCAATTTTGCTTTTTAGGGCATTTTTCTCCCCATTGGCTTTTTGGACCTCTTTTGCCATTTGGGTTAGACTGTTTTTTAAGGTGTTTTTTTCCTCAGTATTTTTTTGGGTCTCCTTTAGCAAGCTGTTGACTTGTTTTTCATGATTTTCTTGCATCACTCTCATTTCACTTCCCAGTTTTTCCTCTACTTCCCTTACTTGCTTCTCAAAATCCCTTTTGAGCTCTTCCAAGGCCTAGGACTGATTCATATTTTTCTTGGAGGCTTTGGATGTAGGAGCTTTGACTTTGTTGTCTTCTTTTGGTTGTATATTTTGATCTTCTTTTTCACCAAAGTAAGATAATATAGTCTGACTCTTTTTGCACTGCTTGCTCATGATCCCAGCCAATTTCTTGAGTTTTAAACTCCTTGTTAAGGTAAGAGTCTGCTTCCAATGTGGAGAGTGTACTGTCCCAGGCTTCAGAGGTTTGTGTAGCTGTTTTCGGAGATACTTGTAGGGACCTGTAAATTTTCAGTTCTTCCAAGGTGGTGTGATAAGGGGCGAGGTGTTTACTTCTTTCCTGGCCTGTGACCACAAGTATTCCTTTCTGTCCCATAACTGTGAGGAGGGGTTCCTCTGCATAGCCACTACAAGCTCCACTGTGCCAGCGCTCCTCCTCACCCCAGCACCACTGCCCAGAACTGTGACCCAGATCCAAGCACGGTGAAAACAAGAGATTCCTGCCTCAGCACTGGAAAAGAGATCCCTGCAGTCCCTCTCTGATCAGCCACTGGATTCCCCCTCAGTCTGTGGGCCGGAAGCTCGGGAAGCTGCTGCCCCACCCAGGGCCAGGCTCTTGGGGAATGGAGCTGAGACCCCGCCTTCCTCTCTGACCACTGACAGAAACAGACTTTTCCCACTGACCTTCTAAGTTTGATTGAGAAGTCTGGAAACCTCCACAGCTGCCCGGAATTCAGTCCTCTGAGGCCTGCTCCAGGTTTGCTGCAGCCTGCATGCCCATGCTGTGCTCCCAGCCCAGCATGATACACCTTTCTGATCAATCATCCAGGTTGTCTTGGGCTGGAAATTTGTTTCACTCTGTCTTTTTTTGGGTTCTGCTGCTTCAGAATTTGTTTAGAGCCATTTTTTATGAGTATTTGGGGGGTTTGGGGGAGAGCTCAAGCAAGTCACTGCTTGCACTCCCTAGATCAGTTTTTTACCTGTGTCTTTTAGCTAATTTAGGACACCATTGAGTTCAAACATTTAATTTTAGGTGAGTAGATTCTTGACTAAAGTTGCATTTAGCAATCTGTGTCATATAGGAATGGAAATTTTATTTTGTTTTATATTAAAAAATGTTTGCTTTTAATTACAAATGCCAGAAATTCAAGAGGTGAAAATGACTGTGAGACTAGTTACATGTTCTCTAAATTGGAAACACAAAGCAGTGTCCTAAATATAAATACCAGAATTGTGGGGGGTTTGAGTTTTAAAACCATGGTTCTGTTGTGAGTTACCATATTAGTGAAGAGGAAAAACAGTACAAGTAATATGAGAAAGGAAAATTCTAGAAGACACAGCACTATAATTTAGACTAACCTGGATAATTTTTTTTTAATTTATTTACTTTTAGATTTTAACATTCACTTCCTCAAGATTTTGAGTTCCAAATTTTCTCCCCATCTCATCCCTCCCCTCATCCCAAGATAGTATGCATTCTATATACCCCTTCCTTCCTCTAATCTGCCCTCCCTTCTATCTCTCCCCACCTTCTCTTATCCCCTACCCTTTCTATTTTCCTGTAGGGCAGGATATATGACAATATCCCATTTCCTGTATTTCTTATTTCCCAGTTGCATGTGAAAACAATTTTTTTAACATGTGTTTTTAAAACTTTGTAACCTGGACAATTATTATGAAAGCCATGCGTTTCTTCTGGTACTAATGTTGTAGCACTTCTCAGCTGGGGTTAAAAAATGGGAACTATTTTTTTTAAGAGGAGAAACATGAACACACACAAATCTTTATGGATGAACAAAGTTTTCAAATTGGACATTTTAAAATGAAAATTAAGTTTATAAATCTAGCATTTTGATACAGTCTTACTCTTTTAAAGAAAGGGAAATGTTGCAGCCTTCCTAGAAAAGAAGTCAAGCTTATGGAGTAGACCAGGAACCAAAACTTTATATTTTGCCTCTTGCCGCAATTTGGTTAATTTTAAATCTTATGGCCTCAATTTATCTTTTATCCACAGATTGGGATAATAGCAGAGAGATAGCCTGTTATAGTGGGAAGATAAGACATAGGATTTATAGTCTAATGACATGAATTTGATTCCTAGGTAAGTTGTTTGCTGTTTTGGTGGACTTTGGCAAAGTGGGCCACTTTGCCAATTTGGTTCTCAGTTTCAAGTCAAGTCAAATAAAAAATCACTTATTAAGTGCTAATTATATGCCAATAACTTAGGTAAAGACTAGGGATACAAAGACAAGACAAAACATAGTTTCTGTTCTCAAGGACCTTACATTTTAATGGGGGAAAGGACATGAAAATGAGTAGGTAGACACAAGATATTTACAGGGTCTAAGTAAGATTTGAGCTGAGTCTTGATGGTAACTAAGGAAAATAATATGTAATATTTACAAAACAGACTATTTCAGACATGTTGGAAAGTCAGTCCAGTGCAATGGCATCTTGCAAGGGCATGTACAAGATGGGAGATGGAGAATTGAGTTTGTGTTGGAGGAACTGCAGTTAAACCAGTGTTGGAAGAGCATAGAGTGTGAGGAGGAAAAAAGTACAAGATTGAAAGGGTAGGAAAGGTTTATGTCATGAAGAGATTAAGATGTCCATCCAAAGACTTTGTATTTGACCCTGGGCTTAATAGGAAACTACTGGAACTTACTGAGTGGGAGCTGGAGGGAGGGAAGTGTGACATGGTCAGAATTATGCTTTAGAAAAAAATCACTTTGCTAAATGAGTGGGCAAAGATTGGAGATAAGAAGACCAATTAGTAAGCTGTTGTAATAGTCTAGTCAAGAGGTGATTACGGCCTAAGCCAGGGTCATGGTTGTACAAGTGGAAAGAATATTACAAGAGATATGAAGGTAGAAATAACAAGACATAGTAACAGATTGGATATATGGGATGAAAGAGAGTGAGAAGTTATATATAACACCTAGATGTTAGGCCTAGGTGATTAGAAAGATGTTAGTACTCTCCACAGTAATAGGGAAATTGGCAAGAGGGGGGGTTTCATACGAAAGAGAGAGCTCTATTTTAGATATGTTGAGTTTGAGATGTGCACAGACCATCCAATTTGAGTTGTCCAAAAGGCAGTTGTTGAGCTCCTGGAGCTCAGAAGGAAGGATCTTGGGTAATTAAAAATGCTTGGAGTAAGTAAAGTTTGAACTGTCTTGAAGCCAATAAAACTAATAGGTTTATGGAACCTATGCTATGTCTTCTAGAATATTGCTTTCTCATATTCTTTGTATTTTTTTCCTCTTCACAAAGATGGCAACTCACAATAGAGCTATGCTTCTGAAACCCAAACCACAATTCTAATGTTTATATTTAGGTATCTACTTCATGTTTCCAATTTAGAGAACAGGTTAGTCATCTCAAGATCATTTTTTCCTCTTTAATTTCTGATGTTTGAAATTAAAATAAACATCACTTTGCCAAGGTTAGGAGACAGGACTAGATATATAGATGATGATGATGATGATGATGATGATGATGATGATGATGATGATGATGATAATGTTATCTAGCATTTATGTAGGGCTTTAAGGTTTGCAAAGTACTTTACAAATATTTTGTCCTCACAACAATTCTGGAAGGTAAATGCCATTCCTATCTCTAATTATAGATCTGGGAAGCATGTGCATATAGATAAAAATTGTGGTTATAGGAGCCAATGAGATCACCAAAAAGAGATAATATAAAGCACAAAGAAAAAGAGACCTAGGACAGAGACTTAGGGAACACCCATCACCAGTAGGTGGGTAAGACATAGATGAAGATTCAATAAAAGAGACTGAGGAGTTATCTGACACATAAAAGGACCAAGGCAAGGTACTATCATGGAAAACCTAATACAGATGAAGTATATGAAACAGAATTTTTTTAACCTTGATTCCATAAACTTAAGAATATCTTTTGATAACTTTATTTTTATATAAATGGTTTTCTTTGTTAGTATATGTATTTTATTTTATATATTTAAAATATTATTTGCAAGAGTACCTGGGCTTCATCAGACTGTTTAAGGGTCCTATGAAACAAACAAGCAAAAAAAAAAAGTTTAAAAATACTCAGGCATAGGAAGATGGTCAAAGCATCAAACATTTCAGAGAGATCAAGAAAGATGAATATTGGGGAGAGAAAAATTAGATTATGCAATTAAGAGATCATTGGTAACTTTGGAGAAGGCAATTTCATTTGAATGATGGCATCAAAAACTAAATAGGAAAAGATTTATAAGATAGTGAAAGGAGCTAAAGTGGAGGCATATAAGCATGGATGATTTTCTCAAGTTTAGCCATGAAAGAGAGGAGACATACCTAGTGGGTATGTTTCCTCATTTCTGCAATTGAGAAAAGTCTCCTAAATTTCCTTCCAGCTCAGATGCTCTGAGAGTCTCTGTTCCCAGGGCAGTTGTATACATCTTGGAAGCAACACTAAATTTATTTTAGTCTCATCAGATAAATAATAAAATTATTGAGATTCAAGCATAATATATAAACATAAAAAAGTTAGCATTAAAAAAATACTTCTAGGCTTAGCATTTGAACAAATCTTTTAAATGATGCTGTCATTAAGTATTTAATCAATTAAAGTGCTTACAATAGAGCTATGCTGTGCTAGATCACAACCCTAGTTCAGGTCTTGACTGAATTTTTGCAATAGCTTTCTAACTGGTCTCCTCGTCATAAGTGTCTTCCCAATCCAATCTATCCTCTTTTCAATCATAGCAGGAGCACAGGGTGAACCTAAAAATGATTCCTCCTGGACTAGCACTATTTGGGCAGGTGGGTATACATAATTCTAGCCCCATACTCCTGTTTTGAGGACAGCAGAAGAGCCAGCCTCATGACCTCAGTCTCCAGCCTTCCAGGAATCAAAATCTCCCTTGAGAAGGGTGGTGGAGAGACTGTGGAAATATCTATTCACATGTCCCTTTGAGTCACATCTAGATATACCCATGTGGACACAATCTATGTGGCCAATACGTGCACACACATGCCGCACACACACATACACACACACACACACACACACACACACACACACACACACACACCCCATTTAGAAAAATCAACAATTCCCCAATTATTATATCCCAAAGTACAAATGATACCCTATGTGCGAAGATGCTGACATGTGGATAGAGTCTATTTAAGGAATACAGTGAGTGAACTTTAGTTAATAAACCAGCTCAGAGGACTCTAGGGTCTTGTACTAAATCCACGACACCTTAGAATCCCTTTCCCCTTAAGTCACATTTCACTCAGGTACACAATTGAAATAACTAAAGAAGATTTGTAACTTCTATCTGTGAGGCAAATTTGGAAACCTGGAAAGGTGAAGCAAGTATTTCATCCTTTACTATGTGGAAGGTTTATAAATGAACACTTTCTTTTCTTTGTGTTAATTGTTGTTATTTAGACCATGTATTTATAATTTTTTGCTAAAATTTAAAAGGTTTGAAATTTCTCTTATAAAAAAGCAGATATTATTACAGGTATTACAGTATTAGTTATTTATTAGTATTAAGTATGATAGAAACATATCAAATAATTCATGCAAAAACAACTTGATTAATTTAAATTGGGGTGATTTGGGGGGAAATCTAAGGTTTAAATTATTTGTGGATTCCAAAGAGGGTCCTAAGTTCTCTTTGAGTTTAAAGTAGATGTTCTTGATCTAGTTTTCATAAACATCTTTTTGGAAAAAAAATTAAAAAACTTTTTCAACATACGTATTTTATTTTATTCATTTAAAAATATTGATAAAAGAAGAGGCCCATAGGCTTCACCAAACTGCTAAAGGGATCCATCATGCAAAATAGGTTAGGAACCTCTGATTTAGAGGAAGGTCTGTATACAACTGCGTTTCTTGATGTGGTGTTTAACAATTTCTTCTTTGTAACACCCCCAGCCTGTATTCTTCTACAAGCTTTGCAATTTTCAGGACCTAAGATACACTGCTGTGCAATGCTGTTCTTGCTTGTTTTAAATGATAAAATGCTGAATATCTTCTAGTATGAAAGATAAATGACCAAAGAGATATTAAGATTGTGCCTCCCTTTGAGGAGAGGCATTCTCCTCTAGCAATCTGACATAACTTAGTATGCCTAAAACCAAATAATCATTTTCCAGAGAGTAGTGTTTACCTAATTAAGAGCTTCTCAGTCGTCCCCTGTTAGTTAATTGTGTCATTAGCAGCAATTTTGACATGAAGAACAACTTGTGTCTTGAGCACCAGTTTGGCCCCTGTTAGGGCAGCCCAGCAGCATGGCTCCCCTGGGTCCTGGCAGCAGCCTCTTGCAGTATATACAGCACAAAATAGAATAATTGGTCCCTAGAGGGGCTGTCTGTTCAGCTGCCAATAGGGATTGTTTTTTTCTGTGTGAATAAAAAACCAAGCTGCCATGACTTCTCTATTATATATTAACTTTTTTGCTGGATTGCACGAGGATTTGTGTGAGGGATAAAAGAACCAAGTGATGGTTACAGCTGTCCTCATAACTGCTTTTCAGTATATGACAGCATAGAATTGACAGTCCTGAAGGAAGGAAGGAAGAATAATCTAACGATCACTTCCCTGAATAAAAAGGCAGCAGTAGTGTCCAACTGGGCAGGAGCTCAAGAGTTAAAATGCAATAGCTTGACAGGGCATGCTGCTTTGGCCACACTCAACAACAAATGGGCTGGAATTCACCAACTGCCGTCAAGGATGCTGAATGCACCCTACCACTGTTCTCTGCCTCCCTTCTTCCTTCTGTCCCTGCTTTTCCTTCTTTCTGAGCAAAGTAGAAGGTAATAATACTAGTCAGTTTAAAATATTTCCCACTGGGAAAGTAGGACTTCAAATGAGGCTTCTATCAAAGTTTTTTTTTTAAATCAAATACTGCTCATGGTTGGCAAAAGTTAAAATATGAATTTTAAAACAAAAATGTAAAGTCGTTATTTGGACTGTGTTACTATTACCAGAAGTCCTAGAAAAATGTCTTTAGGGATTGTCATAATCTTAAGATTTTGAGCTTGAAGGGACCTCAGACATCATCTGGTTTGGTACACTAATTTTTGCAAATACTGTACCTGAGGTCCAGAAAAGTTAAGTGTCTAAGTGTCTTTCCAGAATGGTAGAATCTACCAGAACATAAGACTGTTGATGTAGACTTCAAGTACACGAGAGTCACCACTATGTCCCCAAAGAAGCACCATCACAGTCATTAGGACAATGTATGATACAAGAATCATGTGATGAGTGAGGGTTGACAGATATACTTTCAAAGTGCAAGATTAGTATCTGAATGATAGCAGCAGAAAATAAGGAAGGCCTTCAGCATATTGATTTTCCCCTGCCCAATAAATATAAGAAATCACATAGCTATTAGTAGCACAGGTTATGTAGGTATACATGGATTGTGATCTGCTTTGTTGGGTAGTACATTCTAATTTATCAGGTCATAGATCATTTTAGTATTTGAGTTACTGGAGAATCCATTAGAGAAAGGAAATGCTAGAAGCTGGGAGTCAAATTTGGAAGCTGTTATAATTCCCTTGGTGAGAGGTGATTAGGACCCAAACTAGAGAGGCAGGCATATGAGTGAAGAGAAGGAGAATAATGTGAAATATTCTGTGGGTAGAATCAAAATAACACTTGTCACCCCCTGATTTGAAATAGGAAAGGAAGAGAGACAGACAGACAGACAGACAGAGACAGAGAACGACAGAAATGGTGGGGTTGATATCAAGAGGAAAGAGATTGGGGATCGGGGAGAGAAAAAAAAAGTTCTGTTTTCGGCATAGAATCACATAGAATTAGAGAATTTTAGAATTTTAAGGGACCACGGGATGTATCTAATCTGATCAATCTCAAAAAGGAATTTCTTTTACAATATATCTGCTTGAAAACTTTTTTTAAGGGATATGTGAGTTTGAGATAACCAACCTAATATTTGGTTGGAGTTACGAACAGGTAAGTAGTGTGAAGGAGATAGAATAGGTTTGGTTATGCAGATCTTGGTGTCTTCTGCATAGAGATGATAGTGGAACCCATGGAAGCTGATGAAATTCGGTGGGTATACTAAGAGAAAAGAGCAGATTCTAGGGCAGCTTCAGGAGAGTGGATATGAATGATTATCCGCTAAAAGATATTGAGAAAGACCCATTAGGCAGTTAGAAGGAGAACCATGAGAAAACAATGTCACAAAAACACAAAGAAGAGAGTTCTCAATGAGAGAAGCTGACCAACAGTATTAAATGCCACAGAGAGGTAAAAAAAATATGAGGCCTGAGGAAAAGCCATTAGATTTAAGGGATTCAAAAGTGGCTTATGGAGAAAAAGGAAAATGAGCAGAAATGGGGTTTTATAGTTTAATTGTGAAAGGGAATAAAAATATAGAATGATAACATGAGGAAATAGCATGGTAAATAAAGGTGCTTGAAGAGAAGGGGAAATGTGGGCATGCTCAAAAGTATCATGTCCAGTAAATAGGAAAAGGTTAGAAGAGGAGACACAAGATAGCTGATCAAATGTAAAGGATTCTTTTGTGGAAGAAGGCCCTAACTTGTTCCATTTTTACTTCAGAGGGTAGAACTAGGAATATTGACTTGAAATTTCAAAGAGCTCTGTTTAGGATCTACATTAGATACACATTTCCTAATAATTAGAGCAGCCCTAAAATTGAAGAGACTGCCATAGAAGGTAATATGTTCCCTTCCCTTAGAGGGTCTTCAGGTGAAGACTATATAACTACCTTTCAGATATGTTGTAGAAAGCACTTTCATTTTGGTAGAGATTGAACTAGATGACCTCTGAGTACATTTCTAATTCTGAGATTCTATGAAAATGATTCCAAGAAAATTGGTTCACTGATAGTTCAGAAATAACTTTAATATCTTATGATGATAAGGTCAACATTATAGTTACAGTATTATCATTATATGAGGGAAACATGCTTCTATATTGCTCATGAATAGAAATATTTAATCAATTATATGCTTGGATTTGGTTTACTGCAGCATCATGGTGGGATTGACCAATAAGGGACCATTCCTTAGAGCCTATGTAATATTCTCTTCCTGCTGAAATCCCCTATGTGCAAGCTTATTGAGCCTGATTCTGGGCATATGTAATGGAGAGACCCTCTCTCCCATTTTAGAACATGAGCCAACACCTTCAATTTCCTGTTGGCACTGTATATAGAGACAGAAAGCTTTTTACAGGGTTGCTGAGCCAGAACTGGGTTTAAATACACAAAGCTCAAACAGACTAACTTCACTATGTCTCTAACAGCAAGGGAGGTAAAATGACCTGTAGGCCTTTGAAAAGGCAGAATACTTGGATCTTCTCTTTCTGCCTGGCCACTATACAGTTGCTTCTTTTTATTTTCTCCTGTCTCTGTTGCATTTCAATGTCCTAATTTTAGGTGCAAAAGTATTATAGATGGACTAGATCAGGAAATCTTGTAACCTTCAAGATATCATAAGAACTAGTAAGGATCTCCATCAAGCAGAGTTGACAGTAGCAGTAGGCAAGTCCAGTGAGGAGACAGTCCTGAGGAGTAACCTGTTACCACAGTTCAACAGTGAATCCACCCTGCACTTGAAACATTGCATCTAGAAAGCAAAGGACTGACTTATCCGTTGGCTCTGACTCACCTAGAAGTGTACTTGTGACATGAAAATGTTATGTAGCATCTAATTGACATTTGACCATACTCTCTCCAAAGACTGAAGTGGCTTGGGGAAAGTGTGTTCTTAGTTTGGGATGCTATTTTGCTTCAGTCTTTGCTATACCTTCTCAATAAATATCCCTTTGTAAAAGCTAATTGATGTTAATTGGCTATATGATAATGGGTGATATTAACTGGCAATGGTATTGGGGTTCCACATTGGGTGGAGGCTTGAATTTATTCAACCAAATTCAATTCAACCAAATATAAAATCAATCAAATCTGATAACATTTTTACTAAATTATTACATTTGTTATCACACATACTAGTTGTGAAAATTCATAGAAATCTTGTAAATTTGTTGTACAAAATCTCAAATTAGCATTAGTAACAGATAATCTCATCATTACTTTGAAACTTAAATATTTCATTAAACTCTTTGAATACATTTAATACATTAAGAAATTTTACTTCCTCAAAGTCTTTTACTAAAAAGAGATTGATGCAGTGTGATCATTTTTTTGAAGATGTTTACACAAAGAATATTATTCTTTGACTTCCACATTTACTGATAAATAATAGCCTGTTCTCTCTTTCAAAAGACAGCCCTTTAAATACTCGAAGACTGCAACAATATTTCCTCTACATCTTCTCTTCCCTAGGCTAAACATGCCTAGTTCCTTCAATTGATCCCTGATGACATGATTTTTAGATGTCTGACTCTATTCTCTTGGTCACCTTCCTCCCAATGTCCCTGCAAAATTTATTCCCCAGAAATGAATAATTTGCACAATCTGAACCCAGAAGTTGTCTTCCCAGAGCAGAATAAAGTAAGACTATCAGTTCATTCTTGAGACTGTACCTCCATAACTTGAATTTAGGATTGAATTGGGTTTCTTTGTTTGTTTATTTTTTTTGTTATGTGTCATGCTATTAACTCATACTGAGTCTGAAGTCTACTAAAATCCGCAGATGTTTTGACCCCCAGGGTTATTTAGTGACACCATCCCCATCTACTAGATTTGGAATTGGAGGACTCAGATTTAAATGCCAGCTGCGGCATGGGATACTTACTCATGAGATAACTTTTCCTATGTCAATTTATCTCTTTAGGTCTCAGTTTCGTTATCTGTACAATTATGAAGGAAGAGGATTAGGCGACCTCTAAGATCCCTTCTAGGCCTCAATCTATAATCCTAAATGTCTGTGCTTGTGCAGTTGATTTTTGTTAACTCTAAGTATAGAACCTTATATCTTCTATTGGTGAGTTCCTTCCAGGGCCTCCTTTTGGGGAAAGTGCCCCTGTAAGTGAATCTTCCTTCCCTTTACAGTTGTGCTTTTGACTTTCCAAACTTCTACACCATGCCTCTGAGTGAGTAGAAACACACTCTACTCTTGCATAGCTTTTCAGTTTCCTTTTACATGTTATCCTTCTTTAGAAGGTAAGTTCCTTTGACATCAGGGACTGTCCTCATTTTTGTTTGTATGTATCCCTGGCACTTAGCACAGTTCCTGGCACTTAATAAATACTTCTTGTTACCTTGTTATATTGTCATTTCTACACTGTAATCTGCTAAGAGCTTTCTGTTTTCCAAAATCCCTCCAACCATCCTTATAAAAAAATGATTCATATTCCATCTATACCTACGTTCAAGGACAAATATCAGATATTTCACTAGAATATGCATATCAATGTATTCTATCTTTTAATTGAGGTATGTTTTATATATAAGATGCTCTGTATCTCTCCCCCCCAAAATTGTGTCTTCCCCATCCCCAAAATCCTACCTTGTAACCAGTTCAATAAAAATCAAATTTAAAGTATATTCTTCTCTCATTTCTCAATCATCAGTCATCCTTCTCTGTCTCTATGTGTCTCTTGCTCACATCCTCCCTCCTTTCTACTTCCCTTCTGTCTCCTCCCCCCTTCTACTCCTTTCCCCATGAAGAAAGATAATAGCCTAGTGGTTCCCACTAGTTGGAGGATAACACAGCAGACCAAGAAAGACAGCAATAGACATTCATGTCAATTTGGCAAACATTTATTAAACATCTCCATGCAAAGTCCTATGCTCAAGGAGACAACAGATTAAGAAAAGAAAAAAAAATCTGTTCTTATCCACTTTACAATATAGTATGGTGATATAATGCTGAGTGAACTTCTTTCATATAATCGCTTGAGGAAGGGGGACTACAGTAGGTAATATCCCTGTACTCAAAGAAGAACAAGAAAGTCACCTTTCGATCTAAGACATCTCCAAAAATCTTATGATGGAAAATGCTATCTACATCCAGAGAAAGAACTATGGAGTTTGAATATTTTTTCTTCTGTTGTGTTTTGTTTCCTCTTTCTTGTGGTTCCTCCTGTTGGTCCCAATTCTTCCTTACAATATGACTAATGTGAAAATATGTTTAATAGGGGGGAAAAGTCACCTTTTTGTAACAGGAGTCATCCATTCTGGGTCATTGCCATTAACTGAATGCAACACACCTCATGCTGATTATTCAAGGAAATCAGCTTAGTCAACTACTGTTACTATTCAAAGATAGGTAGACTGCTCCTCTTTCAGAGATCTTGGCTGCTTGTGAGGATGTCAAATCCTCACTCAGCTTGCATAGCATGCTCATGAAATAGAGGCCACCAGGTTTCCTCTGGACTACAAGCAGTCACCAAAATTAGTTTCTACAAATATATTTTCCATATATTTCTCATTCTGTTTAACGCTAGCTAATTCTGGCATAGGGAATTGGATGTGCCCTAAATACTTTACTTGTTATTGTTGTGTCAGCTGTGTTCTGAGAATGGAATTCCCCTACTTCTCAGAGGGGTATGGAGATTAAAGTTGGAAGCTGAGTAGAAATCAATTATTTCAGGATATTTGATCTACCAAGTCACCTCTTGATGTATCTCTTGCCCACCCCACTCTCTGGTCCATTCACTTTCAAGACATAATCAAATAGGAGGTATCCTGGCTTTTCAGTGTTTACATTGGTGGGTTCACATAGGCTTTGCTATGGTTTTGATTCTTTCTGCAACCTTACACTATTTATAGAAACTCTCTTGACTAGAATATTTTCCTAGCTTTAGCATTATCTTAAGTCCCAACAGTGCAGGGTCCATGTTGATTTGATTTGATTTTTTTTTAGCACCTATCAGTGTCATGTTCAAACTGTTACTTAAATAGTTTGTCATTTATAGATTATGTGGGGTTGGAGAACTTATGTGATAAAGGCAATGAGAATAATTTTCAGTGGAACTAGTAGAAATCCAAGTTCCTTAAGTTTATGGAAATAGAATTTTCATTATTCTGATAGTACAAAAATGAAAAATCTAAGATTGAAGAGAATTGAGTGAAACTAACAAGATAAAAATTGGAAGGGATTGACATTTTTGCTTTTTTCATTATGATAATGATGGTGTTTTAAGCAAATTATTATTCCTCTGTTACCTGTTACCATAACAAAATCTTTGAAGGGACCTTTTCTCTAGTGTAATTTGTTGCATTAAATTGAGGCACATCACCCTCTGTTATTTTAAAATACAGGAAATGGAATCTCTGGGAGTCTTAGAGTCATATGGCTAATTGGCAGTAGAACTGGAATTAAAAGCTAAGTCTCCCAACTTTCTGGCTCAGGGCTCTTCCTATTACATTGTGGTACAGAGGTAACAGATTAGAGAGAATGAACACCATTCACTTCAAGGAAACAAGATGGCATAGTGGATGGAAAGCTGGGCTCAGAGTCAAGAAGATTCAATCTAAATCTGGCCTCAGACACTTACTGGCTATATGACTCTGGACAAATCACTTAACCTTTCTGTGTTTCAGTTTCCTCAACTGTAAAATAGAAATAGTAACAGCACTTACTTCACAGAGTTGTTGTGAAGATAAGTAAATGTTCGTTCTCTTCCCCTTTTTTCACCCTCCCTACTTCAAGATTTTGTATTTCTTTAACTTTAGTTATTTCTGTATTGACAAATTATTTGCCCAAATTCCTCAGAATGCAGTGCTTTCTATAGAGGTACCACAGACTTTTAAAATGTGCTGGTGTTTTGTACTATGTCCATATAAATAGCATTATACTATTTAAAGTTTTGTTAAATAATATTGTGTAGAACCAGTACAAAAGAGTGGAAAGCTAATAGGATGTATACGTATAGCCTATGTCAGATTGTGCACTATCTTGGGGAGGAAGGGAGAGAAAAATTTAAAACTCAAAAGCTTGTGGAAGTGATTGTTAATAAATCAAAATAAATTAATAAAAAATAGATAAAAATAATTTTAAAAAAGATTGGAAAGCTGAGGCAGTTATCCAAATAATTGAAGAAAAAAGAAAACAATTGCTACTGACAAAAAGTCTGGGATTATTGATTTTAGTGATGCTTACATTGCTAAATAACGCTAAACATTGTTTACATTCATTAAATCTTCCAGAGAACTGATCACTTCACTGTATCTGCAGAGTTAGCCTGTATTTGCCTCTATACAACAAAGGTACCATAATGTTGTTTTAAGCACAGAGTTCAAAGTCTTTGACCTACCCTCCCATACTTTTTTTAATCTTTGAAACAAGCATAGCAGTCAAAAAACACAATTTCAGATGTTTTAAAAGAGTTCATTAAATTAGGATTTGTGACACTATATAGCGCTATTGTTGTTTTCAGATTTAAAAAAAAGTTTAGTTTCCTTCTTCTGTGAAAAAAAAGGAACACCCTGTTTTTAATACTGCAAGATTCTTAGAGCCCTACAGTAAAATTGGGATTAAATATTACCCAATAACTGGTGATGTAAACTCCAGAGCAATCTTTAATTATCAAATTCCCCAATGGAAGTTGTACATAATGGAAGCTGAATTCCTTAAACTGTTGGATTAGTACATATACCAGATCACAGAATTGGTATCCAGAAAGATTTTTTTAAATATATCATGTTCATTGTGATCCCAGCCTTTGACATCCAACTGACTTTCATTTTATATTCTATATAATCATTTAAATGACAAAATATCCTGATTATTTGTATTACTAAAAACAGAAAGTACCCAAATGGAGAAATGACTTGTGAAATGGAAATGAGCCCAGAATCTGTATTTAGACATGATACATTTCTCTGAAAAATATTTGGTGGTATTCCTCAGATTTAGGAGAATATGTATTCATTTGACATGAACAAAGTGTAATGATGAACTATGTGAGCAAATAATGACTAATTCAACCCTATTCATTTCAAGAAATTGGGTCATCAGCTAATAGTCGTAGAGTTCAAATTGAAAGAGACTCAGAGCAGGGTTTCGTAAATCTATTTGTCTCAGAAACTCTTTTGGCAATCTGGTAAAACCTATGGATACATTCTCAGAATAATTTTTAACACATAAAAATTACAGAGTATTACAAACAAAACCAATTAGTTTGAAATATCATTATAAAAAAAAAAAGAACATGGACCTTAGTTCATCAGCCTCTGCCTTTGGATAGTCTTCTCCAACACCATATTATTTTTTATTTATGAAAGAAAGAAAACCCAGAAAAGTTAAATTACTGAGGTGACAATAAAAATGTAGTAAGAGCAGAGGCAGAGTTTGAATCTAGGTTTTCTGACTTTAGACCTAGCACTCATTCTCCTGTCCCACACCATCTTAATCAAATGTAAACTGAACCCTGAACCACTTGAGGTGAAAATGAATTATATTCTTAAAGGAATAGTAATCTTCTATAGCCATGGGCATCTAGGTAGCTCAGTCAGACCTAGAGTCAGAAAGACCTGAGTTCTAATCTGGCCTCAGATACTTACTAGCTGAGCAAGTTTGAAGTCTACTAAAACTCACATGTGTTTTTACCACAAAGGGTTATTTAGCCACACCACTCCTATCTACTAAATTTGGAGTTCTAGGATCTGGGCAAGTCACTTAATCCTCGTTGCCTCAGTTTCCTCATCTGTAAAATGGGCTGGAGAAGGAAATGGCAAACCACTCCAGTGTCCTTGCCAAGAAAACTCCAAATGGTGTTGTATGAGTCAGACATGACTGAAATGACTCAACAACTACAACAACACAGCCATGGAAGAGGACAGATCAGATTGAAATGATTTAAGATTAAAGGTCAATAAAATAGTTTGTGGCTATTGAATGAATGAGCTGAAGAAGCAAGAGAGGCCACTATTTTGATGTGGACGTTAAGTAGAATCCAAGGGAATTCTTTTGGTCACTCTTTTCCAGGAAGCTATTGCCTATATATGAAGAGCAGAAAGATGAAAACATTGTGGCCCCTCATTTTACTTTAAAAATTGCCAGTATGAAAAATAAAAATGTGAATTCATAACTAATAGAAAAAAATAAATTATTGAAAAGCATTTCATCCAAGTATATGACAATACTACTCTCAATATAAATTAAATGGATGAATATTTTTTTTAAATATAAAAGGCCAAGGTTAGCAGAATAATAGAGACCTTAAATGATCCAATATCAAAAAAAAAAGGAAATTTATTTTCCCACCATTGTGCTAAGCACTGTACAAATATTATCTCTTTTGATCCTAATAAAAATCCTCATTTTATGGTTGAGGAAACTGAAGCAACAGAGTTTAAGTGACTTGCCCAGGATCATACAGTTAGTTTCTGAGACTGAATTTTGGATTTTAACCCAGGTCTTTCTGACTCCAGGCCCAGTTCTCTATTCCCTGTACCTCCTAGATTCCTAGAAAAACAAACAAACAAAAAACACCTCACAATAGAAGGAGAGGACCCCGGGACCAGATATATTTACGGGTGAACTCTATTACAAGTTAATTCTATCAAACATATAATCTACTAAAGTTATCTGAAAAATAGGAAAAGAAGGGATCTTATTCTTCTTACTCTAATTTCAACTCTGTTAGGAAAGCTAGAAAGGTGATTGGTAAGGTGGAGGTATCCTTGATAGCAATAGGGAATTTAGGAAAATGGGAGGGATTAGGAAGTCAAGATAATGAGTTAGTTGAAGACATGTTGGATTTAAGAGGTCTATGGGACATCCATTTTGAGATGTCCAATAGATAGTTGGAGTGCTACAGGCTTTAGACTAGTCTAGGGGCTAGATCTGAGATACCACTCTGCTTTCAGGGCCACAGCTACATAGCAGCTGTTCACATGATTCTGTTCCTTTTTCAATGCACAGCCTCAAGCCTGGTCTTTCTTACCCTGGTCTGCCATGACTACTTTGTGAGGGATCTAAGATCATAATCTGGGGTCAGACTAAAAGAGTTTGCAGTGGGCATCTGTTGCCTACACAGAATGCAGCCCTTTAGTGCAGAATGTGGAAATTCTTCTTGTCCTGGAGGATAGTACTAGGCCCCAGTTCAGATACGGCAATAGGAAGTTCTGACACGGAGTTCTCTTGCCTGTATCTGATCTCAGTGTCTACACACATGGCTGTCTCTCTGTTCCAGCTTAGGCTGAAAAAAAAAAAGACTGTGATTTTTTCTTCATGAGGATTTGGGCTGATTCTTTTCTGTATCTTTTTTTCAGGGGGAGGGTGATTCTTGGTGAGGAGCTATTACTTCTTCCTATCCTGCTCCACCTATTTGGTTGGTCTGGTTATACCAGCTTTCTGTGATGAACTCCAGTGACATGGAATTCACAGCCTAAAGAACTCTTTAACTTGCCATTCAAGGATGCCTAAGTTAACTCAAACTTACTTTCTTAGCTTGATATCTTACTACTCTTCTTCATATCCCTGTCAGGCGCTCTACTCAATCTGGATCATTCTCCTTCCCCAACCTTACCTTATTCTTTCTCCACTACCTGAGCATTTTCTTCCCCTATTCCCTGTACCTTAAAGTTCTTTCTTTGGACCTATCCTTTGAAGTTCGACTTAAATGGCATTTCTTCTATGAAGCTATTCTCCTTTTTCCCCGTACCACTACCAATTGTCTAGCCAAATCTGATCTCTCTTCTGAATGATTTGTTTTCACTTTTCTTATTTCACTTCATATGCTGTCTCTAATCGTAGTTGTTTCCAAACAGCTAGGAGGGGAGAACACTTTGTGGATATATCTGCCCTCCTAGATTATAAGCTCCAGGAGAGTAGGAACTGCATCTTATTCACTCTTGGGACCCTCACAATGTCTAAAATAATGTTTATGTATATGCATGTGTGTGTGTTTTAAATTTATGCTGAATGAATATATACAAATAGTTATCTTAAAAAGAAATTCTTTATTTATATTTCAGTACTTTTGAAAACCAAGATTATAGTTTATAAAATAATGAAATTCTACTTATGTAGTATCTCACCTTTTCTCACATTTTCAGGTCAAAAAAGCATAAATCACTAAGCTTTACTAAATAAAACTTAAGTTCAATGCTTAATAGACTCAGAGAGCATCTCGTTTTTATTTTTTTATTCCAAGAACAAAGAAAAAGGGTTGTATATTGTAGGACTTTTACAAATAAAATGTTTTATTTTTTCAATTATAATGTTAATCATCAACAAATACAAAATAAAAAGAACAAAAAAAGAGCTGTATATGAGAAATGATGATACATTGTTCTTAAAGCAGCGTATGTATATGTTATATTAACAAAGTAGTAACAAAGCCACTTTGTTTTTAGGCTTTTAATAAATGTTTGTTGATGTACATTATGACTGACCTAGGAAAGAGACAGAAGAAAAGGCAAGAAACCTCTGTAAAGAACAAATGTTTTATAAGTGAAAAATCTCATTGGGACTGAAAATTTAGTCATCTTACATTTGTTCACTGACTTACTGGTATTTAGAATACTCAGCTTCCAGCTCATGATCCATGATTTTATATGAGAAAGTCATCATCCAAGCTTGCAACACCACTTGCTTTGAGCTTTTCCAGATACCAATCTCTCCCCTGTGATTTCCCATTATCAGCAGCTGCCCTTCCTGCACTTCCCATTACAGGGAAGAAGAGAAGATAAGGCGCCACTTAAAAAGCATGCAAGGAAATAAACAAACACCCAAACCTTGCACATTGAGAATAGCAAAGTAATGGGTAACAGATTCATGATGCTGTTATCATACCCAACTGGCATCCTCAGGAACCCTGCCCAGCGAGGATGAATTCCAGATTTCACTCCATTGGATGGTTTCATCTGACCTCCTGTGAATGCTGCATGTGACTCACTGACACAAGACTGAGGGCATTAACTTCATCAGCACCATTTGTCTTGCTCTTGGAAATTTCTGAACAGCTGTGAGGCTCTGATGCCAACTTCGGACCAGAAGTATCTCCACTGACTTAGTTTCAGAGGGATCCTGTGTATGACAGTTTTATTTTTCTATCTGATTTCTAATGAAAATTATTATGAAAACAGATATACCAATACCTGTTTGAATCTTGTTTTCATTGTTGTTTTCTACATGGAATTGTGTATGCATAGGAGTGTTTTTAATACTGGAATTTTCTACTGAAATTATTTCTCTAGTGCCTTTGGGAGGTTGCCAAAGAGTTGGAGTATACTATGCAGATGGATGCCTGCTAGTTAGGACAAAAATCCCCAAATGAATGAATGGATCAAAACTCTCTGAAAGTCTGGTGTCTCTTGCCTTCCAAGGGAGGGGCCTAGGAAAGAGAAGTCATTTGAAAGGTGACTATGTTACAGATGAAAGAATTCAGAAGATGAGCCATGAGGAGGTAAGGGGCAAGGCTGCCCAGGGCTGCCACCACAACGGCCAGTGAATTGGCAAGAGAGAGAGTGTGCTGAGACATTGAGTCAAAGTCTATTGCCAAGCTATTCAAAAGCCACAGGGAACACATGCAAAGTTGTTGGAGGGACTCATTGCTGAGAACAGAACTGGTCATATGCCACTTTCCCAGACCTTGTGTAACTTTGAGTTATGTTCTCCCAGGAGAATGCCGAGCTAATATCTACAATCCTTATTTCTTAAGAGTTTGTTTTGTTGTTGTTTCACCACTTGTTTTTAAAAGTGATTGGTTTCTTTTTTAAAAAAAAAGTTCATTGAATTATAGACTTGCGTGAGGGGGGGCTAATGTAGCAGAAAGAAGTCATAGATTCTAAATCACATAGGAGAGGGAAGTAAAAAATTTTAAACTATGATATAAACAGAGATAAGTGTATACATGAATGCGTACACATTCATAGACACATAGACAGACACATGAGTCTATATGTCTATACATGTATATGTATATATATATATACACACACACACACACACACACATGTGTATACCTATTTATTTGTAAATTATATATATGTACAAATATAAACACTTGCAGACAGACTCTCTAATTGCTGAGACTTTCCCATTTGGGAGCTCAATTTAAACAAGAGATTTTATTAAATCGCATTTTTTTTTTAGCCTCCCTAAAGCAGGTAACATGTAGACCAGGATACACCTAAGGCAAAGCAGTCCTTTTAGGGTGATGTTTGAGAGAAAGAGGATATATGTCTTTCTCAGTTGGTATCCTCAGATGCCTCCAATTCCTTTCATTATTCCTCTTACAGATCAGAAACAAACAAGCAAAAATTCCCAGAAGGGGTAGAAATAAAATTATTGACTAGAGAGAAAGGGAGAAGCTGAGAAAGTGGCATCACTCAGAAGAAGATGAGGATAGAAAGAAGTAATGACAGCTGTAGTTTCGTGCTGACCAGCTAAGCACCAACCTCACACCCAATATGAGCTAGGTCCTTAAATGTGTTAATTTTGTATTAATTTCAAAATGTCACTACATTTGTACTTCCACCCATTATTTCCAGATATACAAAGTAGCAATTACTTTTCTGAAAATTTCATATTCAAAATTACTGAAGCATATATCTAGTACTTAGCACAGTTTATCTTTTATTTGTCTGTTTCACATCTGTTACTAGGTTCCTTGAACGAAGGAATCCAGGTTATTTGTCTATGTGTCCTCAGCATAGCACAGTATGCTATAGATTTTAGGTAATTAATAGATATTTATTGGATACAAAGAAACATACAAGAAATATCTCATACTCTTAACTTAAAAGGAGTTCATTATATAGTTGGAGGGATAAGAAACCAATAGCATGTTAGTTCCTTCAGGACAGGATCTAATTTCATTTTGTCATTTAATTGTACTTTCTAGTTCTCTCCTAACTATGTTTACTCTCTGGAAATCACCCTTACCCCTCTTCCCTGGAAGTCTGGCTTCTATCCCTGGAACTATCCTGGACTCTGATTGGTAAATTTTTGCCTTTGGCCAGGTATAAGCCTTTATTTCACTTTCCAGACATCTCCAAAACATGCCATAACATATGTACTCCTTTCCTCTGTATATATGGTCTTCCCCTATTGGAATGTAAACTCCTTGAAGGTAAAGGCATGCCTTGATTCCTTGCATTTGTATCTCAGCTTTTAGTAAAATTCTAGGAACATTGTTAGGGGTAGATAGGTGGTACAGTGGATAGAGTGGCTGGGCCTGGAGTCAGGAAGATCACAGTTTAGATCCAATCTCAGATGCTTACTAGCTGTGTTACCCTGGGCAAGTCATTTAGCCACTATTTGTCTCAGTTCCTCATCTGTAAAATGGAGAGCCACTGAAGAAGGAAATGGCAATCACTCCAGTATCTTTGTAAGAAAATACCATGGATGAAGTCCATAAGGTCACATAGGGTTGGACACAACTAAAGGACTGAACCACAACAACAAAAGGAACATAATAAGTGCTTAATAGTTGCTCTATCCATCCATCTATCTATCTATCTATCTATCTATCTATCTATCTATCTATCTATCTATCGTCTATCTTTCCTTAGTGCCTAATACAGTTCTTTACACATCATAGATACTTAATAAATATTTGCTGAATGAATGAAAGACACATAAACTGAAGAGCAACATAAATACAAATATGCCAGTAGAAAATGATGGGTACCGATACAGGTCAAGAGTTGGGATAATTTCTCTGGACTAAATCACAGGATCTAAAAACTGGAAAGGACCTCAAAGTTCACGTAGTCTAACTGAAGAAGATTAAATTCTACAGTTGATCATCCAGTTTTATTCTAAGAAATTAAAGGGATTCTGTTCCATTAGGAAGTTCTTCCTTGTACTGAAATTAAGTATTAAAGTATTTAAGCACTTATTCATTGTATCTAGTTCTATCCTCTGAGACCAAAAAAGAATGTCTAATTCACATAAAAGTCCTTAAAAATACTTGAAGACAGCTATCATATCCCATGTGAGTTCCCTACTCAATAAACTTCAAAGGTTCTGTACTGACTCTAGGGTCACAGATAATTATATCTATTTAACTTGATAAAGCATTTCACACTCTGGTCACTAAATATATTTGTGAGATTGGTCTTAATAACCCAGCATTGTGGTATAGTGGAAAGAATGCCATATATAGAGTGAGAAGACCTGGTATGACATGGGATAAGTCACAACTTCTCTCCATCTCATTTTCCTCATCTGGAAAGTGTGGAACTTAGATTACATTACCTCTGAGAGCCACTATAATTCAAAATCTATCCACAGCCCAGTAATTACAGATATTTACATTTCTCCAATTTGAAATTGAATTTCAAGTTGTTTATGTGGGTCATCATTCTAACTTATTGAATCTTTTGTATCTGGATCTCTCAGTTACTCCAATCATTTTTTTTTAATCTGTAGATCTGCCATGCTATGTATGCATTTATTCAGGTCATTGATCAAATTTATGTGTGTGTATATGTATGTATGTATATATATATATATATATATATATATATATATATATGTGTATATGTATATGTGTGTAGGGGTGTGTATGCATGTTTATGTGTGTGTGTGTGTGTGTGTTCAGGCAGGACTAGTAACTCTGATGTGAGGGCTTGCCAAGGCCTTTTCAGGGCTGCTCATTCTCCTTTGTTGTCCATTTAGCATTCAGCTCTCACCTGCAGCTCCAAGAAGCTGTAGCATGTGCAGTGGCCACATTTTAGTACGACAGTGTCAGCAGATGGGCTAAACTAGTTTGAGGGTAACTGCCAGGACTCATACTAGTCGGCGAGTTTGGGAGATGTCTACTCAAAACATGTGAAGTCTTCCCCCTGGTGGAATGGGTAGATGAGAACAATTTGTTCCAATGACCATGAAGGCAGTTGAAGCAGGCCTTGAAGGAGCACTTAGAGTTTGGTCAGATACCAAAGTCATCAATTGCAACACAGGCCATCGTCAGTCATATTTTTTTTTGTGGCAATTGGGGTTAAGTGACTTGCCCAGGGTCACACAGCTAGTAAGTGTCAAGTGTTTGGTCTGAGGCCAGATTTGAACTCAGGTACTCCTGACTTCAGGGCCGGTGCTCTATCCTGTGCGCCACCTAGCTGCCCCTCATCGTCAGTCATCTTGACTTGCCACTGGACTTTGATGACTCTGAGAAAGAGTGAAGCTAATGACGGTAAACAACTCTGCCTCACTTAAATCCAATTCATGTGCTAGTCAAGACATTTCCCATGTCATTGGTTCTCTTAGAAAACAAACGATGAATAGCAATAACAGTCTCAAATGTGGTTTTTATATATATATAATATATAATATATATGCGTGTGATATATATATGTAACAGCATATATACATGTATATTAAACTATATCTATGTATTTGGTCATTTCAGTCATATTTGAACGTGTAGTATCTGAGTGAATGTCTATAAGGTCAGAGGTAGTATATGAACTCAGATCCTCTGAGCCTACAGCCAGTATTTCTCTGTTCTGTTTTGTTAATTATGATTTTTTTTCGGTAGATAATTTATTTATTTTGTATTCTCAATTCTTTTGGTACATGCCTATATAGAGTAGATTCTGATAAGTCTTTTATTTCTTCTGGATTTGCCCAGGCAAAAGTCAGTGTGTAATTTAAAGATTAATGTTGTCTGATGTTAGCTGATAAGGATTTTACCTTGTTGGGATTCTCTTTCTTCCCCCTACAGATTCAGCTGTAATTGTTCCAAATCTGGCATGTAACTTTTCTTTGGGGGTGAGAGGGATGAGAATGAGAACTGAGGAAAGTATCTAATTTATCGTCTTGTTGGCACCATTGAGTTATTTGTTTTTAGTGTTATGATGGGTTTTGCACAGCATTTTCTAAGAGAGTAAAATGATAGTTGGTGTCTTGAGGTAATTATCTCTCAGAAGAGGCTTTGGATTCCTATGGGAGTAATTTTTTCAATAAAATCACAGAAGAATTACTTCAAGAATGTTTACTGCTATAACACCCAAATGTTGTATATTGAAAGAGTCATAAAATTTATGTGTTACAATGTTGAATCAGGTAACTGCTACTCCTCTATCTATGCTGCATGAATAAACTCCCAAAAAGAAAATAGGATATTGCAAAGTTCCTAATATGAAGAAATAAACAGCTCCTCCAACTGACTTTCTTTCATCATATCAAGTGAAATAATTTCTATTTCAGTAGGGAACCTTTAAATATTGTGGAGGATGAGACAGTGAAGTATTTATTTGTAATCTAAAAGACAGAGGACTAGCCTAGTCATGTTCAAGTCTAGCCATTAACAAATATGAGTTGTGACCATAAACAAGTCACCTGAACTTTCAGCATCCCACATTACTCTGTGAAACTGTAAGTTATGAATCAATTGCAGATCTGCATTGGTGAAGGGAGTCCCTACACCAAGAGCTTCTTAACATAGATGAAATTGCATATCTGGAAAAACAAAGAGATAGATTAATACCTAATGCAAACCAAACAATTAATCAACAAGCATTTATTAAGCATCTTCTACATGCCAGGTATCAGACTAGTTGCTTGGGATACAAATATAAAGAATGAAAACATCACTACTTTCAAGGTGCTTGCATTCTGATGCAGCAAAACCAGACAATTAGTATAATGGAGCTTCACTATAATGATGAATCAGTCTATTTTGGATCCATTTCGAGCATTCCATTATAATTTGAGGTTTAATGTAGAGTATGGCCATCTAGCCTTACAATCAGAACCCCAGAGGATTAGGTAGAAAATGTTAACACCTATTCATAAATAATTGAGGAAAATTAAACTAATAGGCTTCCTTACACATTTACTTTATGAACAAAAACAGTAGAAGCTATGGATAAGAGCACAAATTCTTATTGTTTTTCTTTTCCCTTACTAAATCAAGTTTTCTATCCTATGTCTTAAGACAAACTCAACAGTGACCTCTTTTTCTAATTTGTGTGGCTCTCGCTCAAGTTAGCATTCACAAACTTCTGGAAGAATTAAGATATCCTATGAATTCATATTTGCAACATGACCAAAGTGGCAAATTTATGAAGCTCTGCATGCAGTAGGCATTCAAAAAAAGTTCTTGACTCTTTTGGTGCTCAAACAATACAATGTTTGGGTCGATCTGTGATATATGCTAGGTATCCCATAAATGTGAACAAATTAACCAACAAATTGTTTCTTTAAATAAAATTTTCTTGATACGATAATATTGGCATGACTAAATATTAGTGAAAATAAGCTGTAGTACACCTAAAGGATGAGAATTTTAGAATATTTCAAAGGACCAAGTAGCAAATTGTCAAAGTGCTCTTTTTTTGTCCATAGAAAGCAAAGAAAATCAGAATGACAGAATGAAAGTTTTTAATCCAAAGTAAAATTATATTCTTGTAATTATCTATATTTAAAATACATTTGCCCAGATAGGAAGAATTGTAGTAAGTTATGAATAAAAATTGCACCAATTGTCATTCCTGATCCTTGTGGTGTTAAAATAAAAGAAAACACAACTAAATAACCTCACTAAAACTTTGAATAAACATGGCCTATGTTGATTAAATATTTTATAAAAATTTATAAATTGTTATTTAGTTATTTCTTTTTCATGTAAGTGAAAAGAATACTGTATTGAGAGTTAGCAGATCCTGATTTTAATTCTACCCCTCAAATACCTTAGTAACTTCAGATGTGGTTTGTTCATGTTCACATAGGTTCTTTCTTAGGAATATCAGACTAGAGTTCATATCTATAGATGTGAGCAAGCATGCAATATGACAATATATATTGGTTCAAAAAACAGAGACTTTGTTTCACTTCACAGAAAGAATGTTAAACATATACACTTATACACACATACACTTACAACTCATAGAACTAATGAACATGGAAGACTTCTCTTCTTCCATCCTGGAAATACCTATAAGAATAACCTATTCTTGAGACTCTCCCAGGAAAGTGACACTGTTGGCACTGCACAAGGAGCGATTCCTTTCCCATTGGATGTAAACCAATGAATAACCCCTTGTAGTAGGAGGACAAAGTTCACATTTGCTCTGCTGCACAAATATAAAAGACACACAGGAGTTCATAAATATACAAAACATCCTTCTTTCCTTTCACTAAGTCCTACCTTTCCAGAGAGAACTCAGATGTTAAATAAGGCTAGGAGTAAGGGAACTATACTTATCTAGCCTTATACCCTGGAAAAATTATTGTCTATTTGAATACTGCCCTTGGTTAATTATAAGGTGGTGTGTTCACACATTGTTCAATTACTCATTGTTATTAAAATCAAGTGAAGCATAAAATATGTATTCACCAAACTTCGTCAGGAATTTGTAGACAAGGAAGGCAGTGAATAGACCTCTCATTGGATAACACCATTTTGAAAGCACCAAAAACTTACATGCCCCAGCCCGGAGCTGTGAAAGTAAGGGAAAGACATAAAAGGCAGAAGTTCAGGTTGGACACCACCACTGATAGGGCAAAGGGAAATGGACCCCTTAAAGGCACTGGACTTTCCTACTTGGTCCAGTCCTTAGCGTCTTGCTCAAGGCTGGCACATCCCTAGATACTCAATGGTCATTTCACTGTGACCCTCCAACCCAGACCCAGCCCAGACCACTTAACTCTTTTCATTGCACCTGGACTACTCCAGGCTATTTACCATTCCTTAATCCCATCTAGACCCTTTCTCAGTTGCCCCTGGGCCACCCCAGGCTATTTACTCCTCCTTAATCCTGTCCAGATCTTCTTACTCTGTCATAGATAGATAGATAGATAGGTAGATAGATAGATAGATACACACACACACACACACACACACACACACACACACACATATATATATATATATATATATATACACACACACACACATATATATATACACACACACACACATATCTATCTACATAGATAGATAGATAGATAGATAGATAGATAGATAGATAGATAGATAGATAGATATAGATATAGATATACACCATACACCAATCTTACCACATTGCTCAGATTCACTTAGAATCTAGCCTACTTTCTATTGGCATCACAAATAAAACTCATTATTTTGACTGAGAGGCGTGTTTAAGTGGCTGAATTCTTTCAAGGCAAACCCCCTGTACCATTGCATTTTGGGGTTCCCAGCGCTCCAAACTGCAACATATTTACACCTGTGCAAGACTAACCTCAGAAAAAGTTCTCTTGAAAGTCATTCCACTAAGTCTTATGGCCGCCAAAACAATATCCAGATTCCACAGTTCCTTTTTTTTTTTCCATTTGATCTTTCCCTTCTTTCTTGAGTATGTTGATTTTGTTTTTCAAGAAGCTTATCTGTTTCATCATTTAATCTAATCTATTTTCTCTTTTGTAATTGCCTCTATCATTTGTTTGGTTAAGAATAACTCTTGTACCCATAGCTGTGAGAAGTATATTATATATGTCTATTCTATTTTTAATAGTTTGATCCCTTAAGATCGTATATCATTTTAAAGAGACAGCGAGGTACTATAGTGGATAGAGTGCCAGGCCTACAGTCAGAAAGTCTCCTGTTCCTGAATTCAAATTTGGCCCCAGACACTTTCTAGCTTTGTGACCCTGGGCAAGTCATTTAATCCTGCTTGCCTCAGTTTCTTCATCTGAAAAATGAGAGAGAAAAGGGAATGGCAAACCATGCCAGTATTTTTGCCAGGAAAATCCCAAATAGAGTCACAGAGTCAGACGTGACTGAAAACCAACTGAACAATCTGTCTAGAATATATTATAGAAAATGATGTAAAGTGTTAGTCTAAACCAAATTTCTGCCAGACTGCTTTCTGGTCTTCTCATCAGGTTTTATTGTATAAGGAGGTTTTTGCCCCCAGGTTGTTTATGTTTTCTACTTTATCAAACGCTGGTTATTAAGTTACATGGTTTTTGAATCTCCTTCAACTAGTCTGCTACATTTTGTCAAAGGCTATTTTTTTTTTGCTTCTATTGAAATAATGAATTTAGAATTTTTTTGTTTTAATGTAATTAATTATAATGCTTATTTTTCTAATTTTAGACCATTCTTGCACCTCTGGTATAAATCTCTACATCCTAAAGAAACTTGGGCAAAATGTTTTCTTTCTTAATTTCTGAAAATAATTTGTGAAGTATGGGTACTAAGTTTTCTATAAATTTTAATGGAATTGTCCTGTGAATCCATCAGGGCAAGGAGTTCTCCATTTTGGTAGTTCTTTTACAGCTAAACCTATTTCCATTTTTGAAATTAGTTTAAGAACTCTATCTAATATTTTATGTTTTTTTGAAGATAATTACTCTTTATTTTATGTACCCGGTTTTGCTAGTATATGACTGTGCATGTGTTCGAGTAATGCATTTTATTCCTTCTGTTTTTATTGTGATCTCACCCTGGTCATTTACTATATTCTTCCATCTTCTTTCTAATTAGATTAGCTAAAGGTTTATCAATATTATTAGTTGTGAGAGATGGGCTAAAGCGCAGTTCCTTCAGGCCAAAGCCCTGAGTTGAGTTTCACCTTTCTCAAAAATCCACTTCAGCACAGGCAGTTCCTGGTCACTCCCACTTCCTGGCGCACGCATACATCTAGTTCCCAAATATGGGTATGTTTGCTTCTGTTGGGTATTAGTTGCCTCCTTTAGATTGTACTCCTTGAGTACCCAGCCAGTGGGGGAAAGAGGTAAGAGAGTAGGAGCGGCACGCATTAGGGCTATAAAACTTTGCTTCTCACAGCCAGCGGCATAGTCCCTTTCTCTTGAGAAAGAATAAAGACCTTTTCTGATCTCTGATTGAGACTCCAGACTCTTGATTTAGGTGGCCACTGTCCCACACATTAGTCATTTCAAAGAACCAACTTTTAGTTTCACTTTTAAAAAAAATTTAGCTCTTTCTGCTCTAATTTTAATATCTCCTATTTTATGCTTATTTTAGGTTTATTTATTAGAGTTCTAATTTTTAAATGCATATTCAGTTGGGCAATCCTTTCTTTTTCTACTTTGTCAAAAATAGTTGTAGGGATATGATTTTCCTTTTAAGGACTACTTTAGCTACATCTCATAAATTCTATCACATTGTTTCATCATTATCATTTTCTTTCACATATTTATTCTATAACTTGTTCTTTGACTCACTCATTGTTTAGGATATTGTTGTTAAATCTTCACTGGGGGGGCAGCTAGATGGCACAATGGATAGAGCACCAGCCCTGGAGTCAGGAGGACTTGAGTTCAAATCCAGCCTCAGACACATGATATGTACTACCTGTGTGACCCTAGGCAAGTCACTTAACCCCACTGCCTCACCAAAAGAAAAAATTGGGTTTTGTGTCTTTTGCTTGTGCTTCCTGAATTAATGACTATTATTGTTACTTTATGGTCTGCAAATGATGTATTAACTAATTTAACTTTTTTTGTGTTTGTTGCACTCTGGCCTAGTATCATGATGAGTTTTTGTAAAAGTTTCATGGAGTTCTGATTATGTAGGTATATATATATATATATATATATGTTGCAATCTCATTTAGAAGACACCGTGTCTTTTAACTCTAGTTTCTCTAGCAACTTGTTCAGTTCCATATTTTCTGTTTTGTTATCTTCTGTTAGCTTTATCCAAAACTGAAAGAGCAATGTTAAAATTTTATGTCACTATTTTGCTACCATTTATGTCATCTTATAGCTTAAATGATTCTTTTACGAATTTGGACTCTAAAACGTTTAGACCATTTAAGTTTATTAATGATAGCAGTTTGTTCTCTATGGTTCATTTCAGCATATGTAGTTTATCTTGTTTATCCCTTTTTCTTTCTGAATGTTTTATTTTTTATTTTGTTGGATAGAATTATTGTAACTCCTGCTATTCTGAATTCACTTGCTGTGAAGTAATTTTTTTTCCATCCTCTCAGTTTTCTTTTGTATATCTTTGTTCTTTGGATATTTCTTTTGTAAGCAATAGATTTTAGGGTTTTGTTTACTTATCTTTTTTTTCATTTTACTGGATTGTTTACTCCATTAATATTGAAAATTATGGGATTTAGGCTGATGTTTTCCTCCATTTGTCTTTAATATTGAGTTTTTTCTAGTTATGGTTCTTTTTCTTTCTTCTAATGTAAATACAATATTATGTTCCTTCACTTCCCTTACTTTGTTCTTTATTAAAAAGATGATCCTGTTACCACCAGCTCTTTTCCTCTCATTTCCAATTCCTCCTTCTAGTTTGTTGTCTCTTTTCCTTTGAGGCTTTACTTATTAGTCCCTTTCTCTCTCCTTTTCTATTATTATTTACTTCTTCCCTCTTTTTTTCCACTCAAGTAAATCTCCCCTTTCTCTCCTCTCCTTCAACTAGTCCTTTTTATTATTTTTTTAATTTTGTTTTTGCACCCTTTTGCAGAAAGGGTTTCTCTCACACTCTTCTTTATTCTCTCTTTCTTTCTGTCTACTCTAGACCTTTGTTCTCTAATTCATGGCCCATAAAAGTATCTAATCTATCTATTTTCTGTATTCTTCATGGAAGAAAAACTTTTGAAGTATCCATTCTGAGTTTTTATTTCTAGGAAATTTCTGCCACTGCCAAATAGAGTCTTACCTGTAGATTCACCCTTTCCATTGTGCCTCACTCCCAGAACAATGCCATTTTCTATAAGGGACAGAAAGGACACTGTCCAATTTCCTTGATTGTGCAACCTCTCATTAATCTGCACGCTCCTTTTAGAAAACTACTTTTCTCCATTTGCCTAACAATCTCCTTCCCAGGTCCATGTCCTCCTACTCTACAAGGTGTCAGTTGCCTACAGGAATTTCAATTTCCTCCTCACTGGGCTAGGGCAATTAGTCCTTTGAAGCACCAAATTTCCTAGTCCACACTCAGCACACAGTCCTGATCTCCTTCACAGAGCATCTCTCTTTACCTATAGGCTTGTTCAGCAATGGAAATCCCTCCCACTTCCAAAGCAAGACCTCCTTTCTTTCACTACTTTTCAATCCTTTCCTGCCCCTTCTCCTTAACCATTCCACTGAAGTCTCTTCTTTTCCTAACACTATAGGGTTCACCTTCTCCTCATTGCTAACCCTCTATTTGGCCCACAGCATAACACAATTCTTATCCCTCTGCTCCTCTCCCCCTCTTCAATGTCCCACTTTATAATGTTCCACCAAAAAAAAAAGGCAGATAGGTAGCACAGTAGATAGAGTGCTGGGCTTGAAGTCATGGAGACATCTTCATGAGTTCAATAGGTGGCTCAGTGGATATAATACTGGGCCTGGAGTCAGCATGACTCCTATCTGACTTCAAACAGTTATAAGCTGTGTGACCCTGGGTAAGTCACTTAATTTTGTTTGCCTTAGTTTTCCTCATCTATAAAAAGAGCTGGAGAAGAAATGGCAAAACACTCCAACATCTTTGCCAAGAAAACTCCAAATGGGGTCACAAAGTCAGACAGGACTGAAAAACAACAGATCATCATCATCATGGTCATCATCCCCTCAAAAAAAGCATTGATTCCCCTGAAGGCTGTGTCTTCAGGTTTTATCTATACTATTCTAGGCCCATCTCATCACTATTACCTCCATTTGACTTCTGCCTTCACCCCAGTTTCTTTGTATATGTTTAAAGGAAAACATTTGGTTTCTTTGTTGTCAATTTATTTCTGTTTCTGTCCTTGGCTGCTGCATTTCTTCATATCTCCTGCATTTGTGTTATGTGAGGTGTTCAAGAAGTAAATAATCTCTTCAGGCCTGCAGTTCTTTCTAAGAATATTCCAATGCCCCTTATTATTGAATGTCTCTCTATATATGTTTTCCTTTATGGTAAAGCATGGATTTTCAGGGTAAATCACCTTAGGCTACATTCAGAGCTCCATTGCTCTTCAGAACATATTATTGCATTCCCTCCAGTCTTTTCGGAGGGTGTAGAATTATTTTGCATTATTCCAATTGCCTTTCCTTTATATTTGAAGGTCTTTCTCCTGGTCAATATCTGAACTTTTTTTAACCACTATGCATCTTAGATTTTTCATTCTTGTTTTCCAGAGATGATCTCTGAATTCTTTCTATACTTATTTTATTTTCTATGTTCCAAAGTTCTGGGAAGATCTCTAGTGTTATTGCATTTTGGGTTAAGGTTTGTCTTGTCACACTCTTCTGGGAGACCTTAAGTTAAGCTGTCTTTACGCATTCTGTCCTTAAGATGAGTATGTTTTGCTTACATAGTAGACATATTTTTAAATACTTTTGTTTGCTTCTCTTCTTCTATATTTTCTTGTACTTCTATATTTTGCATTTCCAATCTATTGTTCTATTTTTTTATTCCTTTGGTGAGACTTGCCATTGCAAATTTTAGGTTGTTGTTTTTTGGGAGTTTTTTTCTGCCCATTATTTTTGCTGAGCAGGCCATAAATTCTGCTCTCATAATACACATTTTTCTTTTAAACCACTCAAGAACAATATGTTGTGGTTTCACGTTCTCCTCAAATTCCACAGTCTTCTGCCTCATCAAGTGCTAGATCATTTTCCTTTGTTTTGCATTATTTATTCGTAGATGCCTCAACTCATTATTAGTTCTGGAGGCCATATATTTTTTTTTCTTCTGTTAAGGTTTTCCCTGTTGATTTATCTGCTTATGTTCAAAGTCTTTGAATTTTCTACTATCCAAGACCTTTGTTAAGTTGTTTTTTCTTCTTATTTTCCCACATTTTTCACTTTTAACTCCACTCTGATGGTGGTTTACCTGGGGGCTAGATTTCAAAGCACCTCAGCTGAAGTTTACCAGCTGAAGTCTCTGCCTCAAGTGATGTTAGTGGGGCAGAAGTGGCTCCAGTTGAATGCTGAGTTCTTTCCCTCAGGATTAGTGGAGTGCCATATAGCCCCCTACTCCCACCATGATGTCTTTTCTTATGACCTGTCCCTTTCCCTGTATACTTCAGTGCTCTGTCCCAGCATTGGCAATTGAATGAGCTGCCATGCTGGCACTACAGGTTTTACTTCTGTATTTCCAGTCTCCTAGCCTCTGTGAGGAGAGAGATTGTCAATTTCAAGCCCAGACATATGTTCTGCCCCTTTCCAATTGTGCTTTGGCTCTGCTACAGCACTCTTTTGTAGCATAGATTATTGACACCACAGTATATGTGACCCCAGCAAGTTTCTACAGCCATGAGTAGTGATGCCTTGCTGACTGGTTGTTGTGGTGGAGCAAACTTCTACAGACTAGAACCAAGAACTTCAAGGCACTAGAAAGAGGAGGAGGGATTAGAATATGGGTTTGGATGTTGTTGCAAGGGTTTGGTCCTTTGGTCAATTAGCGCAACCTCTCTTCCAGTAGCATAGTGCACAGTCAGCGAATGACTACTGAGGAAACTCTGGTTAGATGTCAGCTTATGCTGTTTTGTTTTTAATCTTCTTTTGGATTTCAAGTGGAGACTGTGTACACTGCTGAACTTGCTATATCTTTAGCTTATAATTTCTTTTTTTAAAGAGATTGATGGGTTGAGAAAAAAAATCTAGTCTTCCATCTTGTTGATTACATAACTGAAAGACTAAATGAGTTATTATCAAACCGTAATGTACATGACTGAGAAACTTCAAATACATGGATGATGACTAAAAGGTTTAGTTTTTGACTTTCTAAGATGAGTGCATAGATATCAACTCATTGAAGGATCAAAAGAAAGGAATAAATGGCTTCCTAACTTAAAGGAGAACTGAAAAGCTTAGAAGATAGCTCAAACCAAACTACATTGTAAATAATAGGAAGGCAAGAATTAAGTCTCATCTGTTCCAGCACCTAGTATAAAGCTCTGCACATAGTAGGCACTTAATGTTTTTGTGTTATATCGTATTCCATAATCCATTTTTTTAAAGAAGATAACATGAAATATCTTTTGTAACATTTACAATCTGTAAGTGGATCTCTTATCTGTGATTAGTCCAGGGAATTTTCTTGAATGCCCTCCCCTCAAAAAAAAGATACTGTTATATATTAAAGACTATCTTTGGATCTGTCTTAGCAGTAGATCAAGTAATCATTTAATCTATAAGTATTTAGTAAGCATTTAATCTGTTCTGGGTATGGTGCTTAGTGATGGGTAAGAGTAAGAGGGAAGCATTTGGTTTCTCTTCTCATTCAGAGAGTTAATACAGACACAGAAGGTAGTACTAAGTGGTAGAGAAAGGCAGTACTAGGTTAACAGGATGCAAAGACCCATTGGAATCTTGTTATTGCCTTTCAAACTGTGGATAATTTCATCTGATTGAGTCAGAAGGGGCATGCTATTGTGAGGGCTGAATATTTTCCACTCTCCTGGAGGCTCTGGAATAGCTAAGCCAGGAGTTAGTCAAAGTGACTAGAGAGTTGGAGACAATTCAGGCTTCTACCAAGCTTGGTAGAGAAGAATTTTGCACCTAAATGATATGGTACTGAGGAGGAGGGGCTTTAACTCCTTTGAATGCTCTGAACGGTTTCCTAATGTCTATTTAAAATGCATACTTTTAAAATTGAAAAATAAAATTGACTCCTGAAATCAATCTCTAAAATAAAAAAATTTGGCACAATTTGTATAGAAATTTTTTCTTCAAATGAAAAATTAAAGGTAATTAACATATAACAATAAAAGCAGCAGATATCAAGTGCTTCTCACTTTTCAATCACTTTATAAATATTATCTAATTAACGCTCAGGATGCAACAGTGATGTAGGTAAGTCAATACTATTAGTTTCATTTCACAGATGAAAACCCCAATGTAAGGTGATTTATTGATTCATTGAAGACAACACAGTGATCCAACAATTAGTGTTACAGCTGTCATTATAAATATGAAGTCATGGAAAACATATTTCTTTATTAGCCAAGTCTCCAATCCTCTCCACAACTGCCACACAAAAAAAGGAAAAATTTAAAAGGAAAAAAAAATATTTTCAATCTCTGAGTACATCAATTTCTCTGTATGAAGGTAAAATTTTTACATCATAGAATTGTGCTGGATCATTGTATTGATCTAAATTGTAAACTTTCACAGTTGATTATCTTTATAATATGGCTGCTACTGTGTGTAATGTTCTCCCAGTTCTGCTCACTTCACTTTAAGTTAGTTCATATTAGCTCTCTTGAGTTTTTTTCTGAAGTTATCCCCTACATAATTTCTAAGAGTATAATAATATTCCATCACATTCATATAACATAACTTATTCAGCCATTCCCCCATTAATGGGAATTCTTTCAGGTTCCAATTCTTTGCCACCACAAAAAAAGAGCTGCTATAAATATTTATGAACATATGGCTCCTTTTCTTTTTCCTTTAAGCTCTTTAAAGTATAGAACTACTAGTAGTTATTTCTGGGTCAAAGGGCATAGTTTTGTAGCCCATTGGACATAGATTTAAATTGTTCTCTAAAATGGTTGGAGCAGTCCACACCTCCACCAATAATGCATTAGTGTACTGATTTACTTACATCCCCTCTTGCATCTGTCACTTTCCTTTTCTACCATGTTAGCCAATCTGAGGGGTGTGAGGTGATACCTCAGAGTCATTTTAGCTTGAATTTCTCTATTAGTGATGTAGAGCATTTTTTTACATTGAGAGCTTTGATTTCTTCCTCTCAAAACTGATTGTTCATATCCTTTGATCATTTATCAAATGAGGAATGTCTCCTATTTTTTTTTTAAATTTAGCTCCATTCTATTTTATATTTAAGAAATAAGACCTTTATCAGAGAAATTTGATGCAAAATTTCCCCCAGTTTTCTTCTTTTCTTCTAATTTTTGGCTGCATTGGTTTTGTTCGTGCAAAACATCTTTTGTTTTATGTAATAAAAATTATCCATTTTATCTCCTGTGAACTGTTCTATCTCCTGTTTGGTCACAAACTCTTCCCCTATACATAGATGTGACAAGTAATCATGTACCAATTTTAAGCTTCTCTTGTTATTTGGTGTAAAATGTTGGTCTAAGCCTATTTTCTGCTATACTACTTTCCAATTTCTAAGTAGTTTTTGTCAAATAATGAATTCCTGCCCCCAAATCTGGGATCTTTGGATTAATAAAGTATAAGGATACTATGCTTATTTGCTTCATATATCATGTACTTAATCTATTTTATTGATCAACCATTCTATTTTTTAGCCAGTGCTAAATTGTTTTGATAATTACTACTTTGTAATATAGTTTGACACCTAATATTGCTGGACCACCTTCGTTCACAGTTTTCCCTTGATTCCCTTGATAGTCTTGACTGAACAAAGTACTGCTAGACCCACTTCCTTTACATTTTTTCCCCTGATCATCTTGACTTTTTGTTCCTCAGATGCATTTTGGTGCTACATTTTTCTAGCTCTATAAAGTAATTTTTTGGAGGTTAGATTGATATGGCTCTGAATAAGTAAATTAATTTTAGGAGTTTTTATTATTATATTGGATCAGCCTACCCATGAGAAATAATATTTCTGCAGTTATTTATATCTGTCTTTATTTGTATGAATGGTTTTTGTAATTGTTTTCAGATAGTTCCAGTGTGTCCTGGTAAGTAGACTTTCAAATATTTTATAGGACTACAGTTATTTTAATTGGATTTTTTATTTCTATCTCTTCCTGCTAGGTTTTTTTTTTGATAATATATAAATGTGCTGATTTTTGCGTGTCTAATTTATATTCTGCAAATCTGCTGAAGTTGTTAAGTGTTTTAACTAGTTTTTTTAGTTTATTCTCTTAGTTTATTGTCATCTGCAAAGAATGATAATTTTGTTTCCCCATTATTAATGCTTATTTCTTGAATTTCTTTTTTCTTGTCTTTTTGTTATAGTTAATATTTCTAGCAGAATATCAAAGAACACTGATGATAACAGACATTCTTGGTTCCTTAATTACCTTATTGGAAACTTTAATTATTCATTAGCAAAATTTGTATATATTTTTCTTTCTCTGTATTTGCTCTCCCTGGTTTAGATATTAAAAGCATATTTGCATTAAAAAAAGAATTTGGTAGGACTCCTTTGCCTAGTTTTTCAAGTACAATAAATATATATATTTTATTTTCAAATTTAAAAAAATACAATATTGAGATCACTTGTAAACCCGTCTGGTCCTGAAGATTTTTTTTTAGGAGCTCATTTATGACTTGTTCAAATTCTCTTTCTATTTTATTTCCTCTTCTGTTAATCTGGTCAATTTATATTTTTGTAAATATTAATCCATTTCTTCTAGACTGCCAGTTTTATTAGCATATAGCTGGGCAAAATAAATCTGAATAACTACTTTAATTTCATCTTTATTATTTATACATCACCTTTTTATTTTTTATATTGGTATTTTTATTTACTTCTTTCTTTTTAAGAATCAAAATTAGTCAATGGTTTATCTATTGCCTTATATTTTATATAAAAGTAGCTTTTAGTTTTATTTATTATTTCAATGGATTTTCTTTACTTTCAATTTAATAAAATTGAAACCTCTCCTTTGATTTTAAGGGTCTCTATTTTGGCGTATAATTGGGAATTTTTTTGGTTTGTTTTGGTTTATTTTTCTAGGGTATTTTTGTTGTTGTTGTATGCTCAATTTGTTGATCTGCATTTCTCTCTTTCACTGACATAAGTATTTACAAACATATATTTTCCCTTTAAATACTGCTTTGGTTGCATCCCACATATTTTGGTATGTTGTCTCACTTTTTCATTATAATTATTATTATTAAACTATTGATTATTTCTATGATTTGTTCTCTGACCCACTTATTCCTTAAGATTAGATTCCAAGTCATTTTTAATCAATATTTAAAAGGTTTTTCATTGAATGAAAATTTCATTGTATTATGGTTCAGAAAGAGTGCAATTAATATTTTTATTTTACTTCATTTATTTATGAGGTTTTTATGTTCTAATACATAGTCAGTTTTTGTGAAAGTTCTATGTACAGCAGAGATAAAAAGGTATACTCCTTTTTATTCCCATTCCATATTATCCAGAACTCTAGCATCTCTTTTTCTAAAATTCTATTTATTTCCTTCATTTCTTTCTCGTTTATTTTCCAGTTAAATTTATCTCTGAGAAGGGTAAATTGAGTTCTCCCACTAGTATAGTTTTACTGTCTATTGGGAGGAGTTTCTTCTAATCAATACAAATAAGCAATTTCTCTGATCCTTACAGGTTGAGAGTGCAGGAGAGATCTAGTTAACGTGCAAAGTGGCATACAACTTACATATGTCAGGAGCCAGATTTGAATTCAAGTATTTCCAATTCTAAAGTCAGTTTTCTAGCCACAATTCCATTGTCAGAAATATGTGGGAAAGTTGTTCAAGATGGTTACTGACAAATTTATTACTGTTTTTTTTGTTCATTTCTCTCTTTTCTGTGTATTCCATAACTTTGCCTTTAACAATATATTCTAGATTTTTTTTCTGGGAATTAAGTCAACTGTATGAGCAGGTGATAGAGTAATGAACTTAATGTTAGAAAGTCTTGAATTCAGATACTCCTTCAGTCACTTAAATAAAAATATTAAAATTTAGTGAATTATAACATCACATGGCATAAAAGAACATTATCATGCAGGAAAATCATAATTTTCCTAGGTATAATGAGCAATCAGTTTCTTCATTTCTTCTATGGTACTCTTCCCCAATATAACTAGAAAATACTTCTGTGTTCCATGAATTCTTAGATGATGTAATCATTTCTCCCTAAGGTTCTAATAAGTTCTGCTTCAATAATTAGTTTCTCCTTATGGTGATAAGTCCAGAAAAGCAGTTCTCCTCATGGGTTTCTCTGTCTTTTGAAGGATGAGATTACCATAAAGATAAATCTACAGTTTAGTGGTTACTCTGTTTTGGTGGAGGGCAGAAAGAATTCCTAGATATCTAGATATCTGGGATATCTAGATAATTGAAATAATCTATTGCAGATTTTTTTATCTTTTCTTGAACTCCACATTTATTTTCTCTTTTCATGTATTCTAAAATATATGCTGATCACAATGTATCTTTTTTTACCTTCTCCAACAATGTATACCCCAAAACCTTCCACCATTCTTCCCTTCTATCACTCATGGTATTCCTCATACAAGCACATTTTCTTACCACGCAATGTTATTCTGTCTTTTTACCTCACCCCCATTCTCCATTTTACCTGTCCTATTCTTTTAAAATAAAGAATTGTCATGGCTCTCACGTCAATGATACCTATGAAGTTAAATCTGACTTCTCAGGTTAGAATCTCTAACTCACCTAGCTTGCTGACCATGCTTTACATATCTGAATACAGGCAGCTAAAGTCATAGGTTCTTTTGCTCCTTTCTTAGATTGAGTTTTATGTGAATTTTTGTGTTTTTCTATCGTCATTCTTCCTCCTCTTAGACTTTGCTTGGTAGTTTTCCTACCTCCTCTTTATTTTCATTTCCAATACCTTTTGATTGCATTTATAAAGGCAGAGAGAAATATAATTTATTTTGTGAGATGCAATCCTTGGCCAAGGCAATCCCTGAATCACCACAAATACTTTATCTGGGCTTAGAGATGTACCACCCTACTAGATGATAGAAAGAATAACTGTAGACTCACCTACCCAGACTAATAATTCTTACAAGCAACCCCAAAATTCTGAGGGGTCCTGGGATAGAAAAGCAACCTGGGCAGGTCAAGAACTAAATGTAAAAGGTGGAATACACATTGAGTTCACACAGCAGTTCCTAGAATCTTCAAGGAAGTCCTAATATTCCCTGCCTTGGCTCCAAGTGCTCAAGATCAGTTAAACTTTTCCCCAAGGATTGTGCTTAATGAGATCAACTTTAGGACATTCTGAATGGTCTAACATGGAATTTCTTGTCTAATCTAAATAGGGGTAGATCCTTCCCTAAACTCATAATGGTCTGTCTAAGCCTAGCCTTGAAGTGAGCAGCCTTATGACATAATGGATTGGATTAACACTTCATTGCTGGAAATAATGTCTAAGGCCTGTTCAGTCTCAGTATACACCAGACCATCCCTAGCCTATCAGAGAAGGGAGACTCAGGATATTCCAAGCAGGGTCCTGTGGTCACCAGTGTCTCCTGACAAATTTTATAAGAAAATCTTTAGGTAAAAATCAATCCACCCTAACAGTCCCAAAGCCAGTTGTGGGGAATGCAGCAGAAAATTAACCCCTAAGTACAGCATCAGGAAAAAGAACAACAAGCAGACTTCAGAATTTTAGAGCTGCTCAACAAACATCCATTCCATTAATACACCAAGGAAACTTCAAAAGTCAATGAAGAAATTCCTTGGTTTGAGAGATAACCCAGGGCATAAGCATCTATGACTATAGCAACCCAAACAAGGCCAGGTCAAGTCCCAGAGAGAAGAAAAAATTCCTTGACCACAGGGATATCAGGAGTCCCTGGATACAATTAAACACAAGGTATGGAGAAGAAAAATTAGGGAAGAAAGAAAGGAAAGGAAATAAAAATTGATGTCTTAGAACAGAAGATTGAGAACTTAAGAACTGAATGCTCTGATAATTAGAGTGGGCCAGATGGAAGAGAATATAGCGAGAAATATCTAAGCAAAATAAAAAAATAAATGAACAGAAGAAAACCTTAAATATATATATATACACACACACACACACACACACGCACACACACACACACACATATATATATATGTATATATATATATATATATATACACACACACACACACACACACACAGCTATATATAGTAGCAATTGCTCTGGAAACAGGTCAAGAAAAAATAATCCATGAATTATCTATTTAAAAATGATAATTTAAAAAGAGTATGGATACCGTATTTTAGAAAATTATAAATGGAAATTATCCAGAACTCTTAAAAGCAGAAGGCAAAGTAAAAAAAAAAAGAATCCATGAATTATCTACAGAAAAAAAAATTCATAATGAAAATCATGAGAAATAGCATTAAAAAAAATCCAGAGCTTGCAGATCAAAGAAAAAACACTCCAAGCAGCCAAAAGGAATCAATTCAAACAGTAAAAATCCATGAGAAAGATTATACAAGTCTTACCAACTGCCATTATAAAGGAGACAAGAGTACATAATATGATATTCCCAAGGTCAAGACCTAAAAGTTTAAATTAAGTTTTAACTTTATATATATATATATATATATATATAGATATATATAGATATAGATATAGATATAGATATAGATATAGATATAGATATAGATATAGATATATCTATATCTATATCTATATCTATATATATATGTGTGTGTGTGTATGTGTGTGTGTGTGTGTGTGTGTGTGTGTGTGTATGTGTGTGTGTGTATCACCCTACAAAGAAAATTGGGCTTTTAATGGAAAAGAGGATTTTGGAATATTTGCAAGTATAACTATAGGTACCCAAATAAATGTAGAAAGGTGGTACATATATTTGTACAATTGAAATGGAATATGTATGGGATAAATTGTTTACATGACAAAGGGATAAAAACAAATGTCTTATTATAACCTAATATCTTGAAAGATTATAGGGGAAAGCTAAAATGACAGAAAATTTATGTTCTGTTTTAATGGTCTTAGAGAACACAAAAAATAAAAAGGACATGGAAATATTCTGGGGAGGAAAGAAGAAAGAAGAGGGTAGGGAGAGTATATAGCCATAAAGGAGATGGTGAAGAGCATAGGTATCACATGAACCCCACTTTAAATAGGCTGAAGAAAAATCAAATAAACTTAGAGGGAGAGAGAGAGAGAGAGAGAGAGAGAGAGAGAGAGAGAGAGAGAGAGAGAGAGAGAGAGAGAGAGATCTTGGTATAAAATACATTAAACTTAAAGACAAAGTGGGAGGTAATAAGGAAGGTGAATAAAGAGGAAGGGAGGGTAGATAATGGAATATATTATAAGTGAATGTTCTCAAATGTTTAAGGGAGGAAAGTGAAAATCTTTGGAAAAGAAAAAAGAGTAAACACTGAGATCAGTCGTGGAATACACAAAATAGAAAAAAAAACTATATGAGAGAGGAAACAAGTTTCATTTATAAGATCACAAGCATTATACAAATTCCCACTCTGTTATTAATGCTTTCTTATTTATGAAGAGGTAAAGGGGAGTAGAGATAGGCAAATGTACAAGAAGGCAAGATGGAGGGAAATGTGTAATTGCCGATCATAACTGTGAATATAAATGTAATGTTTTCACCCATAAAAGGGAAATAGTGAATGGATTAGAAAACAGAATCTGAGAATATGTTTATAGGAAACACACCAGAAACACAATAATTCACATAAAGTTAAAATGGTGTGGGTGGTGGGGAAGGCTGGAACAAAAATAATGATGGTTCAGATTAACCTAAAAAAGCAAGAGTAGCCATCATATGTATTGTAAATATATCAAAGGGGGAAAAAGCAAAGCAAGGAAATTGCATTAGGTTAAAAGATAGTATATATGAGTCAATATAAATATTTAATATAAAGATATATGCCAGAAATAATAGTATTAAAATACTTAAAGAAAAAAATTACAGGAAAAAATTGGTAATAAAACTATAATAATGAGGGACCTTAAAGTAACTCTAAGAGACCTAGACAAATCCAACAAAAAGTATTTTAAAAAGTGATAGAACTTTAGAGAAATTAGAATTATCAGACCTCTGATAATTAATGAATAGTAATGGAAGAGAAGTTACATACTACTCAGCTGTCAGCTATACATGATATGACACCTTTACAATATTTGTGTAAGGACATAAAGACCTCACCAAATTTTTTTGAAAAACATAAACTCTGAATACATCATTTACTGACTCTAATGCAATAAAAATATATTCAATAACAGGTTTTTAAAGAAAGCACCTAAAAGTCGTTGGAGGCTAAATAGTATACTTACAAGGAACTAGTAGGTTACAAAATGAAATATAGAACCATCAGTAAATTTCATCAAATAAAATGATAATTATGAGTAATGTACCAAAACTTATGTGACATAATTAAACAGTTCTGATGAGAAAATTTGTACCTCTAAATGTTTTCATCGACAAAAGAGAGAAGAAAACAAGTCAATGATTTAAGAATGCAGTTTAAAAAAGAACTACAACAAAAAATGTCCAACATAATGGCAAAGTAGAAATTGTAAAACTTTGAAAAAAGATAAAAGCAGAAAGACCATTTAAATGCTAAATAAAACTAGCTTTTTTCCCTTAAAATAAACCAAATCTATAAAAATTGATTAAAAAAGAGAAAATGAACAAGTAAAGAGGAAATAAAGGAAGTTATTATAAGCTATCTTGCCCATTAATATGCTAATGAATTCATATTAAAAATATATAAATTAGCTAGATTTGAAAAAAAAAGACTTCAAATAACCAACATCATAAACAGAAACTGAACAAGCCATAAATTAATTCTCAAAGGGGGGAAACCTCCAGAACTTTATGGATTCACAAATTAATTCCATTTAATATAAATAATAATTTATTCTAATATTACTTAAACTCTTTGTAACAATAAGTAAAGAAGACATCTCTCTAATATGTTTTATTAAAAATGGTTATGATGCCTAAACCAGAGAGAGATAATTACAGACCAATATCCCTAACGAATACTAATGCAATATAGATATAGATATAGACATAGATATGGATATTGACATAGACATGATATTAGCAAGTAGGTTACAACCTATTAAAAAGTTTAGCAATGAATGAGTGGATACAAGATTTACTAAGCACTTAGTATGTACAAAACAATGGGGATAAAAATAGAAAACAAAAATAGTCCTCTGCTTTCAAAAAGCTTACAATTCTAATGGGGGGAAAACACACATGGGAAGTTTTAGCTGTATGTCTGGAAAGATTCCAAGGTCTTTAGAATGTAACAGCAAAGCAATCGATCGAGCAATAAAGATTTACTAAGCAACTACTACGTTTCAGACACTAGGTTAAGCACTAAGGATATAAATAGAGCCAAAAGACAGTCCCTGCTCTTAAGGAGTTTTCAATACAATGGGGGAGAGAATATGCAAACAAATATATACAAAGCAAACTATATACAGGATAAATAGGAGATAATTAATGGAAGGAAGGCACTGAAATTAAGAGGAATTAGGTAAGGCTTCCTTAAGAAGGTGAGATTTTAGGTGGTCCTTAAAGGAAGCCAGAGAGGTCAATAGTTAGAACAGAGGAGGGAGAGTATTTCAGGCATGAAGGACAGCCAGAGAGAATGTGTTGAGCTGAGAGATAGAGTGAGTTATTTGTGGAAGGGCCAAAAGGCCAGTGTCACTGGATCAAAGAGTATACATCAGAAAATCAGGTATAAGAACACTGGGAAGGAAGAAGGAGTGTAGGTACTGGGCTTTGAATGCAAAGAGAGGATCTTGTATTTGTTGCTAGAGGAAATAAAAAGCCACTGGAGTTTATTGATTGGTGGGGGGAGCGACATATGAGTGGGTCTGTGTTTTAGGGAAATCACTTTAGTGACTGATCAGAGGGTGAATTGGAATGAGGAGAGATTTGAGTCAGGCAAATCCACCAGCAGACTGTTGCAATAATCAAGGTATGAAGTAATGAGGGTCTACACCAGAGTAGTAGCAGTGTCACACAGTATTGGAAGGAATATTGGAGGGTGATATTGGAAAAATGTTGCAAAGGTGAAATCAACAGGCCTTAGCAACAGCTTGAATATGGGGGGATGAGAGATAGTAAGGAATTTAGAATGACTCCTAGATTATGGGTTTGAAAGCTGGATAGATGCTATTGTCCTCTACAGTAATAGGGAAGGTAACAGGGGGAAGGATTTGGGGAAAACAGAATGAGTTCTATTTTGGACATATTTAATTTAAGGTGTCTATTGGACATCAAGTTAGAGATGTCTGAAAGGCAGTTGGAGATACAAGTCTGGTGATTAGCAAAGAGAATAGAGCAGAAAAAGTAGATTTGAGAATCATCGAAACAAAGATGGTAATTAAATCCACAAGAGCTGATGAGATCACCAAGTGAAGCAGTATAGAGGAAGAAGAGAAGAGGGCCAAGGACAGGCCACTGAGGAACACCTATGGCTAAAGAGTGTGATCTGAGGGAGGATCCAGCAAAGGACACAGAGACAGAGCAATGAGAAAGGTAGGAGGAAAACCAGGAAAGAGAATTATGCTGAAAACCCAGAGAAAAAAATGTATCAAGGAGGAGAAAGTGATCAACAATACCAAAGGCTTCAGTGACGTCAAGGAGAATGAAGAACTGAAAAAAAAGTCATTGGATTTGTCAAGTGAGAGACATCTAGAAACTTTGAAAAGAGCAGTTTCAGTGCAACGATAATGTTGAAAGCCAGATTGCAGAGGTTTAAGGAGAGTGAAAGGAGAGAAAGTGGAAACACCTATCATAGAAGGCCTTTTGGAGGAGTTTAGCAAGGGCAGGAGAGATACAGGACTAGCTAGCAGAAATAGAGGAGTCAAGTGACAGAGTATAAGGGAATGTGGGCATTTTTGTAGGCAGTCATAAAGAAGCCAGTAGAGAGGGAGAGACTGAAAATAAGTGAAAGATTAGAGATGGCAGGGGGAGCAATCTGCTGGAGGAGATGGGATGAAGTGGGATCACTTGAGTAAATACAGGCATACCTCGTTTTATTGACCTTCACTTTATTGAACTTCACAGATACTGTATTTTTTGCAAATTCAAGGATTGTGGCAACCCTGTGTCAAACCAGTCTATCAGCACCATTTTCTTTTGAAACATGTGCTCAAATTGTTTCTCTGTGTTATATTTTGGTAATTTGTGCAATACCTGAAACCTTTTCATTATTATTATATCAATTATGGCAATCTGTGATCAATGACCTTTGATGTTACTATTATAATCTTTTAGGGACACCACAAATTGCACTCGTATAGGAGAGCAAACTTAATTGATAAATTCTATGTGCATTCTGATTGCTCCACTGACCTGATATCCTCCATTTTTCTCCCTCTACTGGGGCCTCCCTATTCCTCAAGATACAACAATATTGAAGTTAGGCCAAATAATAGATAGCCTCTAAGTGTTTGAGTGAAAGGAGGAGCCAATCTATATGGCAAACTTCATTGTTGTCTTATTTTTAAGAAATTGGCATGGCCACCTCAACCTTAAGCAACCACCACCCTGATCAGTCAGCAGCCATCAATATTGAAGCAAGATCCTCCACTAACAAAAAGATTACCACTTGCTGAAGACAGATTGGCTAGCAACCTTTGGCAATAAAGTATTTTTAATTAAGATATGTATATTTTTTATACATAATACTATTGTGTACTTAATAGACTACAGTATAATGTAAACATAACTTTCACATGCACTAGGTAACAAAACAATTTGTGTAATCACTTTACTGTGATATTCTCTTCAGTGTGGTAGTCTGGAACCAAACCCACTGTATCTCTGAAGTATGCCTGTTGAGGGGTTAGCTCAGCAGAAGGCAATATCTCTTCTTTAATGCCATTTCCATTGATACAATCATACTACTTTCTGATGTTGAAACATGTCACAGTGCCAAGGATTTTGATGACAAGAACTTTATTTTTCTGGGCAATAATATGACTACAGCACCTGCAGAAGCAATTACCAGCTTGTATCTCTACAGATATTGCTTCCAAAGATGATGGCTAAAGATACTGGGCTTGAGGGACAGCTAGGTGGTGCAATGGATAGAGCACCAGCCCTGAAGTCAGGAGGACCTGAGTTCAAATTTGGCCTCAGACCAGATATTTGACACTTACTATCTGTGTGACCCTGGGCAAGTCACTTAACCCCCAATTGCCTGGGGGAAAAAAAGGTACTGGGCTTAAAGCATTGCCATTTCTAAGTCTCTTGAGTTCAGGATCCTGGGCCATCTCCATTAGGTATAGATCTTTAAATAAAAAAGAAAACATACCATCAAAAATATCTAGGAGAGGAGGGCAAAAGGAGTTAAAAATTCTCCCTTTTATATTATAAACCATAACCAGGTTGGTTTTACATCAGGAATTCAAGGTTAGTAAGGAAGACTGTAAATATAGTAAATATCAAAAGCATCTGATAAAGCTTTTGACAAATTCCAAAATTTATTTCTATCAAAATAAAAGCCTCACAAAATCACAGGAATAAATAGATTTTTCCTTAATATGTAAATATTATTTATCTAAATCTCAGATATTACATTGTATGGATTAAATAAATTTTTGCGGCCTATCCAATAACATTGAGTTAAATAAAAGATAGCCAGTATCACCATGACTATTTAACATAGTGCTAGAAATGCTAGATATAGCAATGAGACAAGAAAAAATGAGAGAAAAAGCATAGTAAAAGAGAAAATAAAATGATTGCTTTTTGCAGATAGTATCATGACATATTTAGAGAATCCTAAAAGTCAACTAAAATAAAATCAAACAATTAATGTGAGTAAAGTTTCAGGACATACAATAAATCCACATAAAATATCAGCATTCTTATATAAACCCAGCAAGAAGAGCTATAAAGAAAAATTCTTTTTAAAATTTTTTTATTTCACTAAAATTTTTCTAATTATATATAAAATTTTTTAACAATCATTTTTAAAATTGAGTCCTAAATTCTCTCCTTTCTTCCCCTCACCACTCCTTGGGAAGGCAAGGAATTTAATATTCATTATATATATGAAGTCACGCAACACATATTTCCATATTAATCATGTTGCAAAAGAGATAAATAATAAAAACAGAGTTTTTAAAAAAAGAATTCTTCAATCAGCACTCAGAGTGCATAAGTTCTCTTTCTGGAGGTGTATAGGATTTTTGCTCATGGGCCCTTTGAAATTGTCTTGCGTCATTGCCTTGATCAGAGTAGCTATCTGTCACAGTTGTTCATCCTTGCAATATTGCTGTTAACAGTGAATGATGTTTTCCTGGTTTTGCTCACTTTACTTTCATGAGTTCATATAAGTCTTTCTAGGGTTTTCTGAAAGTATCCTGCTCATAATTTCTTACAGCATGAGAGTATTCAATCACAGTCATATACCACAACTTGTTCAATCATTCCCCAATTGGTGGACATCCCCTCAATTTCCAATTCTTGGCCACCACAAAAAGAGCTGCAATAAATATTTTTGTGTGGGTAGGCTCTTTTCCCTTTTCTTTGAACTCTTTGGGATAAAGGCCTAGTAGTGGTATTGCTGGGTCAAAAGGCGTGTAAAGTTTTATAGGTCTTTGGATGTAGTTCCAAATTATTCTCTGAGTAGTTAGACTAGTTCATAACTCCATCAACAGTACATTGGTGCCCCAATTTTTCCACATTCCCTCCAGCATTTGTCATTTTCCTTTTCTGTCATATTAATGAAGCTAATAGGAGTCAGGAGGTATCTCAGAGTTCTTTTAATTTGCATTTCTCTAATCAATAGTAATTTAGAGCATTTTATCATGTACTATTGATAACTTTGATTTCTTTTCCTGAAAACTGTTTGTTCATATCCATTAACCATTTATCAACTAAATAGCTCTAATTTGGGTCAGTTCCCTATATAATTGAAAAATGAGGCCTTTAGCAAAGAAACTTGCTGCCAATTTTCCCCACCCCTATTTTCTGTTTTCCTTCTAATCTTGCCAGTGTTAGTTTTATTGTGCAAAAGCTCTTTTTTAAAAGCTCTTAATTTCACGTCATCAAAATAATGTGTTTTATATCTCATGTTGCTCTGTATTGCTTGTTTAGTTATAAACGCTTCCCTTACACATAGACCTGACAGGTACATTTTTCCATGCTCTCCTAGGGCTCAGTGAATAGAGGACTGAGCCTGGGATCAGGAAGACCTGAGTTCAAATTCAGCCTCAGCACTTGGTAGCTGTGTGACCCTGGACAAGTCACTTAACCTCTGTTTGTTTTAATCTACTGGAGAAGGAAATGGCAAACAACTCCAATATCTTTGCAAAGAAAGTCCCATGAACAGTATGGTCAATGGGGTCATGGAAAGTTGGGAATGACTGAATAACAAACAACAACTTTTTTTAAATGACATCACCTTTTATGTCTAAATCATTTATCATTTTAACCTTATCTTGGCATACAATGTGAGATATTGGTCTACATCTAGTTTCTGCTAAACTGCTTCCCAGATTCCCCAACAATTTGTGTCAAATGTTGAGTTCTTACCCCAAAAGCCTGGATGTTTGTGTTTATCAAACACTAGATTAGCATGGTCATTTACTATTGTATATCAATTCCACTCATCCACAGTTCTATTTCTTAACCAGTACTAAATTGTTTTGAAGGTTATTTCTTTTAATATACTTTGAAATCTAGAACTACTAGGTCGCCTTTTTAAACATTTTTTTTCATTGATTCTCTTGATATTTTTAACCTTTGTTCTTTCAGATGAATTTTGTTACTGTTTTTCTTAGCTCTATAAAATAATTCTTTGGTAGTCTGAGTGGCACGGCACTGAATAAATAAATTAACTCATGTAGAATTGTCATTTTTATTATATCAGTTCAGCCTACCCATGAGCAATTAATATTTTTCAAATTATTTAGATATCTTTATTTGTGTGAATTGTTTTGCAATTATGTTCATACAATCCATGAGTTTGTATTGGTGGGTAAACTCCTAAGTATTTTATAGTCTAATGTAATTTTAATTAGAATTTCTCTACTTCTTACTGCTTGATTTTGTTTGAAATATGTAGAACTGCTGACAATTTATGTTGGATTTATTTCATATCCTACAACTTTGCTTTAGTTATTGATTGTTGTAACTAGTTTTTTTTAAAGTTGATTCCATAGGGTTCTCTAAGCATACCATCATATCATCACTTGCAAAGAGTGATTTTTTTCCTCATTGCATATTTTCATTACTTCAATTTCTTTTTCTTGACTTATTGCTATAGTTAGGATTAGTGCAATATTGAATAATAGTAGTGATAATGGACATACTTGCTAGGAGACATTCTTTTTGAAATAGCTATGGAAGCCATAAAATACCTGGGGGTATGTTTTTCAAGATTAATCCAGAGGCTCTATAAATCTAAGTTAAAAAATACTCTTTACAGAAATGAAATATGCATAAATAATTGGAGAAAAAGTAATTGCTCATGGCTAGGGCAAGCCAATATGATAAAAATAGTAATATTATCTAAATTTATTTGTTTATTCAGAATTGCACAAAGCAAACACCACAAAAATATTTTGCAGATTTAAAAAAACAACAAAATTCAGATGGAGGTACAAAAGATCAAGAATCTCAAGACTAATGATGAAAAAAAGTGGAAAGGAAGTCTAATAGAAGGAAAATGAAAACATGAGACACCTTCTGATAGGATATAAACTTAAAATACAGAAAGATGCATAGGTTTTTGAACATAAATAATGTGGAAATTTGTTTTGCTATGCTGTATCCACACTCTAGATATGTATTATAAAAATTCAATTGAGGGAAAGAATACTCAGAATGATAGATGAATAAAAAATAAATTTGTTACTTGAAAAATGAAATAAAAAGGAAAATATATAAAGATGATTTATAATATAGTCCCCACCAAGTATTTTTGCTTGTATGATCTGGTAAGAAGCTCTGCTTATTAAACAGTGTGTATGGCATACATTTTTCACCATTTGAGGATTTGGGGTGAGAATTCCCTATTGCTACAGATAACTAGGATTTATACTTCCATTTTTCACACACTGAAATGTGAATAATGATAAGTTATTGGAAAAACATATTGGGATTACTGTTCTAGGTCATTTCCCTCAACCAATCCTCGACCCTATTTTCCGGCTCTGAATGTTATCAATAAGTCAATAACAACTTTGAATTCTCATCTCCATCCTTTACACACTGACAGCCAAAACCATTACACCAAGCAACCAAATGTGAAAATATTGAAGAACAATAAAGCTTCCTGTTCTCAAAAACTTTAAAATACAACTATGGTAAATTTATCTCTTTCACATATTAATTATCATATTATAAATGTAGTCAAAGGTTGTTTTTTTTTTAATAAAAGTACATTTCCTTTTGGTAAGGAAAAAAAGACCCATGAAAACAAATATGAGACCAGTGCTGTTTTCTGTTCTACATATCCTATCATTTTGTAGAGAATTACAGGAATAAATTTTAAAATACACTATTATTTCATTAACAATCACCCATACCCTAACCCCCATAAAGCTCCTCAAACTAGTCCAATGTTGTTATAATGAGTTTTCCCATTCAAATGTTTCCCCATTTGTTCAATGCTGGACACACCCACAACAGAAATTAAAAAAAAAAATGCTTAGAGAGGCAGGAGCCAGGTGAGCAAACAGAACTTTTCTACACACCCCTACTAGGTTAGTCACATATTTTGCCTGAAGCTGTTTTGCCATACAAATGGAAGCCACTCAACAACTTTTACACCTTATTTTAATGCCTTATTATTTCAAAGGGATCTCTGTTCTTATAGACAATAATTACTGTTAACTCCTCCATCAAGTTCAAAGGCTCCCCCTATTATGAAACTTCTTTTAAGAACTAGCTGATTAATCCAACTTGTTATTAAACTGAGGCTATAGCCTTGAATGGCTTCAACTTCTTTTAATGAAATATTTATTATCTCTTTGTTAATAAGCCCAGTTTTATCAGAGTGTAAACAACTCTTCTCTGTTGAAATAGGCCAGGGACTTTTTAAAATTGATTTAACTCTTTCGTACTACTGAGGACTATTTCATTTCAACCTTTCAATTTTCATAATCTGGCATTCAAGGCTCACTAAAATTTGTCCCTGCTTTTCTGTGTTGTTCATTAGTCTACTACAGGCCAGCTCAACTACAGCTGAACTTGTTTCATACCTCATAAAAAAATATCATGGACAGTTTTACCTTTTAAGCATTTCCCCTAAGCAGAATATCTCTCTTCTTCTCCCTACTTATCAAAATCCTGGTCAGCTTCTCTGTCCAACATACCCTAGTATGATCTCTTACATATCTGAACTTCTTCTGCATGTATCCATAGTACTCATCTGGTACTTAGCATATGACGTCTCACAATACTGTATATGCCCTATTTCCACCAACAAACAAGTTCCTTAAACACGGCAGGGGGGAGGGTGCATTTATTTTTTCCCTCAGCATGGTCACTCACATTTGCCTTCAGTTAGTGCCTCAGTGCCTTGGAGAGGTTTTTTTAGGTACAGAAAGCAGAGTCAAGTACAGAAAAAAGGGAAAAAAGGCTGGCTCAGGTCCATTTTGTCCTATCTAATTGTGTTCTGCAGTGGCTTCCAACAGTTTTTTTTTTTCTGAGAACTAGTTTCAGCAATAAAAACATGTCATGAACTCCAAGGATAATGGAATATGCTATTCATAATATTCTTTGAGAGTTATCATTTAGTGATAACAATAACTATAATGACAACTTTTACCCCCCAAGAGCTACCAATTAAATTTTATATTATATAATTACAAAACATAAAATTTTATTCCAACTGATTATGACAACTAAATAAAAAAGTTATGCTTTAGGTATAAATAATTATAAGTATTTTATGAAGGTTATTCTGTGAAAATTAAAAGAAATAAGCCAGCAAGACCTCACGTACTTGTCATTATCTCCAAGACTTCATATGAAATGTATTTTACAAGTATTGTGGAATGTGATTAATATTTTCACAAAATAAGTCACAACTTAACATGTTTAACATAATATAACAATCATATATGCACTTGATTTCAGTGTTAAAATTCTTTTATTTGAACAAAAATTTACAGGTTTTTTTTGGTTCAACTCCAAACAAACATAGTCTTAGATCTGGTTCTGAATTGTATTTATTCCTTTATTTTGATTTAAAATAAGAATAAAATGAAAATGCTCATATACAAATGTGTGGTGCAATATGGTAGAATTTTTATAAACCTTTGCTTAGAGAAGAAAAGTGATTTTTGTATTCTTTTTTAAAAAAATTTAACCACTTTAACCTTTAAGAAAATGAGTGCTTAATTATGCTACAAAATATTTACCTTTTTACTGCTTAATACAAAGCACAATATTAAAAGGTGAATACATTTTAAGTTGAATTGCATACATTGCTTTATTTTAAAGCAAAATTTATGTATCAGTTAACTTTTGTAAGAAAAAATCCCTATTTAGACATAACATTCTTCTCCTTTCCCACTGGCACACTGATTACACTCTCACAGAAATTACTGAATGACTTACCAGTATTGCCAACCAGTAACACATGAAAATATTACAATTAGAAGACTAGTAACATAAGCAGAAGCTAAGTTTAATTTTTTTTAAATAGTCTTAAAAGGCAAGCTATGGTATGTTTCTGCAAAACATTTGTGATGGTCCATGATGCTTTCGAGATAGCTTGTAACACGTATGCCTAGTGATCTAGGTTTTCAAAAAACCTGACATTTGTGCTTCAAGAATGCAAACCTTTGTAACATCTTGGTGATGTGATTACACAGCTGATGGGATACAATTACAGAGCAACAGAGGAGAATGAGGGAACTACTCTTTTGCAGTGTACAGAATGCAAATGTGCACTTGTCTATCCTTACATTACAAATCGTGGTACTTCGAAAGTAAAACCCTTATGGAGCTTTGGAAATAACTTAATAACATCTTGATAAACTAAAAGAATACTCTTTTTCAGAAGTGGTCAGAGTTTGAAGTAATTGTTGCAAAAACACCAAAATTGTTGTGTGCATGACCATAGCATCTAATCCAATCCCATCATTTCACAGATGAGGAAGCTGGGACTTATTGAAATTCACAGTTATAATTGCTAATTTTGTATTTCCCTCCACCCTATTTCTCTTGTACTAATCCTTGTCTTTTTTACCCTGTACTCTCCTTAAAAGTTGATTTTGCTTCTGACCACTGCCTCCCTTAATCTACATTTCCTCATAATCCCTGCCCCCTTTTTTTTCTTACTCCCCCTTCCCTTCAACTTCCCTGTTGGGTAAGATGAACTTCTGTACCCAAATGTGTTGTGTGTTCTTCACCTTTTGACCTAGTTCAGATGAGTATGAGGTTCAAGTGTTGCCCATTCCCCCCTTAACTGTGCCTTCCTTACATCAACTTTTTTTTTGCATCCTCCATTTATATGTGATAATTTCCCCCCATCTTTGCCCCCTTTCCCTCCTCTCCCAACAAATTCCTCTTCTTTACCTTTTTATTCCTTTTTTAATATCATCCAAACATAAGAGAATCATACCTAATCTCTATCTAATTAGACACTCTCTAATACCCCTGGTGATGATAAAGTTCCAAAGAGTTTTATGAATCTTTTTTCTCATATAGATAAATAAATAGTTTAACCATGTTTAGTCCCTTATGATTTCTCAACTCATGTTTACCTTTTTATGTTTCTCTTGACTTTTGTGTTTAAATGGTGAATTTGATAGGCAGCTCTGGTGTTTTAATGAGGAATGTTCAAAGTCCTTTATCTCATTAAACATTCATTTTCCCACTGTAGTTTTCTTGGTTATTCTTGGTTGTGATACTAACTCATTTGCCTTCTAGAATATCATATTCCAAGTCTTCCATTCCTTAGTGACAGTTACTTCTTAGTCTTGTGAAATCCTGATTGTGTCTCTATGGCATTTAATTCTTTCATTCTGACTGCTTGTAGTATTTTCGTCTTGAATTGGAAGTTCTGGATTTGAAGTACAGTATTCCTGGGGTTTCTTTTAAGAGGTGGCTGATGGATAAATTCAATTCCTATCTTGTTCCCTGATTCTAAATTACCTTTACAATTTCTTAAATATGATGTTTAGGTTCTTGTTCATGACTTTCAAGTAGTACAATGATCTTAAATTATCTCTCGATCTATTTCCCAGGCCACTTGTTTCTTCTATAAGGCATTTCATGTTTTCTTCATTTTTTTCAATCTTTTGACTTTGCTTTATCTTTAATAGAGTCTCTTAGTTTCTACATGTCCAATTCTATTTTGAAGAACTTTATTCATAAGGTTTTGTGTCTCTTACAATTTGGCCAATTCTAATTTTAAAGGAGTTATTTCCTTCAATGGTATTCTTAATTTTCTTTTCATAAAGAGAGAAACAGACACAAAATATAGTAGTTGTAAACTTCAATGTGCCCTTTTTAGAACTAGAAAAGTCGGATCTAAGTAAAATTTGTGAATACTTAAATACAGGAAATCTTTACTGATTACTGAAGAGTAAGAAAAAGGAACACATACATATACACCTTTTATTAATCATAATTTTATTTGTTTAACATAATTAATTATACCCAAGAACATATGAACCTCTTAAACAAATGAAAAAAAAAACAGAAACAGACACACCTTTTATACACACCATGATAAAAATTATCATTAATAAAGACTCTTTGAAGACAGATTGAAACTAGTAGGTCAAAGAAAAAAATATAGAAGCAATGCACAATTTAAGTGAACAAGACAACAATGAAACAACTTAGAAAATCTTTTAATATATAATCCAAATATCCCAAAGAAGAAAATGAATACATTTAAATATTGATATCATCAAAAGAGTAAAATAATGTCAATGAATTGAATATGCAGAGATTAAGAGAGATAAAATTGAAAATAAAACAATTGCTGAATTGAAAAATAAAACTAGAAACTGTTTAAACCAATAAAAATTAAATTATTATCTAATTTAAAAAGAAGAGAGAACCAAATTACAATGTGCAATATTTAAAATAAATGAGGCATAATTACATGCAGTAGATGACAAATATTAAGTGGATGAATATTTGCATAAACAAAAAAGATTAGCAGAAAAGGAGATTAATTTAAATAACCTAAATGTCAGAAAAATATTAACAATAAATTCTCAAAGTAGAAAACAAACAAACATGGGAGCAGGCAGATTTACTAGTGAATCTCACTCAATGTTCAAAATACAATTGATTCCACGTCTTTTTAGACATTTCCAAAAATTGTTAAGGAAAATGCCCTACCAACTTCTTTGGTAAAACAGATAGGATTCTGATATTGAAAACAGAAAGAGCTAAATCAGATGGAACTATCTATATATCAATATTCCTGATGGATATTCATGAAAACAATGAATGAAATATCAGCAAAGGGGTTATAATAGCACATTTTAGTGTTTATGAAATATGATCAGATTATATTTATATTGTAAGTGAACAATTGCTTCAAAATTGGGAAAATTAAAAACATAATTAATAAAGTATGTTAGCAAGACAAGTAATAATTGTAATATGTTAACAACAAAACATTAAATATTAAAATAAATCAAAAGATAAAGGGGGAAAAAATCTTTGGAAAAAAATACAACTTCCACTTCTGATAAGACCACTAAAAAGTACAGTAATCAATAGACCATTTTTAATATGACAAATAATATTTATGTAAAACCAACATCTAGCACTATCTTTAATGGAGATTCTCAAGGTGCTTCCATTAAGATTAGACGTAAAGCAAAAATATCCATTTTCCTCACTATTATTTTTGTAATTTGAGTAATACAACCTATAGCAGTAAGATATTCAAGATACACATTGAGAATGGAAACAAAATTATTGCTTTCTATAAAAGACATAATGGTTTTAGTTAGAGAAACCTAGAGAGTCAATTAAAATTATCAAAATCATTAATAATTTCAGTAAAGTAGTAAAATACATCATGAATCAATGAAAATTATTACCCTTCCTGTATATTTCCAGCAAATCTTAGTAAGAAGAGATAGAAAGAAAAGTGCCTTTCCAAATAACTACAGACTGTATAAAATATTGAAGAGCTCAGCTACTGGAACACATGCATATGAATTATATGAACACAACTACAAAATACTGTTCTAAAGAACTTAAGACCAAACAATGTGATATTAATTATTCAGAGTTATATAGTGTCAATTTAATAAAAATGATAATGTTATCTAAATTAATTTAGAGATTTGCTACCTTATTTATCAAACTACTTGTAGTTTTTAAAGGTTCTTAACCTAGGTTCCATGAACTTGTTTTCATTATTTAAAAAAAATACTAGTACTATATTGTAATCTCATGTATTATATTACGTGAATTTAAAAATATTATTCTGAGAAGTGATCCATAGGCTTCATCAGATTGTCAAAGGAATCCATGACATTAAAAAAAGGTTGCTTTATAGAATTATGGGGGAAAAGATACATGATCTCTAGGAACAAATTGGTATGAATCTCACGGGAAATTGTGGAATGGGGAATGGAGTTCAGCAGAAACTTCTTGGTATGGTTAAAAATAGAGAGGTGTTCAGTGAAACAGATGAGGTTCATAATTCAAGTCAAATCAACAAGCCTTTATTAACTATTATGTGTCAGGCACTCACAAGATCCAAAAGCAATCATATGTAGTAGTATATTATTCTATCAACCAAAGCACTACAGATCGTCAGGTAAGGACTCAAATATTCTACCAAATGTTACTGGGAGATTTGGGAAGCATCCTGGCATGAATCATATTTAGAACAACAACAGATATAATGTACTACAGTAAGTTCCAAATAAATACATGACCTTGACATAAAAGATTATATCATAAGGAAATTACAGGAATACAGAATTAATAACTATGGATAGGGACAATCTAAAATGTAGCGGCAAACATCTCTAAGAAAGAAAATGCTAAAAACAAGAACTGATTCAGAAGATTCATAAAATAATGAGGAACACCAATCTTGGCTCTACTTTGTGGGAAATCTATAAAAAAAGTTTTTCATACATTCTACAGAAGAAGACCAAGTAAGTATAATGAAGGAATTAACTGTAACTTATCTGTTTGCTGTTTGTGCTTTCTGAGCTTGCTTCCACTTTCCCATGGAATATATGGACTGGTTGGACAGTGTCACAGACTTTTGGTGGTTCTTTTGAACCAACTATATGGCCATAGTATATTCTACCTTCTAAAAGCTAATTAAGTCCAGTTGACTAATTTATATCAACTGGTAATTAAAAAGGTAAAGTATACTAGTCTCAGAGGTTCATGAGCTATAGCAACTTCTCAGGACTAACCCTAAAGCCCTGAAAGAATATGGTAGCCATGATCTGGGAACATTGCACTTAGGAGCTATGATAATCACTTCCAAGCCTGCACAACAATACTGTGAGATATTTTATCAAATGCTTTGCTAAAATCTTTGTGAACTATATCTACAATTTTCCCCTAATCTATTAGTTCTGTAATTATAAAAAACAAACAAACAAACAAAAAACAGTTAGTTTAGCATGGACTATGAAGCTCTTGTGGCTTTTATAATCAGAGATTCTCTTTATAGATATTTTCAAAGATTTTATTTAGTAATCCATCTTAGAATTTTCCAATGAAACAATATCATGCTCGCTAGCCTATGGCACTGGACTTCCCTTTCCTCCCCTCCCCTCCCCTCCCCCATTCGGCTTTAATTTACAAAATGCAGCTCTTATCTTCTCCTCACTTACTGGGTGGATCAATTCTGTTAGTCATTTTCATTCTGTCACTTCCACTTTGTGTTTCCATGCAGAGAAAAGAGGAACAAGTATGAATCGAATGACTGACTTCTCTCTGCTGTTGGTTCTTCCATATTTTGCTCCTTCCATATTTTCAAGCAAAGGCCCTATCCCTTCTTTTATCCTCCTTTGCCTACTAATATAACTTCTAAAAAAGCCCAACAATAAAAAGAAAACCCTTCTGGCTGCTCTTACCTTCCCCTGCCAGCCTTAACCTCTTTTTGTTTTATCATTCCCAACATTATTTTACAAGACTACCTCACACTCCTATGGTCTTTATCTATTACTTAGCCTTGCTTCCTTCTTCTGTACATTTGTTTTTTAAATGTAAGATGATTGGTGAATTTTCTTTGCATTAATGAACAAATGAATGAATGAATGAAAACCATTTATTAAGTGCTTACTATTTAAGCAATTTAATGTAATAGAAAAAGAGAGATAGTCAATACTCCTAAGAAGCTCAAATATAAAAGAAATTTCATCTAGATGATATAGAGGATGTGTCCAGAAGTTCTAAGGGATCAGTGGAGAATTAAATGACAAAGATCATGGGTCCTTCAGCAAATGAGATGTCAGTACAGGGGTTCTGAAGGGTAGTAAGACAGGTAATAAGGTAATCAGAATGCAGTGACAGGTTAGATGACAAGGCCTAGTTTATTCCATCTCATTGGAATAAATAAAGTTACTTCATGAAGTAGCAAGTAGTGGGGTCTTGGGAGGAGGGTCACAAACAGTGTCCCTAGGGCAAGCAGGCCTTACTGTTTCCAGGCTATAGGGAACAGAAGCAGAAAAATATCATTCCCCCCCCCTTTGGAATTATTTCCCTCTGTGTTTTCAGAATTTCATTCTTCAGACTCTCACATTCCTCCTGGGCTTCAGACTTCCCCTAAAAACAAATTGTACTAAAGGAAGTTCCAAGTTTCATATATAATCCATTTGTTGTTATTCTTTGCATGTTGAAATGTTTGTGCTTACTGACACTAATTAAGTTCATAATGAAAAAGAAAACACATTTAAAAAAAATATCTATGGGATACATAGAAGGGGTTTGGTAGCTGATCAGAACCAGTTACTCCAGGTCATCTTAGGAACATAAAATACAGCAATTACAATGAATTATCAACAATGCTCTACCTTTCAACAGAGAATTGCACATTAAGCAACAGGTATTCAGTGTCCAAGGATCAAAGGAAGAATCCCTTCATTAGAATTTCTTTCTTTAGGGGACAATGGCTCTTCTGGGTACTAATGCTAAATTAATATTTCTGGTTCTATCCTCTGGATGCTGTGGTTAAGTGATTCCATAGTTCTGTGGTTAAATAATTGGTCCTGTCTCACTGGATAGTAACGGTGGATTTTGTGGTTAAGTGATGTTGTCTTAGTGAGTAACTGTTTTGTTTCATTAACAGCCCTTTATGTTTTTTCTCTTTCTATGCATGTGTAGGTGACTAAGACAGATATGATTGTAGTAATACTATAGAGCTGTTCCTAAGATATAAACTTATGCAAAACAGCATCTGGGTATATGAGTGTAGCACTAACTCAGGATTCACTTGTATGGCTAGTACTCAATATTTCTTCCATAAATGAAAGTACTCTCACTTGTAAAAACTTGAAACTTCCCATAAAAATTCTATACATGTGCTGTCCTGTTAATGTGTATTATGAGTGGAGTTTGAAGTGACTTTTAGAGGAATCATCCATGCTGTCCCTAATGTGGAGTAGGAATGAATATTTAACTTCATCACTAATGGATCTTTTCATTCACAAGTGTTTTGTAACAAATAACACTACTAAAAATTCATCCCCCAATAACTTTCGGTAGCCCTTCCTAATCTTTGGGTACAGTTGGGAAGAGTCCCAACCAAATTTACTAGAGGCTTATTGGAAAGAAACATCCACTTCCCATTTCAGGTACATAGGAATTAGAAAAGAAGGAAGGCATAGATGATAGGGAAGTAAGTTTCTCAACTCAGCAGCCAGATGGAATTCATGATGCCTAACAAGCTCAATTATTCTAATCTTTTCTATCCCAACCAAACTGGCTTAAATGGCTTCTGGCTACTGTATTACATATGCTTCTCCATATGCTCCGGTCACCAGCCTCTCCATACACCTAAGGTCCTGTCTTTATCATGGAAGTCAGAAATGACAAAGTTAACAAGAGGAAGACAGGAATAGAGCTGATTGCCTAGTGCATAGATGATGTCCCTTATCCTTTTGTGTGGCTTCCTCTCAGAGAGCCACTCATAACAAGAGAACTTCTGCTGTCCTGTCAATGTCCTAAAGCAGTGATTTCAAACTCAAATAGAAATGGGTATCATTAATCCATGCAATCCCTGGGCCACATATTGACTTACTTCCAAAATGTAATATTATTTCTGACTAATTTTGTTAAATATTTCCTAATTACATTTTTTGGAGGGGCTAGGCAATAGGGTTAAGTGACTTGCTCAGGGTCACACAATCAGTAAATGCTATGGGTCTGAGGCTGGATTTGAACTCAGGTCCTCCTGACTCCAGGGCTGGTGCTCTATCCACTGTGCCACTTAGCTGGCCCCTCCTAATTACGTTTTAATCTGGTTCAGGCAGTACTCAGTTCTGCATGCAGGACTACTAGCCATGTGTTTGATACCTCTGTCCTAGAGGGTAGTCTTATTTGTGGTAATGCATTTCATGAATTCTTTTCCATTTCCCTCTGTAAAAGAACACTTAGGTACAGGATCTACAGCAATTAGCCAGTCATGAAATGTAAAAAATGGATGTGAAAATGTTAACTGGATGCTTTGGGCTGAAGTGTAAATAAATACCCACAAATAGTTCAAAGAAAATCTCAACCATTACAGAGAGTAGAGAATTGTACAGTTGTGCATCGTTTGATGTTTATGTTTCTGCCACATCTAAGTAAATGTTATCTGTATTCCAGGTGTAAACTGATCTCCCTCTTTGAGGAAAAAGTAAAGAGATTCAAAGAATGCCTCCCCACGTTCCAAGTTGTGAGAGAAAGTTTTTTTTTTAAAGAGAGAGAGAGAGAGAGAGAGAGAGAGAGAGAGAGAGAGAGAGAGAGAGAGAGAGAGAAGCTTTCAATGGGGAAAAGCGATCTGAGGGTGAGTAGTCAAGATTTCACCAATGTCAGGATCAGATAGAATGGAAGAGTATAACAACAACAACAAAAGAAAGAAAGTAAGTAAGTAAAAAGAAAGTATATCAATAAAGTTAGAGCTTATGAACAGATTTGAAACTCTTTCTGAAGAGATCCAGAAGCTCTGAAGAGGAAAAAATTGCTTGTTCTCTTGAAAATAATATAGAGCTCTACAGAAGCTATTAGACCATAAATTATTCAGTATGGGTCAGAGGATGACAAAATGCGTAGTAGGAGTTGGTGATTCCTTGCTTAGGGCACTGAGGCAGAGACCTATCAACCTTATAATAACAATACAGAAGTCTATTGTCTTACTGTGGCATTTTTGTTGGTTTTCTAATCTTTTCCTTTTCAATTTTGCTAATATGCGATTTTAAGGGATATCATTTTTCCCTAAAGGACTGTTTTAGCTATATCCTCAAAATTTTAGTATGTTGCTTTATCATTGTAATTTTTGTTCACAAAATTGTTTCTATGATTTGTTCTTTTACCTACTCATTATTTAGGATTCCATTGTTACATCTCTATTTGAGTGTCTGTTTTTTGTTTGTGTTCTCTGAACTAATTTTATTACTGTTATAGTTTGTCAATGTTGAATATTTCTGCATTGTTGTATTTATTTTCAATATTTATGTGCTCTAATGCATGGCCAATTATAGTAAAACTTGAATATAGTCCTCAGAAATGCATGTATGTGTGCATATGTATTGCATATACATATATTTGTGTTTATATGTTTATGTGTGTATATATGTATGTGTATATGTATGCATGTACGTATTCTTTAGCAATCCCTTTTAGATAGTTCTATGAAAGGTTTTTTTTAAGCTGTAGTTTTCCTAGTAATTTGTTCAATTCTCTATTTCCCTTTTGTGTATCTATTCTTTAGATTTGTCCAAAACTGAGAAAGAGACATTAAAACATTAGTGCTTATACCTGTTGATACAGATGATTTTTTTTCCCTTATAAGATATTGGTTTGTTTCCTATGGTTACTTTGTCATAATGTAGTTTCCTCGATTTTCTTTTTTATATTATAATTTTTTAAAAAATCTAATAGCATGATGGCTAATCTTACATTTATATTGTTTTGTTTCTTAAATAGACCTGCTATTTCGTTGGTATAGGGAGGAGTTTCTACCATTACAGATCAACACTTTCTGTACTTTTAACAGTCTTAAGTGACTTGCCCAGGGTCACACATACGTATGTCACATTGTGTCTGACATGTATATATGTCAGAAATAGGACTAAGTTTTCCTTACTGTAGGTCAAGATCTCTCTCCTCCAGAAGCAGAATAACTAAAAGTTTCTTGACATGTTTTAGTGATAATTTTATTCTTCAGAAGGTGAGGAATGAATAAAGAAATTATATCCTGGATCTGATTCTCAGAAAGGACTTGGTTGATGTTTTGGAAATGAGATGAACTCTGCAGGAAAATGACCTCTCCATCTTGATCTAGGCATAGTGTGGCATGCACCCCAGCTTTTAGGGAAAGTTAGTTTCAAAAGGTTCAGAGGAAAGATAGGTAGGCTCCCACAGAATAAAATGCTTTGGAAGAAGTCAGGCCAGGAAAGACAGAAGATACTCAAGAATGAAATTCTGCAAACACAAAGGGAAACAATGCAATGAAAAGGAACTTTTTTGGATCCAGTGAACAATCAAATCTCATTCCAGCTGGGATATATGTATCAAGACAGCATCTTATCACTCACTTTAGGAGTTGGAGTAGGGATGATTTGATTGTTATATTAAATCAGTTCCTGCACTTCTCATTCTATTATTCTGAAGCAGCTGTTGACACAGTGTATAGAGGATTGGACCTGGAGTTTGGAAAAACAAAGTTCAAATCTGGCCTCAGACACTTACTAGCTGTGTGACTCTGAAGAAACCATTTAACCTTTGTTTACCTAAGTCTTCTTTACTATAAAGTGATCATTATAGCACCTAACTCTCAGAGTTGTCCTGAGGATCATAAACAAAAAAATAAATTTAAAAAAATGTACTGAGCACAGTGCTGGGGCATAGTAAGGATTATTTATTTATTTCCTCCCTTCTCCCCTTCTGCTGGAGGAGAGCTACAAATTATATGATAATATAATCAGAGGGCTTCAGAACTGGTTGGATAGCCAGCCTTTAAGAGTACTCCTTAATGATCCAATATCAGTGGGAAAGGTAGCCTTCCCTTGTGGATTACCCTCAGGGATCTGTGCTTGTCCCTGTGCTCCTTAACATTTTTATCAATGACTTGAAAAACAAGATAGGTGATAGATGACACGTTCATTAAATCTGCTGATGACATAAAGCTGGGAAGGATATCTAACAACCTGGATTACCAAGTCTGGATCCAAAAAGAACTTGACAGCTGAATCTAATAAGTTAAAATTCAATAAGGATAAATATGAATCTTTGCACTTGGGTACCAAAAAAAATCATAACATGACATGGTTAAACAGCTGAAAAATACCTGGAGATTTTTAAGTGAATTGTAAGTTCAATTAATCAAAAGTCATTAGCATGATATAGCAGCTAAAAAAAAAGCTAATTTGACCTTGGGCTGCATTGATGGGGCATAGATTTTAAGAACAGGTCTATCCCAGTATTACCAGTGCTCATCTGGGATGATTGTGTTCAATCTGGGTTCTTTGGTTGAAATAGGGCATTGATCAACTGAAGGAAAAGGAAGGTAGCCAGCGTGGTAAAAGGTCTTGAGTCCATGTCAGACATATGCGCATCAATTAGAGGAACCAGGGATGTTTAGATTGAAGACAAGAAGGCTCAGGTTGGGGGTGGGTGGGGGTGGGGGAACATAATGGTTGTCTTTCAGTATTTGAAGGACTGTCGTGTTGAGGAAAGGTCAGATTTGTTCTGTTAGGCTCCAGAAGGCACAACCAGGAGCAATAGGTAAAAGTTGCAAAGAAGTCAATTTAGAATTGAAGTCAAGGCAAACTTCCTAAAAATTAGAGCTGCCCCAATAGGGAAGTGGAATTCTTTGGGAGGCCTTCAGGCAGACACATTATTTTTAGTGGTAATTCTTTTCATGTATTGCTTGGACTATTTAGCCTCTGAGTTTCATTACAACTATCAAATTGTTTGATACAGTTATTCTATAGTGTAAATCTAGACTTTAAAAAGTTAAGAAGACAAAGGTTCAAGCCCTGTTTCTTACATATATTTTTTGTATGACCCTGGGCAAATCATTTCATCCTTTGGTGGCCTAGACAATTCTCTAACACTGAAAGTTATAGAAAATGCTGATCTGCAAAGGTGAAGTTCATTACTGGTTGCTTCAATACCAATGAAACTAAAGATATAGTTAAAAAAAAACCAATAAGAGTAGAACCAAAACAAATAATACAGTTTACATAATCTTTGCCATTTTTATTAAAATTTTAGTCCCTGATTTTTATTTATCTTTTTCCTTCTTTCTACATTTTATTCTACTAAAATGAAATTATTAACAAAAATGCAAACTTACTCATACTCTTACATGAAAGCAGCACCGACTTGACTTAGGCTACCCCAGACAACACAATCTCATCTATATCTGTATCTATATTTACCATTGGCTCATTTACAATAATGCCTAATTTGAGACAACAACAATTCAATATCCAATAAATGTTCTACTATGCTTTAATGAAAATATGGAATGATCATGTTTCTTGCCTTTTCAAAGGGTTAGAGGAGGTAGGGAAGAGATAAAAAGAATTAGGAACTGAAAAAAAATTAAATTAAAAGAGAAAATATAAAATAATGCAATTTTAATCCAAAGTCCATTTTCCTCTCCCTTGAATTATTTTTTAAAAAGAAAATCAGCATCTTATGTGCACTTTTGGCATTCCAATTAATACCACTTGAAAAAAATGGAGGAGTTTAATTTTTAAAAGGTCACAGTAATGGACGTCTTTGGCTCGATGCTTCTTCCTGCCTTGATAACTCCTTTCTTGTTCTTTTTTTGGTTTTATTCTGAACAATCATCACATTTAGCATCATGACCTTTGGAATATCATTCCCCTCTTCAAGGGTGTCTTTTAAATTTTCATCTTGTTCTTTGCATTCCCCTGTGAACCAGATATACTTGTGTTGTAAGAAATCATTTTACATTTGTAAGCAACTTTCATGTTAGTCCTTTTTATGCCTAAGAAATCAAGTGCATACTTTATTAGAGGCAATGAGGTGGCATGTTGGAGACAGTGCTAGGCCTGCAGTCAAGAAGACCTCAGTGTAAACATGGCCTCAGACATTTACTAACTGTGTGACTCTGGGCAAGTCACTTAACTCTTGCCTTTGCCAATTTCTTCTTCTACAGAATGGAAATAATAAGAACACCTATTTCCCTGGGTTGTTGTGAAAATCAAATGGGATAATATTTGTTAAGTGTTTCACACAATGCTTGGCACACAGTAGACAGTTAATAGGTGTTTTTTTCCTTCCTAGCCAATCAATAATCATTTATTTATTACCTGTTTTCTTATGTTCATTGATGACATATGGATTGCATTCTAATTTTACACAAAAGCTCACATGAATTAAAACATACCAACAGTGCTGGAATGACCTCTTAAAAATTAGTAACACATTATATTTTTCCTCATAGTCTCAGCCTCTGAGAATGATTTCCTGAAATCCCTTATATTCAGTAATTGTTTCAGTATTGTTTTTCTAGTGTCAACACAGGAAGTCTGGCAAATGGTTTAGAAGTCTAAGTTAGAAATGACATAAAACTATTTGATCTGATTCTGAATCACCAAGGGTTGAAGTTATCTGATCTTGACTCTGTTGGCAAGGCACGTCAATACAGTAAAATCCTGTTTTGTGCTTTGATTTTGAGCCTTACCTGATGACAGAAATGCTGAGTTGGTTTAAGTGGTTCTGGGCAGATAAAGACAGGGATTTGCAATGTTAGAAGTGTCTTTCTAGGTAAAAAGACAAAGATCTTCTGACATGCTCACTTCTCACAGCCAGGGTCCCTTAACAAGAGCTGGAATTCCATCAAAGGCTCCAGCTAACCAGACTTTCTTGCACTTAGCCTGGCTTCTCCATTTGCTGATTGTACTTTGTTGAGACTCACCAGTCAAACAATGTGTCCATTATGCTCCTGAAAGAAAAAGAATAATTATCTCAACTGCCAGGTACTAACAGTAAGTTTCCTTGTGCCCTATTAGGTGTGGTAAAGATGGAGGAAGCTCTTGTAAAAAAAAATGGTTTTTACTGACATGCTGCCAGGCCTTTGCCTGGCAGGGCTTCCATGGGCAGTACACAAAATCAAACTTGTTTTGAAATTTTTCTCCATTATCATCTCCTTTTCTCCCAATTTACAGGATCATGATATTCTAATTTACTTATCAAAAGTCAACCTATTTCTTATATTTATAAGCAAGGGTAAATTAGCTGGGGTAAAAATTGAAAATACCTAAAAACTTTCATCTCTTCAATAAAACCTAAAACATTTCAAAAAGGGAGTGACTTTGAGGGTGTGTGCATGTGCGCATGTGCACATATGCACATGCCCATAAATGTGTGTCTCTGCATGTGAAGGGTCAATCCTAGTTCTTGGGCCTTGCTAGCCAAATTAACCTAATGGCTATCCAATTCCACACAAATGAGACAATGAAACTTGGCCCTTGGCCTAGGGCTATTTCCACACCTTGTTGAACTTCACTGTCTAGCTTAGGATAGTGATTCTGTTACTTTTTTGATCCTTGAGTATAATTAACTGCTTGGCTCTTTGGCTTCAGAGATCTGCTTCACCCAATTACTGATTATTTTTCCTCTTCTGATACTGCCACTGACCCTGGGCACATTGATCCAAGCACCCATTTCCTGTTAACATTCTTCCATGTAGTGGTATATATTCCAACCATAAGAGTGAAAGCATATTTTGAGGGTAAATTCATAAAAGTGAAAAGTAGCATACAAAACTACAAAAAAAAGGAGGTCTGCACATACTTGAAAAGTTCAGGAAAGTTGAAAGAGTAGGAATTCATAAAAGAGTTAGCTCTTTAATAATTATACCTCCAATTGACATGAAGAGATAATAATAAATAAACCCAGAATCATAAACATTTGAGAAAGTATTCATTATTCAAAAATCATTCAATCAACTTGCTAGAATTTTGGTTAAAAATATGAAAAAGACCAATGCCTCCTACCATACACATCCATAAACTATAAATGGATCAATTATAGTCTCATTATATATACATATATGTATGCATATACATGTATATATACATATATAGTATGTGATATCATACCATGAGATCATACTGTAGCAAGACATTATCATTCTAGACATATATGTATGGCAGATAGATAAGGATTTGTTTGTGATTTTATTATTCATATGTTCACCTTCTCCAAGGTAGAGAAACAATTTGTACCAATGCAAGTCAACACCTTCTATGTAAATTAGCTTCTTAGGGAATTGCCATCTTTCCTGAATTTGCTAAATTTAAGAAACTCTCAACTGAACAAGCCATATATTTTTTCCCAAAGTGGGGAAAAAATGAACCAGAAGGAATTATAAGGGAATTCTGTGAAACATTCAAAGAATAATTAATTCTAACCTTATACAAACTGTTGGTCAAAGCAGGTGAAGAAGGCATTCTATCAAATTCCTTTTATGATACAAATATGATCTTGATAACTATGCCAGAGACAGCCAAAATAGCAAAAGGAAATTATAGACAATTCTCCCTAAAGAAATTTGATGCACAAATTAAATTAAATATTAGCCAAACCCATAGCAAAGTATAAAACCTTTGACCAGGTTGGATTTATACCAGCAATTCAGGATTAGTTCAATATTAAGAAAACTATAAATGTCATTGATCATATTAATAATAAAAATAACAAAAAAGCATGCTTTTATAAACATGCAGGAATTTTTTTTGAAAAAAATACAATACCTATTTCTCTCAAAAGCCTAGAAAACATTGGAATAAATGGATCTTTGTTTATATATCATTTATATCATACTACTCACCATCTCTCCAGTTTGCACTAAACTTTTCCTGTTCTTCCCTTCTCTTTTGGGAAAAGAGGGTGAGCTTTCTATTTTCCAAAGAAACATTGCTAAGTTCTTGGTTACAAAAAGAAGAGTGAAACCCCTGAGAATTCCTAGTAGTAAGGAGTGGTTGTACAGGATGGGTGTTGTGGATAGACTGTAATCAGCAGAGTTGGAGGGATTATCCACATCAATAAGATCATGCATCCAAGGAAGATATCAAAGTGTCAAGCCATTATATCACACACACACACACACACATAAAAAATCACATACACAAACACCACAAAAATAAAGATGACTGTGTCCTTTTGGCTGCCAGTTTTCTTTTTTATTTAATGATTTTATTTTAATAAAATTTAATTATTTTTATTTAATTATTTTATTAAATTTTTTTTAATTTAAAAATATTTAAAAATAATTAAATTTTATTTAATTATTAATTTAGCATTTATTTTCCCCCAGGTACATGTAAAAAAATTTTAACATTCATTTTTAAAACTGAATTTCATATTCTCTCCCTCCCTCCCTTCATTGAGAGGGCAAGCAATTCATTATAGGTCATACATGTGTAGTCATGCAAAACATATTCATAATAGTTATGCTTTGAAAGAAAACAGACAAAAACCCAAGAAAACTCAAGAAAAATAAAATTTAAAAAGTGTGATTCAATTCAGACACCATCCATTCTTTCTCTGGGGATAGATAGCAATTTTCATCATAAGTCCTTCGAGTTGTCTTGGATCATTGTATTGCTAAGCATAGCTGTCATTCACAGATGATCATCTTACAACATTGCTGTTATTTTGTACACGTGCCATTTCATTTTGCATCAGCTCATGCAAGTTTTTTTACAGGTTTTTCTGAGAGCATCCTGCTCAACATTTTTTAAATTACAATCGTATTCCACCATAATCACATATCACAGCTTGTTCAGTCATTCCCCAATCAATGGACATCCCCTCAATTTATAATTCTTTGGACCCAGAAAAGAGATGCTATAAATATTTTGTACATATAAGCCCTTTTCCTTCTTTCAAATCTCTTTTGGGATACAGAACTAGTAGGTCAAAGGTTATGTATGGTTTTATAGCCCTTCAGGCATAGTTCCAAATTGCTCTACAGAACGGCTGAATCAGTTCACAACTCCACCAATAATACATCAATGTCTCATTTTTCCCACATCCTCTCCAACATTTGTCATTTTCCTTTTCTGTCCTAATAGCAAATCTAATAGGTATGAGGTATTACCTTAGAATTGTTTCATGCTGCATCTTTCCAATCAATAGGGAATTAGGGCATTTTTTCATATGGCTATAGAAAGCTTTGATTACTTCATCTGAAAACTGATCATATCTTTTGATCATTTATCAATTGGTTAATGGTTCTTATTTTTATAAATTTGATGCAGTTCTCTATATGTTTGAGAAATGAGGCCTTTGTCAAAAAAACTTGCTTCAATTTTTTTTCGCAGTTACTATTCCTAACTGTATTTTCCTCCATCCTATTCTCCCTGCCCCTCTCCCCTTGGTATATTCTATTCTCTATTTCCTTTTACCCTGTCCCTCCTCAAAATTGTTGTGCTACCCCACCCCCAATCTGCCCTTCCTTGTATCACCCCTACATCTCTTTTATCCCCTTCCCTTCCTCCTTTCCTGTAGGGTAAAGATAGATTTCTATATCCAATTGAATATGTATGTTATTCCCTCTTTGAGCCAATTCTGATGACAGAAAGGTTCACTCACTCCCCCTTACCTCCTCCCTCTTCCCCTCCACTGTAAAAAAGCTTTTTCTTGCCTCTTTTATGTGAGATAATTTACTCCATTCTACCTCTCCCTTTCCCTTTCTTTCAGTACATTCCTCTCTCACCCCTTAATTTAATTTTTAAGTTATCATCCCTTCATATTCAACTCATACCTGTTTCCTCTGTCTATATATACTCCTTCTAAGTACCCTAATAATGAGAAAGGTCTTAGGAGTTACAAGTATCATCCTCCCATGTAGGAATGTTAACACTTTAACTTATTAAGTCCCTTATGATTTCCCTTCCCTGTTTATCTTTTTAAGCTTCTCTTGAGTCTTGTATTTGAAAGTCAAATTAGATAACTGTATCTTAATAAAAATGATGTACCTAGTTACTGGTATGGCTGTCATTTCACAGAAGGGCAAAATCTTAGAGTTGGAAGGGACTTCCAAGGCTATCTAGTCCCACCTATCCCTAGCAGAACATTCCTTCTACAGCATCCAGACAAAGGGGTCATTCAACTTTCATTTGAAGAACTCAAGTGAAGGGAACCTCACTGTTTCCTGAGGTGGTCTATCCTACTTTTGGTTTTATTAATATACTGAGTACATGATTTCATCATTGTTGGGAACTGCAGATATGGAACCTCCCTCCTTGGTTATAGATGGCTTATAAGTTTTAGAGAGTTGTTTGGGGCAAGTGAATTATCCAGTGTGACACAGTTAATAAGCATTAGGTGTGATTTCAACTCATGTCTTCTTGATTTCAAGCCCAATTCTCTATGTATCCTGCAACACTGCCTCTACTTGTGACTTTTGGATAGCACTAATGTTCAGGACATTTTACTTTGCGTCTAACTTCTCTCTAACTTCTCTCCATTATTCTTGGTTCTGTCCTCTGATACTAAAAAAGAGCAAATTGTTGTAAACAGGGTAGGATTTTGATTAAAAAATGTGAAAGACCAACATTACTTACTATACACAACCATAACCTATAAATGGATGAATTATAGTTACATTATGTATGTACATGCATACATGAGATCATACTCTAGCAGGGCAGTATCATTATAGATATAGAGATGATAAATAGGTAAGGATTTGATTTTCGATCTTTCACATGCCAGACCTTCAAATAATTTAAGACATCTATTGTATCTCTACCCCTTACCTTCACTCCAAGTCTTCTCTTCTCCAGGCTAAAAATATTCCCGCTTTCTTCAACTGAACCTTCTATGAAAGAATGTGCTGAGACCAGCTCAAACCAGCTCTTCAGAGCTGAGTGTTAAACTTTCAGTGTTAGCATTTATACTTTAGAAATTGGCAAATGCTACCAATAAAGACTTCATTTATTGTTTTTGATTATCTAGCCTTAAAAAAGCAATAGAAAAAATGTTAATAATTCAGACTAAACTTAAAAGGATGTCATGTGTACATTAAAAGGGAGGAGGGAAAGGTAGAGCCAGTTGTTAACCATTTACTAGCATACTACTGCTTGTAAGGCATGATCTTAAGATCCTTCAATAATTTGGTTGCTCTCATCTATGTTACTTTTCCAACTTTTCTTTGCTTTTTTCTAAAATCCAGTACTCAGAACCAAACATAATACTCCAAATATAGTCTGATGAAGGGGTATTATTTTGGACACTTTCTCTCACACCCTCATTATGAGATCACATTAGCTTTTGTCACATTTGATTCATAATGAACATGCAATCTACTAAAACTTTTAAATCTTTCATCAGGAAAAAAAAAACCTGATACATGGTTACATACACTATCTTATACTTGTGAAATGAATTTTTTGAACTCCACTGTAGGAATTTACATTTATCAATGAAAATGATTTTATTTTTAGGTTCAGCACAACTTTCTAGACATTGGAGTTTGTGTGGGCCCTCAATAATCAAATATGTTAATTGTCTCTCACATATTTTCATCTTTCAAAAAGTTGATAAGTGTGCATCTTTACCTTTATCCATGTCACTAGTAAGACAATTAACAAACAACAAGGGGTTAGTCAAAGATCTTTGGACACTCCACTAAAGACCTTACGCTAAGTTTTTAAAGACTGATTTACTAACATTTCTGAGTTCCTCATTTGTAAAATAAGCTAGAGAAGGAAATGGCAAAACACTCCAGTGTCTTTGCCAAAAAGATCCCAAATGCAGTCATGAAGAGTTGGACATGAGTGAAAGCAATTGAACACACATATCATATACACACTTAGTGTTTCATCATCCAGCCAGTTTTGAAGAGATCTAACTGTCCTATCTTTTAGCACATTTGTCTCTACATTATCCCCAAGGATAGCATGAGATAATTTGTTAAATCCTTTGATCTTTTAGCACCTACTTAAAAAAGAAATAGAAAATTTAATTGATTCATCTAGTAACATTAAAATCTTTTGTTAATTATAAACCAGAGTTAAATGCAACTTCAAAGAATAAAGAGGCCACATTTTCCAAATATTGTGCATAGTGTTAAGATAGACTGTTCCTAGGGCTTGATAAATATCGCCTGTGGCTAATGTTCCTGAAGGCCCAGAAAGTAATGTATGTCTTTGCAAGTTATAAATCAATCATGGGCAAAAGTAAAAAATAAAAATCCAACCCCTCTAGAGCCATAGTCCAGTCATGTCTGCTACCTCCAAATCTCAGTGATATCTATGAGTTCAAATTTACCTCCTTTTATTGGAGTCACCAAGCTAATATAGCTTTTTATAAATTCTTAATGCCTTTGTCTAAAGACATAAGACACAATTGATTTTATTGCTGGCTCCTTTCTTGACCTCTTGTAAATTTGTGGACAAAAATAAGAGTAGTCTTTATCCTATATTGTAGCTATTCTCTTTGGTAGTTTGGCAAATATTAATAGATAGTTTTGTCCATACTCATTCTCTTGTATTTTAAATCCTTTTTGATTAGATTTTCAAAATAGCAGACAGGTTTTTGGACTAACTCTTGACAAAGAATAGAACATATCAACCTATTCCATAATTTTAGGCCATCATTTAAACATCCCAATTCCATTCTCGGATACCATTTTTTCAACCAGATATTCAATTTGTACTTTTACTTTTGCCTTCCTCTTCTGGAGCCACTGCCTTCAGTCTGCAGCAATGATAAAAATCCCACCTAGGCCTCAAATGCCTTAATTCCCTTTCTCTGGTATTTGTAATCACAAGATTGGATTTCTAGGTAACTTCAGGAAAGTGAATAGTGGTCATCAAATTTAATGAGTTTTGGAAGGCTCTCTGTCACATCCCAGATGAGAAGACAGCAGCCATTTCTAGTGTTTATGCCAAGTTGATAAACAAATACCATACTAACCTCAGAAAAGTACCACCAACCACCACTACATGTCTCTTCTTTCCCTGACACTTACGGAATCTTCGCTCTCTCATTGGTACACATTACAATTCCTTGGAAGATAAGCAGCTGCTTCCTCTTCAGAAAAGCCAACTTTCCTTTCTCTGGGCAAAGCAACCTTACTATCACTTACTCAGTCATTTCCCCCTTAGCATGACTTTCTTAGTTGTTTTCACTTCTGTCTGCATCACTTCAAAGGTCTTCCCAGTTTCCTCTGAAACTGTCCATTTTGCCATTACTTATGGCAGAATAATATTCCATTGTTTCCACAAACCACAATTTGTTTAGCCATTCTCCAATAAGAATGTTCCATTAGTCACCAATTGTTTGGCTACCACAAAAAAGAACTGCTACAAATATTTTTGTACATGTAGGTCCTTTTATTCTCTTTCTTGGATTTGTTTGGAATATAACTGGGTATAGTAGTAGTAAAAGGTAAAAGGATGCTGACAGTTTAGTAACTTTCGGGGAAGGGTTGATAGCCATTTCTCAACTTTTTACATTCTCTACTAGGAAGAAGACCAGGTTATTTGGTGGTCTTTTGCCATAGAAAAGATACTGTAAATTCATCTTTGCCTGTCATACATTCCCAGGTCTTGTTATTAACTGCATTGCTTTATTCACTGGAATGTAACTATTCATCCTCAGGTATTGTAATTGGCACAAGTGCCATTAAGAAACCATTGCTAATTTTTGAAATGGAAAGTGAAAATGAAAATGATTTTTGAGAGTAAAAAAAATTCACCTTCCTTGCAGAAGTGTGGGACAACACACGTTGAAAATTTAATATACTGACACGTTTAGTTGATATGTGGATTAGTTTTCCTGAATTTATTTATTTTCACTTTCCTTTATTCTTTATTACAAGGAATGACTTGATAAGCACAGGAATGGCAAGGACATATTCAGAAATAATCGTGATGTAAAAACAAAATATATCATCTTTTAAAGAGAGAAATTGATGCTTCAGGAAGTTTCTGAATAACCTGGAATGTGGAAGTACTGAAGTCTGAAAGATGGTTTCTATGATTTTGCCTTCAAATGAGAGAGGACCAAGACTTGAATGAGAACTGTGGGAAATCTGAGAAAAGAACAAACTTGAACACTACACAACCTTTTGATGACTGAAGGAAAAGGAAAGAGAAGAATACAACAGGACTCAGGTTATAAGCCTGTGGTCTGGTCCATATTTCCAACAGAAAAAGAGAACTGAAAAGGAATAAGTAAGAAAGAATGCTTAGAAGTATTAAGTTTTAGATAGCAGAAAGGTGTTTATATGTAGCTGTTCTATGGATGGCAGCAAATCCAGCCTTGAGCTGGATTCAAAGTTCACAACCTTTCCCCAGTACAACATAAATTGGACAAAACTAAGATGTAGGTGCTCTAAGTCATCCCAAGTCATTTGCTGCTCCCCATACTCACTTCCCACCCTGTTCTCCTTGGGACAAAAGAAAAAAATATAATAAAGTTGGTAATGTTATCTTCAGGATAACTACTGAGATAACTAAGTGGGGCTGATCATTGGCCAAATATCTCCTATGAGAAGATCTCCCTACCAATCAAAAAAATCTTCATCTTATGCTGCTCCTTGTGTTCTGTCAGCATTGAATAATTTTGATGATCCCTTATGACCTCTTCCTATATCTCTGGTTGTTCTAATTTGGGCTTCAACCCAAAACTAGGTACCTATGGTCTAAAGAAATGGTGAAAGCATGTGAAAAAGTTAGAAATCAACAAATATTAAAAGCCTGATTTTACAGATGAGGACACTGAGCCTGAGAGAAATGAAGTGACTTGCTCAAGTAGCAATGCCAGGAACCAAACCTACTACAACTATGGGAGATAGGTACAATTATTATCCCCATTTTACAGATAAAGAAACCAGAGCAGATAGAGGTTAAAGTCACACAGCTAGTAAGTGTCTGAGGCTTGATTTGAACCTCACAATCTTCCTGACTGCAGGCTCAGCACTCTATCCACTGTGCCCTCTAGCTGCTTGTTTAAGTCTTTCCTCAAGTTTTGTCTCTCCAATCAGGCAGGGGTTATCTGCAGGTGCCTGGTAAAGCTTATAAAAGTAGTATATATATAGAGCCCTGCCTGCCTAGTTCAGGTAAAAATAATTAATCTGAGAATAATCTTGGAAGAAATTAACATTATCTTTCAGAGGGGTAGAGTGGAGGGTAAAGTTCAGATAGGCTTATTGGAAAAGCTACAAAGGGAAAAAAAAAACCCTGAACTTCTGCATACAGAATAAGATTATAAGTGGCGACACTGTAAAATAACAAAATACCTTATTCTTTTTTTTCTAGCTGAATGATCTAGTATGCCAAATATGAGAGGGATTATTTGTTGTTGTTCACTCATGTCTGATTCTGCATGATCCCATTGGGAATCTCTAGGCAAAGATAGTGGAGTGGTTTGCCATTTCCTTCTCCAGCTTATTTTAAAGATAAAGAAACTGAGGCAAATAGAGTTAAATGATTTGCCCAGGGTCACACAGATAGCAAGTATCAGAGGCCAGATGCAAGCTCAAGAAGTGGCTCTTTCTGACTCCAGGTCTGGCACTCTATCCACTGTGCCACCTAGATTTCCCTCCCTTATTAATTCTTGACATGAAAACAAAAAGGACGCTGAATAAAAAGGTTTATTTTACTTGGGGAAAGTCTTAGAATTTGAGTCACAAAATGCTTATATACCTATTCCTTGTGCTTGGTCCTGCCCACAGAATTCCAGAGTCATTCTTTCCAAATATATAGTAGCACACACAGCATTTACAATTCACCCTCATCTGCAAGTCAGTCACACATTATACAAGCACACAGCAGCTATCTGTGAAAATAGCCCCCATTTGGGAACTCAGCTTAAAAAGCTTAATATGTATTGGACATTTAAAAATTGCAAACCATAATAAATGCAGTAGTATTTAATGAGGCATTTATTTTGAAATGTTTTCAAGACAGAAATTAATGTATGTTAACTCAATTTTTTCTTTAAGTCTAGAAGTATATTCCTATGTAGCAAAACTAAAGAGCTAACTAGTCTTGCACCAGTGGGTTCAATTTCAAACATTTGTGGCAGTGATATCTTCTCAAGATATCATCTTCAAGAGAGATATTTTCTCATTTCCTATCTGGTCAGATTCATTTTATACTTTGACTTCATTATGCCGCTTCTCTGGGTACCTTTTCTACTCCTTCATTTTTCTGCTTTCTTTTGTATGTTGTTACATTAGATTGTGAGCTCAATTAAGGGTGGAGACTGTTACTTTTTTCATATGCATCTCAAGTATTCAGCACAGGGCCTGGCATGTAGCAAGTGCTTACTAAATGTTCATTGACTATTGTCATCTTAAATAATAATAAATCAATAATTAAATCAATAATAATGATTCACATTTCAACAGTGTTTTACAGTTTATAAAGAACTTTTCTCACAACTCTGCAAAGTAAATAAAACAGTATTTAAAAAAAATATATATGACTTCTGATTTCATTGGCATGTGCTACTCCTAATGAAGAAAGTCTCTCTATCCAGGCTAGTCAGTACCTGCTCTGTAACTTTAACTTATTTTCTTAGAGAGCCACCTGAATGACTTGGGCAGAATCTCACATCCAGTATTAGGCCAGCTCTCTTTTGACTATACCATGTTGCCCCTCTCATGGAAATACTGATGTCTGTACTTTATATGAGAGGAAACTGAATCTTGGAGAGAGAAGTGACTTGACTTGGTTTTCATAGTTAGGCAGAGTCTAAAGAAGGACTCAAACAAGGTCTCCAAGTCTCTTTTACCTACACCATGGTGTCCTACCTGCTGACCCTAAAATGGGCATTTGGGGCCCTGGAAAATGCTAGTCTAAGCTCCCCTTGGCTGACACTGATATTTTTGCAATGTCCAAGACAAAATCTTGGCCCATGCCCCTATGTAATTTCCTCTAAAAGACGCTATTTAAGAAAAGCCATGGAGCTGAAGAGCAGCTAACTGATGCAGTGCATAGAGAATTAGGCCTGAAATCAGGAAGACTCATCTTCCTGAGTTCAAATCCGGCCTCAGAGACTTATTGGCTGTGTGACCCTGGGCAAGTCACTTTATGTTTTTGACCTCAGTTCCTTTGTAAAACGAGCTGGAGAAGGATATGGCAAACCACTCAAGTATCTTTGCCAATAAAACCCTAAGTGGGATCACAGAGAGTCAGACATGACTGAACAACACAAAAAGGTGCTGAATCATCAAAACTTTGTTTAAGTAGAACAATAAGAGATGTCTGTGATCTTACAATAAACTGGGGAACAGCAGCATCTGGTGCTTTGCCGTGCCAACAGAAACATGCTGATCTAAAACAAATGTATTTTTAACTAATTTCTCTGGTATCTGCAAGGGAGAATGAAAGAATGATTTATAGAAGAAATTTTCTCCCAATTGTCAAACACTTTATTCTTGCACTAAAAGAATTTAACTGCAGTACTGTTTTTTTTTCCTTATGTTCCTACTACCCCACACCAAAACTTATACAAACACACACAAAAACATGTGTCAATGTGGGATTTTAATTTTTCTTCTCTGTAATGTACTTACGCATTCTTGGATATCATAGTTATCCCTGTATGCATTCCAACCAATTGTCAGATGTCTTCCTGGTGAAATCCAATGATCTCAACCCTTATTCTCAAACTCCCTGCAGCCTTTGGCACTGTTGATCACCATCTCTCTCTTTATACCCTCTCCTTTTTAGATTTTAGGAACCCTACTCTCTCCTGGTTCTGCTCCTACCTATCTGACTGCTCCTCAGTCTCCTTGCTGGATCCTCATCCAGGTCATGCCCTATGAACATAGGTATCCCTCATGGTTCTGTCCTGGACCCTCTTCTCCCTCTATACTATTTTTCGTTGTGACCTCATTGGCTCTCATGGATTAAATTACCTTCTCTATACTGATGATTCTCAAATCTACCTATCCTACCCCAGCCTCTGTGCTGACCTCCAATCTTACATTTCCAACTGCCTTTTAGACATCTTAAACTGGATGGCCAGACATCTCAAACTCAACATGTTTGCTGCTTGCAAATTCCTTTTCTTTCCCCTTAAACCTTTGCCTCTCCTACTTTCCCTATTACTGTAGAGGATGACTCCAGCCTCCCAGGCCTGCAGGCCTACAACCTAGGTGTCATCTTGGACTCCTCTTTATTTCTTATACCCGTATCTAATCTGTTGACAAGGTCTGTCAATTTTACCCTTGCAACAGCTCTTAAATCTCCTCAGATATAGTGGCCAGACTGGTGCAGGGCCTCAGCACCTCATGCCTAGACTATTGCAATAGCCTTCTGGTGGGTCTGCATTCCTCAAGTCTCTCTTCACAGCAATACATCCTCCATATAACCATCAAAGTGATTGTCCTAAAGCAAGGTCTGATTATGCTGCCTCACTTACATATTCAATAAACTCCAGTGGCTTCCTATCATCTCCAGGATTAAATACAAAATCATCTGGTTAGAATTCAAATTCCTTCATAATCTAGCCCCTCGCCCCTTTTGTAACTTTTTTTTTTTAGTGAGGCAATTGGGATTAAGTGACTTGCCCAGAGTCACACAGCTAAGAAGTATTATGTGTCTGAGGCCGAATTTGAACTCAGGTCATTCTGTCTCCAGGGCCAGTGCTCTATTCACTGTGCTACCTAGAAGCTCCCATAATCTTCTTATACTTTACTCCGCTCCCCATATTCTTTGATCCAGTGAGACTGGCCTCCTTACTGTTCAATGAACATGACACTTCATCTCTCAACTTTGGGCATTCTCTCTAGCTATTCCCCATGTCTAGAATGCGCTCACCCACCTCCTCTCTGCCTACTGGTTTCCCTGGCTTCCTTCAAGTCCCAATTAAAATCCTAAACTTCTATAGAAAGCTTTTCTCAATCTTCCCTAATTTGGATGTCTTTTCTCCATTATTTGCTATTTATTCTGTATGCAGATATTTGCACATATTCCTTTTCTTGTTGTCTCCCCCATTAGATCATAAGATCCTTGAGGGCAAGAACTATCTTTTGCCTCCTTTTGTATCCTCAGTGCTTAGGATAAAGTCTGGCAGATAGTAGGCACTTAATAGATCTTTATTAATTGTAGAATGTAGCACATTCATACTTGCTCACCCCATGCAAATCTTGTCCATGTTTTTCCTTAAATGGGTTTCCTCCTGTCATCCTTCTTCCTTACCATGTGATCAAACTATCTTCTCTTCCTACCTATTCTTGCTCTTCTCAAAGTCCCTTACTCATTTTAGGTTAAAACCTACTTGCACCTACCATGTACTTTTGCATTGATTTTTATGTGATATTTGCTTTTAATTCTTTGGAAACTCTTGTATTCCATGTCCCATTGCCATATAACACTCACTGTGTGCATTTAATATACCTAAATTTTTATTTACTTACTTACATGTGTGTGAATATCCTGAATGTCCTCAGGTAATCTGTATTTTCCAGGATTTCCTAAGGAAATATTTGTTCTTGATAGCATATACTTACAAATGCAGTAGTAAGAGCATCAATCACATAAAGATCTGGGGTTACCTGAAAGTCCCAAGGGTATGATATATGAGACACTGGTGGCTACTTGAAGGAATACAAATAAGTCAGATTTCATGAATGTTTCTGTTCTGCTATATAAATAATAAAAAAATTTTCTTTAAAAAGTTAAATCATTTTAATAATTATATTTTAATTGAGTAGAATTGGAAAAATAAACATATGCTAGCATCTTCCACTGCACCACACTTCAATGTTTCAAAAGACCCACCATTCTGTTGATATGAATGCTCTATCAGTGTATGTTATACACCAAACATACTTTTGTATATCTTCAAAAGTTGTGGCCCAATACAAACTTAACCAGGCAGGTTTTTGGATGATAGGCACACTGCTAGTCACCCCCTCTGTCCTCAAAGCTTTCCCAGCTTGATGGATCCTGCCAAAGACTGGTTTATGCTGGTACAGCTTTAGAGACCGCATACTAGTCAGTCAGGAAATGAACACTTATTCAGTACCTACTGTGTGCTAGGCACTGTGCTAAGCACTTTTGCAGATATTACCACATTTGATTGGTCTGAGCTGAAGACTTTGGGAGAGGAAATCATTTTTAATAATAATATTTTCAATGTTTTCTGTATTGATTGCTTTCACCTATCAGCATGCCACTAATGACAATGATTACTCTATGTGCAGTGTGGTTGAAAAGACCTAACCTGTGCCAATGACCTTTTCCACATCATACACAGGAAGTTTGTTTGATAATTTGTGATTTTAGTTCTTGTTAGGAGGAATTGTAGGTGTTTGCATCTCTCTTATACTGGGTGTAGGCATGACATATTTCTAAGCACTTGAAATGTAAAATATCATCAGCTTGACAAATTATGCAAAAAAGAAGAATATTTAAAGTAGGATTAGGTAAACTCATAACATCAAACTACTATTCAAATATATAATTAAACTCCTAAAACAATTCCTCCCTTATATTCTCATTTTCATGTACACTTAGCTAACAGAATATTTTTCACTTATTCTCATATGAAATATTTTAAAAATCGCTTACTATTTGCTAAAACTTTTGATCCATTTTCTTTTTTAAAAAAATATGAAATTAACTTTTTTCATGAACTTGAACACAAAGTTTTAACTCTGGTATAAAGTAACAGTTCTCAAGCAAATGCTAAAGTTGGCAAGACATACTCCTCTCTAAATAATGAAATAATAATGATGCCCTTTAGGAAGTTAAGCTTTGAGTTCCAAAACCTCTGAATCTGTTACTAAATTTCACTTAGAAATGGAATCTTATTTTTATTTTCAGCAAATAACTCAGGACAGGTTTAAGTACCAGAGACAAACTGCATTACAGATTTTAAATTTGGAATGATGAGCAAATCGATATTTCAAAGTATAGCAGGAACAGATCTTATAAAAGGAACCAAAATCAGATATTATACTGGCTAGCTTCCAACAAAGAAAATACCCAACTACTGATAAAGTTAAGCAAAGTGAAATATTCAATGGTTTGTTAAAAAAAAAAAACACCACCTTAAAATACAGCAATATTTTAGGTTACCAAAATTTAAAATAGATAAGAGATTTTTTTTTAATTTTTATAATTATAATCATTTTTATAAAATATATAATTAGCTTGATTGAGGCAGGTACATCATAGTGTGTTATGCTTGTAGCCAGCAAGACCTGGGTTTAAATTATTCCTCTGACAAGTACTAGCTTTGTGATTTTTCAACCAGACACTTTAACCCTTTGTGCACCTCAAGTAACACCCTAAGAACTGTCTATTGTCATATATAGGTTATGATCTTTATTGGTAGGAGTTCCCCATGCTGATGAAGTCACATATCTTTCCAGTATTTGGTATGTGTGTGTTTTTTAATCAACTAGTAAGGTTTGTTTGGTTTTTGGTTTTGGTTACAGGCTATTACTAATGTGATTCTGCCACTTCCCACCTATTTTACCACAGACATTTTACCTCTCTGACCTTATACATTAAATAAGAGAGGGTAGATAAAGTGATCTTTAATGTCTCTTCTCACTCTAAATGTCATTATGTGATAATAAATATCTATCAGTAAATAAGCATTTATTAAGCACCTACTATGTGCCAGGTAATCTGTTAAGTGCCAGGGATACAAAAAGATGCAAACAGCAATTCTTGCCCTCAAGGAGTTTACAATCTAATGATATAAGCTAAATTATACAAAATAAATTTCTATACACATGAATGACACAAATTTTATAGATTAGTTGTGATCAGACAAAATATACATTAATGTACTTCATGATTTCAATCAGTCAACAAGTATTTATTAAATGCTTACTAAAATCCTACTCTCACAAATGTACGCAAAAAGACAGTTCCTACCTTCAAGGATTGGGAAAAGACAATTTTCTAAAGGGGAAAGACAATATATAAAGGGCAGCTGAAAAGGGGTGGATCAGGGCAGCTAGGTGGTGCAGTGGATAGAGCATCGGCCCTGGATTCAGGAGGATCTGAGTTCAAATCCGGCCTCAGACACATAACACTTACTAGCTGTGTGACCCTGGGTAAGTCACTTAACCCCATTGCCCAGCCCCCCCCCAAAAAGGGAGGGTGGATGGCAATAGGAAGCCAATGCCTGCCCCCAGGGCATGATGACTGTGTCTAGAAAAAGGAAAGAGGGCTCCTCCAATGTGTAGGTTCCAGGAAAAACTCTCTAATAGGATAAGGAGAGAAGTGTCAATTGGTAGCTGAGGCATGGTGGCTTAAGTTTGAGGAAATATCTCTGGTTTGTGGCAATGAAGGTAATCTTCTAGCTGTGCAGTAGATAGTCACATATGAACATTAAATGGTCACCTTCACATTACATAATGGGATTTTTCCAAAGAAGTACACTGAGGACACTTGTATTTTAATCCAGAACTTTAGATGGGATTAAATCAAATTTTAGCATTGACTATTTGTGGTTGTTGTTGTTCAGACTTTCAGTTACACCCAATGCTTTGTGACCCCATTTGGGCTTTTCTTGGCAAAGATACAATGACAAACCATTTCCTTCTCTAGTTATTTTATAGATGAGGAACTGAGGTAAACAGGGTTAAGTGACTTGGCCAGTATGTGTCTGTGGCTGGACCTGAACTCATGAAAATGAGTCTTCCTGATTCCAAGCCCATTGCTCTATCCACTGTACCACCTAACTGCCCTCAATGACCACTTAGTCAGTTATATCTTAATTTTCTATGGTATTTAATGCAAAATGAAACTCAAGTCATTTTGGATAATTAAGATTACTTACTTGTTAGTTCTCCTCTGTGCTAAATTCAAATCTAATCCTCCACATTACCGCTCCACTCTGACCCCAGTCACCATGGCAACTGTGAACACAGAGGAGCAAGAACATATGCTTGATTTAGGTGAGCCAGAGACAAGACCTCAAGTCCCTAGTTGCCTCTCAAATTCTGTGTTAGCTTCCCTGAGCTCAGGTCACAATCAGCAATCCTGAAAAACTGATGTTTCTAATCCTGGTGGTAAATACATGAGTTCAAAAGGTAGGGAGTTCGAGTCAATGCCACTTCTATAAGTGAGAAGATACAATACCTCTGGAAGAAATAATATGGGTCATGTTGCAACTTAAAAGTTTAAGAAAGCACAAGCCACGTTGAAGTTTTCCAGAAAGGTCTGGACTTGTTTATTATGTGGACAATTCAGAATCAAGGAGAATGTAAAATATTAATTAGAAATCCTGTAACATTTTATTTTTCTGCCAAGAGAGCTTAATAAATGATGACATCATTCCATGTTTTAATTATTTGTTAATGCCCACTTATGAATCTTTTGAGGGAGGAAATAAAATACTTGTCTATATTTGATCTGTACTTTGTATCTTTGCATCTTTCCTAGAAATGACCATAGCAGTGACTTTGGACTCATAAGTTGTACTTAAGAATTGTTTAAAAACAGAGGTGTCAAATTGTCAGCTGGAGCCTGTGCAGCTTACAAAACTCCTGAGTGCAGCTAGACTCCAGAGTGCAAACGATATTAAAATGTAATTGGGAAATATTTAACAAAATAAATAAAAATATAATATAACATAGAACATATGATATAGAAAATATTAATCTGTGGTTTTCCAAGTCAATATGCTTTTACAAAATGCATTTCTCTTTGAGTATGACGCCACTAACTTTCCCCAAATACTCAGGGATGTGCTCAATGTGCTAAGGAGTGTGAGAAATTCCTGATCTCTTCTTTTAGAGGTCAGACTTCCCCAGGGATGAATCTCATCTACTTGAGCCCATAGCAATACTACATTTCTGGGAAGGTATACACTCCAGGAAATGGGTGATATCTGATAAAAAAAAAAACACATTCAGAGGGACCAATGAGAGACTGCTTTGTCATACTACCCATATAACCTCTAAACCAATTCAACAAAGTTTTTTTTTTAATGCCTACTATGTGGCAAGGTCTGCTAAATTTAACAGTATTTAAAAAAAAATCCCTCATTGTCCTAAAAGAAAGAAAAATGCATTTATGAGGCATATGTGCCAGGCACTGTGTTAAGCCTTTTACAAATATTATCTCACTTGATCTTTACAACCACTCTGATGGGTAGCTACTATTATACCTATTTTACAATTGAACAAACTGAGACAAACAGTAGTTAAGTGACTTGCCTAGGCTCACACAGCTAGTTAGTATCTGAAGCCAGCTTCGAATGCAGCTTTCCCTTACTCTAGGACCAGATATCAATCCACAGGGCCACCTAGCAGCCTCCAGAAGCTTGTTTTCTACCACTTGGATATACCACATACATAGGCAGATAAATACAAAATGATTCATACTGGAAAGAGAACTAGTAATTGGATATCAAGAAAAGCCTTGGAGCAGCTAGGTGGCACCAGCCCTGGAGTCAGGAGGACCTGAGTTCAAACCCGGCCTCAGACACATAACACATACTAGCTGTGTGACCCTGGGCAAGTCACTTGACCCCACCACCTTTAAAAAAAAAAAGCAAGAAAAGCCTCATGTATAGTATCAAAGCTGTGGCTACTTCATACCACACACCCGTATTGGTATAAGAAAGGAACCTATATCATTGTGTTTCTCCTCTTCTCTGTGTTATCAGATACAGGCAGGGATGTGGTAGTAAATGTTTAACAATAAAAAACTTTCTGGGGGAAAAAAGAGTCCACACAACACACTCCTAAATTCAATCTGCATCATTTACATGTCATCAATCACTTTTTAAAGTCTAGACAATCAACAAAGACAATCAAGCCCTGATGCTGATTTCCAAGGTGTAAATGCTCCCACTGAAAATTTAACAATCAGTTCTTACCAGCTGGCTCCGACATATGCTTGATGGGAGCTGAACAATAATTCAGTATGGGAAGGCAGCAAAGGCAAGGCCAGTGAATGAATAGTTCCATTTTTTAAACATTATTTCGAAAGCTGCTTTCATTTGAAGCACTAAGATCTTATTAGGGTGCCAATAATTACATATATTAGTATCGTCTTTGTTCTAGAACCAAAAGGATTGGAAGGTTGGACTTTCTAGCTAAGATGCCGATGTATTTGTGAGAGTGTGCCTCTTTCTGTCTGGCAAATTTGCAGGATGTAAGAGGCAAATTACAGACAACATGAGAGATGTATCCCTTTCAGATGAGTCACTTCTTTTCTCCATAAAAAGTATAAAATTTTGAGTAGGCTCACTTGCACCTTGTTTTTACTAGGCTATGAGTAGCTCATCTGCATATGAAAGGGCAGGAAAGTAGATGACCAGCCAACAGAGACAATGAACTATTCCCCTACACTTTGTGTCTCTTTCCCAGCCATAAATTTATGTTGATCAACAGGGGAATGGCCATCTAACTGTCCTAGAAGAACATCAGAGTGTTTTTAAAATGGGGACTCTTGAACACCAGAACCATTTAGTGATCGTTACGTAAGTGGCCATTGCCAGGACATCAGCCAGAAAGATGAAGAAAAAAGAAATTAAATGAGAAGCATTATCATCTTCTTTGTTGATGCTCCTGAAACCTCCTACATGTGTTGTCTCTTATTAGACTATGACCTCCTTGACAACAGGGACTGTCTTGCTTTTCTATCTGTATTCTCAGCATTAAACACAGTTCCTTGCAAATAGTAAGCATTTAATAAATACTTATTCATTCACTTAATATTTATAAAGTTATGGGTTATAACATATGACTCAAGACCCATTTCTTGAATTTACATTTGGACTTTGATCCTATTAATTGGTTAGATGTAGGTGCTATATTACAGTTAGGTTGTATACTAAGAAGAGATATTCAAGAAAAAAATAAAATACTAAATTATTAATAGTAATATTTTGGTAAGTTAAATGTGCACCATTTTGTTTCATAAAATTTATTTAAAATTTTAAATTAAATCTTTTAATTTATTTATTTTTAGGATATATATATATTTTTCAAATTGAGTTGAAAAATTTCTCCCTTTACTCCAACCCTCCTTTACCCACTGAGAAGGCAAGCAAAATGATATCAATTATATATGTGAAATTATGCAAAATAAATGTCCATATTAGCCATATTGCAAAAGAAAAAAAGAATAAAGTAAGTGAGAACATTATACTTCAGTTTGCAAACTGAGTTCATCAGTTCTCTCTCTGGACATGAATGGCATATTTTTTTTCCATTTTGAGTCCTTTAGAATCATCTTGGATCACTGTGTTGATCAGAGTAGCCATCATGATCATATACCACAACTTTTATAACCATTCCCCAATTGATAAGCATCCCCTCACAATCCAATTCTTTTCCACCACAAAAACAGCTGCTACAAATATTTTTGTACATACGCACCCTTTTCATTTTTCTTTGATCTCTTTGGGGTACAGACCTAGTAATGCTGTTGCTGGATCAGTCTTACAGCTTTTTGGGCATAGTTCCAAATTGCTCTCCAAAATGGTTGGAACAATTCACATCTCCATCAGCAATTTGTTTGTATACCTATTTTTCCTCATTCCCTCCAACACATCATTTCTAATATGTATGAGGTAGTACCTCAGAATTGTTCTAATTCGCATTTCTCTAATCAATCATGATTTAGAGCATTTTTCATATGATCATAGATACTTTTGATTTCTTCTTTGGAAACTGCCTGTTCATAATGTCCTTTAGCTATTAATCAATTGGAAAATTGCTCTTACTTTTATAATTTTGACGCACATTTGAGAAATAAGGCCTTTATCAGAAAAAGTTGCTGTATTTTTTTAATTACTTCATTGCTTGTGGTACCTTTTAGCAAAATGTATTTTCCCTGATTATCTTTTCCATTAGGTTTGCTTTTTCTGACATCATGATTGCTACTCCTGCCTTTTTTACTTCAGCTGAAGTATAATAGACTCTGCTCTGGTTTTAACTGTGCATACCTGTGTTTCTGTTTCAAGTGTGTCTCTCATAGACAACATATTGTTGGGTTCTGATTTCTAATCCATTCTTCTATTAATTTCCATTTTATAGATAAGCTTATCCCATTTGCAATCACAGTTATGATTACTGTGTATTTCCCTCTATCTTATTTTCTTCTGTTTATGCTCTTTGTCTTTTCATCCTGTCCCTTCTCAAAAGTTTGTTTTGCTTCTAACCATTGCCTCCCATAATCTGCCATCCCTTTTATCATCTCTCCTTCCCATCTCCCCATATCTCTTATCTTTTCTCTTATTTCTCTACTGCGTTAGATAAATTTCTATGCCCATCTGAGTATGTATTTATATTCTTCCCTCTTTGAATCAATTCCAATAAGAGTGAGGTTCAAGCATTGCCTGCCACCTCCAGCCCCCACTTCCCCCACCGCTATAAAAGCTCTTCCTTAATCACCTCTTCTATTTGAATAAATTTTTTCAATTCTGTCCGTATTTTCCCGCTTCTACCAGTGCAGCCTTTTTACTCACTCCTTCATTTTTGTTGGAGATTATCCCAACATAATTGACTCACACTCATGCCCTCTGTCTATGTATAGATTCCTTGTAACTGCCCTAATAATGATAAGATTCTCAAGAGTTACATGTATCATCTTCCTATGTAAGAATGTAAATAGTTTAACTTTATTTAGTCCCTTATGATTACTCTTTTATATTTACCTTTTTTTTTTTTTTGCTTTTTGATGAGGCAATTGCCCAAGAAACACAGCTAGTAAGTGTCAAGTGTCTGAGGCTGGATTTGAACTCAGATCCTCCTGACTCCAAGGCCAGAGCTTTATCCACTGCACCCCAAACCAGCAAAGGGCTCTCCATAATCTCTTTCAGACCAATGGTCTGACCCCCTTACCATCTCTGTGCTAAGAACTACCAAAACTGCTGCTGCTGCCACCACCAGCATTGTGTCAAGTTTGACTCCAAGGTCCATGGCTGGTGCCGCTGTCACACTCCATGCCAACTTCCACTACAGTGCCACAGACCTCTCCTGACAACCTCCTAGGTTATCTTAGACTGGACAAATATTTCAATCTAAACTTTTGTTGGCTCTGCCACCTAAAATTTGATTTAAGGAGTTCTTTTAAAGGTGTCTGGAGGAGAATGTTGGGAGAGTTTAGCTTGGTTGCTGCCTATACTCCACTATTTGGCTCTACCAAAATTTATTTTTTAATTATAAAACTGATTCACATTAAAATAGTAATTGATTGAAAAAATCTAAAGCCAAATATGAAATCAGCATACAAATGCACATACGTACACACAAATTCTAACTCTAATATTTTTCTATTTTAATAGGTGTAAACTCCCAGAAGCCTGACTCTGCCACTGTATTCTGATAGGTGAGCTTTAACCAATGGAGTTTCTAGGAATCAGACTACTACATTACTTCTTGGCTATTTCCAAACCATGTCCCTTTGCTAGGCATCATCATCATCATCATCATCATCATCATCATCATCATCATCTTCTTCTTCTTCTTCTTCTTCCTCCTCCTCCTTTATTTAAATTTATTTCTTTTTAATTTTCAACATTCAATTTCACAAGATTTTGAGTTCCAAATTTTCTCCCTCCCCTCATCTCATGCATCCCCCCACCCTAAGATGGCATACATTCTGTACACCCATTCCCCTAATCTGTCCTCCCTTCTATCTCCCCCCACCTCCTTCTCTTATCCCCTTCCCCTTCTATTTTCCTGTAGGGCAGAATAGATTTCTATACTCCATTTCCTGTATTTCTTATTTCCAAGTTGCATGTGAAAACAATTTTTTAACATGTGCTTTTAAAACTTTGGGTTACAAATTTTCTCCCTTCCTCCCTCCCCACCCACTCTCAGTGAAAAGCCAAGCAACTCGATAGAGATTATACATGTGTAGTCATGCAAAACACTTCCATAGTAGTCAGGCTGTGGAAAGCTAAGTATATTTTCCTTCATCCTATCCTGACCCCCATTCATTCTATTCTCTCTTTTGACCCTGTCCCTCCTCAGAAGTGTTTGCTTCCGATTACCCCCTTGCCCAATCTGCCCTCCCCTCTATCATACTCCTGCGCTCTTGTCCCCTTCCCCCCACCATTTTCCTGTAGGGTAAGATAGATTTCCATACCCAGTTGAGTGTGTACATTATTCACTCCTTAAGCCAAATCCTATGATAAGATTCATTCTCTCTCTCATCTTCCCGTTTCCCCTCCACTGCAAAAGCCTTTTCTTGTCTGTTTCATGTGAGATAATTTACCCCATTCTACCTCTCACTTTCTCTTCCTCACAGTATAATACTCTCTCACTCCTTAATTTTATTCTTCAGATATCACCCCTTCATCTTCAACTCACCCTGTGCCATCTATCTATCTATCTATCTATCTATCTATCTATCTATCTATCTATCTATGTATCATACATATATATTTTTTCCCCTCCAAGTATGTTAATACTGACAAAGGACTCATGAGTTACAAATATCATCTTTCCATGCAGGAATGTAAACAATTCAACTTTAATAAGTCTCTTAGGATTTCTCTTTCCTGTTTACCTCTTCATGTTTCACTTGAGTCTTGGATTTGAAAGTCAAATTTTCTATTCAGCTCTGGTCTTTTCATCAAGAATGCTTGAAAGTCCCCTATTTCACTGAATGACCATTTTTTTCCACTGAAGGATTATACTCAGTTTTGCTGGGTAGGTGATTCTTGGCTGTAATCCTATCTCCTTGGCCCTCCAGAATATCATACTTCATGCCCTCTGGTCCCTTAATATAGAAGCTGCTAAATCTTGTGTTATACTGATTGTGTTTCCACAATACTTGAATTGTTTCTTTCTGGCTGCTTGCAATATTTTCTCCTTCACTTGGGAACTCTGGAATTTGGCTATAATATTCCTAGGAGTTTTCCTTTGGGGATCTCTTTCAGGAGGTAATCAGTGGATTCTTTCCATTTATATTTTGCCCTCTGGTTCTAAAATATCAGGACAGTTTTCCTTGATGATTTCTTGAAAGGTGATGTCTAGGCTCTTTTTTTGATAATAGCTTTCAGATAGTCCAATAATTTTAAAACTCTCTTTCCTGGATCTATTTTCCAAATCAGTTGTTTTTCCAATGAGATATTTCACATTGTTTTCCATTTTTTCATTCTTTTTGATTTGTTTTACAGTGTCTTGATTTCTCATAAAGTCACTAGCTTCCAATTGCTCCATTCAAATTTTTAAGGAAGCATTTTCTTCAGTGAGCTTTTGGACTTCCTTTTCCATTTGGCCAATTTTGCTTTTTAGGGTATTCTTCTCCTCATTGGCTTTTTGGACCTCTTTTGCCATTTGGGTTAAACTATTTTTTAAGGTGTTATTTTCTTCAGTGTTTTTTTGGGTCTCCTTTAGCAAGTTGTCAACTTGTTTTTCATGATTTTCTTGCATCACTCTCATTTCTCTTCCCAGTTTTTCCTCTACTTCTCTTACTTGCTTCTCAAAATCCTTTTCAAGCTCTCCTATGGCCTGGGACCAATTCAAATTTTTCTTGGAGGCTTTGGATGTAGGAGCTTTGACTTTGTTGTCTTCTTCTGGCTGTATATTTTGATCTTTTTTGTCACCAAAGAAAGAGTCTATGGTCTGACTCTTTTTGTGCTGCTTGCTCATGATCCCAGACAATTACTTGAGTTATAAACTCTTTGTTAAGGTAGGGGTCTGTTTGCAGTGTGGAGAATGTACTGTCCCAAACTTCAGGGGTTTTGTGCAGCTGTTTTCAGAGATACCTCTAGGGACCTATAAACTTTCAGTTCTTCCAAGGTGCTATGATGAATGGCAAGGTGTGGACTCTTTTGCTGGCTTGTGCTCTAGTCTATGAGTGACTACAAGCACTCTTTTCTGCCTTGTAACTGTGAGGAGGATTTTCTTTTCACCACCACTACAAGCTCTGCCATGCCAGCATGCCTCCTTGCCTCAGGACCACCACCCACAACTGTGACCCAGATGCAAGCATGGGCAAAGCAAGAGAATCCTGCCTCAACAGAGAGATCCCTGCAATCCCTCTCTGATCAGCCACTGGATTCCCCCTCAGTCTGTGAGCCAGAAGCTCAGAAAGAAGCCCCCACCCCAGGGGCAGAGCTCCAGGACTGGGGTTGGAACCACATGCTATTCTCTCACCACTGCAGACACAGACTTTTCCTACTGACCTTCTAAGTTGTCTTTGGTATTTGTGGGTTGAGAAGTATGGAAACCACCACAGCTGCCCATGATTCAGGCCTCTGAGGCCTGCTCCAGGTTAACTGAGGCCTGCCTTGCCTCTCCTCTCCCAGCCTGGTGTGATAAAACTTCTCAATCAACCATCCAGGCTGTCTTGGGCTGGAAATTTGTTTCACTCTGTCTTTTTGTGGATTCTGCTGCTTTAGAATTTGTTTAGAGCCATTTTTCATAGGTATTTGAAAGGGTTTGGGGGAGAGCTCAAGCAAGTCACTACTTTTATTCTGCCATCATCATCATCATCATCATCATCATCTTCTTCTTCTTCTTCTTCTTCTTCTTCTTCTTCTTCTTCTTCTTCTCCTCTGTATGTGTGTGTGTAGAGAGAGAGTGTGTTTTAATGAGAGAGACAGACAGACAGAGACAGATAGAGACAGAGACAGAGACAGAGAGAGAGAGAGACAGAGAGAATCTGGGTAGCATATTGTTTTTATGCAATTTTTCTTTCTACTATGAATGATTAAATGACCATCATTACCATTATCGTTGGGGAAACCTTCTAGTAATTTGAGGTTCAGTGCAATTTACACAATATAATATACAAATAGAAATATCTGTAGAATTTGAACATCAATGGGGAATATCCTTGTTTGTAATTGGCACAACACAATTCAGATTATACTAGAAAATAATTTAATTGAACATGCCTCCCTACCTCATAGATTATTCTATTGAAAAATGTGTCCACTAGTGTATATGTCAGTGGATCATTGTTTTGTCCATGGTGACATTTTTCATGATATTCTGAATAATTTTAAAATTATTATGAGTTATCTTGTTTGAAGATAGTTTTCAAGGTTCATCCTGTTCTACAAACTTACTTTTTTACATTTTTAAAAATAGGATCTTTGAGATTTTGTGTTCTCTCTGTATCTGTACTCTGATACAGAAATTCATCTGAAGAAGTCTTACCTCTTCTTCTCATATTCTTATCAATGAACTGCTTGATGCATGAGTAAGCCAGTTATGTAAATATTTAGCTGCAGGTGAGAATTCAGGCTAAAAATAACACAAATAATAACAATGCAAATTAAAACAGTTTTGAGATATCACCTTATACCTTTGACAAAGAGAAGCAAAAATGTGATTTCTCCATGTTGATATGGTAGAAAGAAGCTGTCAATTGGACAAATCATTTTGCTAATAAGTTTTGAATTGAATAAGAAACATAACTAGACATTCTATACCCTTTGACCCAGTGATAACACTATTGAAGTACACCTTAAGGAAGCCAAAGACCAAAATTGTTGGCTAGTTGTTGTCCTTTGTTCTTGAAGAGGAATAAAATGACATCACTATATTGGGGCCTACTGTGACTGATCAGACCAATAAAAGCTTGGAAGACTTTACCAGACACAAATAGTCCATATAAATATTTGGAGTGAAGATGTCTCTAAATTTTCACATTTCATATTTCTATTGAGCCTACTGCAATTCTGCTTTGCTTATAGAACCCAGCACCTTCTTTGGCACAGGTATGCCATGAATGGCAGTCCTATACTAGTGTCTCCAATATACGTCTCACAATCAATTCCAAAATTCTTCAGAGAGACCTTGAGAACACACTTGTATTGCTTCTTCTGACCTACATGTGAGCGCTTGCCTTGTGTGAGTTCTCCATAACATAGTCTTTTAGGCAAACACACATTTGACATTCAAACAATCTCAAAGATGGTCAATGATGGTGAGCCCATAAGAATTGAGCTCTCTACAATACAGTTTGAATGCCTGGCAGTTCAGCTTGAGAAAGGACCTCAGTGTCTGGTAACTCACCTTGCCAGGTAATCTTCAGAATTTTCCTTAGACAATTCAGATGGAAGTGATTCTGTTTCCTGGAATAATACTGGTATACTGTCCAGATTTCACTGGCATATAAGAATGAGGTCAGCACAATAGCTATGTAGACTTTCAGTTTATAGTCAGTCTAATACCTCTCGTCTCCCACATTTTCCTTTGGAGCCTCCCAAACACTGAACTAGCTCTCGCAGTGCATGTGTCAACCTCATCATCTATGTGGAAATCCCTGAAAAGTACACAGCTAAAGTAAGTGAACTCATCTACAGCATTCAAAATTTCTCCATTTTGGGGCAGCTAGGTGGCACAGTGGATAGAGCACCAGCCCTGAAGTCAGGAGGACCTGAGTTCAAATCCGGCCTCAGAACAAACACTTCACACTTACTAGCTGTGTGACCCTGGGCGAGTCATTTAACCCAATTGCCTTAAAAAAAATTTCTCCATTTGTTGTAACTGATGGTTCAATATATAGATGGCATAGTGATGGCTGGTGAAGAACCTGTGTTTTCTTGGTATTAATTATTAGGTCAAAATTAGCACAAGAAGCAGAGAATTGATTCATACTTTGCTGCATCTCAGCCTCAGAGGCTGAACTGAGTGCACAATCAATCATCTATGGACAAAATGTCATGCACCAAATCTGCCTCCACATTAGTCTTGGTTTGCAGCCTTTTTAGGCTACAAACCATCAATGTGGTAGCTGACCTTGATGTCATTTACTTCTTCACTAAAGGCACCTAACAACATTGCTAAAAACGTCATGCCAAAAAGATGAGAGCAAGCATCCAGCCCTGCTTCACTCCATTGGTGACTAGAAAAGCACGAGCATGATCCATTATCCCATGCAAGCATGTGACCATGAAACTGACATATAATACTGATGAGCTTCCCCAAGAAACCAAATTTTGCCATGATTTTCCATGAGCCCTCATCACTGAAAGGCAGGAAACACCATATCAACCATCATACCAATCATACCTTGGCCGTTTCTGAAGCCACACTGGCCCTCAGGTAGATGACCATCTTGTCAGTAATGACTAAGAGAGAGACCCACCTCCTCTGTGATTGTCACATGACCATCTATTTTTATTGATATGGACAATAGGGACATGCTTGACTTGTTTTGTCATACAACTCAAAAAATTTCAGTTAGCTTTCTCCTTACATGGTCTGCTAAATGCCAATGTTTTCTGTGAGGTTACATTCACAAAGTTTTACTGCATTTAGGTAAATAGTACTAGTTTTCCCTGAACAACCCTGCAGCAAAGACCAAAGTAAAGGTCTAAATATGGCAAAGTATTCATAGTAGTATTCAAGAGTAGCAAAACACTGGAAACAGTGACATTGATTGAAGAATGACAGCACAAATGACATATGAATGCAATAGACTACTACTTAATAAATATTATTTTTTGTTTTTATATGATTTTATTTACTTACATATTACTCCTTCTACTCCTCCATGGAGAAAGTCATTCCTTACAGCAAGAAAAAACAGTAGTAATAACAATAATACAATAAATAAAAATATATTATAAACATATAATATATAAATATGATAAACAATAATTTAAAATAACAATTAAATTAAAATAAGAAAGAAAGGAAAAGCAGTTCATCAAAACAAATTTAAGCATCTGCTATGTTTCAAAGTATGTGAAGGGTTTCACAATCACACCTCATCATTTTGGGAAGGATAGGAAATATAATCAAATTTCTCTTCTTTGAGGCCAAGCTTGGTCATTATCACTGAATAGCATTTAGTTTCATTTGTTGTTGTTCTTTCCATGCATACTGTTTTAATCACTTTGCATACTGTTTTCCTGATTCTCCTTGCTTAACAATTCATATCTCTTCCCATGTTGCTGTGAATTCACCATATTCATTTTTATAAGAGAATAGCAGCATTTATTTATATGCAAGTAATATTTGATTGTATCCAAAATTTATTTAGCCATTTCCCAATTGAATGGGCATCTACTTTGTTTCCAGTTTTTGTTATCACATAAATGACTACTATGAATATTGGTAGTTCTGAGTCTTAAAAAAAAAAATCAATGACTTCCTTGGGAGGTCTCTAAGTCAAAGGAGATATGTATTTTAATCACTTTGTTAGCATAATTCCACACTGCTTTCCAGAATGGTTAACCGGTTCACAGATCCACCAACAGTATATTAGCATAACTATTTCAACCTTTAATCAAATTTGCCAGTTTTCTAGGTTGTTTCAAAGTTGTTTTCATATGCCTTTCTCTTGTTATTAATGATTTAGATCAATCTTTAATAAGTTTGTTCATAGTTCACAGTTCTTTTGAGAACTATGTGTTCATATTCTTTAACTGATCCACCACCCAAGTGTGAAAACAACTTCAGGCATCCTTAAGAGCAGGTACCCGTAGTGAAAATTTTGTTATATACATGTATATGTGTATGTGTGTGTGTGTGTGTGTGTGTGTGTATGTGTGTGTGTGTGTGTACAGACACACATATATACACATATATTCACACACATACATATATGCACATGTACATATATAGTGCCATATGTAATATAATGTCTAACACATAATATTGTTTAATATATAACAAAGTATATTATCTTGAAATATGCATAATATATTACAACTAAGGGCACCTTCCTTCAAGGGATAATTGAGGTTGCTTTTCACATTTCATTCATTTTACTATTGATTTATTTAATGGGACTTTATTATTTGGGGCATTAAAGTAAAAATTAATCTTATGTCATTTTTAACAAGTTTTCCTTTTATACATTTGAACTGTATATAAACCCCAAATCTAGTGATTAAGATGGTTGTTCCTAGTTCATCTCAAGATTCACAAACTGATGCTTTGTTATAACTCTGCTTTATTACTGGGACTTTAATGACTGGAGAAAAGAGCGAGGCTGATGACTTTGCACAGCCCTGCCTTATTTAAATCCAATTCACTTGTAAGTCAAGACATCACTTTCCTGATGTCATTGGTCCTCTTCAAGCACAAATGACAAAAAACAATTTTGAGTAGTAGCAATTGCCCCCCTGGGGACCCAACTAGCCAGTTCCAGTTGGCAATGCTATTTTTTTTCTCCTCCTTCTCTTCTTCTTCCTCCTCCTCCCTCTTTCTATATGGAGAGTCATATCCTTATATGTGTTTTTGATCACTCATACTTAGCAAGATATCTTGGGGCTTTGGAGCTAGAGATTTTTTTTCACTACCGTATTCATTCATTCTTTCATTCATTTATTCTATCTTTTTTTTCCTGAAAAACTGGGACAATTAACTTTTTTGTCTCATGTATTTTTCATTCATGATTTCTTGAAATATAGCTCTGGTAAACCAGTCTTTAATAAAGTTCATTAGTTTTCAAGTGGAACTACTTGACTATACCTTTAAACAGAATCACTCTGGCTCTCAATGACTGGCCAATAATAGGTCCTTGCCTAAGTCTCATTTTTTCATCATTTGGATTTTGATGGCTCAGTGAGTGTAAACAGCAGACATTTCTGTTCTGGCCAGAAATTCTGAGAGTCTTCCCTTCCCAGACTGATTCTTTTTTTGTTGTCATTTTGAAGCCATCTTTTGCCTCAATTGTTATCTAACTTTTAATCACTGAATGGGCTTTGCCTTAAACAGACTGAGACCGGGGAAAGACCTTAGCTCAAAAAGGCTAAGGTCTCTCACTGCATCGTGGGCCATCACCAGTTGTCCTGATCTGTGTCTCACCACTGGGCTCTGATGACTCTGGAGGAGTGAGGCTGATGACTTTGCACAGCCTTGCCTCACTTAAATCCAATTCACTTGCAAGTCCAGACATAACCCTCTTGATGTCATTGGCCCTCTTCAAGAACAAAGGAAAAACAATAGTTTTACTACCTCTAAGTAATACAAAGTAAAGAATTTTCAATAGACTGCTAATGTCTTAATATCATATAATTAACATTTTGAGTTCTAATATTTTCATGTCCCCAATATTGTTTTAGAAGTTCAAGGCTGAATCTTTCTGTACTCTCTAGCTTTTGATCTGAATTCTTCTCCAGCTCCCTTGATGAATTGCTTTTCTACATTAGATACTAATAAACCTTAGCTATTTATTTCACAGTTGAATATGAACTGTTTCTGAATATTCTTAGGTCTCTCTTTGGGTCATGCCCTTATTTCTGTTTTCATTAAGTAGTTTCCTTTTCATTGATTGTATCATTTAACTATAGCTGATAAAAATTATGAATAGAATAGAAACCACATTAGATTGGGAGCCAAGAAACCGCAATTCTGGTCTCATTTCTGCCACTAACTGGTTGGATGACATGAGGAAAATGACTTCATTTCTTTGAGTCTCACTATTCTCTGTAAAATGAAGGACAGGACTGAATTCTATTAATCCTGTGATGCTAGGATCTCAGAGAACACTTTGATATCATTTTTAAGGACAATGCACATCAGTATACATGAACATTTCTAGATAGAAAGATACCAAGAAAAAGATTGTCTGTGAAACCATGAATGTAACATGTGCATCTTTTAAACAGTATATTTTAAATTTTACATAATGGCACAAACAATGCTCTCCTCTGTCTATTTTTAAATGTCTGATTAATACTCTTTTTGACTACAACAATCCCACTACCTAACTACTTACCCCAAACCCCTCAACCCCCAAAATAAAAGACCTCCTTTGTAACACATTCACATATTAGTGCTATTCTGAGAGTGTGGCTTATTCTATACCCCTAGTTCATCACTTCTCTGCTAAGAACTGTGGATGATGAATCATTATCAATCTTCTGAATCTGTAATCACTCACTGCATTATTTAGCATTCTTTTAAGTCTTTTCTAGTCACTATATCAATTGTTCTCTTGCTTCTGCTCATCTCACTCTGCATCACAGTCTTCACAGGTCTCTCAGAATCCCCTCCTTTAGTCATATCTTGGGGCACAATAATAATAGTCCATTACATTCATATCCCATAACTTCTTCAGCCTTTCCCCAATTAATGGATACTCATTTCCCCCAATAATTTAATATAACAACTGATTGTTTTAAGATCAGGAATGCAGCATGACAAGGCTGTATATTGTCACCTTATTTATTTAACTTATGTTAAAAGTATAGCATGAAAAATGCCAGACTGGACAAATCAAAACCTAGAAATAAGGTTGCCAGGAGAAATAACAATCTCAAATATGCAGATATACAATTCTGATGCAGGAAGTGAAGAATTTAAAAACCTCTTGATTAGGGTGAAAGAAGAGAGTGGAAGAGCTGTCTTGAAGTTTAATATATTAAAAAAAATAAGATCTTAGCAACTAGTCCTATCACTTTCTGGCAAATGGAGGGAGAAGAAATGGAAGCAGTATCAGATTTTATATTCTTGGGCTCAAAGATCACTGCCAGTGGCAATTACAGCCATGAAATTAAATGATGCTCACTCCTTGAAAGGAAAACTATGGCAAATCTGGACAGCATGCTGAAAAGCAGAAACATCACCTTGCTCACAAAGGTCCATATAATCAAAGCTATCTTTTTTCGAGTAGTAATGTAGTCTGTGAGAGCTGGATTCTAATGAAAGCTAAGCGCTTCAGAACTGATGCTTTCAAATTTTGGTGATCAAGAAGGCTTTTGAGAATTTCCTTGGAGAGCAAGAAAATCAAATCAGTCAATACTTAAAGAAATTAATTCAAGGGGCAGCTAGGTGGTGCAGTGGATAGAGCACTGGCCCTGAAGTCAGAAGTACCTGAGTTCAAATCCAGCCTCAGACCAAACACTTGACACTTACTAGCTGTGTGACCCTGGGCAAGTCACTAAACCCCAACTGCCTAAAAATAAAAAAGAAAGAAAGAAATTAATTCAGACTACTCATTGGAAGGACAAATACTGAAGCTGAAGTTTAAATATGTTGGCCACATAATGAGAAGACAGGACTCATTGGAAGAGACCCTGAAGTTGGGAAAGATTGAAGGCAAAAGGAGGAAGGGATGTTAAAGGATGAGATGGATATATAGTGTCATTGATGCAATGAACATAAACTTAGATAGACTTCAGGAGTTAGTGGAGGATGGAAAGGCTTGGAGTACTATGATCCGTGGAGTTAGAAAAAGTCAGACATGACTGAATGAATGAAAAACAATATAAATTCCTCAGCCTGACATTCAAAAACATTCATAATCTGGTCCCAGTCTATCTGTGGTAGAGATAATATATGAATGCAGCTTAGTCTAGCTTTTGTTTTAAAATTTTAAAACTATTTTCAAGGGACTAAGATTTGGTACATTGACATAGCTTCTTGGTCACCTCATTGCAAATGCAGCCAAAATAGCAGGGGCCCCAGACTCACCCTCAATCACCTGAATGAAGATGAGTTGCATGACCCAGCTCAGCCCAAGGAAGCTCTGCTGACTTGAATCAAAGTAGCATCTTGCCTCGATATCTGTTCCCTGCTCTGAATGGTCTTCTGACTAAGTAAACTTTTGTTTACTGTTAAAAAGATTCTAAGTGTCTCATTTAATTCCAATTTTGATCCTGAGTTACTGGCCAGGCCAGATTCAGGCCCAGTCTACTATTCTATCATTCCAGTGTATTCCCTTACTATTGCCTTATGTATATCCTCAGTGACAGTCAAACAGTATGACATGATTCTTCAGTGATGCCCTAAACTTACCTTCCTTCAGGCTTTTTTCATTCTGTTCTCTTTGACCAGAATACCATTGTCAATTCAAATACTACTTCCTTCGTGAATGCTAATAACTAATATTTATGTAAGACTCTAAGTTCTTACAAGCATTATAAATGCATTCTCATTTGAGGTAAGTGCTTCCATTTTAGAAATTATGAACCAGAATCTTAGAGACATTAGGTAACAAGTCCACAGTCATAAAGTCAGTAAGTGTCAGAGGTAGGATTTGAACCAAGTTTTCTTCTGACTTCTTTGGATGGCCCACTTTCATCCATATTCTCAACAAAGGTTATCTCTCTATACCTTAAACTTCCATAGCTGGTTTTCTTTGTGATGCTTTAATGACACTCAATGTATTCTACCTTGGACCAAATATTCATTCATACATTCATTCAACAAATGCTTTTTGAGCACTTACTATATGCATTGTGCTAGGTCTTGTATGCATTTTTTGTACATTCTTTATTTCCCCTAACAGTGGGAGTAAAACACAGCATGCTGAATGAGAAGTCATGGATTCATGTTCCACATCTAACACATGTCATGTAACCATGGACAGAGTTTCTGTTTCCTCATCTCTGAAAATGAAGCATGTTTCTCAGATAGTTATATGAGGATCAAATGTGAATTTATGGACAGTGCTATATAAAAATTTAAAACTTTATATAAATAAAAACTGCTAAAATTTATCAATTGCTTGTGACCTACTTCTGTGGAGAATGTTACAATGGTAATAGAATCATAGATCCTTGAATTCATGATTAGACTATAAGCACCTTAAAGAAAGTAACTATATATTTCTTTTTATATCCTTCTTTATAATGCCTAGAATTTCACCATATATTTGAAATATAGCTTTCATTTTTGGTGATAATTTCTTTTAAATTTTTTTTTTTAGATTTTTTTGGCAATGAGATAAACTTTTGATGTGAATGAATAAAGGGATAAAGGAAAGAAGGAAAAATGAAAGTCAGTTTCACTGACTTCACACGCTTGAAGGAAACAAGTATTTATTAAGGGCTAATTATATTCTGTGCCTTGTGCTTTACAAACATTATCTCATTTAATCCTCATAATATTCCTGAGAGGTAGAAGCTATTATTATTCACACTTAATAGTTGAGAAAAATGAAGCTGACAGAAGTTAAGTGACTTGTCCAGGGTCACATAGCTGTGCCTGAGTCAGATTTGAACTTGTCTTCAGGCTCAGCCCTTTAGATGCTTGACTGGATCATGTTAAAAAAAAATCTGTAAAAAAAAAAAAGACTTCTAGTAACTTAACAGAAGTGCTTTCAAGTTAATGTACTTTTATTCTGGACTCAGCTCATGTAACATCTCCTCTAAGTTGTCAGTGCTAACTTTGTCCTCCTTATAATATTATGGCATAGTTATTTGCTTATATTTCCCAGTGGAGTGTCAGCTTCTTGAGAGCATAGCATCTAGTATTCATTTTATCTTTGTGTCCCCAGAGCTTTATATGGTACATTGCACATAGCAGAAGCTTAAAAATGCTTACTACTAAAGGGAATTGATAGATTAGATAGACAGGCAGTTAGATAAAATACAACATTTATTAAGTACTTATTATATTCCAGGCATTGTGCTAAGAATAATAAATACAAATAAAAGATAATCTCTATCCTCAATGATGTTGAAGAAAACACCTAAAGGAAAAATGGAAAAGGGGGCACATGGGGAGGTTCTTGGTAGGATGGAATGCCTACAGTTTTCTAGGACTTGCTGTGAAGGCATGGATCCTAGCAAGATAAAAAATGTAAACAACATTAAGCTCAAGTGAGAAAACACTTGCTAGGTGGACACTGGATGAAAACAACTCTGCTTCATAGATTCACTTTTAATTTAGCATTTTCTTTTCTTCATTTATCTTTATTTGCTTTCAAAGCAATTTCCTTATTGTTTGCAAGAGACATGAAACAGAAAGATACACAGAGTTAAAGGGGTAGAATGGAATCTATTATGCTTAAGGTGAATTAAAAAAAAAAGGCAGGGGTAGCAATCATGATCTCAGTCAAACCAAAGGTAAAAATGGACCTAATTAAAAGAGATAGTCACGGAAACTACATTTTGCTAAAAGTTGCTATAGCCAATGAAGCAATATAAAAAAAATTACGGCAAGTTTCCCTGAAAAACACCTCATTTCTCAAATATATAGAGAACAGAGTCAAACTTATAAAAATAAGAGCAATTCCCCAATTAATAAATAGGCAAGGGACATGAGCTGGCAGTTTTCAGAAGTCAATCCTTCTCTAATCAGACTTCCAATTGAAGAAGAGGATTGAATGTCATCAGGCTCTTCTCACCCGACAGTACAACTGGTGCTGATTCCATCCCAGAAGAGATCTACAGGTTGGGGGGGGGGTCCATTGCTCATATAGAAACTGTTACAGTTTACATGACAACAGGTGGTTATCTCTCAGGAGATCAAGTATGTCTCCATTGTCCATCTCTATAAAGAAAAAAGAAGCAGGCTATCTTGCGACAATCACAAGGTGGGGAAGGTCTCCTCCTCATTCGGCTCATTCTTCACCTGAAAGATGGTCATCTACCCAAGAGCCAGTGCAGCTTCAGAAAGGGCCAAGGAACTGACATAGTGTTTGCTGCCTTACAACTCCAGAACTGCCAGGAGAATAGATGTCTGTATACAACATTCATTGATCTGACCAAGGCCTTTGATACTATCATCATGAGGGCTTATGGAAGATCTTGGAGAAATTTGGTTGCCCAGAGAAGTTCAACAGTATTATGTGTCAGTTCCACAATGCACAGATTCTGGATAAAAGATGATGGATGCTCTCATACTTTGCCAGGTACACTAATAAACTGTTGGTGGAGTTGTGAACTGGTGCAACTATTCGAAGAATGATTTGGAACTATGCCCAAAGGGCTATAAAACTGTGCATACCTTTTGACTCAGAAATATCATGACTATGTCTAAATCCCCAAAGAGATAAAGGGAAAAGGAAAAGAACCTATATGCACAAAAATATTTATAACAGTTCTTTTTGGGGTGGCAAAAAATTGTGGCTGTGCAAGTTGCAGCATGTGATAGTGATAGAATACTATTATGCTACAAGAAATGACAAAGATAGGGGTGGTTTCAGGAAAGAAAAATGGCAAGATTTATATGAACTGATGTAATGTGAAGAGAGAAGAACCAGGAGATCATTCTTCACAGTAACAGCAGTATTGTACTGATGATCAAGTGTGAAAGGCTTGGCTACTCTGATCAATACAATGATTCAAGACAGTTCCAAAGGACTCATGATGAAAAATGCTATCCACTCCCAGAGATAGAACTAATGAGTTCTGAGTGCAAATTGAAGCATTAATTATCTCTCTCGGTCTCTCTGTCTCTGTCTTTCTCTGTCTCTGTCTTTTTCTCTCTCTGTGCTTTTGGTGATATGGCTATATGGAAATATGTCGTATGATTTCACTTGTATAATTAATTGCAATTTTGCTTTCCCTCTAAGTGGGTTGGGGAGAGATGAGAGGACTAGAGAGAATTTAGAATTCAAAAATTTTTTTAAAATGTTTAAAATAAATAAATATTATTTTAAAAGAGTGATTTCTTTTCATTTACTCAGCATTTTTTTTCAAGCCCACTTGCCAATCCAACTGAGTTCTCTTTCCTTTCTGTTTATTTCCACATCTCATTTTTCCCATTGATCAGATGCCCTGGAAATATAACGGGAACAGTTTGTTCCCTGAAATATTTGGTTACACTTTTTTTTTAAACCAAAACATTGACTTGGAACATCAAGTCATGGAAATCCACATCTGTTATGCTTACACTGGACATGAGGTTCTGAACGGTTTCTGTCAGAACAATTTGGCTTCCCTCCCTTATTAAATTGGAATCCAGCCTATGTTCTAGTATTAAGGTGTCACATTAGGCAACTTTCCAGGCACCCCACAAAAAGTGACTTCTTCAAAGAAATAAATGGTTCTGGCCCATTTGCTGCTTTGCTGAATGAAGGATATTAAAAGTGAATTTAATCCCATAAAGAGAAGCCACAATTCTACTGTGGATGATCAGTCATCCCCCCCAAACTAAATAGAGAAAACATTTCTCCTGCTTTGCTAAATCAGCCCTTGCAATTAGAGCTATTAAAGCTTTTTTCCTATTCTGCTAGCTTCTAAAGAGTGTGGTTCAAACTTAGCACTGATAGCTCACTAATGTTTCTAATGGTTGTCTCAACAAAGTATGAACCCCTATGAGTTACCTGATGTTTATCCTTATTAGTCTGAAGAGATGCTGGCCCAAAATATAACCAATAACCCTAAAATGAAACATCTTAGAAAGAATACATATATGCATATGATAATTTTGAAGTGAAATTCCAGTCACTCATTAGTGGAAAACATTTGATTATAGGCTGCTCAAGTCAGATGGGGGAGAGATGTCAGTGCTGCAAAATGCTCTTATATAAAGGCATTAATTGTTTTGCTTTGTGTTTCTCTTAACAGAGTCTATTTATTTTCTAGCATTTGGTTTTAATGGCAAAGGGTGGACAGAAAAAGAAAACTGAGGCAAGCAGAAGAGGGAACCACTATAAATAATAAGACGTGTATCAAAGCCTAAGAAACCCAAAAGGCTCTGAAGGAGTATGTTTGGCTTTCTTTGTATCCGAAGACTGAAACAAAAAAAAATTTTTTAATTTTTTTACAGTTGTCCTGACTCTCTGTAGCTGCTGGCAAAATGAGCTTTTTTGGTGTACTTATGGGGATGGCACAATTGAATTGCTCCTCTAATTTGCACCTCCAACATCAATTTGCTTTGGTGTGACATTCAGAGTCCATTAACATCAGTCTCTTTGCCACAATCTCTTTGACCTTCCAAAACATTTCCCATTACTTTTGCAACATGAACCCTCTATTCCTGCCAGTCTAATTTCTTTACCATAGTCCTGGAAACACTCCCAACTCAGGGATTTTGCTTATGTGTACGAAAGCTTTCACCTGACTTCTATACCCATCTAGATCCAACTCATTTTTCAAGACCTATCAAGTCCTATCTTCTCTATGAAAAATTTTTTTCTAATTATGAATCAGTCAATAAGCAGCATCATCCCTGTAATTTCCCAAGTACTATACTTTGCTAAACACTCTGTGGAGTCTAAGCCAAACTACTTGGTCTTTCCCTTTTATTGACCTCTATATAACTTACTATATGTATGTCAAAATTTGGAAACTAGTTATGTACTGTCTTGTTTTTCCCCTTCCTCTTTCAGATAATTAAGCATATGAAACAAAACTACCCAACAAAATTTGATTTTCTTGAGAGGAGAGAACGTATTGTATTTCTTTGGTGTTACCTTGCAGCAAGCTAGGTACACAGTTAGTGCCTAACAATTGATTCTTGCTTTTTTGACATGATCATAATTGTATTAAGCATAATATGAGGAATTACAAATCTCTAACCTCTTCAGAATTAGATGCACATCCATTGCCCAACCCAAATTATTAAGAATTTTTAAAACAACAACCTTAATTAAATGCACAAGTCAATCTAATTAAACAAAGATTTATTAAGTACCTACTGTTTGTAAGGCCAAAAATATGTGAGATGATGTGTGAAGTCTTACGAACACAAAGACCTAGATCCTATTCTCAAGTGATTTATGATCTAATAGGAAGAATAATAAGTATACAAATAACAATGGTATGAGGAAAAGTGATTTTAGTGAAAAGGAATGATTCAAGAAAAGTTTATGTGTAGAAACAGGGAGGTAATGCATGCAATGTAGTCAGGGGGGAAACAAACTCAGAGTCAGAATACCTGTCCTCTTATCCTTCTTATTCCACTGGATAGCTTCATGAACTTGGTAAATTATTTCTCCTTTGAGCTTCAGTTTCTACATTTATAAAATGAGGTAAGTGATCTCTAATATCTTGTCTAGATCTAATATTTTGAGCTTTTCCAGTTTATTTCCAGACAATCCTCTTCAGTAACAATAGAAAAAGAAAGTGAGGAAGAAAAAAGATAGAACTTACGAATCTTTCAAAAATGATAATTTTATTAAGTTCTTAGAGAGTATGAGAATTCCTAGGAAATAACAAAAATCACTCAGGCAAATCGTGGTCTGAGTAAGAAACAAACTTAAATTACTTCCAAAAGATCATTATGAGCTTCAGATTTAAATAAAACTATAAGTGGGACAAGAACTGTTCTGAAACAAGGTGGAGTGTTTATTTAAAAGTAATGTTGTCCTTGTACTTGATCTTATTAGAAACAGTCAAGTTAAGGAGTCTACATTTAGAAGCATGAGTATATAAACCAGTCCTGTCCCTCATATGTAGTTTTGCTCAGTTGTGGCCTGCAAAAATGATGCCAAAACAGTGTAAAAAAGCACCTTCTGCCAGATATGTTTCAATATACTGGACCAATTATAAATGAAATCTATTTGGTAATTCCAAACTCATGCATTCCATCCAACAGTATATTTCCTTTCCCATTAAATTATTTGGTAGAGATCTTACTCATGATAGAAAGTAGCAAGATATGTGTGTGAGCACGTATTTGCACATATTATATATAATATGCATGTATATATACACATGCATGTATATGTACACATATGTATATATAATATATACACACAGATACATGCATAGTTATATGTTTTGTGTAAAAATATAGATATAATTATATACGTATTTGAATTTTGCTTTCTTTTCCCTCATCAATAATCTCCTATGAGAGGTACTAAAGTGCAGAAAATGTGTGGCTCAGAGCTAGAAGGAGGAAAAAAGGTAAATGAAAGAGATGAGTGGAGGGTTCAGTCTACATAAGGATACCAATGAATGCCAAGTGCTGATACAAGGATACCTTTAAAAGGAATGAGATTTGTTCTACCAACTCCCCAGAATTCTAACAGCCATTAAGAGACAAAGACTTTCAGTCATGATTGACCTAGAACTAAAGAGAAAACCTCTGACCATGTCCCACTCCCAGGGCCAACCTCCAACTTCAGGCTGATGGCACCACAGCTTCAGAGCCAGGGACTTTAATGGTCTCAGAGAAAGTACAGTAACTCATAGGATATGTGTCTTTTTGATCACACCCTCAGTTTCAGCTCTTTCATTCTCAGACTCAGAGACTGCACTGAAGCAAATGCTAGGCTGAGAGAATAGACTTCAATTATTTCATTTTATGAAGGTTAAAAAGGTTCTTGTAAATGACTGATGCAAATACTGGAAACCTAGTTAAAACAACTGGATACCAGATGGCAAAGGAAAGTGGTTTACTTACTGTAAAGTGTTACAGAGGAGGAGATCATTTACAAGAAGCAATTACACAAACAGCCATAAGTATCCAAGATCCCCTAAAAGGGGGGCAAAGATAGAAGCACAGCAATGATAGTGTATGTCCGTATTCTCACTTCCACAAAAAAAAAAAAAAAGAATTCTTTTAAGTATTTGTTCACATTGTGTTTTTCCTTCCACCTCCAATTGTATTTCAGTCCTGATAAGGCAGGGCTGAATCGAATCAGGCAGAAGAACTATACATGCACAAAAATGAGAGGATGATTTCAATTTCTCTGCTTTTAGCTCTCTCACTTATCTTCCTGCAAACAGAAAATAAATATGAAAATATACAGGTGTCATCATCATTCTCCATGGTAGTCTTATAGTAAGCTTAGCTTAATGCTAAGACCTTAGCTTTAAACAGAGTCAGGGCACATTAGACAATTGGCTATTTCTTATCTCTCTGCCACCATTTTGGAAACAGCATATAGTTATATATACCAAAGCAGTTCATAATATTTAATTAAAAATCATAAAAAATGTGAATCTTATCTTTAGTTATTCCCTTTTCAGACTATTTCCTATTTAGGAACACATTCTTTAACTTTTTTTTTTCCTTAGGAAAATAATAAGGATTAACAAAAATTTAAAAAAAATTAAAGATGGAAAGAAGTAAACAAGGTAATTGCATATGGCGATAGGGACTATTATGTAGTTTATATTTTTCCCATTACATGCAGCTTATGTGTAATTCAAATTTGACACAGTAATTCCAACAGTGCCCTCCTCCTTTTCTGATTAATTAACTGGTTGGTGCAGTGGATAGAGTGCTGGTTCTGGAGTCAGGAAGACTTATCTTCCTCAGTTCAAATATGTCCTCTGATACTTACTGTGTGACCCTGGGCAAGTCACTTAACCCTGTTTGCCCCAGTTCCTCATCTGGAGAAGGATATGGCAAAGCATTTTTTCCAAGAAAATCCCAAAATGGGGTCACAAAGAGTTGGACATGACTGAAACAACTTACAGTACCACTATTTATGCATCTCCATTCCCCTTACTACATCTTCCTTCCATATAAAAAAAGAAAAATAAGACCCCCATATTTTAATGAATAAACATAATCACACGCAATAAATCCTCACATTTTCTTTATCTGAATATATTTGTCTATTTTGAAACTCTAATTCATCACCTCAATGCCAAAAGATGAGAAATAGGATTCATCATTATTGTCTCAGAGATATAATTGACCATTCTGCTGATCATACTTCTTAAGTCTTTCATAGTTGTTTTCTTTACATCAATGTAGTCAATGTGTAAATTGGTCTCCTGGTCCTGCTCATTTTACTTTTTTATCAGGTTATACATGTGCTCTCAGGTTTCTATAAATCTCTTCTTTTTGTCATTCTTCCCACCCCATTTGGACATTTTGTTTATTTTCCTAGGTCCATCAATTTTATTTGTTTACTTAATTGTCTTTATCCTGTGTTTGATTAAGTATTCATCCCCTATCCATATCTGTGAAAAATCTACTTCTTTTATAATTTTTTTTAGGCCATGATCTTTACTTTTTAAATTATAAAACCATTTCAAATTTATTGTAAAATATGGCTTAAGATGTTAGTATAAGCCTAACTTCTATAAGATTGCTATCACATTTTCCAGAAATTCTTTTAAAAAAGGAAATTATTTCCTGCTTATTATTTCTGATTCTTTCTTGTCTAGTTCATTGTGTTGATCTACTTTTCTATTTCTTAACCATTAACAAATTTTTTTGATGATTGCTGTTTTAAGATAGTTTGAGATCTAGATATGCTATTTCCCCTTCATTCCTATACTTTTTCATGATTTTCCTTAATATTCTAGATCTCTTCTTACTACAAATGAATTTAATCATTTTGTCTAGCTCTTTGAAGTATCCATTTGATAGACTGATTGGTGCAACACCCAGTCTTTAAACTAAAATTGTTAATCTTGTCACTTTTTACTGTATTTTCATGCCCCAACCATAACCATGGAAGATTTCTCTAGATATTTCTCCCAGTTCATTATGTGTTTAAGAAACATTTTGAAATTAAATAAAAGCAGGAATTCAAAGTGTTTAGTAGATTGACTTCTAAATTTTTATAGTGTGTACTTATTTTATTTTTTAAGTTTTTATTGATGTTTTCTTTTTCTTACACCATAATGCTTATTCCCAATATCTCTCTCCTCTCTTCCAGAGGGCCATTCCACACAATAAATAACATTTTAAAGAGGAAAAAAAAATCAGCACAATGAATTAATACATTGAAAAAGTTTCCTGTCATACCTACCAAGAAGATAGAGACTTTTACCACCTACTCAGACAACAAACTTGGTGTGCTTATTCAGGTTTATAGAGGTAAGAGATCAGTGACAAAGGATAACAATCTACTTGATAAGTTTGCACTCACAGGAATTCTCCCTTGCCCCCACAGATGTTCCTTAAATTGAGGTAATATTTAACATTGATGCCGATGGAATCTTCAATGCGTCTTCTGTGGATGAGAGAGTAGGCAAAGAGAATAAGAGATCATCACCAATATAAAAAATCATCTGAGCACAGAAGACATTGAGTATATGGTCCAGGAAGCTGAGAAATACATGACTGAAGATGAGAAGCAGAGAAATCAGTTGTCTTTCAATAACTCTCCTGAATCTTATGTTTTCAACATGAAGGTTACAGTAGAGAATGGGAAACACCAAGGCAAAACTGATGAAGACAAACAGAAAATAATTGACAAATGCATTGAAAGAATCAAATGGCTGGATAAGAAACAGACTGAAGAGAAAGAAGAATATGAGCATTAGCAGAAAGAACTGGAAAAGGTCAGCAATCCCACCATTACTAAGCTGTTCCAGAGTACCGAGGGCATGCCTAGTGGGTTCCCAGAAAGTGGATCCACCACATCTGGAGGTGCTTCTTCTGGACCCATCATTGAAAAAGTTGACTAAACACACCAAAAGAAAAAGCATTCTACACAGCTTTACAAAAACTGAAGGACTAAAATTTGTAGCCAAGCCAAGGACAAGTTAAAAATTACATTTAAAGTATTGTTTAAATCTGAACATTCTGAATGCTTGAACGCATGTGGAGGGAGAGAAGTGAATGACATTACACTTTATCAGGATGTAAACAAGTGGAAATGTGATTCTTGTCCTGGAGAATAAAAATCTATTTAAAATTGGCATGATTTAAAAAAAGAAAAAAAAGAAGTCTGAAAATATGTATAATGTATGTGACCTGTGGACCTCCCATCTTCACAAAGAAGAGGATTAAGGGTTTTCTTTTCTACCTTTTTATTTAGGGTATGCTTGATCTTTATAGTTTTCTTACGTTCACTTTTGATTTTTTGGTGTCTGGTTGTTCTTTCCATTTATATTGTTGTAGTCACTTTGTATCTTGTTTCCTTATCTCTACTAACTTTATTCTTCACAGTTCATATGGATCTTTACATGCTTCTCTGTCTTCATTCTTAAAGTACAGTAATGTTACATTGCATTCACATACCACAATTTGTTTAGCCACTCCCCAATCATTGGGCATCTTTACTGTTTCAAATAATTTTCTGTTATAAAAAAAAAATGATGTTATAAGTATTTTTGGGTATATAGAGACTTTCTTCTTAACAGAGTATCTGATTTAAAGGCACTGGATACTTTAGTCAATTTATTTGCATAATCCCAAATTGCTTTCCAAAATAATTGTGCCATATCTCCAGCAATAATCTATTAGTGTTCTTAACATTCCAAAATCCCTACAACATTACCTATTGCCATTTTTTTTGACATCTTTGCCAATTTGCAGGCTGTGAGGTGAAACCTCTGGGTTGTGTTGATTTGTATTTCCCTTATTATGGATTTGGAGTTCTTTCATGTGGTTATGAATACTTTTCAATTCTTCTTTTGGAAACTGTTCATATTCTTTATATATTTTTATATTATAAATTATGTATTAGAATATAATTAGATATAATTATGATGTATATGTTATAATGTGAATATTTATATTCTTTTATCTATATTCATATTCATATTCTGATAAGTAACTGATCAGGTAATGGCTACACATGTAAATTATTTACACATCTTGAAATTTGGTAGTTATTTTGAATGACACTCTCCTTTATTTTTTTACCTCCTGAATTTTGTTATTACTATATAGAAATTATTTTCATTTTTATGGGTTTAAGTTGTAGCCTACAACTTACTAAAAATATTAATTGTCCCAAACATTTTCTTTTCCACTTTCTTAATATTTCTAGTGAACCATCATATCTACAGGAAATGACAATTATCTTAGTTGTTTTTTTTTTATAATGTGGAGCTATTATATTAAATGGGGGGGATACAATTATTATTTTTTCTTTTTTTCTTTTTTTAATATAAATTTATTTATTTTTAGCTTTCAACATTCACTCCCACAAGTTTTTGAATTCCAAATTTATACCCCATCTCCCCCCTCCTCCCACCCCAAGATGGCATGCATTCTGAATATCCCTTCCTCTAGTCTGTCCTCTCTTCTATCTCTCTCCCCTTCTCTTATCCCCTTCCCCTTCTATTTTCCTGTAGGGCAAGATAGACTTCTGTACCCCATTTCCTGTATTTCTTATTTCCCAGTAGCATGTGAAAACATTTTTTTAAACATATGTTTTTAAAACTTTAGGTTTCAAATTTTCTCTCTTCCTCCCTCCCTACCCACCCTCATTGAAAAGGCAAGCAACTCAATATAGGTTGTACACGTGCAGTTATGCAAAACATGTCCATAGTAGACATGTTGTGAAAAACTAACTCTATTTCCCTTAATCCTATCCTGCCCTCCCATTTATTCTATTCTTTCTTTTGACCCTGTCCCTCCTCAGAAGTATTTACTTCTGATTACTCCCTTTCCCAATCTGCCCTCCTCTCTATCATCCCCCTGCTCTCTTGTCCCCTTCTCCCTCTATTTTCCTGTAGGGTAAGACAGATTTCCATACCCAATTGAATGTGTTTCTTTATTCCCTCCTTAAGTCAAATCCTATGAGAATAAGATTCACTCATTCTCTCTTACCTTCCCCCATTTCCCGTCCACTGTAAGAGACTTTTCTTTTCTGTTTTTTTTTCTGAGATAGTTTACCCCATTCTACCTCTCCCTTTCTTCTTCTCTGAGTATAATCCTCTCTCAACCCTTAATTTTATTCTCCAGATATGACCCCTTAATCTTCAACTCACCCTGTGCCCTCTTATCTATCTATCTATCTACATATACATACATATAATTTTTTTCCTCCAACTACCCTAACACTGACAAAGGTCTCATGAGTTATAAATATCATCTTTCCATGCAGGAATATAAATAGTTCAATCTTAATAAGTCTTTTATTATTTCTCTTTCCTGTTTACCTCTTTATGTTCCACTTGAGTCTTGTATTTGAAAGTCAAATTTTCCATTCAGCTCTGGTCTTTTCATCAAGAATGGGGCATATAATTACTGTAAATGATATTTGGGGGAAAAATTGCCAGAGCCTTTTTTTCAAGAATGTACTTAAATCATTGAACTGATACTAATTAGTAATATTGCTAATATACTTTTTCTGTACTTTTTCCTTCTCTGGTTAGGTATTAAGACTATACTTACCACATAAAAAGAATTTCATGTAAGGCTTTCTTTTATAATTTTGAAAATAACTTATGCCATATAGGTATTCATTGTGATTTAAAAGCTTGATAGAATTTTCTTGTAAACACGTCTAAATAGAATGCTTTTCTTTGGCAGTTTCCTTACAGTTACTTGGATTTCCTTTTCTGAAACTGGCTAATTGAAGATATTATTTGGTGTTACATTAATTCGAGTTTTTGTGCATTTTTATTTTATGTTCTTAGCTGCTTGGCATATACATGTGCATAGTAGAATCTGATATTTTTTTTTATTCTGGTTTTATTGTAATTATACCTTTTTCATTTTTTTATATTGTTGGCTTAATTTCCTGCCCGCCTCTTTTTAAACAATTTAGCTTAAAGTCCACTCTGTCTTTTCAATGAACCAGTTTTTAGTTTTATCAGTTCTATAGCTTTTTGTTTTTGTTTGTTTCCAATTTATTTCTCTTCTGTCAATTTCCTCATTCTCTATTCAAAGGTTTTACTATTCAAAGACAATTCTATGTAAAGTCATTTATCTTACATTATTTTCTACATTGAAGTCTTTAGGTTGCTTTAGTTTCTCATGTACTTTTTGGAAGTCAATTTTTAAAAATTATTTGTATTCATGTTTTCTTTGAGGTAAATGTCTATTGCTTCTGTTGAAACATTTTTTTTTTACGATTATTGCCCTTTGCTTCTCTTTTTTCTAGATTGTCTTTCATTTCAGTATATTTTTATTCCAAGTCCTTTGTTCTCTCTTTTGTTTCTTTGGAGAGGTTTGCCACCATAGAATCAAATTCTCTTTTTTGTAAATTAATTTATTTTTAGTTTTCAATATTTACTTCCACAAGGTTTTGAGTTCCAAATTTTCTCCCCATCTCTCCCCTCTCTTCACCCCAATATACCCTGCATTCTGTTTGCTCCTTCCCCCAATGTGCTGTTCCTTCCATCACCACCTCCTTCTCTTATCTTTTTCCTCTTCTATTTTCCTGTAGGGCAGGATAGATTTCTATACCCCATTGCTTGTATATCTTATTTCCCAGTTGCATGTAAAAACAATTTTTAACATTCATTTTAAAAACTTTGTTTTTGTTCCAAATTCTCTCCCTTCCTCCCTCCCTATCCACCCTCCTTGAGATGGCAAGCAATTCTATATGGGTTATATAAGTGTAGTCATGCAAAACACTTCCATAATAGTCATGCTGTGAAAGATTAATTATAAATCCTTCCATCCTATCCTGCTCTCCCATTTATTCTATTCTCTCCTTTGACCCTGTCCCTTCTCAAAAGTATTTGCTTCTGATTGCCACCTCCCCCAATCTGCCCTTGCTTCTATCACCTTCTTTATCCCATTTTCTCCTATTTGCCTGTAGGGTAAGATAGATTTCCATACCCAATTGAGTATTTATTTTATTCCCTCCTTAAGCCAAATCTGATGAGAGTAAGATTCATTCATTCCCTCTCACTTCCCTCCTCTTCCCCTCCACTGTGAAAGCTTTTTCTTGCCTCTTTTATGTGAGACCCCATTCTACCTCTCCCTTCCTCCTTTTCCCAGTACAATCCTTGCCTACCCCTTAATTTTATTTTTTGTATATCATCCCTTCATATACAACTCACCCTGTGCCCTCTGTCTATATATATTTCCACAAACGCTGAGAAAGGTCTCATGAGTTACAAATATCATCTTTCCATGTAGGAATGTAAACAGTTCAACTTAAATAAGTCCCTTATGATTTCTCTTTCTTGTTTACCTTTTCGTGCTTCACTTGAGTCTTATATTTGAAAGTCAAATTTTCTATTCAGCTCTGATCTTTTCATCAACAACGCTTGAAAATCTTCTGTTTCATTGACTTTCCATTTCTTCCCCAGAAGGATTATACTCAATTTTGATGGGTAGATGATTCTTGGTTTTAATCCTAGCTCCTTTGACTTCTAGAATATCATATTCCAAGCCCTCTGGTCCCTTAATGTAGAAGCTGCTAAATTTTGTGTTATCCTGATTGTGTTTCCACAATACTTGAATTGCTTTTTTCTGGCTGCTTATAATATTTTCTCCTTGACCTAGGGTCTCTGCAACTTGGCTACAATATTCCTGGGAGTTTTCCTTTGGGGATCTCTTTCAGGATCTCTTTCTATTTCTATTTTACTTTCTGGTTCTAGAATATCAGGGCACTTTCCTTGATAATTTCTTGAAAGATGAAGTCTAGGCTCTTTTTTTTGATTATGGCTTTCAGGTAGTCCAATAATTTTTAAATGATCTCTCCTGGATCTATTTTCCAGGTTAGTTGTTTTTCCAATGATATATTTCATATTGTCTTCTACTTTTTTCATTATTTTGGTTTTGGTTTATAATTTCTTGATTTCTCAAACAGTCATTAGCTCCATTTGCTCCATTCTAATTTTTAAGGACTTATTTACTTCAATGAGCTTTTGGACCTCCTTTTCTTTTTGGCCAATTCTGCTTTTTAAGGCATTCTTCTCCTCATTGGTTTTTTGGACCTCTTTTGGCATTTGGGTTAGTGTATTTTTTAAGGTTATTTTCTTCAGTATTTTTAGGGGGTATTCAGTATTTTTACTTGCTTCTCAAAATCCTTTCTAAGCTCTTCTATGGCCTGGGACCAATTCATATTTTTCTTGGAGGCTTTAGATGTAGGAGCTTTGACTTTGTTGTCTTCTTCTGGTTGTATATTATGATCTTCTTTGTCACCAAAGTAAGATTCTATGGTCTGAGTTGTTTTTTTTTTTTACATTGTTTGTTCATGTTCTTAGCCAATTACTTAACTTTTAAACTCTTTTTTTAAGATAGGGCTCTGCTTCCATTGTGGAGAATGTACTGTCCCAAGCTTCAGAGGTTTTGTGCAGCTGTTTTCAGAGGGACTTCTAGGGACTTCTCAGTTGATATGATCAAAGGAGAGGTGTTTGCTCCTTTCCTGGCCAGGGCTTTGGTCTATGAGTGACCACAAGCACTCTTTTCTGCCTTGGAACTGTGAGGAAGATTCTCTCTGCACTGCTGCCACAAGCTCCACCACACCATGCACTCCTCCTTGCCCCATGCCCGCCACCCAGGACTGAGATCCAAGCATGGGCAAAGCAAGACAATCCTGCCTTAGCACCAGCAAAGAGATCCCAGCAATCTCCCTCTGATCAGCTGCTTGATACTTCCATCTGTGGATAGAGAGCTCTGGAAGCAGCTGCTGCCCCTGTGGCCACTGCCATGGGGCTGCACTAAGGCCTAGGGTAAACCATGCTCTCTCTCCCAGGTTTGATAGACCTTTTCCACTGACCTTTTCAGTTGTCTTTGGCATTTGTGGGTTGAGAAATCTGGAAAACACCACATCTTCCCTTGATTCAGTTCCCTAAGCCCTGATCCAGATTTGCTGGGCCCTATCTTTGCTGGCACTGCTGACGTTGAACTGTGCTCCTCTCCCAGCCCAGTGAAACAGACCTTCCCAATTACCTTTCAGGTTGCCTTGGGCTGGAAATTTGTTTCACTCTGTCTTTTTGTGGGTTCTGCTGCTTTAGAGTGATTTCTATAGGTATTTGGAGGGATTTGGGGGAGAACTCAAGCAAGTCACTGCTTTTACTCCACCATCTTGGCTCTGCCCAAATTTTCTAATCTGCTAATAATTTCCACTATGCAGACTTTAAGTCTAGACATTTGTTATCTTCTTCCTTATTCTTTTATGTTTTTCATTTCATTTTGGAACTATTCTGTATCATCTTTTTTTTTTTAGTTTTCAACATTCATTTTTATAAGATTTTGAGCCGCAAATTTTTTTCTCCCTTTCTTCACTCTGCACTCCCCAAGATGGCAAGCAATATGATATAGGTTATACATGTACAATCATAGTAAACATAACATTAGTCACATTGTGAAAGAAGAATCAGAACAAAGGGGAAAAAACAAAAAAGAAAAAAAAAGATAAAGAAAATAATATGTTTTGAGCAGCATTCAGACTCCATAGTTCTTTCTCTAGATGTGCATAACATTTTTCATCATGAATCTTGTGGGATTGTCTTAGATCAAGGATGGGGAAACTGCAGACTTGAGGCCACATATTGCCTTCTAGGTTCTTGGGTGCAGTTTTTTGATTGAGTCTAAGTTTTACAGAACAAATCCTGTTATTAAGGGTATTTGCTCTGTGAAGTTTGGATTCAATCAGAGGGCTGCACTTGAGGATCTAGAAGGCTATATGTGGCCTCAAGGCTGCAGGTTCTCCACCCCTGTCTTAGATCATTGTATTACTGAGAAGAGCTAAATCTATCAAAGCTGATTATCACACAATGTTCTTGTTACTGTGTACAATGTTTTCCTGCTCCTGCTCACTTCACTCAGCATCAGTTCATGTAAGTCTTTCCACTTATAAGTCTTATACTTTTCGTGTAAGTCTTTTTCGGAAATCCACCTGCTCATCATTCCTTATAGCACAATAGTATTCCACTACATTCAGATATCACAACTTGTTCAGCCATTCTCTAAATTATGGGCATTCCCTCAATTTCCAATTCTTTGCCACCACAAAAAAGATTTGCTATAAATATTTTTGTATATGTGGGTCCTTTTCCCTTTTTTTATGATCTCTTTGGGATATAGACCAAATAGTGTTATTGCTGGATCAAAGGTATGCACAGTTTGTTTGTTCTTTGGCATAGTTCCAAATTGCTCTTCATAATGGTTGGATCAGTTCACAACTCCACCAACAATGTATTAGTGTTCCAATTTTCCTACATCTTCTCCAACATTTATCATTTTCCTTTTGTGTCATATTAGCCAATATGATAGGTGTGAGGTAGTTGTTTTAATTTGCATTTCTCTAATCAATAGTGATTTAGAGCATTTTTATATGACTACAGATAGCTTTAATTTCTTCATCTGAAAAATGCCCTTTCATATCTTTTGACCATTTATTAATTGCAGATATTCTGGATCATCTTGATGGTCCATCTTTTCTATTCCAGAGACTTTTGTGTTTCATCAGGCATCAGCTAATGACTGATGTACTATACTAAATATCCTTTGTACTATGATATTTATTTAGATAATTTTATAATATTTTGAAATTTTAGTGTTCATACTTATTTCCTTAGACATAGCAAACACCTAATAACGCTTATTCACTGGCTGACAAAAGTTGGCTGGGTGACTCTGGGCAAGTTTTTTGCCTCTCAAGCATTTAACCTCTCAGTGCTGTAGGCAGCTCTTTATGACTACAAGTAGAAGAGTCACACTGATACAGAGTTCCATTTGAATTCACAGTTCAGCTCTCTATTCCTATCCCTTCTAGGCCTAGTCAGGTGGTCAACAAACATGTTTTAAGTATTTGCTATGTGCCAGATACTATGCTAAGCACTGGAGATACCAAAAAAAAAAAAAGGCCAAACATAGTCCCTGCTTTTAAGAATGGAAGGAATCCAGCATTTATTCAGTGCTTACTATGTGCAAGGCACTGTACTAAGTGATTTACAGATATTATTTCATTTAATACTCACAACAACCCTAGAAGGTAATGCTATTATTATTCTCATTTTACAGTTGAAGAAACTGAGTAAAGCAAAAGTAATTTGCACAGGGTCACACAGGTAGTGAGTTTGTGAGACCAGATTTGTTCAGTCATTCAGCCATGTCCAACTCTTCGTGACCCCGTGGATCATAGCATGCCAGGCACTTCTATCCTCCAGTATTTCTCAGTCTGTTCAAGTTCATGTTTGTTGTTTCTGAGATACTATCTATTCCTTTCATCATCTATTTTCCCCTTTTTCTTTTTGTTTTCAATCTTTTCCAACATCAGGGTCTTTTCCAATGAGTCCCATTTTCTCATTATGTGGCCAATGTATTTAACTGGCTGTATTATATATCTATCTGGAAAGAGATACAGATATAGATAGAAAGTTATAGATATATGAAATTATACACACACACAAATATAAACATATATAGAAATATACAGAACATAGAAATATAAATACATATATGTGCTTGTACCAGTGTGTGTGTGTGTGTGTGTGTGTGTGTGTGTGTGTGTGTGTGTGTGTGTGTGTGTGTGTAAATGCCAGTTTTCAGAGCTCTGTTGAGTGGTACATTTTAAAACTGACCTTAAAAGAAAAACACAGCTTGCTACAGTTGTGTTTGCTACACTTAATCCCTTGACCTTGGCTCCCTACATGGTTAAAAGCACATCATAACATGAGTTTCCATTAAAGAAAAATCTAGTCAATTTAAATAAACCATAATCTTACCCAGTGGAAAGTGGATTTCATGCTCTTCTAAGTTTAAAGTTCATGCTCTTCTAAGAGTTTTATCACAAAAGGAAGCTAAATTTGAGCTTACTTTTCCATCTACATATTCTAACACTTTACTCTTAGAAAAAATATTTGCTGGGAATGATTCATTTTGTTTGGATTTGTATGTCAATAGAATTATTCTGGGACATGACTAAGCCATGCTAGTTCAATGATTCAAGCTCACGAACGGCAATACAATGAGATGTTGCTGAACTGCAAAATGCAACGAAAAACAACTGTACTGATAACAAGATAAAATGATATAATTTTGAAGTCAGATAAAACACTACTCCTTTTTTACTCCATAGTCACCATGACAGTCTCAGACACTTACTAGCTATATGACCCTAGACAAGTCACTTAACTTCTGTTTGCCTCAGTTTCATCCACTGTAAAGTGGAAGTTGTTATGAGGATCAACTGAGTTATATTTCTAAAGCACTTAACATAGTGCTTAGAACACAGTTGGAGCTACAGAAATGTTTATTACCACCAAGATGACAGAATAAAAGCAGTGACTTGATTGAGCTCTCCCCCAAATCCCTCCAAATACCTGTAAAAGTAGTTCTAGAGCAGCAGAACCTACAAAAAGACAGAGTGAAACTAATTTCCAGTCCAAGACAGGGATAGTTGATAGGAAAGGTCTGTTGCACTAGGCTGGGAGAGGAGCGCAGTTCAGCATGGGCTGTGCCTGCAAAGCTAGTGCCTCAGTGAACCTGAAGCAGGCCTCATGGGGCTGAATCAATGGGAGCTATGGTGGTTTCCAGACTTCTCAACCCACAAAACCCAAAGACAATTTAGAAGGGCAGTAGGAAAAGTCTGTCGGACCTGGGTGAGAGAGAAGCAAGGTCCAGTCCTAGTTCTGGCACAGCCCCAGGGCAGCATCTGTTTCCAGAGCTCTCAGCCCACAGATAGCAGAGGTACAAGTGGCTGATCATAGGAGGATTGCAGAGATCTCTTTGCTGGTACTAAGGCAGGATTCTCTTGCTTTGCCCATGCTGAGATCTGGGTTGAAGTCCTGGGTGGCAGTCCTGGGGCAAGGAGGAGTACTGGTGTGGCAGAGCTTGTGGCAGCAGTGAAGAGAGAATCCTCCTTACAGTTCCAAGGCAGAAAAGTGTGCTTGTGATCACTCATAGACCACAGCACTGGCCAGGAAAAGAGTAAACATCTCTCCTTTGATCATACCACCTTGGAAGAACTGAAAACAGCTGCACAAAACCTCTGAAGCTTGGGACAGTACATTCTCCACACTGGAATCAGAGCTGTACCTTAACAAAGAGTTTAAAAGTCAAGTAATTGGTTGTGAACATGAGCAAACAGTGTAAAAAACACATTTCAGTCTATAGAATCTTACTTTGGTGACAAAAAAGATCAAATATACAATGAGAAGAAGACAACAAAGTCAAAGCTCCTCCATCCAAAGCCTCCAAGAAAAATATGAATTGTTCCCTGGCCATGGAAGATCTCAAAAAGGATTTTGAGAAGCAAGTTAGAGAAGCAGAAGACAAGCTGTGAAGAGAAATGAGAGTGATGCAAGAAAAATCATGTAAAACAATCAATAGCTTGCTAAAGGAGACCCAAAAAAATACTGAAGAAAAAAGAAATGTTTATTACGTCTTCTCTCCTTTCCATCTTTTTCTCCCTCTCTTTCTTTTACATGCAACCTAACCCAGTGACTGAGTTGATTCCAGGATTCACTCATACCACCACCGGCTTAGTATTTCTGAGCCCACCAGCCAAAAACCTTTTCCTCTCCTCAGTAGGGTGATGATACCAATTATTGACCCCTATAGAGACCTTTTCTGATGGGCTACACCCTTTTTCTCTATGGTTTGAAAACTTCCCTTCACTTTCAACCAGGGACTAAAGTTTACCACTAAATCAGCTAAAGATTCCTTTTTTTCCAGGTGAATTATTATTCACTATGATTAAACTCCATATCACTAAAAACCAAATGCACATACCAATAATTCCAAAACTTTGTCTCCCAGAACCTTCAATGAAAGAATTCTCTGGACTATCTTTAGGGGGGGAAACTAACAATTAAGGGATCTGGATCATTTTCCAAAGATTTATACATTCTTCCAAGAGAGTAGAAACTCAAGGCCTACATAACTTCACACAGAGGATGGAATAAGGAAGGGCTGTGCAGGGTTGACTGGGAGAATGTTCAAAGGAACTACATCTATCATGCTTATGTGAGTCCTCCTTAAAGTTGGATCCAAAAAGCTTCTGAGGTGGAATACCACCCCCACCTCCTCCCACCCCATGGAATAGTACTATTAACCAACACAACAGAGGATCATTGTGCCTCTTCAGCTTCTTGATACCTCTAATCACCAATATTTGCTCTTCTCATGAGAGCATCAACCTGTACATGAACAAATTCAGTTCAGCAGAAGGCCTGTGAGGTCTCTAATGAGTATTTACTTGCCCTTTAAATAACTTTATACAGGAGGAAACATCAGAAAAATTCCTACATTAGACATAACCTCAAAATAGGGAATCTTTAATTGTACAATTCTATTTTTCTCTGCGTCCTAGACCACAAAGAGCAACACATAGCTACAACCAAAGAATCAATATAAATAAAAATCTTTTCTGTCCTATCCTTCAAGGTTCTCTCACAATTGAGCCACATGGTTCACAGGCTGACCCATTGGGATGACTTGGCAAGACTCCCCACCCTCAAGGCATCCTACATTTTTGGATTAATGAATTCAGAGATCTAGTTGTATATACCTTCCTCCTAATATGTTGATCCATCAGTGAACCAGGAAAAACAACATTTCTTAAGAGTTAAGTCCTCCTGGAGAGCCCATTGTGCTATCAGAAGAGGCAAAACATTTAGGTGAGGGCTGAAGGCCTCAAGGAAGCACATAATATAATAATTAAGCTCATTAATACCTTAAGGTCCCAGGCAGGCATGATCTTGAATTTACTGTTCAATTTAACAATGGAAAGCTTCTATTCCATACCCATCATTTTACAGGGACCATCTTGTACCACTCAGTTCATAATGGGCAATATTGGATGAAAGATATTGGTATGATGTAAATGCCTTCATGGCTACAGAAGCCTAATTTACAAAAGACTCTTTCAGTATGGCCGCATCCTGGTGTCTTCTAAAGGCTTTATGCTACTTGTTCTTGTAGAAAGAAATTCTGAAAACATAAAAACAAGGGGCCTTAAGAACCCAGGAGAAAGACATTTGGACATTGTTGTTTAGGTCTTCCAAGACTACTTACCCTCTTCTGGGCTCCAGTTGAAAAAGACAGACTTGTAAGTCACTTGGTAAATGGCAGCCATGAAAACAGCCAGGTGGAGAATAAGGATTCTTTGGAACTAGAAGAATCAAATAAGTCTGAGATTCCTTTTTAATCTGTAATGGAACAAGTGTCAGTCTCTGGAATTATTTAGGTTTTCCCCAATCATTGTATTCCTCAAAATTCCTCATTGTATTCCTCGAGCAGGCTAAACAGTAAATTTTCTGAGTTCATTTCCCATCTCCTATTTCTCATATAAGCCACTCACTATCAGATCTAGGCCTTCTGCCATGGTGGCTTAATCTGTCAAAGGGAATATTATTATTGTTCAGTCTCGTTCTACTCTTCCTGACCCCATAGTCCAGAGTACGCCAAGCTCTTCTATCCTCCACTATCTCTTGAAGTCTGTCCAAGATCATGTTCATTGCTTCCATGGCATTATATATCCATCTCATCCTCTCACATCCCCTTCTCCTTTTGCCTTCAATCTTTTTCAACCTTCCAATGAATAGCCTGAATTAATTTCCTTAAGTGTTCACTGATTTGACCTCCTTGCTGTCCCAGGGTGTCTCAAAAGTTTTCTCTAGCACCAAAATTTGAAAACATCAATTCTGTGGTACTCAGCTTTACTTATATTCCAACTCTCACAGACTACATTACTACTGGAAAAAACATAGTTTTGGTATGGACCTTCAGCAGCAAGGAGATATTTCTACTTTTTAGTATGCTGTCCAGATTTGTCATATTTTTCCTTCCAGGGAGTAAACATCATTTAATTTTATGGCTGCAGTTGCTGCCTGCAGTGATCTTTGAGCCCAGGAATACAAAATCTGACACTGCTTCCATTTCTTCTCTCTCTATTTGCCAGGAAGTGATAGGACCAGTTTCCAAGATCTTAGTTGTATTTTTTTTTCATGTTAAGCTTCAAGCCAGCTTTTCCACTTTCACCTTCATCAAAAGGTCCTTAATTCTTCACTTTCTACCATCAGAGTGGCATGTCTGCATATCTGAGATTGATATTTCTCCTGGCAACCTTAATTTTGGCTTTTGATTAATCCAGCCTGGCATGGTATACTCTGCACATAAGTTAAATAAATAAGCCTTGTCACACTGCTTTTCCAATCTAAAACCAGTTGTTCCATGTGCAGTTCTATCAGCTGCTTGTTTCCTGAGGAGCTTGTATGCAGACCAAGAAGTAACTGTTACACCTGAGTATGGTACTCCCATCTCTTTGATGATTTGCCACATTTTGTTGTGATCAATACAGTCAAATGATTTAGTGTTGTCAATGAAGCAGAAGTAGATTTTTTTTCCCCTGGAACTCACTTGCTTTATCCACAATACCGTAAATGTTGGCAATTTGGTCTCTACTTCCTCTGCCTCTTTGAAATTCAGCCTGTTCTGTTAAATCTATATTCACATACTGCTGAAACCCAGCTTGCAGAATCTTAAGCATAACTTAGCTGGCATGTAAAATGAGCACAATTATTTTATAGTTTTAATATGACATGGCATTGCCCTTCTTTAGGATTGGAACATAAACTGATCTTTTCTAATCCAGTGGCCACTTGAGTTTTCCAACTTCGCTAGCATATTTGAGTGCAGCACTTTAAAAGCATCATGTTTTAGGATTTTAAATAGGTCAGCTGAAATGCCATCCCTCCATTAGTCTTATTGCTAGCAATGCTTCCTAAAGCCCACTTGACTTCATTCTCCAGGATGTCCAGCTCTATATCAACAACCACACCATCATTGTTATAAGTGATACTAAGGCTTTCTTGTATAATTCTTTTAGGTATTCTTGCCACTTTTTAATCTCTTCTGCTAAATCCCTACCATTTTTACGGTTTTTATCATGTCCATTTTTGCATAAAGCTTTCCCTTAATATGTCTAATTTTTTTGAAGAGATCTTTTGCCTTTCTCATTCTATTATTCTATTCTATTACTTTTCATTGCTTATTTAAGAAAGGCTTCTCTCTCCTTGCTATTCTCTGAAGTTCTGCATTGTGTTGGATATATCTTTCCCTTCCTCCTTTATCTTTCACTTTCCTTCTTTCCTCAGCAATTTGTAAAGCCTCATCAGACAGCCATTTTGCTTTTTTCCTTTTTTTCTTTGGAATTTTTTTTGTTGTTGTTGCTGCTGCCTCTTATACAATATTGCAAGCCTCCGTCCATCATTCTTCAGGTACTGTATCTACCAGCTCTAATCTTAAATCTATTCATCATTTTAATACTGACCATGGGATTTTCTTGGCAAAGATACTGGCGTGGGTTGCCATTTCCTTCTCCAGTGGATCACCTTTTGTAAGAACTCTCCACTATGACCTGGCCATCTTTGGTAGCCCTGCAAGGCATAGCTCATTGTTTCATTGAGCTATGCAAGCCCCTCTCCTAAGATAAAACAGTGATCCAGGGAAGGGAAGGAAATGTCATATCATCAACATAGCAGTAAGTTTCAATGCCCTCAGATAGTATAGTCTCCCAGTATCTGTCCACCCAACTGTGACAATATGAAGAATTCAAATATCCCTGAGTATGGAAAGTGAAGGTATACTGAACATCATTCCAGATAAAAACAAATGCCATGTGAGAAAATTCAGACATAGAAATGAAGAAAGGGGCATTGGCAAATTAAATAACTTCATACCACCAGTCCAGGGCCTGGGTTATCTGCTCTACCATGTTTAAAAAGTCAAGAATAGTCATGTCAATCAGCCTAACAACTTTATTCAGCTCCCCATAATCTTTTGTAGATCTCCAGGTAACATCAGTGTTCTTTGCTGGCCATACTGGGTTATGATCAGGAGAATTTATAAGACAAAGTACTCTAGCCTCCTTGATCTCCATTGTTAAGGAGGAAAAAGCATTGATCCTGACCTCTACCAGGACCTGATACTGCTTAATAACTATGAGGGATGGTTTGGGCAACTCTAAGAGCTTCTATGTAACCCTACTCATAATAATCTGCATAGAAGCTTTGATAAGTACCTGTACAAGTAATGGCTCTGCAGAACTCATAATCATGTCCCAGATATACAATCTCTGATTAGCCACCATCACTGAGAGACAACTGGTGTGTGAGGAGCATTTTGTCCAGCTCTACCTGAGCTAAGTTGCTCCTTTCCTTTCTTCAGTGATCTTCATTCTGAAACCCTTAATAGAAACTGTGATATCCTAACAAAACAGCTGAGGATACCTTGATATAAAAGAAACCTCACAGCCAGTATTTATCAGTTCTTTATATATTTAACCCCTTCCTCTTTCCAAGCTATAATGACTCATGCATATAGCCACCACTTCCCCTGTGGTCCTGCAGTTAGAATAGCCTCAGGGGAACTCGGGGGAACTTCAGCCCTAATCATAAAGGGATTCATTCTATTAATCCCCCAAAGCTGTATACAAAGATTTAGGTGGCGCCAAACAACTAAGTGAAGTGGAAAAATAACTATGTGGGGTAGAGGATTTAATGGATGGTCTCAATTTTGGTAGTGCAGAAGTCTCCTTGTTTCCCTGTTCCCAGATGTTTCAGTGCAACTTTACTAATACTTCTATTGGCTCACCTTCGATAATTTTTTTATCCACCCTATGTTTCAAAAGTTATTGCCAAAGCTTCTTACAAGAAAGAATATTATGACCCTTTACCCATCTAGCATAATGTCTCCTCAAATCGTCTCCAAAATCCCTATTTCTGTCAACAGCCTTATTTGTCCACACAGCCACTGTGGCTTTCCCAATTTCCTTCTCAAACTTCACAAATTATTCTTATCAGGCCTGAATTTTGGTTTGGTGGAAAAAGGTCTATAGCTAAAGTCTTACACCATTGATGTGGGACTCTGCCCAAAAGGTAGGGTCAACAACCACACCCAAAACAGGCTGATCATAACAGAATGAGAAAGGCAAAGGAAGGGGATGGGTGGGCAATGGGAAAATAGTATAAATCTTGCCTGCTGAACCCATTTCTTTTTTTAAAAAATCACCTCCTTTCATATAGCCCTGAATTGGAGACATTAACATAAACAAGAATTTATCATTTTGTGGTCCAGTATAAAGAACTTTGCCTTTTTTCTTTCTGAAAAAGGACAAAGAAGATGCCTCTCACTGATTCAGATGACTTTCTAAAAATAAATCCTCTGTAAAGACTCATATAGCTCATGGAATTCTAAAACTGACCTCTCTGAATTCCCTCCATACACACCTCATACCACACCATCATTAGCCATTGTTTTAGCATTTCATTACAGAGGCCTCTTGTTATAATGGTTAGAGAACTGACCTTGAAGCCAGTAAGCCCTGGGTTCAGGTTTTACCTTTGAAAGGTGATATAACCTTGGGGAAGTCACTTAACCTCTAAGGGTACTAAGCAATTCTCTAAGGTTATAAGATGCAGAAAAAGTGCTGACCTGTATTGATAATAATAAATAGCATTTATATAGTACTTTATTTGCAAAAGTCCTTACAAATATCATTTTGTTTAATTCTTACAGCAGTTCTCAGAGGGTAGGTGCCATCATTGTTCCCATTTTACAGATAAGGAAACTGAAGCACACAGATATTAAATGACCTGCCCAGAACAACAGAGGTCATAAGTGTCTCAGTCAGGATTTAATATCAGGTCTTCCTTACTCTAAGGCCTTCACTCTATTCCTGTACTACCTACCAACCTCTAGAGAAAGTTTCCTCACTTAGAAGTTCTCTATACCGGTGAAATAACAGATCTAATCCCTATTTCTTGTCTTTAAAGTTCTCCTGCAACCTTGATCATGAAATTCAGTCCATCTTTTGACTTTCCCATAAAGGAAGTAGTGTTCTGGGGACAGTAATAGAATAATCCAAAGGCTCTAATTACCATATGCTTAATACAAAAGGATGATTCATTTTTACTCATTTTACACTGACAATTTCCAAGGCTAAGCCTGAAAGGATATTTTAAATTTCCTTTTCAAGCTCCATAAATACCTGTTTTGCTAATCATACAGGATAAATAAAAGATTTCAACCCACTTTGCTGAAAGGTCACCCATTTGCCCCCAAATAAGATTTTAGTCTAAGAAAGCTAGGATCTCTTTTCTACCTATTAAATCATCGTGGAACCCTTTCTTCACAGAACTATTTTTTTGGAGGGGCTACGCAATAGGGTTAACTAACTTGCCCAAGGTCAAAGAGCTAGTGTGTGTTATGTGTCTGAGGCCACATTTGAACTCAGGTCTTCCTGACTCCAGGGCTGGTGCTCTATCTACTGCGCCACCTAGCTGCCCCACCCATAACCATTCTTAAAAAAGTGAATTTTACTGTAATTCCATTGTATGATAACCCTTGAAGGCTATACCAAATATTCTAGCCCAGGCCTAATCCAGTCCAGTCTAATATTTCAGACTCACAGATTAGAATATACCAAGACACTTGTAGAAATTTGGAATCCAGAATTTGGAAAGTATTTGTGTACAGAACAAGAGAAGTGGTAGTTTTGCTATAATCTGTCCTGGTATATCCGTATCTAGAGTACTATATTGATTTCTGGGCTTCAGATTTTAGGGAAGTCATAGATAAGACAAGCTGAGGCTTGTTCAGAAGACTATGGAAAATATGATAATGGGACTGCAGACCGTATCATGTGAGGTTCAAATGAAAGAAATATATATATTCCACCCAGAGGGGATAAAAAGACTTAGAAGGAATATGATAGCTGCGCAGGTATCTGAAGAATTATTATGTTGAATAGAGATTAAATTTGTTCTGTTTGATCCAAAAAGAAGAAATAGGAATGATGACTGGAAATTAGTATATGCTTGTTGACTTGACTTGTTAGAATATAACATTGCTCAAGGGAGAGTTTCTTTCTTTATGTGAGTTGCACATTGCTTTGACAGCAGGTTTAGATGTTAATTAAGGATGGATCTTTATGCACTTCCCAACTCAGATGGATCTTTATGCACTTCCCAACTCAATCAGGTTTTCCACTAAGAACAAACCTATCAATAGAATATGGACAACATTCTTGGGGCTGGGGTGCAGACACTGAGTATTTTCTTAAAGTTTTTTGATTTTAGCACATTTGACCCCAATAATTCCTCCTGTACAACTTTGATGTATCAACAATTTTAATTCTCCCTTCTCAAATTACCTGGAATTTAATTAACTTTGTATATGTTTACTGCCAGTAGAATACAAACTCCTAGAAGGCACGGGAATGTTTTTTTTTCCCTTGTATCTCTCAGAGACTAACAGAAAAATAGGTAATCAATTAGTGCTTGCTGATTTAAAGAGAATGAAAAAGAATATACTCTGTGTATAAAGAGATTGTATATGATGAATTTGAGAATGTAACAGTTTTTTTCTGTTATATACTCAAACACATAATATAAACCCCATTTCTTTAAGAATTTATTTTTAAAAAGATAGAAAAATTATTTCAGGTTTATGTTTCTTGTTTCATTTTTATCAGTCTTCCATTTTTCTGTTCAAGGCCAATTGCTGTTATCTAATTAAAAGCAGAGTTATTTCCCTTAACTGAAGAAAAGCTAAATTCTTTATAGCTTTCAGCCACTTTCTTACAATGATTTTTACAATGATAAAGAAATACAAAAACATAGCAATGTTCCAGATAATGGCATAGATTAAACAATAAAGGGATTTTTATAACTATCTGACTCAAATCCTTGGAAGAATGGTTACAAAATTGAATGTTCTAGAAGCATTAGGGGTTGCTCTACTCATCTTTCAGATGTATTTTATAGAGTTTCTAAAATGCTTATTGTTTTCCCATTAAGATTTTAAATGACATTTGATATTTAATTTTTCCCCTTTCTTACAATACTTTATTGATTCAACATGTGGCATTCATTTCAATAGAGCATCTCCTACTGTAGGTACAAGGGATGTTGATACCTGTGGTTGTTGTTGTTGTTGTTGTCATTTAGTCATTTAGTCATATTAGACTCTTCATTAGGTCATTTGGGATTTTCTTGGAAAAGGTACTGGAGTGGTTTGCCATTTCCTTCTCCAGTTCATTTTTACAGATGATAAAACTGAGGCAAACAAGGTTAAGTTACATGACCAGGCTTAGCAAGTGTCTGAGACCAGATTTATTCTCATGTCCTCCTGACTCTAGGGGCAGCACTCTATCCACTGTACCACCTAGCAGATAAATAAAACATAGAACCTGCTTTACAAGAGTTGGCAATCAAGTAACGGGGTATAAGATATGAACACACATACACGCTTTATATATGAAGTACAGTATGAAAAATCATGAGGAGTACAACATAAGGGTTACCAGAGTTCACAGAGGGAGGGGTCCCTTTTGACTGTGTGGAGACTGTATAGGAAATAGCATTTGTATCATATAGTTTTAGATCTGGAAGAAACTATAGACTTATAATCTGATTGCTTCATTTTAGAAATGAAAAAAAAAAGCTGAAGCCAAAGCGGTTAAGTGTCTTAACCTTAACTGCTTTCTCCATGTTCTTTTGCCTTTGTGAATGCGCCTTCTCAGTGTCCTCACTAGATTATCATCCATGTCCCACACTTTAATGAGGCTATCTCTTGACTCTTTTTGTCTTTTCTTCTCTGGATACATTCTTTTGGTGATATATTTAAAACTATATATCCCATCATTATCTCAAGTTCAACAAGTTTTTAAAAGAACTAATTACATTTCTGCTATATATCAACCCTCTGCTTAATTTCCCTTTTGTCTGGAGGGAGCACCACCATTCTTCCAGTCACCAAGTTCACCATATCATAGTCATCTTTGAGCTCTAACTTTAACTTATCCCTAATATTATGAATCACCAAGTTTTCACATGTCATTTCTTCTAGGCTACTTGCTCAACTTCTTCTCAAGTCTGGTGCTAAGAGGCTGGTTGCCACCCCAAATTTTAAGAGCGACTTTTCACAGCTGTACTTCTAATACTATTTATTGTTCATAAGCCTCCACCAGGTATTTCCATTAACAGTCATACCCAGTAGACACAAATAGCCTTAGCAGTGGCACTTATTAAGATAGTATGGTAAGGAGTTCCAGGGGAGGAGTCAAGATGGCAAAATAAAAAAAGCATTCAGCTGAGCTCTCACAACATTTCTCTCCAAACAACTTTAAAATAACACTTCAACCCAAATTCTGGAGTGGCAGAGTGAACAAAAGGTCAGGGTGAAACATTCTTCCAGCCCAAGAAAACGGAAAATCACAAAGAGAGATCTATGACATGGAGTAGAGGCTGGCCTGGAGCTCATGCTAATGAAATACCAGTGGTAGGACTAGGTGGTGGTGACAGAAGCAGCAGCAGCTTCAGGAGTTCTCAAGCTAGAGACAGTAACAGTAAAGAGGACCTAGCAACTGGTCAGAAAAATTACAAGTTGTGCTAGTACTGAATTCAGGACTAGATACTGTTTGGCAACTCCATTGCCTGCTTGTGGCTCATAATTCAAGAGCTGAAAGGAACACTTTGAGTCAAGACAGAGTAAAAGCCCCAAGGGACAGGTTCACTTCTGGTACCAAGGGATCTGGCACCCTGAGGAAGAATATTGTTTCTAGTCCCAAGGGAGGAAGGGCCCTGAGGAGCAATATTGATTGCAATACAAAGGGATCTTTCTTATGTAAGGACAAGAGTATAGACCAAGAGAGCAGTAAAGACACCTCTCCCTACATCACATCACCTTGGAAACACCAAAAAATTCCAAGCCCCCTAGAACTAGCTCAGAAAACAGCATTGTGAAAAACTCTGAAGCTTAATATGGTGTCCCTCCCCACTCTATGCCAGGAAAAGAGTCCAGCATTACCGTACGGTTTCAAATTACGAAATGGCATGAAAAAAATGAGTAAACAACAACAACAAAAAGAACCTAACCATAAAAAGTACTATGGTGATCAGGAAAATCATGACACAAACTCAGAAGAAGACAATGTACTCAAAATAGCTACAAACAAAGCCTCAAAGGAAAATGGGAATTGAACACAAACCCATTAAGAATTTTTGGAAGAGTGCAAAAAAATAAAAAAAAAAAGATTTTCCAAATCAAATGATAGAAGTAGAGGGAAAATTAGGTTAAGGAGTGAAAGAAAAGTAAGAAAATCATGAAAAGGCAATTAACAGCCTGGTATAAAAGAGGCACAAAAATACCAAAGAAAATAACACCTAAGAAGCAAAACTGGTCAAATGAGAAAAGAGGTACAAAAACTCACTGAAGAAAATAATTCATTAAAAATAAGAATCAGGCTGTGGAAGCCAATGACTCCATGAGATATCAAGAAACAATAAAATCAAATCAAAAGAATTTTTTAAAAAATAGAAAGAGTATAATATCTCATAAGAAAAACACAGAAATGCAAAATAAATTGAGGGGAGATAATTTAAGAATAATTGGATTACCTAAAAGTCATGCTTTTTAAAAAGAGCCAAGACATCATATTTCAAGAAATTATCAAGGAAAAGTACCCCAATTTCCTAGAATTCCTGCATCTATTAAATAGACACTGAAACACTTCACTGATCATTAATAATTTTTTAGATCCCAAAATGAAAACTCCTGCAGCCAAATTCCAGAGCTTCCTAGTCAAAGAGAAAATACTTCAAGTAGATAGAAAGAAACTATTCATATACTGTAGAGCCACACAAGATTTAGCAAGTTAATGTCAAAGGAGAGGAGGGCTTAGAATATAATATTCCCGAAGACAAAGGAGCTGGGATTACAACCAAGAATAACCTACACAGAAAAACAGCATAATATTTCAAAGAGAAAATGAATATTTAACAAAATAGAGGACTTTCAAGCATTCCTGCTGAAAACTCCAGAGCTGAACAGAAAATCTGATTTTCAAATACAAGACTCCAGAGAGGTATAACAAAGTTAAACATGAAAAAGAAAACATAAGTGACTCAACATGGTTAAACTGTTTACCTTTCTATATGGGAAGATGTTACATATATATCTTTCAAAAAACTTTATCATTAGTATGGAGATTCTACATAGAAAGAGTAGTACTTAGAATAAATTTTATGGCTCTAACTGCATACATCATAAAGAAGAGAAAAAGAGTTGATCAATAACTTGGGTGTGCAAGTTTAAAAACTAGAACAAGAACAAATTAAAATCAACATCAATCAAATATCAAAATAGAAATCCAAAAAAATCAAAGGAGAGATAAACAGAATTGAAAGTTTAAAAAGTTGAACTAATAAATAAAACTATGAATTAGTTTTATTCGAAGAATAAAATAGATAAACCATAAGTTAATTTGACAAAAAAGAAAAAAGAAAACTACATAACTAATATCAAAAATGAAAAGGGTGAACAAATCACCAATGCAAATAAAATTAAGGCAATTATTAGAATTTATTTTGACCAAATATATGCCAGTAAAACTGACAATCAAAGTAAAATGGATAAAAAAAAATCCAATCAACTGCCCAGATTATCAGAAGAGGAAACAGAATACTTATAATGCTCTATCTTAGAAAAAAATTGAATAAGCCATAAACCAGCTAAGTAAGAAAATATCCCGACTTCCACTTCCAGAAGCCAAAATGGCGGAATGAAAAGTTAGTCGCTCTCACTCTCCCCTATCAACCTCTGAAAACCCAGAAAATATCACCCCAGAAAGAAACCCTGGAACAGCTGAACTAGAAGAAAGATGGGAAGCAGCAGTGCAGCAGCCCAGCAAATGGGTCTCCCAGTGCTTCAGCAAAAATAAGGGAGGTAGAACTACAAGGGGCCCCAGGCAGATAAGTACCCTGCAGCATTCATCTGAAAGGAGGTAAAGAAAGCAACCTAAAGGCTTCCTAAAGCCCAGGCCTTGCTGGTTCCAACCCAACACCAGTTGAGCTGTCCTAGCCCTGCAGCATCCAATTGTGAAGAAATCCTGAAGCCCAGGTGGTAGAACAGGCAGATACCAATACCTGTACCTCCAAGTACCCCAGTGAGGGCAGGAGGAACCGGTGGAAACCAGCTCAAAAAACGACCAGGTGCCTTGGCACTCTACCTCAAAGGAATCTCCCAGTGCATTAGCAGAAACTAGGGAGAAAACACTGCAGGGGGCCACAGGCAGATAAACACCCTGAAGCACCTATCTAAAAGGAGCTGAAGAAACCTAAAGGAAAGGAAGAGCAGGCAACCTAGAATTGCCTGAAAGTTCCAGCCTTGCTGATTCCAGCCCAACATGAGGTAAGCTGCCAGAAACCTACAGCCTCCAACTGCCAACATAAGAGGCCCCAGCACACACAGCCAGTGACGAAGACCTGGGCTCCCAACCCAAGAAGCTTGGGTCAGTGCCCTCTGTTCCCCAGCAGGAGAGCTTGATCTTTTTAAAGGCCAGGGAATAAAGAAACACGATGAGTAAAAAGAAATGTACCACAGATTCATATTATGAGAAGAGTGAAGATCAAGACAGAAATTCTGAAGAGGACAACATTGTCAACAAACCCACATCTGCAACAACAAAAGGGAATATGAACTGGTCTGAAGCCCAAAAAGCCTTCTTAGAAGAGCTTAAAAAAGATTTTAATAGTCAAATGAGAGAGGTAGAAGAGTCCTTCAAAAACACAATTGGCCAATTGGAAAAAAAAATACACTGAAGAAAACAAGTCATTAAAAAACACAATTGGCCAACCGAAGAAGGAAGGATGAAAACTAACAGATATGTACACTGAAGAAAACAAGTCCCTAAAAAACACAGTTGGTCAATTGAAGAAGGAAGTACAAAAACTAACAGAAGAGTACACTGAAGAAAATAAGTCCATAAAAACAGATATGTACACTGAAGAAAACAAGTCCCTAAAAAACACAGTTGGCCAATTGAAGAAGGAAGTACAAAAACGAACAGAAGAAAACAATCTATTAAAAATGAGAATTGGACAAATGGAAACTAATGTCTCTATGAGAGAGCAAGAATCAGTCAAACAGAAACAAAAAAAGGAAAAAATAGATGAAAACGTAAAATACCTCATTAAAACAACGACCTGGAAAATCGACTCAGGAGACACAATTTAAAAATTATTAGACTACCTGAAAATCATGATGAAAAAAAGATCCTGGACAGTATCTTTCAGGAAATCATAAAGGAAAACTGCCCAGAAGTCCTAGAACCAGAAGGGAAAATAACCATAGAAAGAATCTACCATCACCACCTGAAAGAGATCCCAAATTGACAATGCCAAGAATATAATAGCAAAATTCCACCAGAGAAGGTGCTGCAAAGCCAACTTAAATATCATGGAACCACAGTCAGGATTACACAGGACCTTGCAGCTTCTACATTAAAAGACGCAGGGCATGGAACATGATATTCCGTAAGGCAAAGGAGCTTGGAATGCAGCCAAGGATCAATTACCCAGCAAAAATGAGCATCATTTTTCAAGGGAGGAGTGGATATTCAACAAAATAGGAGACTTCCAAACTTTCCTGAAAAAAGACCAGAGCTCAACAAAAAATTTGATCTTCAAGTACAGGACTCAAGAAGGACTTAAAAAGGTAAATGGGACAGAAGATACAATATGTTGTTAATAAGGGGGGGGGCTGTTTAAACCCCTACAAGGGAATATGACACTTGCAACCCTTGAGAACTGTATTGTTATTACACCTTGTTAAAGGAGTATACATAAAGAGGGTGGATATTAGTTGACTTTGATGTAATGAAAAAAAAATCTAATCAAGTGGGTTAAATGGATCCAAATAAGTGGATCAATCTGATCTTAGAAAATGTACTGAGAAAGGAGGAGGCAGACAAGGGTAAATTACATTACAGGAAAAGACACAAAATCCTATTACAGCAGAGGGAAAGAAGGGAGGGGGAGCATTGTTTGAACCTTACTCTCATCAGATTTGGCTCAAGAAGGGCATAACATAATCAGTTAGGTATAGAAATCTAACTTGCCCTATAGGCAGTAGGAGGGAAAAGGGGAAAGAAAAGGGAGGGGAAAGAAAAGGGAGGGGAAAGAAGGGAGGGAAGAAGCAGTAAGAGTAAAGGGGAAGAAAAGGGAAAGGGATAATAAAAGGGGAGGGACTGAAGGAGGTGGTCAAAAGCAAAACACTAGTGAAGGGGGAAAAAAAAGGAGAAAGAAAAGCATAAATGGGGGGAAAGGATGGAGAAAAAGACACAGATAGTAATCATAACTGTGAATGTGAATGGGATGAACTCTCCCATAAAACAGAAATGGATTGCAGAATGGATTAAAAACCATAATCCTACAATATGTTGTTTACAGGAAACACATTTGAAAAAGAGTGACACATACAGGGTAAAGGTAAAAGGCTGGAGCAGAATATATTATGCGTCAGCTGAAGTAAAAAAAGCAGGGGTAGCAATCCTGATCTCAGACAAAGCAAAAGCAAAAATAGATCTAATCAAAAGAGATAAGGAAGGAAACTACATCCTGCTAAAAGGCACCATAGACAATGAAGTAATATCATTACTAAACATATATGCACTAAACGGTATAGCATCCAAATTCTTAGAGGAGAAGTTCAGGGAGTTACAGGAAGAAATAGACAGCAAAACTATACTAGTGGGGACCTGAACCTCCCCCTCTGCACTAGATAATCTAACCACAAAATAAACAAGAAAGAAGTTAAGGAGGTGAATAGAACATTAGAAAAGTTAGGTATGATAGACCTCTGGAGAAAACTGAATGGGGATAGAAAGGAATATACTTTTTTCTGCAGTACATGGCACATACACAAAAATTGACCATGTACTAGGGCATAAAAACCTCACAATCCAGTGCAGAAAGGCAGAAATATTAAATGCATCCTTTTCAGATCATGATGCAATAAAAATTATATGTAATAAAGGGCCATGGAAAGATAGACTAAAAAATAATTGGAAACTAAATAATCTAATCCTAAAAAATGATTGGGTCAAACAACAAATCATAGAAACAATCAATAATTTCATTCAAGAGAATGACAATAATGAGACAACATACTAAAACTATGGGAATCAAGAAAAGCAGTTCTTAGGGGAAGTTTTATATCTCTAAATGCTTACATAAATAAAATAGAAAAAGAGGAGATTAATGAATTGGGCATACAACTAAAAAAAACTAGAAAAAGAACAAATTAAAAATCCTCAACTAAACACAAATTAGAAATATTGAAAACCAAAGGAAAAATTAATAAAATTGAAATTAAGAAAACTATTGAACTAATAAATAAAACTAAGAGCTGGTTTTATGAAAAAACCAATAAAATAGATAAACCTTTGGTTAATTTAATTTAAAAAAAAAAAGAAGAAAACCAAATTACTAGTATCAAGAATGAAAAGGGCGAAGCTACCACCAAGGAAGAGGAAATTAAAACAATAATTAGGAATTATTTTGCCCAACTATATGCCAACAAATTTGACAATCTTAGTGAAATGGATACATATTTACAAAAATATAAATTGCCCAGATTAACCGAAGAGGAAGTAAAATACTTAAATAACCCCATCTCAGAAAAAGAAATTGAACAAGCCATTGATGAACTCCCTAGGAAAAAATCTCCAGGGCCAGATGGATTTACATGAATTCTATCAAACATTTAAAGAACAATTAATTCCAATACTATATAGACTATTTGGGAAAATAGGTGAAGAAGGAGTCTTACCAAATTCTTTTTATGATACAAATATGGTGTTGATACCTAAACCAGGAAGAGTCAAAATAGAGAAAGAAAATTATAGACCAATTTCTCTAATGAATATAGATGCAAAAATTTTAAACAAAATACTAGCAAATAGATTGCAGCAACTTATCACAAGAATAATACACTATGACCAGGTAGGATTTATACCAGGAATGCAGGGATGGTTCAATATTAGGAAAACTATCAGCATCATTGAGCATATCAACACAAAACCAACAGAAACCACATGATCATCTCAATAGATGCAGAAAAAGCTTTTGATAAAATACAACACCCATTCCTATTAAAAACACTAGAAAGCATAGGTATAAATGGAGTCTTCCTTAAAATAATAAATAGCATCTATCTAAAACCTTCAGCAAGCATTATATGTAATGGGGACAGGCTAGAAGCATTTCCAATAAGATCGGGGTGAAACAAGGATGTCCATTATCACCACTGTTATTCAATATTGTACTGGAAATTAGCTTTAGCAATAAGAGAAGAAAAAGAAATTGAAGGCATTAGAATAGGCAAAGAAGAAACAAAGCTATCACTCTTTGCAGATGACATGATGATATACTTAGAGAATCCTAGAGAATCAAGTAAAAAACTACTTGAAATAATAAACAACTTTAGCAAAGTTGCAGGCTATAAAATAAACCCACATAAATCATCAGCATTTCTATATATTACCAACAAAGCCCAACAGCAAGAGATAGAAAGAGAAATCCCATTTAAACTTACTGTAGACATTATAAAATATTTAGGAGTCTACCTCCGAAACAAACCCAGGAACTCTATGAACACAATTACAAAACACTTTTCACACAAATAAAATCAGATCTAAATAATTGGAAAAACATCAGTTGCTCATGGGTAGGCCAAGCTAATATAATAAAAATGACAATCCTACCTAAGCTAATTTACTTATTCAGTGCCATACCAATCAAACTACCAAAAATTATTTTATAGAGTTAGAAAAAATAATAACAAGATTCATTTGGAAAAACAAAAGGTCCAGAATATCAAAGGAACTAATGAAAAGAAATGCAGGGGAAGGTGGCCTAGCAATTCCAGATCTTAAATTGTATTATAAAGCAGCAATCATCAAAACTGCTTGGTACTGGCTAAGAAATAGGGAGGTGGATCAGTGGAATAGGTTAAATATGCAAGACACAGTAGTCAATGACTATAGTAATCTATTATTTGATAAACCCAAAGACCCCAGCTTCTGGGATAAGAACCCACTCTTTGAAAAAAACTGCTGGGAAAACTGGAAAAGAGTATGGCAGAAACTAGGCATAGACCCAAATCTCACACCATATACCAAAATAAAGTCAAAATGGGTTCATGACTTAGATATAAAGGCTGATACCATAAGTAAACTGGGAGAACAAGGAATAGTTTACCTATCAGATCTATGGAGAACAGAAGAATTCATGACCAAACAGGAGATAGAGAACATTATGAAAAGCAAAATGGATAATTTTGATTACATTAAATTGAAAAGTTTTTGCACAAACAAAGCCAATGCAACTAAGATTAGAAGGAAGGTAGAAAATTGGGAAAGAATTTTTACAACCAGTCTCTCTGATAAAGGCCTCATTTCTAAAATATATAGAGAATTAAGACAAATTTATAACAACACAAGCCATTCCCCAATTGATAAATGGTCAAAGGATATGAACAGACAGTTCTCAGATGAAGAAATTAAAGCCATCTATAGTCATATGAAAAAATGCTCTAAATCGTTATTGATTAGAGAAATGCAAATCAAAACAACTCTGAGGTACCACATCACACCTATCAGATTGGCCAACATGACAAAACAGGAAAATGATAAATGTTGGAGAAGATGTGGGAAAATTGGAACACTAATACATTGTTGGTGGAGTTGTGAAATGATCCAACCATTTTGGAGAACAATTTGGAACTATGCCCAAAATATGCACAAAAATGTGCATACCCTTTGACCCAGCAATAGTACTTCTAGGGCTATATCACAAAGAGATCAAACAAATGGGAAAAGGACCCACATGTACAAAAATATTCATAGCAGCTCTTTTTGTGGTGGCAAAGAATTGGAAATTGAGAGGATGCCCATCAATTGGGAATGGCTGAGCAAGTTGTGGTATATGAATGTAATGGAATACTATTGTGCTATAAGAAATGATGAACAGGCTGACTTCAGAAAACCTGGAAAGACTTATATGATCTGCTGCTGAGTGAAGTAAGCAGAACCAAGAGGACTTTGTATGCACAGTAACAGCCATGTTATGCAATGACTAATATTGTTAAACTGAACCTTTCTCAGCCTTACAAGGATCTAAGACATCTCCAGAGGCCTCGGGATGGAAAATCTGTCCACATCCAAAGAAAGAACTATGGAAGTTGATTTGCTATCACTATTTTACCTTTTGTTGAGTTTTGTTTCATCTTTCTGATGGTTCCTCCTATTGGTTTTAATTTTTACTTACAACTTCACTAATGTGAAAATATGTTTAATAGGAATGTAAATGTAAAGCCTATATCAGATTGTGTGCTGTCTCGGGGAGAGTGGGGAGGAGGAAGAGGGAGAAAAATTTTCAATTTAAAAGCATATGAAAGTGATTGTTGACAAATCAAAATAAATTAATAAAATCCAAAAAAAAAAAAAAGAAAAAGAAAATATCCCTAGAACCAGATGGATTTATAAGTGAATTCCAATAAACATTCACAGAATTAATCCCAATATTATCTAACCTATTTGAAAAATATAGGTAAAGAAAGAGTCCTAGTCTTTCTTTTGTGACACAAATATGGCTTCAATACGTAAACCAGAGACAGCAAAAACTGAGAATGAAAAACCAGTTTCCTTAATGAATTTTGATGCTAAAATTTTAAATAAAATAGTAACAAAGAGATACAGAAATATGTCACAAAGATCATAGACTATGATCAGGAGGGATTTATATGAGAAATGCAGTGCTAGTTTAATATTAGGAAAACTATCAGCATATGATTATATCAACTGATGCAGAAGAAACCTTTGACAAAATATAATAAACATTCCTATTAAAAATTCTAGAAATATAGGAATCAATGGAGGCTTTCTTAGAATGATAAGCAGGATTTATCTATAACCAAGAACAAGCATTACCTGTAATGGGGATATATTTGAAGCCTTTCCAATAGATCAGGCATGAAGCAAGAATATCATTATTTTCTTCGTTAATTCAACCTTATGTTGGAAACACTAGCTATGAAAATAACACAAGACAAAGAAATTGAAGAAATAAAAATAGGCAACGTGGAAACAAAATTATCACTCTTCGCAAATGATATGATGGTATACTGAGATAATCCTAGAGAATCAACTAAAAATCTATTTGAAATAATTCATAATTTCAGCAAAGTTGCAGGATATAAAATAAACCTATGTAAATCATCATCATTTTTACATTTTACTAACAAAACCCTCAAGGAATAGATAGAAAGAGAAATTCTATTTAAAATAACTGCAGATAATACGAAATATTTGTAATTCTACCTGCCAACACAAACCCAGGGATCATAGGAACATAATTACAAAACACTTCTCACATAAATAATGACAAATCTAAACAATTGGATAAATAATAACTACTCTTAGGTAGGCAAAGCCAACATAACAAACATAACAATTCTACCTAAATTAATTTACTTACTCAGTGTCATATGAGTCAAATTAGCAAAAAATATTTTATAGCTCTAGAAAAAATAACAAAATTCATCTGGAAAAAACAAAAAGTCAATAATGTGAAGGGAATAAATGTGGAGGGGTGGGATGTGAAGGAAGGATGGCTTGCAGTACCAGATTTCAAACTATATTACAAAGTGGAAATCATGAAAATATGCTCATACTGGCTAAGAAACAGAGTAAAGGATCAATGGAATAGATTATATATACAAACAAAGTAGCAACTGACCATGTTAATATATAGTTATTTTTCAGTTGCTTCATTTGTGTCCAATTCTTTGTAACCCCCCACTTGGGGTTTTCTTGGCAAAAACACTGGAGTAGTTCAGCATTTTCATCTCCAGCTTATTATTTTTTTTTATTGATGGGGAAATTGAAGCAAAAATGGCTAAGCGACTTGACCAAGCTCAAACAGCTAGTGTGTGTTTCTGTGTCCAAATTTGACCTCGTGAAAATGAGTTTTCCTGAACCCAGGAATGGCACTATACTCACTGTGTCAACTAGTATGTGATCAATAAACCAAACTTTTGGAGTATGAACTCAAGTTATGAATTCAACATTTGAGAAGAAAATGCTGAGGAAGTTAGAAAGCAGTTTGGCAAAAAGTAGGCATAGAACAACATTTTACACCATATACCAAGATAAGGTAAAATGCATAAATGATTTAGATATAAAAGGTGAAGTAAATTAGGGCAGCATTGAAAAATGCACCTGTCAGCTCTATGGCTAAAAGGACAGTTTATCACCAAAGAAGAGATAGAGAGGATTATGGAAAGTAAAATAGATAATTTTGATTACATAAAATTATAAACTTCTGCACAAACAAAACTAATGTAGCCAAAATATAAGGAAAACAGAAAACTTGGGAGGCGGGGTTTATAGCAAGTTTCTTTGATAAAGGCCCAATTTCTCAAATATATAGGGAATTGAGTCAGATTTATAAGAATAAGAACCATTCCCCACTTGATAAATGGTCAACAGATATTAACAGGCAGTTTTCAGAAGAAATCACAAAGTTATCAATAATCACATAAGAAAATGTTCTAAATCAGTACTGATTAGAGAAATGCAAATTAAAATAACTCTGAGATACCACCTCACCACTATCAGATTGCCTAAAATGACAGAAAAGGAAAACAACAAATGCAGGGCCATGAAAAACCTTACACACTAATGCTCTACTGGTGGAGCTGTGAACTAGCCCAGCATTCTGGAGAGCAATTTGAAAATACACCAAAAGGCTATAAAACTGTGCATACATTTTTACCCAGCAATACCACTACTTAGTCTGTATCCCAAAGAGATTTAAAAAAAGGGAATAATATCTATTTGTACAAAAATATTTATAGCAGCTATTTTCTGTGGTGGCTAAGAATCAGAAGAAACTGAGGTGATACCTCAATTAGGGAATGACTGAACAAGTTGTGGTATATAATTGTGATAGAATATTATTATGCTATAAGGAATGATAGGCAGGATGCTTTCAGAAAAACCTGAGAAGACTTTTATGAACTCATGCAAAGTGAAGTTAGCAGAACCAGGAGAACCAGAAGTTAGCAGTACCAGCAACTATGAAAGTATTAATCTGATCAAGACAATGATCCAAAACAGTTCCAAAGGACCCATGATAAAAAATGCTATACACATTCAGAGAGAACTGATGAACTCTGAATGCAGATTGAAGCATACTTTTTAAACTTTCTTTACTTTTAATGTTTTATTTTGTGTTTCCTTTTATAATATGGCTAGCAGGGAAATATGTTTTGCCCAACTTCACAGGTATGATTGATATCGAATTGCTTGCCTTCTCAAGGAGGGGTAAAAAGAGAGAGGAAGAAAGAGAATTTGTAACTCAATTTTTAAAAATTATTATTTTAAAAAATTATATGTAATTGGGAAATAACTAGCAAAATAAATAAAAATAATTTTAAAATGCAAAAAAAGAGATATGGTAAGAAAAAAGTTTTTTTTATTGTCCTATAGGCAAGAGGAACCAGCTGGATCTTTCTGGGCAGAGTTTTGCCATGATCAGGACAGTGCTTTAGAAATACCAATTTGATACTCTCTGAAGTCTGGTATGGAAAAGAAAGAGATGTGAGACATAGAGACCTCGTAGAATACTATTGCAAGTCCAGACAAGCTTGAACCTGGGAGGATAAGAAGGTAATAAGCAGTTTAGCAGTTTCTTAGGAGTTTGGAAGCTAAGAAAACAGGTTAGAAAGAGAACCAGGAGACAGCAGTTACCAAAAACACAGAAATCAAAAAATCAAAACACTCAAGTTATACAGTATCTAGGAGGTGTTCAGCAGTTTCAAATGCTTCAGAGAACTCCAGAAGGATGATAATAATAAAATAGCTAACATTTATATAGCATTTTAAGGTTTGCAAAGTGTTTCTACAAGTATCTGAAAAGCATCAGGAGATTTGTTCATTCAAAAATCATTGTGAACATTGGTTGAATCAGTTTGAGTTGAGGGAGGTACTTGGAAATAAGGTTGAAAGGGGCTGAGAAGGGAGTAGGAGGTGAGAAAGTAAAGGCTGGAATACAGATGACTCTAGGAGTCGGCTATGAAGAAGAGAAAATGTAGGAAAACAGCTTCAGGGAATGGTAGGATCAACTAAAGACATTTTTTAAGTTTGGGGAAGATTTGGGTATGTTTGTAAGCAATAACAAATATCTAATAGATTAGGAAAGATTAAAAATGAGATTCAGGGAGAGGGATATCATTTTTCTGGGGCCATGCCTCACTCTGGACAATCTAGAGGTTTAGGCTTGGGATAGGAACGTAATTCAACATTCATAGACTATCATTTAACAAAAAAAAAAAAGTTTATTTAAAAATAGCATGGAAATAATATTCAAAAGGGATACAGTTGCCTTTTATCAATGAAATCACAGGTTCAGTCTGCATTCCTTTATGGATGAAGAAACTGAAAAGTGACTTAAATATAGATTTTAAACCAGAGATGAGATATGAAGTCAGGTCTCCTGATGCCAGGTCTAGTGCTCTTTCTGCTCTATCAGACTGAGATCTATAGAAGTTAAGAGGGACTTTGGGTCTCAGGCATGTTCCACTCTACCCTATTTGTTGCCTTTCAAAGCCTATTTCCCTGTGTTTACCTTTTGAAATCCTTAAATTTTACTAATGCACTGAGAAACCCTGCCTCTATCTTTTGGTCAGATGTTGGTGTTCTTTAGGGTAGCTTTCACAAAAACCTTCTGACCACTCCATCTGAACACTGACTCCAATAGATACTCCAGTTACTGGGGAGCCAGAGATCTTGTGAAGAAGGGAAAGTTTTGTACCTTCACATCTGTGGCAGAAAGCCCAAGTAATAAAGTAATTGTGACTTTAAAATATGAATGAAAGTTGTATTTCATTAAAATCTTTTTTTAATTTATTGATATGATTTTATCATTTATTTATATATGTTATTTTATTGTATTTTGTTATTCATATATTGTTTGTTATTCAATTTTATTGTTTATGTCATTTACATATTTTTTCATGTTTTTATTTAACTCTTCTCCCAAAGCCCATTGGTATGGGACTCTCCTTATTGATGGAGATGAATGAGTTGGAGAGCAGGAGAGTTATAATCTTCTTCTAGTCTTTGATTTGCTTCAAACACTCCCTGGTTTCTAGCTTCAAGTAGGAAAATGAAACAGACCAACCTCATTTCAGGTTACTGAAAGAAAAGAGCTGATGGTTTCCATCATGTCCCTATCCCCAGCTTGTTACTCTAGAGACTAAGTGCTCTATCCACTGTACCACCTAGATACCCCTATGACTGTAGAAGGAAAGGCATTAGTGTAAAGTAACCGTTTATCACTGAATTATGGGAGAGAAGACAAAAACAGTGGAGTAATCAAATAAAAAGAATAAGACTATAATGTTAGTAGAAAAAGAATATAGAAATAGTATTAAAATAATAACTCACATCTTAAAGATTATAAATAGTTTTCCTCACAGGAACCTTATGGATGAATGACAAGCACATTATATGTTTACTATGTGTCAATCACATAATACAAATATAAAATATTTATATAAATGTATTATATAAATATAATAATGTATTATAAATATATTAATATATAATGTACAATATAAATATGTATTTATATAATATAAATATGATATAAAATACAAATATAAAATACAGAAGTAATACAGTGCCTGACTTCAAGGAGTTTACATTTTAGTAGGGCTAGTCAGTACATGTGAAAGGAATGGTACATGGGGAAAAGTATCTTGATTTGGAAACTCACAGTATCTTTGGAAATTGAGTATAAAATCCATGGGGATAGATCAAAGTGACTGGTAGACTTGGCATGTCGTTACCTACCAGAAGAGAAAGGAAAAAACTAGTGAAGGATGCCTCCTCCCCAAATAAACTTCCCCCAATACCTAACTTTCCAAAGGTCTCCATCTTACTATAGAATTATATAAGCATATATAAGTTTTTCCTTAATCATCATTTATGAGCAATAAATTTAGTAGAAAAAGAGATTTTACTCTTCTTTTTCAAATGGATAAATATCTTTATTTTTTACCCAGAGCTATCTAGTACAACAACTCAGCTCTGGTTTATTACATGATTCAAGGATAAAGTCTGCATTATGAAGTTAAATGAATGTGTGTACTGGTCAAGAGAAGTGATGGTGTACAATGAGGCATGCATTCATTTTGCAGACATGGCCAACAGGTGATTGACTTTTCTTAACTATACACATTTGTTGTAAGAGAAAGTTGGAAGGTGAATGGTGAGTTAATGGGTAAAGATAGAAGGAAAAAAAAAGAAGAAAGGAACATCAATAAATTTTTACATGCATAGAAGAAATTTTTTTTTAAAATACAGAAGGGGACAACACAGAGGAATTTTGTTACTAACTTAAATTTTATCCACAAATCACTATAGTTCCTTAAAAATACTGTACTAATAAAAGTTCACAGTTTCATGTACAGTTATCTTTCTTTTGTACATTAAAAAGTTTGTATTACCTTCCTCAAAGAGTAGTTTTGAAGAAAGTACCTTGCAAAGAGTGATGTACTATATGAAGGTAATCCATTACAGAGTTCTGAAAAGTTGCCACATAGAAGCAGGCTATGTCTACCTTTCAGCTGAATGTAGTTTTAAATAAGATATTCAGTTGAATGTTTTGAGGTCTAATGAAACATGAAGTAAGAGTTATCCTGTAAGGGTGTGCAGGACTGAGAATTCAGACAGCAGGATCCTGATAGTGGCTTTGCCACCAACTAGTTGTATGACTTTCAAAAATTCTGTTCAATTCTCTGGGCTTCAGGGTTCTCTGGAAAATGAGAGACCTAACCATTTGATGCAAACTATAATAATGTTTTCCAAACTTGATTTAATGATACTTGCCAAGTGAATGGGTACTGTTGACCAAAAATGCTGCTGGGTACACTCATTATAGGTGTACTCAAGTACACAATATTTAGGGATTGGTGACAGTCTGCTGATGATAGACTCTAGCAAAATTAAGGCCTACTACAAAGGTGCCACCGATTTTGTCTATGTGAAGATGGTCACTGCAGTGCTTATAACAAAGCTATCAGAACTTTTATGTTGGCAAATGTGCTTCAAGTGACCTCCATTTGTGTATTCAGCATGTAGTGTTTAAAATAAAAAATTCATCAGAAAGAAAGTTAGATTTATCTTTTTTTAAATAGTGGGAAACTTGGTGGTATTTATTTTTTTCCTGTAACAAGGTATAAAATGCCCAACTGATAATTTTGATCACCATAATTTCTTAGTAAAATATTTTAATTTTTTCACTTAGGAATCAGTTTAAAGTCAGTTGAATGACCCTTAACATGGAAGTAACAGAGAGGACACAGCCTTCAGATAACGACATGTATATAATTACAGGCTGGAAGTGGAAATTAATGTATACTTCTGCTCTACTGAAAAGAGCAATGTTAAGATATAAAGGCACTGTATAATGTTTTGGAAGGCAAAGCAAAAACTTTATTAAACAGAAAGATGGCATTAATTTGAAGAATGTGGAAATAAATTTACACAACAAATTGGAAAAATGTCTCATAGTGTTTATTTGGCAAATATTTTAACATACACTATTTTCTGTTAAGTGCAATGGTCTTAGGATCAAGAGACAAAAACTTCATGGTTGTATGATTATAAGGAAGTAATTTAACTTCTTTTAGTCTTAACTAACTCACCTGTAAAATGGAGATAGTAATACTGCACAAGGCGGTTGTGAGGAAAGCAATTTAGAACAATAATAAAGGAATTATTATTATTAGTTACCTGTGAATTTGAAAGTCTTTCCTTAGGGCTTGTGCCTTATGACAGGAAATGGGAAGCAATAGTCCTGTAGATTTCATAACAATTATGTATATCTGTTTAAGTAAGCAAAAGATAGCTTTTCTGGTATGGTTTTAAATATTCAACCAAACATTCTAGTAGGTCACCTGATATGAACCAAAATAATTTCATTGAATAGACCTTGACTTGAAAAATGACATTTGCCTGTATTTTATATAGTGATTCACTATGCAATTTAATATATATTCACATTCAGTATTTTTTTTTAATCTATAAGAACAATGACTAGATTCATGTAAACCCAGTTAAGGAAGTCCTTTGCTCTAAGGTAGGATAATATGTCTCCCCCCAAGACAGACTTTGTCCCCTACACAGTTTGGAAGGATCCAATGCTCTGATTCATATAGCTGGAAAGGATGAATAAATTTGACTTAAAAGAACTGTACTGGTTAAGCAACATAATAGTTTGGCAGTATTTTAAGGGAAAAAATGATACAAATAATATTATACAGAGGACATATCTCAAATTAATATTTGCATGCTAGTGTCTTATCCAGGCCTGGAGGAAAGATTCTTGTGGGAATAATATTCACAAAAAATGCAAATACAGGGTGGTCCATAATCTGGAGAATGTGGGTCTCACTAGGATATAGAGTGAAGATAATTGCCAAAGAGTGGGAAAACTTCCAGATGTGAGTGGGAACAAGAAGAAGAAGAAGTTACAGGTATAAGAGTACTGGCTCTCAGCCACTTTCAGCTAGCTTTTTTCACTACCCATGATTTGAAGACCACAACACTCCTAGAGCCAGAAGTATACACTTTCCATCCTAAAAAAAGTATACAACTATTTTTTCCTGTAACCAAAGGAATACACACACACACACACACACCACACACACACACACACACACACATCCTTTTCATACAATATAACAATGGCCTAATGTACACAAACAAAATGAGAATTTCCTAAAATTATTTCAGTATCCCATCAAGTTTCTTAAAATCTGATTTTTCTAGAAAACTTACCATGAAAAAAAGAATTCCCCCCTAATACCTGGAAAATGATTTTATGGAATCATGGATTATGGATCATGAAACTACTTAACCCTTTGCCCAATACAACTAGGAAAACAGTTGAAGCCTAGACAGATATCCAGACATTTTTAATGAAAAAATGTTCTAAGTATTATTTAATTAATTATATGTTCCATAAGATAAGAAGAAAAGAACAAGAATAATCGAAAGAAAAAAAAGGAGCAGGAGCAACAAATCAAATTTGAATTTTTCTTCTCTGATTTCTATAATTAAATTTGAGGTATAATTTTAGTTTTCATTATAAAATGAGTTTTCATTTATTAGCCTTTTGATTTATTAACATCAACTTTCCAAAGAAATCATATCCAAAAAAAGTGATGGTGGTAGAGATATTATACTGTACATTTAAATACTTAAACTCCTGCTAGATTTTTCACTCAAAGAAGTAAGTTGGAAATAGACTGCAGTTTCATGATTTAAAATACCATGGAGGCCACATCAGCAGAATGAGTTAAAAGTATCCATGATATTCTAGATGTCTCATTGAAGAGACATTCCAAAATCTTGCAGCACAAGGAATACTTTTGAAAGACTGCGTCAAACTTAATCCCGAAGGAGTGAGACTTGGCAACCAAGTCAGCATCTTTCTTGTAACAGTGAGATCTGTTCATAGATTCCAGGAAGGCTCCATGCATTGTGCAATATGAATCCCAACCCAGGAATCGTTCCTGCTTTTGAATTTGTGAAATATTCTGATTTTCCTAAGACATTACACAAATATCACAGCCTTAATCCACTTCCAAATCATAAAAATGTCACTTTGATTTATATTCTTAGAAAACCTATACATTCTAAACAAAAAAAAAAAAGGAGAGAGGTATCTGGAACTACTTTGCAAAATGTGCCTCCCAATAACACAACAGTCATGTGGTATCTCATATTCAGCTGAGACTGGCCTGGTCAGTTCTTACTATCTTTGAAACTCACATACTTCAGGAAGTGGTGTTAATAACTCATTAAGCAACAGCTGTTCCTAAGTCCTAGGGGGAAAAATGTGTCACCAGTAGAGTTCTGTATTCAGAGAAATATCCTCTTTCAAATGAGGAAGGTATAAAGTGAGGTTTTAAAATTCTTATGATGATTAGATAATCTCTGTGAAACAAAATAAACAACTAAATGTTGTTTATTACCCTAACAATGCTGTGCACATTGCATCATGAATTATATTTACATATATATGTTCATCTTTATTATATTAATTTTCACTTTCACATAAGGTCTAAGCATATTCAATATTTTCTAGCAGTGAGTGAGTGTTTCTTTCCCTGCAATTTTAATTTTGAGCAGTAATTCTGGTGCCATTTTAAAAGCCCTTTTAAGATGAAAGGTGATCTCACTGGATGTAATGTGTATTTCCTAGATAGTACGGTCCTTTCAGGATACATAAGACTGAAGTATGCACACTGCATTTCACATAAAATTTTAGCCCATCAATTTTATATGATCCTACTGAGGAAAGTGTGGAATGCTAATGATGCTAATGAGAATATGATATTAAAGTAAGATTTACTTATAAAGAAAAAAAAGAGAAGGAAGATTAGATCAGAAGACAGATTATGAATATCTATTCCACATTTGGTCTCACTATCAAGATGGTTAACCACAGCCCTAATAGTAAAAACTGAAAATGATACCATAATAATACTTTGTACTTATACAGCTTTTTCTTCATGGGACCAGGAATATTATTTTTATAATTTTACTACATTATTAAGAGATAGATAGGTAGTAACTACCTACAAATCACTTTTCAACTTATATCTTTACAAACACTTTTACATAACATTAGATTGACTTTTTTTTTTTTACAATTTTTATAATCCTTATCACTGGAACAATATCAAGTCTAGCAAATCACATAGAATGGAATCACTGAATCTATGACTAAGAATGAGCTAAACTCAGCAGGGAACAGCAAGCAACAAAGTAATGAATTATTCTTCCTTGCATTCAATTCCTTGTACCTTTACTAAGAATTGTAGCCATATAAAAGTATTTAATGATCAGAGATATGCAAGAAATTGAAGCATAGAAATTAAAGCACATTATAACTTTTCCATGGCCACAAATTATCTTGTCCCATATTCATTTAATAAGGAAGAATAATTCACTTAAAAACACATAATTAGCTCTAATAGAATTACAAATTGAATGATAATTCATTCAATCTTCCTTTCCCAAAATTTAGATTTTGGTCCTAAAATGGGAGACAAAAGGGGAAAATACAGTTTCATATAGACATTGTATTATAAATGAAGACAGTAAAGTTTGCTGTTCTTTCATATGATATAAAATGAATCAGTGAATCAATCACAATAAGTGGTTCCTTTGTGCACAGATACTAGGCATACAAATAAAAAAAATGAAATAATCTCTCATTTTAAGGAGTTTAGATACTATTGAGGGAAATATCTCGAACTTTCCCCCCTCTCTCACACTACATTTACAATTCATTGCCAAAATCCTGATTTCTACTTTGACAACAACTCTTGAATCTAACCCCTTCTATTCATTCACGAAGCTACTGCCTTAGTTCAAGCCCTCATTTTTTTCTCTCATAGATAACTGCAATTGATCTCCCTGCCTCAAGTCTTTCCCCATTCTAGTCTATCCTTCATGATGGGGCCAAAGTAATTTTCTTTAAGTACAATCTGACTATGTGACTGCCTTTCTCAATCAACTCAAATGACTTCCTTCTAATTCTAGAATAAAATATAAAGTTCTCTATTTAGCTTTGAAAGCCCTTGAAAACCTGGCCCGAATCTACCTATCTCTCTAGACTCAGATATTACAACCCCCCCACCCCATACTTTGCATTCCAACAAAACTTTCCCTCTCTCTCTTCCTCACCTAGGACACTCCATCTCCCATCTTCCATCTCTAAGCTGTTGCAGTGGACATTCCACATGCTTCTATTACATTACCTCTGCCTCACCCACCTTCTAGGGTGCTCAGGAAAGGCTTTCTATAGAAGATGGTGTTTGAGCTGTGTCTCACAGAGTCCTTCTCTTTCTATAAGACACAGCTCAATAACAATTTTCTCTATGAAGCCATTCCTGATCATTCCAACTTCTTCTACCTTCCATCCCCAGCTACTGTATTTAACTGTTTTTAAAATTTTATTTGCATTTGCTCACTTTATGCTTATGCTGTATATACATACACATAAACGTGTGTATGTGTATATGTGTGCATGTGTGTGTGTGTGTGTGTGTGCGTGTGTGCATATGTACTTCTTGTATCCCTTATTAGAATGTAAGCTCTTTTTGAGTAGGAATTTTTCATTATTTTCTGTTTGAATCCCTAGTGCCAACATGTGGGCACTTAATAAATGCCTGTTGATTGCTTAGTTGAGTAATGCATACAGCAGCTGAAAAAAAGAGTATGGAACTAGGTTTTAAGGACTTTAAAAGATAAGCAGAACAGTTCACATTTTCTCCTAGAGGTAATAAAGAAACATAAATATTTTTGGGGTAGAAGAGTAACATGGTTAGAGCTTCACTTGAGGAAAACCATTTTGGCCACCCAATAAGTAGAGAAGAGACTTGAGGCAAGGGTGAGAGATTAGGAGGCTGTTGCAATCATCTTGATGAATGGTGATCTAAGGTAGGGGTTGTCTGAGTAGAATGAAAGGGGTTAGGTGCAGGAGATGAGATTGAGGTAATCATTAATGTATTAGAAAAAAACTAGGGAGTTCTCACTACAGGACCAATAATCTCCATCTTAGTTTTAGGGTCAATCGAGACCCTGGATTCACTCAGTTAAAATTTATACATTAAGTGATATCTATCTATCTATTCAGGATTAAAGTCAACAAGAGAGGTAAGGTTTTACATTTTCATCATCAACCACCATTCAAAACCTCTGAAGGAATTAGCATTGCTGCTATGATTGTTACCTTCAAAGACTGCTTTAATGCCCATTCTGGAACTGTAGGGATAACTTATACCATATTACCGTAACTCATGATAACATGAATAATGATGTGACATTAATATAGAGCCTTAAGGTTTGCCACATGCTTTATATATAAAATTTCATTTAAATATTTAAATCTCATTTATATATAAAATCTCATTTGAGATACACAGTAACCTAGTACATAGGTGTTACTACTTCCATTTTTCACATGAGGAAACTGGATTTCAGAGAGGTTAAATGACTTTCTCATGGTCACATAGTTATTAAGTGATAGAGGCAGGATTAAAACTTAGGTATCTTTTGACTTTAAATCCAATGCCCTTAATGGACATTGTATAATAATACCCATTTAAAAAAGAGATAAGAGATGAGAACAGAGCTATAAAGACATATTATGAATGCCTACTTTTAATTTTTTATAGTTATTATTTTAAATAATTCTACATTCACAGTTTGTTTCCTTATCATATAGGTCTTCCCACATCTTTCTTATTAGAGTTTTTATTTCAATTAGCATAATTAACTACTCATAAAGAAACTCTTGTTAATGTAACTTGCCACCTGCTCTACAATGTATAGTCTTTTTTTCCTAGTCACATTTTCTTCTAATTTTATTTTTCTTTATTTCTTTAATTTATGGAATAAAACAAGCATTTCCATAACATAGTATAATAAGAAAAATAATTGCACATGAAACTGTGAATCTTTTATGTACAACTTGCTATTCTTTTTAAATATATAATAAAGTTATTATGTAAATTTCTTTTTTTTTTCCATCTCCCACACTAGAGATGGCTACCATGAGCTCAATGATCTTATAATTTTTAGTCTTAAAGAGTTGACTGGGGCCCTGAAAGGTTAAGAGACTTGCTAATCACAGATCCAGTACACACTAGAGGAAATAAGTCACCCAATAATCAATAAACATTTATTGAGCACCTACAATGTACTAGGCACTGTGCTAAGGACTGAGAAGACAAAAGATAGAACCTGCACTCCAGAAGCTTACAATCTAATGGGGAACAAATTAAGCAAACAAACAAGCACAAAACAAGTTATCCACGGGATAAATGGAAAGAATTATCAGAAGGAAGAAACTAGAATTAAAGGGTTGGAAAAAAAATCTTTTGGTCAAAGATGAGATTTTAGTTGGGACTTGAATGAATCCAGGGAAGTCAGTAAGCAAGTTGAGGAGGGAGAGCACTCTAGGCATGGGGAACAGCCACAGAAAATGCCCAGAGCCAAGAGTTTGTTGATGTAACAGCCAGAAGGCCACTGCCACTGGATCAAAAAGTATTTGGTGGAGAGAAAGGTGTCAGAAGACTGGAAAGGTGGGAAAGGGTTACATTAGAAAGAGCTTTGAATGCCAAGCTGAGCATCTTGAATTTGATCACAGAGATAAAAGGTAGCCACTGAAATTTATTGAGTAGGTAGTGATATGGTTGGACCTTTATTTGAGAAAAATCACTTCAGTGGCTGTTTGGAGACAGGAGTTCAAACCTGGTCTTTTAAAAAAAAATACCCATTTTATTTTCCATCAATCATATATTAAAACAACTTTCTAATATTTGGTTTTTTTTAAAGTTCTGAGTTCCAAATTCTATCCTTTCCTTCCCGCTCTCCCTTCCCCTCCACCTTTGTTGAGACAATAAGCAATCAGATATAGTTTATACATGTGCAATCATGTAAAATATTTCCATTAGTCACTCAAATTGAAGAAAAAGAATGAAAGAAAGAAAGTGAAAAATACCATGCTTCATTCTATATTCAAATAACATCAGTTCTTTCTCTAGAGGAAGATGGTATGCTTCATCATTAGACTTTCAGGATTGTCTTGGATCATTGTATTGCTGAGAATAGCTAAATCATTCAGTTCTTTATCATACAATATTGCTGTTACTGTGTATAACATTCTCCTGATTCTCTTCACTTCACTTTGCATCAGTTGATGTACATCTTTCCAGGTTTTCCTGAAATCACCCTGCTTGTTATTTCTTATACCACAATAATATTCCATCACAATCATATACCACAGCTTGGTTAGCCATTTTCAATTGATGGGCATCCCTATGATTTCTGATTCGTAGCCATCACAAAAAGAGCTGCTATAAAAATATTTTGTAGATCCATTTCCTTTTGCTATTGTTGTTGGATATCTTTAAAAATTGTCTTCTTGAAACTAAGGCTAACCTTGTATCCATTAATTCAGTGGGTTCAGACTCAAATATAAATTCATACCTGTGTGCCACGTTATTATTTAGAATATTTCAAATTAAGAGTATCTATGTTGAATTATAGCTTTATTTATTTTGTTAAACATTTCTCAATTGCATTTTATCTTTTTTAATTTTATTAATTTATTCTGATATACTAACAATCACTTCCATATACTTTTGAGTTGAAAATTTTTCTGCCTCTTCCTCCCCACAACCCTCCCCAAGACGGCACACAATCTGATATAGGCTTTACATTTACATTCCCATTAAACATATTTTCACATTATTGAAGTTATAAGTAAAAAGTAAAACCAATAGGAGAAAACATCAGAAAGATGAAACAAAACTCAACAAAAGGTAAAAATAAGTGACAGCGATTCAACTTTCATAGTTCTTTCTTTCTATGTAGACAGCATTTTCCATTCCAAGGCCTCTGGAGATTTCTTAGATCCTTGTTATGCTGAGAAGGGTTCAGTTTAACAATATTAGTCATCGCATAACGTGGCTGTTATTGCGTACAAAGTCCTCTTGGTTTTGCTCACTTCACTCAGCATCAGATCATATAAGTCTTTCCAGGTTTTTCTGAAGTCAGCCTGTTCATCATTTCTTATAGCACAATACTATTCCATTACATTCAAATACCACAACTTGCTCAGCCATTCCCCAATTGATGGGCATCCTCTCAATTTCCAATTCTTTGCCACCACAAAAAGAGCTGCTATGAATATTTTTGTACATGTGGGTCCTTTTCCCATTTGTTTGATCTCTTTGGGATATAGCCCTAGAAGTGCTATTGCTGGATCAAAGGGTATGCACATTTTTGTAGCCCTTTGGGCATAGTTCCAAATTGTTCTCCAAAATGGTTGGATCATTTCACAACTCCACCAACAATGTATTAGTGTTCCAATTTTCCCACATCTTCTCCAACATTTATCATTTTCCTGTTTTGTCATGTTGGCCAATCTGATAGGTGTGATGTGGTACCTCAGAGTTGTTTTGATTTGCATTTCTCTAATCAATAACGATTTAGAGCATTTTTTCATATGACTATAGATGGCTTTAATTTCTTCATCTGAGAACTGTCTGTTCATATCCTTTGACCATTTATCAATTGGGGAATGGCTTGTGTTCTTATAAATTTGTCTTAATTCTCTATATATTTTAGAAATGAGGCCTTTATCAGAGAGACTGGTTGTAAAAATTCTTTCCCAATTTTCTACCTTCCTTCTAATCTTAGTTGCATTGGCTTTGTTTGTGCAAAAACTTTTCAATTTAATGTAATCAAAATTATCCATTTTGCTTTTCATAATGTTCTCTATCTCCTGTTTGGTCATGAATTCTTCTGTTCTCCATAGATCTGATAGGTAAACTATTCCTTGTTCTCCCAGTTTACTTATGGTATCAGCCTTTATATCTAAGTCATGAACCCATTTTGACTTTATTTTGGTATATGGTGTGAGATTTGGGTCTATGCCTAGTTTCTGCCATACTCTTTTCCAGTTTTCCCAGCAGTTTTTTTCAAAGAGTGGGTTCTTATCCCAGAAGCTGGGGTCTTTGGGTTTATCAAATAATAGATTACTATAGTCATTGACTACTGTGGTCTTGCATTTAACCTATTCCACTGATCCACCTCCCTATTTCTTAGCCAGTACCAAGCAGTTTTGATGATTGCTGCTTTATAATACAATTTAAGATCTGGAATTGCTAGGCCACCTTCCCCTGAATTTCTTTTCATTAGTTCCTTTGATATTTTGGATCTTTTGTTCTTCCAAATGAAACTTGTTACTATTTTTTCTAACTCTATAAAATAATTTTTTGGTAGTTTGATTGGTATGGCACTGAATAAGTAAATTAGCTTAGGTAGGATTGTCATTTTTATTATATTAGCTCGGCCTACCCATGAGCAACTGATGTTTTTCCAATTATTTAGATCTGATTTTATTTGTGTGAAAAGTGTTTTGTAATTGTGTTCATAGAGTTCCTGGGTTTGTTTCGGAGGTAGACTCCTAAATATTTTATAATGTCTACAGTAAGTTTAAATGGGATTTCTCTTTCTATCTCTTGCTGTTGGGCTTTGTTGGTAATATATAGAAATGCTGATGATTTATGTGGGTTTATTTTATAGCCTGCAACTTTGCTAAAGTTGTTTATTATTTCAAGTAGTTTTTTACTTGATTCTCTAGGATTCTCTAAGTATATCATCATGTCATCTGCAAAGAGTGATAGCTTTGTTTCTTCTTTGCCTATTCTAATGCCTTCAATTTCTTTTTCTTCTCTTATTGCTAAAGCTAAGGTTTCCAGTACAATATTGAATAACAGTGGTGATAATGGACATCCTTGTTTCACCCCGATCTTATTGGAAATGCTTCTAGCCTGTCCCCATTACATATAATGCTTGCTGAAGGTTTTAGAATATGCTATTTATTATTTTAAGGAAGACTCCATTTATACCTATGCTTTCTAGTGTTTTTAATAGGAATGGGTGTTGTATTTTATCAAAAGCTTTTTCTGCATCTATTGAGATGATCATGTGGTTTCTGTTGGTTTTGTGTTGATATGCTCAATGATGCTGATAGTTTTCCTAATATTGAACCAACCCTGCATTCCTGGTATAAATCCTACCTGGTCATAGTGTATTATTCTTGTGATAAGTTGCTGCAATCTACTTGCTAGTATTTTGTTTAAAATTTTTGCATCTATATTCATTAGAGAAATTGGTCTATAATTTTCTTTCTCTATTTTGACTCTTCCTGGTTTAGGTATCAACACCATATTTGTATCATAAAAAGAATTTGGTAAGACTCCTTCTTCACCTATTTTCCCAAATAGTCTATATAGTATTGGAATTAATTGTTCTTTAAATGTTTGATAGAATTCGCATGTAAATCCATCTGGCCCTGGAGATTTTTTCCTAGGGAGTTCATCAATGGCTTGTTCAATTTCTTTTTCTGAGATGGGTTATTTAAGTATTTTACTTCCTCTTCGGTTAATCTGGGCAATTTATATTTTTGTAAATATGTATCCATTTCATTAAGATTGTCAAATTTGTTGGCATATAGTTGGGCAAAATAATTCCTAATTATTGTTTTAATTTCCTCTTCCTTGGTGGTAGCTTGCCCTTTTCATTCTTGATACTAGTAATTTGGTTTTCTTCTTTCTTTTTTTTAATTAAATTAACCAAAGGTTTATCTATTTTATTGGTTTTTTCATAAAACCAGCTCTTAGTTTTATTTATTAGTTCAATAGTTTTCTTAATTTCAATTTTATTAATTTTTCCTTTGGTTTTCAATATTTCCAATTTGGTGTTTAGTTGAGGATTTTTAATTTGTTTTTTTCTAGTTTTTTTAGTTGTATGCCCAATTCATTAATCTCCTCTTTTTCTATTTTATTTATGTAAGCATTTAGAGATATAAAACTTCCCCTAAGAACTGCTTTGCTGCATCCCATAGTTTTGGTATGTTGTCTCATTATTGTCATTCTCTTGAATGAAATTATTGATTGTTTCTATGATTTGTTGTTTGACCCAATCATTTTTTAGGATTAGATTATTTAGTTTCCAATTATTTTTTAGTCTATCTTTCCATGGCCCTTTATTACATATAATTTTTATTGCATCATGATCTGAAAAGGATGCATTTAATATTTCTGCCTTTCTGCATTGGATTGTGAGGTTTTTATGCCCTAGTACATGGTCAATTTTTCTGTATGTGCCAAGAAAAAAGTATATTCCTTTCTATCCCCATTCAGTTTTCTCTAGAGGTCTATCATACCTAACTTTCCTAATGTTCTATTCACCTCCTTACCTTCTTTCTTGTTTATTTTGTGGTTAGACTTATCTAGTGCAGAGGGGGAGGTTCAGGTCCCCCACTAGTATAGTTTTGCTGTCTTTCTTCCTGTAACTCCCTGAACTTCTCCTGTAAGAATTTGGATGCTATACCATTTGGTGCATATATGTTTAGTAATGATATTACTTCATTGTCTATGGTGCCTTTTAGCAGGATGTAGTTTCCTTCCTTATCTCTTTTGATTAGATCTATTTTTGCTTTTGCTTTGTCTGAGATCAGGATTGCTACCCCTGCTTTTTTTACTTCAGCTGATGCATAATATATTCTGCTCCAGCCTTTTACCTTTACCCTGTATGTGTCACTCTTTTTCAAATGTGTTTCCTGTAAACAACATATTGTAGGATTATGGTTTTTAATCCATTCTGCAATCATTTCGTTTTATGGGAGAGTTCATCCCATTCACATTCACTGTTATGATTACTATCTGTGTCTTTTTCTCCATCCTTTTCCCCCATTTATGCTTTTCTTTCTCCTTTTTCCTTTCCCCCTTCACTAGTGTTTTGCTTTTGACCACCGCCTCCTTCAGTCCCCCCCTTTTATTATCCCTTTCCCTTTTCTTCCCCTTTAGTCTTACTGCTTCTTCCCTCCCTTCTTTCCCCCTCCCTTTTCTTTCCCCTTTTCCCTCCTACTGCCTATAGGGCAAGTTAGATTTCTATACCTAACTGATTAATTATGCCCTTCTTGAGCCAAATCTGATGAGAGTAAGGTTCAAACAATGCTCCCCCCTCTTCCTCTGCTGTAATAGGATTTTGTGTCTTTTCCTGTAATGTAATTTACCCTTGTCTGCCTCCTCCTTTCTCAGTACATTTTCTAAGATCAGATTGATCCACTTATTTGGATCCATTTAACCCACTTGATTAGATTTTTTTTTATCATTACATCAAAGCCAGCTAATATCCACCCTCTTTATGTATACTCCTTTAACAAGGTGTAATAACAATACAGTTCTCAAGGGTTGCAAGTCTCATATTCCCTTGTAGGGGTTTAAACAGCCCCCCCCTTATTAACAACATATTGTATTTCTGTCCCATTTACCTTTTTAAGTCCTTCTTGAGTCCTGTACTTGAAGATCAAATTTTTTGTTGAGCTCTGGTCTTTTTATCAGGAAAGTTTGGAAGTCTCCTATTTGTTGAATATCCACCTCCTCCCTTGAAAAATGATGCTCATTTTTGCTGGGTAATTGATCCTTGGCTGCATTCCAAGCTCCTTTGCCTTAGGAATATCATGTTCCATGCCCTGGTCTTTTAATGTAGAAGCTGCAAGGTCCTGTGTAATCCTGACTGTGGTTCCATGATATTTAAATTTCTTTCTGGCTGCTTGCAGCACCTTCTCTTTCATCTGGTAATTTTGGAATTTTGCTATTATATTCTTGGCATTGTCAATTTGGGATCTCTTTCAGGTGGTGATGGTGGATTCTTTCTATGGTTATTTTCCCTTCTGGTTCTAGGACTTCGGGCAGTTTTCCTTTATGATTTCCTGAAAGATACTGTCCAGGCTCTTTTTTTCATCATGATTTTCAGGTAGTCCAATAATTTTTAAATTGTCTCTCCTGAGTCGATTTTCCAGGTCGGTTGTTTTACTGATGAGGTATTTTACATTTTCATCTATTTTTTCATTTTTTTGTTTCTGTTTGACTGATTCTTGCTCTCTCATAAAGACATTAGTTTCCATTTGTCCAATTCTAGTTTTTAACAGACTGTTTTCTTCTGTTAGTTTTTGTACTTCCTTCTTCAACTGGCCAATTTGTTTTTTAGGGACTTTTTCTTCAGTGTACTCTTCTGTTAGTTTTTGTCCTTCCTTCTTCAATTGGCCAATTGTGTTTTTTAGGGACTTGTTTTCTTCAGTGTTTTTTTCCAATTGGCCAATTGTATTTTTGAAGGACTCTTCTACCTCTCTCATTTGACTATTAAAATCCTTCTTGAGCTCTTCTAAGAAGGCTTTTTGGGCTTCAGACCAGTTCATATTCCCTTTTGTTGTTGCAGATGTGGGTTTGTTGACAATGTTGTCCTCTTCAGAATTTCTGTCTTGATCTTCACTCTTCTCATAATATGAATCTATGGTATTTCTTTTTACTCATGGTGTTTCTTTATTCCCTGGCCTTTAAAGAGATTGAGCTCTCCTGCTGGGGAACAGAGGGTACTGACCCAAGCTTCTTGTGTTGGGAGCCTAGGTCTTGGTCACTGGCTTTGTGTGCTGGGGCCTCTTATGCTGGCAATTGGAGGCTGTAGGTTTCTGGCAGCTTACCTCATGTTGGGCTGGAATCAGCAAGGCTGGAACTTTCAGGCAATTCTAGGTTGCCTGCTTTTCCTTTCCTTTAGCTTTCTTCAGCTCCTTTTAGATGGTGCTGCAGGGTGTTTATCTGCCTGGGGCCCCTGCAGTGTTGTCTCCTTGTTTCTGTTAATGCACTGGGAGATTCCTTTGTGGTAGAGTGCCAAGGCACCTGGTGGTTTTCTGAGCTGGTTTCCACCGGTTCCCCCTGCCCTCACTGGGCACTTGGAGGTCCAGGTGTTGGTGTTTGCCTGTTCTACCACCTGGGCTTCAGGATTTCTTCACAATTGGATGCTGCAGGGCTAGGACAGCTCACCTGGTGTTGGGCTGGAACCAGCAAGGGCGAGGCTTTAGGAAGCTTTTAGGTTGCTTTCTTCACCTCCTTTCAGATGAATGCTGCAGGGTACTTTATCTGACCTTGGTTCTGCCCTTATTTTTCCTGAGGCACTGGGAGACCCATTTGCTGGGCTGCTGCACTGCTGCTTCCCATCTTTCAGCTCTTCCAGGGTTTTTTTTCTGGGGTGATATTTTCTGGGTTTTCAGAGGTTAATAGGGGAGAGTGAGAGTGACTACGTTTTTACTCTGCTACTCACACCTCTCAATTGCATTTTAATCTGACTCAGGCCACACTTGGCGGTTGTATGAGGTGTTTTACTGGGTTTGGTCCATTTGACAACTGCACTATTATATAAAACCACTCTTATTTTACTAATAGGAAAAAAATAAAACAAATGAAAACAAATACAGCTAAGTAATGAGTTTAACAAGTTGATTTTAATTAATCTATATATTTATAAATAAGCGAAAGAGTATCTAAACTTAAGTAAATGGATTATGGTACTTGGACATAAGAACAAAGTAACTACTTATTATATCCAAGATAACTACTTGTTATATCCTTGTGCTAGGCAGCTAGGTGACACAGTGGATAAAGAACTATACCTGGAGTCATGAAAACTTGAGTTCAAATGCAGCCTCAGATTTGAACCGGCAACTAACTTTATATTCAGTCTCTGTTTGCTAATCTATAAAATGGAGATAATATTATCTACTTCCCAGGGTTGTTGTAAAAATAAAAAAAAATAGTTAATAATCATGTAACAATTTATAAACTTTGCAGCACAATAAAGACATTATTAAAGCCCCTTATTACACATGTACTATGAACTTTGCTCTTTCCAATAGTAGTTGCAAACTTTCAGTCTGTGAAGCAGAGTGAAACTTCTAGTCTTCTCAAGGAAGATATGTCAAATATTTACTGACAACACTAAGTGATAATGCTGCATAAGAGTTTAATTTGTGATAGTAAAACACTCTACAAGTTAGTCAATTCATTACCAAACATTCATGGGAGAATTAATTTCCTAGTCTTGTACTGGGGAATGTCCTCTCTTGCTGAATTACACAAACTAACATAATAGCTAATTTGAGAAACCAGATGTCAACTCAAGGTCAATTCCACTTTATAATACACGTCCATCATAATGACACATCACTGGCACTTTAAAGAAGCAAGACAACAATGACTATTTGCTTTTAATTATATTAAAAATAAGTATGTTCCTAAAAATGTTTTTATTAGGGAAGGAGATTCCTAGAAATCAAAGAAATTTTGTAAAATATGTGGTAGAAACTGTGTCAACAACTCCCTCAGTGTAGTGTTAAAATCTTGTGGTTTCCATCAATTTGCTGTCATGTGACTGATTTTTTTTACCAGTACTTTAAAGAAGGAAGAAAAAAAGTGACTATTACTTTTAATTATATTAAAAATAAGTATGCTTATAAAAATTTTTGTTAAGGAAGTTTAGATTGGTGAAGGAGATTCCTAGAAATCAAAGAAAATTTGTAAAATGTGTTGCAGAAACACTGTCAACAGCTCCCTCAGGATAATGTTAAATTCTTGTGATTTCTATCGATTCATTGTTTTTGACTAATTTTTTTCCTAAACACTCATGGATGTAAAGATATTGTTTTGCTTTAATTCATCTTTTACAGCAGTTTATTTTGGGGAGCTAGATGGCACAGTAGATAGAACTCTGCACCTAAAGCCAGGAAGACTTGAGTTCAAATCTGGCCTCAAACAATTACTATGTGATTTTGGGTAAGTCACTTAAGCTCTGTATGCCTTAATTCACTGTAGATGGAAAAGGCTAACCATTCCAGTATCATTTCCAAGAAAATCTCATGGATGGCATTAGCATGCTATGGTCCACAGGGTCACAGAGAGTCAGATGTGAATGAACAACAACACATTTTATGGTGGAACTTAGTATGGAGGTTTGCAATTGCTGTTGTTGCTGCTGTTGTTGTTGTTGTTGTTGTTTTGGTACATCTGATTGACTGCTGTTTTGCCTCATCCTAAAATACTCATAAAGATGAAGCTTTAATTGATCATGATAAGGAAGTAATTCAGATTTAGAAGAAAGCAAGCCGATTTTCAAAGGTTTGAGCAAATGCAGGGGCAAAAACATTTCATGAAGTATAGCATGACTCATGCTCACACTTCCATTATCCCTAGTTTAAAGTTTAGAGCAGATTATCTCTCCATTCCATAAGTTCTAAGTTTAAAACTCCAAAAGGTTCTGCCTCTTCATTTAGTGCTCTCCTTCCTGGAAGCATGAGTCAGGCATTAATTGTGCACTACTTTGATTAGTAGCAGAAAGATAGCCACAAGGAGCCAAACAAAAACAAATGCTGCATTTCTTAGAATTCCTAGTCTTGAAGATGTGTAATTTTCATTTTGTTCAACTGCTTTTCAGTCTTGTCCTACTCTTCATGACCCCATTTGGGGTTTTCTTGACAGAGATACTAGAGTGGTTTGACATTTCCTTCCTCAGCTCATTTTACACATGAGGAACTAAGGTAAACAGGGTTAAGTGACTTGCCCAGGGTCATACACCTAATATGTGTCTGAGGTCAGATCCAAACTCAGGAACATGAGTCTTTTTAACTCCAGTCCCAGAACTCTATCCACTGTGCCATCTAGCATGCATTATTTGTGTGATAGGGACTCTGGAGTTTGCCAAGATTGCCTAGCATGGTGGAACCCTGCTTCTGGGACAAGATATCTTGCATTTTCCTATCACATGAGTGAGAGTAATCTCCTTTATTAACTGCATAGCCAGAATAGGCTGTCTTTAAAACAGTCAGACTAGGTCAGCCTCTTTGCTCTTTTTCTTTACTGAGAGAGGGTGAAAGCTAACCCTCAGTGTAGACACCATGAATTGAACCTATGAGTGGGAAAAGGGTTCCTTTTTTCCTCCTTTATTTTTAAGCCCCATGGTCCCAAGAGATGGGCCTAGAGTATTTTCATATTCTTAGTTGTTTTTCACCAATTTTAGGTGCAAGAGATGAAATCCACATGGAATCAAATGGAACCATAGCCTTGAAGGCAGGATTAAAGGCAACATGTTGTATTTCCATTATACCATGGAAAACAACTAAATATTTCTAAATAGAAAAGTGACATAGTAATAGTGATACATTAAGAAAATTACTTGGGCAACAGTTTGGAAGATATATTGAGAAGACTTACGGCAGAAAGACCAATTAAAATGCTGTTATGAAAGTCTAATTGGGAAGAGATGAAGATCTGAGATAAAGTGGTTGCACTGGAAGTAGAGAGGAAGGAACATACGAAAAATATTATTGCTGAGATAAAAATGACAGGATTTCACAAGTTATATGAGTGGTGAGAGATCTCAGATTTAAAGATGACCCCAATATTAAAATCCTAGGAAGACTGGGAGGAAAGTGATTTCATTAACAGAAGTAGAGGAAGAAAGATAGATTTTGGAGAGAGAGAGAGAGGGAGTGAGAGAGAAAGTGTGTGTGTGTGTGTGTGTGTGTGTGTGTGTGTGTGTGAGAAACGAATCAAATGAGTAAAGTTTTAGACATATCAAATTTGAAGAGGTGAAGTTACCTGCTAGACAGTGGGAAATGTTCTCTTAAATGTACAGTGGTGGAGATAGAGATCTGACAGTCATCTGCATAAAGGTGACACTAGAATTGATAGTAATGGGTGAAATCACCAAGGGAGAGAGTGTAAAGCAAGAAGATAAGAGGGCCAAGGCCAGAAATGTCATTAATGCCCACATTTAATTAGTGAGAGGAAAATGAGCAGCTGCCAAAAGAGAGAGAAGGAAAGGTGATAGGAGAAGAATCAGTAGAATAAAGTGTTTCCAAAGCTAGGAAGGACTATCAAGAAAGTTTCAATTAATTAATTTTTTAAAAAAAATTTACAAAAGAGTTTCACAGCATCAAAAATAGAGAAGTCAGGGATAATGAGAACAGGTGAGGGGGTAGAAAGGGAGGAAGGGTCAAGCAATCACTGTCTTTATCAAAAAGAAGTAATTATTGATCTTAGAAAAGTTGTTGGGCATGCAACCCACATGTCTTTAAGTAAGATTATAAGAAGTTAAGGTATAAGTGACAAGTGGAGAAGTGAAAATAGCCAGTGAATAGTACTTTTTTTTTTTGCAGAGAGGAGGAAAAAGACTGCATGATACTTTGAGGGGATGGCGGGGTCAAAGGAAAGTTGTTGGGGTTTTTAGTGGGTGGGGCATTTGAGCACATTTGTAAATGGAGGAGTTGTAGAGGAAGGAGTTAAAATATCTCGAGAGAGAAGATGGCTGCTGAGAAGAGATGGAATTGAGGGAACAAGTAGAAGCATTAGCTTTAATAAGGAAAAGGACCACCTTTCACCCTGAGATTAGACAGAAGAAAAAGAAATTCAATTTTGAGGAGTAGAGGAAGGAAAATGAGGAAATTCATGTTAAATTGAACAATTTTACCTTTACAAATATTTACCTTTAGAGGTACAGCACATGTATTTCTCAAATTCTCTCACAAGATTCCTTTTTATTTTATCACAATGTGAACTGAAGCCCTGAGATAAGTCCATAGAGAGAAGGAGCTGACAAGCTGATGTCAGACCTAGAGAGAAAGCCAATTTGCTTAGACACAGCAGTTACTTCTTATAATCCACTGACACGTGCTAGTGTTCTAATTAGGAAATACCACCAAAATGACCTGGATGAGTTAATATGCCTCTCTGTACTCCTTATAGCTAAGGGGTTGACCTAGGTACTAGGAAGAATCGAGTCCAATCATACCATATCATGTCATATCATATTATATTAACATATTAGAATAATATATGTAATACACAAAGGACCTGTGATTTTATCAGTGGTAACTGATAATACTAATACAGATTTCTATACATCTATTACTTAGTCTTATAGAGTCCCTAAGTCTCAGAAAGGTTTATGTGACTTGCCTGTAGTCACATTAATAGTAAATATTAAAAAGGTAGGATTTAAGCCAAATCCAAGTCCATCATTCTATCCACTACACCAAAGTGTCTTCATTATTTTTTTTTAAGATGAGACCTTATTATCCATAGGATCACAGAATGTTAAAGCTGGAAGGGACCTTAATGGTTATCTAATCTACCTCCTTCCCTCCATTTTTTTCCATTTTATTTATTTATTTATTTATTTGTTTGTTTGTTTGTTTGTTTTGGCTAGGCAATGGGGTTAAATGACTTGCCCATGGTCACGCAGGTAGCACGTGTTATGTGTCTAAGGCCATATTTGAACTCAGGTCCTCCTGAATCCAGGGTTGATGCTCTATCCACTGCACCACCTAGCTGCCCCACCTTCATTATTATTAGAGTAGAATCCTAATAATACTAATAACAGCTATTATTATTGTGTTGGGGGAGGAGTATCATTGTCTTCAAAAGAGTTTAGACAGGAAAGGCCCTGAAATGCCACTTGCCTATTATTCTTTAATATTTAATGCTTTGTTGATTCTTACACAGTTGGAGAAAATGACCTTTACAAATGAATTAAAGTTTAGGATTTAACCTTCTCCTCTGAAGGCCCACTTGGAGCATCTTTGGAACAACTCAAACAAAATATAGAACAATGAGTGTAATATGCACCAAATCCTATTGCTATATGATTTTACTTCTGCTTTGGCTCTATACTGTAAATTTTTTTCTTTCCCTGCAATTTGAAAGTGACTAATATTTGGTTTGGTGAAATTTAACAAAAGTATTTTTATGTTTTATGAATAAATTTTATGTGACAGTTTTGTCTGTGGTAATACTCATGTTCAATTTATGTGTTGAATTCTCAAGGATATTTAAGGTCTGTATTTATAGAATTGTGTGTTAATTTAGGAAGGATAGTCAACTTTTGGAATAATTCTAGCCACTTGAATATGTATTTCTAGTTATCAAATAGCTGCCATCTAACTATATATCTATAGATAGAGAGAGAGAAACACACACACACAGTTGCACAGTGTTGCACAGTGACATGTTGTACAGTTTCTACCATTTTGTCACAAAATCTGCATCAATCAATCCTAATGAGGTCCTTAAGGATGACCATTCTATCATTTCCATTAGCAATAACCTGGTCTTGAAGTTCTATAAAAGACTCAGTCACTCATTCAATGTTTCATTGTCAATATGTTATTGGTTCAATTAATTGGAATGCCACATGTGAGCAGCCTTTTAACTCCTTTCTTGGGTTTTAGTTGTTTTATAGCTTCTAACCAGAAGTAAAAGACCTTTTATTATATTTTATAATTCCAGTGATGTGTACCTGTTATCAGTCTTTACTGTTGGTTAGTGAAGTGCTATCTATTTAGTACAAAAATATTTCTGTAAGTTTTTAACCTGTTTATCATGTGCTCTGAAAACATTTATCAATCCTTTTGATGAGGAAATATTAATTTTAACCTTCAGGGTGATGGACTGTTTCACTAAAATCATTTAAGGTTTTGTTAGAATACTTTCTGAATCCATTTTACCATTCCAAAAATGTACATTGAGATTAATATGGCATGGGTAGAAATTGCTGTAAACACGTTCTTCTCATTCATCTTTGATTTCAGGATAATAATAAGTCTTTCAATATATACAGTCACAAACTTTTTCCTAGTTGGCTTTGTGCTTCAGGCGTCTTGCCTGGAGATTGGAAATGTATTTGCAAGTATCACTTATTCAATTCAAGTTAGCCTGCAGACTCAAGTTCAATGCCTACAATCACTATTTTTTTTTCTTGGCAACATTAACAATTATTTGCTTATTGTGTATAAATAGCATTTTATATCATTGGAATAGGTTTATATCACTATTACAATCATCATCTTCACATCTTTTGTTGTTGTTGTTGTTGTTGTTGTTGTTGTTGTTGTTGCTGGACTTCAGATGCAAATAGTCCATGGATAAATCAATATCCTGCTATTCTTTTTATATAACACTGTGCAAACCATCATGTAAATAGATAAAATTACTGTTCATTTTTTATTGAATCAGTATGGAAATTTAAGCTCATCTTCAATATATTTCTGAGAGCATCTTTAGGACAAATGAAAAAAGCAGAGAATTTGACAGGGATGACATATCTCTCCTTTTGATGACACATGGTCTCTTCCATATGCATCTATATTTTGAAATCCTTTCACTCCACATAACAGATATTATGAAGAATTCATATGGTGACATTTATTCAAAGTTATTTTATATAAATCAATGCTATGTCTGGACAGTTGAAAACAATAGTTACGTATGTAATGATGCTCTAGTTTCAATATACTTTATTTGATGAATCCTCAAGCAGCGTATTTTGGTGGTTCATAATGACATTACTTTCTAGTGATTATGATAAAATTATGTATAGTTTATTTGTATTCTGTCTGACAGAAATATGCATATTATTTCCTCACATTGAAAGGTGAGTCACTTCACAGAAGGAAACATTGTTTTAAGGTGGAAAATCACGCAGAAGATGACAGCAAGGGGAGAAACAGGTAAGAAGTGAAGAGAAAATCAACTGCTTTGACCCAAGTCCAATCAAGATTAGTTAAGTGAAAGAACAAAGGTTTCAAAGCTGTTGCTGGGAACTGAACTGATAGGAGGGCTGCTGTTTTAAAGAGCTGATTGAGCTGTAAATTACCAACAAAATCCATCAGGAATAGCAAGAAAGAGAAATTCCATTCAAAATAACTACAGAATGTATGAAATATTTGGAAGTATGCTTAACAGAATATATCAAGTAACTATAAGAACTAATATATAAAAAAACTCTTCACATAAAATCAGACCTAAATAATTTGAGAAATGTTAATTAGGTCAATTCACTACAATAAAAATGACAGCAGTATCTAAATTAATCTACTTTTTCCATGCCTAGCCAATCAAACTACTAAAGGATTATTTTATAGAGCTAGAAAAAATGGTGACCAAATATGTATGGAAAAAATTAAGATAAAGAATCTCGAGGATAATTATAAAAAATAGTGGCAAGGAAGGTGGTCTATGAGTACTACGTCTCAAACTATATTACAAAGCATTAATTATTAAAAATGACTTGGTATTGATTAAAAAAATAGGGAAGTTGGTTTTTGGAATAGATAAGTTACACAAAACATAGAAGCAAGTAAACACAGCAGCATAATGTTTGATAAACCCCAATATCACAGTTACTAGGGTAAGGCATTACCACTGACAAAAACCTTGGTGAAAAGTGAAAGGCAATTTGACAATATTAGGTATAGATCAACATCTCACACAATTTACAAATATTAATTCAAAGTAAATATATGACTAATAGATAAGCAATATTGCAAGTACCACCTTAAAAAATATAAATCTTATCTTGCATCTGAAGACTTAGAGAAGTGAGACTTTGCTAAACCTGGGCCCCAGTAAATGAAACATTTTGTGATTAATGCTTTGTCCCTATTCCTTATAAATGAAACCAAAATATTATAAACAGACCTACGTTGGCTTATCCCAATTTGCTTGATGACAAAACTTTTTTTTCAGGGGGAGGGATATGGTACAAAGCCTCCATTTCCGATTCCTAAACCTTCCCCAGTTAGACTCAGGTCCCTAGATTGGACATATTTTTTTCCTGGTCCAGAGTCAATGAAAGGGCAACAGGTTTGTCCAAATGAAGTGCCTTGTCATTTCCTATCTGTTATGTACATTTTGACCACAGCAAGAAGCAACATGAGTTGTGTTATATATGAAATATCTTAAATTGCATTATCAACTAAGACTGATACAATAACATTCAGTTCAAAGTTTATCATTATTACCCTAATTTAGCTAATCTCACAGATTCTGGTTTTAGGGAAAATGAAAGTAAAGAGGAAGATGCTAGTTATTATGAACATTAATTTGCTTATGCTTTACAAAAGATGACCACTCCTCCCACAAACTTCAACCTACACTTACTTCATCTATTTTCTTCGGCAGAAATATGAAAGTTCTAGGACACATCCATGCGTCCTAGAAAACTCTGCAATTTACAAATGTTACACGCTAACCTAGCTAATTTTTTTTAAGTTAGTCTCAAAGCTGTTATGTAGGACAAGAAATTACTTTTGTATGACGTCTATAGAAGGTAATGCTTACCAGAAAAGAAAGAAGAAAATAAAAAAGAAGAAAAAGGTTCTTGGAGAATGAAGAATTACAAATAAAACTCCATAAAAGGATAAAGCAAATATAACTTAAGGTTTTCAATCAACAAATAGTTAGGATTTATTTGATTTCTGAAAAAAAGTGGAAAATTTTGTATATACTCTCTGATACAAAATCATTTCAATATTTAATTCACAACTGAGTTATAATAAAATATCAATTGATAATAAGACAAATCTTCTGAAATAAGAAGCCTATAAAACCATTTCAGTAAGAATAATGAAGGTTAGGACAGAAAGAAAATTTATTCAAGACCAAAATTGCTTGTCTAATAAAAGTTGACACATAGGAACTTAGTATTTGCAAAGCAAAGTACTTTACTTACATTACTTCATTTGATCCTCACTGTGTCTCTGTTAGGAAGGCATTATAGATATCATCCCCCTTTTAAGGATGAGGAGAATGAGGCATATAGACATATGTGGTAAATATTTAACAATTGGCTCTCTGAAAATGCATTACTTACTTCTCAGTTTGATTGTCATTATTAACCTTTTTTCCATCGTGTAAACATTTACAAATGTAAATGTTCACACTGCTGTCAATGTTCACTGAAAATTTACAAACAGTTGGTATGAACTGGTTGTGGCACATGCCTACTCAGAGATTAAATGGCTTGGCCATGGTCACACGACTAGTAAGTGTTAAAGATATGATTTAAAATAACATCTCTACTGTCTTCAAGGCCAGTGCTTTTTCTACTACAAAATACTACCTTTATTTTGGGACTTTCAGAGGCAAATTTAGAGTTAGTACTAGTAGTTAGCAGGTAGTAGTAGAACAAAATTAATATAATCTATACCAGTTAGATTAATTCTTGGAGTTAATCTTGGTTTTATACAGACGCAAACCTAATCAAAAATATACTGTCAAAAGATACTTCAGTTTCATTACAGTATGCATACCCTCAACTGATGCAGATCCCAACCTTAGTAGATAGTCTTCTTGAGTTTTGTGGTCAAAATAATTTATTACATTCCTACCAGTAATGAGCTTCTTCAAAACTGGTCCTCAAATGACTGACGTTGCCAGGCCTGTACTCAAAGCCTCTGCAGTTTGGTAGTCTCTGACACAGCTTGTAGTCTGTTGATGTAACTTTTAAGAACCCAGAACGAGGTCCTGGCCGGAAGTGACGTACACAAGGGGCGCCGGGCGGCCGTGCTGCTGAGTCGCGTCCATGTGGAGCTGAGCTCTTGCGGCTACCTGCCATGGCTGCTAGCGGGTCCTTGGTGCCACCTCAGGCGGTGCACCCTGAAGGGGCCTCCGGCGGAGGGACGGGAGCCCCCGAGGGCGTCGAGGAGTGGCTGCGGGGCTCCTGTCGCTTTGCCACCGACAGGAACGACCTCCGGAGAAATTTGATTGCTAATTTGGGACTCTTTGCTGCTGGTGTCTGGCTGGCTAGGAACCTGAGCGACATTGACTTGATGGCACCCCAGCCAGGCCTGCAGCACAGCTGATGTTACTAGTGACTTCATTCCTAATACTGCCTTCCGTGATCTGAATGCAGTTTCTTGGAAGCTCTATCCAACCCGCAGCTATGGCTATAACATGACCATCAGAAGGCCTGCTTTGACTGGCTGCCACAAATCTGATTCAGACTTGCTACATTCCCTTCCGTACACTAGATATCTTTCTTCCTTGGTCAGTCTACGATCAGCCATAGCTTCACTCTCTACTTAGGCAAGGTGTGAGTATAGGTATATTGCCTTTGCTCCATATATTGTATATATCTTCCAAATCCTTGCAAGTTGGGCAGATGCCAGTCAGGGAATGTATTGCAAGGATATTTGCTGTTCTCTTCAGTTACACAAAGATTTTTTTTTCTCCTAAAATGTTTGAAATAAAGACAGTTAACAAAGAAAAAAAAGAAGAACCCAGAACACCAGCTCTGTATTCACCAACAGTGGAGATAATAGTACACGGGAGATCAAGCACAATTTTATGAAAGAAAATCCAATGGAAGTTGGAGATGACCTAATGTAAGCAATGTTATAGAATCTAGCAGGTTCGCTTTGTTTGGTGTTATCAGCTTTGCATCACAGCAGCAACTTGATTTGTTGAACTTTTAAAGACTACCTCCCACAATCATCTTCATTTCATTTTAGATTTTTTTTTTTTTAGATTTAATGAGAATAAGATTAGGGAGGAGAAAGAGGAAGTAGACGGGATAGAGAAGGAAAAGGAAGAGAGAAACAGACTGGTAAATAAAATATGACAGAATAATGTAACCTGTAGTGATGAATTGAGTCTTTGGTTTACATGATCCATGATCTTACATGATCTTGGAGGGTCTCTCACTAAGTCACTCACTTTAAATTTTTGTCCCCATCCAGAGTTTCTACTAAAGATATCCTAATTCTTCTGATGTCTAAGCCTCTTTTAAAAAATGAATATGAAGGCACTCAGGCTAATAAGACATTGGATATAGGACAAGGTTTTTAAAAACTTGACAAAAACGTGAAGGATTTATAGACAAATCTATTAATAGTCAGGATACCTCTCTTTCTTCTACCGGGCCTTTGCCCATTGCTACAACCCCGTGCTAACAAGGTTAAAGCACTCTGAGTTGCTAGAGAGTCAAATATCCTCTTCTTTGGTGATATTCACATTCCCAAGGATATATGAAGTCCTCAAGATACTGAATACTTCTTTAGATATATGTCTTCCTAACTGTTGACCCTCCAAAAGGGGAAAAGAACTTGGGTCCAAGAAATAAATGATCTTGCTCCACTGGATATTCATAGTCCACATGCCTTACAGGGCTAGTGAAATAGAAGATCTGAGTTTATTCTATATTTCTATCCTTTTATCCTTCACTGTTCCTTGGCTCTAGCTCTAACTTGACCCATGAACTGTTCTGCCTGGGTCTCTTCGTTAGGGCCCTGTTCCTCCATGTACATGGTTCCTTGGATTGCTGCATGGTTCTTTTTTCACTAGTGAAGCATGGTGGTAGTGTTTGTATATGCCCAGGCAACCCTCTGGGGAATCAGATTCCTGTAGGCTGTGTTCTTCAGTTTTCTGGTTTCTGTTACTATTAACATTCTTTTTAATGGTCAAGCCAAAAGATAGAACTCAGATGTTTTGTCTATCTGTGAATTAAAAGTCAATCATCCAATTTAATTAATCAACAAGCATTTATCAAGTGTCTACTGTCTACCAGTCAATGTGTTAGGTTCTGGTGATACAATGACAAATATAAAGCAGTCCCAGACTTCAAGAAGCTTATATTATTGTATTCATGGAGAAATGCACATAAATAAGTATACACAAAATATATGAAAAATGAAAATAAGTTAATTTTTGGAGGATGATAGGAGCTAGGGTTGTCAGAAAAGGTTTAGCATAAAAGGTGTGGCTTAAGCTGAATCTTAAAGGAAATGATGTGTTTGAAGAAGTATGAGGTTGAAGAAGATGAGGAAGAAATACATTCTAGGCCTGGATGGGAAATGGCATGTCATGTGTAAAGAATAGCAAGGTCATTTTGACTGTATTATAGTGTGCTAGAAAGGTATTGTGGGGGCAATTATAAGGGGCTTTAAATGGCAAATGAAGGACTTTATATTTGATTCTAATTGTAATAGGGAGCCATTGGAGTTGAATAGGGGAGTGATGTGGTCAGGCCTATTCTTTAGGAATATTATTTTGACAGCCACATGGAGAATATGCCAACTAGGGAAGAGAAAAAGCAGGGAGACCAATTAGAAGGGAAGAGTGAGGCAAGAGGTGATGAAGATGGCCACATGAATAAATATAAAGGGTGAAAGTTTTGTGGGTGTAAATTTTCCAATTTAATAGATAGTATAAATGTTGTCAGCCTGGGAGAACAGAAGGAGAAATGGACATGTTGATAGGCATCAAGGAAAGACAAGACAGAGAATTAAGATGGAGGGCAAGGGAGGATTGTAGGAATAATCTGCTGGGGAAAATGAAATAAATCAAAGAGGAACCAAAACAAGGTCAGTGATCTCCCTGTACATCGATGCCATAGAAAGCACCGTATCAGTAAGATGACAAGGAGCAAGCATGATGCCTGACCTTAACCAAAAATAGTTACAGAAAGAAGGGAAAAGAATACATGCCTCATAATAATAATAGTAATCCTACCATTTTTATACCATTTAACTATTCCAGGCTCTGTGCTAAGCTCTTTACAATTATTATCCCACTTGATGCCCACAATAACCCTGGGAGGTAGGTGCTATTATTATTCCTATTTTACAGATAAGGAAACTGAGATAGACTAAGGTTAAGTGACTCGTCCAAGGTCAATTAACTCATAAGTGTCTAAGGCCTGATTTGAGCACAGGTAGCCCTGACTTCAGATATATTGCTCTATCCAATGTGCCACCTGCCAGCACTTAGCATAGTACTTCACACATAGTAGGCACTTAATAAATATTTATTTCCTGACTAATATACATATACAGGTACAAATGCATGTACTGCATGCACATATATTTACATACACATTTACATACATGTGTATGTTATTTTTCCTCTTACTCTGATAACGTGAATAATTAGGCTTTAGTCATAAAGTGACCTCAGGCATGGGAGGTTGACCATATTGGCCTATGAGGGGTACCACAGTCTCCTGATAATTTTACTATGAGATAATTATAATTGTTTGGGCCCTTCAAACTCACTATTAAAATTTTACTTTCTCCCCTCCTCCATTCTTGGGCACAAATTAATCCTATCCAGGAGACTTTCTCCCAATGCAAGATATTTTTAAACAGCTCAATGTCTGAAAGTTTTGTTTATCCAAATGAGCTCTCCCATGCTTGCGAACCACTACATGTGAGACTCAGCACCAGTCATGTGCACTGCAGCTGTCACCATACTATTACTACACATATACAACATATGCATATACAGCATCTGGTATTAGAGACTTTCTTTATAGAAGAATCTAACAGTTTGGCAGATTGGATTATGTCATTCTTAAAGGAACTGGAAGGGTGAAGACAAATGATTAGACAAAAGAATGTTTTCATTATTTTAGTAAGAAATACTCACAAGAATGCTCCAGAAAATGGGAAATCTTACGTGGTTTTGTCTGTTTTTTTCTTCTTTTACTCTATGTTGCTGTTGTCTGTTAATTAAGTTGGATGGTTGACTTTTTGAAATATTGTGAGCAAAAATAAGAGAACTGCAAGGAACCTTAGTTAATATCTAATTCAGTTATTAATAGACAGACTTTGTTTGAAAATCACAGATATTTACCAACAAATATCAAAATAATGACCCTATCATACACACACAAATTATATCTCCTTCTAAAAAGTTTGTTAACACAGTCTAATAGAATGATTTAAGGTGATTACTTTTGTACATTTGTAGTTTGCCAATTAACAGAAAGGAAGGCCATATGCTCTAACTTCAGTAATTTAGTGTTTTCCACTTTGGTGTCTTTGATAGTACCAGCACTGTCCATTGCATTTAACATGAGTATTTTTGCTTTTTAACTTTGTCCTAATTTACATTGTTGCAGGCATAGTATGCATGGTTCTAGAACTTGATTGATACTCATCATTTCACATAAATAAGAGTTATGTCAGGGAAATGTGTAGTAGATAGAAAGCCAAGTTTGAAGTCAGGAATATATGAGTTCAATATAGCCTCAGACAGTTACTAGCTATGTGACCCTGGGCAAGTCATTTAATCTCCATTTTCTTATCTGTAAAATGGGGGTAATAATATCTACCTGCCAGGTAGTTGTGAGAACAAAATGAGATAATACAGATCACTTATTAGAGTATGTGACACATAGTAAGTGCTATATAAATGTGTGTGTGTTATAATGTGTATGTGTGGATGTATTTATCTGCTAATGCCATTTTCTTATAATTAAGTATATATTTTATTTTCATTTTTTAAAATAACAAATACTATTATTATTAGTATTTTTAAGGTAAATTTTTTGTCTGTTTTTGCTTTGCTTTACTTTTATTTTGTTTTTTTTTTGTTATTTATAAATCTCAGAATTTAATCACAGTAATATGATCTTCAGAGCAAAGGATTAGGACAATTTTGTAACTTTTCCTTGATTGTTGTAATAAAGTAACTTATTTTACTTTTTAAATTAACAATAATTTATTCTGTACATCCCAACTTCCCCTTCCCCAATGAAAAAAGTGGAAGAAAAACGCAGCCTTTTGTAATGAATATCGATAATGAGGTAGAATAAATTTCCACCTTGTCTACGTTCAAAAATATCTATCTCATTTTGCCCATCACCTCTCTGTCAGGAAGCGTAAGGTATGGTTCATTGTTGGTTTTCTGGAATTACAATTGGTCATTGAATTGGTCATTGAAGTTATTTCAATGGGGTCATTAAATAATGTTTTCTGCTACTTTTGCTCACTTCACTCTGTATCAGTTCAAGCCAATGTTTGAAATTGCTCCTTTCATAATTTCTTAAGGCACAACAATATTCCATTATATTCATATAACAATTTGTTTATCCATTCTCCAAAAGAGAGGCATCCTCTTAGTTTCCAGGTCTTCAAGACTGCAAACAAATGCTTTCAGAAATATTTTTTGTCCATGAGTCCTTCTCCTGTTTCTTGATCTCTTGGTGGTGTTGGCCTAATAGTGGTTTAATAATTTACATAATGATGCCTTTTTAAAAGAAAAGAAAAGGAAAATATACCTAGCTGTAAGGGCTTATGGAATTTTTTAGTCCAGTTTCTTAGAGTCATAGACTTTGAGAACTAGAAGGGGCCACAGGAGTCATTTACGACAAGATTCCCACTTTACAGATGAGGAGACTGAATTCTAAAGAATTGAGGTGACTTGCCTAAGGTCTCACCTAAGCCATAGCTATCTAGTAACTTTACAATTTGTAAAATTATACAATATAAATCCATTTTTAAAAAATCATAAGTAGCTAAGGAATAAAATTAGTCCTATGAACATCAAGTTTCATTGCTGGGAAATCACTATTGTACCAGTTTTATGCACTAAGATGATGATGGGGTTTGTTTTAAAATAGAATTAGAGAGACTTTCAGTGGGAATGATACTGGTGTTTAGAATTTGTATTTCAGAGGAAAGGCAGTAATGAATGACTTTTTAGTGGGAAAAGAGAAATAGGCTGTGAAAATAGCTACCTTTGTTCAACTCAAAGTGAGTCACTGTCTGCAGGAACTCTCCCAAAAGGGTGTGTGGGCGTCCAGGGGCCTAGACGCTACTGTGATCTGTGAAGATGTCTGTAACAGCCAACACTTCTACTAATGAGACCTCAGAAATGTCTGATGATCTCCTCTAATTGCTCTAAATAATTGGAGAACTGCGTGGTCTGGTCTTTCTCTGCTGACGACGGTCATTTCAAAAATGCTCATCTAAAAGTATTTGACTACTGTTTATAATTGGGTCCTTTAGTTTGCATTATTTGATGAAGAAGAAAACAATCTGGCTAAAATATTGATAATCAAGTCCATCATTTTAAGCTTCACCAAATCCCAGATATTACAGTAAAGACATCTGAAAAGGGAACAACTCCACAATTGAAAAGATGTTTTTTGTTGATTTCTAATTAAAAAACAAAGGTCTAGTTTATATGTATGTTTGAAATGAAGATATGCTTGACCCATATAATTTCATAAGAGACAAGCAATTAAAACAGAATTCCAGGTGATTAAATTTTATGTTTATACTTGCCAAAAAGTGAATGATGCAGTAGATTATTTCAAAAGCATAAAACCCTTCTCCCCTGAGCCAAATACACTATTTCATTCTAATATCAGACCTGGAACTGTCATTCCTGACTATACTATTAATGTGCTATAATCCATAAAATGAAATTATGTTCATTATGTAGTGATCAACATAACATAATTTAATGGGAGCCTAAGGGTAGGAAGAAAAAAAAAACTTCTAGACCAAATTGTGTAGCAGTTAGTTTTGGGTGCTCTCAGTTTCACCTTTCAACTTTCTACCCTCTTTTAATTCATTCATATTTGTCCAATCATTAAAACAACGTTTATTGAGCACCTGCTATTTGTAAAGCTCATTGCTATCTGCTGCAAGGAATTCAATGATGAATGAATTCCAACCATGTATCAAGCTGCCTACATTCAAGTTCACAAGATTCGCCACTCATGGATAGGGTCTGTGAAGGCTCCATCACACCATTGTTCTAATTAGAAAGTGCAGCTGAGATTTATTTGATGTTTTGGCCTACTTAGTATTTCCTTTGACTTATGACTTGAAAATCCTTTCAACATAACCTCAAACATCCTGTTGCCCTAATCCTTGTCATTCAGAGCTACTGAAGTAAAAGAAAATAGAAAGAAGGGGAGAGGTTTTTTTTTAATAGTCAAAGATATAGGAGTAATCAACAGTGTTAAATAGTATTGAAAAGGACAAGAGGATGAGGACAGAGAAAGGACAGAGGTTAGTGGTGTCCTGTAGAGAGGAGTTTCAATAGAGTGACAGAGATGTAAATCATATCTTTGGGAGTTGAGCAATAGAAAGAACCACCCTTTTCCACTTCCTCATTTTCATCCTCTCCCATTGTTGTTCAACTTGATCCTTTCTCCCATCTCCACCTCTCCACCCTCTGAGTTTTCCCTGTTCAAAGGAAGATTAAAAAATTAAAAAAGAAGCACTCCCAGAAAGCCTTCTTTGACTATATGGACCAAGGTAGCTACTGTAAAGCTAGATTGGCAGGGTGAGGGGAGAGGGAGCATTGCTTCGATTTAGTTTTTATTCCCTCCTCTAAATAGGAGGGGAAGGAACATTTTTTTTTTTTAAATTAAGTCCTTCACTTCCTACTGGAGAACCTGGGGCATGACCTTCTCTTTGGTCCCAGACTCTATTCTACCTTTAGGTCTCAGCAAGAGATTTACCTGAGATATTCTCTGTAGTATCTTCCTGAGCTAGCTACAAAAATGGTTCACTCTTTAGTCTATATCAGATTGGTTCCACCCCACATACGGGGCCATTCTTTGCTATTTCAGGAACTTTTCACTAAAAGCTATTAGTAAAAAATTATTGTTGTAAGAGCTTTACCCATCTACCACTTTTGGAGCTAAACTCTGATATTTTGGACAGAGTCTTAGATTACTGACTTGGTTGAATTTATATATTTCCATCTAGCCAAATGCATCTCCCATTTGCTTTTCCCAAGCCCCAAATCAATATACAGACATTATCTGTATAACTATATAAAATAGATATATAAAATAATTATGATTGATCATAAGTTTTAATATGAAATAAAATCATGAGATAGAAACAGCTTAAAGAAAGAGTGAGAAAAAATCACATAGAAAATCTGCTCGTATCAGATATTAGAAAACAGATCGAGAATAGATAAAGAATTAGACAGAGATAGAATGGGTAAGGAGGGCTGTAACATCTTTTCCTTGGTTTTTTGTTTGTTTGTTTTTTGCTAAGGCAATCTGGGTTAAGTGACTTGTCCAGGGTCACACAGCTATTAAGTGTCAGAGGCCAGATTTGAACTCAGGTCCTCCCGACTCCAAGGCTGTGACTCTATCCACTGCACCACTTAGCTGCCCTTTTCTTTAGTTTTTAAAGGGATGGTTGCAACCCAAACTTTAGTCTTTATTCCATTGAGCAGCAACCTGGTCATTGAGGCAGACCTGCTATGCTTAGTCTCTATTCAAGAAGTTTGCACCAAAAGTCATTAAATTACTATTGTGCTGCCTTTGTTGCTCCCATTATAAAAATGTTCCATCTCAGTTGTTTCTCCTTTTCTTCATTCAGCTCTCTCTTCTCTGCTTTATTGAAGAGCAATTTTGAAACCCTAAATCTAGAGCAACACTATATACCAACCCCTGCCCCATGCTTAGATTTTTCAATACAGCAGTCTCTTCCTATGTTTTTCTTCTTTGTAATAGGCCGAGCTTGACTCTGATCAGCCTGATAGGAGAGAGGGAAGGAAAAGGAAGCGGAGGCACATTATAGAAGGTCTTCTCAAGGACTTTAGCTACAAAGAGTGGAAGAAATATAGTATGATAGTGGGGATCAAAAGATCAAGTGGATTTTTCTGAGTGGGGCTAAAATATTTGTGGGCAGTAGGGTAGAAGCCAGTAGACAGGGAGATATCAAAGATAAGTGACAGGGAGAGGATATCAGAAAAGGCAGTCTGCTGAAGGAGATAAGATAGAGTGGGGTCACTTATGCAGGTAGAGGACTTTGCCTTGGCAAAGAGTAAAGTCACCTCTTCATAGGAATCAGGTGGGAAGGAGATCTATTCATGATGTCAGCTGACACACGGATATTAAGAATAGATAAAGCATATTCAGAAATGATACAATATCGATTCAATAGGATGTACATGGAAATGTTTATGTTTACTGATATTTGTTACATTTCTCATGAAAAAAGAAAATTTAAACTAGAAATTGTGAGTATAGATATGTCAAATGTTTTATGTGACATTTTAATAGATTCAAGGTAGAAGAAACTAGAGATAAGAAGGGCAGCTAGTATTTTAATAATCCTAAGGAAAGTTTTTGAGGGTCTACATTGAGTAATTAAATTAATTTTCTAGGCATTATTTCAAATTAAAGATTTTTATCTATGATAATATAGGGAAGGGTTTTATATTCTGTTAAGTGAATTTCAAGCATCTGTAAGCAAGCTGGGGACATACCTAGTGAGAATAAATTACTTTTCAAAACCTCTACAGTCATGCCACGCAGAAGACCCTCTTTTATCCATTTATAACTAAGGATGAGCCTATAGTGAACTAATAAACTCACTTCTAAACTTTTAAAAAGGTGTAATGGGAAAGTGTTAGTAGAATCAGCAGAGAAAGGAAAGCAAATTGGACCTCCCAAAAAACAAAACAAAACAAAACATGACACTAATAAATAAAATATTTTTTGTATGGGAATATGTTTTCCATCTAAAACACTCTACAACTTACTGTGATCTAAAAAATGATGATCAGGATGTTTTCAGCAAAACCTGGAAAGACTTACATGAACTGATAAAAAGTGAATTGAGCAGAACCAGGAGAACACTGCATACCCTAATAGCAGTAGTGTACAGTGATGAACTGTGAATGACTTAGCTATTCCTAGCAATACAAAGATCCAAGATAGTTCTGAAGGACCTATGATGAAAAATGCTATCCATCTCAGAGAAAGAACTAATGGAATGTGAATATAGATTGAGGCATACTGTTATTTAATTTCCTTTATTTTCTTTTTTTTTTTTGATTGTGTTTTCTCTCACTACATGACAAATATAAAAATATGTTTTGCATGACTGTACATGTATAACCTTTATCAAATTGCTTACCTTTGCAATGATGGTGGAGGGAAGAGAAAGTAGGAGAGAATTTGGAATTCAAATTTTTTTTAAATGGCTAAAAATTGTATTTACATCTAATTGGGAAAAATATTTTTTTTTAATTCTCTACAACTTCAAATTAATACATAGTTTCATTTCAGATAATGTGTTTGGATTCTTAGAGCTCATCTTCCACAAGGAATCCTAGATGCTCTATCCTTCTTCTTCCCTACTCCCCTCATTTTTAAAATAACTATGTCAGTTGATGAAGATGTAGAGGAGTATGTTTTCTTACCATATCAGTGTTTCTTAACTTGAGATCAATGAACTGGAAGTTCTTGGGTGTCTGACAATGTGTTTTCTTAACATTCTGATATGTGTATTTTAGGATATTAATTGTCTTTTTTTATCCTAAGAATTTTGTTTCATATATTTTAAAATATTATCCTGAAAAGGATTCTGTAGCTTTACCAGAGTGCCAAGAAAAAGGTCCATTATACAAAAAAAAAGTTAACACCCTTCGTATTCAGGAGTGAGTTGGAGCCAACTCAAACAAGCTCAGGAGAGTCAACATTTTATTATTTTTCCTGGTTTTTTTTTATTAATTAATTTATTTTTAGTTTGCAACAACCACTTCCATAAGCTCTTGAGTTCCAAATTTTCTCACACTCCCTCCCTACACTCCCTCCCCAAGACAGCATGCAATCTCATATGGTCTCTACATATACATTCCCACTAAGCATATTTTCACATTAGTCATGTTGCAAAGAAGAACCAGAACCAATAGGAGGAACCACAAGAAAGAAATAACAAAACAAAACAGAAGAAAAAAACAAAATAACAAACAGTAGAGAGTCAACATTTTCAAAAGGAACATTTACCCTTCAGAAATCATCAAATACTATCAATCAGGGCTTGATTTATTGTTTTGTTGATTGTCTAGATTTATGAAAATGGTGAAGAAAATGTTAATAATACAGATTAAACTTTAAAATGGGACACGTATCCATTTTTTCTTGAAGAATCTGTTGTTAAACATTTAGCAACGCATCACTGCCTATACTAGACCTTTGGAGAGGCAAGGTACTATAGCTGCAAAATTTTATATGACATCTAGCTAAGAACGGCAGGTCAGTATTAATGCTGCTTCAGTCCAACCTCCTGCACTTTACTTCTTCTCTAAAACAAATGTGTGGTTAACTTTATTCTTGACAGTCTCTTCACACTGAGGTTGGTGGAGTCAAGTAGCATGGAGACTATAAGAAGGTAATTCAATCATTCATTTAGTGGATAAAGTTGAAGAGGGAAATAAATTTGCAAAATATCATGGAATCCATCCCTGGATGATGAAATGAAGTCTTCTTTCATGACTGAGAATGTTGTATGTTCAGGATCCAAACTTGTCCTAATAAGTAATCAAGAACTCTAAACTATGCGGAAGAAAGTATCAGGATTTGAAATATAGCAATACTATTTTATGGTTATAACAAGAATTTAAATCATGTCCATTTTCTTACTTTTTTGCCTTTGTGTAGGGAGGAATTGACAGTGTGTGACACATGCACCCTAGGAATCAATCCAGGACACTAGCAGAAATAGGAGTCTCTCTCAAAACATTAAGAAAATATATAGGGATTTTTTTTTTGACAACATGATAACCTCTTTCATTTGTATAGCACTTTTCAATTACCAAGTACTTTTGGATATATAATTTCACTTTGTCTGTATGAGATGAATGTATGTAAGATAGGTAGTCTTTTACTATTATTAACTGAATATCACAGATGAGAAAAGAAAAAAATCTCAAGTAAGTTAAATGTCTTTCCTCATATCTCATGGAAAAAAAAACAGCTCCTATTTCCTTAGTATATTACAATTTAAAAGCATTTCTTGATAACTCTGTGAGGAAGATTTACAAAAGTAATTATCCCCATTTTACAAATGAGAAAACCAAATGTCAGAGAAGTAAATTAATTTCTTCAGGGCCACCCCAGTGGCAAAATTGGAAATTGAATTTAGAGCTCCTCATTCCAATTGATGCTCTATAGGTTTGAGAGAGCAACAGGAAAAAAGAAATCTGGAAAAAGAGAGTCAAAGTTTACTGATCACTCGATGTCATCTTATTCAATTAATAACAACAAATAGAGATGACTATTGCAGGCGCTAGAGAAATCTGACATTAAGATATGACACAGCCCCTGTCTTCATGGATCTTATAGTACCTAGGATATTCCCAAAAGATAGACTATATCTTCTTTCTAAATTCACATCATTGTTTAAAAGTCCCAAGTTTCCATCATTTTTATTAAGAATTCTAATCATTCCACCAACCATTCTACTGTAATAAGAGTGGAAAATAAATCCTTGTAGCTATTAAAATTGCCTTTCTTTGGAATGCGTGTGTGTAAAGAAAAAAATGTGCAATGTCAATATGCATTTTTGTATTTTTCATCAACTGCCATTTCATTTTAATAAAACATATGAAATTTCATGAAATCAATAAATTTATGTGGAAGTTATGATAGATAAGAGAGCAAAAATTTAAATTATAAGCTGAAATAGATGTAATGAGTGACTGTTCCATAAAGGCCCAGTCCTTGGAGTATGTATAAATTTGTCCTTCCAGGTTTATTATTATGCTTATTAAGTCTACTTCAGACCATAAATAACTGAGGGAGAGGTACTGTGATGGTGAAGAATCCTCTAATTGGCCAAAGAGGCAAAAGTAAGGATGCATACAAAAAGTTCAAGTGGATGATCCTTTATCTTTTCCCTGATGGCTTTTGAATGAGGAATAATTGCTGTTAAATTTCCCAGTGATGGGAGTGGCTTCTTCTTATTCCTACCCCAGTCACCATGTGACACTAAGTTTAAAGTTTTTTTTTTCATTGTTTTCTTTCTTTCGGGTTCTTAGCCAAATGAGTATTCCATGCAGAGATGAAATGGACCAGATTATGTCCTTGTGTGCTTCAAAAGGTCAGAATAGTCATGAGAATTCTCTTCAGCAAATAAATCTGGTAGTAGACACCACTGAAGCCAGTATTAGCAGTAGTTGGGTCTGGTGAGGAGCCAACCCCAGGAGTGTCCTGCTCAATCCACTATAGTAGTGTATTGACTGTTGGTTAAGACATGTATCTTTCAAAGACCTAAAGCAACTAAGCAAGGGAACTACTCATCTATTGCTGATGCCACTCTCCAAAGGAAACTTAATGGACTCCCTTAAAGGGAGAGAAAGACTTCTAGTGCCAGAATTCCAGAGGAATTTTGGAAAATCTTGTTCTGAAGAGGTAGCCCCTTGGTTCCCTATATAGGTAGCGGCACATCTTTGGACTTCAAGTTTCATCCCACTCTGTCCATCTACCTTGTATATACAAAGGAAAGAGAGTGCTCCCCACCAAGTTAGGGTGGGGATATTTTGTATTGATCATTTTCATCTTGAGCCCACTCTTTCCAAGTGAGAATGAACCCCTGGTCAAGGGAAATTGGTTTGTAACTACTGTTCTTCATATCCATGCGTGTGTGTGTGTGTGTGTGTGTGTGTGTGTGTGTGTGTGTGTGTGTATAAATATATATATTTTCTCAGGATGCGTTAGTAAAAGCAATTTAATGTCAACAGATTTATTGATATTGGGATGACTGTCCTGGATGGATTCTGGTGAGCAATAGTACTAGAAAATTCCAGATCCTCAGAGCTGACAGATGATAAATACTTGAAGAAAGAAACAGTCAACTTCTCTCTGAAGACAGGTTGCCATTATGGATGGGAGTTGGGGATACTCCCAAAGAGAGTATTGAGTAAGAATTTCACTTCCTTTGATAAAGTAGTCTCTCTTAAAATTCAAATGACTAGCATAGTGCTTTGTACACAGCAAATAATTAATAAATGTCTATTGAACTGATCTGAATTGAATTGAATTCTAAGTAAATGGAAACATCACTTAGGGCAACTGTCTGTAACTTCTAACAATGTGTCACATTTCTATGAAACCCATTAAAGATTACAAAAAAATACTAGTTTTGCCATTTCACTTTAAAATAGCCAACTGAACTGCAGATCAAAGCACACATTTGTTTCCCATTCTTCCACATATATGTCAGGGCAAAAAAAACATAAGGTTTCATACTGGTGACTTAAAAATTAGTGCCTCATTTTGGCAAAGTATTGCCCTTTGATGTTTACAGCATTCATCAACACTGTTCTATTACTTCTAAACAAAATTAAGATTTCTAATTTTCTTGCTAAAATAGCCTTTGAAAAATCTATGGAAAACATGGTCAATATATGAAAATATCAGAAATGATAGAAAAAAATCTTTCTTAACAGTTTTAAGTTGATCATGTGCTTGAGTTGAAAAATACCAAATTAGACAATATATAGCCTCATATAGCTGAGATACTGCACACAGTAGGTGCACAATATTACCTAGGCCTTCTGGGTGCTTCATTGAAAACAAAAAACCTATTTCTAAGAGAGGGAAAAGGAAAATTACAGCTTCCCTTTACTTGTGTTTAGCATGCTTCTTTACTTAGTCGGCTATGTTGTATGATCTGTACTTATGGTAGGAAAATATTTATTAGTTTATGCTCCAACAGGGAGCAAAAAGCTGTGCTTTATTAGTATTCCATGCTGCTATTCTCAGAACAGAAAAAAAAAAAGAACATAGGTTGGAAAAATGTTTAAGCATTTAAACATACAGTAATTTATGTTAATTTATAATGCCAGCTATTAATGCTCAAAATGTTACATCCTGTGTTGAGGTGGGCAAGCTAATGAAGCATTAAGTCTGGCCTGGGCTGACAATCTGACTCTGTCTCGGCTCTGTGCCCATGAATGAAAGAGAATTAAAGAAGGGCCAAGCTGGTGAAAATTATCTGGCATTGCTTCCTTGCAGTCACCATAGTCTTATATGTCACATTAAGATTTTTTCCCCCACATAACACTAAATATATATGCCATTCCAGTGACTTGGCTTATATTCTGATTTCTAAAACCAAGACAGATCCTTGGCTGCTCTTTGACTTAACTGCACCATCAAACTTTCTGGCGTGCTTCAAAACTAATACTTAGACATAATTTGAGACACATCTTTCAACAAGGCCTAAACATTAGATAGTCAGATGTACTGAGCAACCCTCCCCCAGAGAATGTCAACTGAGCATCATCTCTCACTAGTGCTTTAACTAACCTGACAAGACATGTTTTAAATTACATAAGGCAAGGAATGTTCAACTATCAAGCAGAATTGCTGAATGAAAACCTTTAGCCTTGGCCAGGATTACCTCCATACTTTTCTTTCAAGTAGCCAAAACCACATTAATCTAAAGGATTTTCAATTCCAATAATCTGTCTTTGATTATTTTTATAGTTTGATTCACAAAAAAAGTTCAGTTTCTAACAATTTTGCTTTATGTGATTCTCTGCAACTATCAACTCAACGTATAAGAAGATCAAGTTAAGGAATAAAAATGATTAGATTAGGGAAAATTTCTGAATGTTCAATAATTCCTATTTCTTTCAAAGGGAAACGAATATCACTGAAAGCTTGACATATCTTATCATAAGTGAATAGATGAGTTTCTTTAGCAGTCTCTTGTCTAGACAAGAAAATTTCATAGTTCTTCTCTCCACACTGTACTCTAGGTCTGGGTCTATACAAAAAATGGAAGCACATAAAGTTCATATTCTCTGCCTCCAGTCTCATCTTTATTTTCAGAATCACAAAATCTCAGATTTGGAAGGGACCTTAGGGATCATCTAGCCCAACTGATTTTGTTGTTCCTCAGTTGTTACAGTGATGTCTGACTCTTTGTGACCACCTTTTGTGTGTGTGTGTGTGTGTGTGTGTGTGTGTGCGCGCGCGCGCGTGTGTGTATGTGAGTATGGGGTTTCTTGGCAAAGATACTAGGGTGGTTTGTCATTTCCTTTTCCAGTTCATTTTACAGATATGTAAACTACCACAAAGAGGGTCAAGTAACGCGTCCAGTATCACACATCTAGTAAATGTCTGAGGCTAGATTTGAACCCAGGTCTTCCTGACTTCAGGCCCAATACTCTGTTCACTGCAGCACCTAGTTATTTAATCCAGAATGATTGGACTAGCTGCCTAGTCCAATCAATACCTGGACAGAAATCTTTATAATATTTAATGCAGTGATACTGCATTTTCTTAAAAATTCCCAGTGCAAGGAAAGTGACCTTTGCCTATGTGCTAGCCTTTTTTTGGAATATCTAAAGATATTCAGGATTTTTTTTTTCTACTAGCTTTATTTCAGAAAAGGAACAAATACAATTAAGTGAATGTATTACTTCTTTCTGTGTATTTTCACTTGAAACCTTTCTCATTATCTTAAAATAAAAGGAATTGTCCTCTGTTCCAAGAAAATATTGAGAATATAAGGTAGATATTGGGGGATCTTCTGAGCATATCTGAAATCATATCACACTGGCAGCAATCTATTCTACTTTTTACTAAAGCAAGACTGGTCCATCTTGATCATTCATTCATTCATTCCTTAAAGTACTCTGCTACAAAAGGTGGGGGACAATTAGAAGACAGATTTCCAGTTAAATTGGCAATTAGAGAACTCAGAAAAGGTAAGTTCTTCCTCTTAAACCCCAGTAAATGTCTGAACAATTCTCTGAGACAGGAGGGAGGCGAGGAGGCTGAGAAAAATGAAAAGAACCAAAATAAGCTCCTCCATTCAGACTAGAATTTTCACCAAAAGGTGGCCTCGTAGATATAATTAAAGAGGTGTCATATGGGGGAAGCCAATGCAAACTCCAATATTAAGCCTAAAGCGAAGGTGGGAGAGTGCGTGTGCCAAGGAAGATAGCCTTAGCTCCATCAAATGAACCCAAAGGCATCCAGAGCTGAGTTATCTTTTCAACTCCTAATTTTTGAAGTGCCCTTTAGTGTGAAGCTATCTACTATAGCCCAGACTGTCAGAACAGAAGTGGAACAGAGAGCCAGCCCACAAATGTCCTTATTCAGGGAGAGAGAGTCTGGCTATGGACTCCTTGGATCACTAAAAGCCATGGTAGGAAACAGGACCAACTCAGCAACTGGGCACCAGTAGAAGGAGGTTATATAGGAGGCCTGGAAACAGGCTGGTCTTAAGAATCATACTCAAACCTGTCAGGATCCCAGAAACAGATAAACCAACTTCTAATTAAGAAAAAGACAAAGAACAGCCCAAATTAGAATCTGTTACAGACTACTAGGAGACTGAGACACAAGCCAAGTACTGAAGCATAAGTTGAGGTCTCATTTCAACCACCCCATTCAAACTGGCTATCACAACCTCCATAATAAAAAGAACCAAATATGTCTTATCCAACCAACAAAGTATTGATGGTGGCTGAGCTAAAAATCTTCAATTCAAAAACTGAAGCTAAAAATATGAATAAATAGAAAAAGCCCACCAAACACAATGAAGAAATATTATGGGGGAAGACAAACCCCAAATGAAATTCCAGAACAAAATTGTTAGAACAGTCTTAGAAAAAAGTAAAAAATTTGAAAAAAAATAGAAGAGCATGTAAGGTACCTACTGTCACAAATAACTGACCTGAAAAACAAATCTAGGAGAGATGGTTTAAGAATGATCAAATTCCCTGAAAACCATGACAAAAGAAAGAACAAGAACACTGTATTTTAAAAAATCATAAAAAAGATACCCAGATATACCTTCTGAATGAATAACTTCAACTTGAAAATCAGGAATGTCATATTCAAATTGCAGAGTTTCCAAGCAAAAGGGAAAAAAAACTGTAAGCTTCTGGAAAGGAGTTCAGTTAGTAAGAAATCATGGTTAGAAGCCCAGAAGACTTAACAACAACTAGAATAAAGAAAGGAAAAATCTTGGAATACATGGTAATATCACGTTATGATGTAATGAAGACAATAGTAATGTAAGAAAGGTAAAAAGATAATGGCTTATAATATTTTGTCCTGTAAAATCACAAAGAGAAAAGAAAAAAAATTATATCAAAAAAGAAGGGACTTTCACAGAAGGATTCACAGAAGGAGAGAGAGAGAGAGAGAGAGAGAGAGAGAGAGAGAGAGAGAGAGAGAGAGAGAGAGAGATGAGTAGAAACTTTGAAATAAAAATTATGATAATGAGACAAAGACTGAAACTTTTAGGATATAGCCAAAATATTTGTTAGGGGAAAATATTTATAAGCACTTCAAAATTTAAAAATAAATAACTGCAGCTAAGTACAAAAAAGAAATTCTGCAAAACATAACTGATAAACAATATTGAAAACAAAAATCCATTTCTAAATAAAACTTGTGGTTAAAATGAAAAAAAAAGAGAGAATTAGTACAACCATTCTAGAAAGCAATTTGGGCTATTTAGTGTTCTGATATTTAAGTCTTCATCTCTTGGTAAGATGACAATTAAGCTCTGGTTCTATACCACAATTTGTTTCAGTTTTTCTGTCAATATGTACTTATAATGGCCTTGTGATAAACACTTCTTTTTTGTGTTGAAAATGTCTATCCTATACCTGTTGTAAATTATATATTAATTACAGTTCTGCTACTTTCTTTGGGAATACCCTAAACATATCCAAAACTTAAGATTTAAATCCTCCACAGAGTCACTCGGGTAGAAATACCTCCAAAGCCATTTTTTTTTTGAGAAAAAGAACCTGTGGTTGGTTCCCACAGGACTTATCCTCATCCAGACTATCAGCCTGGATCCCGTGTAGATTAATCCCTTACTGAAGAGGGAGAGGGCACAGTGTCCCAGAATACTGGAATCAGGAATTCGTTCTAATTGTTATATGTGGAGATCTCCACTGGTATTTGAGGAGCTGTTTCCAATCAATCCAAGTGTTTAATTGCTCTTTGATAGCCTCATACATATGTGTTGGTGTTTCATCTCAGTTTGTTTTCTTTCTTTTTTGAAACAAACCTGCTTATTTTAGCATAATGTGAGCTCAGAATTCCCCTTGGATTACTCCATGTATTGGCAAGGGTTTTTGGAGGGGGAAAAATATATTTCATGAACTCAGAGAAAATATTTTATCTGAACCTCCTTTCAGTTGGGGAGTGATTCACTGAGGAATGGTATAGGTTATCCCATATGGTGTTGGTACTTAGAAGAATTTCCACCCACAACAATTTGGTTTCTCTTTTAAAGATAAATAGACAACTGTTAGTTCACCTCTGCTTCTTATTCCTTGTGGGGAGAAACCCATGTACTCTGGCAATACATTTGGGGCTATAATTTTTTCTCTCAAAGAGTATGCTTAGCTTTTTTTCCTCCCCCTCAATTTAATTCAATAAAGATTCATACTATGTGCCAGGCACTGTACTAAGTACTTGGAATACAAAAAAAAAAAAAAGACAGTCCCTGTGCCCAAGACGCTAATAGTGGAAACCAAGACACAAAAGAAAGTTGGAAGCAGAAAAAGGAGAGGGCACTAGAGGATACTCAGCATCTTGTTCCATGGAGTTAAGACTAATTAGAAATCAAGCAGAGCTGCAAATGAAAAATGGAGTGATGTGAGAGCCCAAATTTTGCTCTCTATAAAGGAAAGCTTTGGGAGAAGTGCTCCATCCTCCAGCCCTTCAGTAAGTGGGGAGAGAAGACTGAGGTAGTTGAGAAGATGTTGAGCATCCAAGGCTGAGTTAGCAGCATAGTGATGACAGTAGAATGATCAGCTTATCCTGAGATGGGCATATTGTTTAGTGGAGTTTACTTATGCATATACCATGAAACACTGGTGGCCCTTTCTTCCTCTTCTCCACTCCTTTCCAAGGACAACTTCTATAGTCTTGACATAATATATAGCTAGGAGGAGGACAGAAGAAGCAACCAATAGTGGGCCACTTCCTTTAAAAGATTCATTTAGTCATTGACTATTTCTACTCCAATAAGGGGTTGTTTCACCATCCTCTAAGTATATATTTAAAAGGAATAGCAAGTTATACATAATAGATTTGTAGTTTCGTGTGCAATCATCTTTTTTTAATTCTACTAAGTTATCAAATGCTTGTTTTATTTCATAAATTAAAAATAAAATAAATATATTTTTTAAAAATCTGCTCACAAAACTATTGCTTTCTACCTCAGATGGTGATGTGCAAGCTTTATCCAAAGCAGACTCTGAAGATTTCTAGCTAATACAGTTGCTTAAACCGAGACAGATAGTCCAGCTCCCAACACACCTACTCCAAAAGAGATAACACTAAAAATAGCAGACTTAATCAAAGATCAAGATAATGTATGAGAAAGTACAGCGATTTTATATCCCCCAGGACTGTACAAAAAATAGCCAGTCACTAGCCTATGATCAATAGGAAAGTTTTTTTTCCAGAAAATCCAGCACCAGGAGTGACAAATAAGCTAAAAACCTACTCAGGTGACTATACACCTTCCAGAAACACATCCTGCCTTACAAGCTCTGTATATAAAAGCAGTAAGAACAGTGAGCTCAGGAGAAACAAAGAAGTCAAAAATCTAGCATAGACTATTGGAAGTGAATGAGAACAGAAGCAAACTATCTGGGGTCAGGAACACAGGTTCAGCTGTTCTACTGTACTCAGAGATGCCATAGAGATTCTGAAAATTTGTCACATTGAACCTTAAAGATTCCAGCAGATGTATGCTATTTAAGATAGAAAAGAAACAGATCATGTCCCTTTCATGGCTACAGGCAAGAGATACATTTTAAAACAAAAAAGGGATAGAAACAATACGATGATAAAATTAATAACTCTGATTACATAAAATTGAAATGCTTCTTCACAAATATAATTAATACACCTAGAGTAAGAAGGAAGGTGGTTTAATGAGGAAAATATTTGTATTAAATTTCTCTGGTAAGTGTTTGATATTATGTATACATATATGTATATTTGTTTGCATGTATATATGAATTGAAAAACCATACCCCCACAGATACATAGTTAAAAAATGAGCAAACAGTTCTCAAAAGAATTGCAAAGTACTAACAAACCTATGAAATCATGCTCCAAATAATAAAAGAAATGTAGATCATTACAAACTTGAGGTTTTGCCTCACTCTCCACAAATTGGCAAAGATAATAAAACATGAGAATAGTCAATATTGAAGGGTATTTGTACTAGTTCATTGTTGGTGAAGCTATGAATCAGTACAAATCTTTTGGAAAGCAATCTGGAATTATGGTAATAAAGTATCTGCAATGTCCATGCCTTTACTTAGAGAATATACTACTAGGCTAATACCTTTAAGAGATTTCTGATAATAAGGAAGTCCCCATATTTATCAAAATATTTATAGCAGCACTTTTTGTGATAGCAAAGAATTGGAATCAAAACAGGTGTCCATCAATTGGGAAATGTTTAAAAAGTAATTTGCTCATGAGTGTAATGGAATATCACTGTGTTGTAAGAAGTGACAAATATGATGAATACAGAGAAACATTAGAAAAATTCATAGAAAAGGAAACAATATCACAACTATGAAAATTTAAATGGAAAGACTTACCACCAAAAAACAAACAAACAAAAGTGGAGGAAAACCTTAATGAGCTTTTTGGGGCATAGTGGAGATAGAGAAGTCCCATAGTAGTACAGCCAGGTGAGTTAAATGAGTTAATCTGAAATTTATAGCTGTGCAGAGATTCTTAGAAGGCTGAGACTTAATGACTTCCCAAAGCCAGTATAAGTCAGAGATAAGACTTGAACTCTTCTAGTCTCAAAGCAAACTCTCTTCCCTCTACATCTCTGCCTATCTGGCACAATGTATGAATATGCACATTAATTTTCACTTTACTAAAAAATTTGAGCCATATTTCACAAGCTTTCTGTATCTTCTTTCATGTGGAAATAGAAAGCTGCATTTGTTTAGAGATATTATGAACCACACTCAATAATTACCATAAAGACTTTTAAACTTTGTTGATGGGGATCAAGTAGAAAATATCCAAGCAAGTTCCTATCATACTTTTTTTTTATGTATTTAATGATCTACAGGCAATCATGCCAGTAAATAAAATGATTGTTTCTTTTTTTTTTTTTGTAAATGAATAAGATGAATAAGTGATGGTTATAAGCTCTGTGGCCTTTGTAGATTCACTGAAAGCCTCTTCAGGTTAGGAGCAAAGAGGATGTCCATTTCTACATGATTTTAATTTCTTCTCTTCAATCTCTCTATTTGGAAAGCTTTTGATGCAATGTAGTTTGGAGATCATAGGCATTTGTAGTGTTACATCTATTAGGATGTAGTTCTTACATTTTCATGAATTTAATGTTAGCTCTAGGTGGGTTTGAGTGCAGTTTCTAATGATGCCTGGTTCTAACTTTTTTTTAATGTCTCAAGGCTATTTTGGAGTTTGCTTCTATAGCTTGGGGGCATGTTGTCTGTTAGTTTGTCAAAGATAGCAAGCTTCTGTTGTACATTTCTAGCCACATTTTGTTAACTTTTTAGGTGTCTGGTAGACAGTGATTGTTTTGTAACATTCCCTGATATATTGCATAGATTCATTGCATAGATAGTCTGAATCAATCAAAATAAAAAGTCTAGATTCCTTATGGATATCCTTCCTATAATTTCTTGAGTTCTTATGGTCAGCCTCTCTATTTCCATGGACAAATGTTTGTGATTTAATCATTTGCATCTTTGTCAATATATTTTTGGTTGAGTTTATGTGTAGATTAACCATGGAAGGCCTATTGATTTCAATTTTGGATCTTAAATTTTTCATAGGTTCTTTCTGGAGATGAATCACTTTAAACTGCAGTGGCATATACCTCCTGTTAACCTTTATTATTGTTTTGTGAAATGAAATCTATCCAAAAGTACTTCTGTAAATCATTAACCTGTTTAATCTCAGACTCCAATATTATATTACCTTCAGTCTAAGGTGCTAATGAATGTTTAAAATCAACCAATCAGTGGGAGGCTAACACTTTAAGCTTGCTGTAAGTTACCTATACTATAGAGAAAAATTTGCTAAGGATATACTATGAGGAAGCTGGGAACTACCACCAGGAGCTATGAAAAAAAATTTAAAAATTAAAGTTGGAGGAGCCAGAAGAAGGCTAACTTTGCTTCATTTATAATTCTGTACAGGACCAGCATTAAGTGTCAAATGTGAAATTATTTTGTTAATGGTGATAATGATGCCTATTTCCATCAACTCCTTATATTGATTCATATCAGCAACTTGTCTTTAATTTATAGTTTTATGAGAGGGTAAGTGATTTGTTTTTAACTACACAGGGCATCATAGGCAGGAATCTCCATGACTCCAAGACTGGCTCAGTTTGTGTCATTCATTATAGTCTCAGTTTTAGTAGAATGTTATTGGCAAATTTAACCTCTATACTTGTAATTCCTTGTGAAATTTAGTAAAATTTAGAGTTCTGTTGCATTTTTAGAATTCCAAATCAAAGTGTCTTTATCCCTATACTAGTTTCTTTTATCTTCAAAATTCAAGATTGGCATCTCAATTGCTTTTACATTGCTACTTTGTTGAGTCATTCAAATAACATTTATAATATTCTTTGCTATGGGGAAACATAAAAAGATCAAAGTGTTTCAAAACAGATTATGGAAAATTATTTATCTTTTCTAAGAGATTATATCTATGCTCAGTTTCACACGATAAGGACCTGGATTAACTATGTTGTAGAACAAAGACATAATGACTGATGTATTGTACACTAGTCTATTGCCTGCTTAAGTAAAGTAAAAAATAACAAATAATTATCCAAAAGGAATGAACAGTATTTATCCTAAGAGCTACTTAAAGATCAAAAGAAAGTATCTTTTGGTGATTTTATTGGAGGCTTTCAAGTAATATTTAGGGTTTTTTTTAAATGGCAAAATGCTAAATTGTAGGAAATCCTACTAATAAATAAATGGGTCAGTGCCAAAGCTGATTTTGAAGAAATGTTACTAAGAAAACATAAATACTTTCCTGTTTATTCAAGAATAAAAATAAATTTCTAGTTCTTTTTTTGAATATTAACTGAGTTCCTGAGTTACTTATTTTTTATTTAATAAAGGAAGAATCACGAATTGTCATTTTGTACTTTTTAAGGGTTGACTGTATTACTAAAATTTTAGCAAAGAAATCAATGGAAAATATAATAAAACTTATAACCAAAATGTTCTGGTGTCATTTCCAAACCATGTTATCATATCCATTCATATCTATTTCATATAACAGTGAGTTCAGTTCTGTCCCAGCTATGCGTACAGAGCAGACAAAGAGCAGACACCAGTCATCGGTTCTAGTCTGCGGTAACAACAGGAGGTCTTGCTTAAATTTATGAAGCTCTAACTTCACAATAAAGCTTACCAATCATAGAAATTACTCACCTCTTTGGAACTACCATCTCCTTCAATGCCTCAGTGCATGCTAACGAGAGGTAGTAGCAGAAAGTTTGAACAGAGGACATTTTCTTTTTCTGTCCTGAATATGGTAATTCTTTTTTTTAAAACAGGTTTTACAGTAAAACAAGGAAATTTGTGCAAAACTTTGTAAATATGAAAGAGAAAATCTCATTGGAGTAACTTTTTTAAAGCAATTATCAATGCTAAGACATACAATCATATCTTTTTTGGCTGATTCTTTTAGGCACTTTTACTCCTTTAGTCACTCTCTTTAATTTGCTCTTTAAAAAATGCTGAACTAAAGAAAACCAAGGAAGCAAAGAAAAGCTGGGAAGCTTTGAAAATAATATGTAGTATTTATTATATAGGTTGTCTTTAAAAGGAAATGTATTGTTTTATATTGAATCCTCTCCTATGGTCTACTCAGTATATGGCAATGTTTTTTTTTTCTTTTCTCATTTTGTATTTATATTTAAAATTAATTTTAAAACACCCTATATCCTGGTTAGACAATATCTGAAGCACTGAGTCAAGATCTGGGCATTAGGAAGGACAACGAGAAGCTTGTGAGGGCACTTGAAATCATACTTCCTATATTTCACTGAGAAGATTGAAGCCATAAGATAAATGGCCAAAACACACAAGTTAGACAAGTTTCAAAAGAAAAGCTATCAACAAGGATATGACACAGCACTTCAAGATACTACTGATAAGATAAATGTCAATTAAAACAACTGAAGTTTTACATTCATTGCACTGGCAAAGATGATAAAAGGCAAAAATGGTAAATATTTAAGGTTAAGTTGAAAGAAAGGAATTGTTGGTGGGCCTGGAAAGTTCTGGAAAGCAATTTGTAATTACACTTTTAAAAATAACTGAATGGCATTTTTTTTGTAGTAGCAAAGAAATGGAAGGAAAGTGGGTATCCATTTAGTAGGGGATTGTTGAATAAATTGTGGTAAATAATGTAATATGCCTTCAGAAATGATAAATGCAAATAATTCAGAGAAACTTTGAAAGACTTGTATGAACTGAAATAAGCAGAGATAATGGTCACAATCATGAAAATTAAAATAACATTGAAAGATTCCAGAATTCTGACTAATGAAGGGACATTGATTATTTCAGAGAACAGTTGGTGAAACATATCTCACACTTCTCAGCAGAGACCAGACTATGGATGCAGAATAAAGCATACATTTTCAGATGTGACCAATGTGCTAACTTTTTTTGCTTGCTTATACTTACTTCAATGGAGGGAGGGTTCTAGTGGTAGCAAAAAAGACGTTGGAATGTAAAGTCATTGAAAATGTAAAACAAAAGAGCATCAATAAAGCTTTTCACAAGTTTCTAAAAAAAAAAAAAGATTGGAGCCATAAAGCAGGAAATCCTGCAACTGCCCTGCTTCATCTCAAAACATTTTTGCCTTGACCACCCAGTTTCTCCCCATTTATTGCCTCTTGTCTCAGAGGCATAGGTACAATTACTTCTGGCTAAGAATCACAACCCAACTTAGACACTTGGTCCGATCCTTTCCTGCTTCTTTCAGGATATTGCTTAATTTAATTCAACAACAACCACAACAAAAATGTAAGTACCTGCTATTCACAAGTCATCCTTCTTGACCTGTCAGGTTTTGACATCAACCCCTTCTTCCTACTATTCTCTTCTCTCTAGGTTTTCAGGGCACTTTTCTCTCCTGGTTCTCCTCCTAGCTACTTGGCCGCTCATTCTCATTCTTCTTTTATAATTTCAGTAGTGACTGCTAACTATTAAATGTCCACCACTCTTCTATCCTGGGACCTCTTCTCTTCCCTCTTTATAATATTTCCATTGGTGATCTCATCAGGTCCCATAAATTCAGTTCTCATTTCTATGTTGATAATTCTCAAATTGACTTATCCTGCCCTATTCTCTCTGTTGACCTCTAATTTCACACCTCAAACTTGATATCCCATAAACATCTTAAATTCAACAATATGCCCCAAAGGGAACTCATTGCTTTTTTTTTTTCCTCCATCAAACTCTTTCTTCTTTCTAACTTTCCTTTTACTCTCAAGAGAACTACTATCCTCCCAGTCACCCAGGCCCACAACCTAGGTGCCATTTTTATTCCTGACTCTCTCTCACTTCCCACATCAAAACTATTTCTAATTTCCAACCAGTTGATTTTCTCTGTTTAACATCTCCTACATATGCCCCCTTCCCCTTTTCTCTTCTGACACCACCACTACTCTGGACCAAGACCTCATCCCCTCATACCAGGACTATGATAATAGTCTGCTGGTTGATTTCTCCAACATAAGTCTCTTTTACTCCACTCAGCTGTCAAAATGATCTTCCTAAACTGCAGGTCTGACCATGTCTCACCCTTACTCAATCAATTCCAGTTGCTCCCTATCACCTCCGGGATCAAATATAACATCTTCTATTTGTCATTCAAAGCCCTTCATAACCTACCTCCCACCTCCCATCAAGTACTCTATGGTCCAATGACACTGGCCTCCTTGCTGTTCATGGAACAAGACATTCAAACTCCTAAATGAGAATTTTCTTTTATTCATTTATTCATTCACTTATTTATTTTCAGTTTTTAATATTCACTTTTATAAGATTTTGAGTTCTAAATTTTTCCCCTTCCCTCCTTTGTTCCCTCCCCACGATAGCATGCAATCTGATATAGGCTATATATGTATAATGATATTAAACGTATTTCCACATTAATAATATAAAGATGAATCAGAACCAAAGGGAATAACCATGAGAAAGATCAAAAAAGTGAAAATAGTGTACTTCAATGTGCATTCAGACTCCATAGTTCTTTCTCTGGATGTGGATAGCATTTTCCATCTTTAGTCTTGGTATTGTCTTAGATGATTGCATTGCTGAGAGTAGCTAAGTGTAACTGAGAATTTTTACTGACCCTACCCCATGCTTGGAATGCTTTCTGTCTTCATCTATACCTCTTGGCTTCCCTAGATTCCTTTAAGACCCAGTTTAAATTCTACCTTCTATAGGAAGCCTTTTCTATTCCTTAATCTTAGTTCCTTATCCTCTGTTAATTGTTTCCTATTTATCCAGTATATGGATTATTTGCAATAGTTATTTGCCTATTGTCTCCTGCATTAGACTTCGAGCTCATTGAGAGCAGGGATTATCATTTATCTTTCTTTGTATAATTAGGTCTTAGCATAGTATCTGGCAACTAGTAGAAGCTTAATAAATATTTCTTGATTGACTGACTGGCTGACACTGTACTAAGTCACTGGTGATATGAATGAAAAACTTTGCAATCCCTGACAAGAATCTGACTACCTTGCAAATATGCCCTCTTTACTCTCATTTACTTGATAACTAGTTCTTTCCTGTCTACATAAAAACACATCCAATTCTCTTTAATTAAAACAGGTTTGACTTGATCTTTCTTCCCTGTCCAGTTACCATCCAACTTTCTTCCCTTGCAATTCAAGAACCTTGAAAAAATATGGTTATGCCCTATGCATTTATTTCCTTATCATCTCCTCTCACCTCAAACACTTATAAACTTTTTTCTATCTTGTCACCTCTATAGAAACTGTTCTCCCAAAAGAACTTTGAACTATTTGATAATCAGTAATTGTATTAATATTTCCTCCACCATTCTCCACTTTTTTGAAGTAGTTCACCCATGGACAAGGATGTCCTTCTAAATATTCTCTACTCCTTTGGTTTCTAGATCACCACTTTCTCCTCACTCTTTAATCACTCCTTTTCTGTCTTCCTCACTGACTCATTATTTTTGTCTTGTGGCATCTTTACATTGATGTTATCAGGCTATAATCTTTACTCTTCTTCTGTCAATGCACTCTTCCTTGGCAATATAATTTCTTTCTGTAGATTAAACTCTCGCATCTATGTGCATGACTACCAAATCTGTATACTCTGTTCTGCCTTCTCTCCTAAATTCCTGGCATGAACTATTGTTTAGAGGAATTTCCTAACCAGAAAACCACCAGGGTCTGTCCAGGTCAACATGGTTCCACATCTGCTGCAATGAATCAAACAAACAAACAAACAAGGGTTCCAAAAATAGTCAACTTACCAAAAATATGTCCCAATATCATCAGGTAGAAACAACTGAAGAAAATTAAAAATAAATAAAAATCACTATCAAAAAGGTTAAAATCAATCAGCAAGGATGTTCCCCTGAGTCCCTTGAGGTCTCCACCAAAATCCCAAAAGCTTCTTTTATGAACTTCTTGTTCAAAAGCACCACAGCTAATTGCCAGATCTAGCTAGGGACAGAGTTCATACAACATGCCCTATGTCTATACCATAATTTATTTCCTCTCAACAATATGGGCTTGTGTTATGGGACTGTAGGTGTTAACTCACACCTCCACATTTTGACCAGTAACCTAGCCCCCATCTGCATCTCAATCTCAATATGCACAAAAACAAACATGTTATATATCCCCTGCTGAAGCCAGTGATTTTGACTTCACAATTTTATCAATGATATCAACTTCTCTTTTAGTCTCCAGTTTGTAACTTTACTTTTTTCATTCTTCCTTCTTTTTCATCTCTCATTGCCAACTGATTATACAAATCTGTCTACTCTAAATGTATATTTTTTCACATCTATCCTCTCCTCTCTCTTACCACTGCTACCTCCTTGATAAAGCACTTATTTAAAACCTACTCAGAGCCCTCTAAATGACACCCCCCCATTTTCTCCTCTTATCTTTTGCACTACTACCAAACTTATCATACACATACATTGGTCATGTTCCTTCTATCTCAGTGTTCCCTATTGCCACCAAAAAAGTACAGACTCAGTCTGACACTCATGTCCCTCCACAATCTAGAATATCTACTGGACATCTCCTATTGCTTAGATAGATAGATAGATAGAGAGATAGATAGATAGATAGATAGATAGATAGATAGATAGATAGATAGAACAGATGTAGAGACAGAGACAAAGAATGAAAGAGAGAGATGTAGAGATGATAGAAATAGATATATTGCTACTCTGTGCCACAACTGAACTTTTTAGTTTGCCATCCCCTCTCCTTTCTTTCCAAACTTAATCAGTGACATACCATTCTTTATGCCTAGGATCTTTTCCACCCCCTCTTAGCTTATTGAATCCTGACCTTGAAGTTCACTCTTGTGAAAATTATCATGTATTATTTTGTACTATACTTGTGTCAATTTTTTTAGTGAAGCAATTGGGGTTAAGTGACTTGCCCAGAGTCACACAGCTAAGAAGTATTAGGTGTCTAAGGCTGGATTTGAACTCAGGTCCTTCTGACTCCAGGGTCAGTGCTCTATCTACGACGTCACCTAGCTGCCCCTCTTGTGTCAATTCTTATACAAGACTATAAGTTCCATGAATGCATAAAGTTCAGTAACCCTTTCTTAACTCAACTTTGTACCATGCCCAGAACATAGGATAACGATCTTACCTAGTAGGTAAGGTTGGTGATGGTGGCAATGGTGTTTTAAATAGTTCATATTGACTATGGGGATTGTTTGAGAGAAATGGGACAATTTAGACTGGAAAAGAAAAGACTAAAGGAAAAATATGATAGGTGTCTTCAGAAAACTGTCATTTGGAAAAAGAAATTAGACTTCTTTTGTTTCTTTAGCAGAAACAGTAAGTAGAAGAGGCAGATAAGCAGATTTGGGTTCAACATTAAAAAAGGCATTGAGCTCCCTAGTGGATAAAGTAGTACATGTGGAGCTAAGAAGACCTGAGTTCAAATTATTCCTCATAAAAATAGTAGTTGTATAACCTTGGAAGAGTCACTTAACCTCTGTTTATCCCAGTTTCCTCATCCATAAAATGTGTATAGTAATACTAGCTACCTCCTAGGACTGGTATTAGGATAAAATGATTATAAAGCACTTTTCAAATATTTGTTATGTCATTTTTATTATGTCTCATTCTTTTATATATGTGTATGTGTGTGTCTGTGTGTGTGTGTATATATATATATATGTATGTATGTATGTATGTATGTATGTATGTATATACACATCTGAAAACTTTTCTCTTTCAAATGACCATTAAAAACCAGGAGTCTATATGGCAAAGAGATCTGAGCTTCTTCACAAGGTTGTTTTGAAGAACAAATGAGATAACATATCAAAAGTGTTTTGCAGACCTTAAAAATCTATTTAAATGATAGTTACAATTATTATTATTTTAAATGTCCATTAGAGCTTTACAAAAAAAAAATGCAATGCCTAGCTTATATGAGTATAGTTTTTCAAGCATGATCTAGACCCAATTGTCCAGGATGTTGCAGGGAGTATGCTTCAGACAGAGGTTGATCAAAATCATTTTTTTTTTAGTTTCCTTTCAACTTTGAGATTTTGTGAATCTGTGACCATATCATCCTGGCTGCTTGTTTTTCCCTCTCTAGGACTTGGTGATTTTTTAAATGAATTTTATTGAAATACCTTCATATAACTTTTATTTACCAAGGTATCCACTCCATTCCAGAGAGATGTCCCTTAAAACAAAGAAAAAAAGAGAAAAAATTGGCAAAAACTAAACAATACATCAAAAAAGTCTGAATTTAGGTGTAGTGTTCCTAACCCAAAGTCTATCCCTTATGCAAAGAAGGTGGGAAGTTTCCTTCTCATAACTCTTTCCATTATAATTTCTAGAATTCAGTTTTAATTGTTTTATTGCTGTCATTTCCATTTATTTTATTGTAGCCTTTGTGCTTGTTGTTTTCCTGGTTCTTCTCACTTTACTTTAGATGGAGATAGGCATATGTCTTTTTATATATTCTTCATATTGATAATTTATTACGGTGTAGTAATATCTCATTGCATTCATGTACCTACATACTTTCAGCCATTCTCCAGTCAATGGATATCTCCTTTGCTTCCAGGTTTTTGTTATTAGAAAAAGTGTAATTACAATTTTTATATATATTTATGAGACCATACTGTTTATCTCTAACCTCCTTGGGATATATTATTTGTGCTAGGATAGATCTCTGGATAAAAGGAGATGGGCCTGATCCAACATTTATTATAGCCTAACCAATTATACTATGGCTGAAGAGCCAATTGTCTGGAATTGAGCAGATAAAGAGCCAGGTGAAATGTGTGTGTGTGTGTGTGTGTGTTAGATATTTGAAGTTTTACTAACTCTGGGTACATTTTTTGTGTCTCTGTGTCTTCCTGTATTGTATATGTTTACTGTAAAAATTGTGTGTAAATAAACTATGAGATGCATAAAGTATTGGATAAAGATTTGGAGAATAATGACTTAATGTCACAGAGTCAGTGAAAAGTGTCTTTTTATTTTTACATTTAATTTTTTTTCTCAAATACATGTAAACAAAATTTTTTAACATTCATTTTTAAAATTTTGAGTTTCAAATTTTCTTTTTCCTCCCTCCTCTTTGAGAAGGCATATAATTGGATGTAGATTGTACATGTGCAGTCATGCAAAATATTTCCATTTTAGCCAAATTGCAAAATGAAAAAAAAAACCAAGAATAATAAAGTTATTTTTTAAAGTATGCTTCAATCTGCATTTAGTCCATCAGTTATTTCTCTGGAGTTTGATAGCATTTCTCATCATGGGTCTTTCAGAATTGTTTTGGATCATTGTATTGCTGAGAATACCTAAGTCATTCATAGTTGATCTTCGTACAATATTGCTATTACTGTGCGCAATGTTCTACTAGTTCTTTTCATTTCATTGTATGTAAGTCTAGCCAGACTTAAAGCATCATGCTTATCATTTCTTATAACATAATAGTACACCACAATTATATATCACAACTTGTTAGGGCATTTCCCAATTGATGGGCATCCCCTCAATTTCAATTCTTTGCCACCACAAAAAAGAGCTGCTATAAATATTTTTGTACATATAAGTCCTTTTCCTTTTCCAACAGTGGGTCCAATTTACTGTGTATTGTGTTTCTGAACTATTCTACTGATCCACCACTCTATTTCTTAGCCAGTACCAGATTGTTTTGATGATTACCACTTTGTAATACAGTTTGAGATCTTGTACTGTTAGACCACCTACCTTCCTTTACATTTTTTGACAACTGTCTCCTTGAAAAATACTGGAGCATTACTCTCTTATATTGGGCATGCCTATGCCAGCACTCATGAGACTTTGACATGTAGAAAGCTCCTTTGTGTTTATTTTTTTTCTTATGTATTATGAACTTAATAAATGTGTAATCTTCGACAGTAGTAATGAAAAATTGCTGTCCAACTCACACCTAAATGGTGTGAAAAAATGGTAAGGTATAATGCAAGGGTGTGTTCAGAACTCGATCTGCAAGTTGATCTTAAACTATAAACAAGGTAAATAGAGGGAATAGTGGTGAGAGTAATTAGTAGTATTTCACCTTTGCTCTCTGCTTAACAGGATTACAATTAGCTGCCAGTATCTGCTGGGTTCTTCATTTGTCTCAGCTTTTCAATCCCTCCCTGGTTCAGAATCAGAATTTTCTCTATCATTCTGGTCACTGGCAATTGTAATCATTGTCTAATTAAGTCCAGGGCTATGGCCACAGTGGCAGCAGTGGCCTCAATAGTCAAAGTCCTAGGCAACCCAGGCTCTACCAGGGAATCTGAGCAGTTAAAAAAATGGCAGCTGTCAATTAAAGATGACCACATGTGATCAGACAGTTTAACCCCAAAAGACAATAGCTCTTGTCACTCATATGAGAACCAGGCATCTAGGCAATAGTAAGAAGAAAAATCAGCCAATTCTCTATACCGAAACAGAGAACTCATACTTCTTTATCATATTGCATTGCTTCTGGCCCTATAGCATTCTTAGAACAGAACAGCTTCCATGTTTCATAAATTTGGTTTCCCTCTGAAAACTTCCAGGGCCCTCAGGTCCCTGCTGATTTTTCACACTACTCTTATTCTTGTTTTTCCTGGTTTATTGTCCATGATCCTGACACTTGGCTCTGGACACGCTCCTTACCTTGTTCCTTTTCATGAGTTATACATATTGGTGGTTGGGTACAATAATGTAAAATATGTTTCTCGTATTACAAAAATGTAAAAAAATTGTCTACTACAAGTTCTTTGGCCATTGCTTAATCACTAACCATCCTCTTTCTTTCTAATATTTTGTTCCCATTAAAACTGATGTTTTGAGTATTTTTGGTATTTGGGGAAACTTTCTTCGTTTGACCCCCTTGAGGGAGAAATGGGATGTCTGGGGTAAAACATATGAACAATTTAATAACTTTGGTCACATAATTTTCAAATTGTTCTTGTCTGTCTTTTTCTTTCACAATGGGTGATCCATTTGTAGCTTCACAGCGATGTATTTGTGTGCCTAACTTCCAGAAGCCTTTTCATTAGTGATGATCTTCATCTTTTTTTTATCATTAACATTTTTTATGAGTTGGATTTAAAGTATGCTTAATAGAAGGGAAAAAATACAAAAAGTTTTCACCAGAGTAGAACAATGGACTAGCCTTAATAAGGCAAAATTAGAGATAAGTAACAAATTCTACACTTGAGTAAAAAAAATAATAAAATTCACAATTGCAATAGTTTGTTTGCAAAATATCTTTGGTCTCTAGTCAGCTACAAAAGCACTATGATCAGCAATGCAAAACTACAGACATGAAGGCTAATTTGATTTCAGGAACCATTAAGAGTTGTGTATTACCTAGAACAGAGGAGGCAATTATCACACTGCATACCTAGAACTGTGAGTTCACTTACGTAAACCGAATTTTAGAAGGATATTGACAAGCTGGAGAACATGAAAAATGACCAGAATGGTGAGTCACCTTGAGAGCATGGTAAGTGAATATTGGTCAAAGGAAAAGGTTATGCTCTGTCTTGGATGAGAGAAGACTAAGGGGGAAATGAGTTGTCAAGTATCAGAGGGATCATCACATGGAAAATGACTGAATTCATTTCTGGATGAAGAATTGAATAGAAGCAAATAGTGGAAATTGGAGAGATATAGGTTTCTACTTGATATAAAGAACAATTTCTAAAAATAGAAGTGATCTAAAAATGGAATGGGAATGGGCGACCTCTGCTGGTTTCCCATTCTCCAGTGGTCTTCAAATGAAGTCTGGAAAATGTTGTAGATGTCTGGAAATGTTACAGAGGCGATTCTTATACAGGAAAGACTTGTCCTAGATTTTCCAAGTTCCATTACAATTCTGTTATTATTTAATTTGCATGCTGAAGTAAAATTCAATTGAATTAATGATAGAATAACTCTATACAATCGAAAAGGAAAAATGTTAGACTTTAGTATACTTGTACATATGTTTGTGAGCAATATTTTCTTTAAATTTCACCCTTTTCATATTTATGGAATAGCACCACTCTTTTCTTCCTGTTCTGTAGTCTTAAAATAGGGAAGCTATATTTGAATACTTGCTCACCTTCACTCCCCATATTTGGATTTTAACCAAGTTCTGCCATTCTTAGTTCTAAACCCTTCTGCCAGTTCTCAAATTAAAAATTCTAGCTACCTCATTACCATAGAAAGTCTTAGCTGTCTTCCCATCATCCAGAAAGAAGTACTATTTTTCCCTGTTACTGTTCTGCTCCACTATTTACTGTCTGTGGTTCCAAAATTGTATCAAAGGTCTCTAAAGTGAACAATTTAGCTACCACTGAGACCCTTTATTGTTTCTTGAAGACATATCAGTGATTCTCAGCATGGCTGGCTTTTCCTGTTTGTTCTTTTGTATCGCTACATCTCTATCTGTGTAAGAGAGATACTGTGGTGGTTTTGCATTAGCAATTGATTCATTACATAACATCTGTGACATCTGTTGCATATGAGATAAAGTGTAGTTTCCCAACTAAGAAAACTACCCCCTCCCCTTCCATGATAGGAATCATGCCTATTAACTGACTTACAAATTTATTTAGGTAATTGCTATCATTCTTTTATGTAAAATAATGATATTTCCCCCATACCACACAGCTCACAGCCATTCACTGAAAAGCATTTATTCTATTCTGCTTTATTTGATATCCTGTTTAAATGGTTAGACTCTTTTTCCATATCAGTTCAATTTTAAAGCCTGAAGTTTAGGCAAGCAAAAGTTCTTTTTTCATAATCACTAAGTGAAGAAAATACTAAAATTACATTATTCTTCCTCATTTTTAAGCTGTTGAACATTAACTACACTTACTTCATGTTATATAATTCCATAAAAACTAAAAGTTTCATACTGAAATGAGAAAACTTTTTACTTAAACTCACAAAGAAAATTCTGTAAACCTCTTATAGCAGGCCAGGCATTATTCAAACCAGTCTGATAGCTCAGGTTCAAAATTGGAATGAAATTAAATACCCATAGTTCATTCAACAGTTAATAAATAGAAATTGACTTAACCACAGCATGTAAATGATACTCAGTAAGGATATAATTTTGATGCAGGGGAGTGTAGCTTTCCAATCTCTATATTGACCATGATTGTTTATGGAATGGCATGATGGCTTAAAGGAATAGGTAGTTCTCTTCATGCCTCTGGCCCTTTTTAAATTTGGGTTTGCCAGGAAGCTATATCAAGGTTGTAATCCTTAGTCTCCTAAGCAAATTATGTCTCAAGGGGAGCTTCAGTGCCTTTGAGGAAGAACTATTCTAACTTATGTGGCATTGCTCTAGGAAATATTGCTCCTATCACACTTCTCTGATAGAACTTTTTTTGTGTATGGCAATTTTTAAACTCAAAAAATCACATTAACTCATGTATTTTATAGGCCTATGGTTTTTCCATATCACATTATATTTTAGTGTACCTAAAGAGTAAAGAGCTGGGAGTTTGTCCACTATAGCATAGGTGAAGAGATATTTAGTCTGGACCTCCACCCTCCATGGCTCTGAGATGACTAAGTATAGAGTCAGTATGAGGTGGTGGTATTTCTTATCCAGTTACTCCAAATATATGAGAGACATGAGTGGAGAGAATAGATACAAACTGCCAGGAATTCTGTCTCATAACTAAACTCATCATAATTAAATTAACAATTGTAAACTAATACCTCAGGCTTTAAGAATTCACATTTGATGCAAAGGTGTTTGGCCTTGTCTCAAGATCATGTACATGGAACAAGTCCTCCCTGGATGCTCTGGTCTACAAGGATCTCTGAAGTTTGGGAGCTGGGATGGATTTGAGTCTTCTTCAGATTAGGACTTCTATTGCTTCTGACTCTCTGACATCTGTGAGGGATAGATGTTGGACAAATGCTAAAAATGGACAATTAATTGGGCCTAGAATTGAACAGAAGAATGGGGCTTGGTTTGGTTTTGTTTGGTGCTATTAATGACCCCAAGTTTCTCCTTAAAGTAAAGATCTGTGTTCTAATGTCAGTATTCTGGTGGTGGGTGGAAAATAAGGAATACCACATGCTCTGAAGAAAGGGAAATGGAACAATTCACCAAGTCCCACTTCTGACACAATTACCTTGCATGTGTTTGTCTGGAGGGTTTCCTGGCTTCGCTAATCAGTCACGGTAGGTGTCTTCTCTAGCTTCAGGCATCCTCTCTAACCACCTAAATCTCCTCAAGTTGCCTTGTCCCTACCAAAACCTCTCTCCTTCCAACTATACAAATCTGCCTGACACTGAGACAGCTCCACCTCCAAGCTGAACCCTTAATGGATAATGATAACCTACCTGAACTCATTTCCAAATAATTAATGTACTCCTACCTCATCATTTTCTCCATTTTCTAGTAATTCTTGACTCCCATCTGCCATTGTTCAAACATTGTCCCCCAAAGACCATGTCCTTATTCCTATTTATCTTAACCCAATCCCACCAACATCTTATTCTAAAGCTATCCTCTCGTGCTGCTCCATAGATATTGAACTGTTTTTCATCTTAAACTCTATTTTCCCTTTCTTGCAACCTCCATCCTCTTGCACTCACTGAGATCTTGTGCCCTTCTGATGACACAGCTTCTTGGGTCATGCTTTCCAGCAATGTTTGTACTCTCCCTCATACCTCCTCTGCTGCCCCCCATTTACTGGTGGTGGTGGAAGAGCTGGAATATCCCTTGCTCCCCATTGCCACTTTGAGTCTCTCTACCTACAACAATCCTCTCCTCCTTTAAGATTCATTCAATCTATATGTAGCAATCAATCAAATTTCTCATAACTATTGTCAACCTACCTCCATGACATTCCCCTTTCTTCCTCAAGGATTTCGTGCTCTTTTTGCCCTCCCCAACTCCAGACATCAGGGGACTAAGACTTTGACCACTAACATAGCTTTCTCATCACCTCAATATAAAAACAGCTGGGATATGATGGGCTCCAGCAGCACGATCAATATTAGCATTGTAAAGCTTCACTCAACTGAATCAACCTGCATCCTTGTATTCTCAGCAAATAAGAATCCTAATATCTGTTCCCCACTATGGATTAGTGTCCTTTTGTTACCAGTTATGTTGTTCAGTCATTTTTTAGTAATGCTTAACTCTTTGTGACCCCATTTGGAGTTTTATTGGCAGTTACTAGAGCATTTTGCCATTTCCTTCTCCAGCTCATTTTACAGATGAGGAAACTGAAGCAAACAGGGTAAAAGTGATTTGCCCAGGGTTTCATAGCTGGTAAGTATATTAGGCCAGATTTGAACTCAAGATGAGTCTTCCTGCTCCAGGCCCAGCTCTTTGTGCACTATGGCTCCACCTAGCTACCCCAGTTATATGGCCTACTAATGTGTCAAGTCATTAAAATCTCAAACATGAAGTCCCAGCCTTGCCTAAGTCAGGGCCAGGGAGGCAGCAGGGGAAGTATGAGTGAGAGTACAAACATTGATGGAAAGCACGACCCAAGAAGTTGTGTCATTAGAAGGGCTCAAAGTCTCAGTGAGTACAAGAAAGTGGAGGGTGCAAAAAAGAAAAAAAAGTTTAAGATGAAAAACAGTTCAATATCTATGGAGCAGCACAAGAGGGTAGCTTTAGAGTAACATGTTGGTGGGTTTGGGTTAAGGTAAATGGCTATTTCAGGGATCTCTCTACTGTCCAGTACTTCACTACTCTTGCTCTTTTTCCTTCCCTGTATTGACTTTTTAGTCAACTTTGTACTACTACCCTTTATTCTTGAATTCCTTGATCTTCTGCATTATTAATATTCACCCTTCTCCAAATTCCAATTCTAGATTGCTGCTACCCTCTAATTCCTTGGCTCCCACTCACTTGCTGCTGAAGAGAGCTAAAGGAAGTCATGAAACAATACTCACAATGTATGTTGTGAAACCTCAACCCTTATTGAATCAAGACAATACTTTTATATATCCCTAATTGATTTTCTAGAGGCAGCTAAGGGGTGTAGTGGATAGAGTGTTGGCCCTGCAGTCAGGAGGACCTGATTTCAAATGTGGCCTCAGAAACTTGCTAGCTGTGTGACCCTGGGCAAGTCACTTAACCCTATTTGCCTCAGTTCCTCATTGGTAAAATGAGCTAGAGAAGGAAATGAAAAACCACTCCAATATCTTTGCAAAGAAATCCAAAATGGGGTCACAAAGGGTAGGACACAGCTAATTGACTAAACAATAATTGATTCTCTATTCCACCCTTGACAAAGAAGTTCCAAAATGTCTTCTCTCTTCTCATGCCACCTCTTGAATACCTTCTCCCTACCTCTTAAACTGAGGTCTTCATCTACTACTTTACAGAGAAAATCAAGCCTTTGTCAAATTTCCTCTTCTTCTCTTCTCCATATCTCAGAACCCCCTGACATCAATCTTTGTTATTTCCTCCTTTATTCCATTCTCCGAAGAGGTGGCCTTTCTCTTTACAAAAGCCAATTCCTCTTGATTCATTCCTGATCTTATCCTCTCCTCTTTTTCACTATCACCCCTTTTCTCTAATCTTCAAACTCTCCCTGGTTTCTTTTCTCTTCTGCCTACAAACTTGCCTTCAGCACCTGCATCCTTAAAAATCCCTGATTAGATCCCACCATTCCTACTAGCTATTGCTCTGTAATCCCACCCTTTTTAGACAAACTCTTTGACAAAGTAATTCATACTCAGTGTCTCCATTTCTTTCCTCTTCTTCCAAACCCTTTGCCATCCATCTTCTAATTTATCACTCATCTGAAAATGCTGTTTTCAAACACTGTAACCTACTAATAAGCTCTTATTTGACAATTCTAATTGTCTCTTCTAAAACTTCATCTTTCCAGTACCATTTCACATTATTGATTGCCTTTTGCCCCAGATACTCTTCCCTTTCTGTATTTCTGTGACATTGTTCTCTCCTGGTTCTTCTACCTTTCATATTACTTTTTTCACAGTCTCATTTTCTCATTCATAATCCATATCAGATATCCCAAGACTTTGTGGTAGACTTCTTGATCTTTTCTCTCTGTAATATTTAGCTCTGTGATCTCATTAGCTCCCATGGTCTCAATTATCTTCTTTATAACAATGATTCTCAAATCAGTATATATAGTTCTACTCTTGTTCTCCTGATTCCACTCCCCATATCACCTGAGGCACCTCAAATTCAACATTCCCAAAACAGAATTCATTATCTTGCCCACAAAACTCATCCTTCTCCCAAATTTCCTTCCCTAGTCTTTTCCTCTTTTAGCAGCAATATAGTTCAAACATATTCTAACTATATTGGTGATCCCTCAGTCTGCTATTTGTCACAATAATGTATTCATTTTAATAATCTCAAGTTAAAAGGTAATGCAAGAATATGTTTAGGTATCCCTTTATTAATTACTAAAGGGATTATTCTCATTAATTTACTCTAAAGTTCCCCACCAGAGGTTAACTATAGAAAACTTTTTCCCACATGTAACTGTTGTCTCCCTCTCTCTCTCTCTCTCTCTCTCTCTCTCTCTCTCTCTCTCTCTCTCTCTCTCTCTCTCTCTCTCTTTCTCTCTCCTCTTTCTCTCTCTCTCTCTCTCTCTCTCTCTCTCTCTCTCTCTCTCTCTCTCTCTCTTTCTTTATCTCTTTTTGTTTCTCTGTTCTCCCTATCTATTTGCCTTTGGCCATTATGACATCATAATCATAATAATAACTCATATTTAAGCAGCACAATAATGTTTACAAAATTCTTTTTTCTCCACAAGAACCTTCTGAGATGAGCAGAATAAGTATTATTGCCCCATTTTTGTAGGAGAGAAAAGTAAGGTTCAGAGAGTCACAGAATGATAGCCAGTGGGTATAGGAACCAAATGCTTGATTTAATCTTTTTTTCTTTCAATTTATATTATAGTTTTATTTTCATTTTTCTGATTCAGCTTACTTTACTCTAAATCAACTCCTATGTTTTTTCCATGCTTCTTTGAATTGTTCATATTTATTATTTTTATAGGGCCATAATATTATATTACATTTCTATACCTTATTTTGTGTAGGTATTCTCAGGTTTATTTTGTTTCTAGCTCATTGCTACCACAAAAAAGTGCTGCTATAGAAGCAGATAGAGGCACAGTGGGCAGAATACTGGACCTGGACTCCAAAGGATGTGAGTTACAATCTGACCTCACACACTAATTACCTGTGTGACCCGTTTCCTTATCAAGTGATTATATTTATTTATGAAATCACTTAGCACATACATAGTAAGTACTATATTAATGCTCCTTCCCTTCCCCTCTCTGTGAATATTTTTGTGTATTTGACACCTTTTTTCTGCCTTTGATCTTCTTAGGAGTACATGCCTAGTAGTTGGAATCTGTGGGTCAAAATATATGGTCATAGTCCCTTTTTTAAAAGCATAATTTTAAACTCTGTCCCAGAATGATTGGAGCAATTTACAGATTTACAGATCTACCAAAGTGTATTAGCATACCTGTTTTCCTATAACCTCTTTAATATTAACTATACTTATCTTTTGTTATTTCTACCAACTTGCTAATTATGAAGTAAAACCTCAAGGTTGCCTTCATTGGAATCCTACTTATTATTATTTGGAGGAAACCTTCACATAACAACATGGTTATTAATACGCCTTCCTTCCTCTTCAAAAGCCCCTGTCTTCAATCAATTACATAATGAATTTAAAAATTGTGTATATCATTTTTTTTAAATTTCTGGTCCAACATTTCATTATACCTAGAAATGTTTGACCATCTAGGCCAATGATCTCACTTTCCAGAGGAGAAAACAAAACTCAAATTAGTAGTTAGTAAGTTAGGAACATTTATGATTTTCAGGGGACTTGGCACTGTTGGAATCAATAAAGCCTACTGATTTAAAAAGTCCTGTGCATCACTGAAACATTGAATGTTAAAGCAGGAAGGTACTCTAACGATTATCTAGTTCATCTCTGCCCCACTCCTTTGCAGGTAAGGAAACTGAGACCCAGAGAGTTGAAGTGATATGCCTGGTCCCCACAAATGGCAGAGCCATAACTAGAGTTTAAGTCTCCTAAGTCTGCTCCAATGTCCTTTCCATTACAATATTTTGTCTACACCAAATATTTGCTTTATGTAAATAAATTAAAAACCATATACATAGGCATCTAGGTGCTATAGTGTATAGAGAACTGGGCTTAGAGTTAGAAAAACTTGAGTTCAAATCTGACCTCAGATACTTACTAGCTGTGTGACACTGGGCAAGTCACTTAGCCTCTGTTTGTTTGCTTTAGTTGCCTTGTCAGTCAAGCAGGAATAATAATAAAGAAATTTTGAATGTCATGGATAAGTTCACTTACCTTGGCAGTATACTTTTCCGTGATATACATATTAGGTTGTTGCACTCATTGCCAGAGTTGGCTCAGTGTTTGGGAACCTCTGAAGGAAAGTTTGGGAGAGAAGTATTAGACTGCCTACCAAACTGAAGGTCTACAGAGCCATTGTGCTGACCTCATTGTTGTATACCTGTGAAACCTGGACAGTCTACTAGTGCCATGCCAGGAAACTGGATTTCTTCCATTTGAATTGTCTTAGATTAAAAGATTCTGAAGATTACCTGGCAAAATAAAGTACCGAACACTAAGGTCCTTTCTTAAGCTGAACGGCCAAGCATTCAGACTCTACTGCAGAAAGCACAACTCTGATGGGCTGGCCACATTGTTTGAATGGCAATCATATGTTTGCCTAAAAGACAGTTTTACAAAGAACTCATGAAAGGCAAGTGCTCACACAAAGAGTAAACAAAATGCTATGAGGACACTCTCAAGGTCTTTCTGAAGAATTTAGAACTGATTTGAGATATGAGAGACAATGGCATGGGAGCACCCAGAATGGCATGCCAGCATCAAAGAAGGCACTGTGTCCCATGAGCAAAGCAGATCACAGTATCTCAAATTTAGAGATTCAGAGTTTTTAGAGATATCTATCTTATCCAAATGTCCAGATATACATCTAGAGATATCTTTAGAGATATCTCTATTACAAATGTTTTCATGGACTATTTGGGCCTGACCTATGGTAGGGTCTTCCAGGCTTATATTGGTCTGATCAACAACCTTCAGTTATTGTGAGGATCAAATGAGATAATTATAAAATGCTTAGCACAGTGCCCAGTGCACAGTGAGCGCTGTGCATACAGCACTGGGCCTGGAGTCAGAAAAATCTGAGTTCAAATGTGACCTCAGATACTTACTAGCTATGTGACCCTGGGCAAGTCACTTAACCCTATTTGCCTCAGTTTCCTCATCTGTAAAATAAGCTGGAGAAAGAAATGGCAAGCCATTCCAGTATCTCTGCCAAGAAAACCCAAATGGAGTAATGAGTGTCAGGCACGACTGAAAATGACTAATCAATATTATTATTATTATTTGTCGCATCTATGCACTATGCCAACATTCTTCTGTTTGGTCTGCATATAGACACAGCATGGTATCTTGGGAAGAGCATAGGATTTGAAATTATAAAACCTTAGTTCAATTTTTGATTCTTCTACTTCCTAGTTGTGTCACTGTGCAATTCCGTGTACCTCTCCAAATCTTATTTTCTTCTGTAAAATGTGGATGATGAAGCTTACACTGTCTATTTCATAGAGTTGTTGTGTTGTTAGAGCTTTGCAAACCTTATATTATTATTTCCATGTTACAATGTAGCAATTTGAGTGTCCTGCCACATCTATAAAGATATAGGCTATTGATAAAAAAAAAAAAACGATTGAGGTATTGTATAATGAAGCAAGCAGGAATGACAAAATTTAAGTGGTAAATTCTGGATTTGACAATTCCAAATTAGTTGTGATTTTTGTTCATGCTTCTGATCATTGAAAGCAAAATGGTTGTTATGGTTGATGGGATAACAAAAATATTAATATAGGGATGCCTTTTTTAAAATAGTCACAACAAGATGCAAATTTGTGGCATGTGCATAGCTAGGCTTTCCCTTTACAAAACCCTGGAGATTTTGATCATGGGTTATCAAATGACTAGAACATTAATTAATTTCAGCTAAAACAACATCAAGGCCTAACTATGAATTCCAATAAATATTTTCTCAGAAGATTGCTTCTCAGAAGTGTGGAACTTTTATGGAGATTTTATCAGGGTTGATACTTGTAAGTAATTTCATTCTGAAGCAGTTCATTTTTTAAGAATACAGTTACATCACTAATTGTTCTCATGGAAAGTGGTGTTTAATGTTGTAAGGTTCTCTCATTTCCCCCCTCCCAGCAATTCCCAGTCCTCTCTTAAGAAGTTCTATCAGGTTTCTTTATAAGAACTATCTCACTGAAAGCCGAAATGAAAAAAAAATCCATTTCACTTACCAGGACAGTATTTGTAGCTTTAGCTGTGGTTCTGAGAAACAAAATTGATATTCCATCATATGAAATATAGCATTTACTTAAATAAATTATCTTCAATTTACCTAAAATATGGATAGCACTCCATTTTTATTTCAGATAAGAAATATTCATAGATCCTAAAATCCTTTTCTGATATCTTATCATGTTGTGGAGATGAACCAGATTCTTGAGGTTATATGGTGGAATACTAGTTCTCATTGATCCCACAAGACAAAGTTCCCAGTACAAACTAGACATTGTTCTGTATGTCTATTAACTAAAAATTTGCATAGATAATTACAGAGAGGAACATTAGCAAAACATTGACATCAAATAATAAACAACTTTAGCCTCAGCAACACTGAAAGACCATCTACTAACATAGCTGTATAAAGGTTTTAATTTGCCTTGATAGAGGAAATGCCATGTGTATAATCACAGATTTTTAAAGTATTATTTAAATAGGTACATAGCACATTTCTGTAGGTAGAAATGCTCCAGTATTATGGGCTCACTCTTCCCTTCCCACTTAGACTAGCTGGCTGGGTTCTCAAACTAAGGCTTAGAACTTCAGGGTTCTAGATAATAATTCTGATGGATGGGGGGGAAGGTTGTCTTTTTCTAGGTGCTATACCTCACAAGATCCCATTCAATGTATTCTCCCTCCAATATCATTACCATTTAATATCTCTTCAGTAAGACTGAACCAGTGATTACTGCCCTAATATCAATCAACAAGTTGATCTGCCCTCAATATCATTTTTCCCTTTTTTTCAAGTAATTAATTTATTTTTAGTTTTCAGCATTCACTTCCGTAAGCTCCCCCTCCCTCTGCCCTCAACATCATTTAAACAATCAACATCAAGAAACATTTATATAGGGATATTAATTGAGAAGATACATAAAGAACTGAATTATAAAATTTGTAATACTGGAAACCCATTCTCTTCTGCCACTTCATTCTCTGGGGAGACTGTATTCAAACAAAGTGGCAGTTTTTTTAGGGATCTATCTATTTATCTATTTACTATCTATCTATCTATACACACATACACACACATGTATGCCCTGATCAAATTTGCTTCTAGGTGTGGCATAGCCAATGAATATGTTACTTTTTGGCTTACAGTACAGTGTGTCTTGGGTACAAGTCAATCCACTGCTGGGCCAGGTCACACAAGGCACTCTGCAGGTGTGGCTCCTCACTGAGTTTGGTTACTATGGCTACTAGCAAATTCAGTTAAGGACTCTAGTTGCTGAACTTCTAATCTCTTCCATCTAGAATAGTCACCAGAGATCAGGAAAGGTTAGATAGAATAGGAATGAGAAGAAAGCGTAACCATGTTTATAGTCACATGGCAGCTCAGGAACAAAGAAAAGGGAGTGACAGCAGTGAATATCACAGCCACTGATGCTTCCTGTCTTCCCTGTAAGAGATCTGTATTTCTTCCTCTGTACTCAGAAGTTACCAGAGATAAGACAGAGTTCTATTAGTTCAGGTCTCTGTATGCAGATTAATTTCCATCTCAGCAGCGAGTTAAAATGATCTTCAACAGATAGTAAGTTGAAAAGAAAAAGTCCACGTATATGTTTGCATAATTTGATTCAGAAAAAGGGCCCTCCACCACACTTTTCTTTTTTAAATTAATTTATTTCACACTTCTTAAAGTGAACTCACCTAGCCTCTTTGTGAATTGATGTCAGGAATAGTGGATTATGACTATACTAAGGATAATACTCTCATTGTTCGTTCTTTTCTTATATATGGAAACAATTTTTTAAAAAAATTGGGGCCTCTATGCACTATAGCAACAGTATTCCAATCAATCAGTAAGCATTTATTAAGTGCCTACTATGTTCCAGGCACTGTGCTAAGCATTGAGGGCACAAAAAGAGGTGAAAGACTGTCTCTTTCCTCAAGAAGCTTACAATCTAATGGAGGAGATAACCAGGAAATAGGAGTGTGTGTATGTGTGTGTGTGTGTGTGTGTGTGTGCATATATGTGCTCATGCACGCATGCTTTATAAGGGATAACTAGGAAACAATAGAGGGAAGGCACTTGAATTAAGAAGGATTGAGTAAATCTTCCTGTAAAAGATAGGTTTTCAATTAGGATTCAAAAAAAAAAAACAATAGGGAGGCCAGTAGGCAAAGATGAGTAGGAAGATTGTTCAAGGCATGGGGAGACTTATAGGAGTCAAAATGGCAAAGTAAGCCAGAAATTTCCTGAACCCCCCCCCACAAATTCACCTCCAGCAACTATAAAATAGCACCTCAAAATGAATTGTAGAAAGACAGAACCAACAAAATAGACCAGGTAAAACATTTTTACAGCTCAAGACCACTTGAAAGGTTGGAAGGAAAGGTCAATCTTACACAGGTAAAAGGAGAGTACAATCCAGGGCAGATGATACCCTACCAAGCCAGTGGGAGGCACTGAGCCCCAGTGCCTCCTGTGGCACCTAGAGCAGCACCAGGCCCCCTGTAAGTCTTGGTACAGCAAAAGACTAGGAGCCAGACCTCCACTCCACCCCTATCCACAAGGCACAACACCAGGTGAGTGACCAGTCCCTCTTTCCAGCCCCAGCACAGCTTCATGAGAGCAGCTAGGGCCCTCACAGGCCCAAATGCAGGGGTGATTCAATATTAGAATAACTTTCAGCATAATTTACCATATCAATAGCAAAACCAAAAGAAATCATATGATTATTTTAATAGATGCAGAAAAAAGCTTTTGACAAAATTCAACAGCCATTCCTATTAAAAACCCTGGACATCTTTTTGCAGATGATATTATGATATGCTTGGAAAATTTCAAAGACTCAAGTAAAAGTTAGTTGAAACAATTAATATTTTAGCAAAGTAGCAGGATATAAAGTAAATTCATATAAATCATCAGCATTCCTATGTATCACAAACAAAACCCTGCAAGAAGAGATAGTAAGAGATACTCCATTTAAAATAACTCTAGACAGTATAAATTACCTGGGAATATACCTGCCAAAACAAACCCAGGGACTATATTAACAAAATTATTTAAAAAAAAACTTTTATATTAATAAACTCAGATTTAAATAAATGGAGAAATATGAATTATTCATGGGCAGGCAAGGCTAACATAATAAAAATGAAAATATTACCTAAATTAATTTATATGTTCAATGCCATCCCAATTAAATTATCAAAAAGATTATTTTACTGAAATAGAAAAAAATAACAAAATTCATTTGGAAGAACAAAACATCAAGAATATCAAAAGAGTTAAATGAAAGAAGAGGTTTAGCAGTATTAGATTTTAAACTATATTATAAAGTAGTAATTATCAAAACTATACTGGCTTAGAAATTGAAAGGTAAATCAGAGGAAGAGAATAGACATGCAATCTATAGCAGCTAATAAATATAGTAACTTTGAATTTGACAAGTGTAAAAACTTAAGTTTTGAAATAAGAATTCATTATATGGTAAAAAAAAAATTGGAGAACACTTGAAACAATCTGGAAGAAACTGGCCACAGATCAATATCTTACATCATTACCAAGATAAGTTCAAAATGGATACATAACCTAGATATAAAGAGAGATATTACAAGAAAATTTGAAGAACATGGAATATATTACCTATCAGGCTTATAGATAAGCAAATAATTTATGAATAAATAGGAGATAGAGAGTACTGTTAGGTATTAAATGGAAATTTCAATTACATTAAATTAAAAGAGGTTTATACAAATAAAACAAATGTAGCCAAGATCAGAAAAAAATCAGAAAATTGGGAGGGGGGATTTATAGAGAGATTCTCAGATAAAGGTCTCGTATCTCAAATATATAAAGAACTTTATTGAATCTATAAGAATATGAGTCATTCCACAACTGACAAATGGTCCAAGAATATGAACAGTAGTTTTCTGATGAAGACCTCAAAACAATTTATAGTCATATGAAAATACGCTCCAAATCGTTATTGATTAAAGAAGTGTGAATTAGAAGAAACTTGAGATATTATTTTATACCTATCAGATGGGCTAAAATGATTGAAAAGGAAAGCAACAACTGTTGGAGGGGTTGTGGAAAAATTGGGATTGTGCACTGCTGTTGGAACTGTGAATATATCCAACCATTTTGGCAAGTAATCTAGAATTATGCCCAAAGAGTTATTAAACTGCCTATCCCTTTGATCCCATAATGCCACTATTAGGCCTGTTCCCCAAGATGATTGAGGGGGAATATGTGTGTATATGTGTATGCATGTGTGTGTATGTACATGTATATATGTATGTGTAAGTATGTATGTGTGTGTATACACACACACATACATATATATTCTAAAATATTTATAGCAACTCTCTGTGGTGGCAAAGAACTGAAAATTGCAGGGAAATCCATTGATTGGGGAATGGCTGAACAAGTTGTGGTATGTGATTGTGATGAAACACTACTGTGCTATAAGAAATGATGAGCTAAATGGTCTTAGAAAAACATGGCTAGACTTGCACAAAATAAGGGAGAGAAAAGTGAGTAGAACCAAAAGCACATTGTATACAGTAACAACACTGTGTTTTAAAGACAACTTTGAGTGACTAAGTCATTTTGACTATTTTAAATACCCAAATTAACTACAAAGCACATGTGAAGGAAGACATTATCTACATCTAGAGAAAGAACTGATAAATTGAAGTGTGTATACAATGGTTTCATTCATACACATGCATATATGCATATGTATGTACATATATATACACACACACACATATACATACACACATACAAATTTGTGTCTAATGGTAGTCATCTCCAAGGTAGGAAGGGGAGGGGAGAAAGGAAAAAAATTAGTTTAATTTTAAAAGGAAAATTATCCAAGAACTTTATTATATATTTAAAAGGAATAGCAAGTTGTACATAATAATTGCAGTTTCAGGTTCAATCTTTTTTTTTCTATTCTATTATGGTATGGAAATGCTTGTTTTATTTCTTAAGTTCAGAATACAATAAGTAAAATTTTAAAAAAACACCAGAGAGCATAGGAATAAACAGAGCTTTCCTTAAAATTATATATATGTGTGTATGTATACATATATGTGCATACATATTTCCTTAAAATTATATGTAAGAATAGTATCTATCTAAAACCATCAGCAAGCATTATCTGTAATGGGGATAAACTAGAATCCTCCCCAGTAAGGTCAGGGGTGAAGCAAGGATACCCATTATTACAACTATTATTTAATATTGTACTAGAAATGTTAGCTATAACAATGAGAAGAAAAAGAAATTGAAGGAATTAGAATAGGCAATGAGAAAACAAAATTATTACTCTTTGCAGATGATATGATGATAAACTTAGAGAATCCTAGAGTGGATGAGCACCAGCCCTGAAGTCAGGAGGACCTGAGTTCAAATCTGGCCTCAGACCAAACACTTGACACTTACTAGCTGTGTGACCGTGGGCAAGTCACTTAACCCCAATAGCCTAAAAATTAAAAAAAAAAAGAATGAGAATCCTAGAGAATCAACTAAAAAAAGCTACTTGAAATAATTAACAACTCACATAAATTATCAACATTTCTACATGCAAGCAACAAAGTCCAACAACAAGAGATAAAAAGAGCAATTCCATTTAATGTAACTGCAGAAAATATGAAACACTTAGGAGTCTACCTGCCAAGACAAACCTAGGAACTATATGAACACAACTATAAAAAACTTTTCACACAAATAAAGTCAGATCTAAACAACTGGAAAAAAAAACAGTTGTTCATGGATAGGGCAAGACAATATAACAAAAACAAAAATTCTGACTAAATTAATTTACTTAATATCATACCTATGACTACCAAAAATTATTATATAGCGCTAGAAAAAAACATTAAAAAAAATTCATCTTGGAGAACATTAATGTCAAAAATATCAAGGAAATTAATGAAAATGTATATGAATGAATGTGAACTAGCTGTACCAAATCTCAAACTATGTTATAAAGCAGTAAATATAAAAATTATCTGGTACTGGCTAAGAAATAGAGTGGTGGATCAGTGGAATCTATTAGGTACACAAGACACAGTAGTAAATGATTGTAGTAATCTCTTAGTGGAATGTGATTGCTTGAGCAGGCAAGTGGTTAGACTTGGCAAGGAGCAAGACCATCTTATTATGTGAGACAGAGTTGAAAGAGGAGATAATGACAGAAGGCATGTGAGTGACATGAAATGAGGAATAGAGAAGAGGGTTCTTATAGCAAATGACCTCAATTTTTTTGTAAATACAAAGCAAGGTTTTCAACTTAGAGAATGGGGGGTGGGTGGGAGGAATGGGAAATTTGAGGAGTGATGAAAAGGTTTGAAAAAGTCATTGTGGTAAATGGGAAAATGAATTGATAAGGCAGGTATAGAAGGATTGCATTGCAGTAGTGAGGTCCCAGTTGAGTGGGATAGCATAAATTTGTAGTGGACCCAGTCAGAAAGCTTATATGATTTTTTTTCCACCTTCATTCATTCACGTATGTAGTAGCAAAGGCACACATGATGAGAGGGACCCAAGGCTTGGCAGTGCATAATTGGTGAAATGACAAATGGGCTAGGAATTCAAGAGAAGAGGACAGGGTAGATTTCAATAGGAAAGAATGGGTAATTTAGGAGAGATGGACTACAGGAGAATTGATAAATCAAGGGATTGGAGGTCATGTTGCAGATAAAGAGTAGTTGGGTATTGATAGGCAGGGCAAAGAGGTCAGAGTACAGGCAGCAATTCAACAGAACTCTCCCAACATTCTCTGCCAAACAGCTTTAAAATAAATACTCAAATAAAATTTTGGAGAAGCAAGTCCAACCAAAGGTCAGAGTGAGACATTTTCTCCAGTCTAAGACAGGAGAGATCTCTGACTGTGGTAGAAGCTGGCCCAGAGCCCAGCATCAGCAACAGTGGGCCTTGGAAGCCACTGCACCAGCAGCACCAGCTTCAGGCACTCTCAGCCCAGATATGGTAAGGAGGTCAGAAAACTGGCCAGAAAGAGATTACAGAAGAACGTTTCTGGCATTGGGTACAGGTGTTTAGAAACACTACTGGCCCTGAACAGTTCTAGATCACAGTTCTGGGGTAAAGATGAGTGCTTCTGGTTGGTCATAAGTGAGAAGGAACAGAGGTCAACAGTTCCAGGGCTTCAGAGTGCTAGCATTTGTGGCTACAGGGGAATAGACATCCTTCCTGGGTAAAGAGCAGAGCAGAGACCAGAAGAGCAGGGACCATGTCTCTTACCAGATTATATCATCTTAAAAGCACTGAAAACTTGCAAAACCCCCAGAATTAGCTCTGAAAACAGCAGCATAGGAAAAGCCTGAAGCTTGGGACAATACCTCCTCCCTGCCCTCAAGCGAGCAGAGCCCAACTTTAACATACAGTTCAAAGTCAAGAAATAGCCTGGGAAAAATAAGCAAACAACAACAATAAGAAAGAATTTGACCATAAAGTAGTGAGGATGACCAAGATACAAACTCAGAAGAAGACAAGAATGTGAAAATAGCTACAACCAAAGCCTGAAAGAAAAAAAAATACCACTTGGACAAAAGCCAAGTGAGATCTCCTGAAAGAGTTAAAGAAAAAGATAAGAGTAGTACAGGAAAAAATCAGGGAAAGAAATGAGAGTGATGCAAGAAAATTACAGAAAGAGAATTAGCACCTTGGCAAAAGAGGCATACATGCATACACACACACACACACCACACACACACACACACACACATACACACACACACACACACCTGAAGAAAATAACACCTTAAAAAGAAAACTGGCCTAATAGTAAAAGAGGCGCAAAAATTTACTAAAAATAAGAACAAAAGAACTCCTTCAAAAGCAGAATAGGCCAAATGGGAAAAGAGGTGCAAACGTTCATTAAAGAAAATAATCTCTTAAAAATTAAAATTGGGCAAGTAGAACCTAATTATTCCATGAGACATCAAGAAATGAAACAAAATCAAAGGAATGAAAAAAAAGAAGAAAATGTTAACTATCTCACTGTAAAAACAACTGACGTGTAAAATAGATTGAGGAGAGACAATTTTAAAAGTATTGTACCACATGAAATTCATGATTGAAAAAACAGCCTAGACATCATATTTCAATAAATTACTAAGGAAGAATGTCAAAATATCTTAGATCCAAAGGGTAAATAAAAATTAAAAGAATCCACCAATTGCCTGCTGAACGAGATCCTAAAATGAAAACTCCCAGGTCAAAGATAAAATATTGCAATCAGCAAGAAAAAAAATTCAAATATGATGGGGCCACAATCAGAATCACACAAGGTTTAACAACTTCCACCTTAAAAGAGCATACAGCTTGGAATATGATATTCCAGAAGGCAAAAGAGCTAGGATTATAACCAAGAATAATCTATTCAGCAAAACTGAGTAGAATCCTTCAGGGGAAAAGATAAATATTTAATGAAATACAGGACTTTCAAGCATTCCTGATGAAAAGACCAGAGCTGAATAGAAAATTCAACATATAAACAGAAGTCAAGAGAAGCATACAGAAGTAAACATGAAAGAATAATCAAAAGAGATTCAATAAAGTTTACATTCCTATATGGGGTTATATTACTACTACTACTACTACTTCCACCACCACCATCACTACACACTACTTACCACAACTACTATAAAAAAGTCATTCACCTTTTTCAATGTGGTTCAAGATTCTCATTCATGAAAACAGTGCTTTCAATAGTTGTCTCTATAACAAATAATCGTGTATCTCCAAGCCCCATGGAATGAAAACATATCCCAAACATGGAGACCTAGCAAAAGAAAGCAAATAGTATGGGCATGGGATGCAGTACATATCATCCCTGTCATCCTGTCTGCTACTGGATTTGTGCCAGTTATCCTTTCTGTGACCCTACAAATAATGAACAAACTTTTGAATAATGTTTTTATTCAGTTTTCTCCCACCTGTGCAATGGTTTATAGAATATTAAATATAAAAGAAAAATAAATAGAAGGATGATGTACTGTCTGGGGAGCATCTCTATTGAATCCCATTGAATAAGATGGGAAGAATGATTTTTTTTTCTCTAATAAGTTGGTTTTTTTTAAACTGAGACATATGTCCCAAAAATAGACTAATAGGAGATCATATATATGTGAGTCCTTGCTCTCAAGGACCATGTAATTTCACCTGTTGGAAGGTGTATTAAGAAGATGAATAACTTTAGAAGATAGAATAGACTATGTCCTAAATGAATAGTAGAAGAAAATAAGTGCTGTAAAAGTCCAAAAGCTAGAATTTAGAGGATTACAAGCATTATTTTTGATACTATGTTTATGGATAACTTTATATCACCCTGTTTCTGAATATAGCCTTTCCCCATACACTATCCAGTGAACCATCCCTGACGACAAAGAATAAAAATGAGCAGAAAAATCATTTCAGTAAAACAAGCCAATACTTTGACTATGCCTGAAAGTATATACAATATTCTACTCTTATAAGTACTCACATTTGCAAGGAAAAAGAGGTAGGTGCATTTCTCAGCTCTTTATCAAGGACAAGCTGAGTAACAATAATTATATAGCATTCAGTTTCAGTTTTATGGATTTTTAAATATTGTTATCGTCATTGTATATATTGCTTTCCTTGTTTTACTCATTTCATTCTACATCTCTTCATATCTTCCAAGAGCTCTTCATATTAATAATTTCTTATAATGCAATTATACTTATATATTCCTATGCTACAATTTCCTTAGCTATTATGCATAGGTAGCTACTTTGTTTCCACTTATTTGTCAGCTAGCATATTTCTCTTTTTATCTCTATTTCTTTAGTGCTACTTTAAGATTATCCAATTTTCAGGGGCAGCTAGGTGTCGCAGTGGATAAAGTACCAGCCCTAGAGTCAGGAGGATTTGAGTTCAAATTTGGCCACAGATACTTGACACTAGCTATGTGACTGTGGGCAAGTCATTTAACCCCAATTGCCTCAAAAAAAAAAAAAGAAAAAGATTATCCAATTTTCTCTAACTGCAAAAGGGCAAAAAATGGGGAATGTGTGAAGATGAGAACACTAATTAATGTGCTTCTGGTAGAACTGTAAATTGGTAGCCATTCTGGGAAGCAATTTGGAACTATATCCAAAAAAGCTACTAAAAGGTATTTATCCTTTAACCAAATAATACCACTACTAAACTTATATACTCAAAGAGATCAATAAAATAAGGAAAGGACACACATGTATAAAAATATTTAGACAAGCACTTTTTGTTGTAACGATTACAGGAAGCAAAGTGGGTACCAGTCAGCTTGGGGAACGACTGAACAAGTTATTGTGTATTATTGTAATGGAATATTATTGCACCATTAAAAATGTTGAGAAATGGGTGCAGTGAAACTGAGGGGGTAGAGGGAGTGTGGACTTCTGTAAAGTGATGTAGAGTGAAGAGGGCAAAACCAAGAGAACAATTTATACAATGACTACTGCAAAGTAGGAAGGAAAACAACTGTGAAAGGCTATAATCAACAAAGATCAATCACAATCGCAGAAGACTGATGATGAATTATGCTTCCTATCACCTGGCCCTGAAGTAATGGACTAGAGGTCCAAAATGAACCAGACCTTTTCAGACATATCCAATAGGTGAACTTGTTTTTTTCATGATTATGCTTATTTGTTACATGGAAGGGCTCTTTTTATTGGGGATGAGAAGTGTGACCGAATGTAATAAGAGAAAGAAAGTAATGAAAAAAAAATCAAGGAATCATTTAAAAATAAATAGAAGAGCTGAGAAGGAAATTCAGAAGAGAATACAGATAAGTAAAGCACTCTACAAGCATCATGTTAACTTTGAAATGCACACATACACAAAACACAAGCTCTATGATGTGGAGATTCATGGATTTATATGCAATCTCATTTTTATCTTCTTTTCTGTATAGTCAAATGTTTCTGTTTGGTGATATTTACCAAGTTCTCCACAATAAAAGAGGAAATTTTAAGAAACAGCAAAAGAAAAAAGTTATCAGACTGAATGAAACAAAGACTACAAAAGAAAGAAAAGACACAAGGTGAAAAAAAACTGTAAAGTGATACATTTGCTGAGTATATCTGAGATAGCAGCAAGTTTAGATAAAATATTTGGCAAATAGACAAAATAATATAAAGCTACCAAGAGAAAGGGCAGCTAGGTGGTACAATGGAGATCACTGAGCTTGAAATCAGGACTGCTCATCTTCATAAGTTCAGATCTGGCCTCACTAGGTCAGATTTACTAGCTGTGTGATCCTGAGTCACTTAACCTTTGTCTGCCTCAGTTTCCTCACCTGTAAAATGATCTGGAGAAGGAAATGGCAAACCACTCCAGTATCTTTGTCAGGAAAACCCTACATGGGGTCACAAAGAGTCAGACACTTTTGAAAAGTGACTGAACAACAATAAACCCAGAGAGAAATTAAACTTCCCAAGCAATATTTCGCAAAAGGAAAATAAGGGGAAAGCATTTGAAAAGAGGTAGTATAACATCTGAAGGAAGACGACTAACAGAAAGGCCCAGATCTTAAGGAAAGAAGAGCAAAAAAATATTTCTACTTAGTTCTTGGACAATTTCGATAATTAATGTTGCATTCAGAATCAACCATTAGAATATTACAGCTAAATGAATTCTTTAATACCTTCAATCTATAGATATAAACAATAATAAAAACAAATCTAACATTTAACATTTCTTTAAACAGTTTGAATTCATTATCCTACTTTTATTTTTGCATATATGATTTCCTTCATGTTCAAGATTATGTTTAAAATCAGAAAATCTTAGGATAAATAGGGACATTAGAAGTCATATGGCTCCATTCCACGCAGGAATCCTTCTCAATAGTAAAATAAGGCCAAAAGTAACTGTAAAGCAGAGCATACAATATATGAGCCTTTCTGAAGTTTATGTGTACATATGTATATTTAAGGGATTGGGAGGGGATAGCTCCCTGGTTAATAGCTATAACACCTCCATGATTTCATGATGTTCTTCAAGAACAAAGGACATACAACAACAAGTAGAAAAAGAGCTGCCCCACTGAGGAACAACTGTACCTAGCCTATTGGGCAACACAGCTCTCTTTCTTTCTTTCCTTCTTTTCTTTCTTTCTTTCTTTCTTTCTTTCTTTCTTTTCTTTCTTTCTTTCTTTCCTTTTTTCTTTCTTTCTTTCTTTCTTTCTTTCTTTCCTTCTTTCTTTCTTTTTCTTTCCTTTTTTCTTTCTTTCTTGCTTTCCTTTTTTCTTTCTTTCTTTCCTTTTTTCTTTCTTTTCTTCTTTCTTTCTTTCTTTCTTCTTTTTTCTTTCTTTCTTTCTTCTTTTTCTCTTCTCTTCTTCTTTCTTTCTTTCTTTCTTCTTTCTTTCTTCTTTCTTTTCTTTCTTTCTTTCTTTCTTTCTTTCTTTCTTTCTTTCCCTTCCCTCTTTCCTGCTGTCCACATAGGGTATCATACCCTTACTTATGCATGCTGTGCTGAAACCTTCTTATCTTAAGGACCAAGCCTTAAACCCAAATCACCCTGGCTTTCATTGATTGGCCAACAGTAGGTACCAGTCCAAGCCCCACTTGGTCTTTATTTGGAACCTGATTGTCTCAGAGTGAGTGTAAATAGAAATTGTTTCTACTTTGGTCAGAAACTCTGAGGGTCTTCCCTTCCCAGATTGAGTTTTTTTTTTTAAGTTTTTGACTAGGTAAAGAGGCATTCTCTGCCTCATTTTTTTTTTTTTTACCTAGCCTTAATCACTGAATGGACATTGCCTCAATCAAACTGAGATCCGTTAAAGACCTTGGCTTAAAAAGGCTCAGGTCTCCCACTGCATCCAGGGCCATCTCCAGTCCTCCTGATCTATATCTGGCCACTGGACCCAGATGGCTCAGGAGGAGAGAGTGAGGCTGGTGACTTTGCACAGCCCTACCTCACTTAAATCCAATTCACTTGCATATCATGGCATCATCTCCCTGATGTCATGGTCCTTTTTGAGAAGGACGGACAAACAACAACAACATGGGCAAAACAAATATTATTTAGAAACCACCACCAACCAAAACTATCTGCCAGCTCACTGCCTCCCAACTCCCCACCATCACCACAGTCCCTCCTTATCATGGCTCCCACTCAGTCAATCCAGAAAAGAAGCACCTTCAGTGGGCAGGCCTTGAATCAAACCTAGACCTAGAGATTTGTGTTGAACACTGCCTTCTGCAGGCAAAGAGAATATGGTTGTTTCATTTATATGTGTGTGTCCATGTGTATGTGTGTGTATACACATATGTACATATATACATGTACATATACATATACACACATGTATATATACACAGATATATCTATATATATACATACACACACACACACACATATGGAAAGTTTCTGGTGTTGCCCCATTGCACATAATGTTAGATATGGGGCTTCTAGTATATGTGTGTGCATGTATGTATAAGCCTTTTATGTCTTTTTTTAAATACAATAGCTATCTTTAGTTTCTTTCACCCTGCTCTCTTCTTAACTCTTTGCAGTCTGGTTTCTGACCTCATCATTCACTCTCTCCAAAGTAACTGATAGTCTTTTAACTGACAGATCCAATGGGTTTTTCTCAATCATCATACTACTTGGCCTCTCTATAGCCTGTGATGCTGTTAGTCCCCCTATCCTCATTAATACTCTTTCCTCTCTAGGTTTTTGTGATATTCTTTTCTCTTGGTTCTCTTCCTACTTGTATTATTGCTCCTTCTCTGTTTTCTTTGTTGCATCTTTATCCATGTCATACCTATATATTTATATATGCATCTATATAGAAAACAGGGATATATAGACACATAAAATCTAATTATATATCTAATAATATACATACATATATATGTTATTTCACTTAGTGATATCATTGGCTCCCATATGTTGGTTTCATTTATCTTCTCTATGAAAATGATTCTCATATCTACCTATCTAGTCCAAACCTCTTTCCTGATTTCCACAATTTATGTTGTAAAAGGAATGTGGTAGGACTCTTTTCCCATTTTCCCAAATAGTTTGGATGTCCTGTAGACATCTTAAATTCCAACATGTCCAAATTTGAATTCAATGTCTTTCCCCAAAAACCCTCCCCTCTCTCTAACTTCCCTATTATTATAGAAGGTGTCATCATGTTTCCAGTCACCCAGCCTCCCAGTATAGGTTTTATCCTTGACTCCTTACTTTCTCTCATTCCTCATATGCAATCACTTATCAAGTCCTTTCATTTTTACTTTCATAACATTTCTTTTCTTTGATAGTACCTCCAGCCTGATCCAGTCTCTTACAACCTCATACTTAGACCTTTGCAGTAAACTTCTTGTTGATATCCCTGCCTCAAATCTTGCTCCACTTCAGTTCATCCTCCAGGAAGCCATCTTCCCAAGGCAGAGGTCTAACCATGTCAAATCCACCCCCACCTCCAATAAACTCCAGTGAACTACAGGATCAAATATAAATCTTCTTTTTGGATTTTACTTTTGTTTGTTTGTTTGTTTTTAGGCAATTGGGGTTAAGTGACTTGCCCAGGGTCACACAGCTAGTGTCAAGTGTTTGGTCTGAGACTGGATTTGAACTCTGGTCCTCCTGACTTCAGAGCCAGTGCTCTATCCACTGCACCACCTAGCTGCCCCTTCTTTTTGGATTTTAAAGCACTTTATAACCTTGCCTCTATTTCCCTTTCCCATTTGTTTGTGCCTTGCCCCTCTCCATATACTTTATTTGCATTCTCAGTACTTAGCTGTACCTAGATTATAGTAAGTGCTTAACAAATCCTACTTGACTATAGCTGTGACTTTAAATGAGAGATTTACTTCGTCAAAAGTTTTTTTCCCCCCTCTATTTATATTTTCACGTAGTTTGGGATGCTTTTGTTCTACTACTATTTTCCAAATCTTGAATTCCTGATTCAAATCTAAGTTAATCTGAATTAATGTTTTGTTTTTAGATAAATTATGATAGGCTTTTAGCCAAGATTGGCTTAATCTGGAATAAAATTAGTTAACGATATTAGCCTATAATTATTTTCTTTTGCTTGATTTTCTTTGATTTAAGTATTAAGATGATAAGCATCTTATAAAAGGAGTTGAGTCAATAGAAATATGTAAAGACATAGAGAAACCCAGATCCACTTTACACATGCCAGTGGGGACTGGAAATTCACTAGCCTAGAAAGAAATAATAAGCATCAACTAAAACTTCATCCAGCCCCAGCAATCCACAGAAAATTCCCAGAAACTTGAGGAGACAGGGTTGATGGAAAAGAGACTGAAGTGCAGTAAGGAGTTTGGAGTGGAGAACCCCAAGAAGTATCCACTAGACACCAGTGGCTCTGAATCCAGAGGCTAGAGAAAGGTTGTAGAAAAAACCCACTTATAGTATCCATTAAATTAATGACTACAGAGGCCCAGTGGGAGGGATCAGTCCCAAGAATCTCCAGGAGGGGGCCAGTTTAGCACCAGCTACTGTGGGGAATAGGGAAAAGGCCCTAGCAAAGGACAGATCCAAGTGTTTCTAAAATCCAGTTTGCAATACTAGCCTCTGAGTGCATCCTGAGAGGGAGAAGGCAGAGCCTAACAGCATGAAGCCTTGTTCATCAAGAAGCCTTGTGTCAAAAGGGAGTACCAAGATAGAGCTCAACGTTGAAGCAGCCTCAGAGTTCCTTGAAGGTGGGACCTAGGTGTGGTTGCCATAGTCAGGGCCAGAAAGGTCCTGCCCATGCTATTCAGTCAAATACAGGTTACCCAACCTAGATAATGAGGCAGATAAAATGAGCAAACCAAGGAAAATACCAGATTCTGAGGAAACGCCTTGGTTTGAAAGATACCCAAGACATAAACACTAAAGAGCTTAGTAACCCTACCAGTCCAAATAAAGCACTGAAAGAAAATATATATCTTGATCACAAATATTATTAAAATATGTAGAAGGAAATGAAATAAGAGATACAAAATGAAATAACTAGGGAAGAAAGAATGGAAAGTAGAATTGATACCTTAGGAAAGATAGTGGAAAATTTCACCCAAGAAATTAATGTAAATAAGGAGACAAATAAGTGTCTTCTCTGAACCCTAAATATCTTTAAGGGTCATAAAGGTAAGAAACTATAGGGTATCTATGAGTGATTTTCTTCTATTCCTGATGACCAAAGAAAAAGACAAAAGTATGAGGAACAGGGAACTATAATGGTATAGAAAAGAGGAGAAAATTTATGGAAATCAGGATCACATAATAGAGGTGCACAAGATTATGATATTATAGTATGAGTATTAAATGATAGAAGAAGGAGTGGCAGAACAGGTGCTCCTTGAATATCACTTTCATCTGATTAAAGAAAGGAAGGTTGAATAAAATTATACAACACAGAGATATTGTGATACTGAAATATATTGAACTAAAAAGGGAAAAAGAAAATAACATGGATAATGGAGGGAGAGAAGAAAACCTAAAATAAACGGAAATAAAAATTAAGGAATTGTGATAGACAAAACAAACTTGAATGTTGGAGAAAGAAACATGGGTTAAGATAAAAGAAAATGAAGGGATACAGGGTGAGGCAAGGAGAGAAGAGATATAACAGAAAAGAAAAATGCTGTTTCATATATAGATCATGTATAAGACAAATTGGCTTTTTTTCTACCACCTTCTTATTTGGAAAGAAGAAAGTAGGAGCAGAGAGAGGAGATATATCTTTGACCTCCTCATTACTTAGGATTTCACAGGTAAATCTCCCATTTGGGTCTTTGTATTTTGTTATGCTATAGTCTATAAATAATTTTAAAAATATTTCTGCCCTTTTACATTAATTTACATTATCTCTGTGTCTTAATATATTTTAATTTTATTTTTTCCCCAATCACCAGTAAAAACAATTTTTAACATTCATTTTCTTTTAATTTTTGAGTTCCAAACTCTCCTTCCTTCCCTCCCCTCTCTTCTTCATTGAGAAGACAAGCAATTTGATATAGGCTTTATATATATATATATATATATATATGTATATATACAGTAATGCAAAATGTATTTCTATGTTAGTCATGTTGTAAAAGAAAGCACAGATTAAAAAAACCATGAAAAATAAAGAAAGTAAAAGAAAAAGTATCCTTTGATGTGTATTCAAGCTCTATCAGTTGTTTCTCTGGAGATGGAGAGTATTTTGCATCACAAACTATGTAAGCTTTTGTGAAACATCTATTTGGTGTTGAGAAATAAGCATATACTTTCCAGTTGCAATTAGATGATGCCATAGGTCTTTTAGCTGTAGTTTCTACTTCAATTTTCTCTTTTGTTTAGCTATTATTGTATCATTCTATGTCTTCTTTTAATTCACATTTTTTTCTTTGTAAATTTAGATGTTACAGCATTTAAGCATATCAGTGGAATATTTACATTGATTTGTTGCCTACAGTTACTTCCAGTATAATATCATTTCCTTTTTTATGTTAGATTAAAGCTGGGCCTAGATTCAAGAAGACTTGAGTTTGAATCCAGCCTTTGACACTTACTGTTTGAGCCTATGCAAGTAACTTAACCTCTGTTTGCTTCAGCGTCCTCAGTTGTAAAGTAGGGATATTAATAATAAATATTCCAGGATTGTTGTCGGGAGATAATATTTGTAAAGTGATTAGTATAATGCCTGGCACATAGTAGATATTTAATAAATGTCTGTTTCCTTTCTATCCTTCCATCTTTTTTGTTGTGATTTTTTTGAGATATCATGATTGCAATTACTACTTTTTTTGTATTTATCTGATGCATAGTAAATTTTGCTCTAGCTCCTCATTTTTACTCTATGAATTTTTTTTTTTGTTTTTAAGTGTATTTCTAATAAGCAACAAATTTTGGGGAGAAAGGAGATTATTTTCTTATCAAATTTGCTACTTTCATTTTATTGCATTCTTTTATCTATTCTCACAAAAAGCCAAACTCCAAAACTAGGGAAATTAGTGACTTTGATGGTGAGTGGAAGAGAACCTTTAGGAATTATGTTCAGAGTAGACATTTAATAAATGCTTATTTTCTTCTTATTTTAGTGCATTAACTTATTGTCCTCTATCTCCATGATTAAGTGGTAAGAATGTGACAAATCTTTTAACAGCAAGCCTTCTCATTAAACCCTTAGGGTCTTTGGCCTGGGCAAAATAAAACCCAAAACATTGTCCTTTTCCTATTTCAAAGGTTTTGTTTAACTTGTTGGTTTATCATTCCTTCTTTTCTTTTTTTGGTTATCTTCCTTCCTCTTCTTTTTCCCTTCACAATTCAAAAAAAAAGTTCAAAATTTCTCCCACTTTGTACTCTCAACTTCTTACAATTGTTAGGTCCTTTTTTAACAATATATTTTTCTTAAAAAGGTTTTTCTTTGCTTTTTTCTCACCTGTTCCACTATTTCCTTCTGTTTCTATCTCTTCTGATAGTTTATTCTCTGATTCATGGGCTATATGATTTTTTATTTCTTCTTTAATCTCTCTGTTTTCCTTATGGGATTAAAGGTTCTAAAGTATCAGATCTTCTTTAACCAATTTATACATGTAGCAACAGGCTCTGAAGTTCCTCCCTGAACCCTATACTAGGAGAGCAAGATTACTTCTTTCCAACACTGTAGAGAAACTTTGAAGGGTTGGAGCTATCTTTCTAGTGCTATAACCCATGAGGCCCCTCCAGCACATTCCATACAACATGGCATGACCATGATTAATGCCCCAATGTCAATCTGACTAGTTAATTTCAACTCAGTATTAATAAATCAATTAACACCAATTAGCTTTAGACAGAGTAATCATTATTTGATACATATGGAAAGAGCCAAACCAAGAGCTCACTGTCTTCTATTGACTCAGTTCCTGGAGAAAGCCCACTGAAGCTTAAAGTGGTGATTACCAAAAATTACCCTCCAGTTCACTTCTAAGTAATTATCTGAAACAACTTTGATCTCAGCACCCAGTGATAAATCTTAATTCTTACTGAGTCAAAAGATTTAGAGCTGAAAGGGATCTGAGAGATCATTATATTCCAACTCTGTCATTGTACAGGCGAGAAAACTTTTAAGGCCTGGAGAATTTAAATTATTTCCCATAGGAGATATATAGAATTTGTGCAGGAATTCAAAAAGTCCTGAGTTCAGATTTGGCCTCAGATACTATATGACCCTGGGCAAGTCACCCTCTGTTTGACTCAGTTTTCTCAACTGTAAAAATGGGTATAATTGTAGCACCTACCTCACAGGGCTCATGTGAGCATCAAATAAGATAATATTTGTAAAAAGTTCTTTATCACATTGCCTGGCCCATAGTAGGTACTTAATAAATGCTTATTCCCTTCCCCCACAGGTCACACAGATTAAAAGAAGTAGCTGGAGGTTTAATTTCAACATCTGACTCTAGATTCCATGTTCTTTTTCAACACAAAAATGAACTAGGATTAGGTTCAATGTTACATAAACAGAGAAAATAGCAGCAAACATGGTGTGATTTCAGATCCTTAAAAAATTTGCTTCCCTTACATCTTCACTGCTGCCTAATACTCCTTTCATGGGGACAAGGTGCTTCATTCCACAATGAGACATAAATATTAAAAAGGAAATATTCCTGGGAAAAATAAAACACTGACAAATTTATCCGTCATTAAATGATAACAATAGATACATTTTCATAGATGGGAGACTAATATAACAGAATAGGAGATATCCTGGGGGGGGGGGGGACAGAGTTCTAAAGACAAATTTTGCCCAGTTCCTAGTTTTACCAGAGTGATGGCCTGCCATATTTCAGTCCATTGGAGTCAGTCTCAGCACTACTCAGGAGAAAATGTAGTCATAGTCATGATCATTGCCATCTTAGAACAAATATAATGATGAGAGAAAGAATAATCACATAGAGATTTAGTATGCAGGAACACATACAACAGAAGTGTAAATACATCATGATTTAGGCCTATCTCTTATATCAAAAATAGTTTACCTACAAACAGTACTATCAATCCTTTCCAAATGTCATTTAAAAAAAAAATAACTTTTTAGAACCAGCTGAAACACTCGCAAACTTTGAAAGACATTTATTATGGATGCAAATGCGATATTATCTATACTTGCAATAAATAAATGAAAGAAACAAAGAAGCTTTTGAAGGTCCTTGTGAAACTACAGGCTTGAGAATTTGGTTTTGATTAGCTAGTGTAGTCAGAGAAAGATGGCAGGCTTTGTGTTTGTTCTTATCTGAAGTCTGAGCCAATAATTATAATGGGCTTGAACAGTTTTAAACTTTCTTTATGCCAGTTTCTGTCTATGGACCACAAAGTAAAGATATGTGCTAAAGGGTAGTTGGATTAGAATAATCACAGTCAGGTGGGGTTTAGTCTGGGAAAGTCCCTCCGCCTACACTGCACCACATCCAGAATTAAGAGCACATTGCTATTGGGTTTATCCATGGCACTTCCAGCTTCTGACATTGTGTGCTAGTGTCCATATGGCTAGAGTTCAGGTACCACTGCATTCCAGGACAGTAGAGGAGCCCCTAGCTAATTACAGGAAGAAACTATTGGTCCAAAGCAATAGGTAAGAGCCACAAAAGACAATAAGTCCTTGGGAATCATAGAGAGCTTAAACACACGCTATTTTGAGTGTCAGTTACTAAATAATGCACTAAAGGGAAAGGAATGATAAGAAAATGTAATAAAATCAGCATGTTTTTTGAAATTACTTAGTAAAGTTTGGAATTCATATAGTATCAAATTTCAAGTTAAGAAAAGGAGCTACAAAGAAATAATGTTGCCAGGACTAATACTCATGTCCTATTAGTTGAAGTTTGATTTTGGGATGAAATGAGCCATTTGTAGGTCATTGGATAATTAAAGAAAGGAGATTTACTTAGCCCTAATATACCAAAAATATGTAATAAGAACATAGATTCAATTAACTTTTATAGATTCAGCCTCTCCTTGTTTCTATATAAAAATTAGTCTGGTCAGCAAGATGGGAATCTCTTTGTCTTCAAACATCCTCTTTGTGAGACAGCATGTATTGTAAAATTCTCGGGAATGAAGAAACAAAGTGATATCCTCAGTTAGGTACCAAACTGTCATTATTGTTTCAGTCATGTCTGATTCTTTGTGACCGCATTTGGAGTTTTCTTGGCAAAGATAATGGAGTGGTTTGCCATTTCCTTCTCCAGATCACTTTACAGATAAGAAAACTGAGGCAAATAGGGTTAAGTGACTTGCCCAGGGTCATATAGCTAGTAAGTGTCTGAGATCGTATTTAAATCAGGAGTCTTCCTGACTCCAGACCCAGCATATTACCCACTGTGCCACCTAGCTGCCCAAACTATACAAAGGGTTAAAAGGAGAGGTAAGTGTGTCTTACTGGGAAGTAGTGTCATTGTATCAAAAGTGTTGGATATGGAAGCAGGAACAACAAGGCTCAAGTTCCTGCTCTGTCATTTACTGTTCGTAAAACTCTGGGCAAATCACTTTGCCTCTTTCAGCCTTGATTTTCACATCTGTAAAATGTGCATAATAATACGCTACCTACTTTGCAGAGTTTTATAAAATACTTACTAAACTATTAAGTTCTATGCCAATGTAAGCTATTTTAAGCATATGTAAATATATTTCTTGATGTCATACTAACTGCCTACAGGGTTGGTATTCATGCTTCTGAATATGTGAATGTGCAAATCAGAATCCCAAATACAGGAATCTGCAGATCAAGTTCCTGCATTATATAACTATAAGGTTTGGTGTTAATTTTATTAGCTGCTCTTAGAGCTTATGAACAAATAGCTTTCTTATATTATATTTTCATTTAATGCACTGCAACAATTTGATTCTTTTAATGAAAACTACTTCATATGTTATATAAAAAGGGAGTCAAAGTCAGTAATAAAGATGTAGAGAATAGTCAAAGGTAGCTCACTACAATTCAGTTTTCTTTAATGAGATATAAGTAATTATTGAATGGTGGGCTCAACTAAGGGAGCTAAATATTCAAAAACTGGAAGCAGAGAGCTATAAAGAGCTAATAAAAAAAATCCAAATTTGTATCAAATGACTGTAGAAGGATCAAAAGAGAAAGATGGCAGAGATGCAATCCACACAAAGAAAATCTCTACAATGACCAAATTTTCACTAAGCAGAGGACAAACTACTTGGCTCTCCAGTGTGGAAAAGAATTTAAGACCCATGTCAGTTATTTCACCTACCTGAGTTCCCAAAATCGGCAACAGTGTCAACAAGACATCTGTAAATAACAAGTACATTTTACATTTGCTTGTACAGCATATGTATATATTTTAGTTGAAAAAGTATAGAAAGAAGATGTTTGATTTTAAAAAAAAAGTTTGAGGTTCTTATATCACCACCTTTAATCTCAATAGATGTGTCAACTAACCAATCTTTGTACTCTTTCCAATAATACAGATTATAGCACATCCACACTTTAATACTGTTGTATGACTCTTGTCCCTGTCCTTAATGTTCATCTTCAACTCAAGGACAAAAATGATGGGCTTGGGGGAAGAGAAAAGGGGAAAGAAATCAGAGCAAAAGTTTAGTCTCAAATGAGTTCCGGAATAATGTGGGGCTCTTCCCTACCAATAGTAGAAGTCTAGAATTGACTGAAAGTTATCCCTTCACTTTTAGCTAAGGAACCCAACTGTTCTCTAGATGAAACATCCTCCAATAAATCCCTGCATGACATTAGAGGGCAGCTAGATGGTGCAGTGGAGTACCTGACCTGAGTGCAAATCCTGCCTCAGACACTTACGAGGTGTGTGATCTCTTGGGAAAGTCATTTAACCCTGTTTGCCTCAATTCCTCATCTGTAAAATAGGACAAAGGACAAAATGGCAAACCACTCAAGTATATTTGCCAAGAAAACCCCAAATGGAGTCACGAAGAGTCAGAGATGACTGAAACAACTTAACAAGAAGATGCTAGTATTCTAGGTGGAGTGATACATGTCCATGTTAAGGCAAGTAGGCTAGCTTTTAAAAGAAATCAACTAAATCATTAAAGTTATAAGAGACTGGGATTCGCCAGAGGGATTAAGCACTTGGAGTTGATTCCTCAGATCTGTATCCCATAAACTTTCTAGACTCATGTCACAATACTGGAGTGGTTTGCCATTTCCTTCTCCATCCCATTTTACAGATGAGGAACTGAGGGAAAAACAGGGTTAAGTGACTTGCTTAAGTTCACATTGCTAGTATGTCTGAAGCCAGATTTGAACTCCCTGAATCCAGGCCCAGCACTCTATCCACTGCACAACCTCACTGCCCTCTAATGTTTTAAAAGACTCATTAGAGGATGTTTCATCTAGAACAGTTGGGCAAGCAGTCTAAAGCTGCTAGAAATAAAATCATCATCATCATCATCATCATCATCATCATCAGTAATCAACATAACTGAGCACACACAGTGTGCTCTAGATTTATTATCTGGCAATGATATTTTAGGTTGGCAGTACTTGTACTGCTTGTATAAGATTCCATACAGTAATGGAGACGATAACACAACACCTGTCAGTACAACTAGTATTTAACTACGTAAAAACTATCTGAAAATAACTGGTCCGTTACAGGACTACATTTTGGCCTCAGCTTCCCTGAAGGCCCTATCTGCTTCCCAGCTGCCCAGACAACCTGATTGGCCCTAGCTATCCTGATGTGGCTTCCCTACTGAGAAGCATAAAAAGTCCCAGCCATGTCCTCTCAGTCTGGTCCTCTCAAATTTAGTGGGTTTTTGCTACCGTATGAGTCATTATACACTGAGATAACTTACTACTAGACACATTTCCAGATGGAGGTGAGGGGAAGTGGGACAGAGAAGCTAAGTGCCATTGTGTGCATATTCTTACTTAGCTATGGCAAATGTGTAGAGCACCCTTAATATAAGCTTCTTAACCAAGAAGATAAAATGGTCCAACTTCCTATAGGTACTTGCATTTCAGTAAGTGATTTTTTTCTCTTAACCTAAGGAATAAGTATCTATTGGCAGAATTTCAGGCATGAGTGACTGGCAAATAAGAGAGATATTTGGGAACCAAGGAACTTTCCTCTAATGTCTCCAATAGCACTGTGCACAGTTATCTATTCCACCTTCTCACAAGACCAGTCCTGACAACTGCTACATTTATGTTTCATTGATTAATCATGAATTTGGAAGAGAAATTCATGGAAAGTCATAAAGAAAAATCAAAGGAATTTGAGAGTTTGGAAACTTACCCAATTGGCCCTGATGAGATAAGTCAGAGTTTCAACAGTTTTGCTTTGTACGTCTATATTATCTAAACAAAAGGCAAAATAATATAATTATAGAACTTCAGAGTTAGACGAGACCTTAGAGGTCATCTAGTTCAACCTGTACTTGGATAGAAATTCATTTTACAATAGCTCTGACTAGTGGTCATCTAGGTTCAACTCGAAATGCTCCCATAATGTAAAAGTTGTTACTTCTGAAGTAAACCATTCTATCTTGGATAGCCCTAAGTAATAGGAAGGTTTTCCTCACACTGTACTAAAATCTTTTTACAATTTTTTTGCAATTTACAAGCATTGCCCCTTTGGGGCAATGCAGAAAAATGCCATTCATTCTGCATGATAGACCTTCAAGTACTGAAAAACAGTTTTCATTTTCATCCCTGAAACTATTACTTACCTCCAGTAGTCTTCTCTTTGGCTAAAAGTACCCATTTCTTTTAACCAATCCTCAAATGATTTTATTTTTCATCACTTCAGGCTCCTCTGGACATATTCTGGTTAATCAGTGTCTCTGCTATAATTTTGCACCCAAAATGGAGCATAGTACTCTACATATAATTTGACCAGGGTATGTCACCTTCATTCTAGACACAGTGTTTCTATTAATACAGCCTAAGCTCAAATTGAGTGGTTTGACTCCCAATATAATGTTTTGTAAAGCTTGAAGTGGAACTTTAACATGTTATGATTCAACCACCTTGATTCACATTGAACTTGTAGTCTCATCTTTCTAGATATCCTTGAGAGGCAAATCTCAGATGCAGAATAATTCCATGTAACCAGTGATATGGAAAAAATGAATAAAGTACCGAGCATTTAGTTAGCTTTAAAAATCTAAGAATAGTCTTCGACATTTTAAGAAAATAAATAATATGCTTTTTTATGTGCTTAATGTTTAGACTGGTACATGATAAGTTGTTAGTGTCTTATAGCTAACTCAAAAGCAAACAGAAACAGAATTTGGTTAGGGGTGAAAATGGAAAGGTAAATACACCAAATTTAATAATTGCATTATTTTCATTCTTCACTGTGATTTGCATATTTGCCATCAAGATGCATTAGAAGGTAGATGGGGTAAATTCACACTATTATTTAGACAGAAAATGATCAACGGTGACCCCCACAATTGCTTTACCTATTGCCCTACAAAGATATTTAGCCCAGTTATTAACATCTTTGGTCCCATGAACCAGGCTGAAGTAAAGGGTACTTAATGCAGGGTATTTCTCCTGCAAGGTTAGAAAGGATCAAACAGAGATGTGTTTAAAATGTTATCATTATGTCTTATCACTTCTAAAATTGAAATGTTCACAGTGGCGCATAACTTTAGTTGCCCATTGACTGGGCAACTAAATAGACTTAGAATAGACTTAGAATAGAACTAGGATAGACTTAGAATGCACTAACACATCAGGTTTTGTTAGAAAGGCAGAGAAAACAATTGAGTAGCGTCCTCTGTGATTTAAATTGAAGAGACCTCTCTGGAATTTAAATGTTTCATTTTTTTCTCCCCCTTGGATCTTAAATAGCTCTGATGGAAAATGGCCAGGATTGAAAGAAATCAACAATGAAACTGGTTGGTTTCCCATTATGTTCCCTTGGGTGAGCATGTACTTTATAATATTGAGGTTTAAAAAATACTACTGTCTGATCAGGGGTGGGTGAATGTGGAGGAACTAACAGTTAATAACACAGCAGGTTTTTCCACAGGATTCAGTAAAATTGCTTTTCGAGAGAAGAAACTTGCCTTTACTGCCATAATTAAATACAGCACCTTGCTCTTTTGTTAAGCTCACCACATGATAATAGCCTTTGTTGATTCTAATACAGAATACAGTGGAAAAATTAGAGACAGCAGGTTAACATTATATTAAAGGTTCAGCTCATCAACCCTCTCTCTTCACTACTTTACAAGGAACTCTTGAATTTCACAATAGAATGAGCAGAGGAAACTGCATTTTTTTTTTACAAAGTAATAAATGGTTAGGTCGGGGGGGGGGAGGAAAGTCTAAATGTTAGTGAACTAATCTACATCAGCATTTGAACTCCAGAACATTAAGCATAGACATTGCCACAATTGGAAGATTCACCCCTGTGGGAATTTGGTCCACATGTGGAATTCATACCCTGTTTGACTTACTAGTAAGTTGTCAATTCAATTCTAGTATTATTCCCTCAGGGCAAGTGCTCTAACAAGTAATTCAGTTGTCTGGTTTGGAAACTGACTTATAATTATACTTATTATCATTTTCAACTGAAGTAGCTGAGCTGGGAATTAAACAGTGGTTTGTTTTTGTGCCTGTGTGTTAGCCATTTAACATGATATCCTATTCTAAAATTAAGAACTGGCCACTGAGCCCTCAGGGCTCAGGTACTGGCACTGTGCCCATTCCCATTCCCAGGAGGCATAGATGAGAAATATTATGAAGGTAAATATGACAGGACTGCACAACATATTGGATATGAGGGTGAAAGAGAGTGAGAAGCAGAGGATTATACCTTGGTTTTGAGTTAAAGGGAGCATGGTGGTGACTTCAATAGTAATAGGGAAATTTGAAAGAAGGGAGGATGTGGGGAGAAAGATAATTTATTTTGGACACGTTGAGTTTAAGAAATCTATGGAGCATCTAATTCAGGATGTTTAATAGGCAGTTGGAAATGACTAGATGTCAAGAGAGATTAGGGCTGGATAAATAATTCTGAGAATCATCTGCATAGAGATGGTAATTGCATCTATGAGAGTTCATAAGATCACCACAGGAAATAGTAATGATGAAAAAGAAAAGAGGGCCCCAGACAGAGCCTTGAAGTACATCCATAGTTATTGATTGAAACCTGGATTAAGATTTTGCAAAGGGAGAATTCTGAACAGGAGAGGTCCAACAGATAGGAGAACCAAGAGAGAACAATGTCTTGAAAACCTATAGAGAAGAAAGTATCACAGAGAAAAAAATATGATTGACAGTGTCAAAGGTTGCAGAGATGTCAGGAAAGATGAAGACTGAGAAAAGCCCATTAGATTTGGCAATTAAGAGATTAGTGATAGTTTTGAAGGGAGAAGTTTCAACTGAAAATTGAGGTAGGAAGCCAGAGAGTTAAGAAAGGAATGAGAAGGGGCAGCTAGGTGGCACAGTGGATAGAGCACCGGCCCTGAAGTCAGGAGAACCTGAGTTCAAATCCAGCCTCAGACCAAACACTTGACACTTACTAGCTGTGTGACCGTGAGCAAGTCACTTAACCCCAGTTGCCCAAAAAAAAAGAAAAAAGAAAAAAAGAAAGGAATGAGAGAAATGGAAGTGGAGGAACCAAATGTCGATACTTTCTGAAAAAGTTTAACCATGACAAGAAGCACAGGACAAGAGCTGGTGGGAATGAATGGATTAAATGAGAATTATCCATAAATTAACCATTGACTACTGTTATGATCTTCTTGGATGTTGATACTTAATGTCATCAGAACATAAAGTAGTTCATGGAATGTCTTATTAAGCACTTTACATTTCACTTCATCTCTGTACTCTCCAAAAATCCAAACTAAATCCCCTTAGGATGGGTTTTCTCTCTGTCTCTCTCTCTGTCTCTCTCTCTGTCTCTCTCTCTCTCTCTCTCTCTCTCTCTCTCTCTCTCTCTCTCTCTCATTGGCTATTGGCTTTTTTTTTAGGGCAATTGGGGTTAAGTGACTTGCCCAGGTCACACAGCTAGTAAGTGTCGAGTGTTTGGTCTGAGGCCAGATTTGAACTTAGGTCCTCCTGACTTCAGGGCTGGTGCTCTATCCACTGGGCCACCTAGCTTCACGGCTATTGACTTTTTTTAAACATCTTCCCCAACCCCTCCTTTTTGTGAGGTTCCTGTGAGGTGTGTATTAGGTCAGCAGCATACAGCTACTTTGGTTCAAAATATAGTCTCCTTTGGTATGATCTATTTGTGAGCTGGTATGGAGAAAGAGGAACCAGCCAATTGTTAAAGGGTTTCTATTCTGAAAATTGATTGCATGTGTTTCGAAATAAAGAAAAGCTCCCTCGCCAAACAAAACAAAAAACACATTATGACAATGGTGATGATGATCATGATGGTGGTGGTGGCAATGATGACAGTAGTGATGATGATGTTGTTAGTAGTGAGAATGCTTGTGATGATGATGATGGCAATGATGATTATTAATACTTACATGACACTTCAAGATTTCCAAAATGCTTTCTACATTTTTTTTATTTGAGCCTCACTACAATCCCATGAGGTAGGAATCATACTGAGTGTTCTCCTCAGTCTAGCTCAGTATCATACTTGATAGGTGCGTGTATGAAAGAGTATGGAAAGAGTTCTTCATAGCTTGTTCATAACACAACAGAATACAAGTCACACATTTTGAATTTATCTTAAAGAGCCAGTATTATTCATATAATTATGAAGTCCCTTCTTAGGCCATTTTCTACAATACAATTCTATACATTAGAATTCAGCAAATTTGTTAATATGTTGATTCAGACAATTTACAAACAGGTTATGTTCTAAAAGATAATATTTTGGTGGTTATTTCATACTTGGAAAATATTTCCCCTTAGAAACAATGCTATATCTCTTTTTATGGTGGAAAAGAATTGGAAATTGAGAGGATACCCATCAGTGGGGGAATGGCTGGACAAGTTGTGGTATATGAGTGTAATAGAATAGTATTGTGCTGTAAGAAATGATGAAAAGGTTGACTTCAGAAAAACCTGGAAAGACTTGTATGGTCTGATGCTGAGTGAAGTGAGCAGAGCCAGGAGAACATTGTACATGTTAACAGCCACATTGTGCAATGACTAATATTGATAGACTTAACCCTTCTCAGCAATACAAGGATCCAAGGCATCTCCAAAGGCCTCATGATGGAAAATGCTATCCACATCGAAACAAAGATCTATGGAGTTTGAATGTGGATCGAAGCATACTATTTACTATTTCTTTTCTGTTGTGTTTTGTTTCCTCTTTCTGGTAGTTCCTCCTATTGGTTCTAATTCTTATTTACAACATCACTAATATGAAAATATGTTTAATAGGAATGTGCATGTATAACCTATATCAGATTGCACATTGTCTTGGGGAGGGAGGGAGAGAAAAAAAAGTGATTGTCGATAATTCAAAAGAAATTAATTAAAAATAAAATAAAAAAGAAACAATACTGCAAATTGTATTTATTTTTCCTAAGCCAGTCCACAAAAGTAAAATTTAATCTTAGGATATAGACCTGAAGCATAGAACTTTAGAACCCAAATACTATACTCAGAGAAAATTCATCCAGGATTCCAATCTATGATGATAGGAATATAATTCCTTCAACTTCTTTGGAGTAGGGCTTTTTGCTTCCCTGACCCTCCCACCCCTTCAGTATTTGCCAGGTATCAAGAATTACTTAAACTCTTCTAAACTCCAAGTTACTGAGGCCCAGAGTTAGAGGAAGCCCTTCCTTTTTGGTGCAAAAAAGAGCAAAAAAAATTGTTTGCTCTGAGATTAAAAACAAGACAGGGGTTTTACAGGTTAAAAGTAAGGTAAAGTAAGGTAAGACTACATGGTGATTGGACCATCTAGGGTCTATCAATCCCAAGGGATTCTTCTCACTCCTTAAATATTTCCCTAATCATCCCTTTTCTTTTGTTATTTAGGTTTCAAGAATTACCCAAACTATTTCCTTCTCCATTCCCATGGGTGAATAGGCTCCTTCTTATATCTCACATCATCCTCCTCTTTTTTTTTCAGTTATACAGCATAGAAAAGGGGCTTTAGGGAGCTACAGTGATTCAATAGAAAATGCATTATCCTATGGGATTTCAAAGAAGGCCGTACATATTAGCACAGGAGTACTGGTCCAGAGAAGATCATAGAGCTAGAAGGTAAGAGAAGGGAGGGAAGGGAATAAGCATTCATTTACATAGTGACAATTATGTGCCAGTCACTGGGCTAAGTGTTTTTTACAAATATTATCTCCTTTGATCCTCAGGAAAACTCTGGGAGGTAAGTGCTATTATTATCTCCATTTTACAGGTGAGGGAACTGAGGCAAACCGAGGTTAAGTGACTTGCCCAGGCCCACCCAGCTAGTAAGTGTTCAAGGCCAGATTTGAACATGGATCTTCCCACCTCCACATCCAGCTGTACTCACTGGGCCACCAACTGCCTCAGGACTCTGCAAATAACATAATCCATACCCATAATTTTGCATATGGAAACATTAAGGACTGGAGATTCTAAGTGACTTTCCCAGGTTCATACAAGTAGCAAATCACAGAGCCAAGACTTGAAATCTAAGTCATTAGAATTCAAACCCTAATACCAGCTCTTCCTCTAAAAGCATGGGAACCCATCAAGTACAATTTTACATTCTGTCCATTGCTTTGAACCAGAATTAAAACTAGTTTTTTTAAATTTTGTTTGTTTGTTTTTTGGTGAATTTTTTTGCATTACGGAAAACATTACAAATAGTGATCTCTAAGGTACTTTCAGTTATGAGGTAGGGAAGAAAAGGTTAACACTGCCATGGGTAGAGGTAGATAAAGATTCTAGGGCAATGTTTGTATTTCTTCTCTCCAAAATAAGCAGGCCATCTAGTGACTTCCAATTTTAAATAATTCTTCTTGATAGGTGATAGAGATTCTGTTACTTCTTTGCACTTGACATCTAAGTCTCATTATGAGGCGATAAAAAAGAAATGGCAAACTTTATATCAAATAGAAGCTTTCCATGTAGAATCTGAAAGAGAGTTTGAGCCAACTGCTCAAACCTGTCTCCCTCCTGACTATCACCTCCCCCTACCAAACTCTCAAAATCATTTGTTATGGTTGGTAAGGACCTTAGGGAGCCCCTCATTCAATTCCAATTCCTTTATTTCATCTAGGAGGAAATCGAGACCCAAGAATGAGGGGAAATGATGTACCTAAGGTCAAACACCTGTGTTCAACTCTTACTGAAATTGGAGTTGAGCTGAAATTGAGCCAAATGGAGATCGAATTTCATAGGTGGATAGAACACTGAACCTGAAGTCAGGAAGACTTGAGTTCGTATCTGGCCTCAGACATTTAATAGCTATGTGACCCTCAGTAAGTCATTTAACTTCTTCCTGACTCAATTTCCTCATCTATAAAATGGAGATAATAATAGCACCTACCTCTCCCAGAATTATTGTGAGGCTAAATGAAACTGATACTTTAAAAGAATTTTGAAAACTTTAAGTACTACATATTTTATTGTTATTATTTCTATCATTTTTATTATTGTAACTAATCTGAGGTCTTAGTGTTATATGCCTCCACAAACTTATGTGATGGATAGCTCAGCAATAGCTTTAACTGAACTACTCCATAGCTTTCACAGTTAATGAAAAAAAAATAGACTTAAATAAGAAAATATAAATGATTTTTCTATGATATATAGTAATAAATAAAAAGAAGATTATATATGAAATAACAAATCTCTGTTATGAACAGCTTTCTTTTTTAAAAAGCATATAGTCTAAGGATTCTGGGAAGGTGGCAGAGTAGGTCAGAAAATTCCAAGTTCTCAAGATTTTCCTCCACAAAAAAAAAATAGCACCAAATTATCAAGCAGTAAAAATAAATAAGAGTAGGGGCAGAACAGGGGTCCTCCAGGGGCAATCAGAGAAGATGTGAAGAAAAGTCCCAGGACATTTGGTCCCTGTGAAGAGTAAACACCTCCAGGCTAGATCCTAGGTCCACTTAAACAGCAAGGAACAAGCCCTGGGGTTAGCTGCGTTCGGAGGCTGCCTTGGCCCCAGCCGCAGGAATTTTTGCTCCCCTCCCATCTCCCTTGACAGTGAGGGGAGTTGCATGTCTGAGTCAGGGAAGATTGAAGGAACCTCTGCTGACAAGGAATGCCAGAACCAGCTGTGCTGCAGCGATGGGGCCAGAGGATGAGATGGAACCAGCACATGCTTGGTGAGCGCAGAAGCACGGGGCAGGGACTACCATGGCTGTGGGTATTTACAGGAAGCTGGAGGTCTTGGCTCCAGTTTCAAGCCAAAAGGGAGAACTGAAAGAGGCTCGGAGGGCAGAGGTACTATCCCCCACACCCCAGGACTAGAGGTGATTATAAAAACTGAGCTACTACAAATTTTTTTAAAAATGCACAGGCAGAGGAGGAAGAAAAAATTAACCACAGAGAGTTACTGTGGGAATAGAGAAAACCAGGGTTCATCTTCAGAGGAGGATACTGAAGTAAAGAAACCCTCTTCTACCCCAAAGAGTAATGTCAAATGGTCACCTACTAAAAAAAAAAATTCACAGAAGAACTTAAAAAAAGACTAAAACTCAAATAAGAGAGATTGAGGAAAAACTAAAAACAAAAACAAAAACAACAATCCTAGAAGATTACAAAAAGAAAGCCAACCAATTAGAAAAAGAGATCCAGAATTTTAAAAAAGAAAATGACTCCTTGAAAATCAGAAGTGGGCAAGGGGAAGCCAGCAAAGCTATAAGACATCAAGAAATTTTATATACATATATATATATATATATATATATATATATATATATATATATATATATATATATATATAATGAAAAATAGAATAGAATGTGAAACATCTCCTAAGAAAACCAACTGATCTGGAGTAAAGATCAAGAAGAGAAAACATAAGAATAATCGGACTACCTGAAAGCTCTGATCAAAAAAAGAATATTGATAGAATAATACAAAAAATAATTAAAGAAAATTGTCCTGAAGCATTAGAACAAGAGGTGAAAGTAGAATTAGAAAAAATCACCACCTGAAAGAGATCCCATGAGGAAAACCCATAGGAATATAATAGTCAAATTCTGAAACCCCTAGCTCAAGGATAAAATATTATGAGCAACAAGAAGAAAAATAATTTAAATATCATGGTGCCACAATTGGAATCACACAAGACCTAGCAGTGATGACACTAAAAATAAATAAATAAATAAACTGAAGGTCTTTGAACACTATATATCAAAGAGCAAAAGTACTGGGATTCCCGCTGATCATCTCATACTCAGCTAAGCTAAGCATAATCCTGAATGAAAAAAAAAAAGCCATTTAATGAACTGTCAGACTTTCAGGAATTTGTTAAAAAAAAAAAACCTGAACTTAATAGAAGATTCGACATACAAGAGCCAAGAGAAATATAAGGTATGCACCAAAGGCTAATTAAAAGGCACTCAATAAGGACAGACTGTTTACCTATTATGTATGTAAAATGTAAAACGCATATCTAAGATTGTTTTTAGTAATTGGGCAGTTTGTAAGAAAGATTGGGCTAGACCTGAGCATGATATTATTTTAAAAAGTAAAACCATTTAGGAAGAGATAAAAGGAGTAATTATTTTATACAAATGAGGTGCAAGAGGAAGAATTAACACAGAGGAGTTACCTGGGGGAGGAGGGCTGTTAGTTCTAGAAACCTACTTTCATCAGTAATGGGTTCAAGATGAAACAATACAAATATATCTAGAAGAGTATAAATTAATAAAACGCTAAGGAGATGGGGAGGCAGAAGAGGATAAGGGAGGGATCTCTAGAGGGGAGGGTGAGGGAATATGTTAAAGGAGGGGTATACAAGGTGTTTAGATTCATGGGAATGGGAGGATAAGGGAAGGATCCTTGGAGGGGGACTAGGTTAAGTAATAGGAGAGCAAGGTAGAAGGTAGAAGTAGAGGAGTTAGAAGGAATGGGAAATAAGAGATAAACACAAACATAAAAACAAAGATCAGAAGTATAATTTGTTGGGGAAAATATATGTCTACATAGGTATGTATGTGTATATAAGTATATGTGTATCTATATACATACATATATGCACATATATACATATATATATTTAATTGTAGGCTTGGAGGGGAAAGAACAAAGTAAAAAGTGCACAGCAGAGAAGAAAAAAAGTAATAAGGAAGCAAAGAAAATACAGACAGCTCTCAACACATCATGTAGTACTTATTATATATAGTTTCTTGAAGTGGAAATTTATTGCTATATAATGTGAATCCTCCCTTACATTTTGCTGTGCATATGACATGTTTCTTTTTTCTTTTCCTATTATGTATTTAAGTATATAATATATTTCTTTTTCTTTTCTTATTGTGTATTTAAGTTTCAGTAATAAAAAAGCATATAATAAATTCTTTCTTCACTTCCATAAACTCCGGTGTCCTCATACTTCCCCCAGGATCAAATATAAACTCCCCGATTTGTCTTTTAAAACCCTACATAAGCTGGGTCCTCCCTCCCCTTCCAGTTTTCTTACACATAACTTGGTAATCCACTGATACTGACCTACTCTCCCAACTCCAGGCAGTTTCACTGGCTGTTCCCATGCATGGATGCTCTCCCTTATTGTTCCCATATTTTGGTTTCCTAGTGTTCATTCAGGTCCAAGCAAAAATCTCAATTTTTACATGAAGCATTTTCCGATGCTTGTTAATCCTTGTGCCTTCTTTCTAAGTTTATCTCCAGTTTATCCTGTATCTCTCTTGTTTGTAAGTAGTTGTTTTCATGCCATCTGCCAATTAGACTGTGAGCTTCTTGAGAACAAGTTCTCTTTTTTGTTTTTCTTTGTATTCACAGTGCACAGTGCCTGGCACATAGTAGGTACTTTAATGCTTGTTGACTCGTTTGACTTGATTTGTTAGTTACAAAGCTGTCTGACATAGCTTGGCTAAAATATAGAGCATGAATTTTATCTTCTATGGAGTTTTAAAAATATTATTTTGGTAGAGGATATGAAGTATATTTACTGAGCATAGTAAGTCTCTTGACCAGATATCTTATGCAATTATGGCTGGGGTGGGGAGGGAGGGGAAATTTAACCCAAAAAGGTCAAAGACAGAAAGAGAATTCCTATAAATACAAAAATACTCATAGTAGCACTTTTTGTGATAGCAAAGAACTTGAAACAAAGAAGATGCCCATTGCTTGGGAATGACACTTACCTCCCAGGATTATTGTGAGGATAAAATGAGACAATATTTGTAAAGCAATTTGAAAATCATAAAGTGCTATGTAAACATTAGCCATTGTTTATTTATTTATTATTATTATTACCTAAAAGATTACCTCGGGCAATCCTCTCACATGATTAAGGACAGTGCTTACAACTTAGTAAATGATTATTAATTGATTAATTATCCAGAAGTAATTATCAGACTCTGAGTTAGTATCAGAGCAAGAACCAAGTTTCCTGACTTAGCCTAGAAAGTCTTTGGCCCAGTTAGAATTTGACCTCAGGGGGAGTAGTTATTTTCCTTCTTCTCAATTTCCACACAGTCTAAATATGAATGTGTTTTCAAGGTGTTGTGCACAAGGCCCTGTCCAGGATTTCAGGCTCAGGAAGAAAATGGCAAGTTTATTTAACAATAGCATGAATATTCAGCAACCAAATAACAGTAGTTCAGATGGACCCCTCCTCTTGTATGTAGAGATGAGCTATCAGAAGGATGTGTTGTCACCATTGGCAGAGAAAGAATTTAGCCAGTTTCAAGGAGGCCCAACTCCTCATGGGCTGGGCATTTTAATTACTTTTGACCAGAAAACTATGCCAGCTGTTTAAACTTTGGTACTCTCTACTAATTAAATCTAGGGAATGGTGTCTTTGTTTTTTAGGGGGAAAATAGCGCAGCCTTCTTGAAAGGATATTAGTAGATATTATTCCTCCACACAGGGTTTATTTAGAAGTAGAATATATAAATTCTATTTAAATAGAATATGTATAGAATATATAAATAAAATATATAAATTCAGAAAAATACAAAAGCATTAATTAGTAAATCTGTATATATGTATGCATGTGTATACACACACACACAAAACACACGCACACACACGCACATACATATATACATATATAGTATGTATATGAAAGACACCCATTTCCACAAGGATCTTTTAACTAAAGTCTTAAAGGTTGTAGTGTATAAAACAGAGTACACTAAAGTCAGAATCAGATTTGGGTCCAAATCCTGGTATTAGTGTTCTAATTTCTATAATGACAGGGAGAAACTGAATGATTTCCAAAACTGCATCTAAGTCTATGTTCCTCCCCAGACCAGGAGTTCCATGCTAGTATGTCCACCTCCCTTTGAGACCCTATAGGAGAGTGGCACCTTTATATTCAGAACATCACTGTGCCTACTTGTCAGAAACAAATTATGCCTGGAACACAGTACACACCTAGCAAGTCTGGCACCCAAACAGTAAGATATTAACGAAAACTACTTTTGTGCCTCTGCTCCACGGACTTTATAGGAGGGATAAGTAAACAAGGCTCTCAGAAACAAATCAATCCACTAGCCCATTCTTTAAATCCTAGCATATCTCATCAGTCAGGGAATTTCCCCTAGAGTATGGCTGGTTTGTTGGTGCTGTTGTTAAGTGTAGTCATGTCTGACTTTTTGTGACCCCATTTGGGGTTTTCTTGGCCAAGATATTGGAATGGTTTGTCATTTCCTTCTCCAGTTCATTTTACAGATGAGGAGCTGAGGCAAACAGGATTAAGTAACTTGCCCAAGGTCATATAGCTAGTAAGTGTCTGAGGCCAGATTTGAACTCAGGAAGATGAGTCTTCCTAACTCCAGGCCCAGTACTCCATCCACTGTACTGCCTAGTAGCCCTACTTGACTCATAGTACTTTTTAATACAGAGCTAGATAGCTTTCCACTTCCTACTACTAAGGGAAAACTAACATAATAACGTTTGCTTCTCTTTTTCCTCTTTGGATTTGCTTTCACTGGGTCTGAAGTGCTGATTTGTGAAGGAAGGGAAAGACTGGCAGAGAAATTTTTATTCTTCATGAGATGGGGTATGTATTGCTCCTTTCATCCAGAAATGGGAGGGGGCAGGTGGAGAGGGAAGGATAGATCACATGGTAAGATGGATGGCAATTACCAGGACTTTTTGACTCCCTATTCCCTTTCTTATTTACTCTGATCTTGCTATTTAGACTTCTAGGAGATGGGAGAGACAGGAGTAGCTGGGATTGCCAAGGACCACATCAAGAAACACAGACACCAGAACCAGGGCTATCCAGAGGCTGTGGCATGATGAAACTGAGGCAACTAGAGGGAACCTGCATAGCTGGGAGACATTTCCAAGCAAGGAGTAGCAGATGCTTTGGCATAAGCAACTTTATCTAGAACCAGTGAAGGCTGTAGAAACTAGAACTGCTGTGGCTAGCAGGAAATGGCTAAGAAGATCCTCTCTCTTTACTTCCTCTCCTCTCTTTATGAGACATGAGAGTACATTGGTAGACAACATTTCCCATCTGCACTGAAGATTCAAGCATAGCGAAAGTGTGAGGAAGAAAGTTTATATGTTTATTTTAAATTTATTTTCACATTATATTGTGGAAGATCACTCAGCCCTGGAGCTCACACTTCAGAAGTACTGTGGCCCTTCCTCCCTCTGATTGGAGGGTGAAGGGTTCCTGCCATACTTCCACATAAGGAGGATGCTCAGGCCAGTCATCTCTTCACTTCCCATTTGGCTACATTTGTCCAGATGTCTCCATTATAACTTCAGGCCAGGTACCTTCTCCTCCCCACTCCATCAACTCTCACTTCTGCTTTTCAGCTTAATTTAATATAAGCTCCTTGAGGGCAGGGACTATTTTGGGTTTTTGATTGTATTTGTCTTACCAGCATTTAGCACAGTACCTGAAAACAGCAGAAACATAGCAAACCTGGGACTCAGAAGCAAGAGGTTAATTAAAACGATTTCAGTGCCTCTTCTCCATGGACTTTATGTTAGAGATGAGTAGAAAGTAAAGAAATTGCCAATTATGTGTCAGGCACTATGCTAAGTGTTGCTGTTGTTGTTTTTTTAAATCTTATCACAATTAATCCTCACAACAAACCCGTGGAGTAGGTATTATATTATTATTATAACCATTTTAAAGTTGAGGGAAGTGAGGCAGACAGAAATTAGATGACTGCCCAGAGTCACACAGCTACTAATTGTTTGGGGTCACATTTGAACTCAGGTCTTCCTGACTCCAAACCCAGTGATCTGTGGGACAATATGTCATCCAGCTATCTCTTGTAGATTGAGTGGACTAGGAAGTTACGGGATGAGTGATCCTATCACCAGTGGAAACATTGCAGCTTCTTAGGAAAGGTCAGTAACTCAGATTTACAAGAGAATAAATGTCAAGGCTGAGGTTAGTGGCTCAAGAACACCTCCATCTGGTGGGGAAATTCAGGTATCACAATCAGTTAACCAAATTTCCTTATTTATTAACAATTAACACCACAACAAGATGTCTTTCTTTAAGCTCCTACCACACAGAGTTTATGTGTAAATAGAATATATAAATTATATTTATATAGAACATAACCTGAAAAAGAAAATGACACTTACAGAGTACCTGCTATGTGTCAGGCACAATACTAAGTGTTTTATTATCTCATGTGATACAATTACCCTGCAAGAAAAATACTATTATTTTCCTCATTTTACAGTTGAGGAAACTGAAGCAAAGCAAGGTTAGGTGGCTTGCCCAGGATCACATAGCTAGTAAATGTCTAAGGATGAATTTGAACTCAGGATTCCCAACTCCAAGCCTAGTGCTCTATTCACTGCACCTCAAGCTGCCTCTGTATTCTCCTCCTCTCATTGTGTTCCCTATATTTTTATGGGCCCAATGTCTAGTAGCAACCTTGGTCTCCTTAACCATTTAAAATTTAATTAGCTTTTATAAATTGATAGTGACTTCAAAGGTATAGCAAGAACAAACATTTTAATCAGCACCTTGGGATCTTAATCCTGCTTTTACTATCTTAGGCTCTGTGGTTAAGCTCACAGCTTAACAAAATTCCTATATAGTATTAGTCCAACCAAGTTTAAGTACAAAAAGAGTAGTGCCAGTTTCTGCTGAGCTGGAGTCCCAGGACTTTTGTTACTCAGAGCATTCCTACTGGGCTGGCAGCAATATATAAACTGAATTCTTGGACTCTTGGATCCCTGTGGCTTATGCCCCTGGGCCTAGATAGTGAAAGAATGTCCAAAAAGATTAAAGACCCAGGCCCATTTCTTGGGACAGCATGGCCCTGGGTGGAAGGAGGAGGACTCTGTCTCTGTCTCTATCTCTGTCTCTCTCTCTCTCTCTCACTCATACACACACACACACACACACACACACACCACACACACACACACACAGAGAGAGCACCACCACATGCTCTCATCGACTATGAATGAAGTAGTCACCTTCTTCCTCTGCCCAGAATTCTGTCAGGGCATTTTACAGACACTGCCAGTTTCTATTATACATCACAATGAAAAAGGCTGCTTCCAACCACATAGTAGGCCAAAAAGAGCTCCAGTCTTCCAGTCTTCTGGAATCAGATCCCTGGAGCCCTCCACATGGATAATGATATCTTAGGCAATCTAATCATGCAACTAACTCCCATTACATTTATGTCACAATAACTCTAAACAAAGTATATGTAGAAGAATTATGATCCTCTTTTTATGAAGATACATTCACAGAAAAATTAACTTTTCCAAGGTAACTTGGCCAGTCATTGAAAGACTTAGGATTCTAACCCAGGTTTCTCCATTCCAATTTTATTCCACTTTCTCCTGTAACTTCTTTAACTGATTCCATGACATAGAAAATAGTATCATAGTCCTATAAAGTGGGAGAGAGAGAGAGAGAGAGAGAGAGAGAGAGAGAGAGAGAGAGTAGTTTAATTCTAGACAGTTTAATCAACAGAGCACTGGGCCTAGTGTAAGGAAGATCTGACTTCAAATCTAGCCTCAGATAGTTAACCCTAGACAAGTCATTTTACCTTTGCCTAAATTTCCTCAACTATTAAATGGATATAATAAGAGCACCTACTTCAAAAGGTTGCAGTGAAGATCAAATGAGATAATGTTTATAAAGTACTTTGTACAATGCCTGGAACATAATAGGGATCAGAGGCCCTGAGGAGTTGCACCACTTTCAGTCACAAGGACTGACAAGCCCTTTCTGTGTAAAGACTAGAGTCCAGACCAGAGCAGCAATGACCACATCTCTTCTTGATTATACCACCTTGGAAGCACCAAAAGCTTCCAAACTCCCAGAACTAGCTCTGAAAATAGCAGTGTGAAAAAGCCTGAAGCTTGAGACAGTGCCCAACCCCTACCCCCATATGGGAAACAGAGCCCAAATTCAACATAAGTTCAAAACCAAGAAATAGGCTGGGAAAATCAACAAACAGAAACCCTGACCATAAAAAGCTACTAGGTGAATGAGAAGATCAAGACAAAAACACAGAGACTACAACTATGCCAAAACAACCACAAGCGAAGCTTTAAAGGGAAAAAAAAAATGAATTGGATACAAGCCCAACAAGAATTCGGGGAACAAAAAAAAATGGTTTTAAAAATGAAGAGTGGTAGATAAAAAATTGAAAAAAGAAATGAGATCAAGACAACAAAATTATGAAAAGATAATTCACAGCTTGGTAAAAGAACATAAAAAATGCTGAAGAAAATGACACCTTAGAAAACAGAACTGGCCAAATGGTAAAAGAGGTGCAAAACATCACTGTTAAAAATAACTCCTTAAAAAAAGCAGAATCAGCCAAAAAGAAAAAGAGATATAAAAGCTCAATAAAGAAAATAATTCCTTAAAACTTAGAATTGGGCAAAAAGAAGCTAATGATTCCATGATACATCAAGAATCTATAAAACAAAATCAAAAGAATAAAAAAAAAGAAGAAAGTATGAAGCATCTCATGAGAAAAATAACTGTTCTGGACAATAGATTAAGGAAACACTGTTTAAGAATGACTAGACTACCTGAAAGCCATGATCAAAGAAAGAGCTTAAACATCGTATTTCAAGAAATTATTAAGGAAAACAGCCCTGATATTTCAAAAGGTAAAATAGAAATTGAAAGAATCCGTTTATCACCTCTTGAAAGAGATCACACAAATGAAAACCCTCAGCCAAATTCCAAATCTCTCAGGTCAAAGAGAAAGTATTTCAAGCAGCCAGAAAGAACCCATCCAAATACTATTGAACAATAGCTACAGTTGCACAAAATTTAGTGGTTACCACATTAACAAAGCACAGGGCTTGGAATACAATATTCCAGAAGGTAGAGGGGCCAGGATTACAATCAAAAATAACCTATGCAGCAAAATTTAATATAATACTTGGGGAGAGGGTGAGAATGTACATTCAATGACATAGAGTACTTTAAATGGTGAAAAAACAGATGAGTAGAAAATTTGACTGCCAAGTACAAGACTCTAGAGAAATATAAAAAGGTAAACATGAAAGAGAAATCATAAGAAACTCAATCAGGTTAAACTGTTTACATTTTTATATGGGAAGATGACATAAGTAACTCCTAAAAACTTTACCATTATTAGGGCAGTTAGAAGGATTCTACATTGACAGATGCCATGTGAGTGAGTTGCATATTTTGAGATGATTTCAAAAAATAAATTAATGGGTGAGAAAGAGGGATACACTTGGATAAAAGGGAAAGGAGAGAAAGAAGAGGGAAAATTATCTCACATAAAAGAGGTGTGCAAGGAAGAGCTTTTACAGTTAGAGTGGAAAAGAGTAAGGGGAGGGTGATACTTAAACCACCTCTCATCTGAATTCATTCAGAGAGGGAAACCTATATACATATGTGTATGTATGTGTCTATATGTTTTTATAGACACATACATATACAAACACAGTATATTAATACATAAGTGTATATGTGTGTATGTATAGCTAGATATAGATATAGATAGTATGGGATGTTCTGGAAGGACTAGCATCTCTAGTGTGAGGACTTGCCAAACCCTTTTCAGAGCTGCTCATTCACCATTGGTGTTTACCACTCAATCACCTGTCTCTGGTGACTCCAAGAAGCTGCAATATGCACAGCAGCCACATCCCAGTAAAACCATCTAGCACACCTGCTAAACCAAATTCAAGGTAACTGATAGACCTCAAAACTATCTGTGAGTTAGAGAGGTATCTACCTCAGCCATGAGAAGACTCTCCAGTGCAACAGGTGGATAAGAACGATTTGTTCCCACATGAAGGTGCCTGAAGCAGGTGTAGTAAATCACTTAGAGCACGGTGAGATGTTGAAGATGCTAAGGTCTTCCACTGCATCCTGAGCCATCACCAGTCATCCTAACTTTTGTCTTGCCACTGGATTTTGATGACCCTGAAAGAGAGAGTGAGGCTGACAACTTTGTGCAACTCTGTCTTGCTTAAATCCAATTCACTCACAAGTCAGGATATCACCCTCTGATGTCATTGGTCCTCTATCAAAATGAAGGACAAATAACAACATGCACATTCTCTCTCCCTCTCTCTCTCTCTCTCTTCGATGTATTAATCTGTCCTACCCAACAGGTAAGTAGGAGGGGAAGGGGATAAGAAAAAGGGAGAGCTTATTAAGGGAAGTATTAGTCAGAAACAAAACAGAATTTTGGGGTGGGCTAAAAAGGATAAAAAGACAGAGAAAAGGATAAAGAGAAGAAAATAGATGAAGTAAAATGTACAATTAGTAATCATAACTGTGAATGTGAATGGGATTAGTTCATCCATAAATCAGAAGCAAATATCAGAAAGGATTAGAAACCAGAATCCAACAATATGTTGTTTACAAGGAATACACATGAAACAGAGACATACAGAGCCTGAAAATAAGGGGCTGGAGCAGAATCTATTATGCTTCAGCTGAGTAAAAAAAAAAGCAAACAAAAAAGATTGGGGTAGCAATCACGATCTCAAACAAAGCAAAAGCAAAAACAGACGTAATTAAAAGAGATAATCAGAAAAATCACATCTTTGCTAAAAGGTAACATAGACAATGAAGTAATATCAATACTAAACATACATGCACCAAATGGCATAGCATCTAAATTCTTCAAGGAAAAGGTAAATAAGTTACAGAAAGAAATAAACATTAAAACTATACTAATAATATCTAATAAAAATGATACAAGAAAATTATGAAAAGAGAATTAATAGCTTGGTTTAAGAGACACAAAAAAATCACGTAAGAAAAGAGCTCTTAAAAAAAAAAACAGAATTAGCCTAATGGTAAAAAGAGGCACAAAAAAATCACTTAGGAAAAGAGCTCTTTAAAAAAAAAACAAAATTAGCCAAATGGAAAAAGAGATACAAAAAAAAATCACTGAAGACAATAATTCCATAAAAATTTGAATTTGTCAAATGAAAGCTAATTACTTCATGAAATATCAGGAAACAATAAAACAAAGTCAAAAGAATGAAAAAATAGAAGAAAATGTGAAATACCTCATGAGAAAACAACTGACCTGGAAAACAGATAAAGGAGAGATTATTTAAGAATTATCGGACTCTCTAGAAGGCATAGTTTAAAAAAAAAGGCCTAGACATCTTATTTCAAGAGATTATAAAGGAAAAAAATTAATTGAGAGAGTAAAACAAAAATCAAAAAAAATTCACTGATCACCTCCTGAAAGAGTTTCCAAAATGAAAACTCCCTAGAATATTATAGCCAACTTCCAAAGGTCCAAGGTCAATATTGCAAGAAGCCAGAAAAAAAAAATTCAATATCATGGAGCTATAGCTGAGATCACACAAGATCACATACCTTCCATATTAAAGGAGTGGAAGGCTTGAAATATGATTTTGCCAGAAGGAAAAGGAGGTAGGAGTATAACCTAAGAATAAACCATGAAGCAAAACTGATTATAATCCTTCGGGGGGGAAATTGACATTTAATGAAACAGCATACTTTCAGGCACTTCTGATGAAAAAAGCAGAGCTGAACAGAAAATTTGACATTCAATCAAAATATTCAAAAGAAGGCCAAAAAAGGTTAACATGAAAGAGTAATCAAAAGGGACCCAATAAAGTTAAAATGTTTATGTTCCTATATAGGAAGATGATTTGTGTAACTTCTAAGAACTCTATCATTATTAGGGCAGTTAAAAGGAGTTTACATAGACAGAAGGTATGGGCGTGAGTCAATTTTGTTGGAATGATTTCCAAAAAATAAAAAGAAGATGTAGGGAGGAATAGGAATGCACTGGGAGAAGGGAGAAGGGAAAGGTAGAATGAGGAAAATTTTCACATAAAAGAGGCTTACAAGGAGGAACTTTTACAATAGAGGGGAAAATAAGAGAGGCACTGGGAATGAACAGCAATTGGGGAATGGCTGAACAAGTTGTGGTATATAATTATGATGGAGTACTATTATGCTATAAGAAATGATGATGGGGTAGTTTCAGAAAAACATGGCAAGTCCTATTTGAACTGATGAAAAGGGAAGTGAGCAGAACCAGGAGATCATTGTGCACAGTAACAGCAATGTTACAATGATGATCAACTGTGGAAGACTTCCCTGATCTGATCCAAGGCACTTCCAAAGGACTCATGAGGAAAGCATACTATCTCCAGATAAACTTTGATATATAATTGAAGTATAATTTTCTCATTTCTTAAAAAAAATTTTAAAATGTGATTGGTATGGAAATATGTTTTGCATTATTTCACATGTATAATTGATATTAAATTGCTTGCCTTCTCTGTGATTTAGGGAGGGACTCAGAGAGAGGGAGAGAATGTAAAGCTTAATATTTAAAAACAAAAGAATGTTTAAAAATAAAATAAATTTTAAAAGAAAAAATAAATTGAAGCATTACACAAAAAAATTAATTAATTTACTTATTCAGTGTCATACCAATCAAAGTACCAAAAATATTTTATAGAACTAGAAAAAAAAATAAAATTCATCTGGAAGAATAACAAGTCAAGAATATCAAGTGAATCAACAGAAAAAAAATTGTGAAAGAAATTAGCCTAGCAGTTCAAAATCTCAAACTGTATTACAATGTGGAAATCATCAAAATAATATGGTACCGGCTAAGAAATAAAGTGTGGGATTAGTAGAATTGATTAGTTATACAATACAAAATACTAAATGACCATAGTAATCTAGTGTTTAATAAACCCAAAGATCCATGCTTTTGGGACAAGAACACACTATTTTACAAAAATTTCTGGGAAAACCAGAAAGCAGTTTGGCATAGACTAGGTGTAGACCAACACCTCAGTGTATACCAAGATAAGGTGAAAATGGGTACACAATTTATACATAAAGGATAATTACATAAGCAAATTAGGGGAGCATGGAAAATTTTACCAGATCTATGGATAAGGGAAAAATTTATGACTAAACAAGAAACAGCAAGCATTACAAGAAATAAAATGGATAATTTTGATGATATTAAATTAAAAAGGAGCTACACAAAACCAATGCAGCCAATATTAGAAAGAAAGCAAGAAAGTAGGGGGAGGGGGTTACAGCAAATTTCTCTGATAAATGTTTCATTTTGCAAATATATAGAGAACTAAGTCAAATTTGCAAGAATACACATCATTCCCCAATTGATAAATGATCAAAGGATTTGAAGAGGCAGTTTTCAGAAAAAAAGAAATCAATGCTGCCTACAGTCACAGGAAAAAATACTTTAAATCACTATTAATTAGAGAAATGCAAATAAAAGCAACCCTGGAGAACAAACTCACATCTGTCATATTGGCTAATGTGAAAAAAAGAAAAATGACAAATGTTAGGGGGGATGTGGAAAGATTGGGACACTAATGAACTGTTGGTGGAATTGTGAAAGAATCTAACCATTCTGAAGAGCAATCTGAAACTATACCCAAAGGGCTATAAATATGCTCATATCCTTTGACCCAGCAATGCCACTACTAGATCTGTATCCCAAAGAGATAAAAATGCAAAGGAAAAGGACCTATATATATAATATGTATATGTGTGTGTGTGTGTATATATATACATATGCATCTTTATGTTTGTACATATGTGTGTATATATGTGCATGTACATGTGTGTATATATGCATATGTTCTTTCTGTGATGGCAAAGAATTAGAAATTTATGGACACTCATCAATTGGTGAATGGCTTCATAAGTTGTCATATATGATTTTGATGGAATACTATTGTGCTATAATAAATAATGAGCAGTGCAGTTTTAGAAAAATCTGGGAAAATGTATAAAAACTACTGCAAACTGAAGTGAGCAGAATATCGGGATAACATTTTACATAATAACAGCAATATTGCAATAATGGTCAGCTACAAATGACTTAGAAATTTTGATCAATACAACGACCCAAGACAATTCTGATGGACTTATGATGAAAAATGCTATTCATCTCCAGAAAAAGAACTGGTTGAGTCTGAATGCAGATTGAAGCATACTTTTTTAACTTCATTTTTTTTAATAGTCTGTGTTCTCTTTTACAATGTGGCTAATAAGAAAACATATTTTGCATGATTTCATATGTATAATCGATATCAAATTGTTGTGAGTTCCTAGACTGAAGGGAAAGGATTTATTTTGTTTGTTTGGTTGGTTTTTGCCTTTCTTTGTATCCCTTGTGCTTAGCGCAAAGTCTGTCACATAATAGACACATAACAAATGCTTCTCTAAGACCTAATCTCTGAGAGCAGCTCCCATTAACTGCATAATTCTTCAAAGGTTTTGTCTTTCCCTCCCTCCCCAGAAGGGGAAGAGTTAAGGGAGAGGGAAGGAGTTGATCCTGCCCCAGCAAGTAGCTGAGAGGATTCTCTCTCTAAAATGAGTATTTCCTCCTTTTCTCACTGTCCTTTCATTGCTATTGCTATCATTTACTTCTCCTTCTTTGTATAAAAGAAAATGTGGTGGCTGCTAATCTTTATCTATCTAATTGGTATCAGTGATGGTAGAGATTTGGGAAAAGTTTGAATTTCTGTAGAGAGAGAAACCTCCCAACAAATGAGTCTCAGAGCAACACAAGAAAATTCTAACTTTACATGAAAGTCACAAATACAATGGAGGCATGTCGAAATACCACCCCTAAGCAAGTGCAAATTTGTATTAAAGGAGAGTCACCTAGCAGGGAAATATGAATAAGATAAAAGTGTATTTATTTAGATTTGGCAGAGATAAGCAACTGAGTCAAAAGCAAACAAAATCTGGAAAAGGGAGAACTATTGTTACAAATAGGATACAACAACAAAATTGTAAAGAACAAATTTGGCCCCAAAGCAGATATGAAAAGAAACTTCTTATCTTCCTTTGCAGAGATTGGAGTCCATAGACATGGAACATTGCATATCCCATCAGACTTTTTTTTTTTGGTATGTTGGCTGGTTTTATTAATTTTTTTCTCTTCTTTTTTTCTTTTTTTAAGAAATCCTTCTTATAAGAGTAGAGGACAAGTTATGTGACACAAAAACAAAAGCTACCAAAAACATAACCATCCTTAAAAGATCATATACTGTGATCAAGTTGGATTTATATCAGAAATGAAGACTTGTTTCAATATTAGGAAAAATATACACACAACTAACCATATAAATAACATGAACAATATAAATCGTAGGATTAGGCCAATGAATATGGAGGGACAGATTTTGAGAAAATACAACTCCCCTTCATGCTTTTTCTATGTTCTGTTTTAGGTCAGAATCACTTTATTATTTGAGCAGCAGGTTTTTTGCCATATGTGGGAAGGTGCAAGGCCTTCTATTTCCCACAAGACCTCTGGTTTCCCAGCAGCTGGAGGATTTAGCTATTGGAGTGAGCATCCAACAGAGTGGTCAGAAATTTTTTGTTGAAGTTACCCTGAAGAGCCCTAAAATCTGAACAAAAGATATAAATGGGGCCTCACAGTAGATTCTTAAAAGTTAAGGCTTTTAAATGGACTTACACAGGGAAATAGACCCTGAAAGGGAACGAACAGGGTAGAGTAGAACATGCCTGTAGTCTGAAGTCACTCTTAATCTCTCTAAGCCTCCGTCTGATAGAGCAGAAATGGCACTGTATTTAGCATTATGAGATAAGCTCATATCCCAGCTCTGATGTTTACAAGTTGTGGACAATTTACTTCTTAATTTCTTTATCTGTAAACGAATTGGGGCTAAAACTACAATTTCATTAAAGAGTTCAAAGGGGCTTCTGTGACTAGAAAACTGTACCTATGCAAGTCTTCACCTTCCCTGAAATTTACAATCTCAGAGAGCTGCCTAGAGCATGAGAGGTTAAGTGATTTGACCAGGGTCAAGCAATCAGAGGCAAGTCCTGAACTCAGGTCTTCCTCACTCCAAGACCAGCTCTCTATCATTACATTGCCTGTTTGTCTTCTATAAAATGGGGATAGTTCTTGCTCTACCTACCTCAAAGCAAAGGAGCCATTCAACCTACAAGTATTTATTAAGCAATTGTATTATGTACCACATACTATGCTAAGTGCTAGGTATACAAAGGAAAGGCAAAAACAAAACAAAACAAAAAAACCCCAGTAACTACTCTTTGGGAGTATAGCAATGAACTCAAGGACCATCAGACATAGTTCAATTATCACCTGAATAAGACTTCCTTCAAACCACTCCTAATAAGTATGTTTCTACTCTTTAAAGACCTCTAGTGAGGCAAAACCCATGACATTAGCATTTGGCCCCTAGACTCACCTTTTGATTATTGATACTGTGTCTCCATGGGGCTACAAATCCCTCAGAAACAGGGACTATTACTTAGACCTCCCTCTGCTCCTCTGACACCCAGTATACTATGGCCAATTGATAAATATTTGTTAAATCATATGTAAGTACTTAGAAGGGAGGAGAGTTTCCTTAAAACAGTTGGGGAGCCTTTTGGATAAGAAATTTCCATCTATGTAAACTGATCATTATCCTTGACAGTGTCAGTATCTGTCAAAATGTACATTCCCATTCTACAGATGAAGAAAATAAAGTCCCTGAGTAGCTAGCAAGGCATTGAGAGGGTCAAAGAATCAAACGGCAGAAAAACCCTGAGTCTTAATTTCTAGAATTGGCCTTTGCCTACAGTACATTGGACTTAATATGTTTGTTGAATTGAATGGGATCCTCTTTCCCAACCCCATGGATTCAAGTATGAAGGCAAAGCCTAGAGAGTCACATGGTTCTGTATTTCTTCTTTATAATTCTCCTTGTATTAGGTTCTACAGTCAGGGGTCAAGTCCTACAAATAAAATGGATGGAGAAACTAGAGCTAAATTGGACTTCTAAATAGGACTGCAAAAAATACATATTTCTCAGGGCCAAATAAAACTTAAAAAAAAAACTACCCATGTATTAGGGCACAAAGCTATTACAAATAAATGTAAATAGCTAAAATAGTAAATACGTATTTTACAGAGTGTAACACAATAAAAGATTCGTTGACTCATGGTGAAAAACAAAAGACACAGATCCAAATGGAGACCTAATGATGAATCCTAAATAATGAATGGGTCAAAGAATAAACCACAGGAACAATTAACAATTATGTGGAAGAAAGTCTTAATAATGAAACAACATAACAAAATTTCTAAGATGAATCTAATGCACTTCTCAGGAGAAAAGTCATATCCCTACAAACATACATTAATACAATAGAAAAGATGACTAATGAAATGAACATGCATTAAAAAATTAAAAACTCAATAAATAAATGAACCTAAAAAGATATATTAAAAATTAGAAGAGAAATAGGTAAACTAAAAACCAAAAAAATCCATAGAAATTATAAATAAAATTATAAGTTGGTTCTTTGAAAAAACTAATCAAACTGATAAACATTTAGCTAATCTGATTAAAAAGAGGTGAGAAATTGAATCAATAAAATATCAAATGAGAAAAGTGAAATCACAACAAAACCAGAAGAAACAAAAGTACAAACTAAATACATTACACACAATTATATGCTAACAAAATAAAGAACTCAAAAGAAATAGAGGAATATCTTTTAAAAAAAAGTGTCCAAACTGTCAGAACATCAAATAGAGATTTTAAATAACTCAATATCAGAAAAAGAAATAGATCTAGCTGTGAAGAAACTACCAAAGAAAAAGCTCTCTGTCTTTACAGATTCACAGGAGAATTCTGTCAAACTTTTAAAGAACAATTAGTATCCATACTTCACAAATTATTCTCAAAAACAGAAAGAAAGCACTCTGCTAGAATCCTTTTCTAAGCAAATTATAGTAGTAATACCAAAATCAAGTCAGGATAAAACACAGAAGAAAACCACTATAGGCCACATCATTAATGAACATTGATTCAAAAATTTTGAACAAAATCCTGTTAAAGAGAAGACAGCTATTTATCGAAGAAATCAAGACCAAGTAGGATTTATACCACTGACACAAAGATGGTTCAAGATTAGGAAAACAACCAGCTTAAATAACCATAATAAAAAGAACCAAAACCATAAAATTATCTCAATAGATGCAGAAGAAGCTTTTAACAAAGTATAACACACATTTATGCTAAAAAAACCTCTATTTAAAACAGGCATAGAGAGATTTTTCTTAATATAATAAAAAACATTTATCTAAAACCAAAAGCAAGCGTCATATGCAATGGGGAAACAGCAGAATCTTTCTCAATAAGTGTGAGAGAGTAAAATAAGGATGCTTTCTTTTCCCTTCTAATATTTGATGTGGTTCTAGAAATGCTAGCAGCAGCAATAAGGCAAGAGAAAGAAAATTAAAGACATAAGGATGTGTAAAGTGGAGCTAAAGCTATCCGTGTTTGCTGATGATATGAGAACCTTGTGAGAATATGAAATGGAAACTACCTGGCCTTCAGGTGATGGAGAGCAGAGTAAAAAAGTGTAGCATGTGGGGCCTTGTCTAGGCTAAGTTGTACAAAACTATATATGATGATAATTGTATTTTCATCTATAAATGTGGAATTATATATGATAATGTAATATTGCTTGCTTTAAGACTGTACTATGTGACACTGTAGAAGTAAGTGCAAGGACATTGCTTGTATCTTCCCAGAGACCACGGAAAATTATTCTAAATTTGGGACAAAGAACTAAATTTTGATAGAGAACTGTTAGAAAATGCACTCCTCCCTACTTGCAGGCAACAGCAAATTTCAAACTGGGGGAAATGTGTAATAGCAGCTTGTCATTGGAATATGCTCAGTTTATCTAACATGGAAGCATACTGAGGGGCTTGTCCTAGCATGCCCAGATTTTAGAAGATAGAGATGTTTTATATGACTGCATAACCAGAACAGAAATGTCTTTAAAGCCGGATACTGAGATGGTCACTTTTTTTCTGCCTCTCTTTCTGGCTAAAACTCTTTCCTGTGCTTATTCCTGTTGCATGAAGAATGTGATAATTCCAATTTACTCACTGCATGGGTGAGAAAAGAAGGATTTCTTTCACTTGCTCTCTGTCTGTCTGTCTGTCTGTCTCTGTGTGTGTGTGTCTCTCTCTCTCCTTGGCTCTGAAAAAAGGAAGGGGGAAATTACCTTGTTCTGTTTAGTTTGTCTTTCTCAGTTTCAGGTATAGGCAGTGATCTCCATCAGAGAAGGAGTTGGAGCCATAGTGACATTGGAGCCAGGATTCCAGGTGGGATGGTATAGACAATTAATCTGGTATGGAGGCCTAGAGAAAGTATCATGTCTGGGAGACAAGTCTAAAGAGACTTTTTGGACTTGGAACTGGAACTGCCTTCTATAAACTAAGCTATGAACCTAGTGCCCTTCCACTCCCCAGATACTAAAGGGGGAGGGGGGCGGAGATGAGTAGAATTATGCCTCCCGTATATTAGGGGAACATTTGTATCTTTATGATTTTACCTTTTAAAGTATATATTTCCTTGAAAGTTTAAAAAGAAATAAAGACGAGTAATTAAAAATTATTCATTGCTCTTGGTTGAGTTGTTAATATAATAAAATTACAATAATATCTAAATTTAGAGATTTCATGTCAAACTAATCAAACCACCTACTTCATAGAACTTGACAAAATATCAAAATTCTTCTGAACGAAAAAAGGCAAAGAGTTCCAAAGGATGTAATGGAAAAAAAAAAGGAGTGAAGGTGGCCTACTAGTACCAATGCTGCGGGAGAAAACATACATTCTGTATTGCTTGTAGAGCTATGAATTTGTCTAAACATTCTGGTAGGACAATGGGCTTATACCACAAATTAGCATACTGTGCATACCTTTGAGATAGCAATTTCACTGCTATGCATATAGCATAAGTATTTCAAGGACAAATGGAGAAGACCCATGTGTGCCAAAAAATATTTATAGCAGCACATTTTTATAGTAAAAGGAAAAAAATGAAGTAGAAGCCAATCAACTGGAGAATGGCTGAGTAAATTATAGTAGATGAATGCAATTGAATATTGCTGCACCTTAATGAACAAATGAAAAGAACTGAGTCACCTCAACCTAGGAAGACATGTATGAACTGATACAGAGTGAAGTGAGCAGAATTAGGAGAATAATTTGTACCATAACAATACTAAAAAAAAAAACTTTAAAAAACTTAAGAATTGTGATAAATACAGTGTCCAACCAAGACTCGGAAAGATTTATGATGAAGCATGTTGCAAAATAGACATCTATTTTGGGATATAGACAATATGTGTGGGGGGGGGGGTTGCTTGACTACAGATACTTTTTACTCTCTTTTTAAAATATATTTTTGTTTAAATTTTTAACATAAAAGCTAGAAACATTGGTATTTCCATATATATAAAGAACAGAAAAAGAGACTTGCACCTTCCTCAGTTCTGCAAGGTATATGGAAATGTCGATTTTATTTGGTGTTTAAGGTCAGACATTTGTTGTTGTTTTTTTAAATGTAAGGATGTTTTAGAGATGATTCCTATTTTGTTGGAGTTTTTTTTTAAGCTTATTTGAGGTCTATTCTAAGTCCACAATTTTTTTTATTAAAAAACAATTTAGTAACAAAAAACCCTTTTTTTGGTAAAAATAAATTATTTTTATAAAAAGCAATCTGCAACCACAAAGATTTACACATGTAGGCACCTGTGTATTTTTTACTTGGATTTGTCATTGCTTAACATGAGGAAAGTAAAGCTATACAATTATCATATTTAGACCATAGGGATTGAATAAGACAATGTGAGGGGGAATACAAGTTCATTATTGATATAAAAGGAATTTTGGGGATACAGAGGCTATACAAAGGGTAAACAGCTAAAAGGCTATGCAGAGAAGTGAGGAGGGTAGACCATGGTGGTTATTATGGAAATGGAGAATAAAAGAACCACGTGATATGCTGAAAGATAAGACACTACAAAAAGCACTAGATTATGAGCCCATAAGAGGCATAGTTCAAGTTCTGCCACTAACTGTGTGATTTTGGACAAGTCATTTAACTTCTTCACATCTGTTTTCTCATCTCTAGAAGTCAGATGATAATATTAGGAATATTAGGAATCTAAGGGGTTTGTGATAATCAAATAAGATGATGTACCTGGAAATAAATTATAAAATGCTGCTCCTTGACACAGGCATTATCATTGTTGTGTTTCATATTTATATTTATAATTTACAATGATTATAAAATTACAAGGTTGTGCAAAACTCATTGATATGTTCCATGTCAGAAATTCTCCCTTACTTCAAGTAATTTACCAGTTTCTAAATCCAAATTTCATCATTAGATGAACAATACTTATTTGTCCTTGTTTGGATTAAGTTCTTGTGTTCATTTGTCCATCCTTATTTCCCTGGCTTCACAGTTCACCTGAGGATGAGCCATCTGGATAAATTATCTGTTTTATTTCTCATGTAACCAATAGAAGGACAGTTAAAACTTTAGGCTTAACGTGATAGTTCTTTTACCCTTAGTTATAACCCTTCTATAATTGCCTAAGAGTGACAAATATAGAGCCCATAAGAGTGAGCTCACTCAAAGCTCTTCTTCTAACCTCTAAATGGAATAAACCCTTAGGGATGGATCGAATTTCAGTGCATTTTTCCACTTCATTTGTAAAATGAAATAATTTGGCCTGTGTTCTGTCCATTTGCCCTTTTTGGGTTTCAATAACCTCTTTTATTGTTCCAATCTTTCCTTGATCACAGTGGTGATTGAAATTATCTTTAGCAGTCCCAAGAGATTGATTTCCCCCTAAAACTATTTGCAAAAGAAGGTCCCTTTTAATCACACTAGTGTGAATATGCACATCTAAATGTACACATGCATCAATTTCATAGCATATTGAAACTGGAACTGTCAGAGCTTATTTTGAATAATACATTCATTTTGCAAAAGAGTGATATCTATTCTTGAAAGATGAAATTACTTCTCTTTGGTCACACAGTAAGTTAGTGTTTTGCAGGACAGAGACAAGAATCAAATCTCCGGACTCCTAAGCCAGTAACGTTTCGGTGACAGCAAACTGGCTCCACATATGCATCACACAATGTTTAATGAAAGGTGGAAGAGGCTGATGGCATTGTGTTAATGTTTGAGTACAAATGAAATTCTCATACATTCCACAAGCATTTATTAAATTCTGCTGTGTGAAAGGTACTATGTTAGGGGCTTGGTATACAAGAATAAAGGTGAAACTACCCTTGCCTTCCAAGAACTTCATTCTGTTATAGGAACAGGAATGCTGCACAGAGAAGAATATACATAATCATTTGAGGAGGGAGACATTTCAGACAGGAAGAGCTTCCCATAGGAGGTGCCACCTGAGCTGGGTCTTTAAGAAAACTAGATTCAACAGGCAGAGGTAAGAAAGTGTGTTAATTTCAAGAATGTAAGATCATTTGTACAAAGACACAGGGAGGAGCAATTCTTACAAAAAAAAAAGTCTAACTGCACGTGAACAAAATACAGGGACCCACATATACATTTGTAAATCTAAATAAAATACTAGTAATTATGGGTAAACATTTTTAAAGTGCATATTGAGCAAATTAAGTAAGAACCATATTGTTTTAACCCAGCATGACCTCAATGTAATCCTGGCTTTTCAGCCCATGCAGAGACAGAACAAGGTTTATTTTGTCCATGGTAAGCAACCTTCCAGAGAGTGAGATGTAATCAAGTACAGTCCAGAGAAGCCCTCAACATTCTATGCATCCTTTAGTTTACAACTTCTGGATCAAAAACAAAATCTTGGGTTGTAGGACCTGAGTAACAGAATCTGCAGTCTGAGAGCTGAATTTATTACAGATCCTCAGGAATGGAGCTTCGTTTGTATTCATTTCACCATAATTTGGTGTAAGCAGTACCAATGTGATGTTCTTGAAGGACGTCAAGCTCAAGATTATTATCTTGCGCAATGGACAATGGACATAGATACATTGTTAAAGAAGGCTTTTTTGTTTGTTTTTTGTTGTGTGTTGTGTGTTTTTTTTTTTACTGAAGTCACCCACAGGTATTCTATGATCATGAACTCTGACCTTCCTTTACATTCTCATAAACTGTTATTCCATCTCTCACTATGACTCCCTTTACACCTATTCTTAGTCCTCTCGGTGACTTTTACCACTTAGAGTTTGTTTGTTTCAAGCTATTAAACCTACTCTGGCTATGCTATCTTCCTTATCCAATGTTGATCCTTTTTTAACCAAGTAAACAACTAAACTCTACACTATCCTCTACTTTCTCCCTTGACCTTTTGTTCTCATATCCTCTTAAACTTTGCCAAACCCTAATTCTTGATTATTCCCATTGGCCTCACACTCATGCTCTTCAACATAATTGGAGGAAGTCACATAACAGTGCTAATTGGGTCCAGTACAAATTTATTCTATACAATCTCAACTTTACTCCTGATGCAAAAAGGCAATACTTTGAGACCTTTCTAATTGATTTTCTATGCTAGTCAACCCAGAAGTTATTTCAGATCTTCACTTGCACAGCCTCCTGTCCTCACAGCCTTTTAGTAGAGCACATTACCCTTATTTTGCCAAAAAAACAAAAATCCACACCATTTGCTGTAAAATCTTTCTTCTTTCCTTCTCCTCAATTTAAAATTCTTCAATTCTTTGTCTTTACTCCCCCCCCCCATTTCTTCCTTTACCCTATTCTCTGATAGTCTTTCTCCTTACTCAGGTTGTGCCTTTCAGGGTTTAAGGAAGAAGTGAGGCTAAAAGACAAAACACATTTACCACTTAGTTCCTGGCTTTTTGGTGCTTTCTTGCCACCTCCCAAGTTCCATATATATTGATATAAGGAAAATCAAGGTAGAAAATGAAAAATAAAATTATCTATGAATAGCATTTGAAATCTGCCTTTGACTATTCCTACCTGTGTGACATTAGTTAGATCATTTAGCCTCTTGAATCTTAGAGATCATCTAATACAAAGGCAGCTGAGTAGTACAGTAGATAGAGCACTGGGCTTGAATTAAGAAAGATCTGAGTTAAAAATCTTGCCTCAGACATTAGCTGTGTGACTCTGGGCAAATCACTTAACCACTCAGCCTTATTTTCCTCATCTGTGAAATGAGGAGATTAGACCTATTCTCTATTTAAGCCCCTTCCCATTCTAATTTTAAGATTCTTTCAACCCTTCCAGAGATATAACTAGGAACTCTTACACCTGGGGAAAATTCATTTGAGTTCTGGTAATTGGCATCAGCAAAGAGGGTAGTTCAGCCCATGTGCATGTGTGCTAAGAAAGAGTGAGGAATGACCTTAGAGTGTCTAACCTGTATTCCCACAACATAATTAATGATTACCAATCCCACTTCAGGAGAAGATTGAGGTTGGGTGCAGAGAGGTAACAGAAAGGGGGAGGAGCCTGCTGACAGAGAAAGTTGGTCCCTGGGAAAGGATGCCATATTGATAGTTGGGAGGTATTGTGGTATAGTGGTTCTAGCAACATCTTAGTTGAAAAGTCTAATGACTCTATACTCCAGGGGATTAAAAACAACATGTTTGCTGTAGAATAGTAATTTTTTTCAGCCTTATTCTGTCTATTAAATAAATTAACAAATGAATTTTCTTTGAATTAAAATGAGCACTATTCCCTCTCTCAACTCTGCCTAGCAGTATTCACCAACTGATCCATGAATAAAGGTCAGAATCATAAGTTCAACTACTTTTCTACTGAAGTTTTGGTTGTAAAGGAAGATGTAGTAACAACAGAATTTAAAAAGGACGTAATATGCCCTGATAAAAAATGCCTTGTAAGTTGTAATCATACAAAGTGGTGAAGGAAAAGATGAGAGAAGAAAAAAAGTATCTTTTCAACTAGAATGAAAACAGGTCTTAGAAATCAATGTGGGAACTTGGTTTGTTTTTATTTTTTTAAACCATGTCTAGTATTTCACTACTTAAAGAAGAATTGTAGTTGGCTAAGATGAACAAGCATTATTACTTAATCAATGCAGACAGGGTCATAAAATTATTGGTCCCCAAGAGGAACCAAGTCATCTGTTTTCCTTGGTCAAGATTCTTTTCATCAGAAACATTTATGATCTCTTCATATTAGACTGACAATATCACAAGCTTCCACACAAACTTAATAGAAGATAGCTTTTGAGATCTAATGCCTCCTTGAACTCTACTACTCAACAACACTCATTTCTACTATTAAAATAAAGCAAAAAAGAACAATTAAAGAATGAAAACTAAATGTTACATGCACACACACATCAAAGAATAATAAAATCTTTGTACTAGGGTGTTGGAAGAGAAAAAGCATTTATTAAGCACTTACTATGTCCCAGGCACTGTGCTAAGCACTTTACAAACACTATCTCATTTATTTTCACAACAACCTTGGCTGGTGGGTGCTATTATGATCCTTGTTTTCAGTTGAGAAAACTGAGGTAGACAGAGTTTAAGTTATGTGCCATGCTAGTATGTGTCTGAGGCCATATTTGAACTCATATCTTCCTGACTCCAGACCTTTGGCTCTATCCATGGTGCCACCTAGCTGTCTCTTGGATCATCTGGTCTAAATCCCTGCCCAGAATCTACTCCACACCATCCCTGATAAGTGATAATTGTGTTTCTGGTTTTTGTTCCTAAATCATTTTATCTGAACTGTTCTTCCAAAGGTCATCAGTAATATAGATGCTATATGGATTTGATAAAAGAGCTCCCAGGAATGTGTCAGGATTTAATTATATCTTATAAGTCATTCCCTAATTTCAATAGCTTTTTAAAAATATATATATAATTTTTGTAATACTTCATCCTCCATGACTTTTCTAAAGTATTAGACACTAGTGATATCAACAGGACCAAAATGCCACACTGGGAGACACAAAGGTGTCCACATCAGGAAGAAAACCAAAATAGCTTAGACTCAGACACTACTCTGAATGGCAAAGAACCTTGGCCTTGGACATTAAGCCTGAACTAGCCAAACCCTGACTAGGCAAAATGTATGCTCATATGTTTGGTGTATCTTCTAGGTGTGTTTCATCCTCTGTCATTTGGGTCCCCAAATGAGCCCTCAATCACTTCTGCCTCCAAACTCATTAATATCCTCAGTTCCTAAGACCTATTACTTCATTCTGCTGTATCCACACACAAGTATGTGAGCTCCAGACATCACAACTCTCCATCAACCATAACTACCACTCCCATGATCAGAAATTCTGGAATCCCCTTTCTGGAATCCCCTTTCTGATCTCTGTCTCCTGACCTCTATCTCTGCCTCCACCTCACTCCTCTTAAAACTATTAATTTTCCTATTGTATGTTTAATTAACAAGCAATTTTTCTTTCATCCCACCCAATATAAAAGAAAAGAAAAAGAAAAACATACCATTGTGACAAGTATGCATAGTCAATAAAAGCAAATTCCCACATTGTGTCTCCAATTCTCTTTATGAATCTTGAGTCTCACTTCTTTGTCAGGAAGCAGACACCATATTTCATCAGTCCTCTAGAACCATGATTGGTCATTAATTTGATCAGGGATCTTTGGTTTTTCAAAATTGCTTGTCTATACAATGCTATTGCTGTTATATATATTATTCTTTTGGTTTTATTCACTTCACTGCATCAGTTCATGCAAGTTCTGCCAGGTTTCTCTAAACCAACCCCTCTCACTATTTCTTATGGCACAGTCATATTCTATTATATTCATATGCCATTTGTTAAGCTATCTCCCAATTCATTGACATCCCCCTAATTTCTGGTTCTTTGCTACTACAAAAAGAGCTGCTCTAAATATTTTTGTATGCATGTATCCCTTTCCTCTTTGTTCTGTCGCTTTGGAGTATAAGCCTAGTAGAAGTACCGCTGGCTCAAATACATGCATGGTCTAGGGACTTTGAGGACATACTTCTAAATTGCTTCTTTGTCTTTCCTATAATCTTCAGTTTCTTCATTCCTCCATAATTTCCAATTCCATCACCTTTACCCTGACAATACTTTCTTTTCTTCATTTTTCACCTTACAGTGGGCCAGTCCAACTTTAGACTGTCTGCTTTCTGGATCCCCTTGTTCTCTTTTTTCACCATTTCTCATGTCTTATAAATCATCAGCCCTGATGCTGATGATCTGCCTTCTTTGCTTATACTCAAGAACAGGTGAACACTGCTAGGAGAAGTCACATTATGCTGATTGAGTACACTACAAATTCATGATTTCTCTTTTCATTGCTAAATGACAGACATTTCCCCTTTTTTTCTTCTTTCCTTTCTTCTTTGTTCTCTTCCTCCTTCCTTTCTTCAATCCCTTCCTAGTATGTAGTTTGTTAGATACACATAAGCATTTCCCTTCCACCCTTTTTTCATTTTAAAGCCTTTTTTAAAAATTATATTTGCAAGACTTTTTAAATTGATTGTTGTTAGCTATATTCCATTTCTGGTCCAAAGGCACATTATCCCTGTATTTTTAACTATGTTCCAGAAATCTAAATCTTGCTCTGAAATTCTATCCTAAATAGTTGTTCATTTCCCAAATCTTCTCTCTTCAGAAACCATGTCTTCTATTGGCAATAGTGATTTACAACATTCCCTTTGTCCCTAGGCATGTTTCTTGCTTAGGAATTAATGTTCCCTAGCAATGCTTTCTATATCCTTTCCAGCAGCACTACTTGCCCTCATATGAACCAGCAAAAGTAGATAATATTTAACAGGTTTGACAAGTCTTCTGAGGTTCTCTGTCACATCTTGGATAAATGAGCCTGAAAAGACAGTATGTCTCTTCCAAATTAAGGGGTGAATATTCAATTACCTAAAGGATTACCTCAAGTGTTTCTTTAAACACTAGCCTTCTTTAGTGCATTTAAAATTCAATTTATGTGAAATTTTTTGAGGAATCTATCTATTGTATAAAGTCAAATACCCTTAGAAAGACCTTTTTTTTTTTTTTACAAATAAATGTTTATTGATGCCTTTTTTAAAAATTACTCAGTATTCCTCTTCCTTCCCTTCCTGGAAAGTTATCCCATATAAAAAAATTAAGAAAAATAGTGGGAAAAATCAGAAAAAAATGATCAATATGTCAAAAAAAGTCTGAAAATATAGAAAATTTATAACACTTGTGGACCTCCTATTTCTGGAAAGAGATGAGATGGGGAAACCAAATGGAGCTTTTAATGTGCAATGAAAGCGTACTCAAAAAATTGAAGGGATTAATATGTGTGTGTGTGTGTGGGTGGGTTGGTGCATGGGTGGTGTACAAATATTAAAGAAAGGAAAGGAACTGGAGCTACTTTTCTTTCTTCTTTTTTTCCTAGACTGAAAGGTCTTTGAAGTTAGCAATAAATATTATGTGAATTGAAGGAAGGGCTTACTCAAACCCATATTAACCCAGATGCATTCTTTATTGCCTTTCAACGAGGCCAGTATCCTAGTGAATATTACAATTTGTCACTTATTTTTCTATAGATGAAAAAACAAGAAGGAATTGATTTGAAATACTTGGAGGGGAATTGAGATTATAAACTTGCAAAGAGATTCTGAAATCATTTGAACTAGAAACACACCAAAAGACAGGTATTACTGATTAAATTTAACATTTAGTAATGAATGTAGCTCAAGTAGCTTAAGAGTAATTTTGTTATAAAGGGGTGAATTAGTTCACTTTCAGTGGTCACTGTAGAACCTAGTATTCATTGCTTTTATTATTCTGCTTTTATTGAGATAAAGGAAATGATTTCTACTATTCTGTCTTACCGGCTGTTACTAAGGCAGTTTTTTTTTTTAATATTACCTTACACTGATAGTTAGAAAACCCATTTACTTAGAACAAATGAACTCTAAGTACAAACTGAAGTATAATTTTCTCCCTTTATATTTCTTGCTTTTGGTAGGGGGGATATAGCTAACATGGAAATATATTTTGCATTATTTCACATGTATGATTGATATATTGTTTTCCTTCTCAGTAGGTGGGATGGCGAGTAGGAGGAAGGGAGGGATTTTGGAACTCAAAATTTAAAAAATATATATTTAAAATAAATAATAAATTAGAATATATCTTTTTAATTTCAAAGGAAATAAAATTAATGCAGAATACTAAGTAAATACTAATATTTTCACAACACTTTCCTTCTTTATTTGCTCTTAAACTATCTTCTGTTATAGTTGTAAATATGACACAAATATTAGGCAACTCTATAGAATCTCTATTGCATAAACCAGAAACAAATTACTAACACTCAGTATCTCCTTAGTTTACCTTCCTCTTGGAGCCATTTTTAAATTTAAAAAATATATTAGAACTCTCTCTAGATAAAATTTGTTCATCTACTTTTCTATTTATCTACCATCTGTCTAAAAATATTAAAACTCTAAGTAATTCTTCTTTGCCCTTAAGTTACTTTTAATGATAGATTAATTAATCTTTATCCCATTGAATTCTTCATTTTAATTAGAAATTAATTGTTCTTTAATTTTGCTTACATGGTTTACCTTTCTTGTACTTCCCAATTGCTTGAGGGCTTTCTTTTAATACTAATAAAACAGACAATCCATCATCTAATTCACCACCACCACCCCCCAAAAAGAAAAGAAAAGAAAAAGAAAGAGGAAAACAAGGCTACCAAGATCAAAAATTTATGAAGCGAATTCACCATAAAGATAAACTAAAGGAAGAGGCAGTTAGGTGGTAGAGTGAAAGGAGTGCTGAACTTGGGAAGTCAGGAAATCCTGAGTTTGAGTCCTATCTCATGCACTTACTGAGCATGTGACAATGGGGAAATCATTTCACCTCTGTACAACTGTTTCCGACAGCAAAAAGAGAGTACTGGACTCAAGGACTTCCAACACTACATCCATAATCCAAATTCTTAGAAACTATTAAATCAATTATAGGCCAACAGAATTAAAAATTTTGGGTCATAGAATTAAAGATTTCGAATGGAAGAGACCTCAGTGGTCAGCTAAACCAATGTCCTCATTTTACAGATGAAGGAAATAGTGGAGAAAAATTGTGAATTGTCTTAGGTCACATCAGTAGTTAGCATACAACAGTATTTGAACCAGTTCCTCTTATTCAAGAATTAATACTTTTTCTTCTACAAAACAAAGGGATACATAATAACAAAAATAAAGTGCTGAATTGAAGAAAACAATAGAGAATATAAACAAAGCAATTTGAAAACCATAAACAGAACAAGCCACAAATGAATTTCCAAATTTAAAAAAAATCTGAATCAACTTACAAGTAAATTTTACCAAACTTTCGAAGAACAATTCATTTGTTTTAAAAAATAAATTTATTTTAACATTTTTTAAAAAATTTGAGTTCTAAATTCTCTTCTTTTCACCAGTCCTACCCCTATCCATTGAGAATGCCAGCAATACGTGTGTGAAATCATGCAACACATATTTCCATATTAGCCATGTTGAAAAAAAAACAAGAAAAATAAAATGAAGAAATTATACTTCAATCTGTATTGAGTTCATCAGTTATCTCCCTGGAGGTGTATGGCATTTTTTGTCATGAGTCTTGGAATTACCTTGGATCATTGTCTTGATCAGAGTAGCTAAGTCTTTCACAGTTGAGCATCATGACAATATTGTTGTTACTATATACAATGTTCATTTCACTTTGTATCAATTCATTAAAGTTTTTCCAGGTTTTTTTGAAACCATCCTGCTCATCATTTCCTATAGCAAAATCAAATTCCATCACAATCATAAATTCATCACATATTCCATCACAATCATATGTCATCACAGCTTGTTTAGCCATTCCCCAATTGATGGGTATCCCCTTAATTTCCAATTCCTCACTGCAACAAAAAGAGCTGCTATAAATACTTTTGTGCGTTGAGGTCCTTTTTCTTTTCCTTTGGTCTCTTTGGGACACAGACCTAGTAGTGGTATTTCTGGGACAAATGGTATATATAGTTTTATAGCATTTTGAACATAGTTCCAAATTGTTCTTCAAAATGAATGGAACAGTTCATAACTATCAAAAAGCTCATTAGTCAAGATGGCAGGTGAGGGGAAGCCAGCCAGCTGAATTATCCCAGCATTCCCCTTCAAACAACTTTAAAATAACACCTCAAATCACATTTTGGAGCAGCAAAGCCAACAAAAGGTTGGGTTGAGACATTTTTCCAGCCTAAGAAAACTTAAGTGTTAAGCAAAAGAAGTCTGTGGCATCAGGGCAGAGGCATGTCCAGAGCTCACACATGCAGTGGCAATAGCAGCCATGGTAGCAAGAGCACCTTGAGGAGCTCTCTGTCCAGGGATGTTCTGGGTCACAGTTTCAGGGTGGAGAAAAACACTGGTGGTTAGTCACAAGAGAGCAGGGAATTTGGTCACAGTACCAAAGCAAAAAGGACCACTGTTGTTTGTGGCTAATGGGGACTCTTCCTGGATAAAAACTAGAGCATTAGACAAGGAGAGCAGTTACCATACCTCCCCTAGGATTAAACCACCTTGAAGGTACCAAAAAAGCATGTTTCAGAAATGACAGATGCTGGTGGGGATTAGGGAAAACTAGGTACATTAATGAGCTAGAGTAGTGAACTGGTCCAAACAATCTGAAGAACAATTTGGAACTGTGCCAAAAGGACTACAAAACTGTGCATATGCTTGGGCCCAGTAAGACTACTACTAGGTCTGTACCCCCAAAGATATCAAAGAAAAAGAAAAGGGACCCATATGTACAAAAATATTTATGGCAGCTCCTTTTGTGGTGGCAACAAATTGGAAATTTAGGGGATGCTCATTAATTGGGAAATGACTGAACATGTCAAGGAATATGATTTTGATGGAGTACTATTGTGCTGTAAGAAATGATGGTGGGGGAGGTTTCATGGGCAAAAACAAACAACAGAACAAAGCCTATAGAAACTGATGCAAAGTGAAGTGAGAAGAACTGGAAGAATATTACACACAGTAACTGTAATGTTGTAATGACGATCAACTATGAAAACTTGGCTACCCTGATCAATACAATTTCAAAGGACTCTTGATGAAAAAATGCTATCCACCTCCAAAGAGAGAACAAATGAACTCTAAGTACAAACTGAAGTATAATTTTCTCCCTTTATATTTCTTGCTTTTGGTAGGGGGGTTATAGCTAACATAGAAATATATTTTGCATTATTTCACATGTATGATTGATATATTGTTTTCCTTCTCAGTGGGTGGGATGGAGAGTGGGAGGAAGGGAGGGATTTTGGAACTCAAAATTTAAAAAATATATATTTAAAATAAATAATAAATTAGAACATATCTTTTTAATTTCAAAGGAAATAAAATTAATGCAGAATACTACAATTAGTAAAAGAGTGAAACAAAGTCCCAACTCAGTGATAACTTGTTTATAGGATCTATAAATAGCACGCTTTAACATCAAGGGACTATTTCTAGAGAGTTAAGTCAGAAATTCACCATTAAAGGTGCCACTTTTTGAGTTTGTTTCTTTGTTGTTTTGTCATTTGCCAATATTTTATTTTCTGAACCATGTGACTCCTTATGCAAATTCCTAATGAGTGACAGCTGTATAGATAATGGCCATCTGTGTAGTGGAGTGCCTTCCTAGAATCTAGTAAATGTCCAGACAAAAATGTTTCACAAATATTCAGAGACAATATTATGAGAGCACATTTCCATCTCTATGTCATGGTAAATAATAAATTTCCATATTGAGCTCAAGTGAAAACAAACAAAGAAGATTCTTGATTAGTGCCACCATTTTCCCACATCCCCTCCAGCATTTTCCTTTTCTTTCATGTTAGCCAATCTAGGTGTAAGGTGGTATCTCAGAGTTGTTTTAATTGGCATTTCTCTAATCAATGGTAATTTAGAGATTTTTGTCACATGGCCATAGATAGCTTTTAATACATTTTGGATCCATGTGGCCATGACTTGAAAATATTATTTACAAAAATAAATACAGAAATACTTGGGGAGATAGTCATTGTGTATGCTTTGTCCTTGTCAATATGAGAAAAATCTTGATACTGCCTACTTCAATCTATAGTATTAGTTCCATTTCAATAAAACTACCAAGACAGAACTAAAGAATCTCAAGGGAAGTACTGTTTAAAAGTAGCTATGAAAGGGTCTAAAACAACCAGATCATGAACTATGCTATAAGGCAATACATTTTTTAGTTGTGTTTAAAAATAGAGAAGTTGATCAATTCAATCAAAATCCATAGTTGCCTATTGTTTTGGAGTAGTACCTATACCCAAGAACTTCACACTTATGTGATAAGGACTCCTTATTTGCTTAAAAAAAACCAAAAACTTGTTGGAAAACTAAAAAGTAGTTTTTGCAGAAACTATCAATACCTTAGGCATCTAGGTGGCACAGTGGATAGACCATCGAGCCTGGAGTCAGGAAGACCTGATTTCAAATCTGGCCTTAGACACTTGTTGGCTTTGTGGCCCTGTATGCCTCAGTTTCCTCATCTGCAAAATAATCTGGAGAAGGAAATAGCAAATCATTCTAGTACCTCTGCCAAGAAAACCCTAAATGAGGTCATGAACAATCAGACATGACTGAAACAACTGAAGAACAAACCAACATCTTACACAAGATACTTCAATAAGTTGTGAATAAATATGACATAAATATAAATCATTGCATCATTTTTTTTTAAAAAACAGAGGAGAATGAAAGGAAATATCTTCCATAATTATGGCTGGAAAACTCAACTGTTGTTGACTTTGCTCTTTGTTCTTGAGGAGGACCATGACATCAGGGAGATGATGACATGACTTTGATCTGAGCGAGGGAGGGATGTGCAAGGTCACCAGCTGGAAAACTCAACTAAACAAGGGATAGCACCTCAGTTTCCTCATCTATAGAATGAGAATGCTAGATTAAATTATCATTAAGGTCCCATCTAGCTCTAAAGTTCTATTATATATTCAGAATGATTTTAATTTATTTTAGGATAATTCTTTGAATATGTTTAATTAACATAGGCTAACTCCAATAAACCAGGTAACAGAAAGTTTACTCTAAATTGTAGGATCATGTTTTCAAAGATACAGTCTTGGAGCATAGTCAAGCCACTGGTATGTAAACTGTGCTTACAGTTGGTCTGCTTCACAAGATAGCTGAACACGTAAGGGAGACGGATGGCAGAAAGCTATCCAAGCAGCTGCTATGTGCTGATTGACAGAGGGCAACACTGAGAACAACAGGACAGGAGCAATTCCAGAGAGCTGACTCTACAGAGCAACTTTTAAGCAATGTGGTATGGTTTCTTATTGCTAATGATGGCAATAGCAGAATGCTCTGGCTAATCAGCAGCTGTCTCAAATGCGATTACTCAACATTTATAGTAATGTCATGCAGGCTAGGAGGCAGGGCTGTATATGGTAGACCTAGTAAACAGTGACTACAGTTTGAAGGAATTATTAGAGTTACAATGAACCATAGAGGTCATCTAACACAACTCTTTCAAATTTTAGAGAGAAGGAAACTGAGTCACATAGAAATTAAGTGATTTGACAGAATTGTAAGTGATAGATCTGATATTCAAACAGATCCTCTAATCTACTGCATCACTCAAGAGTAGGAAATGTTAAAATTATATAATTTTAGGATTCATGTAGAGATAGCAAGAGTGCTATACATGGAAACAAGAGAGCCTGGGTTTAAGTTCTGACACTTTTCTAGCTGTGTATCCTTGGGCAAGTCATTTAATCAGAGCCTCAGTTTCATCATCTATAAAATGGGCATAATATTGCCTAACAGACAGCATTATTATGAGGATCATATGAAATAATTTATATAAAGCTCTGTGCAAAACTTAAAGCATTGTATTATATTCAGCTACTATTATTTTACTGATGAGGAAAATGAAGTAAACTAGGTCATAAATATGCATTTTCAGCTATATCCATATGTACAAAGGGAAAGCAGCAATATATTGAGATCAAAAAGCACTTTGATTAAGCAAAACGAAAGTGCTTCAAATGTTTTTGTATTTTTACAAAACAAAGGAAAATCTGCTAGGGAAAAAAAAGTTATATGAATGTCTTATACTTAAATACTTCAAATGGCACATGCTTTCATTACTATAGGCATTGCTACCACCTAAATAGATCACAATGATTTTAACAAATTGTTTCACAAAATAATAGAGCCAAAAACAAAACAAAATAATAAAACAAAAAAATATTGATTAGAAGTCAAATTTCTGGTAATATCTTTTTAGATCTATTTGATACTTGAATAATAGACTTGGATTCATTCTCTGAATTCCAAGATTAACAATATAGTTGTTCCACGTATAGTTGGTATCATATTGATTGCCTTCTCAGTGGGTGGGGGAAAGGTTGGAGGGAGGGAGAAAATTTGGAACTCAAAATTTTGGAAAAAAAAGAATTTTATAAATAAATAATAAACTTTTTAAAGGTTGTTATACCTGGGTAGGATCTTCCAGCACTCAGGGTTTCCTAGACAGCACTGGACAATAGTCTTCTAGTTGACATCCCTACTTCAATACTCTTCCCACTTTAGATCATCCTCCACTCAACTGTCAAAATGATCTCCTCAAAGCATGTGTCTGACCATATAATCCCCCTCTACCTCTTCCCTTACTTACTAAATTTTAGTAATTTCCTATTATTTCCAGGATCAAATACAAAATCCTCTGTTTGGCTTTTAAAGCCCTTCATAACTTGGCCCCTTCCTACCTTTTTAATTTTCTCACGCCTATTCTTTCCTTTAGAAAAAATAAAGGGAGGAGCCAAGATGGTAGAGTGAAAGCAGTGACTTGCTTGAGCTCTCCCTCAAACCCCTCCAAACACTCATAAAAAATGGCTCTAAACAAATTCTAAAGCAGCAGAACCCACAAAAAAGACAGAGTGAAACAAATTTCCAGCCCAAGACAATCTGGATGATTGATCAGAAAGGTATATCATGCCGGGCTGGGAGCTGCACTGAGCCTGGAGCAGGCCTCAGAGGACTGAATCTCCAGCAGCTGTGGTGGTTTCCAGACTCCTCAATCCACAAATGCCAAAGACAACTTAGAAGGTCAGTGGGAAAAGTCTGTTTCTGCATTGCTGAGAGAGGAACTGGGGTCTCAGCTCCATTCCCCAAGAGCTCGGCCGGGGGGGGGGGCAGCTGCCTCCTGAGCTTCTGGCCCATAGACTGAGGGGCAATCCAGTGGCTGATCAGAGGGGAATTGCGGGGATCTTGTTGCCAGTGCTGAGACTGGAATCCCTTGCTTTGCCTGTGTCTGGATCTGGGTCACAGTTCTGGGCAGCGGTCCTGGGGTGAGGAGGAGCGCTGGCATGGTGGAGCTTGCAGTGACTGTGGGGAGGAAACTTTCCTCACAGTTACAGGACAGAAAGGAGTACTTCTGGTCACAGGCCAGGAAAGGAGTAAACACCTCACTCCTTATCATACCACCTTGAAAGAACTGAAAATTTACAGGTCCTTACAAGTATCTCTGAAAACAGCTGTACAAACCCCTGAAGTTTGGGACAGTACATTCTCCACTTTGGAAGCAGACTCTTACTTTAACAAAGAGTTTAAAACTCAAGTAATTGGCCGGGATCATGAGCAAGCAGCTCAAAAAGAGTCAGACTATATTATCTTACTTTGGTGAAAAAGAAGATCAAAATATACAACCAGAAGAAGACAACAAAGTCAAAGCTCCTACATCCAAAGCCTCCAAGAAAAATATGAATCAGTCCCAGGCCTTGGAAGAGCTCAAAAGGGATTTTGAGAAGCAAGTAAGGAAGTAGAGGAAAAACTGGGAAGAAAATGAGAGTGATGCAAGAAAATCATGAAAAACAAGTCAACAGCTTGCTAAAGGAGACCCAAAAAAATACTGAAGAAAATAACACCTTAAAAAATAGCCTAACCCAAATGGCAAAAGAGGTCCAAAAAGCCAATGAGGAGAAAAATGCCCTAAAAAGAAAAATTGGCCAAATGGAAAAGGAAGTCCAAAAGATTACTGAAGAAAATACTTCCTTAAAAATTAGAATAGAGCAATTGGAAGCTAGTGACTTTATGAGAAATCAAGACACTGTAAAACAAATCCAAAAGAATGAAAAATTAGAAAACAATGTGAAATATCTCATTGGAAAAACAACTGACCTGGAAAATAGATCCAGGAGAGAGAATTTAAAAATTATTGGACTATCTGAAAGCCATGATCAAAAAAAGAGCCTAGACATCATCTTTCAAGAAATTATCAAGGAAAACTGCCCTGATATATTAGAACCAGAGGGCAAAATAGAAATTGAAAGAATCCACAGATCTCCTCCTGAAAGAGATCCCCAAAGGAAAACTCCTAGGAATATTTAGCCAAATTCCAGAGTTCCCAGGTCAAGGAGAAAATATTACAAGCTGCCAGAAGGAAACAATTCAAGTACTGTGGAAACACAATCAGGATAACACAAGATTTAGCAGCTTCTACATTAAAGGACGCAGGGCATGGAATATAATATTCTGGAGGGCAAAGGACATAGGATTACAACCAAGAATCACCTACCCAGCAAAACTGAGTACAATCCTTCAGGGGAAAAAATGGTCATTCAGTGAAACAGAGGACTTTCAAGCATTCTTGATGAAAAGACCAGAGCTGAATAGAAAATTTGACTTTCAAATACAGGACTCAAGTGGAACATGAAGAGGTAAACAGGAAAGAGAAATCCTAAGAGACTTATTAAGGTTGAACTGTTTACATTCCTGAATAGAAAGATGAGATTTATAACTCATGAGACCTTTCTCAGTATTAGGATAGCTGGAAGAAAAAAATTATATGTATTTATATATAGATAGATAGAGGGCACAGGGTGAGTTGAAGATTAAGGGGTCATATCTGGAGAATAAAATTAAGGGATGAGGGAGGATTATACTCGGAGAAGAAGAAAGGGAGAGGTAGAATGGGGTAAATTATCAAAAAAACAGAAAAGAAAAGTCTCTTATAGTGGAGGTTAAGTGGGGGAAGGTGAGAGGGAATGAGTGAATCTTATTCTTATAAGATTTGGCTTAAGGAAGGAATAACATACACATTCAATTGGGTATGGAAATCTGTCTTACCCTACAGGAAAATAGGGGGAGAAGGGGACAAGAGAGCAGGGGGATGATAGAGAGGAGGGCAGACTGGGAAAGGGGGTAATCAGAAGTAAATGCTTCTGAGGAGGGCCAGGGTCAAAAGAAAGAATAGAATAAATGGGAGGGCAGGATAGGATTAAGGGAAATTGAGTTAGTTTTTCACAATATGTCTACTATGGAAGTGTTTTGCATAACTGCACATGTATAACCTATATTGAGTTGATTACCTTTTCAGTGAGGGTGGGTGGGGAGGGAGGAAGGGAGAAAATTTGAAACCTAAAATTTTAAAAGCATACTTTTAAAAAAAATGTTTTCACATGCTGCTGGGAAATAAGAAATACAGGAAATGGGGTGCAGAAGTCTATCTTGCCTATCAGGAAAATAGAAGGGGAAGGGGATAAGAGTAGGGGGGAGAGAAAGAAGAGAGGACAGACTACGGAAAGGGATATTCAGAATGTATGCCATCTTGGGGTGAGGGGAGGGGTGAGATGGGGTGAAAATTTGGAACTCAAAATCTTGTGGAAGTAAATACTGAAAATTAAAAATAAATAAATTTATATTTTAAAAAAATTTTAAAAAAGAAAAAATAGATACCCTGAACAGTAGAAATCATTGGGGCTACACAAAAATAATGCCTTTTTCACCCAGCTCGCCAAGGACCAGGGAAGGGCTACCTTGGACCAAAATGGATTTAAAGTTGAAAAAGCATAAACTGCAGGGGAACAGAAATTAGGGATGTCTTACACTCAGAGATAATTTTGGGAAAAGATTGAGCGTGTGTGTGTGTGTGTGTGTGTGTGTGTGTGTGTGTGTGTGAGAGAGAGAGAGAGAGAGAGAGAGAGAAACAGAGACAGAGAGACAGCGAGACAGAGACAGAGACAAAGATAGAGAGACACAGAGAGAGAGAGAGATTTTACATACACAAATTTTTAAAGAGTCATAGAAAGATTGAGGAAGTTGTAACAAGGTAGATTCACCAAGAACAAATCTCAGAGACCTAAATGTTATGCTTATTCTTTCATTGTCAGAGCTACAGTGTGCCAATAATAGAGTCAGATGGGGAGGGAGTTGAGTTAGAAAATGTTCTTCCTTTCCCACTCCCACTTGAGTGCTGTCTTCACCTATTAGACTAAAGCTCCCTGGCAGCAAGGGCATTCTTTCTTTTTCTTGTTTCTATCCCTAGGGCTTAGCATAGTGTCTGGCACACAGAGAGTACTCAATAAATGTTTATTGAATTAATTGAGTTGATCCTTCTTTGAATCTTTCTTCTGTGGTTCTAGATAGCTCTGATTTGATATGAAAATATCATAAATAAACCTGAAGATGATACAGTACTACCCCCAAAACTCAACTGTGACATATAAATAGCTCCAATTTCACTTCTTGGCATTGATTAATTCTGAGATTAGTCATAAGTCTTTGAAGGCACTCTATTAAAGCAATAGAATTATTAATTAATTTAAAGCTATGTTCATCACTTCTATGTATATAGCTTACTTAAGACATACTAAATCACCTAAGTATGAGACTGGATAAAGCCAACTCTCATAGACTAAACCGTATCTTTTTCTAGGCAACTGCCAGAAGCAATTCTTCCTAAGTCAGAGATTTGTTGTCTTTTGGGTGCTCATAATGCATTTCCTGGAATAGGTCATGTATAGTTTAGTCAAAACAAAATATTGCAGCAGAATTAGCATAGAAAAGTCTAGCTTTAATCTCTCCCCCTTCTAATATATCCTCCATGCTACTGCCAATTTATCTCCATAAAGGAGTTCTGATGATGTCATTTCCCTCTTCAAAAAACTTTCAATGGCTCTTCACTGCTTAAAGAAGTGGTCTCACAATGGAGGTCCTAGAAGTCTAGGACTTCTGAGAGAATATTGTGTGACCTGAGAGGAATATAATATAACATCAAGGGGTATGGGATCAAATAACAGGATAGGATCATAGGTCACTTTCCACACAGTTGCCAAAAATGAGTATAGCTCCCAAAGGAAAAACACCAACCCTTATTCTGCACTCTGCCTTCTCCTAAAGCTATGCAAGTTCTTGACCTCACCTTATTGGCCCTTACCATCAGTCCTTTGAAGCAGTTAAAACCTAAGCTAATTCAAACAAGAATGAAGGACAAACCACAGACTCAATCCAAGCACTTGCAGCAGCAGATACACAGGTACCTTTACGAAAATCCTCCCCATCCCCTACCAGCATGCCCATCCTCTGTCATCTAGGTATATTTGAGGCTGTGGCAAGTGATGCCCTCATATGATAGAATATGTGCTCCATGTCAGTAACCATTGAGCAAGAGCTCTCCCCTCCCCATCCCCACCTGCCACTTTTTATTTTGGTTGGGACAGAATTAGTCACATGGAATGAGCAAGCATGGGTGGGTTGCAATCTGCAGCACTTGACACATAGTAGGCACTTAATAAATGGTTTTTTTTAACTGACTGTACCACAGATTTCTTTGAATTATCTTTACCCTAAAACACGCCCCTCTTCTGAATTTTCCTGGCTGAGGACATCAACAACTTTCCAGTTAACAGATATATGACCTTATTGTCATCCTTGATGCCTCACTTCTATTCATCTCAGATATCCATGAAGTTATCCAATTTTGCCCTTCCTCCTTCCCTCACATTCATACCCTTTTCTCCACTGACAGCCACCATCCCAGTTGAGCCCTTCATCTCCTGATTCAACTCTCTGCCTCATGTCTCCTCCCTCTACATATCTGTCAGAGATTTTCCTAAAGTGTAGGTTTGATTTCCTCCCAATGCCATTTATTCTATAAATCCCAGGATCTCATAAACTCTTGGCTTGAGAACAACTATCTTTTCAGCTTTATTGTGCAGTATTCCCCTTTCTCAATGGTACAGTACAGTCAAGTTGGCCCACTTCTTGTTCCTCAAACTCATATAGAGGGACACAATTAAAATATCAAAGTATGAATAAGAAATTGCAGTTTGATACAATGCATTTAGCTGAATAGTTGCCTAAACACATTGAAAGGTACTAATGAAATGAAGGCAGCTAGATGGTACAATGGATATAGTGCCAGGCCTGGAGTCAAGAAGACATCTTTCTGAGTTCAAATCCAGTCTCAGACATTTATTAGCTGTGTGACCCTGGACAAGTCATTTAACCTCATTTGTATCAGTTTCCTCATCTGCCAAATGAGCTGGAGAAAGAAATGCAAACTAATCTAGTATCTTTGCCAAGAAAATCCCAAATGAGGTGATGAAGAGTCAGACATGACTGAAAAATGACTGAACAACAAATGAAAGCCCAAGCCCAGTCCTTTTCTTTGTTAGCAATGCATTCATTACTCAGCTGGTCTTAGCACCCATATAAAGAGGAATATGTTTGTATTAAAAACTTTCTTCTATTTACCATTTGCTTGCTGGTTTGTCAGAGAACTGTCTGGGCCTCTTGGGAGAGGCGTAGACATCAGCAAGATTCCAGTGCCTTTTTTGAGTTCTATATGGCTACACCAACACACAAAGAAGCCTACATGCTGTAAAGCTGTCATGTCCATTGAATCTATTGTTTATATGTTGTACCATGTATCTTCCAATTTTAAAAGTATCTTTTTTATAGACCAGTTATAGACCAATTTCCCTAATGAATATAGATGCAAAAATTTTAAATAAAATATTAGCAAATAGATTACAACAACTTATCACAAGAATAATACACTATGACCAGGTAGGATTTATACCAGGAATGCAGGGCTGATTCAATATTAGGAAAACTATCAGCATAATTGATCATATCAACAACAAAACTAACAGAAACCACATGATCATCTCAATAAATGCAGAAAAAAGCTTTTGACAAAATACAGCACTGATTTCTATTAAAAACACTAGAGAGCATGAGAATAAATGGAGTCTTCCTTAAAATAATAAATAGCATCTACCTAAAACCTTCAGCAAGCATCATAGGTAGTGGAGACAAGCTAGAAGCATTTTCAGTAAGACTGGGGGTGAAACAAGAATGTCCATTATCACCACTGCTGTTCAATATCGCATAAAATACCTGCTTAGGTATTTTATACTATCTAGGTATTTTAAATGACCTAAATTCTAAAATAATATTGAATAATATTGCTGACACATACTGTAGTTTCTCTATTTTTCACTTTTGATTAAATTTATTTTAACTTAACTTTGTCTGAAATTATGATTACTATCTTTGCTTTTTTTAGATAACAAATTCTACTCCTGCTTTTTATTTTATTTTTGTGTGTATATCTCATTTTTATGTTTCTTGAAAGCAACATATTATTGAATTCAAATGTTTAATATGCTATCTATTTCTGTCTTATGAATAATTCATGCTATTCACATTCTAAGCTACAATTACTTGTGTATTTACCTCCTTCCTATTTTTCCTCCTTACCCTTATTACCCTATTTACCCTATCTTTCTTCACTCTTCTGCTTTATTTCTACCCACTACCTTGCCCTCCTATTCCTTAATCTACCCACCCCTCTAAAAGTCCTTCCATTTTCCACTCCCTCCACTCTATCCCCTTGTCCTCTTATTTTTTTCTGAATTTAGACTTTTATACCGTTCTAGATGTATGTGTGTGTGTGCATGTGTGTGTGCATGTGTGTGTGTGTGTGTGTGTGTGTGTGTGTGTGTGTGTGTGTGTGTAGTTACCATGGGGATTGAGAAGATCTAGGTTCATATTCAAGAGGAAGATAATGGAGCTAAAAAAAAAAGAAACTCCATTTTCAATGAGAAACATCAAATGTCCAGAGTACAAAAAGACTTCTTGGAAGAACTTAAAAAGGACTTTAAAAATCAAATAAGAGAAATTGAGGAAAAATTAGAAGAAAAAAAATAAAAGAAAATCAAGAAAATTATGACAAGAAAGTCAACCAACTTGAAATAGAGAATCAAAACCTTAAGGAAGAAAATAATTCCTTGAAAGCTAGAATTGGGCAAGGGGAACCTAATGACATTCTAAGACACTGAGAAATCATAAAACAAAATCAAAAGAATGCAAAAAAAATAGAAGAGAAAGTGAAATATCTCATCAGAAAAACAAGTAATCTTAAGAACAGATCAAGGAGAAATAATATAAGAATTGTTGAACTACCTGAAAATTACAATAGAGAAAAAGAAAAAATCTAGATACAATATTACAAGAAGTTATTAAGGAAAATTACTCTGAGGTTCTAGAATAAGAAGGTAAAGCAGAAATAGAAAAAAAATCCACTGTTCACCATCTGAAAGAGATCCCAGGAGGAAAACTTACAGGAATATGATAGCCAAGTTTCAAAGCTCCTAGGTTAAGGAGAAAATATTGGAAGCAACAAGAAAAAAATATATACGAGACCTAAAAGCCACTAGTTTGAAGGACTATGGATCTTGGAATACTATACTCCTTAGAGCAAAAGAACCGGGGTTATGACCAACAATAATTTACCCAGCAAAGTTAAGCATAATCCTGAATGAAAAAAAAAATGGGCATTTAATGAGCTGAAAGACTTTCAGGTTTTTGTGACAAAGACCCCAGAACTTAAAGGAAAATTCAACTTATAACATCTAGAAGAAATATAAGGTAAACATTAAAGACCAATTATAAGGGACTCAATAAGGTCAAATTGTTTACAATGCATATACAAAAATATTAGCAGTACTCTTATGATTGTCATCATAATTTGGGTAGTTTGAAAGGAAGACTTGTGCTGAGTTGAGTATGATGGGGTGATGCTAAAACAGAACTGTGCAGGGAGATAGAAAGGAACAATTATTGCATATAAATGAGGTATAAATGGAAAATTTTAATACAGAAGGAGCTAATAGGAGGGCGGGTAGTATTGGAATCTTGCTCTCATCAGGAATGGGTTAAAGAGAAACACACATATATATGTATATATATACACACACGTATGTATGTATATATGTATGTAAACATGAATGTTAGCAGTACTCTAATATACTATACACATACATGCATACATATATGCACATATATAACATATATACATATAGCTATATGTGTGCATATGTCTATATATCTGCATCATATATATGACATACATATATATGACATATATATATTCATCCAGTAGTAAATATATATGTTATAAAGCATATGCATATACATGTGTATGTATATATATATATATATATATATATATATATATATATATATATATATACGTGTAAGCATAGATAGATAGATAGATAGATAGATAGATAGATAGATAGATATGAAACTTGCTTTGGTAGCTACATTGATTGAGCTGGCTGAATACCTAATACTTAGAAAGGTACGGTATTGGGCCTGTGATTTCATAGGTATCTAAGAATGCAGATAAGCACTTGCTTAGATCATCTTAGAATACTCTCTAAGGCACCTTAAGAGGTCCAATGACTTTCCCTGGGTCACATAGGCTGTTTGTGTTAACAGCAGGATTTCAACCTTGGTCCTCTACTCTCTGAAGCCAGGCCTCTAACTCATGATTCCATATTGCCTCTGCTACTACTAAAAATACTTATTTACATGTGCACTCTATTCCCCAGAACACAGACAAATTTTTTTTCAAAAATAGTGAAGCATATTGAATCACATTACTGAAAGCAAAACTTTAAAAATAAGATAAATTATTTTTTATTTCATCCTTTTAAAATTTCTATTGTGGGTTTCATGAATTATATATTAGTTCAGTAGCATATATATATGTATATATATATATGTTATAAAGCATATATGCATATGTGTATATTTATATTATTAAAATATATAAGTACTCATATGTATACGTATTTGCATATATACACATGTACATTCATGTGCTCAACAATTTTTTCCTGATAGGGATGTGAGATCAAAGTTTGTAGATTACCAGCTTAAAGACTAAAGTTGAGATTCTGTAACCTGATATTCAAAGTTATTTATGCTTTGATCTCAATATACTTTTTAACCAATCTTGTATACTATTACTTCTTTAAGTATGTTCTACTCAAAATGGACCACTCACTAGGCCCTGAACGTGCTCTCCTCAGCCATGCCTCCTCACTTCTTTTCACACTAGTCTTTTCAAATGAAATGCCCATTATCAAATCTCTATCAAAATGTTACCCATTCCTTAAGATCTAGCTCTCCCATGAATCCTTCCCTAATTCCCCCAAGAGGGGCTCTTATGTACTTGCAAATCCTACAGCGCCTTGTACTGTTCATATAGTCCCCATCACATTCTTCCCTATTTTTAAAAATTTATCGTCTTTAAAAAAAAAACACTAGTAGACTTCTTGAGGGCAAGGAGTAAATCTCTGTACTTTTTACATAATAGGCACCCCACAAAGTTCTGAGGAATTTTGAGCGAATGAATGAAACAGACAGTTATAATATTATCTGGTATGGAAGCTTTCTTCCATATAATCTGCTTTCTTCAATAGTGAAATGGAGCTATGATATCAACAATGGGGGTAATCCTTTCAGTGAGGTAGGTCAAACCAGGGGTGAGGAATCTGTGGCCTGGAGGCCACATGCGGTCCTTTAAGCCCTCAAGTGCAGCCCTTTGACTGAATAAAAACTTTGCAGAACAAATCCCCTTAATAAAAGAATTTGTTCTGTAAAACTTGGACTGAGTCAAAAGGCAGCCCCCAAGGACCTAGAAAGACACATGTGGCCCTGAGGCAGCAGGTTCCCCCTCCCTGGCATAGACTGTGTGTCTTTTTGTCCTATACAGTGTTTATTCATATGCTTCCACAAACATCATACAGGAGACTCATCTAATATATAAATTGAGTGTAAGTTCTATGCACTGTGCCATGACTGTGTTTCATTACTTCTAGGAACGTTACTTGTTCCTAGCTTTAATTAGTATGTGATTCTTATCATAGATTATATGGTAAGACCAAGCCACTTGTTTAAGAATTGAATTTTCCTGCCTTCCATAATGATCAGATGTCATTTTTGAAGGATAACACATAACTACCTTTATTGGTAATCCACGCTTCCTAGCTGACTTAGCTTGTTACAACCAGCATGTAGCACTAAGCTTACAACAAAATGTATAGGATTATTACTTTTTTTTCCTTTGCCTGTTGAAATCCTAAGGAAGCAAAGCAAAACAATTGCTAAGTTATTTTTCCTTTATCTCTGGGTACTCTTCCAAAGGGAGGACAGTGGAATTAGTTGAAATCCCATCATGGATGAAAGAGAAGGTGGGTGGGCTATCTGTCAAAGAAGTGATAAGACAGAATGAACATTGATAGCCTGAAGTGAGTACTAAAGTGATATTATGCAAATGTTTTCTTTTTCTCTTGAGCATTAGTGAAGGAGAAAGGGGCATATGGGTTCAACCCCTGAAAGACTGGCTTTTAAGTGCTTTTTCCCCCTTGAGTAAGTGAGATGGGGAAAGGAAGAAAAAAGCAGGGGGAGAAGGAATTTAGCCTCAAAGGAATCATTTTAAATGATTGTCTCTGGGTATCTGAGTGATGTCAGGAAAGAACAGGATAGGGCAGATAGTAATGAACATCTCACCTTCAAGTGGACTTTCACATAGTTTTCTCTCATGACCTTCAGGAAAAGTTAGAAAAGTTGAATTATTCTGAAATTGACACCATCTCCAAATTCTTGGATTCATAATTTTAACATGCATATATGAGTTAAAATTTTAAAAAAGATAAATATTAAAATTATCCAAATTATATCTAATTATATTTTCTATCATTTTTCTAAATAAATCAACAGGAAGAAAACCAAACAAAAATTAATTTTAAATGTCAGATGAAAGATAAATTTTCAGCTTTTTCTTCTATTATAAAATGTTACATCTACTAGCTCAGGATACCTTATACACAGTAAGTGTTGAATGAATGAATTAATGATTCAGTGAGTGAGTACATGAATCAATTAATATTACCATCCAGGACAAACAGAAACAACAATTTTCTAGTTACACAAATAGTGTCTGTGTCTCAAGTCCGATACGCAAATTCTAGATAGATATCATAATGATATTTTTTACTTCTCTGATTCTAAGAAAATTAAACTGGACTCTATAGACTATGGTAAAAGAGAACAAGGAAAGACATGAAATAAAGTTAAAAAACAATCTTCAGAACATAAAAGTAATATTCGTTGTTGAAAAGAATATGGAAGATACTGAATTGCTCTATAAAGAAGTGTTATGTCATGTTGATCATTTAAAGGTTTTCCGACACCATATAGTGTATTTTCAATATTCTTGTAGCCATAGAGGAAGTACCATCTTAGGAAGTCATAGAGATGACTAACAGCCCCATGCACAACATGGTATAGTGTGCAATTACAGTCAGTCCTGGTGGCCTTTACTGCATCTGGCATCATTATATGATAAAAATGGTTCCTAATTGTAGTATTGATTTTTTAATGGATTTTTCTTCTAACACGCTCTAAGTAGAGATACGACCACACACCACAGATGTATCACCAGGGGTATATATCTATAAAATGTGCATAGTAGGCACATGGATGCTAGCTGTATGTTTGTTACTTAGCAGCTAAAGAAGAGAAAGAATGTTGTCACAGAAGTAGAGTAAGAGGGATGTTTACTGGTATTACATTTGCATAAATGTTATCACCATTGAGAAGATATCTTATAGTAATTCCCTATTTTCATCTTGTAAACTGTTAAGTTATCATTTATAACACTGCAGCTATTAGACATATAGTGCACGCATAATACATAATATATGTAAGCAAGTATTAAATAAATGAACTAATGATTCAATAAGTGAGTGAGCAAACTATATGTATGTACATATATGTGTGTGTGTGTATATATACACATATATACACACACATATATATACATACATACACTTAATACATACACTTAATCATATTGTTGGACAGATGGGTGGCACGGTAGATAGAGTGCTGGGCCTACAGTTGGGAAGACTCATCTTCCTCAGTTCAAATCTGGCCTCAGATACTTACTAGCTGTGTAACCCTGGTCAAGTCACTCAATTCTGTATGCCTCAATTTCTTCATCTGAAAAATGAGCTGAAGAAGGAAATTGCAAACCACTCCAGTATCTCTGCCAAGAAAACCTGAAATGGGTTCATGAAGAGTTGAACATTATTGAAACAATTGAAATAACAACAAAAATCATATTGTATACCATATCATATGCAGTTGAAAGGGATTTTCATGCCAATATTGTAGTTTATCTGATCTGGCCTTTGCCATTTCTTTCAGTATAGAAGAGATAATCTTCAAGAGATTGATAGCTTAGTGTTATGGATAATCTGCTGCCAGCAGATTCACAAGCTCTGGCCCTTAAGCCATGTCGGTGTAAATTTTTCCCTCAATGACAAAAGAATCTAAACATTGTCATCACCATCCCCATCCCCATCATCATCACTTTGAAGAAGCTGGATACTCCCTAGGGAGCTCATGCAGCACAATACCACAAATATATATTAGTCACCTACTGGGAATATATAGTGTGATAGGTGGAGAGATACCAATTTTAGAATATATGATCCTTTCTGTTAAGGAACTTCTCCTTCAGTAGTAATCTTTCATTAGGAGATTAGGTTTAAGAAGTCTTGACACTCTTCAGGAATTCTTCTTCTCTTCAGAAGGCTGGGCCCAGGTACTTCCACCATTCCATACCCTAATAAAATATCCTCAATCATCTCAAATGTCTAGATGGTCTTACTTTTGGGAAAACAGGTTTATCACACATGCATCTTCAGTCCAACGATTCCTCTCTCATTCTCTTCAATGCTTAAAGTTTCCTTACCTCTGCCATTCACATGGATTCTCATCTATAGTTGTGATTTCTCATGTTTTGGTACTGGCAATGAGAGTCCTATGTATCTAGTCCCAGCTGTATTACTTACTATATTACTGTATTCCCTGATTCATAGCAACAGGAAGAATTTTTATGTTAAAACGATAGTATTTTGAATGAGAGAAACCTTTGAGATTGTTCGAAATTCCACACATTTTCCCAAATGCAGCCTCATCTGTTCTCTTGCTTCTACTTTCTTCTTCTGGGCTCAACTCATTATCCATGTGTTGTCTTTATGTACTAATAAACTCACGGTACAGCAAGCCACTAAGTTGTTTAATTCAGCTCAGTTCAAATTAACTAAAATATATTAAATAGTGTTATATGTCAGACACTGTGCTAGGTGCTGGGGACACAAAGACAAAAATGAAATGGTCTTTGTCATCAAGGAGTTTTTATTCCACATGGGAGAACACAGATAAAAAAAAATTCAAAATATATTGATAGCAAATATAAGAAACAAGGGTGGAAGTTCTAATAGCTGGGGGAAATGAGGGAAGGTCTCTTCTAGAATGTATCTCTTGAGCTGAGCTTTAAAGAGAGTTAGAGGTTCCAAGAGGGAGGGAGGAAAAAGGGAGAACAAGGCAATTAGGTGGCCCTGTGGTTAGAGCATTATGCCTAGAATCAAGAAGACCTGAGCTCAGATGCAGCTTTAGACACTTATTAGCTGTGTGATGCTGGGTAAATTGCTTAACCTCTGTTTACCTGAGTTTCCTCATCTTTAAAATAGGACAATAATTGTACCTATCTCCCGGGGTTGTTGAGACAATCAAATGACTTAATTGTAAAGCACTTAGCACAGTGCCTGGTATATGAGTATTAGTAATGATGATGACTGATGACAATGATGATGATGATTGATGATAATGATGATTTCAGACATGGGGCATAGGGTCAGCCTGTGAGAAATCATGGAGGTAGGAGATGGAATCTTGCATGAAGAAAAGTAAGTAGGCCAGAAATCATGGCTTGAAGCCAGATTGTGAAGGTCCTTAGATGCCACACCACAGGATTTTCTATTCTACCCTAGAGGCAATAAGGGAGCCATTAAAGCTTTGTTAGGCATGGTCAAATCTATGCTTTAAGAATATCAATTTGGCAGCTATATGGAAGAAAAATAGAAAAGGTATGTGACTGGATTCAAGGAGTAAATTCAGGTGGATTATTGCTATAGCCCACCCAAAGGGTTGTTAGGGTCTGAATTAGGATATTTAGGGTAAGAATGGAGAGAAAGAATGGATATGAAGATAAAATCAATGTGTCTTGGCAACTGATTGGATGGGGGTGTTGAGTAAACTAAAGAGTCAAGAATAAATTCAAGGTTTCTAAGAAGGAGAAGTAGAATAATAAGTGGCGACCTCGATAGAAATAGGGAATCTAAGGAAAAGAGAGAGCAAGGAAAAGAGGATTAGGGAAAAGATAATTAATTTATTTTTAGATAGGTTAAACTTGCCTTATCTGGGATATCCAGGTGAGGATGTGTAGAAGGCAATTAAAGATGTGGACCTATACCACAAGAGAAAAATGAAGGCCAGATATATAGATTTTGGAGTCTCCTGAATGTAAATGATGATTGAGTCCACAGAAACTGATGATAACACTGAGAAAGTACAGAGACAGAAAAAAGAAGATTCCTCCATGGGCCACAGTAAGATATGGATAATAATCCAGCAAAGGATAGTGAAAAGAATTAGTCAAACAAACAGAAAGAAAAGCATTGTCATGAAAATCCAGAGGACAGAGAATGTCTAGAATCAGGGGTGTTGAAATGATGTCAAATGCTGCAAGGACATCAAAAACCATGAAGACCGGCAAAAGACCTTTGGATTTAATAATAAAGTGAGCATTGTGAACTGAATTAAGTAGTTTTTCTCAAGTGATAGGGATAGAAATGAGACTACAAAGAGTGAAGAAATAAGAGGTGAAAAAGTAAAAGCAATTAATATGCATTTTTTTTTTCTTTTAATAAGAACTTGGCTATGAAAGGGAAGAAAGGTATAGAACTCTGATTATTACAGTATACTAAAATTTCACTTCAGGAAATATGAATTCCCATCCACACCACCACCCACACTATCATTGAAGGTGGAAAGAGAAAAGTAACATGAAATCAGAAAATTATTGCTGCCCAAACCTAAGGTTTTCAACTTACAAGACTGGACTACACTGGTGGCATAGTTTGGGATTGTTGAGACTGATGAGAAAGGCTGGAAAGCTTGTGAAATGGTAAGGCTTTGATGAGACTCTGGGTACCAAGTGTACAGTTAACTGCATCTTTTCCTGTCCTGGTCTCAGGCGGTCCTAGTCCTTGATATGGATTTTCCTCCTCTGGGATGGCCCCAGAGAAGAGGAAGGGAAGCAAAATTTATGCTACCCTTTAAAAGAGTATATACTCATTCCAGGGTGTGTGATCCTTACAATCTCTCAAACCCATAAAAAATTAGGAACACGCGATAAAATGATTTCAGATATCTCCATGGACTAAGATATCAAGAAATCTAATGGGGTGACAACCCAATGAACCAACAGTCTCAGAGAAGGCTAATCCTTCATTCACAACCCTTACTCACTTCCCTACAGGCCACAATGCTCTGGCAGGGCTGCACAGAATAACCCATGGTCTTCCAACAGAACATAACATTTTTCCCACTCCCTACCCATGCCATGGAAAACTGAACAAAGCCTTGCTCTGACTAGGATGGCAGTGTGTTGTGTGCTTCAGCTTAGCCAATGAACTAAGGAACAAAGGGAACTCAGTAGGACAATAAGGTGCATTTGGCTCTACTTAGACTGGAAAAAAAGAAGGCTCAGTATTCAGCAATGTTCAGTTCTGTCCCTCTAGAAGTCATAAAGGGCAGATATTGAGACATTTGAAATATAAATAAATCAGCCCAAACCCCTCCAAATACATGTAAGAAATTACCCTAAACAAATTTTAAAGCAGCAGAATCCACAAAAAGACAGAGTGAAACAAATTTCCAGCCCAAGACAACCTGGATGGTTGACCAGAATGGACGGGGAGAGGAGTACAGTTTGGCATGGGTACACAGGCAAAACAGGCCTCAGAGAACCTGGAGCAGACCTCAGAGGACTGAATCATGGGCAGCTGTGGTGGTTTCTAGACTTTTCAACCCACAAACGCCAAAGACGACTTAGAAGGTAATTAGGAAAAGTCTGTGACTGTGGTGAGAGAGAAGCGCTGTCCCAGCCCCAGTCCTGGTGCAACCACAAGGCACCAGCTGCTTCCTGAGATTCCAGCCCACAGACTGAGGGGCAATCCAGTAGCTGGTCAGAGGGGGATTGCAGGGATCTCTTTGCTATTACAGGATTATTTTGCTTTGCTTGTCCTTAGATCTGGTTCACAGTTCTGGGTGACGGTCCTGGGCGAGGAACAGTGCTGGCATGGTAGAGTATGGAGTGGTGATAGAGAGGAATCCTCCTCACAGTTCCAAGGAAGAGAAGAGTGCTTGGGGTCACTCATAGACTAGAGCACAGGCCAGGAAAGGAGTAAACACCTTGCCCCTTATCATTGGAAGAACTGAAAATTTACAGGTCCCTAGAAGTATCTCTGAAAACAGCTACACAAACCCCCTGAAGCTTGGGACAGTACTTTTTCCACACCAGAAGCAGACCCCTACCTTAACAAAGAGTTTATAACTCAAGTAATTGGCTGGGATCATGATCAAACTTTGCAAAACAGTCAGACCATAGAATCTTTCTTTGGTGACAAAGAAGATCAAAACATACAACCAAAAGAAGACAAAAAAAGTCAAAGTTCCTACATCCAAAGCCTCCAAGAAAAATATGAATTGGTCCCAGGCCATGGAAGAGTTCAAAAAGGATTTTAAGAAGCAAGTAAGAGAAGTAGAGGAAAACCTGGGAAGAGAAATGAGAGTGATGCAAGAAAATCATGAAAAACAAGTCAACAGCTTGCTAAAGGAGACACAAAAAAATACTGAAGAAAATAACACCTTAAAAAAATAGCCTAACCCAAATGGCACAAGAGGTCCAAAAAAACAATGAGGAAAAGAATGCCTTAAAAAACAAAATTGGCCAAATGTAAAAGGAAGTCCAAAAGCTTACTGAAGAAAATACTTCCTTAAAAATTGGAATGGAGCAATTGGAAGCTAGTGACTTTGTAGAAATCAAGACACTGTAAAACAAAACCAAAAGAATGAAAAAATAGAAAACAATGCGAAATATCTTATTGAAAAAACAACTGACCTGGAAAATAGATCCAGGAGAGAGAATTTTAAAATTATTGAACTATCTGAAAGCTGTGATCAAAAACAAAAAAAAAAGGGCCGAGACATCATCTTTCAAGAAATTTTCAAGGAAAACTGCCCTGATATTTTAGAACCAGAGGGCAAAATAGAAATTGAAAGAATCCACTGATCACCTCCTGAAAGAGAGCCCCAAAAGAAAACTCCTAAGAATATTGTAGCCAAATTCCAGAATTCCCAGGCCAAGGAGAAAATATTGCAAGCAGCCAGAAAGAAACAATTCAAGTATTGTAGAAGCACAATCAGGATAACATATGATTTAGCAGCTTCTACATTAAAGGATCAGAGGGCTTGGAATATAATATTCCAGAGGTCAAAGGAGATAGGATTACAACCAAGGATCACCTATCCAGCAAAACTGAGTATAAGCCTTCAAGGGAAAAAATGGATATTTAGTAAAATAGAGGACTTTCAAGCATTCTTGATGAAAAGACCAGAGCAGAAGAGAAAATTTGACTTTCAAATATAAGTCTCATGAGAAATGTGAAGAGGTAAATAGGAAAGAGAAATCATATGGAACTTATAAAGGTTGAACTGTTTACATTCCTGCATGGAAAGATATTTGTAACTCATGAGACCTTTGTCAGTATTAGGGTAGTTGGAGGGGAAAAAACTATGTGTATGTAGATAGATAGATAGATAGATAGATGGCACAGGGTGAGTTGAAGATGAAGGGGTGATATCTGGAGAATAAAATTAAGGGGTGAGAGAGGATTATCCTGGGAGAAGGAGAAAGGGAGAGGTAGAATGGGGTAAATTATCTCACATAAAACAAACAAGAAAAGGCTTTTACAATGGAAGAAGATAAGAGGGAGTGAGTGAATCTTATTCTCATCAGATTTGGCTTAAGGAGTGAATAACATACACACTCAATTGGGTATGGACATCTATCTTAACCTACAGGAAAATGGGGGGGGGGACAAGACAGCAAGGGGATGATAGAGGGGAGGGCAGATTGGGGGAGGGAGCAATCAGAAGCAAACACTTCTAAGGAGGGACAGGGTCAAAAGAGAGAATAGAATAAATGGGGGTGGGATAGGATCAAGGGAAATATAGTTAGTTTTTCACAATATGACTACTATGGCAGTGTTTTACATGACTACACATGTATAACCTGTATTGAGTTGCTTGCCTTCTCAATGAGGGTGGGTGAGGAGGGAGGAAGGGAGAAAATTTGGAACCCAAAGTTTTAAAAACAAATGCTAAAAAATTTGTTTTCACATGCAACCAGGAAATAAGATATGCAAGAAATGGGGTATAGAAATCTATCCTGTCCTACAGGAAAATAGAAGGGAAGGGGATAAAAGAAGTCGGGGAGAGATAAAAAGGAAGACAGATTAGGGAAAGGGATATTCAGAATGCATGCCATCTTGGGGTGGTAAGGATGAGATGGGTAGAAAATTTGGAACTCAAAATCTTGTGTAAGTGAATGTTGAAAACTAAAAATAATTTTTAAAATTTAAAAATTTTTTAAAATTTTTTAAAATATATATAAATAAATCAGCAATATAGAAAACTGAGACAACTCTGAGATCCAGCCCCAGGGGAAACCATCCTCAAAGGGGGAAGGAGAGAGAAAGTGATCAATAAGAATAAAAGGTGAAAAGACTGAGATTACCAAAAATCTTAGGAGCAAAGATATTCAGTTAAAGACCTTGAGCTTAGGGACATAAAGCAACAAGGAAGATATCAATAACAGAACTGAACTCCAGGTGAGAAAAATAGCTTCAAAAGTCCATGAATAAATGTTACAAGACAAAGGAAAATGAATCAAAATATAGTGAGGAAGAGGGACCTGTGGATTACTGAGAGGGTACAACCATAAAAAGATGTCATTGAATAGTTTAAGAGAGAATGAAGAATTTGTAAATATAGCATTTTAAGGCTTGCACAGCAAAAGTAATTAGCAGAGTAGAAAAACTTTAACTCACAATGACAAACCTCACCTGAGAAACAAAAACAAAGTCTGATGGGAAATCCAAATACACTGAAATAAGGGACAAAAACTGTAACATTAAAAGGATACATCCCTATACCCATCAAAACATTGATCTCAAAGACAGCATACTTAGAGACTACTTAAAGATTATAGGGTTCTCCCAAAAAACCTAACAGGTCCAAAAATCCAAACACTACATTGGAAGAAATAATACTAAAAACCTGCCCACAAAATCTGAACCACAGAAGGAAAAAGTGCCAGTTGAATGATCCAGGAGAAGGAAAACAACAACAACCACCACAACATAACAACAACAACAACAACCCTGTGTTGCAAATGCCAAGACACATTGTGGTTACATTGAACAATTCTGTAGAGAAAAACAAATTCTACAAGTGATCAGGAGAAAGACCTTCAAATGCAAAAGAAAGAAAATTCAAATAATTTGATAATCTTTGATCTCCTCCTGTATAGCCCAGATTTCAGTCCCACAGAATTGTATCTCTCAGTTTCAACACTTTCCATGAAATTAATTTTCTTCTCTATTGTTTTTATCTAAATAATGATGGGGAGAGTGGAAAGCAAATACTCTTCCGAATTAAAAGCATTTGCCTAATCAGGCCAGGCTTTTTGTATATGACTATGTTTTCCATTATGCCACTAAGTATATTGCAACAGCTAGATTAAATAAGTGCCTTAAGAGCTGGGAAAGAATTTTTTTTTCTAAAAATGGCATACATAAGCACTTAGTAAATTTTTTTTTTCAAGAGGATATGTCATTTAACTGGGTGACCCTTTCAGATTTCACAAGCCACACATAGGACAAGGACTGACCAGTAATGAGTCCTGATAAACACCTTCTAGAGCATCTCAAGAGAAAGACTATTCATGCATTACTTAGTTTGGCATGTTGCCCTTGAACTATTATACATGTAACTCTCCCACAGTCTGCTTCCTTTTGAAGGATATATAAAACACAAGTTGTAATTACTTGAGGTTCTTGACAGTCCAAGGGTGCTTAGGTGAGACTGGATGAGGCAGGGATTGACCAAAATGAATCCCATGAACTTTTGCACCTGGGTGGAGGGAGGTCAAGATCAGGTCATCAAATGATGGTAAGGAATACTTTTAAAAGTAAGCAGACTTCTTGCCAGTACCTGTAAACATGGGAAAGACGGGATTAAGACTAGAAAGAACCTAAAAAGTGTTGTCTACAATTATGAAGATTTGTACAAGAAACTGCTTGTGTTTTCTTCACTGTTACTCATTGAAGGCAAAGTATATAAAAGAGAAAAATTAATTTGGAAAAGGAATGGCTGGATAGGAATGTGGTATCTGAGAATGGGATTTGGATTTCTGGATCATGATAGATTCCTGGTCAAAGATGAAGTATACCTAACAAAGACTGGTAACATATAATTTTAAAAAATTCAACTAAAAAAGGATGAGGGATGGAAAAGACTAAGTAATTCAGATACCACGGCTATAAAGAAGGAAAAATAAAAGTTGAAGCAACCAGAAGTTCGTCAGAGACAAATCCAAGAAATAGTTTAAAGAGCTAAATTTGACTCTAGAGGTATCACCTTGGTTCTGGATATATTTGTACAGATATATCTTACTTAAAAGAAACAGGAGATTATCTAAAACCAAAAGTAATGTAAGGATGTCCACTCTCCTCACCATTTTTATATGGTTCTAGAAATGTCAGCAATATCAAGAATAAGAAAAATAAATGAAAAGTGTAAATATTGACAAAAGGTAGATAAAACTATTTGCATTTGCTAATGACATGATATTTTATTTAGAAAATTCTAGGAAATCACCAAAGATATTAATTAGATGATTAAAAGCTTTAGCAAAGTTGCAGGGTACAATATAAACCCGCAAAACCAATTTTTGTATTTCTATATAAGAATAACACAATTAAAGAAGTGATAATAGAGAGATCTCAGTCAAAATAACTACAAAATGCATTAAATATCTGAGATTCAATCTACAAAATATCACAAAAATACTTATGTAGATTCAAGTACAAAATACTTCTCAAAAAATAAAAAAAAGGGTCAGCTAGGTGGTACAGTGGATAGAACAGTGGCCCTGGATTCAGGAGGACCTGAGTTCAAATCCAGACTCAGACGCATAACACTTACTAGCTGTGTGACCCTGGGCAAGTCACTTAACCCCAATTGCCTAAAAAAAAATTAAAAAATAAATTTTAAAAAATTTAAAAATGAAAAAAAATTAAATGGTAGGAATAGTACTAGGTAGTTAGGGGTGGGTTGTGTCAATATAGTAAAAATAACAATACTACTAAATTTATTTAATTTGCCTCTTTAATAGTAAACCATACTATCAAAATGATACATTAGAGAAATTGGCAAAATTAAAAAAATTCATTTGCTGAAAGATTGTAGAATATCAAGGAAAATAATGAAAAAAATGTAAAGATAAAAGAACAGCACCTCAAACTATATTATACAGCAGCACTCATGAAAATTATTTGGAATTGGTTAAAAAAATAGAGCAGTACTCCAATGGAACATAGTAGAAAAGGGACAATCAGAAACAGTGGAATTCATACCAGTGTTAAGATAAGCTTAAAAAAAACATAAAAAAGAAATCCCTATTAAGTAAGAGCTTATAGGAAAACTGGAAAACAGTCTCCCAGCAGTTAGATTTAGACCAATACCTTACACCATATTCCACAATAAATTCAAAATCGATGTGACCTTAATTTTAATGATCATGCTATAAACAAGTTAGAAGAGTAGCAGATAATATATCTTTAACAACAGTGGCAATAGGAAAGACTTAATTTGGTATCAGTCATTAACTATAGCATATCTAAAGGTGACTGAGCAGGCAAACTCACTCTCTTAATTGATAGGTTGCTCACCACATTATTACTAAGCAGGCAAGCTTCTAACTATCAGACAGTCTGATAACCATAATCTTTGAATAATCAAACTCACAGGAGATCCAAAGAGAAGTGGGCAGATATATCCTGGCTGAAGCGTGATGGCTTATCAATGACGACTTGCACATAAGTCATACTTATATAATGCTTTAAAGTACTTTCCAAACAATAGCCTTGCAATAATAAGTATCATTATCTTCATTTTACTGATAAGAAATGGATGCTCAGAGAGGTTTAAGTGATGGGATTCCTACTCAAAGACCAGTGCTCATTCTATTAATTATAATAATATGTCTCTATTCTCAAAGGAGTTCCAAACTACTGATAGGTACTATTTTCACAATGGCCCTATGAAGTATGTAGAAATAAAAGGATGTGATTTCTATTTCATGAGAATTAGATGTGATCTAGTGGCAAGAGATAACTAGGAGCCATAAATCCTGGGTTTATAGCTCTCATTGTGCCATTTACTACCTGCATGACTTTTGGCAAGTGATTCCAACTCTTAGAGGAGATATAAGACTAAAACCATTACTTAAGTGAAAATTTAAATTAAATGTAGGGAACTGGGGGTTGGGAACTGATGCTGTTTTAAAGTTGCACAAAATACAGTTTCCCCAATATTCTTTGATCTTTCTCTGCCTTTGCCTTTACTTTTGTGCATGCTGTTTCTTATCCATCCACAATATGTGTCGCTCCTGAGTTAGAGGGATGTCTGCCCCAACCATGTGAAGACAGAAGTGCAGATGAGAATAATTTGTTCCAATGGCCATGAAGGGAGCTGAAGTAGGAGCCACGGAGAGCTCAGTGCTTGGTCAGACATCAAAGATACCAAGGTTATCCATCTATCCCAAGGAACTGACAATCGTCCTGACTTTTGTCCTGTAATTGAATTTTGATGACTCGGGAGGAGAGAGTGAGGCTGACGACTTTGTGCAACTCTGCCTCACCTAAATGCAACTGGCAAGAAAGTCAAGATATCACCCTGTGATGTCATTGTTTCGCTTTGAAACAAAGGACAAACAACTTATCCTTCAAGACCCAGCTCCAATTCTATGTTTTCTAGTAAACATTCTTGGACTAATCCAGCCTGAAATGATCTCTCCTTCCTCTGAATTATCATCATGCTCATTGTCTATAGTCCTCATTTAGCATTTTTCATCTATTACCTTGCGATATAGTAAATTTTCTTCTGACATATTTAGAGGAATCTAGAGATTTAGCACGACAGAAAATAGCACAAAATAATGGAAGGGTTATACCTCTATAAGTCTTATCCACACATTCACATTGTAAGCAATTAGAAGACAAGCCATATTAATTTTGTATTCTCCCCATCTCCGCACCCCAATAAAATAGTGCCTGAATTCCACGGATATTTGTTGAGTAAATTAAAGATGTTACCAAGCATGGCAGCCCCTGCTACTGGGAAGGGTAAGACTATTGGATCACTTGAGTTTACAGTAGGGCTAAAGTCAATTGGGAGTCCACACTAAGTCTGGTACCAGTAAGTTAAACACCCAAGGGGAGGAGCACAAGGCTGCTTATGAATAGTAAACAGGCTCAGGGAGGAAATAGAGCAAGTCAAAGCTTCCTTGCTTACTGGCAGTTTTGTCAGGCCTGTGAGTGATTGCTGTACTTTCAGCCTGGGGCAGATAAGTAGAAACAATCTCAAAAAAAAATGAGGATAATAAATTGTTTTCTTTCTAATGTACTCTAACATTTCAAATAGATAGATGTGAGCAAAAAATGTGACACATTAATAAAAAAAAGTCACTATTTAAAGATTCATTCTGTATTTTGTTTAAGCTCTGACACAAAAATGCCATACATTACTAATTTTTTTTTATTGTCCATGTATATTGTCCATATATACTGTTGGGCAATCCCAGCTATGGCCAGTTTTCTTCTAAACATATGGATATCCAACATTCAGTCACATGTGCAATAGACAATTGTATCCCTGACCACCAAAGTATCAAATTCAACTTCATCTCCCAGGTAAAAGTCTGAATTTCCTTTATTTCTCTCTCTTTTTAATCAATAATACTCAAGAAATTTCATTTAAAAAAAACTCTGGGGTCTCTTTTTATCCACAGAAAGCTTTAGGGTAAAGAATAGAGCAGGGAGGAGAGAGGAACAAAAGACATATCATAACTTGAGTTTTCAGCAATTTTTTTTTTTAGCAATAGGATTTCCTGTTTTCCTCCCTTGATCATAGACATAACATTGCTTGTCTCATCATCACCAAAAAGCTGCAACGGCTGCCAGCCAGAGCTGCTGGGAAGTCATAAACAGATCATGTGGCTTCTGAGTTAAGGGGAAGCATTTAGACAAATTAAAATCCTCCAGGGCTAATTCAGATGAATATTCTGAACTATTCAACCCTTTGGACACAACACATTTTGTCCAAGCAAGAAGTCCATCCCCTAGGTTTGAGCAAACACATGCTGTTTTACAAGTTAGTCTACACCAAGTTTACTAATCTGTATGGAGATGGCCATCCATAGATGTATTTAACTCCTGCTTGTATTAAAATGAACACCCCACAATACAGTCTAAGCAATGACTCCTTAAAAACCTCTCCACTCCACTCAACAGAATGGTATTAAAATCAATTCCGGTACTATTCTGAGTCAAAAAGATCAAGCGGCATTCTCAGATTTGCCCACCACTGCTAGCATTCACTTAGGAAATTCACTCACTCATTCTTGCTCGCTTTTCTTCCCCCGGCTCATTCTACCCTCCCCTATCCTCCCCACTTCAAAGGGAATAATCCTGCAAAGTATCCTGGGGTCCTCAGACAAAATCTATTTTGTAACTTTTTTAATCACTACTAGGGCTGAACACAAACTCCCCTACACACACATACACACACCACACACACTTAAATTTTACAACCACAAACCTATAAAGTCCTTTTTACCAAGTACATTGCACAACTTTTTTTCAGACCATAATATTCCTGCTTTCAATATCTCAGAGTTTTCACAGTGAGAAGGTGAGATCCCTGATTGAACAAAATTATTCAGAGGCCAACAGAAAGAATATCAAATGTCCTTATAATGTAAGGTGCCCTACAGAATGCTCTGTAAGCTCAATCCATATATTCTGGGAATATGTCAGAACATGAAAGTCTAGACAGGGGAATGTGACTATCCTCAGGTAAAGCTGAGGATCCTCTAGTGTGGGCAAACTCAAGCTCAAGGGCTGTATACATCTTGATTTTATTTTCTTCTCCACAGGAATTTACCTTAAGGCTCCCCCTTTTTCTTTATTAAATTGGTACAACAGTGATTTCTCCTTTGTGCCAGAAGCTAGAAAAGGCCAGTTTTCCATTTATAATGAATTAGGTTTGAAGTAATATACTTTTTTTCTCCTCTTTTTGGTGACACTGATCTAAACAGGCTCTTCTGCCTTTCTCAATCTCCATTAGCCCCTCACACTTTTCACAAGTGGCTGTCGGGTGGCAAGTGACAAACCTTACCCAACTCCAACAGAGAGAGGGAATCCTTATCCAGATGGATAAGGAGCCCTGATGGAGAGGAGACTAATTTGCTATTTTCATCAATGTCTCCTATGCCCTGAGCTTCTATTGAGGAATTATTGTCATAAAGAGTGTTCTGGATTCCATTACAAAGAAAACATGAATAATACATCATGGCCTTGTGCTTTTATTTAATTTCAGTCAGTGGAAAATGAAAGCACAAATACTGTGTCCAGCTGTACTCCTGGCAAAATAGGCATGGAACATGGTTTCTTTGGGACCCAGGCAGCTGCATATTCAATACAACTTTCTGCAATGCCATATAATGCAATCAGTCACACAGGAGTCCTGGATTGCTTTAAAAGCAGGAAGAAAAAAAAATGGGATGTGTTGCAATGATAGCCTAAGCCTACATCACTTAGCTCTAGCCTTGGATTCTGTTTATGATGAGAAATTGGAAATTGTTTGTTTGTTTTTGTTTGGTTTTGCTAACCTTGTCTATATAACCTTCTGTTACTGCTCACTCTTACTGTGCTCTCATGCTTATTACAAGAAAATCTATTGTAGAACAAAGCAAAAGCAAAAAACTTATGCTGAGGAGTATGTCTGGTCTTTTAAGATTAATGAGCTCTGAATAATCTCAGAAATAAAATGGCACTTTTCATTACTGCCCAATGGGAGTAATCCATTAATATAGACCTCAAATATCTATCTATCTATATTTGTATCTATCTACACAAGCATATATATTACAAATATGTACACACATTTTTATGATATAAACACATATGTGTGTATATATGTCCTGTATATAGAGATGTATATATATGTATCTGTATGTATATATGTTTATATGCAAAAACAATCTATCATCCATTATTCTCTCTCTCTCTCACACCCACACACCCACACCCACACATGCACACACACACATATGTATATAACACACGTCCATATATATTGGCAAAATAAATTGTCATTATACGCCATTAATGTCAAAATAGATAATTTGTACCTTCAACAACATGAATGTTATATGCTTATTCATTTAATCTTTTAGTCTGGGACTGCTGAAGTATAATTAGTCTCTGTAGAGATTAGTAATGATAACTATAGTTCAGTCTGGTGTGGTAGATCCAGGATAAGCCTGAAAGTCAGAAAAACTTAGTTTCAAGTTTTGCCTTTGATATACTCTGTGATGTATCCAAATCACCTCTAGATGTCCCAGACAGTTCCCTATGAACATGTTGCCCAAGAGTTGTTGATCTTCATTAGTGGAAAGAGGTTTCATACCAGGGACTTCCCTACATAGTAAAATCATAGATCTGGACTTTCTCTCTCTCTCTCTCTGTCTCTCTCTTCCCTTCTCTCTCCCTCCCTCTCTTTTCTCTCTCCTCCCTACCTCACTCCCACATAGCTTATATTTACATAGTCCTTTAAACTTCACAAAGAAGTACATAATAATCATAATAGCTCCCACTAATATAGTTCTATAAGTTTACAAAACATTTTACGCATGTTCACCCATTTGATCCTCACAAGAATCCTATGAGGTAAGTAACTATTATTATATCCATTTTATAGAGAAGGAAATTGAAGCACAGAGGAATTAGGTGTCTTGCCCAGGGTCACAAAGCCAACAAGTAAATGGGTCAGGAATATGAAGTCAGATCAAGATCAAAGTCCCTCACTTTCTCCATCTAGACAAGTTAAATGGTAGGGAAGGAGGTTTTTGTTGTGAGGATACTGAATAGTAATGCACAGAAAATGAACTGAGATTTTTTTAAGACTAAAAACAAAACAACCTTTCCAGATCCATACATTTAAGCATTCTTTCCTCTTAGGCATACAAAGATGGAGAAGGGAGGTTGTGAGAAAGGCCAGGGGCACTCCAGCCCCAAGGAATGACTGCTCTAGGCCCTGACAGTCTTGCTAAAGATGTCACTAGAACAGTATTCAGCTCACTACTACACAACAAACTTTTCCTTCCACCTTGGGATAGGCTCTACAGAAGTGAGTTAGTGGGAACCAACCTACTCCAAAGTGTCTCAGGCTAAAGCATCTACTTTATCCCTCCTGCCACAGCACAGTTGTCCAGATTCTTAAACTAGGGGTGTTTATAGTCATCTGAGATATGTCTAGAGTTACATGTAAGGTCCACAAGGATTGTGAGAAAAGTTGCAAGTACTTTCTTTCTTTGGTTCCACCTCTAGCAAGCTGGTCAAATAGGACTTCCATGTTGGTAAAGGAAGATTACTTTTCTCTTTCTTTTACCATACCCATGCAATTATCAATTGGGTTAAAATTAATGGGCATGAAGATCCACATAAGTGTAAATGGGGGAAGAGGGTTTGACACATATACAGGCACCATTAGCTTGCTAAGATCACATTGTTCACATGGAGAACAACCAGGTTTATGTTCTGGGAGAATGGGAGGACTGGAGCATGTGTGGACATTCTGAGTTCTCCTACCACATGACTGGGGGGTGCTCTTTTTCATTGGTTATGCAGCTGGAACTGAATGAATCTTTAAAAAAAGAAAAAAGCCTTATTCAGCACCAGCTAGAGCTTTGGGTTTCATTTGCAACTAAGAGAACAAAATGACTTTTACTAATGGCTTCCTGTAAGAGAACCATGCTGTTTGGGAAAAGTCCAAAGGACTTTCAACCCTCTTTCCCCTTTCCATCTCCCATGAGGCCATATGGTCCTGAAAATTAGGTCTGGGTCTTTGGACTTTCTGTTAGTTCTTTTCCTTGGTGCAAGCAGCTGCCTCAAAAGTGAGCCATTGAGATCCCGGAATCCAAGAATTCAAGCTAGGTGTTGCAGTCAGTAAAAGGGAAAAGCACAGAGGAGCAAAGGTTGGACTCTAGTTCATCATAAGCTGATTTTGGAGATGAATGTGGTGATACGGAGGAATCGAGCTAAGTTCTGCCCCTTTCCCTAGAGCCCAAAATAATATAGGGGAAATTATGATTTGATATGTTGAGGGGAAATGTTTATATGCCTGTTCTTGCCCTATCTTTGAAGTATATATCCCATTATAAAAGGTATCTTATATTAAGTGGTTAAATGGAATTCAGATATTAGTTACTGGACCCCTAAAAATGAAAGAGGAGGAACACTGACATTTTGAGGGTTCAAGCTGACAGCAGAGAAAATAGATATTCCAATCTCCCCTTAGGACACCTAAAAACCCCAAGAGTGAAATGTAATACTCCTAGCCTTGAGAGAGCAGGACCAGAGCTAACCCTGGTTACATGAGCATTTTGTGTAAACTAGAAACAAAAATTAGATAAATTAAAACTTTCTCAGGACTGTCAGTTGCCTTCTCTAGCAGACCAAAAGGGCAAGGGGAAAAGAGGGAAATTAGGGGTATGGTGGTGTAGTGATTTACTTGATTAACTGGGGTGGAAGGAATTAAAATTACTTCACTATGAGAGGTAGTAATGTGTTGTTGATTGGGCTAAGATCTCTCACCCCATAAGAGGCCATAGGTCACTGTTTCTACTCCTTTCAGCTTGTACCAGGTAAACAAAACAGATCAAATCTCATTCTTCTCTCTTGATCTGAATACCTTCTGCCATCCATGGTTCCTAACCCCTATTCTTCCCTAAGAGGGAAGGAATCTCCGTTAGTCATAGATGACTTCTTTTTAATGACGTTCACTGCTTTTCCAATTAAAAAAAAATATCCACAATCAAATAAGTGCAAGGCCACAGGAAATAAGGAATTCTGGGTAATCTGTCAGATCATCATGTCTCTGACTCCCTCAGAGTTTCCAGTCTCTCAGTCAACAAGCATTTATTAAACACTTATTATGTGTCAGGGACTGGGCTACATATTGGGGATATAAAGAAAAGGTAAAAATATATCTGTCCTCAAAGAGTTCACATGCTTATACCATGTAAATAAAAGTTATAGACAGAGTAGATAGAAGACATGGAGAGGAGAAGGCATTAGCAGGAAATTGGGGAACTAGGAAAGGCTTCCTGGAGTAGGGAGAAAATTGAGCTGAGTCTTGAAGGAAATCAAAGAAAGGGGAGTTGGAGGATTACATTAGAGGAATTGCAAGCAGGCCAGTGTATCTGGGTAATAAAGTGAGTGGTGAGTAGTGTAAAAAGACTTGAAGAAAATTTGGGTTATGAAGACCTTTAAAAGCCAGAGGAGTTTATTATACTTGATTCTAGAGGGGAGTGACATAGGAGTCCATGGAGCAAGTCCACTGATAAGAAGGATGAGAATTCTCATAGAATTCTCATTTAAATTTGGATCATAAATCAAAGATTCTGTTCTTTTGTGAAGACCAAAGTAAAGGCAGAGCCCTTAGATGGCCATTTTATTTTTATAACTTTGGCAGAGGAAGTGTCATTGATTAAATGTCTCAATCTCCCCAAACACACAATCGAACTTTGCAGGCTCTTGCCTCCTTGGGATGTTGGACTGAACCACACTTTAAGAGTTTCTTACTTAAGTTTTCTTTTTACTTTAACTGGTATTGATGGAAGTCATGTGTCTTATCATCAAGAAAAGAGAGAAAAAAGAAATGCAGATAGAGAAAAAGAGAGATAAAGACAGAGAGACAGAGAGAGATAGAGACAGTGGCAGAGAGATGGAGACAAAGAGAGTCTCAGACATATGTAGAGAGATTGCTTCATTATCTCACTTTGCTATAGAACTTTCTTTATTTCACATAATTACTAGTAACTGTCCACAGTCAATTCTTCAGTCATTCTTTCCACTTTCTACTGGCCCTTACTCTGAAGCCCTCATGTAGTGGAGCAACCCCTGGAGAAAAGAAGCCAACCATCCCTGACCAGACACCAACCATTAACAAACAGAAAGCTTAGCTGAAGCAGCCACCTCGACATAGGGAGGTGAGGCAACATGAGCCGGGTGGGTCAAACTAAATAATCGCTACATCCTCTCAGACTCAGTCCTTAAACAGCCTAGGACTATGTGTCCAAGAGCCCTGCAAATAACAGTGCCCACCCAAAGAAAACCCCACCAGCTCTTCTTACAGGCCCCCTACAATTATTATCCAGAGAAGCAAATCCTTTGGAACTATGACCTGGCATTTACCTCTGCAGCGGGGGCTGCAGCTCCTACCAAACCCAACTACCAAAAAGTAAGAAAAAGTAGTTACTACCCACTAAAGTCCTTGACATTGTCAATTAGTTCAACACAGAACTGTGGTAGAAATGCTATTTCGTAAGTGGAAAAGACCTTAGAGATGCATTCTATCTGCTTTATTCTTCAGCCTTATTGCCCTGGAAAATCCCTTGCCCATGGGACCTGATACCTTCATTTTGAGGAAGTACCCAGGCCAGCCTCATGCTCATTCCCTCACTCCTTTCCTGGTACCTGATTCTCCAAATCTCTCCATATCTTCTCTCCTCCCTGGAGTCTAGCTCCTCCCTTTTTAGCTCTTTTTTATATGCTGTCTTCTTCTGTTAGAATACATGTTTTTTGAGGGCAGAAACTTCTCTGTCCTAGTATTTGTATTTCCAGTTATTAACACAATACCTGAAACAAAGTAAATGCTTAATAAATATTTATTGACTTACAACCTAAGGATATGAGGCCTTTCCTCCTAACTAGCAGCTGAAATCACAGATAGGTGTTGTTTATCCCTATTAGAATGCGAGTACCTTAAGAGCAGGGACTGACTATGTTGCTTTTCTATTTGTATCCCCAATGCTTAGCACAGTGGTTTGCACATAGTTGGAAATAGTTTTTTTTTTATTCATTCATTCATTCATTCCTTTTGAATGGGGAAGAAGAAGAAGGTGGCTGACAGCTTGGTGATCTGCTATCAATTTTTCATTTTAGTCAGGGATCACCATCTGGTGATCTATTTTTCACATAAGCATGTACTGTCAGATCCAAGGACAGATCTACTCTATTTTCAGATTAAGTCACACTTAGCATACCACCACTGCCCATCTGTATCAAGACACTAAGAAACAGGCTTTCTGTATCACCTCCTAACATTTACTGCATATGAAAGCAGTGTTCGAGTCGGTTGTATTGCTTTGGGGAGCTTCCTCATTCCTCTTTAGCCTAGAATTGCCCTATCTTCCTGACAGCATCAAAATCCTTTTATGCAATGGTGGAACTGTATGGATACAAATAAATACAATAACTTTTCTAAGGAAGGCTTTCACAGATTTTTTCATTTCAAAATTGTGCAAAATTTTAACCTGTTAAAAAAATTCCCTTTGTAGCAAAGGTGAAGCCTTAAGACTAAAATAAAGTAATATTATTTTTTCTAGATGACATATCATCATAGCCCCTAAATGCTGGAATTAAATTATATAAAATCAATTTCCAAAAAACATTATAAATATAGATAAGGTTTGTTTTCTTTCACTATTAAATTTTGATCTTTGAGAGATCGTGTAATAATACTAATACCTCACATTCATATAGTACTTTAAGGTTTACAGAGCACTTTCTCACAATGCTGTGAAGTAGGCACTACAAATATTGTTACTACTGCTAATAGCATGGGCACTAAATTTGTAATAAATTAGAAAAAACAAAACACCTGAGCTCAAATCCTAGCTTTAGCATTTAATTAACTCTGTAACCTTGGGACAAGGCACTTCATATGTGGGGACTTGAGCTTTCTCACCTGTAAAATGAGACAGGTAAACTAGCTGATTTCTAAAGTTCCCTAGTAAGCATTTAATAAATATTTGTTGACCTACTGACTTATTGATCAGAGTCTGGAACCCTTTACCTACCACTTTAAAGATGAAGGAACAGAAGATCGGAGTAAGCAAGTGACTTGTCCATAATTCTAAAACTGGGCATTAATCATCTTTTGAGCCTGAGATTTAAGACTAAGATTTGTGACTTCTTTTCTGATTATAAGTGCAATATATTTTCTACTACATCATTTCTTTCTAGTAGCTCTTCTCTTATATTCTAAAGCTACAACATTTTGGACTTCCTGAGACAATGTTTACATTAGAATTCTAAATGGCAGAATATTCCCTAATAAATATTATTATTTTCCATGCTTGCTTAATTTAGAACAAATTACTAACCAAGTACAGTCAATGAAGGGTACTTATTATACTACTCATTTGCCTTTTTAAAAAAATCTTTAAAGAGAAATAAACTTTAGTACCAACCCTGACTGAATTAAATAGTAAACCATGAAAAAAAACAAGCTTAATTATATACTAAATAAAACCTGATAACTGGATAAGGAATGATTAACATTCTTCTTTCCTTCTCTTTTAAGTGCTCCCTAATTTCTGAATATAATAATGTGACAAATTACTAAATACTTTGCAAAACATAAAACTTTAAAGCTTGCTGTGAGATCACACTTCAAAATGTAGTATCTTGTAGCCGAGAAAAGTCCAAGAAGCATACACACCCATCTCCTCTCTATTTAGCAGTTGTTAGATACTTTTGACAGATGATGTTTCCCCTTCAGAATTAAGTCTATCTTGTTGTGTGAGCTTGAATGACATTAAGTTCAGTAGTGTGTAAATAATATGTGGCTCAGCGTTGTGATGTCATGAGATGGGCTATTTCAAAGAGGATCACTAAGATGAAAGCTTAATTGACATTAAACAAATGCCATTTAAATCAAATATTGGAAAACAGATATATACATATTTTTAGATATGAAGTTAAAATATAAGTGTTTATCTGTCAGGGTCAACCTAACTGCTCAGTTAGTTGGGACTGTTTGTAACTTAACTAAGAAAGAGATCTGTCTCAGATTTCTGGGGCTAAAGGGGCAACGCCCAAGCAGGACACATGCCAAGGAAACTGGCAAGTAAGGACAGGTTTATAGATTTTTCTGTGTCCTTGGCAATGTTTCACAAATGCAAAAACAGCTCTCATCAGGATTCCTGACTCCCAAGTATAATGGTTGCTTTTTTTAAGTCAAAACTTGAAATTATTGAAGTAATAGGAAAACCATCATGAGGGTGCCCGAAGCTTGCCCCCTTTCACTCAAATCCCTTATTTCTTTGGCTCTAGACTGTGATGTAATAGGAAGAGCCCTGAAAGTTTATTGTCTGACTGTCATTCACCAACTTTGTGATTTCAGGCAAGATAAAAGGATTCCCTGTAATTCAGTTTTCTCAAACCTAAAATGGGGATAAAAACACTTGCCCTAAGGCAGCATGTATAGTAGAGAGCTGACTTGAGAGTGACTTATGTTTATGTCCTGCCTTTGATGAGTCCTAGCTACACCTCCCTGCGAACGTGACTTACCCTCTCAGTGACCCAGGTAACTCTATCAAATTACATGTTGCAGAATAGTTGTAGGTCTTGCACTGGTAGAGGGAGTTTCCTCATCAGAAATTCTCTACACCAATAAAATCACAGGTCTGGACCATCCCCCCCCCCAAAAAAAAATACAAGAATAACAACCACAAACCCTCTCCGGTTTACCTTACTCAGCTGTTGTGAAAATCCAATGCGAGGATGTGTAACATGCTTGGTAAACCATTACATCATGTACTAAGTACTATATAAATGCTGGCTATTATTACTACCTTGTGTCTTAACTCGGTTTTGTTTTGATTTCATCCAGAAGTGCAGATTATAACCAATGTTAGGATCCAGTATAGTTTTCCTCGACAATCCCCCCCAACACACACATTAAAAAAAGTCATTGCTGCTCAGCTAATCATCTAAAAAGTTCCAAATGCTTATCATTCCTGAAAAGTAGTTATGGTGATCCAAATTAACATGCAATGAGGAGTATAATCTTTGAAAGTACAAATAGATATAGAACCTGGCACTGCAAACTATACTTTGTACTTACATTACCCCCTCTCCAATATTTTTTCCACAAAATATAAATAAAAATCTACGAAGTCCTTTTGTAGCAGTAGGTGTGACGATAGGTGTTATTTTACTGAAGAAAAAAACATCCATTTCCTCTAATTGGCCTCCACCCAGTGGTGTGCTAAATGTACCAGCAAGAGAACTGATTGTTAAATTTGCCGTGTTAGCATCTATACCTCAAAAATCAACAAATGTTAAAAATCTGGCCTTGTTGATGTTTTGTTGATTGTCTAGACTTAAGAAAGTGATGAAGAAAATGTCAATAATTCCAGTTAAACTTCAAAATGCATCATATTTACATTTTTTTTTTTGGTTGTTAAATATTGAACAGCACACACCCTCACCCTTATTCTGTATGGCCAGTCTTTCTCAGCTACTTGCTTCAAGAGTCTCTGGCTCTCTGTTTCTGTCTTCCACTCCGTCCTTTTGGGAAAGGGAAGCTCATAAAGTCCTGTAACCTTCCTGAGAGAGAACAATGGGGAGGGAAGTTGCCCAGTGCTAATTAGCTCAGGGGTTGACAATTTTAGGTTTTGATGGCAATGCTTTACTATGGCAGAAGAAAAAAGAGAAGTAAAAAAAATCACTTTTATATGGTTTAAAGCCCCGCTCAAAACTCTTATTCTTAAATCCTCAAGAAAGTGTAGACAAATGAAATCACTTCATGGGATTGAGAAGTGGATGGAACCTTTGAGATGATCTGGTACATCCCTTCATTTTATAGGAAGCTGAAGCCCAAGTAGCTTAAGAGAATTTCTCGAGACCACATAAATCATAGGTAGCAGAACTAGAATTTCAACCTAGATTTTTTTTTATTCCAGAAACCATGTTCTTTCCAATATACATTTAGCTTATTTTCTGTTTTTTTTTAAATCATCAGAACTGTTTTCCTAATGTCTTAATAAACATTCTATTTGAAATAGGGGGAAAAGTTCTGGGTTTAGCACCACAAGACTTGGTATTAAAACTTGGCTCTCATACTTTCCTAATGGTATCTCTTGGATAAGATACTTATCCTCTCTGGGCTTCATTTTCCTGATATGTAAAATGAGGGGGTTGAATTAATTGACTTCACATGTTTCTTCCAGCTCAAAATTTATGACAATCTTATTCTCTTATGACTTATTTAATGCAGAGTTTCAACACGATTGTCTACAGTACTCAATTCATGTTTGTACAGTAGTAAAAAAAAAAAAGCACTTAGATGCTTATTAAAAGGGCTAGCCACTGATGTCTTATCTGATATTTTCATATTCCAAGGAGCCATATGTCCTCAGTATTTTGGAGGGAAGAAGTTAATATTAATTATCATTCAGGGAACCAAAAGTGAAGTCCTCAAGTGTCTGATGAAGGGAGGAGAACTACTAATAATAAGTAGCTGAGCTTCTTTCCTTTTTGGAAATCTCTCAGAGATATGTGGAAGAGACTATGGTGGTGACAATTAACTTGGAATTTTTCTGGTTGTAGAGTGGTGTAGCAGAAAAAGCACTGGATTGTACTTTCAGTTTTATTTTTAAATTTTTTTATTTTGATGTTTAGTTAGGATTTTAAATTTTGTTCATTCTCTAGCCTCATGTTCAATTCATTGATATGTTCTTTCTCTCTTTTGTTGAGGTGAGAATTAAGCAATATTATTCCCTTTTCCTCAGAAATGCTTTGGCCAAATCCTGAAAGTTTTGGTATATTGTCTCATTTTTGTCACTTTCTTTGATAAAATTCTTGATTGTTTCTATTTTGTTCTTTGGACCACCAGTTTCTTAGGATTAAATTACCTAGTCTCTAATTAATTTGAAATCCTACCTACAAAGAGCCTTTACTGAATTGGTATTTCTTTGTGTCCCATAAAGGATATGTTTAATATTTTAGATTTTCTGCATTTTTGTAAGGTTTTTATTCCTTTTATATGATCAATCATTGTACCATGCAAAGCTGAGAATATATAGACTTCTTTCCATTCCTTCAGTAATCACCAGACAACTGTAATGTCTAACTTTTCTAAAACTTTATTCAGACTCTTAGCTTCTTGTTTATCTTTTGGTTATATTTGTTTAACAGAGGTATATTGAAATTTCCAACTACTACAGTTTTAATTATTTTTAAAGTTGATTATTTTTTCCAGCATTTATATGCTTTGCTATTTCTTGTGTGTGTGTGTGTGTGTGTGTGTGTGTGTGTGTGTGTGTGTGTGTGTGTGTGTAGATAATACAAGTATTCACTATTTATCTATGGGATATTCAATTCTAATGTCATTTCTTTGTTTATTTCTTTTAATCGTCTATTTTTTCTGATGTTTTCTCTGAGACTATGGTCACTATTCTGGATTTTTTTTAAGTTCATCTGATGCATAATAGATTTTGGTCCAGCCCATTATTTTAACTCTGTGGGAAACTATGTTTCAAGGTTTTCCTATGAACAACGCACTATTGGATTCTGCATTCTAATAAATTTTTCCCTTCTCTTCAGTTTTATAAGTGAGTTTATCCCACTCAAATTCATGATTATGATCAAAATCATGTATTTTCCTCCATCGAATTCTTTTATACTTTTCTCTCTATTTCCTGCCCCTCCTTTACAAAAAAAAAAAAAAGAAAGTGATGAGTGTGGAGTGTACTCAACACCAGTGTTCCAAGTTTGATGCCATCTGCTTTTGCTTTCTTGACCCTCCTGTTTTCTTATGACAAAAGCTCAATCACAATTTTTTTTTTACTTTTCTTTTTTTCCTTTTAAACATCTCTTCTTAATACACCCTCCATGGCTAGAATTTGTTTTGCTTGGAACTAATTTCTCCCTAAATTTAAACTACCACTTATTCCTTCCCTCTCCCATCTCCTCTTTCTCCCCTTTTTCTTATTTGATAGAGTGTGTGTGTGTGTGTGTGTGTGTGTGTGTGTGTGTGTATTTTTCCTCCTTTGGCCAGTTTGGATGAATAAGGTTCAAGGATCCCCTGCTCCTCCTACCCTGTTCTCCTTGTTTGGGTAGTTTTCTATTTGAGGATCCCAATTAAGTGAGATAATTACCCATACACACACTTCCTCCCCATTTTCTCCCTAGTGTATTGCTTTTCTCTCCCTTATCTTTCCTTTGAAAAGATCATAATAACAGAACTAAATCATTCCAAAGCCCTCTGCCTTATTTATTCATTCAGTGATCCCTGAATACATTAGATTTCAAAGGAAACACTTGTTCCTTTTGTCCCATCATAATACAAATATGTTATTGTACAGTGGATTTCAGTTTACCTACCACAGGTAAATTGCTCAAATACATTTACCTTTCTCTTTTCTTGACTTCCGTTCTTTCATTTCCAAGTATCTACTCAGCTTTGGATTCTTTGTTAGGAATACTTAGAAGTGCTCTATTTTATTAAAGGTCCGTTGCTCTCTCCACCATCACTCCCATAAAATTATATTCAATTATAATTTTAATAAGTTATTCTTGAATTGTAAGCCTTTTTTTTTGCCTTCTGGAATAACATATTTCAAAATTTCCCCTTCTTTACAGTGGTAACTGCCAGGAGTGTTAGGATATTTCTTAATACTTGGCCCTTTCTTTTGGGCAGTTTGCAGTATGTTTTTTGCCTATAAGTACTAGATTTTAGCTATGACATTCTTGGAAGCTTTCATTTTGGGGTTTCCTTCTAGAGGTGGCCAGTGGATTCCATCTATTTTCACTTTAACCTCTATTTCTAATAAGTCTGGTCAGTTTTCGTTCATGAGTTCATGAAATATAGTATCTATACTTTTTTGTCGTCAAGATTTTCAGTTTTCCAGTTCATTTGTTTTTGGTAGGAAATACTTTATATTTTCTGCTATTTTTTCAGTCTTTTGATTTATTCTGTTCTTTCTTATTATCTTATAGGGCCATTGATCTGTGAAGTCCAATTAAATTTTCATGGAATTTTTTATTTGCATAAGGATTTTCCTTTCAAATACTGTTCATTTCACTTTCTAATTCTTTCCTCTAGAGTTCTCGTTTCATTTATAATGTTATTTGCTTTAACTTTTGCTTTATTACTTCCAGAGATTTTAAGGTGCTCTCAATCTTCCTTTTGAGTTTGTGTCTTGTAGTACCTGAATCCATAATATTTATTTATCATTTGTGTTTTCATTTTTTTTTTCATTTTTCCAACATGAATTAGGGCTGTGTGTCATGGCCAGTCTCTGTGCAGTTCTGGAAGAAAGGATAAGGCCTTGACCTTGGTGCAATATTCTTTAAGGACCTTAAGAACAACCCCAGCAAAAGAGCTTCAACAAGGAAGTATGTATGGGTGCTAATCCAATTCATACCCAGATTTTTGGCCTCCTGTTCTGAATGCTGGTTGAGAATCAGAATGACATAGCTGCAGGATCCAGGCATCTAGGTCTAATTACTGCTCTGATTGACATACAGAACCGAAGGCTTAATTAAAAAAAAAAAAAAAGAACTGAAGGCTTTCCTTCTTTGCTCTGGGTCCTTGAGCTGGAAGGCTACTGTGTGTTATATTCCTAGTCTGAGATTGTCTGGTTGAATATCTTCCCTAGTGCCTACAGGCATGGGGCTAGATCTTTGTGTAGACTTGACTGATAAAATGATACTGTAGTTCTTCTTGGATTTCTTAGTAATTATGCTGTCTGGTTCCCTCTTTTCAACCTTGCCAGAGAAGCTGTGAAAGAGAAGAGCTATTCTGCTCCTGCTCACTCTAACATATTTCTGATCAATCACAGACCGCTGGAATTTTTTTTTTTTTGCGAGACAATTGGGGTTAAGCGACTTGCCCAGGGTCACACAGCTAGTAAATGTCAAGTGTGGTCTGAGACCAGATTTGACCTCAGATCCTCCTGACTCCAGGGCCGGTGCTCTATCTACTACACCACTTAGCTGCCCCTAGATGATTGGGTTGTAATTAGGGTACCAGAGTTTGAATCCTGGCTCTCCTAAACCTGATCTTAGACAAGTCATTTAGTTTTTCTCTGGATTCCAAGATAGGGGGAGGTTAGAGAGACTTAAAGAATTTTAAGCCTAAAGGATTTGAAAATGTGTGTGTTCATTATCACCACTGAACACCAATAAAGTATGCATGCTGCCTAGAAAAGTCTTGCATGCTTAAAACAAAAGAGGAAATAATACTGCCCTATAATTTTATGGCACTTTGAACTTTTGCGTGGTACTTTCTGTTTTCTTTTGTTAATATCTAATTTTATTTTTAATTCTAAATGTTCTCCTTCCCTTCACTCCACTCTGACCTGTTGAGAAGGCAAGAAATATGATACTCATTATACATATTAAGTATGCAAAACATATTTGCACATTAACCATGTTGTAATTTTTTTTAAAAAAGGAAAAGAAAGTAAAAAAAATGCTTTATTCTGCACTCAAAGTTCATCAGGTTTTTTGTTTGTTTGTTTGTTTTTCTGCAGGTGGATTGCATTTTTCATTATGAATACTTTTAAATTGCCAAGGATTATTGTTCTGGTTAGAGCTAAGTTTTTTCATAGTTGATGATAGTTATAATATTGCTATTACTATGTACTATGTTCTCTAGTTCAGCTTACTTTGCTTTGCATCAGTTCACATAAGTCTTCCAGATATTTTTTAAACCATTACCTTCAGAGCAGTAAGATGGTACAGTGGATAGAGTACTGACCCTGGATTCAGGAAGACCTGAATTCAAGTCTGGTCTCAGACACTTGACACTTACTATCTGTATGACCCTGGGCAAGTCACTTCACCCCATTGTCTCGCCAAAAAAAAAATCAATACTTTCATCTTATAGTACAATACCATTTCGTCATAATCATATACCACAATTTGTTCAGCCGTTCCTCAATTGATGGGAATCCCCTCAGTTTCCAAATCTTTGCTAACACAAAAAAACTGCTGTAAAATTTTTGTATATGTAAATCCTTTTCCATTTTTTTTTAATCTTTTGGGGGTATAGACCTAATAGCAGTATAGTTGTCTCAAAGAATATCCAGTTTTGTAGTCCTTTGGGCATAGTTGGACCAGTTTACAACTCCTACAAAAGTACGTTAATATACCTATTTTTTTCCACATTCGCTCTAACAGTTATCATTTTTTTCTGTCACTTTAGTTAATCTTATGGCTGTGAGGTGGTATCTCAGAGTTGTGTTAATCTCTCTTTTCTCTAATTATTAGTAATTTAAAGCATTTTATATGGCTTTTGATAGCTTTGGTTTTACTTGTTTTTCTGAAAACTGCCTGTTCATATCCTTTGACTATTTATCAATTGGGAAATGATTCTTTTTTTATAAATTTGACTTCATTGTCTTTATATGTTTGAGAAACGAGACCTTTATCAGAAAAAGTTGGCTATAAATTTTTCTCAGTCTCTTGCACTCTTTCTAATTTTGTCTGCATTATTTTGCTCATGAAAAGACATTTTAACTTCATGTAATCAAAATTATCCATTTTACTGCCATTGATCCTCTCTGTCTCTTATTTAGTCATAAACTCTTTCATTATCCATAGATTTGAAAGGTAATTTTTTCCATGTTCTTGCTAATTTGCTATATTTGTGTGTTTGTGTTATGTGTGTGTGTGTATTATTCATTTTGAGCTTATCTTGGTATATGGTATGAGATGTTGGTTTTATATCTAGTTTCTGTGAAACGGCTTTCCAATTTTCTTAATTTTTATCAAAAAAGATTTTCTAAGTATGCCATCATATCATCTGCAAAAAATATTTTTTCCTCATAGCCTAGTCTTATTTCTTCAATTTCTTTTTCTTGTCTTATTTTCTATGACTAGCATTTCTAGCACAATACTAGATAATAATGGTGAAAATGGACATCATTGTTTCACTCATGATCTTATTCAAAAGACTTCTAGTTTATCCCCATCACAAATAATATTTGCTCTTGGTTTTAGGTAGATACTAGTAATCGTTTTAGAAAAGCATCATTTATTACTAAACTTCCTTGTTTTCACAGAACCTACATTTGTCTCCGTATTCCTCCCAGAGGCCTATCCCATATAATTTTTTTTGAAGTTAAAGAAAAAGAAAAATAGGAAGAAAAAAATCAGCAAAATGGATCAACATATCCATAAAAAATCTTAAAATGTATGCAATGTTCCACATCTGTGTACCTCCCACCTTTGCAAAAGAGGTGAGGTAAGTCGTCTCCTCATACCTTTTCTTTGGGGCCGTGTTGGTTCTTTGTAATTTTGTAACATTTGTGGCTGTCCTTTGCATTTCCTTTATTGTAGTCATTATACATATAGTTTTATTTCTTCAGTCTGAACCTGTTTATGTAAATCATTCTATACTTCTCTGTATTTATCATATCTATCCTTTCTTTCAGCATGATATTTCATTTCATTCAGGTACTACAACAAGTTTAGGCATTCCCTAAATGATGACTATTTATACTTTCCAGTTCTTTGCTACTATAAAAAGCGCTGCTTGTTATATACAGAGAATATCTTCTTATTAATGGTCTTTGTAGGATATATGCTTAGTAGTGGAATTTTTAGGTAAAAGCTTGTATCCATTTTAGTCATTTTATTTGCAAAATTACAAGTTGCTTTCCAAAAGGATTTTTCTAATTCTAATTCACAGTCCCATCAACAAAGCAGTAGTGTGCTTCTCTTCCCCCAGACCCTTCAACGTTCACTTCTCTTCTTATCCTTGATACATTCATTTTGTTTGTGCCAAAGCTTTTCAATTTTATGTGCTCAAAATTATCCATTTTACATTTTGTAATTACCTCCAGCCTTTGTTTGGTTAAGAATACATCTCCTAACTATAGCTGTGTAAAGTATATGATCTACTTCTCTTCTCTCCCTCTCTCTCTCTCTCTCTCTTTCTCTCTCTCTCTCTCTCTCTCTCTCTCTCTCTCTCTCTCTCTCTCTCTCTCTCTCTCTCTCTCATACAATCTTAAGTATTCAGCTTATAAAGCTGTTTTGAATTTCCTGTGGAATATCGCATAAGGTATTAGTTTGAACTTACGTTTTACCCAACTGCTTTCCAGTTTTGCCAACTTTTGTCAAAAAGGAAGTTCTTTCCTAAACAATTTTATTTTTTAGTTCATCAAACACTTTGTCACAGTTATAAATTTTAATTATTCTTCCTTGTCTATTTTGTTCCTTTGATTTGCTTCTCTATTTTTAACCAATACACAATATTTTTATTTTTTTTTACTTTTTTTAATATTTCGTTGTTTTTTTTTTCTCAACATTCACTTTATAAGATTTTGAGTTCCAATTTTTTTCTCCCTTTCATTCTGCCCCCCTTCCCAAGACGGCGTGCAAGCTGATATAGGCTGTACAAGTACAATTATATTAAACATATTTCCACATTAGTAATGTTGTGAAAGAGGAATCAGAACAAAAGGGAAAAATCATGAGAAACAAAAAAAGAAGAGAGAGAGAAAATAGTATGCTTTGATCTGCATTCAGATTCCATAGTTTTTCCTTTGGATGTGGATAGAGTTTTCCATCATGAGTCTTTTGGAATTGTCTTAGATCATTGTATTGCTGAGAAGAGCTTGCTAAGTCTATCAAAATTGGTCATTGCACAATGTAATACAAAATATTTTTGATGACTGCTGCTTTGAACTATATTTTAAGGTTTGGAATTGCTATTCTCCCTTTACTTCTTCCTTTATTTTATTACTTCCCTTGATATTGTAGATTTTTTTATATTTCCAAAATAATTTTGTTGAGTTCTGTAGAATGTCAGTTGAGAGTTTTATTGGCATAGCATTAAAACTATATTAACTTGGGACACATTGTCGTTTTTACTTACATTGACATGTCATGGACCAACAATGAGCACTGAATATTCCTCCAGCTATTTAATTTGTTCTTCATTTCTTTAAGGAGAACTTTGCTATTGAATCTATTAAAAAATAACAAAGTATTTCATGTGCTTTTGCAAATTGTCTCCCAAATATTTTGTTCCTTTTGCAGTTATTTGGAATGAGACTTTGTATTCTGTTATGGCTTCTTGGATTAAAAACAAATTATACAGAAATGTCAATTGAAAGTGGGAATATTTTGTACACTATAATTTTGCCAGAGTTATTAACTGTCTCAACTACAATATTGCTGGATATCCTGTGATTTTCTAAGTAAACTATCATGTCATCAGTAAATAGGGATACTTTTGAATCTATAAATTCTCAATTTCTTTCTCTTATTGATATTGTTAGCATTTCTAGAACTATATCATGTAAGAGTGGGGAGAATGGGCTTCTTTCTTTTATTTCAATATCTATTAGTAAACCTTCTAGTCTTTCCACATTGCATATGATGTTTGCTTTTTATTTTAGATAGATAATTTTCATGTTATTTTTAAAATTATCTCTCTATGCCTATACTTTCTAGAATTTTTTTTTTGGATAAATGAACATTGTACTTTGTCAAGGGTTTTTCTGCATCTATTGAAATAATTGTGTCATTTTGGATTTTTTTTTTTTGTAATCTGATTCATTATGTTGGTTGTTTTTCTAATGTCGAAGTGTCCTTGTATTGCTAGTTTAGATCCAACTTGGATATGTTCAATAATTTTTTGAATTAATTACTGTAACTTATTTGATAGTATTTTATTTAAAAATCTTGAATCTTGTTATTTACTATTAATACAACATATCCCCCAACTTTAACTAACAAATGAAAAAAACTATAATAAATATTGACCTTTTTCCTAGTTACCGTCATTTTAGTAGCATACCATGTCTTACTGATGTAGTATTGGCTTCAAGAAAATCAGTTTGCTCATCTATGTTTAAAGCAGGGAAAATAAAGGGCTAATAACCAACTTCAGTGGCCGGTGTCCTGGAACATTTATGAAGGGATTCAGAAACAAAGAGAGACAGTCTAGATGACAAAAACCGTAAGTAGTTGCAAGCAGATACTTAGGAAGGCCTAGACAAGAAAGTAGTTAGGGCCTACTAAAAATGTCATAGCTGATAGAGGATTAGAAAGTAAATGCTGTCAGGTTTAGAGGGATGAAAGATGAGACAGGCTAGATAACCAGGATGAGCTAAAGCCAGGAACCAGGAAAACAGATTAGGTATATTCTAAGCTCAATTAGTTAAAAGGAAATAGTCCTATTCACCACTTAACAGCATGTACCTCTGTGTGGTTTCTTTTAAATAATGAATTGCCATGAGCCATGTCCTTTCTTGCCTTTTAAAGGGACTATATGGTTGAAATTTGGGAACTGGAGTGGTGCCAGGGTGGGAAACAAGGGTATTACTAATGAGGGTCATATGAACCTTAGCAGAAAACTGGCAGAGGTTGTGCTGCTCATCCATAAAGCCTAGTGGAAGAAAGTACTTATGCCTGGTATGTAAATCAACACCAATTTGTGGGGATATTTTTTTTAAGATCATTTATTTTAAAGCAACTTTCTTGACTGCTGTTTATTCTGATTTTGTTAATTTTCATTTCCAAATTGTTATAAGGGTCTTTTCTGACACAAGTAAAACTTCTTAAATTGTACCCATTCAGCTCTCCATAACAATATATATAATACACACACAAACACACACACACACACACATATATATACATATATATATATATATATATATATATATACACTTCTATTTTTAATGGCAGAAGAGTAATTTTTATTTTATCATCAAAATTATTTCATATTCAAGGATTATTGTTCTATTTCTTCAGCCTCTGTTAAGATGCTCAATAATGAGGGGCAGCTAGGTGGCGAAGTGAATAGAGCTCTGGTCTTAGAGTTAGGAGGACCTGAGTTCAAATTCAGCCTCAGGCACTTGATACTTACTAGCTGTGTGACCCTGGTCAAGTCACTTAACCCCAATTGCCTCACAAAAGGAAAAAAAAAGATGCTCAATATAGGTAGAAACAATTACAAAAACCAGGAATCTGAAATTCAGCTTTATCAGGATTAATGATGATGTACTTTGGGCAAATGAAGAATTTTTAGATATTCCATTAATGTAAAGTATTCATATTCTATTGTTTCTTTGAAAGGCAAGTTTATAGTAAGGGTCACCTGCATAATCCTTTTTCTTTATTTTTTTTCTTGAGAAATAATGAGTGGGAAAGAAAACTGGAATCACCTAATTTATGACATACTGTAGTCACTGAAATCAACAGGCAAATATTTCTAAAAGATAAAAAAGAATTCCCTTTTGAAGTCTCAGTTGGACAAATCACAACACTTCATAACTGTTCACATTTTTTATTATTTAAAATATAGGAAAAGTTCTTTCTGGGGGCTTTAAAGATGATTATAGATTAAGAAAATTGTATTTTTAAAGTTCCTAAATATGAATTTCCTTTAAAATTGCAAAATGCTTAAAATATTGAAAATAAGTCTAAAGAGGTTTCTCAAGTGATATATGTATGAATGTATATATACATGTATGGCAGCTAGGTGGCATAGTGGATAGAGTGCCAGTCCTGGGTTCGAGAAGACTCATCTTCTTGTGTTCAAAAAAGGTCTCAGAAACTTACCTGTTATGTGACCCTGCACAAGTCATTTTATCCTGTTTGCCTCAGTTTTCTCATCTGTAAAATAAACTAGAGAAGGAAATGAAAAATCACTCCAATGTCTTTGCTAAGAAAATCCCAAATGAGGTCATAGAGTTGGACATCACTGAAAATTACTGAATAACAACTTTATGTGTATACACATGTGTATGTATTTGTGCATGTGTATATGTGTGTGTGGGGGGGTGTATTCCTGAGAAAACAAAAAAAAGTTTAGCCTAGCATAATGGTTCATTCCTGTAATTCCTGTGGCTGTAGAGGCTGAAGCTGGTATACTGGTTGGGAATTCTGAATTGCAAAAGGGTTAAAGGCCATCCATTGTCTACACTAAGTCTTGCACCAATATGGTGCTGTACCTCCATGCCAGGAGTAGGGGGCCAATAGGTTTCTTAAGGATATGGTAAGCAGCCCAAATCAGAAATGTAAGAGGTTAAAGATTCCATGTCTGTCAGAAATGAGATTGGGCCCTTGAATGTGCCTTGAATTTGCAGGTACTAGTGTGCCAGCCTGGACAAAAGAAGGAGAGAAAGAAAGGAAGAAAAGGAGGAAGGAAGGAAAAAGAGAAAGAAAAAGAAAAAAGGAAGAAAGAAGAGAGGGAGGGAGAGAGGGAAAAAGAGATGGTAAGTGAAAAGAAAAGAAAAATATTTTATTTGTAAGTGCATGATGCTGCAGATAAGTGAAAAGAATCTCTATGCCCTATTAACCCTACACAAATTGGAGAGGGGTAAATACAGGACAGTTTGTTGCTTGCACTGCATCGTAAAGTGCACAGCTAAAAGGTAGGGAATAGCCTTGAATTACCTTTAATGAAAACCTGGTGATTGTAGTTGAGAGAGAAGGAAATAGCCTTTCAAGGTTTCCTTATTTCCTTGTTTGTTTGCAAGGCAAAGCTTATAGAGTGTCAGAGCACTTGGGTTCTCTTAAGATTCCACCCCCACACTGAAATGGTATGGAGATAATTAAAGTACTAAAATGTGCATACGAAGCAGTAGATATTCAAACCCACTCTGACCCCTCCATTCCATGTAACGGAGAAGATAAAAGCTGTTTCTTTTCAGAGCTTCGGGTTAAAGATGTAAAAATTAGCCAACATGTAACTGTATAGCATAACACTCAGAGAGTGCTGAGAAGAGAGCAGGCAATGATATTCCAACTAAGCAATCAGGATGTGGCAGGGGTAGAAGGAACCCCTTGAAAAATCTCTTTATTTAAAAACTAAACATTCTGTTTGTTTTAGGATAATATTCTGAAACATTTTGTCATATACGCCTTTCGATTCTGGTGAAACCTATAAACTTCTTCCAAGAAAAATGATTTTTTTTTAAATGAGAAATGCTAAATTTTATAGTTTAGTGAAAATAATGATGCATTTTTTCCTATCCAAATTCCTAGACATTGATCTGTGGCCCTGACCAGGTTAAGAATCTCTGCTCTATGTTATGTTTCTACCTTTCCAGATCTTTTTCTAAGGAGATCATTCCCCATCCCAATCTTTCCTCCACCTGAACTATTTCAAACAAGAACATCCTTTTATACTCCATCCCCTTCCGAAGTCCCTCTGGCCAAAGATTTTTGTGTCTCAGCTTTAATGCTAGTAAAGGAACCCTCACTCCAGTAAGATTGGGACAACATATGAGAAGATCCTAAAGTGAATGAAGAAAATCCGGTCCAATGCTAATAGATTCTGTGAAATTCCACATGTATGCTTGTCATTGTGGTTAAGGATAGATAATTTATGAAGTATGTTAAAAGACATCAATGTCTCGTTTTGTAAATAAATTGTTTAGATGTCTTAGATTTCTATTTAAATAGTTGCAAAGCTTATTGGCCCTCTCCTACAGTATTGTTTTAAATAGAAGTCTGTAATTATCACTCAGTTATACTACTTGGAAATCAGACAGCAAGGCACCATTGGCATTGCCCCCAGGAAAACATTTTGTTCCGAGATACCAATCAAGAAGATACTTTGACTCAATTTGTCTCACAAGTAACATGAATTAATCCCCTATGTACTGAAGTGAGTGATGAGGATTCCCGATCAAGCAGCCACTATGGTTTTAGAAGAACTTTGTGAAAAGATAAGGTACCAACATAACACTATTTTCTACTAACAAGACAGTAAAGTTCAAGTAAGGATGGAAGGATATATTAAGATAACAGAATATCCACTATTAACTTCATTCTCTGAAGGCATGTTTCTCCATGGATACAAGCCAATCTCTTAGAAAGATGCTTCAACTCTTTTAGTCCCTGAAGATATTTATCAAAAGTAGTAATGTAATGAATACTTCGCTATATAGCATATTCAGGATTCCAAAATCTCTCTCTTGAGTTTCAGTTGCCTATCTCCCATTGCACTGGATATTTCAAACATACTGTTCCATGGACTTCCGAAATTCAACATGTCCAAAACTGAACTTTTCCCCTCCAACCCACCCCTCTTCAAAACTTCCCTAATTCTGTCTCGTGAAACAAACTCTTTCAGTCATCCAACTACAGAACTATGGTATTACTTTTTATCAGTCTCCCTCATCCCACACAGCCTATTAGTTACCAAAACTTTGCCTTTTATACCTGTTTAAAATCTCCCAATCTGTTCCTTATTTTTTCCTACTCACATGGTCACTATACTATTCCAAGCCCTCCTTACCTCTCACCTAGACTATTGCAATAGCCTCCTAATTGGTCTTCCAGCCTCACATCTCTCCCCTTTTTTCAATCCATCCTACATAATGCTGCCAAATTGATTTTCCTAAAGTTCAAGTCTGACCATTTCACATATCTATCAATAAACACCATTTCTCCCTCTAATGCCTCTAGGATCAAATAGCTTTTAAAATATTTCATAACCTGACCTGAACTCTACTTTTCAACCTTATTAGACATTTCTCTGCTTCCCACAATATGGTACAGTCTAACTAGATTGCTTGCTGTTCCTCAAACAAGCTGCCCGTTCCTTGTGGCTCCAGGCTTGAAATACATTCTCACCTCACCTTCACCTCTTCAGAATATCTCGTTCCCTTCAAAACTTTCCAAGTGCCATCTTCTAGGTGAAGCCTTTTCTGAACCCTATAGTTACAATCCCCTCCCTCTACCTTGTACTTATTTCATATATATTTTATATGTAACTCAAATCTCAAAACCTATTTGTATGGGATTCTCCTTATTGGTGCTTAACACAATGCTTGGCACTTTTTATTGATTGGTGGAGATTAATTACTCAATGATATTTTCCTGTTCGAAGGACAGAGTTAATGAGAATTAGAGCAAAGAGAGGTTCTGATCTTCTACCTTCCAGCTTTCTTTTCGAGTCCCTGAAGGAAGACAAAGACTCTGGGAAGAAGCCAACATGTAGAAGAGTTTGGCTCCTCAGTCACGTCTCTTTCCCCTGCTTACTATACTAGAGATTTCAAGGAATTTCCATTTGAGTGAGATCTGGTTGAGTTAAAATAACCTCACTCCCATTGAGGGAGTTCATTTACTCTATATATTGTCTAGCATATATTCTCATTTGCATACTTTTTCTAATTTCTCTTTTGCTATTGACTTGGATAAATAGGTTTCTGTGCTGTTTGCTATCTGTGGTCTTTCTAACTAGCATTTGGTGGGAAAGGAGTCAAGACTTAGATATATAGGTGGGAGTACTCCTTCCTCATTAAGGGACAGCAACCAGGAGCATAGCTTAAACTAAAACATACTTTGCCTAGACTAACAATATTTAAAGGAGCAGATAGATATAATTCTAGGTAAATATCCTTCTCTCTAAGGAGAGCAGAATTGCCAGTCTTTGGACCTAAACTCCTGCTCCCCTCCTAGCAAATATCAGTGTCCCTTGGAGATAAGTAGGGAGGAGAGACTCTAGACATTTCTATTCTTGCCCCCCAGTGAGCCACATTTCGATAAACCTGTGTTATAGGTTATGGAGGAAACACAACACAACCCACACCACCTCTATATACATTTGTGTGTGCATATACTTATTTATGTATGTGTGTGTGTGTGCGTGTATATATGTGTGTGTGTGTATATATATATGTATATATATATATACATATATATATGTTATTCCCCTAATATAACGTAAACTCCTTGAAAGCAAAAACTGTTTTATTTTTGTCTTTGTATGTCCAGAGTCTAATACTAAGCCTAATATATAGTAAACACAGGTGTTTTGTTTGTTTGTTTTTGTTGTTGCTGTTATTATGCCTGCTTCCCAGTCTTAGATTCTTCTGCGTGAGGAATTCTTAAATTCATCTACTTGTAGAATGACTTCTAGTGCCATTTTATTTCTTTCCTTAAAGCAATCAATAAATAGTATTCTAATTTCCAACAAAGCATAGTCAATAACATGCTGGACTTATCAATAGGGCCTAGGTTGAAATCTTGTCTTACAGTTATTGTTGTTGTTCATCTTTCATTTTCAAAGAGGACCAATGATATCGCGAGTGATGTCTTGACTTGTGAGTGAATAGGATTTAGGTGAGGCAGAGTTACAAAGTTGTCAGCCTCATTCTCTCTTCCAGTCATCAGAACCCAGTGGCAAGATGAAAGTCAGGACTACTGGTGGTGGCCCTGGATGTAGTAAGTCTTCAATGTCTGACCAAGCTTTAAGCACTCCATAGAACCTGCTTCAGCAGCCTTCATGGCTGTGAGAACAAGCATGGTTTACATGCTTGAGGTAGGTATCCTCTTAACTCACTGATAGGTTTGGGGCCCATCAGTTACTCTCCGCCTGGTTTAACTTATCTATTAAAAAGGTTTTAACAGGGTATGGCTACTATGAATGCTACAGTTTCTTGGAGCTACCATGACAGCAGGGTGAAAGGTGGACACCAAAGGTGGATGAGCAGCCCTGAAAAGAGCTCAGCAGTCCTCACACCAGAGGTGCTAATCCTCCCTGAACATCCCATATACATGTCTCTTACACTTACTAACTGTGTAACTACAGGCAAGACATCTAAGGTATCTGAGCCTTAGGCAATTCTTTAAGACCAAGTTCTAAACAGTTCTAAAACTGCTTCAGTGAAAGGATTTCCATGCCAACAAAATCAAAGGATTTTGACATACTAACATCGTCTAATTCCCATTTACATGTTCAAATATATTAAGACTAAACAAGAAAGAAAAACTGTAAATAATAATACATATAATGATAAATGTTATTCATAACATATTAAAATATTTATATTAGCTTTATAATAGATATATTGTAATTTTAGTGTTACTGATTATGAAATTCTACATTTATCAGAATTTCTCTATATCATATTCATTCTGTATTTCTTTGTATTCTGCATATTTGTCATTTTATGGCAAAATAATCCTCTAATACTTTCAGGTATCATTACCTGCTTAGCCATTTCCTAATCGCTGAAATAGTTTGTTTCTATTTAAAATAGTGTTGCCAGGAATATTTTTCACATGCAAAGGTTTATTTTTTTCCTCTCAATTTTTACAGTATGATCCCACAAGTAGCATAAGAAGGGCAAAGGATATAACAATATTTATAGCTTGTCTTATATTGCAAATCAGCTTTTCTTTTCTTTTTATGTAACTTTCATATTATTTTATTTTAGATCAATAAACAATTATTATCTTTTCTTCCCACTCCCCCAGGTGAAAACACAAAATAAGCCAACATAAAAACAAAACACCTGTAAAAATACACATTATCAATCAAAACAACTCACATTAACTATGTTCTAAAAGCTATCTCATTCGATATTTCAGTCTGTTGCTTTCTATAAGAAGTGGATAGCAAGTTTCATCACTAATCCTCTGTAATCACAGTTGTTGCATTTCATTGATAAGAATTGTAAATCTGTCACAGTTATTTGTCTGTAAAAAGCTGTTATTGCATAAACCATTTTCCTGCTTCTACTCACTTCACTCTGTATCACTTTTCTCAGATTTCTCTGAACCCAAACCTTTCATCATTTCTTATGGCACATTCCATTACATTCAGTATCTGAGCTCAAATCCCGTTTCAGATACTTACTAGATGTGTGACTTTAGAGGTCAATTAACTTCTGCCTATCTCAGTTTCCTCAACTGTGAAAGATGGGGAAACAACAGCACCTACTTCCTGAAATTGTTCAGGAGATGAAATGAGATAATATTTGTAAAACACTTGGAACATTGCTCAACACGTAGTAGGTGCTTAATAAATGTGTGTTCCCTTTCCTTTTTCATGTGTCACATTTTTTCAACCATTCCCCAAATGTTGGCTACTCCCCTTAGTTTTGGGGTTGTTGTTTTTGTTTTGTACAACTACAAAAAATACATATATTTTCTATATAAGGATCTTTTTTCTTTCTTTCTTTGATTTCTTTGGGTTAAAGGACTAGTAGTAACTTTTTTGGCATAGTTCCAAATTGTTTTCCAGAATAACTAGATAAATTCACAGCTCTACCAACAGTGCATCATTGTGCCTATTTTCCCACAGCCCCTCCAACATTTCTAATTTTCCATTTTTTTTATCACCTTCGCTAACTTGGTGGGTGTTAGTCACAAGAATTAACCCTAAAACCTGAAATAGTTTTATAAAGATTTTTATGAGGTCATTTGGCAAAGGAGAGAGTCAGAAAAATGCATGGCTCCCTCTCAAGTTTCTGTGAGTTTAGATTATATACAGTTAAGAGAAAGTATCCAGACAAGGGTGTAAAGGACATTTGCCTGGTTGGCAGCACGTAGGCAGTTATTGTTCAGTTGTTTCAGTCATACACAACTTTTCATGACTTATTTGTGGTTTTCTTGGCAAAGATACAAAGATACATTTCCTTCTGCAACTCATTTTATACATGCAAACAAGGTTAAGTGACTTACCCAGGCTCACACAGCTAATGAGTGTCTGAGGCCACATTTGAATTCATCTTCCTGACTCCGGGCCTACCACTGAGCCACCTAGCTCACATAGGCAGTAGGTAGTTCCTTAGAGAAGCAAAGTTCTGATATTAATGTTAGCAGGTAGGTAAGCATATTTAAATTTGAGGAACCCAAAACAGAAGCTTTGAATACACCCAAAACAAGTACTAAGGAGTAGCCAAAACAAGCACTGGGTGGGATCTAAGCATTTCTTACAGCTGTCCTGCAGCTTCCTCCAGATGGTCTCTGTGCTTGTTGTCCTGACCTTTACTATAAGCTTTTGGTTAAATAATTTTCTAGCCACAATATTAATAAAGGATAAATAAGAAACTATTTTCTTTATAATGGGTGTGAGATAAAATCTCAGATTGTTTTCATTTGTATTTGCTTAATTATTTTTATTTGGAAAATTTTTTTAGTATGGCTATTGATAGCCTGGATTTCTTCCTTTGGAAATTAACTACCATTAACTAAGTACAGAATGGCTTTCATTTTATAAACTTGATTCAATTCCTTATAGAATTTTCCCAGTTGTTTCTCTTCCAATTTTGACTACATTTGTTTTGTCTGTGAAAAAAAAATGAAACAAACTTCTAGCTGTATATAATCAAAACTGTTGATCCTCTCAATTCCTTTTTGGGTCATAAACTCTTCACCTATCCATAGAAGTGATAAAATTTTATTTCTTGTTCATCTAAGTTATTTATGAAATGTCCCTTTATATCTAAGTCATGTATCCATTTGGAACTCATTATGGTATATTGTGCAAGATGTGAGGCTTAACTTAATTTCTGCCAGACTTTTCCAGTATTCCCACATTTTATAGAAGAGTGAGTTCCTTGTCCAGTAATTAGGTACTTTGGGATTATCAAAAAAATACACTTCTAAGTTTGTTTACTTCGTTATGTTTTGAACTTCACCTATTTCACAGGTTACCTCTCTTTTATCAAGTACCAAATTGTTTTGATGATGACTGCTCTGTAGCATAATTTAAGATCCCATCTTCTCTAGCAGACTGCCGCCTCTAACATCTCTTCTTTCTCACTAATATTTATTCTCTCCTTATCAACATGCTGCTTCCCTTCTGCCCACAAACATATCTATGCTCTTTCCAGTCATTTTCACCCCACTACAAATATCACATGGCTCTTGTTTCCTGCACCCACCCAGCTGAGAACCTTGCCTCATATTTCACTGAAAAAAAATGCCTTTGCTGAGAGCTCCCTCTTCTCCCCTCCTCATTATCTCATGTTACTCAGATGTATTCTATTGTTATCACCTCCTGCATCCTTATCTCATATAAAGAGGTTGACCTTGTATTTTCCAAAGCAAACCATGCACAAGTGATTCTGTCCTATCCTATTTTCAACAAATCCCCTTATATCATCTTGTCTCTCACTTATTTTCAATTTCTCCTCATATACTGCTGCTTCCCTACTGTCTGTCTCCCCTATTCTCAAAAATCCCTCACTGGATCTATCCATCCCTGTTGGCTGTTTTACTATTCTTCTCCCTGGTTTTTTTTGTGGCTAAAACCTTGAGAAGGTTTTCTACAATTCATGCCTCTATGTCTGCTTCTTTCATTCTCTTCCTAACTCTACAGTTTGACTTCCAAAGTCATCATTCAACTGAAGAATATTCCCATGTGGGAAGAGATGTGTGGGGGAACTTACAAAATATAAAATCTATAGGGACTTGGTGTTTAGAGACAACACTATTGCCTTAGTAAAACATGAATCATAGCTCTTTGGGTCAATTGACACCCAGAAGAGGGGTAAGCAATGGACCCACAAAGGAGATTTCATGAGAAATGAGGAAACAGTGATCATGCAAGAGAGCAAAGGAGAGTAATGAACTGAAAAATCAAGGACATAAAAAAAAATCCCACTAAGGGCCAATAATGTTATCTTCTCTATCACCTTCAGGAATTGTGATTTCTAAGAGTGAGATACAATGGAAAAATGGTGACAAGAGGCCAAGACCTACAAGCCAATAACAGAGGGAACTCAAAATACCTTAGAAATTTTAATTCCATGAGTAAGACAGAAACTAAAGAAGGATAAAATACATAAAAGGTTCATGAATATGAATTAGGTAGAAATAGGTAGAAAAGGAAGATAGAAAATTAAGAGAATAATAGGAAGAATGTCTTTTTATTGCATAATCTTTTTGATATATTCCTGTAGGCTCTTTGCTAATACACTCACACACACACACACACACACACACACACACACACACACACACACACACACAGAGTTTTGTGTCGATATCCTTTGGGCCTATTGGTCAATAGTTTTTTCTGTGTTTTTATTCACCTTCATTTAGATATCAGGAATATTTGCATCATAAAGGAAATTTGGTAGGATCTAATCTGGTCCTATTTTTACAATTTGCATGATATTGAATTTGCTTTTCTCTGAAGTTTGGATAGAATTCATTTTTAGTCCACTCCTATTTTGTTTCTTTATAAGTTGTTTAATTTATTTTTCTGAAGTTGGTTTGTTTAGGTGCCCTATTCTTTTTCTGTTTATCCAGGCATTTTTTTATATATAAATACCCATCCATTTCACTTAAGTAATTAGTTTAACTGGCATGTATTTGGGCAAAATAATTTTGAATTATTTTATTTCTTTGTGATTTGTTGTGAATTATCTAATTTCATTTGTTCTTCATAACTTGGTTTTCTTCTATCTTTTAACTAAATGAGGCATTTTATAGTTGTTATTAAAAGAAGCAGCTCCTAATCATCTATTCATTTAATTTTGTTATCTGGTTTTCAAATTTGTTGATCTCTTCTTTGATTTTCATAATTTCTGTTTTGTGTTTACTTGGTACTTTTTGATTTATTGGTTTCTAATTTTTTGTTGGTCTTGCAAGTTTGATTTGTTAATATTTTATTTTTCTCTTTTGTTGTTGAAAGTGTTTATGGATGTTAAAAAAAAAACCTCCAAGACTGTATATTTGACTATCACACAAATTTTGATATGCTGCATCATTGTTGCCACTATCTTTAATGAAATAATTGATTCTATGATTTGTTCTTTGAACCAACATTTCTTTAGAATTATATTATTTAACTTTAACCCTTTCTTCAATGGCCTTTTATTGAATGTAATTTTTATTGTTTTGTGGCCAATAAAGGATGTGTTTAGTATTTGGTTTTTCTTTATTTGTTTATCGGGGTTTTATGCCCTAATGCACAATCAGCTTTGGAAAAGGTGCCATGTACAATCAAGAAATATGTACACCCCTTTGTAGTCATATTTAATAATCACAAAAGATCTATTGTATCTAACTTTTCTAAAATTCTCTTCAGGTCCTAAACTTTTATTTATTTGATATTTGTTAAGTTTGTCTAGCTCTCAGAAGGGTATATTCAAGTCCTCAACTATTATAGCTTTACTGTCTAGTGTTCCCCATAGTTCATGTATCTTTTCTTTGAAGTACTTAGATGCTATTCCATTTGGTACACATATGGTTGATATGATAATTCAATGTCTGTGGTACTTTTCAGAATAAAGTATTTTCCCTGCTCATCTCTTTAATCAAGTCTTTTCTTCTTGTTGTCTTTTCTCAGATCATGAATGCTATTCCTGCCTTACTGAGACTACCTGAAACAAAATAGATTTTGCTCCAGCCCATTATTTTTACTCTATGTGAATCAATATGTTTCAAGAGTATTTCATATAATTGGAAATTTAGGTGATGCCCGCCATTTGGGGAATGACTGAAAAAGTTGTGGTATATGAATGTAATGGAATACTACTGTGCTATAGGAAATGATGAGCAAACAGACTTCAGAAAAACCTGGAAAGACTTGTATGGTCTGATACTGAGTGAAGTGAGCAGAACCAGGAGAACATTGTACACAGTAACAGCCACATTGTGTGATGACCAACTTTGATAGACTTAGCTCTTCTCAGCAATGCAAGGATCTAAGACATCTCCAAAAGTCTCATGATGGAAAATGCTATCCACATCCAGAGAAAGAACTATAGAGTTTGAATGCAGATTGCAGCATATTATTTGCTTTTTTTTTCTTCTGTTTTGCTTTGTTTCTTCTTTCTTGTTGTTCCTTCTATTGGTTCTAATTCTTCCTTACAACATGACTGATTTGAAAATATGTTTAATAGGAATGTATATGTAGAGCCTACATCAGATTGCATGCTGTCTTAGGGGGGGAGAGGGAGAAAATTTAAAACTCAAAAGGTTTGGAAGTGATTGTTGCAAACTAAAAATAAATTCATTTATTTTTTAAAAAAAGAGTATTTCATATATACAATATATTACATAATTCTGCTTTCTAATTCATTCATACTTTTTCATATTATGAATAATTTTATCCCATCATATTCACAATTATGATCATTAATTGTGTTTTCTCTTTATCCTATTCTCTTATGCCCCTCCTCTCCTTGCTTCCCATTCCTCTCTTTATAACAAGATGGAGTTGACAAAGAGGAAGCTCAGTACCAGTGATCTTTTCTTGATGTAATCACTTCTGCTCCCCCAATAACAAGTCCTTTACTCAAATGCAATCACAAGTTCTTATCTCTTTTTTTCCCTTTTAAAAATTCCTCTGCATAATCTATAGTAGGTTAGAACCTGTTTTGCTCATGTGTAATTTCTCCCTGAAAGGACAGCTAGGTGTGGCACTGCATAGAGTGTCAGGCCTAAAGTCATGAAGACATATCTTCCTGTGTTCAAATCTGGCCTCAGACACTTACTAGTTGTGCGATCCAAGGCAAGTCACTTAATATTGTTTGCCTCAGTTCCTCAGTCATAAAATGAGCTGGAAAAGGAAATGATAAACCACATCAGTATCTTTGCCATGAAAACCCCAAATGGGGTCATAAAGTGTAAGGCATGACTGAAATGACAGAATAACAACAAATTTCTACTAATCTCTTCCCAACTTCCCATTCCTTCTTCTTTTCCTGTTGAATTAAATGTATTTCTACATCACGTTCTCTGTGTGTTGTCTATATACTACCAGCCTTTGACCAACTCAGATGAAATTGTGATTCAAATGATATCTATTCCCACTCTTTCCTCTTTGTTTTTCTTCTATTTGAGGACCCCGATTATATAAGAAAATAAGTTCTTCCATTCTTTCTACAGCTTTCTTTTTTTAAGGCCACGAAAACCTAACAAAACTACTCCCAGGCCATCAGTATTATTCAATTCCTTTTTTGTTCATCTTCTCACGTACTCTATTTACGTGAATTTGTAAGTTCTTCACCCTTCTCATTTCTTCCCTATTATTTTCCTTTACTCTTCCCTTTTCTTTCCATTCTCAAAACCACCAAGTCAAGGCATCACTCTCATGATGTGCTTGGCCCTATTCAAGAATGAAGGATGAACAACAAAATAAAACCAACCAATGAGATGAACATCACTCTAAGGCCTTGTGTGTCTTTTTCTATTCCCTCAGTGACAATTGAGGACAATGAGATTTTAAAGTTACCATTATCTCCCTTGTTACAATTTAAGTCCTCAATCATCATTTAGCCCTTCCTAATAACATATATTTATCTTTCTAGGTTTGCCATGGCCTGCTTTAAGCATAGCACATTTAAAAAATTCTACGCAGGTCTTGAAACTGAGTAATTTAACTTATCTGACCCTCAGTTTTCTCTTCTCTAAAATGGGGATAATTGTATTTCTAATATTTATGTCATGGTGGTACAGTGGAAGAAAAAATGGATTTCAACTCAGAGAATGGGTTTAAATCCCTAACTGCTACTGACTAGTGGCTAAGTCACCTCATTTCTCTTGGCCTATTGCCTCACCTGTAAATTTAGGGGGTTGTACTAAATGACTTCCAAAGTCATCCAAGTCTAAATCTATGATCCTGTGGGGGAGGGGAAAGGAAGGAGAGTTCCATAAAATGTAAAAGACAAATAAACACACACTACTACTAAAATAAATATACACTACTGCAATAGATGATGTTTAGCATTCTTTACAATTCTAACATCTATAATTCTTTTCTTTAACTCAAAAGAGACTACAGGCATTGACTTTAGAATCTGCTCACATAGAATTATTTCATGTTTCTCATTTTTCCCCTAAGTCACTGTACATATTTGTGTTCAAAATCCCTCTTTCTCTCTAAGTGCTTGTTCACAGAGAATAAATAAAAAGAATAAAATACAATTCAGTTTAAGCAAAAGAAGAAAGGGGAAGAAAAACCCTTTCAGATCTAGAGGCTTACATTTGTGCTATAATTTGAGACAAGGACATTCAGTCTCGCCAGTAGCTTCAGTTCAGGTTGAACGCCTTCTGTCGAGATGTTAAAGTTTGCTATCCCCTCGTGAGATACAACTAACAGTGTTCAGGGCTTCAGTCCGTCATCCTCTCCTCCCACTTGGCCTCATTTACTAAGAGAAACTGGAGGAACCAGCCATGGAGAAAGGGGTAACTCTGAGTGAGGAGCCCAGCATGAAAGTAAAGTTCTCTCAGGCCCCTGGTTTGTCAGACCTACGTTTCATACTGGCTAAAACAAAACACAACATGGTTGAGATAGGAGCTGCAGCTCCTACACAGGCTTGCCTGTCCCCAGGATACTGTTTGTTTTGTTTTCATTTGAAGCTCTCAGTAGGTGTGGGTGATTTAGGTTAAATGAGTCTCCAGTGGTCAAGTGCTTACTCAAAGGCCAGACCACAAGAATCAGTAGAATAGTTATTTACCATAACCATATACAAAACCACAAGCAGCAAAGGTTCCCTCAAATACATCTGAGACACTGTATGTCTCTTTATTAAAGCCTGTCAGTGTTTGTTATGCTGCTGTTGGCCTGTACATTACAAGTAAAACAAGTTTGTGGAGCAAAGAAGAAGCAAGCACAAGCCCAGAAACTCTAAACCTAGCCGGTGATGAAACCTCCTCTCCTTTCCCTTTCATTTCTGAATTATGGTTAATGACGCTTCTTCATTTGCAATTGTGTGATTGTGATTCTTCAATGACGGATGGATGGAAATGAATTTTAATCATTCATGAGGAAAGTATTTATCCTGTGTGACTTATCCAGTCTCCTTCACACTAGTGAAAACAACATATATGGCGATAATCTATCACTATCAATCCCTAGATTTCTGAGGTTTGGATTACAGAAACTTAGAGGCTGCATGTTATATGAAGTTTTAATACAGAGTGGTTGAGAAAACAATGCAGGTGTCAGTCATCATGAAATAATTCACATTTTTTAATTAAGAAACACATTCAGTTTATGCTATAAGAAAATTTAACTTTAGGAATCTAGAATTGCTAGGGCCAGCATGGAATAGGCAAAACAGGTGTTTAGTCACATAATGTGATCTGAGGGTCACTGAATCCTGATCCCTCTCCCACGCGAATGTACATTATTATAGATTATATTCAGCATCTCTTCTCTCTAAAATGCAAATTGCTTCAAAAAAGCAGTAGAGTATATTTCCCAAACATATTCTGGTTGTTATTGTTGTTGTTGTTGTTTTGGGCAAACTGTCGCCTGTACCAGGAATACACAACCCCACTGGTCCAATTCCTTCTTGTCCTCTATGGCCTAACTCAAATGCTGACTCTCAAGACACCTTTGTTTTTTCATATTCCACCTCCCAAAATCCATCTTCCATCCTCTGGACTGCCATAAATAGCACTTTTAGATTCTGTCTAGAATTGTAGTAATTGATGTGATTGTCTTTTCTTTCCCTATAAACTTATCTTCTCTATTAAGTTCCACAAAGGGAGTGGGACTATGTCTTATTCTCCCTTGAATTCTCCTCAGCTCTTAACAAAGTAGGTTGTTTGATGTCCCGTGGAATACTCTCCTTAGGAAACAATACACACGCATAATTCAGATACTCCATACTTAGACTTTAATTTTACACCTCTCACCACTACTCACAGTTGAAATTCACTCACTTTCACATTGATTTCAATCATTTGTCTCCTTGAGTGACCCAAATAGAATTAGAATCACAGTCCTCTTTGAAACGGGGAAGGAGGGAATTTTCCTTCTATTGCCTTTTCTCAGACCTACCACAATCCAATCCTCAGAAGAAGTGTCTTCCACAGAGTAAGATTTAATAGGTATTTATTAAATGAATGTATGATTGATTGATTTAATCACACTGCAATTAGTTAACAGATGCATGTTGTATTCATGACAAAATTTAGGAAGGAGAATTAAGGTGAAATAGGAGGGGAAAAGTGCAAAAAAAAAAAAAAAGGAAGGTAAGAGGCCTAATTGTAAACCTTTGCCTACTCCAGACCCTACTGGAAGTATAAATTCTCCTTAGCTTGACATCCTCTCTGGGTTTCTAACAAAAGGAAATACCTATAGCAACTGCTATTGGAGAATGGTAAGCTTTTAGGTCATTTTGGGGGCAGCTAGAGGGCACAACGGATACAGCACCAGCTTGGAAGTCAGGAGGACCTGAGTTCAAATTTGGCCTCAGACACATTGACAATCATTAGCTGCGTGACTCTGGGCAAGTCACTTAATCCCAATTGTCTCACATACAAAAAAAATTGTTAAAAAAAAAACTTTGGGGTCACTGAGGTTCCCTATTTTTCCAAAGTATCCTGTTCAGGACAGCTAGGAGGACCCCTATGAAGAAAGGAAAAGAGTAAGTGCAGTCCTAACAATAAAAAAGGTTGGCAGCTTCCTCCTCTAGCTGTTGTTGGAACTGACTCAACTTTTATTTGCACTGTTGTATTAAAATAAGTCTATTTCCTTTCCCATCTCTAAAGCCATCTAGTTTCAAGGCCAGTCCAAGATCCAGACTAGGCATTTTCTTCAGGGGAAGGAGAGGCAAAAATCTTAGGATCATAGACTCAGAGTTAGAAGGGATCTTACAAGTCATCAAGTTTAACCCCTTAATTTTATTGATGAGGAAACTGAGTCTCAGAAAAATTTAAGTGACTTACCCAAAGCCACAAAGCAACTAAATGCCTGAGGTTAGATAAGAACCCAAGTCTTCCTAACTCCACCTCAAATGCTATCCACTGCACCTTGCTATCCAAAGCAATGCTGAAAATTCCTGAGCAGGGACATATGCTGGAATTTTGTGATAATGGAGCAACAAAAAAGGATTATGGGGAGTGTAAATGCAGCAAAGTAATTTGGTACAGAAGGCAACTCAAGCTAGGACCCAAATGCTATCATGAGTCATCCATAAATGCCCTGGGTAGTTCCATCCAATGAAAAGTTCTTTGGTTGTAGTCATGAAACTTGGATTCCAATCTACCTTTATAGGTGGCATTTACAACCTAGTGAACCTCTCTAGACCTCTGTAAAATGAATAGGAGCTATTCGAAGAACTAGAAACAAAAGTGTCCATTCATTGAAGAATGGTTAAACAAATTGTGATACAAGGCTGGAATGAAATATTACTATACCTTAAAAATGAATACAGAGAATTTAGAGAATAATGAGGACTTATATGGACTAATACAGAGTAATGTAAGCAAAATCAGGAAAATAACATACACAATAACTACAATAATGTAAGTGGAAACAACATAAGTAAAAAAAAAAATGAAACTAAATGCTGTGAAATTATGATGACAAATTTGTCCCTGAAACTTTTCTATCCTTCTTTGAAGAGGTGGAGGAACTCTGGGTGTACACGTTCTCTCAAAATCATTTTATTATTTAGTTTTGCTTATGTCTACGTTTCTTATTCTTTGTCACAAGGGATGGCTTATTGCAAGTTCACTACCCCCTGCTTATTGGAGAGGAAAAGAGGAGTGGGGAAGTGATACAATAGTCAATAAGAGTAATATAGAAACAAAATACGTCAATGAATATTTTTTAAAATAAAATGGAGCTATTCTCACCTTTCTGAGTTTTCCCTGCCCATGCAAAGGAACTGGCATAGTCAAGATAAATTGAATCCATGAGACACTCCAGTAGTTCTACTTTAGTGGATTTTTATTTGCAGTCATTAAAAAGACGCCACAAGTAACACTTTATTCTTCTCATGTATAAGATGACTGTTTATTTCCTCTGCACACAAGACCCACAGCATTCATTGATGGAAAAACTTAAACAAGAAGCAGTAACTTATAACTACTATTATACTCTCCTGGGAGGTTGATTCTTAAAACATCAAGACATGATATGTTTTGTAGGACTGCTGAAAAGGCATTTTCTGTTTCTCTTCAGCTGGGCACTGTCCAAACAATTCCCTCTAGGTTCATTTCTTCTGGCAAGCCAGACCAGGCCTTGAGCTTATCTTCCTGTCAGGGGTCATCCTAACATGAGGGAGTTGAATGAAGAAGGGCACAAGAGATGCTTTAAAAAAATAGTTTTCATCTACTTTCAGGTATATAAGGGCTAATGAGGAAGAGAGGGAGAGAGAGAGAGAGAGAGAGAGAGAGAGAGAGCAGAGACAGAGACAACAAGACAGAGAAAGACAGAAAGAGACAGAGACAGAGAGAGACAGAGAGACAGATAGAAAGGTGGGAGAAGAAGGGGGAAAGGGAGTGACAGAAGGAGTTAAAAAAAGAGGGAGGGAAGGAGAAAGAGATGGTGGCTTAGTGAAAAGAGCACTGGATTTGAATGAGTTTGCCTGCTGACTGTTGTGTGACCTTTAGATCACTTAATCTTTCTGAGCCTTGATATCCTTACTTATAAAATAATTATCAATAATTTGCATTAAAAGGTTATGAGAAAAGTAATTTCTAAAAAAAATTGTACATATTTGTTGCTTGTTGTCTCCCCCATTAGATTGTGAGTTCCTCGAGGGCAGAAACTGTGTTTTGACTTTTCTTATATCCTAGGGGCTTAGCATGATGCCTGGCAAATAGTAAGCATTTGATAAATGTTTATTGACTAACTAACTAAAATGTCACATAAAAAAAGAATAGTTCTTATTTATATAGGGCTAGAAAGTTTTTCTGGCAGCTTGGTGGCACAGTGGATAAAGTGCTGGGCTATGAATCAGGAAGACTCCTCTAACTGAGTTCAAATGTGGCCTCAGACACTTCCTAGCTGTGTGACCCTGGGCAAGTCACTTAATTCTGTTTGCCTCAGTTCCTCATTGGTAAAATGAGCTAAAGAAGGAAATGGCAAACCATTCCACTCCAGTATCTTTATCAAGAAAACCTCCAAATGAGATCACAAGGAGTTGGACCTGACTACAACAACTGAACAACAATAAGAAGAAAGCTTTTCAAAGCATTATCCTTAAAAAAAAAAAACAAACCTGAGAAACACATAGTACCAGTATATTATTATTTTTCCCATTTTACAGATGGGGAACTGGAGGCTCAGGAGATAGAGTGACTTGCCTATGATTATACAGCTAATTAAGTGACCAAGCCAACCTTCAACATTCATTGACTTTTCTCATATCCTAGGGGCTTACTTACTCTCCTTACTCCAAGGTCACTGTGCTTCCCACCTCACCATGCTGTCTTTTCAGAAGCAACAGCCAATGATTTGGATAGTCCTGGAAGTGGATAATCAGGAATGTGATGACAAACATTCTTGAGTTATTGCATGACAGGCCTCTGCCTTTGTTTTGTGCCCAACCAATAGAAATAAATTATCCTAGAGGATAGCTATGTTTGATGAAAGGATTTTTATTTTTACTTTTAGTGTCAAAGCTGAATACAACCAGCTCGTGATTATTTGTGCTAATGGACTTATATCGCCCATGTAAGAGAAAACCACAGATAATTCAGAGCCTAACAGTTTCAATTTCCTTGGCTAATGGACAGTGCAGTGGAATTTCTTTCGCCAGCTCTCCTTTTCTTCGCCTGCCCTCCAATGGGGATAGTAATGATCACTGAGTGCAACAGCAAGCAATCAGGGGCAGAGGGCCTACAGCAGCAACAGCAGCAAGGTAGCGTGCCAGAGGACTAAGCCATTCTATATATGCAAGAAGAATGGGTTTCAATTACTTTCCATTTACTTCCTAAGAAAATATGATATTGTCACCAAACTCTCATAACTTCATAAAAAGAAAAGCAGAGAGAGATTACTGAATTGGAGAACTGATGAGTTGAGGAACAGACTTAATCGACACTGTCTGAAGAATCAAAATGATCAAAATCTCAGAGAGCTTTTCACCAGGGAGGCAAGAAGTTCGTTCCTCTTTCCATTTTTCCTTCTGCCCATGCCATGTTTCTAGAGTCACTGGACATCACTAGTTAGAAGCCAGATGCAGGTGGTGATGTGAAACATTTGGGCAGAATAGAATATGAGGTTCAGGCAGAAATCCTCCATAGTCAGGAACTAATGTCCCCACCTCTGGAATGCTGCTGTTACTTGAAAAGTCTCTTTATCACAGATACACCTGTCTCACTGAGCATGGATTAGCCACTCAACTTAGGATACTTTAATAAATTCAAGTAAGATAGGGTCTTCAGGAAGTCTGCATTTGAAAGAAATAATAACTCAGGATGTGAAGAAGACACTGCCTACAATTGTAACAGCTTCAACCTGAGCTATTTAAATGGGTCATCCAAGTTTTTAGAAGGGGTAGGGTGAGGGAGAGATATTGACTTTGTCATAATTCCCTTAGCCAATGTAAAGTACTTGCCACAACAAGAAAGCCAACACAGTACTGAAAGTGCTTTAGCCAGCAAACACTTACTTCTTGCCAAACAAAGAGAGATGGCTAACAAAGTTAACACCAATTTCACTGTAAAAACTGGTTTCTAAAACATTATGGAAGAGGACAGAAGGTAATTATTAGTAGCAACAGCTCAATAAAACAAACAATAACAGAACAGCTCAGGTAAACACAAGTATATGAAAAACTGAACAGGAATATAACGAAGCCACATTATCCCAAGAGCCTTCACAGATGAAAATAGGAAGACAACAAATATAAATAAAATGAAACAGATGTTCCAGTGTTTCTACAATTTATTTTCTTTTATCAAATAGCAGCATGGATCTAGTACTGAAAAGGAGCTCAAAGGCCAACTGACAGAGCCCACTCGTTTTAAAATATCTCCAGGACATCCAGCCTGAGATATAGAATAGGCAATGAATATCACAGAAATGAAGCTCAGGGGAGAGATGATTTAGATACAGATATCTGTGAGTCATTTTCATAGAGGTGATGGTTAAAATCCATGGAAATTGATTATGCTATTGGGAAACACTACAGAGGAAGAAGAGAAGAAGGCTTGAAATAGCAGCATAGGGAAGACCCACAGTTAGGGGGGCATGATGTGGGTGATGAGCCTGTAAAGAAAACTGAGGAAGAGGCCTAGGACAGAGTAGTGTCAACAAACCTAGAAAGGAGAGAGTATTTACAAGAAGAGGGTGGTCAATAGTGCAGCAACGAGATTGAGAAGGAGGGGAGGAAATCATCAGATTTGATAATTAAGAGATCACTGATAATTTTGTAAAGGGACGTTTCAAATGAGAGACCAGATCAAAAGCTGCATTGCAAAGTGTTAAGAAGTGAGAGGAGAGAGTGTGTGCAACTTTTTCAAGGAGTTCAGCTGAGAAAAGGAGGAGATATATGAGATAATAGCTTGAGGGGATACTGAGGTCTAGTAAAGGCTTATTAAGCATAGGGGACAGTTGGCCATATTTGAAAGCAGTTGATAGAAAAGGTTGAAAGATTTGAGAGGCATAGGGTTTGCTTAAATTGGCAACGAGCTGGGGGAAGAAGAATGAAATGCAATCACAAACAGTATGACTACCCCAAAAAAGACAATCAGGAGATCATCAATGACTCCAAACCCATTGATTTAGTTTCTCATCTTAATAAAATATTTTTGAGAAAAGTGTTCTACTGGCAGATGAAGGGACTCACAAACAGGCAGACTTTCACGAATGATTTTCTATGGCAGACAATATATTTACAATCACATAACTGACTGAAAAATGCAGAAACCACAAGATCTCATTCTTTAAAAGTTTTTATTTGTTATGCAAAGAAAAGCATTTAACTAAGACAAAATGAATAAAAACAGTTGTTAGGGAGAGAGGGCATTATAGCAGTTGAGGTAATCAGAAAAGCCTTTGTTTAGAAATGAATAGTATCTTTCTGGTTTGAGGCCCACTCTCTATCTACTATGCCAATACTTCAAGAATAGTTAAACTTGTAGTTGCCTCTCTCTTTAGATGTGTGTCATGAAATTTTGGAATGGAGTTCTGGCAAGCAGTATGCAGGAACTCTACGTTGTATCAAAAAGATTTATTGATGCTCCTAGCCAAGTATAACAGAGGACAAATGGACAGGAATTCAGTCAGGAATAGAATCACATATGGCCTCTCTCACCCTCACTGTATGATGGAGCAGTGTGCAAAGTTGTGACCCAGAAGGGTAGTGGAATGTACATTACAACTGAAGTCCCAGAGCTACTGAGGACTTGGGTTTACATACAATTTTTAGAGAAAGGGCATATCATGGCAGCTGCCATGCTGTCAGTGGGGTGATGGGGATCTTTTTTGGATTCAGCTCAATCATAACAAATTTATTCCAATTCCACATTTTTTATACAGTAAGTACAGAGTTTATTTTCTTTTTCAGGTAAGGAGCAAATCGTGTGGTTTTATTTTCTAGTCCATTGTGTCCATTTTGAGAGGGAATATTTAGTCTAGTACCACTAAAAGTTGTAATTGTCAAGTTTGTTTCTTCCCTCTAATGGCTCCTCCCATATTACTTTTTAAAAACATCAGTTCTAGCTAGGCATATGCATCTTGTTTAACTTGATTCTTGTTAGCTCCCTTACACGGAGACAAATCCTCTGCTTTCCCAGAAAAGACCAAGATCTTGCATTAATTTTTTTCAAAAATGAGCCCTAGATATCTAGCCCCTATTTTATGTAAAATAACCTGAAAGAAGTCTCTACTCTCCCTATTGATGACCTTACTCGATCTAAACCACATCCTTTGATTTTCCTTAAGTAGAGATCTTACCATATCACTTCTGTATTTAATAAACTCCAATAGCTCCCTATTTCCTTTTGGGAAAAAAATACAAACATTTGCTTGTCTTTTGAAGTCTTCACAGTATGGCCCAGACCTCTTTCCCAGCCTCATTATATAGTCTTCCTAGACTCTGCTGTCCATACAAATTGGCATTCTTTCGGTTACCTGCACATGGAGCTACATTTCCTATCCCAGTGCCTTTGAGCTGACTGTCCTCCATGCCTGGAATGTATGTTTGCCTCACCTATCCATCAAAGAATCCTTTAATTTTACTTTGAGATGCAACTGAAGTATCACTTTCTTCACAAAGACTTTCCTGATTCCCTTAACTGTTCTAGTGCCTTCCCTCCCTAATTACATTGCATCTTCTTGAGTTCAAATCTGGCCTCAGACACTTTGTAGCTATGTGATCCTGGGCAAGTCTTTTAACCTCTGTTTTCTTCATGTCCTCATCTGTAAAAATGGAGATAATAATAACACCTACCACCGAGAGTGTTGTGAGGATCAAATGTGATAATATTAAAGAACTTAGTACAGTGTATGTAAGACTTAGAAATTAGAAAATAGTAGGCACTATATAAATGTTAGTTATTATTAATAGTAGTATTAAACTATAATTATCTTGTATTTATTCTGTCTTTATTTATTCTGTATGTACTTATGTGTGTACACATTGTCTCTCCTATTAGAATGTAAGCTCTTTAAGAACAGGAATTTCTTTCATTTTTTTATCTTCCTAGCACCCAGCCCACTGCCTCGCACACATTAGGAGCTTAATTAATGTTTATTAATTTATTGTTTTCCCATGCAGTATATCCACTAGAAATAGTGTTCTCTCATGACAATAGGTGGTTAGCCATTCTTTGCTCTTTCACTCATCAGAGTAGGGCCATCTTGGGGGGGGGGGGATTGTGCTTAATCCTACATTATGTATACAGAAAATATTTTAATCCAAGCTAAATATGTGGGCTAAAATCAATTTCACGAAACGATTTACAATTTAAACTTTAGACATCCATTAATGGAATTTAATTTTCTTATGTTTTGCATTAGTCCCTACTTTTGATAAACTGCCTTGGCTTGGCATATAGCCAATTTTCTTTCCTTAGAATAACACAGTTTCTTATAAAAAAAACAGGAAATACTTGCTTAAAATGAAATCAGTGATATAAAGTGGGTCAAATTAGACTCTACTTTGATAACATCCGAATTTTCAACATATGTACAGCAGAGGTAATGTTGTAGGGTTAGTTTGATAGGATTGTGTCATAATATATTCTAATCATCTATGGATAGGCACACCTACTGGCACCATCATGTTCATACTAGCTAAAAATTTCCTAAAAATGAAACAGCTCACCAATGTACAGTATGAGTAGTTTTACATGCTGCTATGACAGTTTATAATTCAATGATTATTGTTAGGTTGCCACTGACAAAGAAATTTTCATCAAGTATCTAGACAAGAGATGAGGAGATCTTTTATACTTGTGTACAAGATGAAAAGTGGCACTTTGTCTGATAGATTTTCTACTGGCATGAGTTTCCACAATGTAACATGGCAAATGTTGTCCAGTGGGTCCTACCAACAAAGTAGAGTATAAACGCCTCCAAGTTTCTCTAGGTTTGGCTTGCTCACTTCAACAACCTATTCTCACAGTAGCAGGTCTAAATTTGTAAAGAAAAACTACCACTACATGATTACATTCCAACTCTTTCAGAGATCTAAGGGTAACCATATTGAAGGGAAATACACTGTCCTTACTCACTAACTCTTGAGTCCTCATTCAATAGCTTTCTATCTATACAACCAGTCGCTCAAAATAGTGATACTTTTGGATCTTAAATAATATGATAATAGATGCCAATATATTAAAGCATTCACATAAATAATAAAATAGCCCACAATATACATATAAATGTTGATCAAACTCTTTCATGAATGTACTTAATAGCTATGGTGAAGAATGAGCACATACTTGTAGAAATCAGGCAGGAGAAGCACATTAGGGAAGAAGACTCTTGTGTGCAAGGTAACTGATAATGCCAGACTGTAAGCTTCAGTATTATTGGTCCATTCAGTAACATTACATAACAAAAAAAACTGCTACTCTGCTTGACTATTGATCCTCATTACTTTTTAGTCAAGTCAAGTCAACAAGTATTTATAAAATACTTATTATGTACCAAGCACTAGGCAAAGCAGATCACAGTACAATGGGGGAAACAATAGGCCAACAATTATATACTCCATAAAAGGTGCATACATGATAAATAGGAGATTATCTCAGAGGGTAGGTGTTCCCATTAAAGCAGATTGGAAACTCTTCTTGCAGAAGGAGGTTTTTAGATAGGATATGAAAAGAGCCAGGAGATGGAGGGGAAATGGATGAGCATTCCAGAAACTGGGGACAGCCAGTAAAATTCTTGGAGTTTTGAGATGGAGTGTTTTGTTTGAGGAACAGCGAAGAAGCCAGTAACACTAGACCACAGAGTACGTGGAAGGAGGTAAGGTATAAGACAAAAAGAGGCCAAGTTTATGAAGGGATTTGAAAACTAAGCAGATAATTTTTCATTTGATCCTGGAGGTGATAGGGAGCCACTAAGTTTTTTGAGTAAAGAGGAGGACAACAAGGACAGAGAAATGTCACAAAAACCTAGAGAAAAGAGAGTATCAAGGAGAAGAGGGTGATTGACAGTGTCAAAGGTCACAGAAAATCTAAAAATGATGAGGACTGAGAAAAGGTCATTACATTTGTCAATTAAGGGATCGTTGGTCACTTTGGAAAAAGCAGTTTCAGTTAAATACTTATGGACCTACTACTGAGAGCGTGAGAGGGAATGGGGCTTGACTGTGGCCAAAAAAAAAAATCTCACACCAAGAATTGAAGATTGAGATATAGGTAAACAGAAGAGACATAAAAATAACCATGCAGATATACTTTAGGTCAAGAGCTGAATAGAAACAGTTCAGTTCTTCCACAACCCCAAGACTGCATTCCCTTCTAACCAGAGCTATGGCAAAATAACATTAGAACACTTGACATCTGGAATACTTTTTAACACTTTTCTGATCACCTCCATTGATTTCCTTTTGCCCTCCCAGACACAGGAATGGAAGACACAGGTGATGCTAATATTGCTTCTCTGAATCACTTTGCCCAGTCTCCTCCTTCTCCTAGTACTGCCGGTTGCCAAAACTCTGGACTTGCAAAAAATCTTCCCATCAGTCCATGCTGCATGATAGCTCTGTCTTTCCCTGAAACTGGGAAGATGACGCTGTTTCTTTATAGATCCCAGAGATCTATACAGTTAGTCCTTGGAGACCTGCTCTGCCTGTAAGTATTTTCCCACAACATTGAACCATTAAGATATCACCTTTAAACAATAAAAGTTTATTAATACTGCCCTTGATGGAGAACGAGAGTCAACTAGTCTCCCATATTTTATCCCTGTTAAATATCTACTCAATGACAGGCATAATTACTGAGTTTGTTTAATGCAGAGGGTCATTTGGATTCCCCAGTTAGTTCTTCAGTGACAGTTTGTTTTCATTTTGTGTAGCAGAGTTTGCCTCTGTGAAGTGATTACATGTGCAGTGTGACAGTTAGAGGTCCTGGGCAGCGGTGGGTGAGTCTGGTGGTAGTACCTGAGGTCTAACCACAGAGACCTGATATACTGTAGTGGTTACATTTTTTAAGTTCTATTCCTCAAGTTTTTAGTGTGAAGGAGAGTTGAGAAGGAGTTAGGAAGAAATAGCTCCATCACTCTCAAGATCTCACCAATTCTTATATACACAATTTGTATAGTTCAACTCAGCAAAGCGCTGTATGATTAAATGTGTAACTTACTATTATTATTTTATGTTATATCATAATAAGAATGTTTTTAAGCTTCTGGCTATTTTGGGGGGACATGGTAGTTGCCTGAATTAATTTGTTCATAAATATTTATTGAAATAATTTAGATTAAAACTGTCTGAAAATAGATGGAAGTAAGTACTAACAAATCTCACCACTGAGGGTTTTAAAAATTTCTTGAACTCTGTGTATTGTTCATACTATTATGTGTACTCAAGATAAATAGAATCAAGTCAATGACCAGAAAAAAGGGTTAGTGAAAGCTGTCTCAAACACTGAGAATTGATGAGTTAAATAGACTGCAGAAGAGAAATTGAAAAGGGAAACACCAGCTTATAGCAGACAAAGACCGAAGTGCAATTCCTCTAAGTAGTATTCAATTACCTTAAGGCACCCCCAATTACATGAAATTATCATCCCCATTAAGTGCTAGCCGTTGCAATTAAATATCATTAGAGATAAATCAGTTCACAGAGAACATCCTGAATAAAAAGATTTCCCAATTAGGCACATCCCAATTAAGTGAGGTGCACTATATTTTAAAGCCTAGAAGATATCACTCCAATAAAGTCACTAAATTGCTATATCTGCAAGTCTCTATCTTGCTGCTTTTGAGAATCAGTAGTTTCTAAAACAATGGAATAATAGCCAAGTCTAGAGGAGAACATGTTGACACAAATAGGTTTAGTGTAATTAACCCCTTCAGGAAAGTTTAATACAGAGACCTCTACTTAATTGTGCTTTTCTGCCACTTCAGAATATTTTTGAAGATTTTCTTTTCTTTCTATAAATGAGCACTTATAATCTTCATAACACATTTCAATATTGCCACTTTCAGATCAGCAAAGGCTATGAAGTAAACTCCTGGTAAGCCTGCTTTTATCATTGTAAGGGGTTCCCTATTTAGACCAATGTAAAATTAAATATGAGAGAGAGAGAGAGAGAGAGAGAGAGAGAGAGAGAGAGAAATTAAAATGTAAAGAGAAAGACTTTTCAGATGTCAATGAATCCCTTCTCACTGTATAAAAGACCTGAAGCTTGAGTAGCTCAACTACATACAAAAAAACCAACAGAGACCATGAACTTTCCCCTAGTCACAGATTACAGCTCCAATAACTTTGGTGCATGCCAGTCCTGGGTTAAAGGTTATTGCCCTCATTGAAAAGAGTTTTATAACACCTCATCAAGCCAGAAGCTAGATGTGGTGTAGTTAGTATACCTGCCCATCAATGAATAAATAAACCCCAAGAAATGAATGGATCGATCCATCCATCATAGATGCTGTGTCCTATGAACAGTCTAGCAGCAGGGGGGCCTTCTCAGCCCATTCTGGAAGCTGCTGAGTCCAGCAGCTGAATGACATTCCTGATCCATCCCAGCACCAGTCACGATGAAAAAACCAAGCAAGCTGTGTAGTTCAATCTGGTCCAGTCCAGCAATAGCCAAGCAGCCTGTCAAAGGAATGCTGGTTCCAGTTTGTACTAGCTCTAGAACTGCCTCAGAAATAGGAAAATGCAACAAATTAAGCCTTGATTTATTGTTTTGTTGATTGTCTAGACTGGAGAGAGCAATGGAGACAATGTTAATAATGAAGACGAAATGTAAAAGTGTCTTGCATACATTTTCCCCCCAGAGAGCCAGTTGCTAAACATTTACAGAAACTCCATTGTCTGATACAATCCAACAATAACCAATCCTGGTGAGAAGTTAAATCAGCAGACAAGCAACGTGCTTGAATGGGTAAAGGATCCATATGTACAAAAATGTTTATAGCAGTTCTTGCTGTGGTGGCAAAGAATTGGAAATTGAGGGGATGCCCATCAATTGGGGAGTGGCTGAACAAGTTGTGGTATATGAAGGTAATGGAATACAATTGTGCTCTAAGACATGAGCAGGCAGACTTCAGAAAAACCTAAAAAGCCTTGTATGGACTGATGCTGAGTGAAGTGAACAGAACCAGGAGAAGGTTGTACACAGTAACAGCCACGTTGTGCAATGACTAACTTTGATAGACTTAGCCATTCTCAGCAATTCAAGAAGCTAAAACATCTCCAAAAGTTTCATGATGGAAAATGCTATCTACATCCAAATAAAGAACTATGGAGTTTGAATGTAGATCGAAGCATACTATTTACTCTTTTTCTTCTTCTTTTTTGTTTTGCTTCCTCTTTCTCATGATTACTTCTATTGGTTCTAATTCTTCCTTACAACATGATTAATGTGAAAATACATATGGCCTATATCAGATTGCATGCCATCTTGCGGAGGGAGATGAGGAGAGGGAGAAAAATTTAAAACTCAAAAGCATATGGAAGTGATTGCTGATAAATACAAATAAATTTTTAAAAAAAGAAAAGAAAAGAAACCTGCTTGACCCAATCTAGCAATGGATTAACCATTTGGAACATTTCCCCAGGAGCCAGCCCAGCAGTACTACTGTCCAGGAGAGATTCTGTGCCCTTTGTTCAACTCGGCTAAACAGTGGAACAACTGGTCTCTCACTTAAATAATACCCCAAAGTGAACTTCATGAGTGCTCTTAAGAGAAATAAAGGATATCCAGGTGCTTCTGTTTGGGAATTGTACCTTTGACACAAATGATCCCTACATATGAGCGCCATGACATCACTGTACTGTGAATTTGTGCCCATTTTTCTAACCATGGACTCTGTGTTTGTGGTAAACTACACACCAGGTTTGAGGGGAAATGCTCTGTAACTACTGTTCTTGCTTTTCTCTTTGGATAAAAATCCTTGAGAAATCCAGTTGAGTCTCTTGGATGTTTATTAATAGGAAACATATGAGCAAGAGTTCATGAAGTTAGCTGCCCATAAAGTTACACCTAGAACCTGAGGTAGCAGCCATATTTCTGGGTATCCAACCTGCCAGTGTCAGTGAAACTTGGGAGAGGAGAGAACCCAGGAGAGGTACTATACCATACACAGATTGCCTGGTACTATTAGTCATGTTTTCTGATATACATCTCCTTGTTCTCATTGTAAGGTCGTTATTTCTTTGTAATTTTGAGACCACAAAGGACTATGCCTGATACACAGTAGGTTATGTTGCATTGAGATTTTCAATCTGGAAAAGAAAGGATTCGAGTTACATTTTAGAGCACTGCAAAAACAAAAATGACTATTACAATGCTGACAAATATAAAATAGAAATTCACTACAATACAGCTAATTATTAAGCAGAATCAAATGCACCACGCTACTAATCATATACTTCCAAACAGAACACTTATGATAAAATCTAATTATAACAGCTGTTAATATAAGTGTTCGTCTGGATTTTCAACAGCAGAATTATCAAATGGTTCTTAGTTGCTGTTAATATGCTTCCCTACCTCATCATTTTGTCAGTATGTGGGATCCACCAATACAAATCACAATGCTTTTCTGCCTTGATAGATAGTATTTGTGAGTTGACATGGCTGAGAAAAAAAAATCATCACCTGCTGCTGATAAAGCTTCTTTGAACTTTGGCTGATTAATCCTCTGATGAGAGACATCAAGTTTATTGCCAGGCCTGTACTCAAAATCTTTACATATTGGTAAGATTTCCCAGAGCTTATGCTCCACTGGTACAACCTTTGAGAGGGCCACAGGTGTGTGCTGAGAAATGGTTAACAACTGATTCCCTTTAAAAAAAAAAGTTTAAGCTACAGTTTTAAGTTTAATCTGCAGTATTTACTTTTTCTCCCTCACTTTATTAAATCTAGACAATCAACAAAAGAATAAATCAAGCCCTAATTTGCACAGTTTGCTGATTGCTGAGGTATAAATTTTCACCCTAAAAATTTAACAATTGGCTTTCATGAGCTGGCTCCAATACAAGCACCCGAATCATGAATGGTGAGGAGGGTGTCCTTTAAATTTCCCATATTGTTCATGGGAAGCAGAAAGCAGAGATTATCTGCATATATTCCAAGGAACAGTGCCTGTTGGCCAATTCACACATTACAATACAAAAAGGCTAAGAATATGGAAGTAAAATTTTCAGCAGTAATGACACAAATGACACTGAATTTTTTTTAAAGAAACAATATTCACATATTTAATTTATTTGGATTTTAAAATCTTTTGTTATGAAGTTAAAATAACCCACAAACGTATATACTATGGTCAGAAAAAGATTGCATGTAAAACTGTCAAAATGTTACATATAACTTTTAAAAAAACACATGTTAAAGTAGCAGCTAGGTAGTGCAGTGGATAGAACACAGGCCCTGGAGTCAGGAGGACCTGAGTTCAAATCTGCTTTTAGATACCCACTAGTGACTCTAGGCAAGTCACTTAACTCCAATTGCCTCACAAAAAAAATGCATGTTAAATTTAACATTGTATTAGCGTTGTCCTGTTTGTCAATGTCGCCTTCCAGGCTTTTTCTGTGTATTTCTAAAATGTTTTATTGAATGTCCTTTCTTTCCTTTCTTTCTACTACACTCCTACCTACTAGCTATCACCCTCTACAAATAAAATCCCTCCCTTGTAATAAATATACATGTATATAGTTACATAAAACAAATGTGTGCTATCTTGTTCATATCTAAAAAAAAATTATGCATTACTCTAATGTGTCAACTTTCCACCAAAAGATGAAGAATGATTTATTAATCTTTGGGAGTTTTAATTGGTTGTTGAATTGATCAGAATTATTATCTTTCACAGTTGTTTACCTTCACAATGTTGTGGTCATTGTATAAATTGTTCTCCTACTTCTAATATTTCTCTACCTCAGTTCACATGAATATAGGCTTCTCTGAATCTATTCTTTTCTGCCTTTCTTTTATACAACAAGACAATATTCCATTTCATTCTTGTATTGTAACTTGTTCAATCATTGCCCAATTGAAGACCACTTACTTTGTTTCCAATTATTTTAATACAAAATTTAAAAATATTGCTATAAATAATTTTGTACTTATTTTAATTTTTTTCCTCTGTCTAATTTTTTGGAGGTATATTCCTAGTGATGGCATAACTGTTTAGTGAGTTTTGGTGTGTGTTTCTGGCCTTGAGAAGTCCAAATCCTTTTATGATTTATCTGTTAAGAAATGGCTCTTGCTGTTATGTTTTTGTATCAATGCCCTAAATATCTTAGATGTAAGACCTTTATCAGAGATACTTGCTTCAATGATTTTTCCAGGTAACTGTTTTCCTTCCAGTTTTGTGGGTTACAAAAAGTTTTCAATTTGATGGAATTAAAATTGTCAATTTTGTCACCTGTGAGCTTTTGTTTAGTCAAGAAGTCTTGTTCTATTAATAGTTATAGGGACAGCTAGGTGGCACAGTGGATAAGCTCCAGCCTTGGAGTCGGGAGGACCTGAGTTCAAATCTGGCCTCAGACACATGACACTTACTAGCTGTGTGACCCTGAGCAAGTCACTTAACCCCAATTGCTTCACAAAAAAAGGCAAAAAACAAACAAAAAAAAGAGCTGTAAAAGGTATCTGCTTCCCTTCTCTCATTTTTAAATGGTTAATCTTTCATATCTAGGTCATGTAAACACTTAGAATATATTGTGGTATATACAGTGAGCAATTCTCATAATTTCTCTCACATTGCTTTCAAATTTTTTAGCAGTTTTTGTAAAATAGGAAGTCTTCTCAAATAGTTTAAAGAGTTCAACAAAAGTGAATGTTATTTTGTAAATATTAAGCAAAATAAAACAATTTTTTCAGCATCTATTGGTGTAATCATGTGATTTTGTGTTCGTATTATGAAATTGTATCTTTTTTTTCCAATAGTAAAACAATTGTACATTTCTGGTAAAAATTCAACCATATCCTAATGTGCAATCTCTTAATATATGTTTTTGTAGGCTTTATTAACATTTTATTGGGTTTTTTTGTATGTATGTTCATTTGTAATGCTTTTCCACAGATTTCTTTCTTAGCCTTCTCTCCGTGGCTTAGGTATCAAGATCATGTTTTATTCTTATAAAGAGCTTTGTAGAATGCCACATTTCCTTTCTTTTTTTACAAATGATTTTTTTCTTTTTTCTTTTCTTTTTAGTTTATAGAATAAGATAAACATTTCTATAAATTCCTTTTTAAATATTCCTTTTAAACATATAATAGTTATTATGTAAATTTTTTCTGTTCACCTCCCCCCAAGATAGCTACCATTAGACACAAATATGCATATAAAATATACAAAATCATTCTCACATTCTTCTATTTATCAGTTCTTTCTCTGGATGCAGATGACATCTTCCTTCATAGGTCCTTTGTAGTTCATTTGGGTTTTAATAACAGTCAAAATGACCCATTCATTCAAAGTTGTTCTTAAAACAACATTGTAACTGTATACAACCTTTTTTGTTTGTGCTCATTTCACTCTTCGTTACTTCGTGCAAGTCTATATTTTTTTAATATCATAGAGCTCATCATTTCTTACAGCACATTAGTATTCCATCACAACCATGTGCCACAACTTGTTCTTTCCCCCATTGATGGGCATCACTGCAGTTTCCAGTTCTTTGCCACAACAAATAGAGCTGCTAGAAATATTTGAGAACATATAGATTCTTTTCCTTTTTCCCTAATCATATTTAGAAATAGACCTAGTAGTGGTATCGCTAGGTCAAAGGGCACATATAGGCAGTTTAATAACTCTTTGGGCATATTTCCAGATTGCTCTCCAAAATGGTTGAATCAGTTCATATTTCTACCAATAATCATTTACAAATAGTTTTTGAAAAACTGAAAATAACTCTTCTTTGAATTTCTTTATATAATCTACTTGTGAATCTAAATGAACCTGGATTTTCCCAAATTTGAGAACTCTTATGAATTCTTCAACTTCCTTTTCTAAAATTGGATTATTTAAATTACATATTTCTTATTCTGAAACCAGTATTTTATATTTTTGTAAAGATTCATCCATTTTATTCAATTAACAATTTTGCTGCTATATAACTAGGAAAAGTAGTTTCAAGGAATTTCCTTGATTTTCTCTTAATTTCTAATGAGTAATCTTTTGTCACTTTTCACAATGCCAATTTTGTCTTCCTGCTTATTATCAGATCAATAGTTTGTCTATTTCATTGGTTTACAAGATTTTTTAATGAATTCAAAAGTTTTTGGTTAACTTTCTTTGCTGTTCTGTATTATGATTTTCTTTAGTTGAGTTTTTTAAATCTACTATTTCCTAATAATCCAAATTCATCAAACTGTTGTTTCTTTTTGTGAGTGTTTAGAAATACAACATTTCCCCCCAAAATCACTCAGGGTGGGACAGCTAAATGGCGCAGTGGATAGAGCACTTAAGGAACTTATTTGGGAGCTCTGGTAATCTTCAGGGGCAGCTAGGTAGTACAGTGGATAGAATGCTAGGCCTGGAGTCAGGAGGACCAGAATTCAAATCCAGTCTCAGACACTTACCAACTGTGTAACCCTGGGCAAGTCACTTAGCCCTAATTACCTCAAAAAAAAACCCCATAAAAACAGTCACTCTGGATGCATCCCTAAAACAGTTGTATGTTGTCTCCTTGTCATTTTCTTTTTTTTAGTTTAATTTGATTCTTATTTTCATTTCCAATTTCTCTCCCTCCCTCTAATACCAATTGAGAAGGAAAGAAATAAGAGTACGAATTATACATATACAATCCCTATTGCAGTTTCGATATGCATTTTCATATATTTGATAAAAGATGCAAGACAGCATAAGAAATCAAATGGAGATATTTTGGAAGTTTTGTGGAAGCCACAGATGACACATGAAGGCTGGCAGATGAAATAGAAAAGGTTGATACTCAGAAATTCATAAAATAGTATGGTATAATATCAACCGAAATTTTACAATAAGATATTATAAACACAGCATAAAGGAGAAAAAGAAAGAAAAAACTCTGGTATGAAGGAAGGGCCAAAAACTTTTATGTAGGTTTTCCAGATTGCAGTGGTACCATATCTTTAGCCCTCACAATGTGGAAAGGAAAGCTGCATGAAGTCATGCTAAATATATTTCTGCATTAGTCATATTCAGGGGGTGGGGAATAGAAAAAGGAAGAGAGAGGAAAGAATACACTTCAACTTGCACTCTATTTCCATCAATTTTCTATCTGGAGTAAAATGGCATTCTTACCATATATCCTTTGAAATAGGGGCAGATAATTGTACTGATCAGAGTTACTTAGATTTTCACAGATTATCTTTACAATATTGCTGTCACTGTATAAATTGTTCTGGTTCCCCTCACTTCATTTTGCATCTGTTCATGTAAGTCTTCCCAGGTTTTCTGTTGAGTCTTATAATTGCAAATCAAATTTTCTTTTCAGCTTTGGTCTTTTCATCAGGAACACTAGAAAGTCCTCTATTTCATAAATATCCATTTCCCTTCCTAAAGGATTATACTAAATTTAACTAAGTAGGTGATTCTTGGTTGCAATCCTAGCTCCTTTGACCTCCAGAATATCATCTTCCAAGTCCTCTGATCCTTTAATGTAGAAGTTGTTTTATCCTGGCTGTGGTTCCATCATATTTAAATTGTTTCTTTCTGTCTGCTTGCAATATTTTCTTCTTGACTGGGAAGTCTGGAATTTGGCTATGATATTCCTGGGAGTTTTCCTTTGGGGATCTCTTTCTGGAGGTGATTGGTAGATTGTTTCAATTTCTGTTTTACCCTCTAGTTGTAGGATTTCAGGGCAATTTTCCTTAATAATTTCTTGAAATGTGATGTCTAGGCTCTTTTTTATCATGGTTTTCAGGTTGTCCAATAATTCTTAAATTACCTCTACTAAATCTATTTTTCAGGTCAGTTTTTATTCCAATGAGATATTTCACATTTTCTTCTTTTTCTCATTCCTTTCACTTTGTTTTATTCTTACTTGATGTCTCATGAAGTCATTAACCCAATTCTAGTTTTTAAGGACTGATTTTCTCCGGTGAGCTTTTTTATCTCCTTTCCATTTGGCCAATTTTAGTATTAAAGGAGTTGTTTCATTCAGTGAATTTTTTTATATCTTTTTCTATTTTTGTGCTTCTTTTACCAAGCTTTTTTTTCATGATTTTTTTTGCATCATTGTTATTTCTTTTCCCAATTTTCCTCTACTTCTCTCATTTGATTTTTTTATTGATTTATTTTATCAACAATCATTTCCATAAGCTTTTGAGTTTAAAATTTTTCTCCTCCCTCTCTCCCCCCCTCCCTCCCCCAGATGATGCACAATCTGATATAGACTATACATATATGTTCCTATTAAACATATTTTCACATTAGTCTCATTATAAGGAAGAATTAGAACCAATAGGAGGAACCACAACAAAGAGAAAACAAAACAAAATAGAAGAAAAAAAGGAACAAATAGTATTCTTCGATCTGCATTCAAACTCCATAGTTCTTTCTTTGGATGTGGACAGCATTTTCCATCATGAGACTTTGGAGATGTTTTAGATCATTGCATTGCTGAGAAGGGCTAAGTGTATCAAAGTTAATCATCACACAACATAGCTGTTACTGTGTACAACATTCTCCTAGTTCTACTCACTTCACTCAGCATCAGACCATACAAGTCTTTCTAGGTTTTTCTGAAATCTGCCTCCTTATCATTTCCTGTAGCATAATAATATTCCATTACCTTCATATACCACAACTTGTTCAGCCATTCCACAATTTATGGGTGTTCCCTCAATTTCCAATTCTTTGCCACCACAAAAAGAACTGCTATAAATATTTTTTGTACATGTGAGTCCTTTCCCCATTTTTATGAACTCTTTGGGATATAGCCCTAGGAGTGCTATTGCTGAGTCAAAGGGTATGCACATTTTTATAGCCCCTTTGGGCATTCTTATTTAATTTTTAAGATCTTTTTTGATGTCTTCCAGGAATTCTTTTTGGGTCTGACACCAATTTATATTTTTTTTTCTTGAGGCTTTGGATGTAGCAGTTTTTTTTTTTGGTTGTCTTCTGAATTTGTGTTTTGATCTTCCCTGTCTTCTGAGTTCATGTTTTGTTGTTGTTGTTTGCTCATTTTTCCTTGACTTTTAACCTTATGTTAAAGTTAATCTCTGCTCCTGGGGTTTTGAGGGCATTATTTCAAGCTTTAGGTTTTTTATGCTGCTGTTTACAGAGCTAATTCAGGAGCCTTGTAAGTTTTCAATTCTTCTCAGCTGGTATGATCTAAGGAGAGATGTGGTGACTGCTTTCTTGACCTGTGCTCTGGTCTATGAGCAACCAGAAGCACTCTTTCCTGACCTGGAAATGTGGCAGGAGACCACTCCCTTGTGACTGTGAACTTTATTGTGCTAGTTTTCCTCCTCACCACGGGACTGTGACCTGGGCCCGTCACCTAAATCCTCATATGGCCAATGCAATAGAGTCTTGCACCCAGTTTCAGGAAAATGTCCCCCAATAACTGCCTTCTAATCACTTTCCCACTCCTCTATCTGTGAGCTGCGAGCTCTGAAAGTCACCGCTGCTGGTTCAGTTACCCCCAAGGACTCTCAAGCCGAGGCAACCAAGCACTGGTTTGCAGAAGTCTAGGAGCTGGGCTTCTGAGGTGGTAGGCTTGAGTGGGAAGTACCAACCAGACCATCCAGAAATCACCCTGGGTAGTCATTCTTTTCAATCTTCAGACCTCAAAGGAGGCTTGGGTTTTGGCTTGGATGTTCTGGTTCCCCTCACTTTCCCTCACAGAGTTGAGGTGGAGAATACTGGAAGTACTTTGAAGGATCTAGGAGTAGCTAGCTACACCCAGTCCTCTGAACCTCACTCTGAACCTCCTTAGAAGCCTATATGTCCCAAAAATTTTCACAGATCTAGGGGTCCTTCTGTGGATTCTTTGGTTGACTAAAGGAATCTAGAGGTGATTCTTTCTGTTATCTGACTGGGTGGTACATCTCTAAGTCCCATGGAGAGTTTGAAAGGGATCTGGGATCTTTATGACCTAGTATACTATACTCTTGTCATAATCTCCTCTCAGTTCTCTTTCTATCATACTCTGATCCCATTTTCCTTCCCTCTTCCTTTATCTAACCCACAATACGATTTCTGGGTTTTATCATTTCTTTCTCTTCGATTGATTCTCCACACCTTTACAATCTACCCCCTGAGGTAATATTATTTTTGCTTATTTATGTCTATTGGCTCCCCACTCTGCTCTCCCTCTTAAATACTCCTCTTTTCTCTCTTTGTCCCCATCTCTTTCCGTGTTGCATTTAATGTATTTCTACTATTTGCATATTATATCATTTGTGTGTATGTGTATGTGTATGTGTGTGTAACCTTCCTTTAGAGAAGGGGAAGAGGACAAGCATTTATTAAACACCTACTATGTTCCTGACACCGTACTTAGTGCTTTCCAAATATACAGTCTGAGCCTCAGACAAAGGTGAGGTAGGCACTATTATCCCCATTTTACAGTTGAGGAAACTGAGGCAGTGAGAGGTTGAGTGGGATTAACCCAGTAGTAATATTTCTAGGTCAAATGATACAAAGAATTGAGTTTTGGGAATAATTACAAATTGGTTTCCAGAATGGGTAGACTTATTTTATAATTTTACCAATGGCACAAAAGTGTACCTATCCTACAGCTCCTCCAACAATTGTCATTTTATTTTTTTTATCCTTTCCAGTCTAATGAATGTGAAGTAGAACCTCAAAGTCATTTTAATTTTCTTTTCTCTTAGTATTAGTGATTAGCAACATTTTTATAGTTATTTATTATTTAGCACTTTCTCTTAACTACACATTCATATTCTTAGGCCATTTACTTACTGGAGAACAACTCATATTCTAATGTATTTGTATCAACTGAATGAATGAATGAAAAAAGCATTCATGAAGCATTTACTATGTTCAAGGCACTATGCAAAGGATTGAGGATACAAATCCAAAAATTAAGACAGTCCCATTTCTCAAGGAGCTCATATTCTAATGGGTGAAAAAAACACATAATGAAAGACTTCAGATGAAGTCAGATGGAAATGGTCCAGGGAAGAGAACAAACTTTTATTAAGCATGTACCAGGCACTATCCTAGACACTTTGCAAATACTATTTCATTTGATCCTCACAACAACCCCAGTATATAGGTGCTATTTTGATCCTCATTTTACGGTTGAGGAAACTGAGGTAGATAGCGATTAAATATTTTGCCAAGGATCCTGAAGCTATTGAGTGTCCAATGCAGGATTTCAATTCAAGTCTTCCTGAATCCTGGCTCAATGTTCTATGTACTGTGTCACCTAACTGCCTACTTTGCTCAGCTAATAGCTGAGGGTTCATGAGATGTTCTCCTTTTAAACTCTCTTCCATCAGTGTATGATCTTCTTGCATGCTCTGATGATGTGAAAAGAGCAACATCTATTTCATATAGGCTTGGGTTGTCCTTTAAGGGATCAGGGAGGTTATTTTCCATCCTTGATACCTCAGGCATAAAAGCCTTAGTCCCAAGAGAGGGTTTTTTTTTTGTTTTGTTCTGGTTTTATCTAAGCTTTATCTAATTTCTTGCTTCCTTCTTGATCTAGCTGACTGCTGTGCTGATTCTGAAGGGGAATCTGAGGAGCATTTTATTTTAAATTCTTTAAATATACCACTAATAAAGTTTTATGACCCATATTGATTTATTGCATTTGAAATCAATCTTAATTGTTGGGCTAATCTAATTTAGGCTTGAATTATAATAATATTAAAATAGTAAGTTCTTCCTACTTCTTATTCATTTCTTCCCTAGTATGTGCCTCCCCACCCTCTTTTTCTTTCTTCTTTTCAAACCTATAATACAGAGCAAGACTCTCCCCATTTATTTGATTTTATTCCTTCTAGGATATAGTAGGATTACATTAGGATGCTTGCAACTTCTCTTGCTATTGGGAAGTAAGTGTTTTTATCATCATTTAGCTTCTTCTAATTATTATCACATATTTATGTTTGTAGGTTTCTCTTGTCTTGGGTGTTTGCATTTTAAAGATATTAAACAACCCCTGTTATTTTTTTTCACCATTAATACTTGAAATATTCATTCACTTAAAGTCATTTTGGTTTTCTCCCATAAGGGTAGGGGGTTTTTTCCCTTGATTTTTAGCCTTTTTCTTTTCTTTTGGAATGCCACATTACATGATTACTCCCCCCTCCCTTTTTTATTAGTTGCGATGTAGTCTTTTGTGATTTCTCGGTTCTTGAAAAATAACATATATTTTATATATATATGCACTTATGTGTTTATATGTGTGTATGTATGTTTTGTGTTTGGATTTTTAAATTTTTGGCTTTTTTCAGGTTGTGATTAGTATTCTTTCTATTTTCACTTTTCTGTCTGATTCTAATACATCTATCCAATTTTCTTTCAAGATTTATTGAAATATCTAGCTGCTTATCTAAATATCTAGGTTGTTTGCTTCATCATAATTTTCAGGATTCCAATAATTCTCTCCTCAACTTATTTTTAGGTCAGTTGTTTTTGATAGATACCTTAAATTTCCTTCTATTTTTTCAATCTTTTGACTTTGTTCTAATATTTCTTGTTATCTGATAAAATCACTGAATTATCTTACTTCTATTTTTTTTTTTAGAATATCAATTGTTTGGGCAAAATTTTTCACCTTCTATTCTAAGCTATTAATTCTTCTTTCATTTTGTTTTTTGCCCTTCAGAGTTTTAATTTCACTTATAATGCTACTTTTTATGCCATTTCTTCTAGTCATTCTTGAAGTACTCCAAGCAAGTCATTCTTTTCTCTGAAGCTCTTGTGGAGTTACTCTATTCTTTTAAGTTTACCTTATGGACTTTTCTTAAACAACAGTACTTGTTCATTGTGTTAGATATTTTCTTGTTTGCTTATGTTTCTTGTATTAGATTCTGGATAGGAATTTGTCTCTTTTTTTCTTTTTTACAATTTTGTTTATTTTTAGTTTTCAACATTCATTTCATTTTCTTTCTTTCTTTCTTTCTTTTTTTTTTGGCTAGGCAATGAGATTAAGTGACTTGTCCAGGGTCACATAGCTAGTAAGTGTTAAGCATTTGAGACCAGATTTGACCTCAGGTCCTCCTGGCTCCAGGTCCAGTGCTCAATCCGCTGCACTACCTAGCTGCCCCTCAACATTCATTTCTGTAAGATTTTTAGCTATAAATTTTCTCCCCGCCCTCTTCCCTTCTCCTCTATCCAAGATGACAGGAACTTATATCTTTCAATCTGACTCTGCTATCTCCCATACTCCCATAGGAATGAACAGCTTCTACTTGGTCTTGGATGTGGTGACTAATACTATTCCCTATCCTTTGTAGGAATGCCTGGAATGCCTCAGTCTTTTTGTAACCTGGCTCAGGTTTTGATCTCTGGCCCTTTTTTCTCTTTCTCTTCTTCTTGAATAATCTTGAAGTACATCCCTTGCTAAACGTCTCATGAGCCCAACCAGATGTTGCCAATTGTTCTGGTGCCCAGTCTCCTAAGAGAACAGGGGCTTTTATTGAAAGGTACTGCTATGACCTCTTTTCTGACTATTTCTCAGGTGTGATTTTCTTTTCCTTGACTTAGGAATAAGTAATTTCTGATAATAGTTACTGATATATAGAAAGTAAAGTATTTACAATGACTCTGAAACAGAACTTGGGTCCTCCAATCTCTAACTGTTACATATTTCTCAAATGTGGAGAAATTGTTTGATGTGAAGTCTGACACCCAGTACGAAATCATTAATCTCAGTCTGAGATCATTTAAATACAACAAGATACATCCTATGCAGCTGTTTGTTTTCTTTTTACTTTTTGCTTTAGGTCTGTATTTAAATAAAATTAGACAAATGCAGCCAAAATTTGGCATCATAGAGGCCAACCAAGACAAGTAAGAATTATACTAGCAAAGGATATTACCAAGATCTTAACTGAGAGTCAATTGTTTCTTATTTTTGTTGCCATCTCATTCCAGGAAATTCAACCAATAACAATACAGTTGGGAAATTATAAACCCTGGGAATTTATCCAATTGTCCAAGCATTGACAGTAACTGAAAAAAGTGACCTGGCTCACAAAAACTTACCCACAAATCCTATCAACATAGTACACATTTACTGTTTTTAAATTGAATTTGCCTCTCAGAGGTTTAGGGTCCTGAGCCAAAATTATCATTGTTTACACAGTCAGGGTTTGTAATATTTTAGTGCAACTTCAACAAGAGTAGTGGAAATGGAACAGCAGACCAACAGATGTACATTTAAAATATCATTGTATAAAGATAAATATTATTTCCTACTGGCAAAATGCTACCTCTCATTCACAGAAAATTAGCTTTAACACCTTCTAAGAATGAGAACAAAATACCCAACGGTGCGAGGCTATGTGCATTGCACAGAATGCTTCTATTTATATTGCAGATACCAATTTGAAAAGCTTGGATTTATAACCTCAAATATATTTTGGATGAGGACAAATAGGCTGGAGAGGAAAAGTACATTTGGATTTAGATTATCTCCATGGAACATAGGCATTAAAAACTCAGAATTAGTTAGCCTATTAATTGGTTAAGATATTGGCAGCAAATGGACATTTTCCTCTATTAAATATGTTTGTGGGATGAGGCAAATTTCCAAGCCTTTTCTAAAAGTGCCATTGACTAGGAAAATGGCTTATCTATGTATTGGTTAATGCCAACTATGACAGTTTCCTCCATTTTCCTTAAATCAAGAAATGTTTTTTACTGTACTTATTTTTGAATGAGCTTAGAGTACTTTACTTAAACCGTTTAACATGATAGGATAAGTTATATGAAAAAAAATTCCTACTAAACAAGCAATAATCCTATAAATTGTTCAGCAATCTGCTCTGTTATTTAAGATCTGGTAAAAGCCAACAATTATTACATCAAAGTAGTAATTATCAAATGTTGGTTGGCTTTAATGTTATAATGTAAAGTGTTATTGAAACGAGGCTTAGCTCATAGCTTCGTACAGTGTTTTTTTACAAAACTGAAGTGGTACCCTATGGAGCCACCTCTATTTGGTGTCACTTCTGAGTCACATAGGATAAATACCTAATGACTAGAACTATATTCATGTGGTCTACGGGCATAGTGCTAGACGACTGTATTGACATTCATATTGTATCTAATTCAATTTGAGTCAAAAACATTCATCAATCACGTACTGTGTTCAAGGTACTATGCCAAGCTCAGATAGGATGAACAGTGTATAGGTACAATTCCTAACCTCAGAGAACTCATAGTTGTTGAGTTTTTTTTTTAAAGGAGCACTTAGAATGACTGTAACATAATAAATAGAGCCATAAGTAGGAATTGCTTTACATGGGACAAAAACAGTTTGGAAGGTCATACAGAGGCTAGTTTAACTTGGCAGAAGGACAGATGGCAATACAGAGAAGGAAATAATCTGGTCTACTCCAATCCCCAAGAAGTCTGTGAAGGACCTAGGAGCTGGGTCTAATTGCAAGGCAAGACTAGGGATTGCAGTTAGGTCTAGCTGTACCACAGGACTGGTAGAAGACTTTGAGGAAGGGCACAGGAAGATCTGCCATAAGAAGAAGTATTTCATCCCTAGGGGGAAAAAATAAACCATGTTCACCTAGCTATTGGCACACTATTAGCCGAATGCCTTTTGTTATGGGTTAGTTTCAGGGCACTAAAAGGTGCAGAACCTTACACAGGGTCACAGAACCACTACATGCCAGAGTCATGTCTTCTTAGCTTCAAGGCCAGTGGTCTATCTATTACACCACACTGCCTTTCAGGTACATTGAGTAAAAGGTTAAATTGACTCCAAAAAGCTTTAATAATGTTTTGAGCAATGGAGCAACATTGAAATAGGTATAGATTGACCCTATAAAATTATGCAGATGAGTTACATAGGTAAAAGTTCCAATAAGTTGTTCAGAAATTAGCAACTGTATTTTTATCGGTACACCTCTTATATACCCAAGGCTCTAGATTTCATTGTTGTTCAGTTGTTATCAGTCATGTCCAACTCTTCATGCCCATTTGGGTTTTTTTTTTTTTTTGGTAAAGATACTGGAGTGGTTTGCCACTTCCTTCTCTAGCTCATTTTATAGATGAGGAACTGAGGCAAACAGGGTTAATTGACTTGTCCATGGTCACATAGATGGTGTCTGAGGCTGTATTTGAACTCAGAAAGATAAATGTTCTTGATTCCAAGCCCAGTGCTCTATCTACTGTTTCCTAGCTGCCCCCAAAGACTCTAGATATAGCTCTATAAAGTGTCTTTTTCTTTTTCTTTTTCTTTTTTTAGGCTATTGGGGTTAAGTGACTTGCCCAGGGTCACACAGCTAGTACGTGTCAAATGTTTGGTCTGAGGCCAGATTTGAACTCAGGTACTCCTGACTTCAGATCTGCTGCTCTAAACACTGTGCCACCTAGCTGCCCTTAAAGTATGTTTTTCCTAACCTCAATTCTTCCCCTTTTAAGAGGGAGGAAAAAATTGATCTTTAGAATTTTTGTTTCTTAGAGAATTATAATACAATGAAGTAAAATTACTCAGTATTTCTTTTTTTTTTTCTCAAGTATACTTCTATAATCTTCTAGCTCCTAGGCTGCTGGGTTTTGAGAGTTACCATAAAGGTGTCTGACTTCAGAATGAGCAAACATTTTGCCTTGCCAGTGTAGTGATGTTTTTGAACTTGGCTTCAAAACTTTTAGGAAGGAAAAAATTAAAGAGATTCTGGACTATATGCTATAGAGACAAAGGATGTGGGCAGAGTTGAACATACTTATCTGATTTCTGGGTGACTGTTTCCCCACTCCCCCTCCCTCCTCTGGGACCTTAGTGTGTTTGAGGAGATCATGGATGAGACACTGCGAAGGAACATAATCACTCAGAAGATCACAAGTCAGACAATTTACTACTCACCAGCATGGAGAAATGCAGTTCTCTAGATTTACAGTTTTTTGTGCACACAAGCATTGGCTCAGATGTGCTATGGGATGTGCATGCCAATTGAGAGACCAGATGTCTTAGTCTCCGCTTTTATATCACATTGTTGTTGCCAGGATAGATTCCTAAGCACTGAATGGGAAGAAGCCCTTAGCAGTAGTTAATCAGCAGGTGGTCTACACTGAGACTCTATTATTGACCATAAAGGCATTGTAATTAGGAAAGTTTACACATCTTGCATACATGGATTAGTTGAAGTTTGCTAAACTGATTTTAATCAGGAGACCTTTGTATTCCTTGCCTAGATGAAGTTGGAGAACACAGTATTGGATGCATAGGAATTTCTCAATACACAGAGAAATTAAACAGTGGTCAAACATGTAATCACTTCTGTCATCTAGGTCCTAGCAATAAACTAACCCTCCAGTGGGGTACTGTTGAAGGATTATGGCCACCAGAGCTGATGGGATGGATTAAAACCAAAAATAAAAAAAAAAATTAACTGGTGTGTTAGTGAAGTTTAATTTCCAGGAATTCTTAGGAGTTATGCTTTTTCTCACCCCTCATTAAAGGAGTTACGCCAAAGCCCCCAATTCCTAACTGAACTTTGGGGTATTTGCTAGTGTCCCCATCCTTCTTCTTTTTAGTTTCATGGTGAAGATACAAAAGGAAGAGACTGTGTTCTATCTCGGTTGCTAGACAAAATTGCCAGTGCTTATGTGCCTAACATTGTGTGTCCATAAGTCTAATAAATGTGAAATCTGGCAGCTGCCTAACTTCTATTTCTGTGATTAATGTAGTAATGATAATGGAAAGAGGTCTATGACCCTTTAAAAGACATAGAAGGCATCTCTTTTTTCAATAAAAGCTAAACTGCAAGTGTGGAGGTGGGTGGATGGCAGGAATCCCATTTGGATTTTCCCATAAGCAAATAAGAGCACCATAATCACATCTTCTAGAAAATGCATATAAATCTATACAGGAGAGAACAAGCCTCACTCAGGGTGAAATTGCACAATTCCAAGACATTGGAGCTGCAAGTTAGGGGCTACCTTTGCCCTAAGGGCTACCATTTTAGTCTGAGGCAGTTTGGCTGCAGTTTATCATAGCTAACAAGAAGCATAGTATCTCTCAGCATCTACCCAGGTGTAGCTCAACTCTATACCTCATTTACATAGGCCCTACTTAGCTATATAAACCCAACTCATATTTGTTGCGTTTAGGTTTTTTTCTACCTTTCATGTTACAAGATGGCAATGTATAGATAGTAAGAAGATAAAACAATAAATAAAGCCTGTTGTTATTATCCTTTGTTTCTTTTAGCTCTCAGATTAGGCAGATTTTGAGGTTCCAGAAAGAAATGGCTCCAGAAAGAGAAGACTCACAGGAAAAATGAAGAACTAGTTCATGACCAGCACCTTACCTCAATCTAAAATGCTCCAAGATGTATCAGTCCCACCTTACTGTGGACTGATTTCAATGCCTAGTTTCCCCTACGTTAAATATATCCATATTACATCATTCTAAAAGAAGTTTCCTTCCAATAAACAAGTTGCTCTTTTCTCCTTGATCCTGGCCATTTCAAGCATTTACCAGGTGCCTGCTATGTACCAAGCACTGGGGATACGAAGAAAGGCAAAAAAACAGAAACTAAGAAAAACACAACAAAAGCCAGTCCCTGCTCTCAAACTACTCACAGATTAATTGTAGAAACAACATGCAAGTAACTATACGCAAATACAATATATGCAGAATAAATTGGAAATAATCTCAAGAGGGAAGGTACTAAGATTGCTCCTATTAAAGAAACATCCCAAAACAATTCAGAAAGGTTGGGAATGAGAGCTATAGTTATATGTCATTTTGGGTTGCAATTTGAGCTCCTTTTCCTTTAAGAATATAATATTTCAATGATTTTTGTGTTTTCCAGTGGATATGGTATGGGCTTTCACTATTCAAATGTCCATTCCTTTATTTTAAAGGTCTTCCTTCTGGTTACTTGCAGAATTTCTTGTTTGTCATTGAAACTGTTCAATTTAGCCACTTTATAACTTGATGTTTTAAGTTTAGGAATTTTTTATCCCCAAAGGTGATCTGTGCATTATTTATTTGGAGTTTTGTCTTCTGTATTCTGAAGTTCTGAATGGTTTTCCTAAGAGAGAATATGGATGAAGTTAACAGAGCTTGCCTTTCTTCCAATTATCCCCCAAACCCAAAGCTGAAATTTATAAGAACTTCAATCAGAACTGCTCAGCAAGGAAAATAAATTTCCCTAACTGTAAGAAATTTTAGCCAGGTACCTTACACAGTCATACTGCAACTACTAAAAACTTCTTTAGTAGCTTCTTCATTCCCTTTGAATGTTCTGTGTTTTGCTATCTCTAACCCTAACCTATTTCCTTTGTAATGCTTCCCATATCATTCTTTGATGAAGCTAATAAAGTGCGATATGCATTGAGAATGCAAAATGATCTCTTATCTCATTGAGCTTATATATTAAGGGGGGAGACAACAAATACCTATGCAAATATATACAACATAAATATAATCACATGCACAAAATGGTTAAATATCATGTGACCACTATGTGGAGGGGCAGATAGGTGATGCAGCAGATAGAGTGCTGAACCTGGAGTCAAGAAGACTCATCTTCCTGAGTTCAAATCTGGCCTCAGATACTTACTAGCTGTGTGACCCTGGGCAAGTCACTTAACCCTGTTTGCCTCCGTTTTCTGATTTATAAAATGATCTGGAGAAGGAAATGGCAAACTACTCCAGTATCTTTGCCACGAAAACTCAGAATGGGGTTGTGAAGAGTCAGGCGTGACTCAAACAAATGAATAATAACATTATGTGCAGACCACTGTGCTGGGTAGTAACAAGAGCAATGAGACATTTAGATGAGACATGGTCCCTGCCCTTACAGAGCTTATAGTCTAGTTTATCATCATCATCATCATTATTATTATTATTATTATTATTATTATTATTATTATTATTATTATTTGTCTTTACAAAAATTGCATTTTAAAAATATCAACTATGTGGAAGATACTATTCTGGGTGATGGAGATGTGAAAACAAAAAACAAATAATATCTGTCCTCGAAGAGCTTATATTTTACTGAGGAGGCATAATATGTACACATGTATCCCTTGTATGAAGCAGCTTTCTGTTTTAGCCTGTGTTTGGTTTTCCCTTCTGCATTCTCCTGATTATGGGCACCACAGACAGTAATGCAAAATAATAGACATGAGAAGAATACTATTAAGTCTGGCTGTGATGTATCAGGAACATATTTTTTAATTTATTTTTTTTTCTGTTCTGAACTTAGAGACAGAGACAGAGCAGCAGCCACATTGTATACATACAGTAGAACCCACAAAAAAAAAAGGATCCTATATGAAACTACAAATTTCAAAAAATATATATACTTTTCTGGTCAAGTATATAAGTTCTGCACATTATTTTCAAAACCATCTTGCTTATATGTGTTTCCTTCTGAATTTACTTGTGTTTTTTCTGTGAATTTCAAAAAGTATTACAAAGGATCTCCTTTATTTTCTGATGTCACTGTTGCTTAACTTCAACATCCTTCACCCCTAAATTATCCATAGAGAAAGACAGGCAAAAAACAGCCTTGTAATGAATAAATCTAATTAAGCAAAATGAACCCACACTTTGGCCATCTCCAAAATGAATGTTTCTGAAGCTTATTTCTAACACCTCTCTACTGGGAAGTAGATAACATGTTTTATCATAGGTCATCTAGAATCATGTTTGGTCATTGCTTTGGTCAGCTTTCTTCAGTCTTAAAAGTTGTTTTTCTTTACAATGTTATCTTTGAATAAAGTGTTCTACTGCTTCTACTTAAATAATTCTGCCTCTGTTCATACTACTCAGGATTCTCTGAATCATCTCATATCTTGAGGAACAATAATATTTCATTACATTCCCATACCACAATATGTTGGTATTTTTCAATTGTCTAAGAGGCCATCT